>NC_091761.1:79258390-80488890 GCF_029378745.1 Bos indicus
GCTCACTTATGTTAGCACTTCTGAGGTGTTCTAAGAGCTAAGGAATTGCTCACCCACAAAATGTACTTAGACTGCAAAGTATCTGTTTTGCTAACACACACAGCATTTCTAAAAATATCAAGGCAAGACAATAATAACGTTCTATCTTAAAAGACTACCATTGCTACATATACATCTACACAATTCAGAACTCCTATAACTAGTATATCGTGGGAGTTTTCCAATTAGCTTTCTTTTCTTCTTTAAAATCAACATTATTTTATTCTTTCTCTTGGTTTCTTACATTTCAGGAAGAGCTCATTTGGGTAGTTTAGGATCAAGGCCTGTTTTTTAAAAAATGTCTTTATTCACACATCATAAAATTCATTCATTTAAAGTGTACAATTCAATAGATTTTAGTGTATCCACAAAGTTGTGCAAGAATCACTACACTCTAAGTTTACAATATTTTCATTGTCTCAAAAGGGAACTCTATATCTATTGAGTCACAGCCCATTCTTCCCAACCTTTCCCACAGCCTCAACCCTACCTACCATGCACTACTGTGTCCTAGAAAGACACAAATCTACTTCTTGTTTTTATAGGTTTGCTTATTTGGGGCATGTTAAATAAACCAATGGAGAAGGAAATGGCAGCCCACTCCAGCATTCTTGCCTGAAGAATCCCATGGACAGAGGAGCCTGGCAGGCTACAGTCCATGGAGTCGCAAACAGTCAGACATGACTGAAAGACTAACACTACACTACACATATAAATAAAATCATACAATAAGTGGTCTTTTGTTACTGGCTTCTTTCATTGAATGAAATGTTTTTAAGGTTTATAAGTGTTGTCAGATCAGATCAGATCAGTCGCTCAGTCCTGTCCGACTCTTTGCGACCCCATGAATCGCAGCACGCCAGGCCTCCCTGTCCATCACCAACTTCCGGAGTTCACTCAGACTCACGTCCATCAAGTCAGTGATGCCATCCAGCCATCTCATCCTCTGTCATCCCCTTTCTCCTCCTGCCCCCAATCCGTCCCAGCATCAGAGTCTTTTCCAATGAGTCAACTGTTCGCATGAGATGGCCAAAGTACTGGAGTTTCAGCTTTAGCATCATTCCTTCCAAAGAAATCCCAGGGCTGATCTCCTTCAGAATGGACTGGTTGGATCTCCTTGCAGTCCAAGGGACTCTCAAGAGTCTTCTCCAACACCACAGTTCAAAAGCATCAATTCTTCGGTGCTCAGCCTTCTTCACAGTCCAACTCTCACATCCATACATGACCACAGGAAAAACCATAGCCTTGACTAGACGAACCTTTGTTGGCAAAGTAATGTCTCTCCTTTTGAATATGCTATCTAGGTTGGTCATAACTTTCCTTCCAAGGAGTAAGCGTCTTTTAATTTCATGGCTGCAATCACCATCTGCAGTAATTTTGGAGCCCAGAAAAATAAAGTCTGACACTGTTTCCACTGTTTGCCCATCCATTTCCCATGAAGTGATGGGACCGGATGCCATGATCTTCATTTTCTGAATGTTGAGCTTTAAGCCAACTTTTTCACTCTCCACTTTCACTTTCATCAAGAGGCTTTTGAGTTCCTCTCCACTTTCTGCCATAAGGGTGGTGTCATCTGCATATCTGAGGTTATTGATATATCTCCTGGCAATCTTGATTCCAGCTTGTGTTTCTTCCAGTCCAGCGTTTCTCATGATGTACTCTGCATATAAGTTAAATAAGCAGGGTGACAATATACAGCCTTGACATACTCCTTTTCCTATTTGGAACCAGTCTGTTGTTCCATGTCCAGTTCTAACTGTTGCTTCCTGACCTGCATACAAATTTCTCAAGAGGCAGGTCAGGTGGTCTGGTATTCCCATCTCTTTCAGAATTCTCCACAGTTTATTGTGATCCACATAGTCAAAGGCTTTGGCATAGTCAATAAAGCAGAAATAGATGTTTTTCTGGAACTCTCTTGCTTTTTCAGTGATCCAGCGAATGTTGGCAATTTGATCTCTGGTTCCTCTGCCTTTTCTAAAACCAGCTTGAACATCAGGAAGTTCACGGTTCACATATTAAGTGTTGTAGCATGTATCAATAATTCATTTCTATTGCTGAATAATATTCCATTGTAGAGATATACCACATTTTGTTTATTTGGCCAACATTTGATAAACATTTGGGTTGTTTCCACCTTTGGGTGATTTTAAATAATGCTTCTGTAAACATTCAAGTACAAGCATTTATTTAAATACCGTGTTTTCAATTCTCTGGGCTATATAACTAAGTGTATAATTGCCAAGTCATATGGCAACTGTATGCTTAACATATAGAAGAACTACCAATCTGTTTTCTAAAGGATTGCACTTCACATTGCCAAGTATGAGGGTTTCAATCACTCTGCATTTTCACCAACAGTTATTATTGTCTGTCTTCTTTATTATACCCAACTGTACTGTTTTGCTAGGGCTGCTATAACAAAGTGCTTGTTTCACCATTCTGGAAGTTAGAAGGCCAAGATCAAGGTGTGTGCAGGACCATGTTCCCTTTCAAGATCTTAGAATATTTCTTTAGCTTCTGAAAATTTCTTGGCTTATGACAGCAAAACTCCAGTCTTCACATGGTGCTCTTCCTGTGTGCAGTCTGTGTCCAAACTTCCCCTTTTTGCAAGGAAATTAGCTATATTGGATTAGGGGGCCCATCTTATTCTAGATGACCTTATCTTAACTAATTACATCTACCATGACTATTTCCAAATAAGGTCACAGTCTGGAGTTAGGACTTTAACATATGAATTTGGGGAGATACAATTCAACCTATGACACCATACTAGTGTGTCTAAAGGGTATTTCATTGTGGTTTTGATTTGCATTTCCTATGACTAATAATATTGAGCACGTTTTCATGTGCTTATTGACCATTTGTATATCTTCACAGGAAAAATGTCTATTCAAGTCCTTTGTTCTTTTTTAAATTAGATTATCTGTCTTATTGAGTTTCAAAACTTTTTATGTATTCTGGATACAATCTTTATCAAGTATATGATTTGTAAATATCTTCTCCCATTCTGTGGGCTATCTTTTCACTTAGTTGATAGTATCTTTTCATATACAAAGGATTTTAGTTTTGATGAAATACACCTTATCTATTTTATGTTTTGTTACTTGTGCTTTTGGAGTCATATTTAAGAAATTATTGCCAAATTCAAAGTCACTAACGTTTACTCCTGTGTTTTTCCTAAGAGTTTTATAGTTTTAGCACTTAATTTTAGTTTACTGGTCCAATTTGAGTTAATTTTTATATAATTTGAGGTAGGAGTCCAACTTCTTTCTTTTATTTGTGGATATCCAATTGTCCCAATACCATTTGTTGAAAAGATTATTCTTTCCATGTTGAATTGTCTTGACATGCTTGTCAAAGATAAAGTGACCATAATTAAAGATTTAATTTCTGGATTCTCACTTGTATTCCAATGATCTGTATTTCTAACTTAATGCCACACTGTCTTGATTACTGCAGCTCTGTATAATGTCCTCTTAACTCTGCCCTTCCTTCTCAAAATTTCTTCGGTTATTCTGGGTCTCTTGAATTTCCATAAGAATTTGAGTCAACCTGTCAATTTCTACACAAAACCTAGTTTAAGTTTTGATAGGGGTTGCATTGAATCTGTAGATAGTTTGGAGAGTAGTGCAATTTTAATAATAATAAATTTTATAACCCATGAAAATGAGATGTGTATGTTTATTTAGATATTCTTTAATTTCTTTCAACAATGGTAGTTTTCAATGTACAAGTACTTAATTTAGTTAAATTTTTACCTATTTTATTGTTATGGATGTTTTTGTACGTGGAATTGTTTTCTTAATTTCATTTCTGATTGTTTATTGCTACCATATAAAATACAATTGATTTTTTAATATTAATCTGGTATCCTTCAACTCTACTAAACTTGTCTATTAAGTCTAGCATTCTTTCAGTGGATTCCTTGCCTGTAGTATAATTGGGTGGAGGGGAGTAGGGGAAGAACTATATATAGTCCTTGCCCTTAGTTGCTGGCCTAGAGCTCAAAAATGCTTGGAATTTCCTGAGTGATAGAGTTATTTTGTTTTTTATAACCATAACTGAGTCTTTCATAATAAGGTGACTCGTGGCAGATCCTTGGATAGTTTCAAGGAAGGAGCTGACCACACAATGATCAGAGGGCTAGAACTTGCAGCCATACCTCCTAACCTCTGGGGAGGGGAAGGGGAGGCTAGAGATTGAGTTCAATCATGTGACCAGTGATTTAATCAGCTGTGCCTACATAATGAGACCTTGATAAAAATTCTCGAACAAGATTTGGAGAACTTTTGGATTCATGAACACCTGATGTGCTGGGCATGGTTTGCTCCTGGGGAGAGCATGGAAGCTCTGCATCTCCACTTCCATACTTCGTCCTAGGCATCTTTTCCATGTATCTGTTCCTGAGTTTATTTAAAACTTTATTTAAAAAAATATGATTGTAAGTATAGTGTTTTCTGAGTTATGTGAATTGTTATAGCAAGTTACCAAATCTGAAGGGGTCCATGGTAACTCCCAAAATTTTAGTCAGCTGGGCAGAGGTATGACTAGTCAGGGTACCCCACTTGAAGCTAGTATCTAAAGTGGGAGCAGTCTCATGGGAGTGAACTGTTAACTTCTGGGATCGGGGTGGTTAGTGTCAGAATTGAATTTAATTGCTGGACACTCAGTTTATATCTGGAGAAGGCAATGGCACCCTACTCCAGTACTCTTGCCTGGGAAATCCCATGGATGGAGCCTGGAAGGTTGCAGTCTATGGGATCACTGAGGGTCGGACATGACTGAGTGACTTCACTTTCACTTTTCACTTTCATGCATTGGAGAAGGAAATGGCAACCCACTCCAGTGTTCTTGCCTGGAGAATCCCAGGGATGGGGAAGCCTGGTGGGCTGCCGTCTATGGGGTCACACAGAGTCGGACACGACTAAAGTGACTTAGCAATAGCAGTTTATATCAGGAAATTGTTCTTGGAAGAATATACCTATTAAGCTTGTTAATTCTAACAGTCTCTTAATAGATTCCATAGGATTTTTTAAATCTAAAATCATGGGATATGCAAATATAAATAGTTTTACTTCTTTTCAAATGTGGATGTCTTTTCTCTTTCTTGCCTAATTGCTTTGTCTAGAACCTCCAGTACAATGATGAATGCAAGTGGCAGGAGAAGACAACTTTGTCTTTTTCCTAAGTTTAGTACAGCTAAATGTACTAGTAGATGCCTTTTATCAGGTTGAGGAAGTTCCCTTCTAAGACAAGTTTATTGAATGTTTTATCATTAAAAGATGTTGATTTTGTCAAATGCTTTTTCAGCATGAGGTGACTGTTTGATTTTTGCCCTTTGCTCTGTTGCTATTACATTATACTAATATGCAAATGTTAAGCCAACCATTCCTGGAATAAATCTCACTTTGTCATGGAGTGAAATCCTTTTTATGAATTTGCTGGCATTTTGTTGAGGATTTTTGTATTTATATTCATAAGGCATATTGATATGTAGCTTTCTTTTGTGAAATATCTTCATCTGGGCTTGGTATCAGGTTAATACTGGCCTCATAGGAGACAAGCTCCTTCATCTTCTTTTTTGGGGGAAGAGTCATGAGGCATTATCATTAATTTTTCTTTAAATGTTTGATAGAATTCACCAGAGAAGCTATCTAGTCCTAGACTTTGTGAGAATTTTTTTTTGATAACTAATGAAATTTATTGTTATAGATCTATTCAGATCTTTACTTTTTATTTGAGTCAATTTGAGTAATCTGTATCTTTCTAGGAAATTGCCCATTACATCTAAGTTATCTATTTTGTTGGCATACACTTTTTAATATTTTTATTTTCATTCTACTCAAAGTATTTTCTAACTACTCTTTCTACTTTGACCCACTGGTTATTTAAAATAGTGTTGTTTACTTTCTACATATTTGTGAACTTTCCAAATTTTCTTGTTATTGATCTCTAATTTCATTCCATTTGGTTGGAGACCATATTTTCTATAATTTCAATCCTTTGAAACTTATTGAGCCTTGTTTAATGACCTAGCATATAGTCTATCCTGAAAAATGTTCCATGTGCACTTGAGGAAAACAATATTCTGCTCTTGTTGGATGGATGTTCTATAGATTCACTCACATTCATATCTGTATGCTTATATTTTATGTCAGATATGTTTAAACTTACATTTGCCATTTTGCTTTTTATTTTCTATATTTCTCATGCCTTTCTGTTTCTTTATCCTTACTGTCTTCTTTCGTATAAGGAGATATTTTTAAAATGTAATGTTTTAACTCCTTAATTAATGTTCAAGCTGGTTTTAGAAAAGTCAGAGGAACCAGAGATCAAATTGCCAACATCTGCTGGATCATCGAAAAAGCACGAGAGTTCCAGAATAACATCTATTTCTTCTTATTGACTATGCCAAAGCCTTTGACTGTGTGAATCACAATAAACTGTGGAAAATTCTGAAAGTGATGGGAATACCAGACCACCTGACCTGCCTCTTGAGAAACCTATATACAGGTCAGAAAGCAGCAGTTAAAACTGGACATGGAACAACAGACTGGTTCCAAATAGGAAAAGGAGTACATCAAGGCAGTATATTGTCACCATGTTTATTTAACTTATATGCAGGGTACATCATAAGAAACACTGGGCTGGATGAAGCACAAGCTGGAATCAAGATTGCTGGGAGAAATATCAATAACCTCAGATATACAGATGACACAACCCTATGGCAGAAAGTGAAGGAGAACTAAAGAGCCTCTTGATGAAAGTGAAAGAGGAGAGTGAAAAAGTTGACTTAAAACTCAACATTCAGAAAACGAATATCATGGCGTCTGGTCCCATCACTTCATGGCAGGTAGATGGGGAAACAGTGGAAACAGTGGCTGACTTTATTTTTCTGGGCTCCAAAATCACTGCAGATGGTGACTGCAGCCATGAAATTAAAAGATGCTTGCTCCTTGGAAGAAAAGTTATGACCACCTTAGACAGCATATTAAAAAGTAGAGACATTACTTTGCCAACAAAGGTCCATCTAATCAAAGCTATGGGTTTTCCAGTAGTCATGTATGGATATGAGAGTTGGACTATAAAGAAAGCTAAGTGTTGAAGAATTGATGGTTTTGAACTGTGGTGTTGGAGAAGACTCTTGAGAGTCCCTTGGACAGCAAGGAGATCTATCCAGTCCATCCTTAAGGAAATCAGTCCTGAATATTCATTGGAAGGACTGATACTGAAGCTGAAACTCCGATACTTTGGCCACCTGATGCGAAGAACTGACTCCTTAGAAAAGACCCTGGTGCTGCTGGGAAAGATTGAAGGTGGGAGGAGAAGGGGACAACAGAGGATTAGATGATTGGATGGCATCACCGACTCAATGGACATGAGTTTGAGTAAGCTCTGTGAGTTGGTGATAGACAGGGAGACTTGCTGTGCTGCAGTCCATGGCGTCACAAAGAGTCGGACAGGACTGAACAACTGAACTGAACTCAACTCAACTTTCTCTGGAAATTTCACTCCCTAATTTTGATTTTAAACTTTTATAACCTCCATTGGCAGTTTCTCATATACCCCTCTGACAACATTAACTATAGATCATATAAAATAACATCATCAGGCAAAGAAAAGCAAACTTCACATTTGGGGAAGAGGGGTGCTCGCTGAGGTCTAGAGTGAGTCATGTCTCCAGGGATGAGTCAGGCTCCATAAGGAAGAATCCAGCTGCAAATGAGTAAATAACTATCTGCCAAGTAAAGCAGGATACACAGAGTACAGTGCAAAGCATCAAGAGGTAACCCAAGGTAGGGTTCAGCAACATAGTAGTCCCAAGAAGTACATGTGTGGATCTAAGAATAAGTAATTTGTAAAAGTCCAGAAAGGAAAACACTATTATGTAGCAGCAGTACCCTTGGGAACAAGGAGGAAATATTCCACTTTTAAAAAAGTGTAAAGTAAGGCACTTTGTGCTGGGAAAAAGGCAGAAGCCCAGTTTTTGTAAGGTAAGAACCAGCAAAGTTAGCATGCCCTGAGTTAGAAGTCATTACAGTTCTCCCGTCTAAGCTTATATTACTCCCAAAGTCATGATAGGGGCTGAGTACCTGGCTGCACATTAAAATCATCTGTGGCGCTTTAAAAAAATCCCAATCATGCCCAGAGGGATGGTATGGGGAGGGAGGAGGGAGGAGGGTTTGGGATGGGGAACACATGTATACCTGTGGCAGATTCATTTTGATATTTGGCAAAACTAATACAATTATGTAAAGTTTAAAAATAAAATAAAATTGGGGGAAAAAAAATAATAAAAAAAAAATAAATTAAAAAAAAAAAAAATCCCAATCACAAGGCAACTGCTTCAGAACCTCTAGAGTACGGCTCGGAATGAGTAGTTTTTAGAGCACTCCATGTGACTCCAACTCACAGCCAACTTAAGAACCACCACTATGATATGTAGGTTGGGGAGAGGGCTCAGCTACAAAGGAGGGTTACAGAGGCAGAAAGACAGAAAGATTGTATGTAGCTTCTTTCTTTTTGAAAAGCTCACCGAAGGATTCTCCTCCAAACTTCTAGTCTTAGATTAATAAATTTCTGTATATATGTGCTGGCCTTCTAAATTGATTATGCTACTTGTTACTTACACAGCATACTCCTTATCTTGAACATCTTTCCATTAATAAATAATCTGTAATATCTAACACTGTATTTTCATTTTGAATAAATGTGTCTTTAGTAAGTACACATTTTACTGACATATCTATTTATAGATATCCAGTGGGGATACCAGCAGAAGTTCAGGCATATGTGCACATGCCTTTTAAATTGGTGAGGACAGTTGAGAGAGAAGTCTGTTCAGTGGGAGTAAGAGCTTCATGGAGAAAGCCTACCCTCAAGGATATTATGGGGGAAAGTTTAGATATTAAATATTGACATTATATGTTATTATTTGATGTATAAATATCCCTTAAAAATAAACTAAAAATGAAGACCACAATGTAAATTCCAGATTACATGGACAGGCAAATTACAGAAGAATCAACAATATGGAATGTTCATTAAAACTTTAAAAATTTTCCGATTAAAACAAGAAGGCACAATAATTTGTTTAAGTCTCTCAGACTGACTGGCAAAGATGAAAAAGATTGGTAATATGGGTACCATCTAGTGAAGATGAGAGAAAATAGCTAGCTTATTTACAGCTGACAGAAGGTCACAGACCCTTCAACCTCTCCTCCAACTGGTACAAAATCTGTAGAAATCATTCTCTCCTATATCCATCAAAACTGTTCATTTACAACAGCACTGCTTATAGTCAGGCAACTACAAACAACATGGAAGTCCATTAAAAGGCATCTGGCTAAATAAGGTATGGTACATTCAACAAAAGAATCCTACATGACCACATGAAAAATAATAAGCAGGGGCTTCCCTGGTGGCTCAGTGGTAAAGAATCTGCCTGCCAGTGCAGGTGCACAAGTTTGATCCCTGATTTGGGAATATCTCACATGATGTGGAGCAACTAAGCCCATGAGCCACAACTACTGAGCCTGTGCTCTAGAACCCGGCAGCTGCAACTGCTGAAACCCACACACACTAAAGCCTATGCTCTGCAACCAGAGAAGCCTCTGCAATGAGAAGCCTGTGCACTGGAACTATAGAATAGCCCGCACTTGCTGCAACTAGAGAAAGCCTGCATGCAACAACAATGTACACCTGTGGTGGATTCATTTTGATATTTGGCAAAACTAATACAATTATGTAAAGTTTAAAAATAAAATTAAATTAAAAAAAAAAGACCAAGCAGAGCCAAAAATAAAATAAATAAAAATTTTTTTAAAGTCTACTGTTTAGTGGATTTTAGTGTATTCACAGTGTTGTGCAACTATCACCACTAATTACAGGATACTTCCACCATTCCCCAAACAAAAACCATATCTCTCTCAATATCTTCCTAATCCTTTGGTAAAACTAACCTAATTTCTCTTTCTATTAATTTGCTTGTTCTGGACATTTCACATAAATGGAATCATGTAATATGAGGCCTTTCCTGTTTTTTGTATCTGTCTTCTTTCACATAGCCTAATGTATTCAAGGTTCATTTTTGTTGTGACATGTATCAGTAAATTGCTTCCCAGGTGGCTCAGTGGTAAAAAAATCTGCCTGCCAATGCAGGAAACACAAGAGACTCGGGTTCAATCCCTAGGTCAGAAAGATCCCCTGTAAGAAGAAATAGCAACCCACTCCAGTATTCTTGCCTGGAAAATACCATGAACCGAGGAGCCTGGTGGGCTACAGTCTATAGGGTCACAAAGAGTCGGACACAATAGTGACTAAGCAAGCATAATAAGTACATTATTACTTTTTATGTTGAATAATATTCCATGGTACCAAACTATGCTTATCCATTCTTCAGCTGATGGACATTTGAGTTACTTTCTGGCTATTATGAATAAGGCTGATATGACAATTCCTATACATATTTTTGGAGAAGGCAATGGCACCCCACTCCAGTACTCTTGCCTGGAAAATCCCATGGACAGAGGAGCCTGGAAGGCTGCAGTCAGACACGACTGAGCAACTTCACTTTCACTTTTCACTTTCACGCATTGGAGAAGGAAATGGCAACCCACTTCAGTGTTCTTGCCTGGAGAATCCCAGGGACTGGGGAGCCTGGTGGGCTGCCGTCTCTGGGGTTGCACAGAGTCGGACATAACTGAAGTGACTTAGCAGCAGCAGCAGCATACATATTTTTATGTGAACATAGATTTTCAAGTCTTTTGGTTACATACCTAGGAATGGAATTGCTGCGTCATTCGGTAGCTCTATCATTAATTTTTGAGGAACTGCCAAAAAGTTTTCCACAGTAGCTGCACTATTTTATTTATTTTTCCCCTCCGCAATATATGGCTTCTCCGGTGGCTTAATGGTAAAGAAACTGCCAGCAATGCAGAAGATGTGGCAGAAGCTGCCAGTTTGACCCTGAGTCAGGAAGATCCCGCAGAGAAGGAAATGGCAACCCACTCCAGTATTCTTTCCTGGGAAATCCCATGGACAGAGGAGTTTGGTGGGCTATAGTCCACGGGGTTGCAAAAGAGCTGGACAGGACTGAGTGACTAAAAAACAACAACAGCAAAGTACAGTGTTCCAATTTTTCTACATCATCACTGACACCTATTTTCCATTTTTATAAAAATCACATTCACCCTAGTGAGTGTGAAGTGAAAATGAAGACGCTCAGTCATTTCCGACTCTGCAACCCCATGAACTGTAGCCTACTACACTCCTCTATCCATGGGATTTCCCAGGCAAGAGTACTGGAGTGGGTTGCCATTTCCTTCTTTGCAGGATCTTCCCGACCCAGGGATCGAACCTGGGTCTCCCGTATTGTAGGCAGAGGCTTTACCGTCTGAGCCACCAGGGAAGGTTTGAAGTACCTCACTGTGATTTTGATTTGCATTTTCCTAATAACTAATGATGTTGAGTATATTTTCAGGGGCTTATTGGCCATTTGTATATCTTCTTTAAAGAAATGTCTATTAGAATCCTTCGCTCACTTTAAAATCAGGTTGTTTCTTTGTATGTTCTGGATACCATACCCTTATCAGATATATGATTTGCAAAATTTTCCCTCACTCTGTATGTTATGTTTTTACTTTCTTGATAATGATTTTTAATACAAAAAATATTTTATTCTGATGAATTTTTTTTATTTTTTGCTTGAGCTTCTTGTGCTTTTGCTATCATAGTTAAGAAACCATTGCCTAATCTAACATCACAAAGATTTACATCTCTGCTTCATTCTAAAGGTTTTATAGTTTTAAGTGTTTATATTTAGGTCTTTGGTCCACTTTGAGTTAATTTTTGTATGTGGTATGAGGAATCCAAACTCATTCTTTCATATGTGGATATCTGGTTGTCTCAGCAACATTTGTTGGACTTCACGTATTTCAATTAGATATTTTTGCCTAGATTACATCATAGATGATGTTAGGTACTCTATATTAAAATCCCATCAGAAGATAATTTCTGGGTGAACTGTTATTAGAGAGGTGAAACTTTCATTTTAGTGTGATAACTACCATATCCCTCCCTTGTACACTGACATTTTCCTTTGTGACTAGAAAATAATCTGTATGGCATGATAGGAATGTCTAGTTACCCATCAACTATTCTCAAAATGGTTTTAGCAAATAGTTTTACTATTTGTCATCATCATGTAGTCATCTGTTGCCTAGTCTATAAAAAGAAGGGACTAGACAAGATCATCTTAACTTTCATTTGTGACATTAATTTATTCTCTTAGTCTAATGTTGACTTTATATGAATCTAGCCATATCTTGTTTTCTCCTGTAGTAATAAAAGACTGTTACTTCAAATGACTAAGGCAGAAAGGGCATAACCCCTTGATGAATGATATTTTAAGTATTCATGCTATTATTTCTCCAACATTTGTTTCATCCTCTTATTTTTTTCATTGTGGCTGTTGAAAAGGCTGATATGCTAAGACCTTCAGTCAGAAAGCTTCACGTTTTAAGATGATGGCACTAAATGTTTCTAACACCAAATGCAACCTCTGGAGAAATGCGAAAAGCTGCTTTTTATATATTTCAGCATTGTGACTAATAGAGATTTGTCAGAATTTTCCTGAATCCTTGAGAATGTTTTGAGAGAAGAAATCTAGACAACACTAAAAAGAGACTAAATAGTTACTTATAAGAATATAGAGGACTCAGAACTAAGAAAATAGCCCTATTCTTTGCTGAATAAAAAAATTAAGACCAATGGGTAGAATTTAAGGGCAGCCAGATTTCAGGTCAATGCAAAAAAGCTCTCTCTAAAATCCAAGCTGTTCAGAATGGAGCAGACTGTTGCCTTGTGAGGCAGAGGGCATCCCCTCTTGGAAGGGTCCCAACAGAGGTTACTGTGCTAACATTTGGGAATTCTGTGGCTTGAGACTCATGTGCTGGGTCAGGAATGGAATAAATAACACCTAAGATTCTTTCCAAGTTATGACCAACCTAGATAGCATATTAAAAAGCAGAGATATTACTTTACCAACAAAGGTCGGTCTAGTCAAGGCTATGGTTTTTCCAGTGGTCATGTATGGATGTGAGAGTTGGACTGTGAAGAAAGCTGAGCACCGAAGAATTGATGCTTTTGAACTGTGGTGTTGGAGAAAACTCTTGAGAGTCCCTTGGACTGCAAGGAGGTCCAACCAGTCCATCCTAAAGATCAGTCCTGGGTGTTCATTGGAAGGACTGATGCTAAAGCTGAAACTTCAATACTTTGGCCACCTCATGCGAAGAGTTGATTCATTGGAAAAGACACTGATGCTGGGAGGGATTGGAGGCAGGAGGAGAAGGGGATGACAGAGGATGAGATGGCTGGATGGCATCACCGACTCTATGGATGTGAGTTTGAGTGAACTCTGGGAGTTGGTGATGGACAGGGAGGCAAAGAGGGGTCGCAAAGAGTCAGACACGACTGAGCAACTGAACTGAACTGAAGATTCTTTCCACACTTAGACACTTGGAAGTCATCTTCACCTTCTCCTATATCATTAAACTCTACCTATCATTCCATTTCCTCAACACCTCTCATACTTATCCATTCCTATTTTTAGTTCTACTAACACTAGGGCTAAAATCTCCTAACAGCCCTCTACATGACCTCCACGTTCACAGCATACTTTACTAGAGTGATTGCTCCTGCTTCTCCCTTTGTTGTGAATTCTATCATTTTTTCATCACTCAGCACAAACTCTCCTCCTCAGGGAAGTCTTCTCTTGCTCAGCCTAACAGAGTCCTTCACTACTTCCATTGAATGAAACAGTACTTTGTATACATATTTCCACCTTACATTTATCATTCTATAGTGCAATTTTGTCTCAGCTCTTTGGAAAGAGAGGGAGACATAATCTTCCTATGAATGTGGGAGGGTGTATTGTCATGCCTTTTCTGGTTCTTGCTTCAGTTAGAAATCACAACAGGATTGAACTTCATTTTGGTTACTGGTGCTTCAGCGATGGCCATAAAAAGGAAGAACTAAATCAAATTGTTAATAACTGACAAGGGCTTTTTTTTTTTTTTAATGTGTCATTCTTTCCATCTATGCATTCTGCTAGAGCATTTCAGTGGCTTAATCAAAAATTGGAGTGAATATTAAATAAAGGAAACCATTTGCAAAGCTACCTCACACTTTGGGTTAAGGAGCCTGAGCTCCTTAAGAAATAGTTTAGCATTTCATATCTCATTAAACAGAACACACAGTACTTTAGATATTTTTCTTTCACTCTAATGATTTTGATAGCAGCTGTTGTTAATTGGGGAAGACTATATTTGTCAAAGCAGCTGATCATCTTATATTTTTTAAAAAACAGAATGTAACAGGAATTTGGAAATCTGCCCAGTATGCTTTTTGAGAAATGATGGTGATGGTTGACAACTCTTTTTATTGTGCCTCTTCCTGAAACCTGGAGAGGGCAATGGCACCCCACTCCAGTACTCTTGCCTGGAAAATCCCATGGACAGAAGAGCCTGGCCAGTCCATGGGGTCGGGAAGAGTCGGACACGACTGAGGGACTTCGCTTTCAATTTTCACCTTCAGGCATTGGAGAAGGAAATGGCAACCCACTCCAGTGTTCTTGCCTGGAGAATCCCAGGGATGGGGGAGCCTGGTGGGCTGCCGTCTGTGGGGTCGCACAGAGTCAGACACGACTGATGCGACTTAGCAGCAGCAGCAGCAGCTTCCTGAAACTCCCTCACAGGGGCATAACCTGCCCATTTACAGGGTAAATCTAAAGACAGATTGTTGTCTAATACTATAATGACACAGAAATGTACTCTCCCTGAACTACACTGAAGGAGAATCAAATAAGGGAGCCATAAATTATTAATAGCTGCTCTTATGAACCTGCTCTTCAAGAATGCAATACTGGTTGCTTTTAAGGGAGTCTGGAAATTCTTTCCTCTGTGTTAAGAGCAAAAGAAAAAAAATAATTTTAAAGGAAGCAAACAAGGAGAGAGGCAAGGGAAGAAAAATGAGGGCAGGAATACTTCAGCTTCCTACCATTAAGCAGTTCTGTATCTTTGAGATGTCAACATTTTGAAAAGAAAGCTTCTTGGAATATTGATTTTTTCCCCCCAAGATTTAGCCAAGGGCTTTTATTGGCAGTATATGCTCAGTTTTCCCCCATATATTTAAAAAATAATTATTTACATATTTCAACACTTTATTTTATCCCTCTGAGTGGCTCTGTGTTGGGACATCTAAAATAACTATTTTAGCATTTGTTGTTCTTCTCTCCATGAAGGCAATTTCCAATTCTCTTTTTGCCTTTGCCTATATTCTTTTGAGGGCCCCTGATGGCTCAGACGTTAAAGAACTGGGTTCAATCCCTGGGTCAGGAAGATCCCCTAGAGAAGGGAATGGCTACCCACTTCAGTATTCTTGCCAGGAAAACTCCATGGACAGAGGAGCCTGGTGGGTTACAGTCCATGGAATCGCAAAGAGTCGGACATGACTGAGCAACTAACATACACACACATACATATTCTTTTGCTAATAAAAAACAGACCCAATAATAAGCTTTGATGAGGATGAGCCTCAGAAATAGCTTAGGATTCAGGTATCAGCATACTATGGCCCACAAAACTAATCTAGCCTCCTGCCTGTTTTTAAAATAGTTTTATTGGAATACAGCCATGCCCACTCATTACATATTGTCTATGGCTTCTTCTTTGCTATAATGATGAAGTTTACAAAGATTGTATGACCCTAAAATTTTTATTATCTGATTTTTCACACAGAAAAAAAATGTTTTGTTTACTCCTAAGCCTTAGGTCACTGCTATTAAGAGTGTGGTTTACAGACTGTGATTGGTCTATATACTATTTGTTACCAATTTGCAGTAATATGAGGAGCCTATATGAACTATAAATAGAAACCAACGATGTCATAGGCACACTTTGAATTAAGCTGATGTTCTTTTTGCATCAAGACTTTCTTGATGAAGGGAGCAGTTGTATATATTAACATTCTGAGGCAAGCTCTTTATTTCTCTGTGGATCAGCATTTTTTGTGACTTTCACTTAAGTGACAATAAAAATTTAACCAACTTTGAGGAGAGGGCATGTGTGTATGCTGTCGCTTCAGTCATGTCCAACTCTTTGTGACCCTATGGACTGTAGCCCATCAGGCTTCTCTGTCCATGGGGATTCTCCAGGCAAGAATACTGGAGTGGGTTGCCATGCCCTCTTCCACGGCATCTTCCTGACTCAGAGATCAAAGCTGTGTCTCCTGTGGCTCCTGCATTGCAGGCAGATTCTTTACCATTGAGCCTTGAGGAGAGTATTTACTATAAAATATTTCTAAGCTGTGTGACTCATAGAGATATGTAAAGCTATCAGTTAGTTTTTTCTATTTGAAAAACTTCCTCAAGGACATCCCTTGGAATATCCCCCAAGGACATCACCTTAGGGGTTAAGAGTCCACCAGTCAATGCAGGGAACATGGGTTTGAGTTCTGGTCCAGGAAGATCCCATGTGCCGCAGAGCAACTAAACATGTGTGCCACAACTTCTGAGCCTGCACTCTAGAGTCCACGAGTTGCAACTCCTGAGCCCATACACCAAAACTACTGAAGCCCATGTGCTCTAGAGCCTGTGCTGTACAAGAGAAGCCACCACAATGAGAAGCCCACACATACTAGCGAGTAGCATTTGCTCACAGCAACTAGAGAAAGCCCACATGCAGCAAGAAAAACTCAGCATAGCCAAAAATAAATAAAATTAAAAACAAAAACTTCCCCAAAATGTCGTCACTTAAAACAGGTTGCAATTTGGCAACGTGGACAGGGCTTGACTTGAGGGTCACAGCTT
Source organism: Bos indicus (assembly GCF_029378745.1). Classification (NCBI taxonomy): domain Eukaryota; kingdom Metazoa; phylum Chordata; class Mammalia; order Artiodactyla; family Bovidae; genus Bos; species Bos indicus. The sequence goes on from NC_091761.1 coordinate 79,275,297, forward strand.
TGACCAGGTTCAGCCAATTTTTCATTTGGGCTTGCTCATGTGTCTGTGGTCATTGGCAGGTCACCTAGGACTGGTTGGTCTAAGACAATTCAACTAGAATAGTCTTGCTCCACATGGTCTCTTAGGATGATCAGGCTATCGTTCGCAGAGTCCCAAGAGTAGGAAAGAGGAAGCTGAGGTCTCTCAAGGCCTAGGTTCAAAACTCACAAAATATCACTTCCATTACATTGTTGGCCAGTTACAAGAGCTGTCCACCTCATCTTGAGGATGGGGAAATAGACTCTACCTATTGATGTAGGAGCTGCAGAGTACTGTTGTTCACTGTATTTCCCACATATTTTTGCAATTAACTGACAAAGAGGACGGGAAAAAGAAGATTGCTCCTCTGTAGTCCATTCTTCTTTTCCAAACTTTGGTCAAATCTCACTATTCTGGTGACTATTATAATTGTTGTTCAGTTGGCCTGATCCAGTTTCAGAGTTGTATGTGATCTTCATGAAAGATTCTTACATCCAAAACCAGACATCTGAATTATAACAAGAGGCCTTATAATGAAGGCCTTTTATAACGAAAACGGGCCTGAGGTTTAGGGTCCATGCCCTTGTGCTGAAGAATTTTAGGCTCTAGAGCATATAAGATTCTAGCATTATAAACTTCATATGAAACATTTTTATATGTGAATCACCTTTAGCAGATTGTCAGAGCTTATTGATCTATACAGCCCCAGTGTAGTCCCTTACATTTACATGCTACATTGTGGAAGTACCAAACTTGAATGATGTGAACAGAAAATGCTAAATAATAACATACCTTAGGTAGTCTGTGAGTTTCCCACTCCTATCACTGGGGTGATACACTTTGTAAAGCAATTGTGATTTTGTTTGGTGTATTTGTATCTATGACAATATGTGTATAGCTATATCAGTATTTTCACAACTATCTGAGAGGAAAGAAAGAATGAATGAGGACTGGACACTACATAACTTAGCATTTCCTACTGTCTGCATCTTGGGAATCTCAAAGTAGATGCATTTCTTCAGGGAAATTAGTTACATAGACTGTTTCTAGGGGATGTATTCTACCCCATATTTCTCTTAAAATTATCTGAAATGTTGGCTACAATAGGAAGACAACTAATAGAAATATCAAGTAACACATAAGAGCTATATTGCTATGCTAAGTCACTTCAGTTGGGTCTGACTCTTTGCAATCCCATGGACTATAGCCTGCCAGGCTCCTCTGTCCACAGGATTCTTCAAACAAGAAGACTGGAGTGAGTTGCTCCTCCAAGGGATCTTCCCAACCCAGTGATCAAAGCTTATGTCTCCTGCATTGGCAGGCAGGTTCTTTACCACTAGCGTTACCTGGGAAGCCCTGAATAACAAATATCAGTTATTAATCAAAACATGTGCAGATACAATCAGACACAGAACTCTGAAGTGCCCTGAATTCACAATGCTCTATGATCTGACCTCTAACCTTTCTTAAAGCTCTCACACAAACAACATCTTTAGTGTTCCCTGAAGCCCTCAGGGGCACTGAAGCCCTGAAGCCCATGGGAACACAGAAGTCCCAATGCTTTCCAGCCTAGAAGTCACTCTTCTTTTAGGGTATCAACAGTAGTTCAAGCCTCTAATCCTGCTTGACTGCAGGAAGTCCAATTTTTACCAGCTTCTGCTTCCCAAGTATCCCTAAAAATTCCCAGGAAGGGCTTTCTCATTCCAAAAATCCACCATGACTTGGCACCCCAGCCCATCAACTGATTCTGGCCTGCTCCTCTATTCCTCTGCAGGTCAAGGTTCATTACTGTCAGCCAGTGAAACTTCCTCTTGTACAACTTTACCACCATGGAGACCCCAATCCTTTCATTCAAATCCACACAGTGGTATCTAAGACCAGGATGTAATCCTTAACAAGACTTGCATAGAGGCTTAGAGAGTAATAGAGGGGAACTTCCCTAATAGTTTAAAACCCTATGTCAGATATAGTAGTTCTCAGTATCTACAAGCCAAGGAGCTTCCATAGGAGTTTCCTATTGGACATCTCTCACTTTGGCTTCTGACCTGCCCACATGGTACATGGCTCACTTATTCCCCCACTGAGTGTTTTCTTGAGGCCCCTGTTCTCTCCCAGATCTGAGGCCCTCATGCCCAAAGCCAAGAGAAAGAAAACTCTTTCTTCTTCTCCAGTGAGAGGATATCCAAGAGAAAAGACCTAAGCTTCAGAGGTCCCAGTGAAAAAAATTTGTTTTTTTTCACTGACATATCCCAAGTGACTGAGACAGTACCTTGACATAGTAGGCCTTCAATAATAATTGGATAATTGAATTAAATGGCTTGTTTTTCTAAAAAGATTCAGTAGTGGGTACATTTCCAAAGGTTCATATAGTCAAAGCTATGGTTTTTCCAGTAGTCATGTACAAATATGATAGTTGGATCATAAAGAAGGCTGAGTGCCAAAGAATTGATACTTCTGAACTGTGGTACTGGAGAAGACTCTTAAGAGTCCCTTGGATAGGAAGGAGATCAAACCAATCAGTCCTAAAGGAAGTTGACCCTGAATATTCACTGGAAGGACTGATGCTGAAGAGGATGAGATGGTGGATGGCATCATCGACTTAATGGACATGAGTCTGAGCAAACTCTGGAGATAGTGAAGGACAGGGAAGCCTGGCATGCAGCAATCCATGGGGTCACAAACAGTTGGATACAACTGAGCAACTGAACAACAACAACCAGAGTTTAGTTATTTCAGAACAACCCTAGTCTAATATGGGAATTTTCAAGGCCAGCTCACTCCTCTTTAGGGTCTCTTCTTTAGCAGAAGGTAAATGTGTATCTCCATATCCTTTCTGCCAAAGTTGCTCTCCACTCCTAATCACCTTTTAATGGGAAGTTTTTCCTCTTCATGGACATCAAAGTTTCCAGAAATACTTCAGAGCTCAATTTCAGCAGAACACCCACTTACTGGAATACATTGCTCACTCATTGCTCAGATTCTAGACCATAAACCAAACCCTGTTAATAGATTGACAGTCTCCTCTAATCTGAATCAGTGGAACAGCTCTCTGCTTCCACCTTCTTACCTTTTGGGGACTGGTACAAATATCTGTATTTGCTACTTTCCGGAAATCCCTATATGTGGTGAACATTTGCTGATTTACCAGCTTTCAATCAATAGTTCCATATTAGTTAACTTCTGACAGGTCAACTGCAGGAGAAGAGAACATAATTTGTTTTACTAGAGATCATCATTTTTTATTATTCTCCATCCATTATCTCTTTTCCTTTTTCCTGTGTAGAGAATGATCATTCTTCCCCACTATTCTCCAGTTGTTCTACTTTGAGGTGGCCATGAAAATGTGTCTTCCAGATCCAGACTGTAGGCATCCTCATTAACATGCTCTGAAATCCATCATTGCATCGGAGCCATGTGCTTTGCTTTCTGTGGCCCATAATGTAATGTAATATAATGTGCTCAGATGCTCCATTATGTCTAACTCTGTGACCCATGGACTGTAGCCCACCAGGTTCCTCTCTCCATGGGATTCTCCCAGCAAGAATACTGGAGTAGGGTGTCATTTCCTCCTCCAGGCATTCTTCCCAACCTAGGGATCGAACCTGTGTCTCTCACTGCATTGGCAGGAGAATTCTTCACGGCTAGCACCACGTGGGAAGGCCTTTCTATGGGTTGGATTGCTCACTCACCCAGTCGCTTCAGTCATGTCCAGCTCTTTGTGATTCCATAGACTGTAGCCCAACAGGCTTCTCTGTGGATGGGATTCCCTAGGCAAGAATACTGGAGTGGGTTTCCATTTCCTTCTCCAAGGGATCTTCCTGACCCAGGGATCAAACCCACACCTCCTGTACCTCCACATTGCAGGCAGATTCTTTATCATTGAGTAAACTTCCAGTTAATGACAGAGCAAGGTGGGGAAACTAAGGCAGGCCTGTTCCTAAGAGGCACAGGACTCTTCCAATGCCAAACTTTGATGCTGGATTTCCCAATGACCTTGCCAAACTTTCTTAGAACTAAAATGAAGTCTATGATGCTTTCCCCAACTTTCCTTCTTTTTTTCTCTTATTGACCCATAGTCAGACCTGTGTTGAAATCTAACGCTGACTTTCCTTACCTTCATTCCCTACCCCTTCCCTGCCTTACTTTTCCCTCGCAGGCATTGCTTCTAATAAATCTCTTGCTATTCCAATCTCATCTTGGAATCTGACTCTTGGATGATCCAGATTAACACAAGAGGTACTGAGAATGGATTGAGAAAGTAGATGAGGAAATGGGAGTCTGCGACTAGTTTATTAGTCACTTGGGGAATGAAGGAGGTATCACCCTCTCTGGCAGGCGGAACATGGACTGTCCCTGCCACAAGGTAATAGTGGCTCAAGATTTCTAAAGATTTCGCTCTTGGTGACCTGGGAGATTATCCTGGTGAAGGGAAATTCTGTGGCAAATACAATGGTGCAGACATGTGAAATTTATGTCAGCAGGAAGTGGGAAGGAAAGATGGCTACAAATAACCAAACATTTTTAGAACTATTACACAAAGAAATAGTTGACACTGATAGCCAGATATCCAAAGTATTATCATGGCTCCCTGCTAATGTGCTGTTTTAGGAGCCAGGTAATAAATAAATAAATCATTGGAAAAGACCCTGATGCTTGAAGGGATTGGGGGCAGGAAGAAAAGGGGACAACAGAGGATAAGATGGCTGGATGGCATCACTGACTCGATGGACGTGAGTTTGAGTGAACTCCAGGAGTTGGTGATGGACAGGGAGGCCTGGTGTGCTGCAATTCATGGGGTCGCAAAGAGTCGGACACGACTGAGCGACTGAACTGAACTGAATAAATAAGTACACTAAAGTTTGGCTCATAGTTGGCTCACTGGATCCAAGAACCCACTTACTGGTCATTTAGCCAGTTCCTGAGAGTATTACTAAAATTAGAGTGACAGTTGGACTAACCCCTATACTGGATCCTTGGGCTATGGTAAAAGCTATCATAGTGAATAAACCTAAGTGGGAACTTCTGAAACTGTCTCTAGCCCCCAACAAAAATAGTAAAAATACAGTTTCATATCCAATAAATATAGTGGAAAGTGTTGCTACCATTAAAGACCTAAATGATGCAGAAGTGGTGAGCTCTCTATTTCTGTTTAACTCACCAGTGTGGCTCCTGCAGAAAACAGATGGATCCTGGAGAATGACTATGGACTATTACAGACTGAATCAGGTAGTAAACATGATCATATGCCAAACATGGTATTGTGCTAAGGGGATTAATAAGACTTCAGGTTCATGTCATGCAGCCATTGATCTGTACAATGTGTTCTTTTTCAGTCCACCTAAAAAAGATGAAAATGATCCACATTCATGTGAGATAAACAACATTAAAATTTTCAACTTTCTCTCAGGGTTATGTTAGTACTCTTCACCCTTTGTCATAATTTTGCTTTAAAAGATCTGAATCACCTTCATGTCCCACAGAGCATCACATTCATTCACTACATCAATGACATCATAATGATTGGACAAGAGAAGACGAGATGACTAGTACATTGAAGGCCTTGGTAAGACATATGCTCCAGAGGGTGAAAGATAAACCATCTGAAGACTCAGGACCTGCCACTTCAGTGAAATTGTTAGGGGTCCAGTGGTCAGGGACATGCTGGGAAATTCCTTTCAAAGCAAAAGACATATCACTGAATCTTGCATCAGATCAGATCAGATCAGTCACTCAGTCATGTCCAACTCTTTGCGACCCCATGAATCGCAGCACACCAGGCCTCCCTGTCCATCACCAACTCCCGGAGTTCGCTCAGACTCACGTCCATCGAGTCAGTGATGCCATCCAGCCATCTCATCCTCTGTCGTCCCCTTCTCCTCCTGACTCCCAGCATCAGAGTCTTTTCCAATGAGTCAACTCTTCGCATGAGGTGGCCAAAGTACTGGAGTTTCAGCTTTAGCATCATTCCTTCCAAAGGAATCCCAGGGCTGATCTCCTTCAGAATGGACTGGTTGGATCTCCTTGCAGTCCAAGGGACTCTCAAGAGTCTTCTCCAACACCACAGTTCAAAAGCATCAATTCTTCGGCGCTCAGCCTTCTTCACAGTCCAACTCTCACATCCATACATGACCACAGGAAAAACCATAGCCTTGACTAGACGAAACTTTGTTGGCAAAGTAATGTCTCAGCTTTTGAATATGTTGTCTAGGTTGGTCATAACTTTCCTTCCAAGGAGTAAGCATCTTTTAATTTCATGGCTGCAGTCACCATCTGCAGTGATTTTGGAGCCCAGAAAAATAAAGTCTGACATTGTTTCCACTGTTTCCCCATCTATTTCCCATGAAGTGATGGGACTGGATGCCATGATCTTAGTTTTCTGAATGTTGAGCTTTAAGCCAACTTTTTCACTCTCCACATTCACTTTCATCAAGAGGCTTTTTAGTTCCTCTTTGCTTTCTGCCATAAAGGCAGTGTCATCTGCATATCTGAGGTTACTGATATTTCTCCCAGCTATCTTGATTCCAGCTTGTGCTTCATTCAGCCCGGCATTTTGCATGATGTACTCTGCATGTAAGTTAAATAAGCAGGGTGACAATATACAGCCTTGACATACTCCTTTCCCTATTTGGAACCAATCTGTTGTTCCATGTCCAGTTCTGTTTCTTCTTAACCTGCATACAGATTTCTCAGGAGGCAGGTCAGGTGGCCCGGTATTCCCATCTCTTGAAGAATTTTCCACAGCTTATTGTGATCCACACAAAGGCTTTGGCGTAATCAATAAAGCAGTTGATGTTTTTCTGGAACTCTTGTGCTTTTTTGATGATCCAACAAATGTAGGCAATTTGATCTCTGGTTCTTCTGCTTTTTCTAATCCAACTTGAACATCTGGAAGTTCACACTTCATGTCCTGTTGAAGCCTGGCTTGGAGAATTTTGAGCATTACTTTGCTAGCATGTGAGATGACTGCAATTGTGTGGTAGCTTGAACATTCTTTGGCATTGCCTTTGTTTGGGATTGGAATAAAAACTGACCTTTTCCAGTCCTGTGGCCACTACTGAGTTTTCCAGATTTGCTGGCATATTGAGTGCAGCACTTTCACAGCATCATCTTTTAGGATTTGAAATAGCTCAGCTGGAATTCATTCACTTCCACTAGCTTTGTTTGTAGCGATGCTTCCTAGGGGCCACTTGACTTTGCATTCCAGGATGTCTGGCTCTAGGTAAGTGATCACACCATCGTGGTTATCTGTGTCATGAATATCTTTTTTGTATAGTTCTTTTGTGTATTCTTGCCACCTCTTCTTAATATCTTCTGCTTCTGTTAGGTCCATACCATTTCTGTCCTTTATTGTGCCCATCTTTGCAAGAAATGTTTCCTTGGTATATCTAATTTTATTGAAAAAATGTCGTCTTTTCCATTCTATTATTTCCTCTATTTCTTTGCATTGATCACTGAGGAAGGCTTTCTTACCTCTCCTTGCTATTCTTTGGAACTCTGCATTCACATGGGTATATCTTCACTTTTTTCCTTTGCCTTTAGCTTCTCTTGTTTTCTCAACTATTTGTAAGGCCTCCTCATACAACCATTTTGCCTTTTTGCATTTCTTTTTCTTGGGGATCGTCTTGATCACTGTCTACTGTACAATGTCACAAACTTTTTAGAACTAACACCCAAAAAAGATGTCCTTTTCATTATAGGGGACTGGAATGCAAATGTAGGAAGTCAAGAGATACCTGGGATAACAGGCAAATTTGGTCTTAGAGTACAAAACGAAGCATGTCAAAGGTAACAGAGTTTTGCCAGGAGAATGCACTGGTCATAGCAAACACCCTCTTCCAACAACACAAGAGAAAACTCTACACATGGACATCACCAGATGGTCAACACCGAAATCAGACTGATTATATTCTTTGCAGCCAAAGATGGAGAAGCTTTATACAGTCAGCAAAAACAAGACCAGGAGCTGACTGTGGCTCAGATCATGAACTCCTTATTGCCAAATTCAGACTTCAATTGAAGAAAGTAGGGAAAACCACCAGAACATTCAGGTATGACCTAAATCAAATCCCTTACTATTATACAGTGGAAGTGGGCAGTATATCTGGCATCTACTTTATGTCAAAGGTTAGAATGTGTACAAGTTACTGAGTAGTAGCCAATGGCCTGGCCATCTGATCAGAGATCTGGAAAGAAAAGCATTGGAAGATTAAAGATAAGGGGATATGGGCTACAGGTATGTGAGCAAACATGTGGGAAGGGACATGAAGTGTATTGTACATTAACACTAACCAAAAAGCATCTGTTAATATCATGAAGAAGTACTCAACTACTAAGTAGACAAAACAACTACCTAATTAAATGACTAGTCAGACTTTGTCACTGATCTTCCCACAATTGTCACAATAGGTACATAAATGAAGTAGCCATGTGGCAGGCATGGAGGCTCTATATTGGCCCAAGAGCATGGCCTATCACATTTGGAGGCTGATTTAGTAACTGCTATCTGTAAATGTCCAGCCTATTAGCAACAGAAACCAATGCTGAGCCATCAGTAGGGTACTATTTGTTTCTCATGGAAAGCAGCTGGCCACTAGAGTGTGTGTGAAAGTCACTCAGTCATGTTTGACTCTTTGCAGTCGGACCCCATACAGTCCATGGAATTCTCCAGGCCAGAATACTGGAGTGGGTAGCCTTTCCCTTCTCCAGGGGATCTTCACAACCCAGGGATCAAACCCAGGTCTCCCACATTGCAGGCAGATTCTTTACTAGCTGAGCCACAAGGGAAGCCCTGTTAACTATGCTGGGGCTTTGGCTCAAGCACAAGGGACTAGATACCAGTGTAAGTTAGGGTCTACCTTTCCTGCTCACAGCACCTCAGTTGGCACTACTATATAGAGGAGTGAGAAGATAAGTACCTTTCCAAGATCTGTTGCAGTAAAAGAGCCTGTAGTTCATCTCACAAACCTTCCTCTTCTTTGTTTCCTCTTAGGAATATAGGTCTATGATAACCATTAAGTTACTGCTCCCTGAACCTATGTGGAAAAGTGGATCTGTTTGGTGGGTGAAGTGGATAGTAAAAGCCATGAAAATTTGACTTTCAGACATCTCACCTTGGGAAGAATAATTGACTGACAGCCCTAGCTGCTGTGCTCTGAATATCAGTGCATTTGCACTGAGTTCAAACTTCTCACAGGCTGCTCCCAGGCAATGATTGAGTGAAGTGGGTCATTCTCAGAAGGGGACAGGACTCTCCATAAGGTGACTTTGGCTAAGGACTCCTGACAGCTTCACATAACTTTCTTAGAACTGCACTGGAGTTAAAGATGTTTCTACTGCACTCCTTTTCTTCTCTTTCTCGTTTATTTAGAAGCAGACCTGCATCATGGTCTGATGTTTCTCTTGGCCACCCCCATCTCACTGTTTCCCTTTATAGGACTTTTTTTTTTTTTTTTTAAATTTTCATCCAGTCTCTTCTTGTCAGCTTTCCAAGAGACCTGAATTAACATACCCTCTGTAATCCTTTCAAACACTGTATATATAACAACATACACATACTCTGAACTGGCTCAGAAGTTCAGATGATCAGTAACTCTTTTCCATCCCATCTCTCTTCTCCACAGGTCCTCAGCACAAAAAAAAAAAAAGGACTCATCTTTAAAAAACAAATTAATAAAAGTTTACCATTGAAGTAAGGATGATGAGTAAAGCTGTCAGAGTAACCCAAGATATAGAGGTAAGGACTTTACATTAAGGGATCAACCTAAAGTTCTCTTTACTTTTATACTTTTAGCCTGTTTTCTCCTTGCCTTATATGAAGTATCTGTTACACCTTTTGTAAGATGGGATAAGATCAGAAGTGAGCTCTTAGAAAAGTGCCCAACACTATGATTCCCCTACTGGATGTCGCAAGCTATCAGACAAATTTTGAACGATTCAACATCCTGGTAGAAAAAGGAAAATTTCCGTTGTTCCAAACAGAGTAATTCACTTCAAGAAAAAAAAAAATAACACAGTATATGAGCATCATTTATGATTTAAAAAAAATGAAAACAATGGACATTTGAAAGAAAGAATTCTAAAGCACAAGAAAAAATTAAACCAAGGATATAAGGATCAGGTTCTTCAGAGATAAAAAAAAAAAAAACCTAAATGACCAACTGACAATATAGAAGAGACTATCATAGGAGGAAAGCAAATATTTCACTTTCAAAAAGTGGACCATTTGCCTTCACAAAATATCACAGAAGTACAGGTGTTACATGTATCAGCTAAAATCTAGACATCAAAAAAGAACTCAAGAAAAACTCAAGTGTCTTGAGGGACTAAAATACCAATACTAGGAAACTCTTTAAATTCCTAAATGACAGAGTCTAGTAAAAATATAATGAATAAATATTTAATTAATGTCTTACTTTAGGAGGCATCAGAGGATTTCCCAGGCCAAATTTTCTTCTGAACAACCAAATTAGAGTGATTAGATCAAATTGTGATAATGTTTAGTTACATCTTGTACAACTAATTGGCCAACTATTTAAAAGATAACTCCTTAGAAGCGTATCTTTCCAACATTTCACCACTCTTACTAAGACTCTGTGGTTCTTAGTAAGACTCTAAGTTCTTAGGCTGTGGTTAGTCCTTATGGTACCTTAGTAAGAATCAGAAAAAGGCATCCCCTCAGGAATTTTGGCTTCCACTCTACCCAGTAAAGAGCACAACCTTAATCCACTCATTCACCCATTCAGTGGATGAAATTACCACCAAATTTTGTCACAGAAAATTAAGACCAAGAGTCACGAACTCCTTCATCTTCCATCTTCTCCACCTCAGATTTCACTCTGTCTTTGTACATTCCCTGTGTCTAGAAGACATGCTCTTTTGCTCCAGCCTCCTGGGCACTTCCTCCTCTCCCCTTCCAGGACCCACTTATACCCATTTACACGCTCACACCATTACTCCTGTGCTCTCTGCAACTTGTTTTCCTCAGCTGTCACATAGGTTCCAGTCTCCTGACTTAAGAAAAAATACACTAAACCTTTTCTTTACCCTGTCCTCCAATGCCAAACTTTTGGAAAAAGCACTGTACATGCATCTTTACCCTCACTTCTTCACCCCTCATTTGTCCCTCAATCTTCTCACAGTTGTATCTCATCTTAACCACTCTATTCATAAAAGGTCAGTCCTGACTCCCTAAGTCATGATAGTTTCTGTTTTTATCCTTCTGGATGTCTCTGCATCATTTGACTCTATTGACTTTCTTTAAATTTTTCTGCCACTGGCTTCGCAGAGACCTCTACCTCTCTGACTTCTCTTTCTAAGCTTATTATTCTTTTATTGATTTTTAAAAGGCAAGAAGAACAGCACATTCTCATCCTTATCTAAGCTTTAATGATGTCATTTACTACTGAGTGTAAGGTCATTGAAAACTTGCACAAACTTCATATATTGATAGAAAATATATTTTATTTCATTAAGGAGAAATCATTCTAAATAATGTGTTATACTCCTTTGAAAGCAAAATTAAATATCTTAAAATGAGACCACAACAATAAATGTTTAGTAGACTTTGATCCTATACTAAAAATACTTTAAAAAACAATTATCATGGAAAATATTTTGTGTGTAAAGATCTACTCTAAAAGGACTAAACAAAAGATAAGGATAAATGGGAACTTGAACAAGCACCAACTTGTGGAATGTACTTAGTAAGATAATTTAATAATTTCTCTTCAATTACCCACTTACATTTATTCAATGGGTCTGGTCCTTCCCTTGCTTCTCATTAAAACTTGGCTTTTCTTATTATTATCACATAAAAAGTTCACTGTGATGGCTCACTTTAAGATTCATTCTTGACTCAAGATTTAGAGGGAAGTAGACACTTATGGCAGAAAGTGAGGAGGAACTAAAAAGCCTCTTGATGAAAGTGAAAGAGGAGAGTGTAAAAGTTGGCTGAAAGCTCAACATTCAGAAAACTAAGATCATGACATCTGGTCCCATCACTTCATGGGAAATAGATGGGGAAACAGTGGAAACAGTGTCAGACTTTATTTTTTGGGGCTCCAAAATCACTGCAGATGGTGACTGCAGCCATGAAATTAAAAGACGCTTACTCCTTGGAAGGAAAGTTATGACCAACCTAGACAGCATATTCAAAAGCAGAGATATTACTTTCCCAACAAAGATCCATCTAGTCAAGCCTATGGTTTTTCCAGTGGTCATGTATGGATGTGAGTTGGACTGTGAAGAAAGCTGAGCGCCGAAGAATTGATGCTTTTGAACTGTGGTGTTGGAGAAGACTCTTGAGAGTCCCTTGGACTGCAAGGAAATCCAACCAATCCATTCTAAAGGACATCAGTCCCGGGTGTTCATTAGAAGGACTGATGCTGAAACTGAAACTCCAGTACTTTGGCCACCTCATGCAAAGAGTTGACTCATTGGAAAAGACTCTGATGCTGGGTGGGATTGGCGCCGGAGGAGAAGGGGATGACAGAGGATGAGATGGCTGGATGACATCACCGACTCGATGGACATGAGTTTGAGTGAACTCCGGGAGTTGGTGATGGACAGGGAGGCCTGGTGTGCTGTGATTCATGGGGTCGCAAAGAGTCTGACACGACTGAGCGACTGAACTGAACTGAACTGAAGGTGGTGCTAGTGGTAAAGATTCAGACTGCCAATGCAAGAGATACAAGAGACTCAAGTTTGATCCCTAGGTCAGAAAAATCCCCTATAGAAGGAAATGGCAACCCGCTCCAGTATTCTTGCCTGGAAAATTCCATGGACAGAGGAGCCTGGCAGGCTACAGTCCATGGGGCCACAGAGAATCAGACATGACTGAGCAACTAACAACAGCACATAGTATTTCACAACTCTCTCTCAAATAAATTACTTCAACAAATGCCCAGCAAAACCACCATTTTATGTATGTTCTTGATGTGAGTTTTGTAAATCTAAAATTCACAATTAACAATTCCCTTAGTTACCTGATACCTTAGAATCTCAGCTGAAACTTCCAGTTTAACATTCCATTTCACCTGGATGAAGAGATTTAAACAGGAGGGTACACCAGGGATTGGTTCTGAGACATTCTTATGAAAACAACCTAGTAAATGATTCAGAGGTGAGCATAAGCATGAAATCTCCAAAGTGGCATATGACATGAAACTTTCAATTAGTAAAATGCCAAGTCAATAGGGTAAACTGTAGAAAGACGTAGGCTGGGTGAGTGGGCAGAGAAGTGTCAGATGAATGATCAAGGATAAGACAGAAGATGCTGTTAGGACAAAAATCCAACCATCATTGTCAGAGTAATGGTCTCTAAGGTATCAGCTATGACCCTGTTAAAGAATGAGCTTCAGAAAGGTACAAGTCTACATGTGAAATAAAGTTCCTCTTTATAGTTCTTATATTATCAGAGTCTTTTGCATGTTTGAACTAAAGTTCTTTATTAAAATCATTCTTCTTTTCAGTGAAGGACAAGGTGTTTGAATTTCAAAACCAAATTTCAGACTTCAGGATTTTACCTTCAGTCAATATGACCATATATATTTATAATTGAGATAGGGTCTTAAAACTTAAATTTATGATTCTTCACGTAGAATCACTTAAAAGGTCTTTATTATAAATATGCTAATAAATTTTCCTTTTTGTTTTTATAAAAATGTATGTACCTCTTTCTCCATGCATTTTCTCCCTATTGTGCATGTGTGCATTGGTAATATAAATATGTAGTTACTTGAGGTATATAAAAGTCTTCTGCAGAGTCTCAAGATCTTTTCCTCCTCATTGAGAAAGTGAGGCATTGGATAGCTGGTACAACACCCACTAATAAAAATAAATGCCCTTCAGACAGGAATTAGATAAGCAGCTTGTTCCTGCAAAAGTTGAACTGCAGCCAGTCTTATACAAACTCATCTCATAAATACTTCTCACTGGAAAAAAAATGAGAAGATGGATAGACTCAAAAATTTCCAGGAAGGTGCCAAGGATTCTGCCCAGGATTATCTCAGGGTGAAGCTTCCATCTGTTCTAACAGTTGAACTTGCTCTGCTTTGTTTCATATTTTTTGTATCAGAACTTTGAAGTTTCTGCATGAGATGAAGTATTTTTCTCATTTCCCCCTTTTAAAACACCATATTTATTTTTTTTTAAGTCCATTACTCTGCTCTATTGCTTACAGTATTTTAAGGTATAAAAAATATTTTGTGACCAAGAAATATTTTATTACATCTGTATGGCTATGTAAATATTTATGTAACTCTTAAAATGCCTTGACTGATTGGTTTTAGATTGTCTCAAATTCCATCTGCTTTCCTTGCCTCTCTGATAAACCTTCTTCAAACCCTGTGTAACTTCCTATTTATTCCTGCTTCCTGGCCCATGAAGGTCACCTTCAAAATATTATCACCTTTATGTAATAAAGATATATTCGCTTTTAACATGATTCTATTTAATCACCTAAAATGATTTCAATGTGAAGCATTACTATAAACCAATGTGAGTAATTTTCAAAGTAAACAAAAACTGAAGAAAAGGAATGCCACAAATCTTAGCATGGGAACAAGTACATAACTTCTTTTCTGATGAATTCTTCAAATATATAAGTACTGTACTTTTTTTTCCCCACAAATTATTCATGCTGTTTATACTCTCACTTTATATTTGGTATTAATAGGCTGTACTATTTTCTGTTTGGAGTATGACACTCTCTTATTTTAATATTCATGTTAATAGCTCTCAAAACAGAAGTGGGTAGATTTTAGTTTTTAGCAGTTTTTGTTTTCCTTCAATACATTCTCATATTTAAATATGAAAGACAGGAAAAGTGAAGGTCTATAAGTTTTTCTTTAATTAGAGGAATTTTTTACATTATATTTTTTAAAAAGGAAAAAAAAATCTCCTGGGCCTAGTAATTCATGGCTTTAAATTGTTCATTTGGAATCTTAGGGACTTTTCTGGTGCTCCAGTCTCCCAATTTAAGAAAAAAAAGGTAAGCAAAGTACATATGAAGGCACTCTCAACCTCCCTGTGAAAGGTGGTACAACAATTCTTTTCTGATGGGCTCCTGTAATTTTCCATCCCAATTAGTATTCAAGGTCCTTTCAAGCTGACACATCTTTCATATGCTCTAACTACATGGTTGACCTTGATGTGGGAGTGGAAACCAGCCCAAATCACAATTTCTGCTCTAAACATTTTTATATGAGAGCATCAGGTTAAAAGAAATCAACCTTAAAGGAGAAAATGAGGAAATCCCAGAGGAGCCACACCCAGTCTGGGCAGAGGGTGGGCATAGAAGACAGGCCAGTCTTACCTGCCTGCCTTGCTGGCCAAGGGTATGGCAGCAGGTTGGGCTCACTGCATTCATATATAAGAAAACCACCACCTCCACCTGAAAAAAGTGCTGAGGACATTGAGTTTTTATAGCCCTGTGAGGCAGGTGGTATTATTATCCCTATATTTTACAGACAAGAAAACTGTATTTCAGGTCATTTTTAGCACCAGTTGGGGAATTGGCTAACTGCCTGAGTGAGTCATGGTCCAGATGCTCAACCTTGCAGCTACAAGGGACCAAGACAATTACCCCATGTTTCTGACTCTCCCTGCTTTAGCTATGCCCAACATATATCCTGAATATTTGATAATGTAGGCTTAAAAATGACTCTATATTGTACAGATTATCATACAAATATCTTTGTTAATAAACATTTATTTTCAGTATTCGAATCACCAACTATTTCAGTGCTCATTTTCGCTTTGGCCATTTGTGCCAATGTAAGGAAGCACTGGCATGGATATTGGAAGCAGGCAATTCGCCCACCCAGCAGGACCATGCTCCTCACACAAGCAAGCCAAACAGTGAAATTTGCAGTCACATTATCCTTTAAAATTAAAGCTAGAATTGAAGAAAACTACCACCAGGGGGCAATACATCTCTGACCACATGGTCATAGTTAGCAAATTAGTCACCAGCAGCCATATTTTGTTTGGTTCAAGTGGTTCACTGGCTTGTTTAAATTTAAATTTCATCTCTTTAAGTAAAACTTAAATTTCACTTGTTTTAATTTATTTTAAATGTAAGTCAACATTTAAAGATCAGGAGTGTTCACATAAAACTTATGGTTTTTTCAGTTTTTCTGGAAAAATCAGAATATCTAGCAATTACTGGCTCTGTGTTTTGTCAAGATAACAATTGGCTATAGCTGACGCCAGCTACCCCACTGGATAGCCAGGCTGTCTCCAGCACTCCATCATTCATATAATATATGTACATGTGCTTACACTCAGCCTGCTTCAGCTTACCTGCCTGGCCTCTGTAGCATTTTAGTGTATGAACTTATCCAAATAATCAGGCTAAGGCAGGAAGTATGGTTAAAAGACAGATTATATACATTAACACTTTTAGACTTCTATGAGTAAAACTTTTAACTTCTATTGCTAAAAACAACATTGTGCCACCAAAGAATACAATAATTGAACATTAATATAGAGATCAACATATTTTTAAATGACCAAATTTTAGGTATAATTTTATATGTTTTTCACTAACAATTAAATACTTTATATTACCTTACTACTACTAAGTCGCTTCAGTCGTGTCTGACTCTGTGCGACCCCACAGACGGCAGCCCACCAGGCTCCGCTGTCCCAGGGATTCTCCAGGCAAGAACACTGGAGTGGGTTGCCATTTCCTTCTCCAATACATGAAAGTGAAAAGTGAAAGTGAAGTCGCTCAGTTGTGTCCGACTCTTCGCAACCCCATGGACTGCAGCTTACCAGGCTCCTCTGTCCATGGGATTTTCCAGGCAAGAGTACTGGAGTGGGTTGCCATTGCCTTCTCCTATATTACCTTGCTGCTGCTACTGCTGCTAAGTCGCTTCAGTCATGTCCGACTCTGTGCAACCCATAGATGGCAGCCCATCAGGCTCCTCTGTCCCTGGGATTCTCAAGGCAAGAACACTGGAGTGGGTTGCCATTTCCTTCTCCAACCCATGAAAGTGGAAAGTGAAAGGGAAGTCGCTCAGTTGTGTCCGACTCTTAGCGACCCCATGGACTGCAGCCCACCAGACTCCTCCGTCCATGGGAGTTTCCATGCAAGAGTACTGGAGTGGGTTGCCAGTGCCTTCTCCACTATATTACCTTAGTCTAACTTCTGTTTCAGTGAGATGATAAGAATAGTGTTAGACTAAGGTAATAGTGTTAGACTTAGACTATATTACCTTAGTCTAACACTATTCTTATCATCTCAATGAAACAGAAATTTGGACATTCATCCTAAATCCACATCCTGAAGGAATCAAGGCCCTCCTAGAGAGGCTATATCTTTGGATACTGCAAGCATTATACAGTTGCCATGAGGAACTTGCTTAGATGCAGTTTCCTAACTTCTTCCCTATCTCATTATCTCTCTAGCAAGTAGAAAAAAACTGCTGGAGGAGATAAGAAAGACAGCACCCTCCTCCATTTTGCCTTCTCCTCACTCTTCTGTGAGCTCACTCACAATCCAAACAGGCAGAGAGAGCTAGTAATGGTTTCTAAGGTCAGTGATTACAGTGAAGATATTTTTTTATGTGCTCACTATCCAGAATCAAATTTCTGATTTCATAGTGAAGTTATTGTTGCTCTATAGAGGTACTTTGGGTGGCAGACAGAGCTCTAGCTTTGAGTGAAAAACACTTGGTTTGAATTATCACTCTATCACTCACTGAGTATTCATTACTATTTATTGTACCCTTAATTTTCTTGACTATAAGATGGTGATAACACTGAAAATGAAAGAGAAGTTCACTCAGTTCAGTTCAGTTCAGTTCAGTCGCTCAGTCATGTCCGACTCTTTGTGACACCATGAATCACAGCACGCCAGGCCTCCCTGTCCATGACCAACTCCCGGAGTTCACTCAGACTCACATCCATCGAGTCAGTGATGCCATCCAGCCATCTCATCCTCTGTCGTCCCCTTCTCCTCTTGCCCCCAATTCCTCCCAGCATCAGAGTCTTTTCCAATGAGTCAGCTCTTCGCATGAGGTGACCAAAGTACTGGAGTTTCAGCTTTAGCATCATTCCTTCCAAAGAAATCCCAGGGCTGATCTCCTTCAGAATGGACTGGTTGGATCTCCTTGCAGTCCAAGGGACTCTCAAGAGTCTTCTCCAACACCACAGTTCAAAAGCATCAATTCTTCAGAGCTCAGCCTTCTTCACAGTCCAACTTTCACATCCATACATGACCACAGGAAAAATCATAGCCTTGACTAGATGGACCTTTGTTGGCAATGTCTCTGCTTTTGAATATGCTGTCTAGGTTGGTCATAACTTTCCTTCCAAGGAGTAAGTGTCTTTTAATTTCGTGGCTGCAGTCACCATCTGTAGTGATTTTGGGGCCCAGAAAAATAAAGTCTGACACTGTTTCCACTGTTTCCCCATCTAGTTCCCATGAAGTGATGGGACTGGATGCCATGATCTTCGTTTTCTGAATGTTGAGCTTTAAGCCAACTTTTTCACTCTCCACTTTCACTTTCATCAAGAGGCTTTTTAGTTCCTCTTCACTTTCTACCATAAGGGTGGTGTCATCTGCATATCTGAGGTTATTGATATTGAACTTCCTGATGTTCAAGCTGGTTTTAGAAAAGGCAGAGGAACCAGAGATCAAATTGCCAACATCCGCTGGATCATGGAAAAAGCAAGAGAGTTCCAGAAAAACATCTATTTCTGCTTTATTGACTATGTCAAAGCCTTTGACTGTGTGGATCACAATAAACTGTGGAAAATTCTGAAAGAGACGGGAATACCAGACCACCTGACCTGCCTCCTGAGAAATCTGTATGCAGGTCAGGAAGCAACAGTTAGAACTGGACATGGAACAACAGACTGGTTCCAAATAGGCTAAGGAGTATGTCAAGGCTGTATATTGTCACCCTGCTTATTTAACTTATATGCAGAGTACATCATGAGAAACGCTGGACTGGAAGAAACACAAGCTGGAAGTTCACTCAGTCATGTCCTAATCTTTGCAATCCCATGGACTGTACAGTCCATGGAATTCTCCAGGCCAGAATACTGGAGTGAGTAGCCTTTCCCTTCCCCAGGGGATTTTCCCAACCCAGGCATTGAACGAAGGTCTCTTGCATTGCAGGTGGGTTCTTTACCAGTTGAGCCACCAGGGAAGCCCAAGAATACTGGAGTGGGTGGCTAATCTCTTCTCCAGGGGATCTTCCCAATCCAGGAATCGAAGAGGGGTCTCCTGCTTTGCAGGTGGATTCTTTACCAACTGAGCTATCAGGGAAGCCCCAATGATAACACTATTTGCCCTTAATACTTACTTCATATTATTGTAACGAATCAAAATAATACATATGATAAAAACAAAGTACAGGACACTATACCAGATACTACAGTTTGGAAAATGCTTTGGAAACAAACTGACCAAAGATGGCTATTTTTCCAATCCTGAGGATATAATAATTAGGATGCAGATTAACAAGGTCTTCATAGTGAAAGAGACTTTTAGTCAATAGTTAATGAGTCCTTGGGGAAGATGGCAGAGTAGGAAGCACCAGGAATATCTCTTCATCTAGACAACAACTGTACTCACAGGATCTGATGTAACAATTTTGAAACTCTGAAGTCTTTTGAAGACTTGCAACTTCCAGGGAAAGGCTTAGATGGTAAATTTTGGTTAATTTTGAACAATTTCAGCTCTTAGCACAGTGAGTGAGTGAGTGAAGTTGCCCAGTCGTGTCCTACTCTTTGCAACCCCATGGACACCAGGCTCCTCTGTCCATGGGATTTTCTAGGCAAGAGTACTGCAGTGGGTTGCAATTTCCTTCTCCAGGGAATCTTCCCAACCCAGGGATCAAACCCAGGTCTCCCACATTGTAGACAGATGCTTTACCATCTGAGCCACCAGGGAAGTCTGTAGCAGCTATAATTCTCCACCTCCCAGATCCCAAACTGCCAAGCCAATCTTGACAAAATGAACAAAACTAGAGGTATCATGCTCTCTGACTTCAAACTATCCTACAAAGCTACAGAATTCAGAAACAGTATGGTACTGGCACAAAACAGACACATAGGTCAATAGAACAGAAAAGACAGCCAGAAATAAATCCATGTTCTTATGGTCAATTAATCTACAACAAAGGAGCCAAGAATATACAATGAGGAAAAGATAGTCTCTTCAATGAGTGGTACTGGGAAAACGGGACAGCCACATGTAAAAGAATAAAATTAATTACAGTATTTTTCACAGTATATACAAAAATAAAGTAAAAATGGATTAAGGACCTAAATGTAAGAGCAAAAATCATAAAACTTCTAGAAGAAAACATAGGCAATACACTCTTTGACATAAATTATAGCAATTTTTTTTTGGATCTGTCTCCTCAGGCAAACAAAAGCAAAAATTAAAAAGTGGGGTCTAATTGAATTTGAAAGCTTTTGCAAAGCAAAGGAAATAAAAGAATAATCTATTGAATGGTAGAAAATATTTGCAAATTAAATAACAGATAAAGGGTTAATATACAAAATATATAAATAGCTCATACAATTCAATACAAAAAACCCCCAAGCAATCCAATTTTAAAATGGGCATAAGACCTGAATAGATATTTTTCCAAAGAAGACAGATGGCCAACAGGCACATGAAAAGATGTTCAACATCGCTAATCTCAAAGAAATGCAAATCAAGATGACAATAAGATATCGCCTCACACATCAGAAAGGCTATCATCATAAAGATAACAAGTAACAAATGTTGGCAAGGATATGGAGAAAAGGGAACCCTTGTACACCATTGATGGGAACGTAAATTGGTACAGCCACTATGGAAAATGGTATGGAGGTTCTTCAGAAAACTAAAAATAGAACTACCATGTGCTGTGCCAAGTCGCTTCAGGTGTGGCCGACTCTTTGCAACCAGGACTATAGCCTGCCAAGCGCTTCTGTCCATGGAATGGGTTGCCATGCCCTCCTCCAGGGGATCTTCCCAACTCAGGGATTAAGCCCATGTCTCTTACATCTTCTGCATTGGTAGGCAGGTTCTTTACCACTAGTACCACATGGGAAGCTGATCCAGCAATTCCACTCTTGCGTATATATTCAAAGAAAACAAAAATACTAATATATGGAATATTACTCAGCCATAAAAAAACAAAATAATGCCATTTGTAGTGACATGGATGGACCTAGAGATTGTTATACTGAGTGAAGTAAGTCAGAGAAAGACAAATATCATTTGATATTGCTTATATGTGGACTCTAAAAAATAAAGCAAGTCAATATAACAAAACAGCAACTCACTCATAGATATAGAGATTAGCAGCAAGGAGAGGTCAGAGCAGAGGGGTAATATAAAATAAGCAAGCTACCAGGATATATTACACAGGACAGGGAATATAGCCAATATTTTATAATAACTTTAAATGGAGTACAAACTATAAAAATAATCAATCACTATGCTGTACACATATTCAGTTTAGTTCAGTCATTCAGTCGTGTCTCTTTGCAACCCCATGGACTGCAGCATACCAGGCTTCCCTGTCTGTCACCAACTCCTGGAGCTTGCTCAAACTCATGTCCATCAAGTCAGTGATGCCATCCAACCATCTTATCCTCTGTCGTCCCTTTCTGCTCCTACCTTCAATCTTTCCCAGCATCAGGATCTTTTCCAATAAGTCAGTCCTTCACATCAGGTGGTCAAAGTATTAGAGCTTCAGCTTCAGCATCAGTCCTCCCAATGAATATTCAGGACTGATTTCCTTTAGGATTGACTGGTTTGATCTCCTTGTAGTCCAAGGGACTCTCAAGAGTCTTTTCCAAGACCGCAGTTCAAAAGCACCAATTCTTCAGTGCTTAGCTCAGCTGTACACATGAAACTAGTGTAATATTATAAATTTCTATTGAAACTATATTTCAATAGGAAGAAAGAAGAAAAGAAAAAGAAAAAAAAAACTATCTTAAAGATGCTGAAAGAACTAAAGACATGAAGGAATTCAAGAAAACAACACATGAAAAAAATCGAAATATCAATAAAGAGATATAAAACCTAAAAAGAAATCAAAAAAAAATTCTGGAGCTGAAAAGTATAATAACTGAAATTAGAGATTCACTATAGAGACTCAAAAGCAGATTTGAGAAGGTGGGGAAAAGAATCAGTAGACTCAAAACAGGACAATAGAAATAAGACAATAAAAAATTATCCTCATAAATTTTAATTTATGAGGAACATAAAGAAAAGTGAACAGAGCATAAGGGACCTGTAGGACACCATCATGCAGACCAACATACAGACAGTGGGAGTCCCAGAAGGAGAAGAGACAGTGAAACAGAATATTTAAAGAAATAATGGATAAAATTTCCATATTTGATAAAAGTCTTGAATATAAATATCAAAACAAAATACTAATTAGAGCTTCAGTTTTACAGATGGAAAGAGCTGTGGGTAATGATGGATGCACAAGACCACAAAATACATCTTATTACCTAATACCACTGAAGTGAAGTGCTAGTCACTCTGTTGTGTCTGACTCTTTGCGACCGCATAGACTGTAGCCCACCAGGCTCCTCTGTCCATGGAATTCTCCAAGCAAGAATACTGGAGTGGGTTGCCATTCCCTTCTCCAGGAGATCTTCCTGACCCAGGGATCAAACCCAGGTCTCCTGCATTGCAGGCAGATTCTTTACTGTCTGAGCCACCAGGGAAGCCCAATACCATTGAACTGTACACTTAAAAATAATTAAGATGGCAAATTTTAAGTTATGTGTATTTTGCCACAATAAATAATTGGAAAAAAAATCCATAATGAGGGCCTAGTGAATATTTGGAGTAATGGAGTTTCCTTTTGGGGTGTTGAAAATATTCTAAAATTGACTGGGGTGATGGTCACACAATTCTGTGAAATATACTAAAAATGATTGAATTACATACTTTAATAGGGTTGATCACATGGTATATAAATTATACCTCAAAAAAGCTGTTATAAAATAATAATAATGATAACACTCTTAATGAAGAGTTAATGAGTCCTTAAAATTCTGCCAATTATGTGGTTTTAATTTTATAGCAGGACATAGACTCTGAAATATACCAGACCATAGGATTCCTTTGTCATATGGAATCTTTCATTGATCAATAATTGAATAAACAAACTGAACCTTAAAATATGGACATCAAAATACAGTCTCTTTCAGCCCCACCATAACCAAACTTAAAACTTGAGTGCTACAAAGTAAGAGAGAATAGTTCAGGATTTTAAAAACAGGATAATCAATCCTCTATATTCAGAATGTTTCTTAGTTAAATTTTTGATCAAACAAATATTGCTTCTCTTGCAATTATATTAATATATAATCAAGAATTTAAGGATTTCAAAATAAAGCCATAGCAAAACACATTTTGTGAGAATTGCTCAAAACTACTAATTACCTGTCCTGCTCTCTCCCCTTTTAAATGTATAAGGAAACTGAAGCGTGCCATCTCATCATAGGGGAAAATATGATGATGTATCATAAACAAGTTCTGTGGGCAGAGCTAGTATCCATGAGTACTAGTACTATCCATCAGTACTAGCACTGATGAGATACTTTAAAATTTTGACTTCTAGAATCCAGGAAGCCTGCCAGTTTCTGGGAAAATCTATACCTTTAAACTTGGAGACAATTAGGAAAATAATACAATTTTCTTTGGAAATTAAAAATATCAAGCAGGTCTTCATGTCAGTGAGGCATCAGAATGAGACAAGTGGAGGATTTGGCCCTATCTCTCTGGGTCCTCCGTTGCTTTCTGAGCATCATCGAGCACTGGGAAATGCAGAAGGGTCAGCATAGCTCACAGATTCCCTGCAGAATATCTACTATAGTTGAGCCTTTTCTGCTCTGCTTGGACCTATCACCCAGTGGATCACTTCAGTAAAGATAATATATCAGCACTTTACATCCAGTTCATTTTTCTAGTAGAACTAAAACTGTCATGACTGTATTTTTTGTTTATTAAGTCTTGAAATTGGTTGGGATACTTCATTTATATTGTTTATCTTTATTCTTCTTTCCCTCTAATATCCAATCCATACTGACTCACATTTCAAAATATTTCCAAGTCTGTCCCACTTTCTCCATTTCCACTCCTGGGACCTGAGTCCAATCCACTATCATCTCTCACCTGGGAACCTCAGCAACAGCTTTTTAACTAGTGTTCTTGATTCCACTTTTTGCCCTCTTCATCACATTTTCTACCTTGCAGGCCCATCAGATCACAATTTCCCCACCAAAAATCCTCCAGAGGCTTCCCATTGCACAACTTGTTACTGGACCTCTTCTCTCTTCTTGCTCTGGTCACACTCATCTTATTGCACCTACTGTCTCTCATTTGCTATCCCTCCACCTTGAGAGCTCTTTGTGTGGCAAGTCCTTTGTGTCATCCCAGGCTGCAGTTTAATGTTGCCAGCTCAAAGAAACCTATGGTCAGAAGTGACACTCCTTCACCCTGGTCACCCACTATCACACCATGTTTGATGTTCTCCGTGGTTCAGTTCAGTTCAGTTGCTCAGTTGTGTCTGACTATTTGCAACCCCATGGACTGCAGCATGCCAGGCTTCCCTGTCCATCACAAACTCCCAGAGCTTACTCAAACTCACATCTGTTGAGTCAGTGATGCCATCCAACCATCTCATCTTGTGTCATCCCCTTCTTCTCCTGCCTTCAATCTTTCCCAGATCAGGGTCTTTTCTAGTGAGTCAGTTCTTCACATGAGATGGCCAAAGTATTTGAGTTTCAGCTTCAGCATCAGTCCTTCCAATGAATATTCAGGACTGATTTCCTTAAGGATAGACTGGTTGGATCTCCTTGCTGTCCAAGAGACTCTCAAGAGTCTTTTCCAATACCACAGTTCAAAAGCATCATTTCTTCAGTGCTCAGCTTTCTTTATAGTCCAGCTCTCACATCCATACATGACTACTGGAAAAACTAAAGCTTTGACTAGACAGACCTTTGTTGGCAAAGTAATGTCTATGCTTTTTAATATACTGTCTAAGTTGGTCATAACTTTTCTTCCAAGAAGCAAGTGTCTTTTAATTTCATGGCTTCAGTCACGATTTGCAGTGATTTTAGAGCCAAAAAAAAGAAAAATAGTCTGTCACTGTTTCCATTGTTTCCCCATCTATTTGCCATGAAGTGATGGGACGAGATGCCATCCATGAACTTAGTTTTCTGAATGTTGCATTTTAAGCCAACTTTTTCACTCTCCTCTTTCACTTTCAAGAGACTCTTTAGCTCTTCTTCACTTTCTGCCATAAATGCGGTGTCATCTTCATATCTGAGGCTATTGATATTTCTCCCAGCAATCTTGATTTCAGCTTGTGCTTCATCCAGCCTGGCATTTTGCATGATGTACTCTGTCTATAAGTTAAATAAGCAGGGTGACAATATACAGCCTTGACATACTCCTTAGCCTATTTGGAACCAGTCTGTTATTCCATGTCCAGTTCTAACTGTTGCTTCTTGACCTACATACAGATTTCTCAGGAGGCAGGTCAGGTGGTCTGGTATTCTCCATGGTTACCATTCTCTAAAATTACTTTGTTCATTTCTTTATGTGTTTTTTGATATTTCTAACTCACAGTGTGAGCTAAGAGCAGAACCTTTCTGTTTTATTGACAGCTGTTACTGCAGCACAAAGACTATATTAGTATATGACAGGGATTCAAAAACCATTTGCTGAATGAATAAATGAAAACCAAATTTGATTCTTCTTTCAAGATGGAATGTCTCTCAATTTCATCCAAAACTTAGAGGCTCAGTGACTCAGTCTTGTCAGCTTATTATATTATCCTTGGTTTCAGTTCAGTTCAGTTCAGTTCAGTCACTCAGTCGTGTCCGACTCTTTTTTGACCCCATGAATCACAGCACGCCAGGCCTCCCTGCCTAGTACCAACTCCCGGAGTTCACCCAGACTCACATCCATCAAGTCAGTGATGCCATCCAACCATCTCATCCTCTGTCGTCCCCTTCTCCTCCTGCCCCCAATCCTTCCCAGCATCAGAGTCTTTTCCAATGAGTCAACTCTTTGCATGAGGTGGCCAAAATACTGGAGTTTCAGCTTTAGCATCATTCCTTCCAAAGAAATCCCAGGGCTGATCTCCTTCACAATGGACTGGTTGGATCTCCTTGCAGTCCAAGGGACTCTCAAGAGTCTTCTCCAACACCACAGTTCAAAAGCATCAATTCTTCAGAGCTCAGCCTTCTTCATAGTCCAACTCTCACATCCATACATGACCACAGGAAAAACCATAGCCTTGACTAGACGAACCTTTGTTGGCAAAGTAATGTCTCTGCTTTTGAATATGCTATCTAGGTTGATCATAACTTTCCTTCCAAGGAGTAAGCATCTGGGGTTAAAAAAAAAAAAAAGCATTTTTTAGACCAAATTTTGCATTTTGGGCCCTAGTTCACAGTACCAGGCTCCATGTGAAATTTCTAATCAAATACCTTCTCTTTCAACTTATTGTTTTCAAACTTACAAAATAGCTGAATGAAAAATACAGAGTACCCATATACTCTTAACCTAAATTCAACAATTGTTAACATTTTGCCACATTTGCAATCTTTCTCTCCCTCTCTACACACACACACACACACACACACACACATATACACACACTCCTCTCTAAATAATTATAGTAATGACTGTCAAATGTAATTTTCTATTATTCCTTCTATATGTATTAACTGACATTACTCACAACCAACGACTTCTTGACACTAGAGCATATGGAGGCAGATTTGTATTAACAGTGAAGTCATGATGTACTTTTGAGTCAACCCCATTAATACAGTCCCTCAACAGAGACAATACATGGGGCTCAAAGCCCTGAATACTGGAATACCAGTCATAAAAGTAAAATTCAGAAATTGTCATTTTTCTTCTATCAGTATAACAAGTGTAAAAGTGTATCTGTATTATTCTGTGATTTTCATTTTTCCATCTATAGACATTTTAAGTTATTTGGTTACTAACACTAAACTCAAACAGAAAGAAATTGATATGTGTTTGAGATGTAAGACATAATCTGAAAATGAATGAAGGCTAACTTTAAATGTGTAAAACATTTTCAGTTGGGCCCAGAGAACTGAAAAAGAAACCTTGCAGTCAACCTTTCACTGTTGCCACTAGAAGTGAGGCACTAATGCACTATTGCTATAATGCAGTCCAGATATTCTCAACAAGCAGATAAAACAAGCATAATTTCTTAAGTTTAAAAATATTAAGTTGAATGCTTATCACCAGCAAGTTTAATTAATAATATTTTCTTCACAGGTTAGTATTAGGACTAGTCTGATGGGGGAGATTGCATGAAAGAGGAGTCAAGGGGAGCCAATCTGGAATTTGAAATTCTCTACAGGTATAGAAATTAGTTCTTTTCAGGGTTTTAATATTGGATTTTCCACTAATCAAATGATTGGAACTTGGATTACTTGACTAGTGAGAAAACCTCATATATGTTCATTCATTCATCAAACATGAATGAAGTTCATCATGCCACCTACATGCCAAAGTGCTGGGAACCCCCAGGTGAAATACAACAGTTTTAATATCAAGGGTCATCACTGACAAGAAAAACATATGGAAAATAAATTTTAAAACAATTTATTAAAAATGTAAGATATATAAAATCTGCAGTAGCTTTGAGAGGATGCAAGGTAGGAATGTGTAGACAATTAACAAGCATCACATAGACACTTGATGAAATAGTTAGGGAACTGAAATCCAAATGCAGTTTCACTTATCAAACTTTATTCCCTAAGGAGTGGGAAGACTTCATCTGCCCCTAATAACAGGCACATTTACTTAATTTGCAGAAAGACTGCACAGGCTAGGTCCCTGGATCCAAATGTGCACCTTTAAAACTAAAAACATTAAGGAGAATGACAGTTGGTAGTGCTAATACTCTGCACTCAATCAAGGACCTTCTTTACAATTTTCTCACATGTACAGAATTCAAGGGCATATTTTTCTAGATTTCCAGGTAAATATTTTGGGTTTACAATAAACTATAGCAATAGATTATTTTTTAACATGGGGCTCAAGATCTACTTCAACAGCATAGTTAAAGAACATTTGAGATGTCATATATTAAATAAAACAAAATACTCATGTCTTATTTATATTTGTATTATGCTATAAAATTTTAAGAATATATTTTAAGAATTTTAAGAATAATATCTTGTTGTTATTATTATTGTATTACTCAATAAAAATGCCAACATCCAGCGTAAACTGCAATCACTTATTTTTTTGACAAGATTACTTTCCTTTACATTATTTAAAATTTTTAAATTTGTGGCTCCACATAAAATTAAAGAATGTGGCCTAATCTTTTAAAATCTAAAGTGCTGATGGGAGGTATAAAGTCCACTTCATTTTTATCCAGTTTCAATTTGCTCTGGAACACCTGGAAGCATTCCTCATGCTTAAAAAAAGCAGTTTGTATGCTTGTGCTCACAAAAAATCATGCTGTGAACCTAAACACAAAACAAAACTGTGTGTGGGCATATATTTTATTGAACCTAGAATCTGATAGCTTTCCAGTAAGCTGATCTAAGACATAATGTAATTTTTATTTCTTGTGTGTCAAATTTTATTCAGTGTTCATTGTAAAGCATTGCAAAATTAAGCCAAGAAAAATATGGTTTCTGCCTTCAAAGGGATAAGGTCATTTAGGCATTGAAATATCTATTTTCAGAAAGCTCATAGCAGTACCAGTATGGGTAGGATATGGGCAAAATTGTTTAGCTGCCTTCCTATGTTTTGCTCTCTCTTTGAGGCACCCAATAACCTTCTCCTTGTCCCTCAGACAGTATCATGGCTCAGCTCTGGAAATTTTCCCTGTTCTAACTCCTTGTTTTATTATGCCTGTATCAAAATCACTTGCTTGTAATCTATTTCCTTAGGGACTAGTTGCCAAAATGACAACTAGCTAATCTGGTAAATTAATCCATGCTAAAGCTTCTTCTGAGCCACAGTCAGCTCCCTGTCTTGTTTTTGCTGACTGTATAGAGCGTCTCCATCTTTGGCTGCAAAGAATATAATCAATCTGATCTCGGTGTTGACCATCTGGTGATGTCCATGGGTAGAGTCTTCTCTTGTGTTGTTGGAAGAGGGTGTTTGCTATGACCAGTGTGTTCTCTTGGCAAAACTCTATTAGACTTTGCCTTGCTTCATTCAGTATTCCAAGGCCAAATTTGCCTGTTACTCCAAGTGTTTCTTGACTTTCTACTTTTGCATCCCAGTCCCCTATAATGAAAAGGACATCTTTTTTGGGTGTTAGTTCTCAAAGGTCTTCTAGGTCTTCATAGAACCATTCAACTTCAGCTTCTTCAGCGTCCCTGGTTGGGGCATAGGCCTGGATTCCTGTGATATTGAATGGTTTGCCTTGGAAACGAACAGATCATTCTGTCGTTTTTGAGATTGCATCCAAGTACTGCATTTTGGACTCTTTTGTTGACCATGATGGCTACTCCATTTCTCCTAAGGGATTTCTGTCCGCAGTAGTAGATATAATGGTCATCTGAGTTAAATTCACCCATTCCAGTCCATTTTTAGTTCACTGATTCCTAGAATGTCGACGTTCACTCTTGCCATCTCCTGTTTGACCACTTCCAATTTGCCTTGATTCATGGACCTAACATTCCAGGTTCCTATGCAATATTGCTCTTTACAGCATCGGCCCTTGCTTCTATCACCAGTCACATCCACAGCTGGGTATTTTTTTTGCTTTGGGCCCATCCCTTCATTCTTTCTGGAGTTATTTCTCCACTGATCTCCAGTAGCATATTGGGCACCTACCGACCCAGGGAGTTCCCCTTTCAGTATCCTACCATTTTGCCTTTTCATACTGTTCATGGGGTTCTCAAGGCAAGAATACAGAAGTGGTTTTCCATTCCCTTCTCCAGTGGACCACATTCTGTCAGACCTCTCCACCATGACCCACCCGTCTTGGGTGGCCCCACATGGCATGGCTTAGTTTCATTGAGTTAGACTAGGCTGTGGTCCATGTGATCAGATTGACTAGTTTTCTGTGATTATAATTTCAGTGTGTCTGCCCTCTGATGCCCTCTTGCAACACCTACCATCTTACTTGGGTTTCTCTTACCTTGGGCGTGGGGTATCTCTTCATGGCTGCTCCAGTAAAGCGCAGCCACTGCTCCTTACCTTGGATGAGGGGTATCTCCTCACGGCCGCCCCTCCTGACCTTGAACGTGGAGTAGCTCCTCTCAGCCCTCCTGTGCCCGCACAGCTGCCACTCCTTGGATGTGGGGTTGCTCCTCTCAGCCGCCGCCCCAGACCTCGAACATTTCACACAAAGATGGGCTCGATAAAGGACAGAAATGGTATGGACCTAACAGAAGCAGAAGATATTAAGAAGAGGTGGCAAGAATATACAGAAGAACTGTACAAAAAAGATCTTCTAGACCCAGATAATCAGGGTGGTGTTATCACTCACCTAGAGCCAGACGTCCTGGAATGTGAAATCAAGTGGGCCTTAGAAAGCATCACTACGAACAAAGCTAGTGGAGGTGATGGAATTCCAGTGAAGCTATTTCAAATCCTGAAAGATGATTCTGTGAAAGTGCTGTACTCAATATGCCAGCACATTTGGAAAACTCAGCAGTGGCTACAGGACTGGAAGAGGTCAGTTTTCATTCCAGTCCCAAAGAAAGGCAATGTCAAAGAATGCTCAAATTACCACACAATTGCACTCATCTCACACACTAGTAAAGTAGTGCTCAAAATTCTCCAAGCCAGGCTTCAGCAATACATGAACCATAAACTTCCAGATGTTCAAGCTGGTTTTAGAAAAGGCAGAGGAACCAGAAATCAAATTGCCAACATTCGCTGGATCATAAAAAAAATAAGAGAGTTCCAGAAAAACATCTATTTCTGCTTTATTGACTATGCCAAAGCCTTTGACTGTATGGGTTACAGTAAACTGTGGAAAATTCTGAAAAAGATGGGAATACCAGACCACCTGACCTGCCTCTTGAGAAACCTGTATGCAGGTCAGGAAACAACAGTTAGAACTGGACATGGAACAATAGACTGGTTCCAAATAGGAAAAGGAGTACGTCAAGCCTGTATATTGTCACCCTGCTTATTTAACTTATACGCAGAGCATATCATGAGAAACGCTGGGCTGGATGAAGCACAAGCTGGAATCAAGATTGCCAGGAGAAATGTCAATAACCTCAGATATGCAGATGACACCACCCTTATGGCAGAAAGTGAAGAAGAACTAAAAAGCCTCTTGATGAAAGTGAAAGAGGAGAGTGAAAAAGTTGGCTTAAAGCTGAACATTCAGAAACTGAAGATCATGGCATCTGGTCCCATCACTTCATGGGAAATAGATGGGGAAACAGTGGAAACAGTGTCAGACTTTATTTTGGGGGCTCCAAAATCACTGCAGATGGTGATTGCAGCCATGAAATTAAGAGATGCTTACTCCTTGGAAGGAAAGTTATGACCAACCTAGATAGTATAATAAAAAGCAGAGACTTTACTTTGCCAAAAAAGGTCCGTATAGTCAAGGCTATGGTTTTTCCAGTGGTCATGTATGGATGTGAGAGTTAGACTGTGAAGAAAGCTAAGCGCCGAAGAATTGATGCTGTCGTGTTGGAGAAGACTCTTGAGAGTCCCTTGGACTGCAAGGAGATCCAACCAGTCCATTCTCAAGGAGATCAGCCCTGGATGTTCATTGGAAGGAATGATGCTAAAGCTGAAACTCCAATACTTTGGCCACCAAAGAGTTGACTCATTGGAAAAGACTCTGATGCTGGGAGGGATTGGGGGCAGGAGGAGAAGGGGACGACAGAGGATGAGATGGCTGGATGGCATCACCGACTTGATGGACATGAGTTTGAGTGAACTCTGGGAGTTGGTGATGGACAGGGAAGCCTGGCGTGCTGTGATTCATGGTGTGGCAAAGAGTCGGACACAACTGAGTGACTGAACTGAACTAAACTAAAAGCTTGTTATAATTTTATCCTTTCAAGTAATGTATTTACATTTTACTCTTTTTTTTAGAGGCAATACATAAATGCATATAAATGACTCTAACAGTCAGGATTTCAACATGCATGACTGATCTTCTAATGTCCATCATAAATCTTTTGAGGGCCTGCCAATATCGTTTCCTTGTCCTAAGGACTGGGGAAAAAAGAAATGGTTTAAGTCTTTGCATTGCTTAGAAGATTTCCTAATAGCATGCTTACCAAAATTTGTGAGAGGCAGGTGATTTCTTCCTCACCTTTGTAGGATTCTCTGTTTCCATAAGCCCAGCTCAGTTTCCCACAGTTCCTGTTTAAAGAAAACTTATTTCTCAAAAAAAGGATGCCAGTGGCATTTAAGGAAGGACAATTTTTTTTTTTTAATAGAATGGTATTATTCATGGAAGGATATATTAGCATCCCTGGTCTCAACCTGGAGAAGGAAATGGCAACACACTCAGGTATTCTTGCCTGGAGAATCCCAGGGATGGGGGAGCTGGTGGGCTGCCGTCTATGGGGTCACACAAAGTCAGACACGACTGAGGCAACTTAACAGCAGGTCTCAACCTACTAAATTCCAATAGCATTTCCCCTGCCATTCTACCTGCCCCATCACTGTGACAACCAACATGACTCTCATACATTTCCAAATGTGTGGAACAACCTTGGTGAGAACTTTTAGGCAACCCTTTTTAGAGTCTGTTAGAATCTTCCCTAATGGGAAGCACAACATGCCCCTCCAAGTGGTCGAGTTGCCTTGGACCTACAGTGACCATGTCCCTGTTCAGGAATACAGTGTGTGAATGGGCAAAAGTTGACATAAACTTTTCCCTTTAATATCCTCAAACTAATTCCAGTTGATTTTCTTACCATGAGTTAGAAATATAGACTAAAATGTTATGAAAATTTTTTGAAAATAAAGGTTTTCTTCAGATGGGGGCTTAGTGAGGACTCATAGGGTGCTTTGACATTGATCTTTCTAAAACTGTGACAGGTTTCCTGGAATAAATTATTCCCTTGGGGATAACATAGCTTCAGAATTTCACCTAACTACAGTTGGAGACCTCTTTGGTCACGTTAAAAAGATCATTTTTAAAGAATCAGTACATAAGGAAAAGTGAGAATGGAAGTACCATTGTCTCAAATGCCATGGTAATCCATTAAAAAACTGATTTTTTAAAAAAAAATTCTCACCTGACACAATTTTAATGTCAATTTCTTAATAAAAATAAAAAGTCAATTTTATTAATTTTCCCAAATTTATGACTAAATGGTTTAAAGATATGGATAAGGATAAGAACTATATAACATCATAACAAAATGCATTTTCAGTTTATGGTGGGTAGATCAAAGTTTCAGGGACCATAAAGAGTTTCATTGAAGGAGTAAAGTCCTTCTGTTTTCCTTTAGATAAGATAAATGTGTAGACGGCTCATGAATGGCATTAATGCTATTTTATTAAATAATTCTCAGAGAACATAACTGACAAGTAAATCAATGGAGAGTAAATTTTGAAACAATTTTTTTAAAAGCAAAATATATAATATCTGTAGTAGCTTTGAGAGGAGGCAAGGTAGGAACATGGCTTTTGAAAATGTGGACATGTTCTCACAATATTAATGGTATTTCCAAAGTAAGGATCAAGGGTGGCTCCATTTTAAATACTGGACATTTGGGACATAATGATGTTGATTTGTTGTGACATAGGTGGTGAGATTGTTGATTAAGTGGATAAGAAAGCTGATTATATTTCTTCCCTAATTGTCCACATTTTGGTCAGATGCCAATTTAGGAAAATACAGTGACCCTGCTTCGAATTCAGGAGTGCATGGACCATGCTGGTATTACTCTGTCTCCAGTGACTGGGCACATGCTGAGCACATAGAAGGCCCTCAAACGAATGATGAGTTGAAAAAAAATTCACTCCCTTCTAGTGTGATAGCCACAACTCTTGGTCATTCTTCCTCTGAACCATATTCAATTCAATAAACTCTGTTAATAACAAGGCATCATTACGCATTTATTGTGTGCCAGGTACAAGATGACCATTATTTTATTTGATTATTAAATCAATCTCATGGCACTAGCATTATTACCAACATTTTCAAATAAAGAGACTGGATCTTAAGTCAGTAATTTTCTCAGGATATCATGGCAATGAATAGCAAATCTAGGTCTCTAAGACCTGGGTCTACTTATTCAGTGCCTGATAAGAGTGAAGTATAAAACCAGGAGATAGAGACTTCCATAAGACAAGCCTCTGCCCTTTAGTGGGGGAAAGGGCCACAAGCCATTTCATTCACTATTAAAGAGGCTGTAACAGAGGAAGTAACAAGGTAGCAACTAGCAGAATTTAAGGACTTAATCCTATGATGATAAGGGGATCACAGGATTTATATGCTGGTTCTCCAGATTCCCAGAGGCAAGCAAGTTATGTAGGATGAGCAAAACCACCGTATCTGGGTGTCCAACACTCCTGACCCCAAGCACAGGTTCTCTTCAGTCAGCAGGCCATCCAGTGTATATTGAATTTGCCGCAGCAGCAGCTGAGCCTACACACAACTTACCCCGAATGTCCCCAATACAACTCTTGAATGATGGCTGTACTTCACACCCTACTCCCATCAACTTGAAAATCTCCTCCCTGTTATTTTCAGAGAGTCACGGAAAGGAGTGCCTCACATGGGAGAGACAAATTAAGTCTTTCTTCTCCTGTTTGGTTCCCTCCTGCCAATGACCATGGCATTTGAAGAAACCTGGTTTCCTTAAGAAACCTGCCACCACCAGCTCTGAAGACAGTCAAGCATCAGGCATGTCAGGGATGCCACTCTTAATCCTACCTTTACCCCCTGCAGAGCCATGGGAAGGGGAGGAAGCCCCCTTCTACAGTAAACTGGTCTCCAAGACCCCCACTGCTAGCACTCAGCATCCTTCAAAATAGAATTTCTTCTTCTCTTTAGCACCTTCAAACAAAAACTTGTTTCAACAGAGAGAAGAAGCAGCAATTTTCTCAGCCTTTTCCCTTACCAAACCAGAGAGCTTAATGTCCCGTTCAGGTTAATGGTACTTGCTCTTTATTTGTGTAACTAAAAGAAACTATTCTGTTTTTTACCCCTAAAACAAAGAGACCATTTACATTAAAAATGAATGAATATTTACTCGTAAAAACAAAAAACACACACACAAAAAACAGTTCACAAATTTTAAAGTTCATTCTCAGCCAAGACACTCAATTACATCTAGGTGAAGAAATTAAGAATTGGGACTATTAAGTTTGGTGGTTAAAATCATAGGGTAGCAGAGCCAGGGTTAGCATCTAGGTTTTCTGATGTCTAGTCCAATGCTCTTTCTTCGGGGAGAGAGGGGGAGGACGTTAAGAGAGAGGTAGTGTGATACTTTTTTCCTCTTTAGAAGAAAGAAGAATGGATTTCTCTGTTCTCTCATGGTTAGTTTTTGGTCAGTTTTTGGTCATCTGCTTGGTATGTGTCATTTCTGGCTCTTGCATTTTCAACACAGCCGACCCTTGTATCCTGAGCTAAGAGGCTCCGTGGTTTTCTGGAATGCTCAACACGGGCCTCCTCCTGAGGGAGAGCTGCACAGCTCTCCTTGTTCTAAGGTTTAACCATTTTGTTGAAATGGTCAAACTCTTAAACTTGTTTTACTGTACCTTGAATTGTATCTAAATTACTTTCATTGTTTTCCTTTTCACTTCCTGTGTTCTGGTTTTTTGAACAAACTGACCATGAAATGCTCCACGTGGCCTAGACTCATTTACTTACATTCCCTTATAAATCACAGTTTCTCCAGATTGTCATTAATGTTCAAACCTTTTGCCTTACTATGGTTGCCTAGATATACTGCCAGAGGGCCTGGAACATTTCACCAGTACTAAGTGCAGTGTTAATTGCTCAGTCTCCCTCTCCTAGGTACAGAGAATGGTTTCTTTTCCTCACCTTTATTGGAAAATAGAAACCTATGCATCTGCCAGCTTTACAACACTCTTGGCCACTCTGAGTGTGATGTGGGAAAAAAAAATGTTGAGGGTAGGTTTGTAGCAGCTGTTTTACAACATTCTTGTGAAAATGCGTGCAGGCAAGGACTGCTCCACTCAAGGCACAAAAAAGCTTTCTTTAGTCCTGGTAAATTTGCCTTGGGAGATCCCTGTTAGAACGCAGGGTCTCAGACTTTACCATGCACAAGAAACACCTGGGGGTGCAGACTCCTGCTTCCCATGCACCCCCTCCCCGCCCCCTCACCCTCCCGGGGAGAGACTAAGAACCCTTCAACAGCACCCAGGTGACTCCGATGCAGTCTGCACAGAGCATTCTTTGAGAAACACTGATTGGGGTTTTAGAATTTGGCTCATTATTATTTTAAAAATCTTTTTCGTAAAACTGTGGCTGGATGGCCAATTCTGAGGAATGTTAGAAGCAATTAACAAATAGATAGGGGAGTGGGCTCTATTTCTCAAGTCCCTTCCTTCTCACGTCTATGATTCTACTATTCTATACTTTTGGGGATTGTATATACTACATCTGAATCCAAGGTATTTAGCCACAGTATGGAGAGATTTCTTGACATCTTTTTCTCCCTGCTGAAGCTCCTGCAAGATGAAGGGTTGAGCTAAAGTATAAGAAATGTGTGAATAGAAGCACTGATACCTTACTGGAGTTATTCTTCGCTAACTAAATAAAACCACAGACTATGGTCTCTCGCCATTCTCATCTTCTGGGCAGTTTGCTTGGTTTTACAAGATTAGGACTGAAGTGGGTAGTTTCTGTAAATAGAAGCAGAGAAGGAATGTGCCCTGAGAAGTGAGGTGAGTGTTAGAATCCAAAGGGGAGGGTTTGGAACATCAGGACAGGGCAGGACTCACTCACTCATGGGTAGAACAGACAGATCTTCTGTGGTGTGATTTTTAGAGGAGACAAAGACACTTTGGTATGAAATTTCTTTATAGGGGTTTAAATGGCTGAATGCCAAAACCTTACACTCTGTAAAGATAAAACTTAAAGATATCTGCCTGAAAGGTGATTTCTTAAATTAATACTATTGTACACAAAGACTTTCCATGAAAGTTTCCAGAAAGCTATTTTTAATGTAGAGAGGGGGAAACTGCCATAGAAAGTTAGAGTGGAGGGGGGAAAGAAAACAAATGAAGTAGAGTATTAAAAAATAGATCACTGTTATACCATGACTGTTCTGATTCTGTTTATCTTATTCAATAGGAAAGACACAAAACAGAACTCTGGAGACAAGGACTGGACAATGTGGACACCTCAACCAGTGGAAGGACAGAAATTCTGAGTAAACTTAAATTACAAAGGGCCCTGACAAAGCAGATGCCACTGTGCTCTCATACTTCAGAGGAAGGGTCTCAGATCCTCACTCAGAGGAACCGCAGACCTGATGGTTAAATGCTAACATATATAAACACAAACATGGAAATCTCTCTAAGAACTTCCCTAGGACCTACCTTCCAATTTGGAAGTTTTCAAACAGGGAGAGTCTAAAGGATGATGTGAAACCAGGCTGGGGAGAGTGAGCTTAAAGAAAAATCAAAGCCAGATAAGAGGGAAGACTCAAAATGGACAATAAAACGGAGGAGAGACTGTCAATCTAAATAGAGTACCAAGACCAGAGAATGCAGAAAGGATGGTACCCAGCACAGTGTTTGGCACTTAAGGACATTTCATTAAGGACCATGGAAGGAAGGAAGGGAAGACAGAGTTTCCTATTATAGGCTTCCTGAGTTGTTGGAAGAGGTGGCAGGAATAAAGTGTGCTGTTGTGACTAAAAGCAAAATGGGGACAAATCTAAAACCCAGACAGAATGGGATATTAGTACTTCCCTTCAGAGACCTGTGCAAAAGCAGAACTCTAGAAACTAAAACAGGTAGCTTAGCTCATTGGTAAGTGATCCAAAGTACATCTGACACAGACTAGATGCTAGGTACAAAGATACACCTGGCAAGGTCTTCTCTGCTGAGGGCTTAGGAAAACTAATGCCTTTGTTGCAGAAAGGCGGACCCCTTCCAGGGCCCGAAACTGGGCTCTTGTCTAACACTTGGAAATGAATTGTCCGAGGGGACACATGTGCTGACAAAGCAAGAGATTTTCTTGGGAAAGGGCAGCCAGGTGGAGAGCAGTAGGGTAAGGGAACCCAGGAGAACTGCTCTGCCACGTGGCTCGCAGTCTCAGATTGTATGGTGGTGGGATTAGTTTCCGGGTTGTCTTTGGCCAATCATTCTAATTCAGTCTTTCCTGGTGGCGCACGCATCGCCCAGCCAAGATGGATGCTAGCGAGAGGGATTCTGGGAAGTGGACAGACACGTGGTGTCTCCTTTTGACCTTTCCCGAACTCTTCCGGTTGGTGGTGGCTTATTAGTTCCGTATTCCTTACCAGGATCTCCTGTCATACAACAACTCATGCGAGTGGTTACTAAAGGGCCTGGCCAGGGTGGGCGGTTTCAGTCAGTGTCCTTCCACTAACACCTTGAGGAAGTATTTGTGGCTTATCTCTTCACAGCTGGACATACCTGCACTTTCTGTGACTTTCTGTAGAAAGAGGAATTTGAATTCTGTAGAAAGAGGAATTTGAATTTGAATTCTGTAGAAAGAGGAATTTAAGAAGGAGAAGGTACTGGGGCCACCAACTATGAAGAGAAGAGATAAGCCACAAGTGCTTCTTCAAGATATTATTTCTCCCAAGGCCTCACCAGAGAAGACCCTGCCAGGTGTATCTTTGTACCTAGCATCTAGTCTGTGTCACATGTGCTTTGGATCATTTACCAATGAGCTAAGCCACCTGTTTTAGTTTCCCGGGTTGTGCTTTTGCATAGGTCTCTGAAGGGAAGTACTAATATCCCATTCTGTTTGGACTCTAGATCTAGCCCCTTTTTTCTTTTAGTCACAACAGCACACTTTATTCCTGCCACCTCTTCCAACAACTCAGGAAGCTGGTAATAGGAAACCCTGTCTTCCCTTCCTTCCTTCGATGGTCCTTAATGAAATGTCCCTAAGTGCCAAGCACTGTGCTGGGTACCATCCCTTCTGCATTTTTCTGGTCTTGGTAGTCTATCTAGATTGACAGTCTCTCCTGCATTTTCTTGTCCATTCTGAGTCTTCCCTCTTATCTGGCTTTGATTTTTTTCTTTAAGGGTCCTCTCCCCAGCCTGGTCTCACATTGTCCTTTAGACTGTCACTGTTTGGAAACTCCAACTATGGAAGGTCGGAGAAGGCAGTGGCACCCCACTCCAGTACTCTTGCTTGGAAAATCCCATGGACGGAGGAGCCTGGTAGGCTGCAGTCCATGGGGTCGCTAAGAGTCGGACACGACTGAGCGACTTCACTTTCACCTTTCACTTTCATGCACTGGAGAAGGAAATAGCAACCCACTCCAGTGTTTTGGCCTGGAGAAGCCCAGGGATGGCAGAGCCTGGTGGGCTGCCATCTATGGGGTCGCCCAGAGTTGGACACGACTGAAGCGACTTAGCAGCAGCAGCAGCAGCAATGTGCAAGGTAGGTCCTAGGGAAGTTCTTGGAGAGATTTCCATGTCTGTGTTTAAATATACATTAGCACTTAACCTCCACAACTGATTGGCCCCAAACTGGGAAAGGAGTACGACAAGGCTGTATATTGTCGCCTTGTCTGTGAAATGCTGGGCTGGATGAAGCACAGGCTGGAATCAAGCCTGCCAGGAGAAATATCAGTAGCCTCAGAAATGCAGATGACACCTCCCTTATGGCAGAAAGTGAAGAGGAACTAAAGAACCTCTTGATGAGGATGCAAGAGGAAAAATGGCTTAAAATTAGCTTAAAAACTCAACTCAAAAAACTAAGATCATGGCATCTGGTTCCCATAACTTCATGGCAAATAGATGGGGGAAAAGTGGAAGCAGTGACTTTATTTTTGGGGGTGCCAAAATCACAGTGGACGGTGACTGCAGTTGTGAAATTAAAAGACACTTGGTCCTTGGAAGGGAAGCTATGACAAACCTACTCAGTATTATTAATAAACAGAGATGTCACTTTGCCAACAGAAGTCTGTATAGTCAAAGCTACAGTTTTTCCAGTAGTCGTGTACAGATTTGAGAACTGGACCATAAAGAAGGCTGAGTGCTGAAGAATTGATGCTGTTGAATTGTGGAGCTGTAGAAGACTCTTGAGAGTCCCTTGGATATCAAGGAGATCAAACCAGTCAATCCTAAAGGAAATAAATCCTGAATATTCACTAGAAGGACTGCTGCTGAAGCTGAAGCTCCATTATTTTGGCCACCTGATGCAAAGAGCTGACTTATTTGAAAAGAGTCTGAAGCTGGGAAAGACTGAAGGCAAAAGAAGGGAGTGGCAGAGGATGAGATGGTTAGATATCATCACCAACTCAATGGACATGAAACTGAGCAAACTCTTGGAGATAGTGAAGGGCAGAGGAGCCTGGTGTGCTGCAGCCCATGGGATCACAAGAGTCAGACAAAACTTAGTGACTAAATAACAGCAACACATTAAGATTAGTTTTTCTCTAGAACCATTTGTTGAAGTGCAGTGGGCAGGACAGAAGAAAGGAATTGAGCTAAAGAGGAAGTAGAAAGAGGACAAAAACAAAGGCACAGTTTTTGATGGAGGTATTTTCTTTCTCCTTTGCTCCTGTCTGTTGGCTCAAGAAGAACCCTCGAAGTTTTACATCAGGCTGGCTACACCAATGTGCTTCAATTTTTCACATCAGGGACAGATCTTCTGCTGTATCTTTGGATGGACTTTACTAGTTAGTAAATCTTTAACTCCAGCAAAAAGCATTCCTTTTCTATGTCAGACTGTGGCCCTGAGGGGAACAGTCATGCTATCCTGGCTCTTATGAACCTTAGAGTCCAGTAGGGGAGAAACAGTCACGTGGAAGTGGAAGTGTTAGTCACTCAGTTGGGTCTGACTCTGTGACCCAATGGACTATAGCCTACCATGCTCCTCTGTTCATGGGGTTTTCCAGACAAGAATACTGGAGAGGGTTGCCATTCTCTTTTCCAGGGATCTTCCTGACCCAAGGAATGAACCCAGGTCTCCTGCACTGGCAGGCAGATTCTTTACCATCTGAAACACCACGGAAGCCCTGAAACAGCTTGTAGCCCACCACTCAGAGTCAAACTGTTGCCTCTAAGGCCCTCCTAAATTGTAGTTTGGAAACTGTCACTGCTTTTGCAAATACTGTTCCCTCTGCCTGAAAGCCTCACCTTTCCTCTTCAATGCTGATGAAATTTTACTCTTTAGATTTCAACTTAAATGTCACCTATTCAAATATGTTTGCTTGTTAAGAACTCTCACAGCACCAGTTTTCTCTTTCAAGCAAATGGATAATCCTATGAGACTGTTTCATACATATTTGAGTATGTTTGAAAGGCAGCAGTTTGACTCTTCAGTTCAGTTCAGTTCAGTCGCTCAGTAGTGTCCGACTCTTTGCGACCCCATGAATCACAGCACGCCAGGCCTCCCTGTCCATCACCAAGTCCCGGAGTTCGCTCAAACTCACGTCCATCGAGTCAGTGATGCCGTCCAGCCATCTCATCCTCTGTCGTCCCCCTCTCCTCCTGCCCCCAATCCCTCCCAGCATCAGAGTCTTTTCCAATGAGTCAACTCTTCGCATGAGGTGGCCAAAGTACTGGAGTTTCAGCTTTAGCATCAGTCCTTCCAAAGAACACCCAGGGCTGATCTCCTTCAGATGGACTGGTTGGATCTCCTTGCAGTCCAAGGGACTCTCAAGAGTCTTCTCCAACACCACAGTTCAAAAGCATCAATTCTTCGGTGCTCAGCTTTCTTCACAGTCCAACTCTCACATCCATACCTGACCACTGGAAAAACCATAGCCTTGTCTAGATGGACTTTTGTTGGCAAAGTAATGTCTCTGATTTTGAATATGCTGTCTAGGTTCGTCATAACTTTCCTTCCAAGGAGTAAGCATCTTTTAATTTCATGACTGAAATCACCATCTGCAGTGATTTTGGAGCCCCCCAAAATAAAGTCTGACACTGTTTCCACTGTTTCCCCATCTATTTCCCATGAAGTGTTGGGACTAGATGCCATGTTGAGCTTTCTGAATGTTTTTCTGAATGTTGAGCTTTAAGCCAACTTTTTCACTCTCCTCTTTCACTCTCATCAAGAGGCTTCTTAGTTCCTCTTCACTTTCTGCCATAAGGGTGGTGTCATCTGCATATCTGAGATTATTGATATTTCTCTGGGCAATCTTGATTCCAGCTTGTGCTTCTTCCAGCCCAGCATTTCTCATGAGGTTCTCTGCATATAAGTTAAATAAGCAGGGTGACAATATACAGCCTTGACATACTCCTTTTCCTATTTGGTACCAGTCTGTTGTTCTGTGTCCAGTTCTAACTGTTGCTTCCTTGGAGGCCTTGTAGCGAAGATTGCAATTTTTTAAAAAATTTTATCCTGAGTGTAATGGGAAGACATTAAGGGTTTTAAGCTGCAGAATCACATGTTCTGATTTATAGCTTAAGGAGAGCACTCTAGCTTCTGGATAGAAATGAATTGCAAGGGACAAGGAGCTAACATCTGTTGAATTTCTGTGTGGGCCTGTCCCTGAACAATACACATGCATTACTCACTTAATTTCCTCAACAGTCCCACAAAGTGAATATTATTATCTTCAAGTTACAAGTAAGGGAACTAAGGCCCTCTGAGGTTATATAAACTGCCTGGCATAGCACAGGGAGAAGCAAAGAAATTAGTGCAATTTGTTTTATTATTGTGCAGTTAATGCATGGGGCCTATTTACAGCCAATAAAATCTCAATTATTGTTTTGTCATAAAATTCTGTGGGTAGTTGATAGTCAAATCCAGAATGCAGTGATCATGGAAAAGTTAATATCAATACATGTTATTTTTTTCAGTAAGGGTATTCCTGACCCTAGCTATTCATCTGAGAGAGAGTGGATTGAAGCTATTATAGGATTTTGCTCTTTAAACCTCTCTTATCATGGGCAAATGTGCAAAAGACCTCTTTTCACTGTTTTGATCTTTTTGTCAGGTTGTTTTCCAGGAAGTGGTTGCTAGGAGTGAAAAGTTTTATTATTTAGAGATAAGTGGAGCCTAGATATCCCAGCACCTTAAAAAAAAAAAAAAAAAACACCCTACAGTAATTGACTTGAAAAATATTTTTGTGACACCATTTGTACCAGTCCACCTGCTTTCTATTTACTTGTGGTTATCTCCTTTCGCTAATGATTCTCTGAAAGCACACACTAAGGTTTGCACCAAAATACTGTCCTGGAGGCTGTTGGAGGCATCTGTAGGGCTCTTTAGAGCCAGTAGCTGCCTCTAATGACAGTGAGCACATGCATGCTGAGTGACTACAAGCCCCCTGAGTGTGAATGTCAGATGGCTACACAGTACACGAATTGCCCTTGAATATAGTTGCCTTTACATTCTCATAATGTCTACCACTGCGGGGGAAACCATTGAGATTGAAGTTGTACCAACCAGGTTACAGAGACACTGTTCCACATATTGGGACAATTTTCCACCCAGGCCTTGAGGTTCTTAGCTGTGTATCCCTTTTCCCCTTCCCACACCATTCCTTTAAAGATTTTTGATTATTAACCTAAATATGTATGAACCTTTTATTGCTCTTTCAAAACTGCCATATGCTAGATTCCTTTTATTGCTCTTTCAAAACTGCCATATGCTAGACTCCTTATATAACTTTTGTCTGGTCACTGGACTTTAAACATTCTTTAACCTTGTTTGACGCTTAATAATATGTCACGTGCAATTCCCATAATATCTGTTGGTGAAAAAAAAATAGATAAGGGATTTCATCAGTAAGTGATCAATAATCTCCAGATAAAAGCCACAACTGCTAGTAACCAGTGCTTAGAATCACAGTTTGGATTCAGGTGGTACATTTGAGGTCACTTAGGCTAAGCTTCTGGGGCTTCCTAGTTGGCTTAGTGCGTAAAGAACCCGCCTGCAAGGCAGAAGATGCAGGAGATGCCTGTTCTATCCCTGGGCTGGGAAGATCCCCTGGAGGAGGGCATGGCAACCCACTTTAGCATTCTTGCCTGAATAATGGACAGAGGAAACTGGCAGGCTATAGTCCATGGGGGTCGCAAAAAGTTGGACACTACTGAAGCAACTGAGCATCCACCACCCAGGCTAAGCTTCCACTTCATAGATGAGGGAACTGAGGCACTGACAGATCAAGGGACTTCTTAGGTCAGCCAGTGAGACAGGCAATGGCCAAGATGGAGCTAAGTTCTGGTTGCCTCTTAGTTCAGAAAGCCTTTAGAGAATCTTATACATTACTAAACTTTTTAATAAACAATATGTGAAATAGAGTATTTCCTGCCATATAAGTAAACAAGGATGTCACAGCCATCAACTATTTCAATCTTCCAAACATGAATTTCTGAGCCCAGAGAACACCCAGGAAAAACAATGCCTGCTAACCCGCAGCCATCGAGCTCCTGGCACTCTCTGCTTGAGCACTGAGCTCAGGGGAATGTGGAAAGATGCAAGATAATAGTGTCAGAGAGCTGAGAGGGATATGAAAGGAATGATTTCAGTAAGCCCAGACTCTTGCATCTTCCCATACATAGAAAAGCGCTAAATTCCTTAACTTGAGATATGTGGTTTTCCTTAATTAGCAATAATTTTCTGATATTCAGACTACCTGTCCCTTGTTGCAAACTTCTATATAACCTGACTTCTCCCCCTGCCTCCTCGGAACAGTTCTCTCAGGGGCACCTGAGATGCTGTCTCCTGGGCTTGAAGTCCTAAAACTTCTCACCAAATAAAATATAACTCTCAACTTCTAGGTTGAGACTATTTTTTAAGTCAATAAACCACAAATTTAGTCTTCAAAGTTGGA
This sequence comes from Bos indicus, assembly GCF_029378745.1. Lineage (NCBI taxonomy): Eukaryota > Metazoa > Chordata > Mammalia > Artiodactyla > Bovidae > Bos > Bos indicus. The sequence continues at coordinate 79,320,219 of NC_091761.1, forward strand.
AATTTTATTTATTGAATTTCTTACTGCACAAGGACTATTCCTTTCAATATTTGGGCAGATCCTAGCAGGTGAAAACACTTGAGGAATTTCATTTGGGCTATGTCACAAACTATTTGGGAAAAGCAACAATTATGAAGGAGACTAAGTTTATCTCCGGAGTTGTCGTTTTTACTTCCCATCCTCTTCCTTTGGTTTTCCTCTTTTTCTGTTGTCTTAAGATGTGTATCCCAACCTATTCACTGCCCCTTGGCCTTACATACTGACAATCTAGGATACCCCTTCACATCTAGACCTTTTCTGAACTCATTTTCTCCTCTGCTTACATAAACTTATCTATAAGATATATATACTATCCTCTTAGCTCCCTTCTTTCAGGTAGTATGTTACAAAGCTCAAGTGCAAATGAACACAAACGTCCTCCTGTTTTTGTCTATCAAGAGGTAACAAGTTCTAACTATTTCAGTTACTATCTTGGATTAAGACATTTTTCTAGAAACTCTTGCTAAAATAGAATCAGTTTTAGCTGGGAAGTAAAATCCATGAAGACAGTACTGTGTGAAGGCCTACAGTTGTGCTAGAATTAAGACAAGCCTGTCCTCCAAAATTGTAAGCATTGTCCTTTGTACCATTCCTCTTGCAGTAGAAATGTAATAGTGTTCAGTCTTCAACATCAAATGAAGCTAATATATACCAAGGCTGCAGATGCCTCTAGTTACTTTTTTCTTTATCTGAAACACTAATTGGAGTAGGTCATTTATTTTGTAACTGTGAGATTAAGATGGATTATGAAGACATCTTTTTCTTGATTCAAATTATATATATCAACTTCAGAGTTAGTTGTGGAAATAAGAACAGCTAGTGAAAAGTGGAATTTAATTGAAAAAGCATAAAATATGTTTATGTGAATTTATTGATTCAAATATTTTGTGCACACACTTTTAGGTAAATGGTCATTTTATAGGCTGACTTTTATATATGCTGCCAATAGGACTGGCTTCCCTATGAGCCAATGCATTTTCTCTCCTGTCTTCCTCTCATATTAGATGAACCCATTAGGATAGCACAGCCCCCAAAGCACGGAAGCTTAAAGTGACTGTTTCTCTGAACTCAGACTAGCAGCCACAAGCTTTGAGCGTTAACAGAATGTCATAGGACTAGAGAGAGTAAAAGATTATGCATTGGCTTTTTAAGCTTCTAATCACATTTTTCCCAACCAGAGCAAGTTTCACTGACTCATCTAACTTCTAGGGAACAGTGACATGCAATCCTACTCAGGAGGAGACTGGAAATATTTAGAGATTGTTACCACAACAGATTGCTTTGAAGCTACCATTCAACTTCTCTCTTTTCTATTCTTGACAGAATGCCCTCGTTAACCTCATATATCTGGTAAATAGCACCTACTTTCTAGAATATTCCATAATCTCTTTGAAAGAATTTATTTTATATTATCATTACCCATTGAATATATATATGTAAACAATATTCACAGCATCCAGAATACGATATTTTAATTAAGAGTTCATATATATGTATTTTGTCTACCTCCTTAAACCAAAAGACTATGTCTTATTCATCTCTGCAATCTTAGCTCCCATCATGATCGTTGGCACAGGTAGACATGTTGCAGGGAAAAGTCAATTCTAATTCCATGTTGGAACTGTTTCTTTGATTTGCTTTCCATTGCTTTTGTTATAATAATCACACGTAATGATCTGCTCAGAGAATCCTGCCCTTCTGCCTGGCTGTTAAAACCAAAGTGCCTTTGTTCAGAATGATGTCCACATGTAGATGGCAGGAAGGAAGAAATTAACACATCCCCCTGCATGAGGCTTAACATTCTAGGAGATATTTGCAAGAATAATGGCCTTTATACTTTGTTTCCTCATCTCCCCCCATCTCTGATCTATAAAAGAACCTGGCATCCAGGCCCAATAAGATGGTTATTTTGAGACATTAGTCTGCCTTCCTTTCAGTCAGCTGGCTCTAAATAAAGTTGTATTTCTTGCCGCAATACTTTGTCTCTGATTCTTTGGCCTGTCATATGGCAAGGAGAGTGAGCTTGGACTCAATAGCAGTCATTAAAACACAGGGTGTTTATAAAGTCCTTTTGCAGTTTGAATTTTTATTAAACATCCTCCTTTTTGTGAAGTATAGTAGAGGAGGAATTTACTTGAGATTCAAATAAAATTTTGATTTTTTACTTGTCCTAATATATTTATTTTATTTTCCAATTAATAAACTCTTGTGTTACAGTAAGCAGCCTCAATTATGTTACTGAAAATGATATTATGCAAAAATGATAGTGGTATGTTAAAAGCTAAAAAATTTAAATCATCCTGTCCATTTGGGAGAGATGCACATGAATAATTAGAGTAATAGAACAAATGAAGATATTAACAAAGAAGTCCTGATACAGAATGAAAGAAGTCCTGATACAGAATGAAAGAAGCCCTTAACTCTTCCCAGAAAGTTCAAGGAAGGCTTTTCAGAGGAGACAATATTTGAGCTGAGTTCTTTAGGAAACGGATGGTATATCCAGATGGGAATGGTCAGGGGCAATAGCAAGGGTAAAAGCCATAGAGTTATGAAATGTGTGATATTTTTAAAAATATTGAACAGATTATTTCATGTTTCTGTGTCAGTTTTCTCACCTGCAAAATGAGACTGTATGTACCTGAGACTGTAGGTACTATATGTACCTGCACATCTCAAATGGCTATTATAAGGGTAAAAGGCTATTATGTGAGAAATTGGAGAGCACCCATGAAGATATAAGATGGAGACCTTGAAGGGTCAGTGGAATTGTGATGGATAGAAAAAGGGGCTTAGGACATATAAGGTGCTAAGAATGGTGTAAGGAAAGTGGGGGATCCAAGGAGGAAAGTTGGTTAAGCAAAGAAAACTGATCATTTTGGCAAGAATAAATAACAAGTTAAGGTTCAAAAACAACCAATCAGAAACAGGTAGAGATGTCTAGTTTAGTAAAAAGGAGATGGTCGGATGGCATCACCAAATCAATGGACAGGAGTTGGACCAATCTCCAGGAGATGGTGAAGGACAGGGGAGCCTGGCATGTTGCAGTCCATGGAGTCGCAAAGAAGTGGACACAACTGAGCGACTGAATAACAACAAAAAAAGTTGGTTGTCAATATGGCTCAATATTCTTTCTTGGGCTAGAAGAGAAGCAAATCTAGAGTTACAGAAGTGACTCAGGATCCACACTGAAGGTTGGGGCAGACTCCTTAATGTTTACTATGTCTCCAACTCCATCACTTTATTTTAAATCATGCAAGAATATCATATATGACCCCCAAACAATTGAGGGAGTCATAGAAAATGTAAATATGTTAAAGCATAGATATATAATTTAGTGGGGTTAAAAAATGAGAGAGACAGAGGATTAATAAATTGTACTGGGGGCAAAGAGATAAACACAGAGAAAGAATCTTTGTATCAGTTAGGTTGTCTTAATGGATACCAGATCCAAAATGTTTTAAATAGTAAAGAAAGGTATCATATGTAACAAAAAAGGGACCGCATCAGAGTTGGTAAGTCAGTATCCTATGAACATCATGGAGATTCCAGATTCTGTCTCTCTACTCAGTTGGCCTTGACCTGCTGGGTTTGGCTTAAGGCTGTCTCCTCTTCTGGTAGTAAGATAGCTGCAGCAGTTTCAAGGGAAATGGGATTTCCATGGGTGGCTAGGACTAATGGTCTGGAGTAGAATCTATGCCAGGAATAAACCTCAAAGAATGCCATATTGCTATCACCATCTGATTGTTCTGAGCAGAGTTGGAAACATTATGGGCCATGATCCAAATTATTTTTGTAGATGTTTTGTTTGACTAACACAATGTTAAGAAAAGCTGAATGAGATGCAATTTAAAGTCAGATGATTTATTTAAAAAAAAATCATATTTCTAAGAATCCGAAGTTTTATCTAAATGTGCCTGCATTCCACTTAGCTAAAATTGGCTCAGGTGGATTAGCTACTGCCCCTTTATACAGAGCATTTCAGTTCCAACTTACTGGGCTAAATCATATCCTAATATAGCCTGGTCTGTTTTATTCAAGTTACCTACTGAGCCTCTCATTGGGGAAATTACTCTTAAAGATTTTTAAGAGTCATGTGATGTTTTTGCTCCAGGGAACAGGTCTCATGTAGGTACTTGTTCAATGGTTCAAAAGAAATGAGGGCAAGGGCCTCATCTTGCTAGACCTGTTATCTTATTAACTTATAATTTCTGTGGCCATAAAATTTAACAATAATTTAACAATTAATTTAACAATTAATTTCTGACCCCAACAGGAATGTTACAAACATAAAGAACTTCTTTAATTTCAAAAGAAAAAAATGTTTTTATTCATATTATATTAAAGAACTACCTTCATATTTATGTTTGATATGGTCAAAAACCAAATAATTTTTTCTATCAGTTTTTCAGTTAAATGTTAGTGATTTATACCTTTTGTAAAGCCTTTTTTGTTGGATACATATCTGAAATATATTTACAAGGTAGCTATGTTGTTTTACTGGACTAGCCTGGTGGCTCAGCTAAAGAAACCATCTGCCAATGCAGAAGACACAAGAGACATCGGTTCAATCCCTGAGTTGGGAAGATCCCCTGGAGAAGGAAATGACCAACCCACTACAGTATTCTTGCCTGGAAAATTCCAAGGACAGAGGATCCTGGTGGGCTACAGTCCATGGGGTTGCAAAGAGTCAGACACGGTGCAGCATGTGCATGTGTGCATGTGCACACACACTTTTTTTTTTTTTTTTTTTACTAGTTGTTTCACTCAGCATTGGTTAGGCAAAATTTAAAAGGGTTTAAAAGAAAACATTAAAAATTGAATATTAGTTTGGAATATTTTCTACACTTAATATTTTTAGAGAAAAATATTGGCTTTCAACATTACAACAAAGTGCCATTTCTTTAATTGTGAAATATTTCAACCATAGAGAAAAAGAAAGAGAATATAACAAACACTTGTATATCAACTACCCAAGTACCATAGTTGCTTCAGATTTTTTTAATTATTTTTAAAAAAATTCAGTCATTGCAGATACAGCTGAAGCTCTTTGTACATTTCTTCAATCCCATTCCTCATGATATATACACAAAGATAATAACCCCTGAACTGAATTTGATGTTTATCATTCCTATGCACATTTGAAACTTTAAAAATCACATATGTATACATCTGCAAATAATATATTGTTGAGGGGTGGTCCTAAAATGGCAGAGGAATAGGATGGGGAGACCACTTTCCCACAAATTCATCAAAAGAACACTTAAATGCTGAATAAATTCCACAAAACAACTTCTGAATGCTGGCAGAGGACATCAGGCACCCAGAAAAGCAGCCCATTGTCTTCAGAAGGAGGTAGGAAAAAATATAAAAGACAAAAAAAGAGACAAAAGAGGTAGGGATGGAGCTCCATCCCGGGAAGGGAGTCTTAAAAAGAGAGAAGTTTCCAAACACCAGGAAACACTCTCACTGCTGAGTCTGTGGTGAGCCTTGGAAGCACAGAGGCAACATAATAGGGAGGAAAAATAAATAAATAATTAAAACCCACAGATTACTTGCCCAATGGTAACTCCCCCAGCGGAGAAGCAGCGCAGATGCCTGCATCTGCCACTAGCAAGCGGGGGGCTGGGCAGGGAGGCACGAGCTGCATTGCTTAGAGTAAGAATCTGGCCTGAATGCCCCAAGGGCAATCTGAGCGAACTAACTTGGGCTAGCAAACCAGACTGTGGGATAGCTACCACGCGAAAAGCCCTAAGACACTACCAGGCCCACGCACAGAACAAAGGACTGAACAGAACTAGCCGGCTACAGACCACCCCCCTCCGGTGACAGGCAGCCAGAGCCAAAAGGGGGCAATCGCACCCCTAGAGAGACATTATCTACCAAACTGTAAGCAGGCTTCTTTGCTATCTAAGACTTCTTGGGGTTCTGGACAGTCAACATCCACCTGAGAAGGTGCGCTGGTTGTACACCCAGATCACTTATCACTTATCAAACTTATCACTTGTAAACCCCTCATCACCTGAGCTGCTCAGACCTGGGAAGGGCACAAAATGCAGGCCCAACCGAGTCTGCACCTCTGAGGACTACCCGAGTGCCTGAACTTGAGTGGCTTAGACCTGGGAGGTGCATGCAGCCCAGGGCTGGCCTCAGATGGTTCCCAGCGGAGCAACCTAGAGCCAGAGCAGTCTGGGCAGGGAGGGCACACACGCCGTGAGCAGGGCAGGCCCAGTGAGGCTGAGACACTGCAAGCACACGCCAGTGTTATTTGTTTGCAGTGTCCCTCCCTCCCCACAGCACAACTGAACAAGTGAGCCTAAAAAGTGTCCACCATGGCCCTCTTTGTGTCAGGGCAGAAATCAGACACTGAAGAGACCAGCAAACAGAAGAAGCTAAAACAGAGGGAACCGCCTTGGAAGTGACAGGTGCAATAGATTAAAACCCTGTTGTTAGTACCGACTACATTGGAAGGGGCCTATAGGTCTTGAGAAATATAGGCCAGACCAAGGAACTATCTGAAAATTAACTGACCCCACAATACCCACAACACCACCAGAGAAAGTCCTAGATATATTTTTACTATTTTTACGATCATTCTTTTTTTTTTTTAATTTTTAAGTCCTCTATTACTCCTTTAATTTTCACTTTTATAACCTACTATTACTTTGCAAAAAGTAAAAAGACCCTATTTTTTAAAGCAAACTTCATATATGTATATATTTTTTATAATTTTTGTGACTTTGTTTTTTTTTCTTGCTTTTTTTTTCTTCCTTTCTTCAATACTGTATTTTTGAAATTCCAAACTCTACTCTAGATTTTTAATCTTTGCTTTTTGGTATTTGTTATCAATTTTGTACCTTTAGAACCCAATCTTCAGTACCCATTTTTACTTGGGAGCGAGATTACTGGCTTGACTGCTCTCCCCCTGTTTGGACTCTCCTTTTTCTCCACCAGGTCGCCTCTGTCTCCTCCCTACCCCTTCTCTTCTCTACCCAACTCTGTGAATCTCTGAGTGTTCCAGATGGTGGAGAACACTTAGGGAACTGATTACTGGCTGGATCTGTCTCTCTCCTTTTGATTCCCCCCTTTTATAAACCTCCTGGCCACCTCTGTCTCCTTCCTCCCTCTTCTCTTTTCTGTCTAACTCCATGAACATCTCTGAGCAGTCCAGTTGTGGAGTGCACATAAGGAAATGATTACTGGCTAGCCCACTCTCTCCTCTATTGATTCCACCTCATCTCATTCGAGTCACCTCTAACTCCCTCCTCCCTCTTCTCTTCTCCATGTAACTCTGTGAACCTCTCTGGGTGTCCCTCACTGTGGAGAAACTTTTCATCTTTAACCTAGATGTTTTATCAATAGTGCTGTATAGAAGGAGAAGTCTTGAGACTACTGTAAAAATAAGACTGAAAACCAGAAGCAGGAGCCTTACGTCCAAATCCTGAGAACACCAGAGAACTCCTGACTCCAGGGAATGTTAATTGACAGGAGCTCATCAAACGCCTCAATACCTACACTGAAACCAAGCACCACCCAAGGGCCAACAAGTTCCAGAGCAAGACATACCACGCAAATTCTCCAGCAACATAGGAACACAGCCCTGAGCTCCAATATAGAGGCTGCCCAAAGTTACTCCAAAACCACTGACATCTTATAACTCATTACTGGACACTTCATTGCACTCCAGAGAGAAGAAATCCAGCTCCACCCACCAGAACACTGACACAAGCTTCCCTAACCAAGAAACCTTGACAAGCCACCTGTACAAACCCATCCACAGCGAGGAAACTCCACAATAAAGAGAACTCCACAAACTGCCAGAATACTGAAAGGCCACCCCAAACTCAGCAATATAAACAAGATGAAGAGACAGAGGAATACCCAGCAGGTAAAGGAACAGGATAAATGCCCACCAAACCAAACAAAAGAGGAAGAGATAGGGAATCTACCTGATAAAGAATTCCAAATAATGATAGTGAAAATGATCCAAAATTTTGAAATCAAAATGGAATCACAGATAAATAGCCTGGAGACAGGATTGAGAAGATGCAAGAAAGGTTTAACAAGGACTTAGAAGAAATAAAAAAGAGTCAATATATAATGAATAATGCAATAAATGAGACCAAAAACACTCTGGAGGCAACAAATAGTAGAATAACAGAGGCAGAAGATAGGATTAGTGAGGTAGAAGATAGAATGGTAGAAATAAATGAATCAGAAAGGAAAAAAGAAAAACGAATTAAAAGAAATGAGGACAATCTCAGAGACCTCCAGGACAGTGTTAAACGCCCCAACATTCGAATCATAGGAGTCCCAGAAGAAGAAGACAAAAAGAAAGGCCATGAGAAAATACTTGAGATAATCATTGAAAACTTCCCTAAAATGGGGAAGGAAATAGCCACCCAAGTTCAAGAAACCCAGAGAGTCCCAAACAGGATAAACCCAAGGCGAAACACCCCAAGACACATACTAATCAAATTAACAAAGATCAAACACAAAGAACAAATATTAAAAGCAGCAAGGGAAAAACAACAAATAACACACAAGGGGATTCCCATAAGGATAATAGTTGATCTTTCTATATAAACTCTTCAGGCCAGGAGGGAATGGCAAGACATACTTAAAGTGATGAAAGAAAATAAGCTACAGCCCAGATTACTGTACCCAGCAAGGATCTCATTCAAATATGAAGGAGAAATCAAAAGCTTTACAGACACGCAGAAGCTGAGAGAATTCAGCACCACCAAACCAGCTCTCCAACAAATGCTAAAGGATCTTCTCTAGACAGGAAACACAAAGAGGGTGTATAAACTCAAACCCAAAACAATAAAGTAAATGGCAACAGGATCATACTTATCAATAATTACCTTAAACGTAAATGGGTTGAATGCCCCAACCAAAGGACAAAGATTGGTCGAATGAATACAAAAACAAGACCCCTATATATGTTGTCTACAAAAGACCCACCTCAAAACAGGGGACACATACAGACTGAAAGTGAAGGGCTGGAAAAAGATATTCCATGCAAATAGAGACCAAAAGAAAGCAGGAGTAGCAATACCTATATCAGATAAAATAGACTTTAAAACAAAGACTGTGAAAAGAGACAAAGACGGTCACTCCACAATGATCAAAGGATCAATCCAAGAAGAAGATATAACAATTATAAATATATATGCACCCAACATAGGAGCACCGCAATATGTAAGACAAATGCTAACAAGTATGAAAGGGGAAATTAACAATAACACAATAATAGTGGGAGACTTTAATACCCCACTCACACCTGTGGATAGATCAACTAAACAGAAAATTAACAAGGAAACACAAACTTTAAATGATACAATAGACCAGCTAGACCTAATTGATATCAATAGGACATTTCACCCCAAAACAATGAATTTCACCTTTTTCTCAAGTGCACACGGAACCTTTTCCAGGATAGATCACGTCCTGGGCCATAAATCTAGCCTTGGTAAATTCAAAAAAAGTTGAAATCCTTCCAAGCATCTTTTCTGACCACAATGCAGTAAGATTAGATCTCAATTACAGGAGAAAAACTATTAAAAATTCCAACATGTGGAGGCTGAACAACACGCTCCTGAACCAACAAATCACAGAAGAAATCAAAAAAGAAATCAAAATATGCATAGAAACGAATGAAAATGAAAACACAACAACCCAAAACCTGTGGGACACTGTAAAAGCAGTGCTAAGGGGAAAGTACATAGCAATACAGGCATACCTCAAGAAACAAGAAAAAAGTCAAATAAATAACCTAACTCTACACCTAAAGCAACTAGAAAAAGAAGAAATGAAGAACCCCAGGGTTAGTAGAAGGAAAGAAATCTTAAAAATTAGGGCAGAAATAAATGCAAAAGAAAACAAAAGAGACCACAGCAAAAGCTGGTTCTTTGAAAGGATACATAAAACTGACAAACCATTAGCCAGACTCATCAAGAAACAAAGGGAGAAAAATCAAATCAATAAAATTAGAAATGAAAATGGAGAGATCACAACAGACAACACAGAAATACAAAGGATCATGAGGCTACTATCAGCAATTATATGCCAATAAAATGGACAACGTGGAAGAAATGGACAAATTCTTAGAAAAGTACAACTTTCCAAAACTGAACCAGGAAGAAATAGAAAAACTTAACAGACCCATCACAAGCATGGAAATTGAAACTATAATCAGAAATCATCCAGCAAACAAAAGCCCAGGTCCAGACGGCTTCACAGCTGAATTCTACCAAAAATTTAGAGAAGAGCTAACATCTATCCTACTCAAACTCTTCCAGAAAATTGCAGAGGAAGGCAAACTCATTCTATGAGGCCACCATCACCCTAATACCAAAACCTGACAAAGATGCCACAAAAAAAAGAAAACTACAGGCCAATATCACTGATGAACATAGATGCAAAATCCTTAACAAAACTCTAGCAATCAGAATCCAACAACACATTAAAAAGATCATACACCATGACCAAGTGGGCTTTATCCCAGGGATGCAAGGATTCTTCAATATCAGTAAATCAATCAATGTAATACACTACATTAGCAAATTGAAAAATAAAAGCCATATGATTATCTCAATAGATGCAGAGAAAGCCTTTCACAAAATTCAACACCCATTTATGATAAAAACTCTCCAGAAAGCAGGAATAGAAGGAACATACCTCAACATAATAAAAGCTATATATGACAAACCCACAGCAAACATTATCCTAAATGGTGAAAAATTGAAAGCATTTCCCCTAAAGTCAGGAACAAGACAAGGGTGCCCACTTTCACCACCACTATTCAACATAGTTTTGGAAGTTTTGGCCACAGCAATCAGAGCAGAAAAAGAAATAAAAGGAATCCAAATTGGAAAAGAAGAAGTAAAACTCTCACTGTTTGCAGATGACATGATCCTCTACATAGAAAACCCTAAAGACTCCACCAGAAAATTACTAAAGCTAATCAATGAATATAGTAAAGTTGCAGGATATAAAATCAACACACAGAAATCCCTTGCATTCCTATACACTAATAATGAGAAAACAGAAAGAGAAATTAAGGAAACAATTCCATTCACCATTGCAACGAAAAGAATAAAATACTTAGGAATATATCTACCTAAAGAAACCAAAGACCTATATATAGAAAACTATAAAACACTGGTGAAAGAAATCAAATAGGACACTAATAGATGGAGAAATATACCATGTTCGTGGATTGGAAGAATCAATATAGTGAAAATGAGTATACTACCCAAAGCAATCTATAGATTCAATGCAATCCCTATCAAGCTACCAACAGTATTTTTCACAGAGCTAGAACAAATAATTTCACAATTTGTATGGAAATACAAAAAACCTTGAATAGCCAAAGCAGCCTTGAGAAAGAAGAATGGAACTGGAGGAATCAACCTGCCTGACTTCAGGCTCTACTACAAACCACAGTCATCAAGACAGTATGGTACTGGCAGAAAGACAGAAATATAGATAAATGGAACAAAATAGAAAGCCCAGAGATAAATCCACACACCTATGGACACCTTATCTTTGACAAAGGAGGCAAGAATACACAGTGGATTAAAGACAATCTCTTTAACAAGTGGTGCTGGGAAAACTGGTCAACCAGTTGTAAAAGAATGAAACCAGAACACTTTCTAACACCATACACAAAAATAAACTCAAAATGGATTAAAGATCTAAACGTAAGACCAGAAACTATAAAACTCCTAGAGGACAACATAGGCAAAACACTCTCCGACATAAATCACGGCAGGATCCTCTATGACCCACCTCCCAGAATATTGGAAATAAAAGGAAAAATAAACAAATGGGACCTAATTAAACTTAAAAGCTTCTGCACAACAAAGGAAATTCTAAGCAAGGTGAAAAGACAGCCTTCAGAATGGGAGAAAATAATAGCAAATGAAGCAACTGACAAAAAACTAATTTCAAAAATATACAAGCAACTCCTGCAGCTCAATTCCAGAAAAATAAACGACCCAATCAAAAAATGGGCCAAAGAACTAAACAGACATTTCTCCAAAGAAGATATACAGATGGCTAACAAACACATGAAAAGATGCTCAACATCACTCATTATCAGAGAAATGCAAATCAAAACCACTATGAGGTACCATTTCACACCAGTCAGAATGGCTGCGATCCAAAAGTCTACAAATCATAAATGCTGGAGAGGGTGTGGAGAAAAGGGAACCCTCTGACACTGTTGGTGGGAATGCAAATTAGTACAGCCACTATGGAGAACAGTGTGGAGATTCCTTAAAAAACTGGAAATAGAACTGCCTTATGACCCAGCAGCAATCCCACTGCTGGGCATACACACTGAGAAAACCAGAATTGAAAAGACACGTGTTCCCCAATGTTCATCGCAGCACTGTTTATAATAGCCAGGACATGGAAGCAACCTAGATGTCCATCAGCAGATGAATGGATAAGAAAGCAGTGGTACATATACACAATGGAGTATTACTCAGCCATTAAAAGGAATACATTTGAATCAGTTCTAATGAGGTGGATGAAACTGGAGCCTATCATACAGAGTGAAGTAAGCCAGAAAGAAAAACACCAATACAGTATACTAATGCATGTATATGGAATTTAGAAAGATGGTAATGATAACCCTGTAAGCGAGACAGCAAAAGAGACACAGATATATAGAACAGTCTTTTGGACTCTGTGGGAGAGGGTGGGATGACTTGGGAGAATGGCATTGAAACATGTAAAATATCATATATGAAATGAATCACCAGTTCAATGCATGATACTGGATGCTTGGGGCTGGTGCACTGGGATGACCCAGAGGGATGGTACGGGGAGGGAGGAGGAAGGGGGGTTCAGGATGGGGAACACATGTATACCTGTGGCAGATTCATGTTGATGTATGGCAAAACCAATACCATATTGTAAAGTAATTAACCCCAATTAAAATAAATAAATTTATTAATAATAATAATATATTGTTTTACATGTTTTACTGTTTTATAATCATATCCATCTGTAATCTGTTTTTGAGGCTTATCCACTTTAAACATATACTGGGGCCATTAATTTTAGACAATATATTTTGCTGCATGTAAAATGTAGAAATATGATAATTATTTTAAGCCATTCTTCTACTGATAAAAGAGTTAGACTGTTTCTACAGAGGTTTTTTTTTTATTTTTATATACATCACACTGTCATACTCTCTGGGGTATCTGTTGAAACTGTGCCTCATGGTATTGTCACTATAAGAAGCTGCGCTTCTTTTGTTGAGTTCCCTCTTGTGACTTATAATTAGACAGAGAGACTCACATGCCAACTGTAAAGGTCAGATGCTTGAAAAGTAAATTTGAAGGAACCTGCTCTATACAGAGGATGAATACTTATTTTCTTTACCCAGAACATCAAAATACCTTGCTGTGGACTCTGATGCTTTTCTCCCAAATGTTTGAATTTTGCATTTAGCTCCATAAATAATTTTTTGAGCAGAGTTTAATAATTGTTTTCCAAACTGGTAATATGATCTTACCATTTGAAGAGCAGATTGACACAGTCCAGGTTCATTTTTATTTTTCAGAGCTTAGAAAATGTGACAACTTTCAAATGTTGAATCAACATTAGATTTCAGAGCATAAATCCAACATAGCATAATTGGTATGGAGCTCATTCCTCAAGCCACTGTTTATTTTTCCCAAAGTGTCCAAATATATACTTATAAATATAGAATATCTCCTAACTAAACTTTAGTTTTAATTGTCTCTGAAAAAGAATGCCTTTTCTGATTGTTCTCTCAGTGATACTGTTTCAACTGCACCAGAGATCAACTGCCAGTTTTCAGAGTTCTCGAATATGCTCTGTAATTAATATTAGTCTCATGGCTGCCAAGTTTTCATTCAACCTGGATAATGTACAGGTCAACCTAAGTCTTTCTATGACAATAACCCCAAAGTTGAAATTACTTACAGTACCGTTTATTTCTCTTTGTAGTCTTTGTTAGTCACAGTCATCTTCAGCTTTGTTCCATCAATCTGGGACCCAGATGAAGGACTTATCCACTCTTCGGACATGCTCTTTATGTACCAAAAGGAAAAGAGAGATGACGGAAACAAGTGATGACTCCTAAAGTTTCTGCTTAGCAGTGGCCTATATCACTTCCTTTCACATTTCATTGAACAAATCAAGGCATAAGGCCAAGCCTCCCATTCAACAAGGTGAGGAAGTAAAGACTTCCTATTGGGAGAGACAAAAATATTTGGGAACAGTAACACAACCTACCACAGAGGTTTTCAGACTCAAGTAGGTATCCTTTTGACTGACTTTTTGGCCATTTATAAAATCAAACTTTTTAAGGTTTTGCTAATATACAACTTGCTGATATCTAGGATGGGATTTAGTCTAATTTAATATTTTCTATGAATCTACAAAAAAAAAAACAAACAAGAAAATCACTTGAAAAATCAGTAAACACCTGGAGGCTCCAGGTATATAATCATGACCTAAGTCTAAATAATATATAAACCAAACTAACTAAAATCTTTACCATATCACTCTAAATGAAGAAAAATAACTAATTACCACCCCAACTCCCATCCCAGCCATCAGAGGACTCTCAAAAAGATTTCCATATAGTTAGTATTTTAAATGAGACCATTCAAACAATCTCTTCAAATCTGATTAAAATTTCTCTTGCCATTTTTGTGTGATACTGCAAAGAACAGATATTCATTTTAATTTACATAGATGGCAAATGATAGATTTTTAGGTTTAATTGTATGTGACATGTACATTCAGGCCGGTTTAGTTTTGTTTTGCTTTTTGGTCTAGCAATTCTTCATTTAGTACTATTTCTTTTCTAAAAGTTATTTGTAAATAGGTGGTACCCCAGGCACTGAGCCTAGCTTTGCTTAAGCTGTCTTTGTCGTAGTCTGTTTTAAGATACTTTGCAAATTATTGCTTTGTTTTCCAAAAATGAAGAAAATTATCTTATTTTGGGATGTTAGCATCTTCTTTTGCAATAAAGAGCTCATGATCTGCCCTACAGTCAGCTCCACATTTTGTTTTTGCTGACTATGTACAACTTCTCCAACTTCAGCTGCAAAGAAAGAGTTGGGCCATAAAGAAAGCTGAACACTGAAGAACTGATGCCTTCAAACTGTGGTGCTGCAGAAGACTCTTGAGAGTCCCTGGGACTGCAAGGAAATCAAACCAATCAATCCTAAAGGAAATCAACCCTGAATATTCATTAGAAGGACTGATGCTCAAGCTGAAACTCCAATACTTTGGCTACATGATGAAAAAAGCTGAATCACTGGAAAAGACCCTGATGCTGTGAAAGACCGATGGCAAAAGGAGAAGGGGGCAGCAGAGGATGAGATGGTTAGATAGTACCACTGACTCAGTGGACATGAATCTGAGCAAACTCAGGGATATAGTGAAGGACAGAGGAGCCCAACATGCTGCAGTCCATGGGATTGCAAAAAGTCAGACATGACTTTGTGACTGAATAACAATAACAAAAGCTTCTTAAATGGTATTTTATGATTACATGGTTTAAAACAATTGCCTATTTGTCTTTACAGTAATAGATGTGACAACTAATCACACTGTACAATAAAATTTATTCACTCATGGGAAAATAATAATAATTATAGCTAAAACAGAATTCAACTATCATTGTTCACTAGCCATACATGTATTGATTCATTTAACACTCACAACAACCCTATAAGATACCAATGCAATCTGTATAATGGAAATGAAAGATTTATAATACTTTAATAAAGATCTAAGTTCAGCTTTGGAAAAATAAGTTATGTTTGGCAAGGTTTATCAGTGAGGCTAGGAAGTTGGCCAGTTGAAGCAGGAAACCAAGAGAAGAAAGGGAAGTAGCAGCAGAAGCTTGTTTAGAGGCTTCCTGAGCCTTACTCTATTCTCTAAATAGAAGAATTTCAAACAAACCAACAAATCAAAAAAACTTAGGCAACTCTTTTAAGGTGTTAGTCAAAGGAAAACTATTTTCTATCTAGCTCTAGGTCAACAAATAATACCTTTTAGTTTTTGTGAAGGGCAAGATGTGGAACTTATATATATATTATCATCTTGAAACATTAGCTTTTTCTAATCTTCAAAAGAGTACAGAAGCTCAGGAACTGTTCTAGTTAGAACAAACACAAAGTGCAAAAATTCCAATTTTTCCTTTCTGTGGTTGACTATCTTCTCAATGGCTATGAGACCACACTCCATGGTAGGATAACTGCACCTATCTAGTAGCAAACAGGACATCTATGACTAGTCTGACAACCCGGACACATGCTAAACTAGTCATTTTGTTTGTAGATATTTTGGTAGGCTATTGTATGTGTATAAAATGCTTGCACAGGGATAACTATATATGTTATATGACTTAATAGTTGAATAATTAACCTAATGGAAATGGTAATTAACTCATAGTTCCAAAAAATCATTAAAGATTTTAAAAATTATATAAGATGAAGAAAATAATCAAAAGTATTAATGAGTCACACTTTAATTCAATTTGTAGTAGTTTTAATTTGCTGTCTAACTTTGTATTGGTCTTTTCAAACAAGGGGTTAAATTTCAGTGGACTTGAAGTTGTTCTAAGTATTAGGAGTAACATCTGTCCATTCTCACCAGCTCATCCTTGAAAGTAGAAACTCCAGAAAATAATCTCTTACTTTGTTTACTTTCTACATGTGTTAAATATACTATAAAATATATAAACCTTTAAACACTGGAAAGAATTTTCATAGGAAAAATAGAGAAACTAAGAAAAACCAGGAGGAAAATACTAACTCAATTTGTCAATAGCTTGGATGTCATTCTGAGAAGGGAGGCAGTCAAATTGGTAACTAGTTATATCTAAGAGATAGGACAGTATTAAAGATTATGACATTGATAAGTCAGACTGGCAATGGCACCCTACTCCAGTACTCTTGCCTGGAAATGTTAGGGAGATGTAGTATTTGCTACTTTTCCTCCAAACCTAATTTCCCTTTTCCTAAATATATTTACTTTGACTCATCAAATTTAGTGACAGGTAACACTGCTCTAAGTCGCTTCAGTCTCGTCGGACTCTGTGTGACCCCATAGACGGCAGCCCACAAGGCTCCCCCGTCCCTGGGATTCTCCAGGCAAGAACACTGGAGTGGGTTGCCCTTTCCTTCTTCAATGCATGAAAGTGAAAAGTGAAAGTGAAGTCGCTCAGTCCTGTCCGACTCTTAGCAGCCCCATGGACTGCAGCCTACCAGGCTCCTCCATCCATGGGATTTTCCAAGCAAGAGTACTGGAGTGGGGTGCCATTGCCTTCTCAGTAGATAACACTAAGTAGTAATAAAAAACCATCTAAATGATTTGTAATTGTCTTAACTTGGGGAAAAAAAAGTATACATGTAATAATAGCTTGCTCCATATTCTTCTGGTTAAAGAGAGATAGAAAAAACTTAAACACGACAAGACTGTGACATGCCAGAGGTCACATACTGGTAGGTTCAGCCACATTTCTTAATTACTAATCTAGTGCAATATTTTAAGATTCATCACATTACTAAATCTGATCATCAGTTAATGATGCATGCCCCTGATATATAACACCCTTCCCATTGCATAAAAACTATCCCATTAAACTTTGTGGTGGTGGTTTAGTCACTAAGTCACCTCCCACTCTTATGACCCCATGGACTATATAACATGCCAGGCTCTTCTGTCCATGAGATTTTCCAGGCAAGAATACTGGAGTGGGTTGCCATTTCCTGCTTTAGAGAATCTTCTGGACCCAGGGATCGAACCCGATCCCGGTCATCCTGCATTGCAGGCAGATTGTTTACAGACTGAGCCATCAGGGAAGCCATATTAACCTTTGTGAATCTATGCATTTAAAACTAATTGTTTCAGGATATCGCCTAAAGAATTTATGGGCGGGGGGAGCCGAAAGTGGACTGTATATAGGCTGCTGCTGCTAAGTCGCTTCAGTCGTGCCCGACTCTGTGCGACCCCATAGACGGCAGCCCACCAGGCTTCCCCGTCCCTGGGATTCTCCAGGCAAGAACACTGGAGTGGGTTGCCATTTCCTTCTCCAATGCATGCAAGTGAAAAGTGAAAGTGAAGTCGCTCAGTCGTGTCCGACCCTCAGCGACCCCTTGGACTGCAGCCTTCCAGGCTCCTCCGTCCATGGGATTTTCCAGGCAAGAGTACTTGAGTGGGGTGCCATTGCCTTCTCCGTATATAGGCTGCTGCTGCTGCTGCTAAGTCGCTTCAGTCGTGTCAGACTTTGTGCGACCCCATAGACAGGCTCCCCCGTCCCTGGGAGTATATAGGCTACACAGGCTCAAAGAAAAAGTCAGAGATCATCAAATCCTTGGCTCTTTTCCTACAGGTCCAAAAGTATAAATGGATAAAATGATACTAGGCTGAAAACGATTTAGAGAACAGGATCTGGATGCTTCTATTTTACAACGATGAGGCAGCTTTAAAATACAGAAGCATCTACAATTTTGTTCTCAAGCAAACTAGTATTAGGGGAATCATTGTTCAAAAGTATTTTTGAGATGTCACTGCACATTTTTAAAAGCAATTTTTTAAAAAGGAAAGCTGTCACGTTTTGGATTTTCCCCTTCTCTCTTTGCCCTCCCCCGAACTCCAATCCTCCAAATGGCTAAGCCGCATAGCTGAAAGGATTTTGCTCATTTTTTCCAAAACACTTCACATCTGGGCAGTCGCCAACCATGGAAAGTTTCAAGTAAATGTAACATTTGGGAGAAGGACAAGCTCGTCTGGGGCTGCCCTCGCGGGTCCGCGGCCCTCAGAGGCGTCGCCACACGCCCTTACCGGATAGCCGGGGGCCAGCGGCAAGCTTGGACAGCCGAGCTCCGATGGCCAGGCCAGACTCCAGCCACGACCAAGCCCACTGATGGCCGGCCCCTGGGCTGCAGGGGCTCTTACCCATCAGTTGCCCAAACAGTTCGAGGTCCCAGAGTCCAGGAGCCCATCCGTTTTGAAAAGGACGAGACCACTGGCCCCCAGTTTCTATCTGTAGCACCCTCGGTCCTGACCAAGCCAGAGAGAAGGGGCTACTCTGGAGACCTGCCTGCCTCTCCAGCCTCACACGTCAGTTTGAGTCCACGCCCCGCCCCTCCCCCTCCGTACCCCCTCTGCCGCCCGTCAGCCGCCCTACACTGCGCACCAGGCGCCGAGAGAAATTTGACTGCTCCAGTCACCAATCATAAGCGAGGTCGAGGATCTGAGCCAATCGGAGCTGGCGGAGGGGGCAGGCCGTCGGCGTCCTCCCGCCTCCTGGAGGGTGCGCGCGGAATGTCTCGGGCCCGCCCCTGCGCCTCAGCCTCAGTGCGGAGCCCTACGCCGTGTGAGGAGAAGGGGAAGTGGGGAGTCTGAGGAGAAGCGTTAGCCGGCAGTCTGAGGAGCAGCAGCGGCGGCGGCGGCTGTGGGAGCCGGCACCACACCCACGTCTCTGCCCCTGTCCTCTTTTTGCCCTCTGGCTGTCGCGCCGGAGACTGCATTCTCGGAAAAGAGCGGTCGCCCACGTCCGGAGCATCCTCCCCTGTTGAGCGGGCGCTGACGGACCCGGCGGTATGATGCGACTCCGAGGCTCGGCGATGCTGCGGGACCTGCTCTTGCGCCCGCCTGCTGCCGCCTGCGCAGTTCTGAGGCGGGCGCAGCCTCTCGCCACCTTGTGCCGGCGACCCCTGGGCGGGGGACGAACGGGCCAGGTGGCCGCCGCGCGGCTCTACCCGTGGTGGGGCGGGGGCGGCCGGTCGGCGGGTCCCCTCACGAGGGGCCTGTCCAGCTCGCCCTCGGAGATCCTACAGGAGTTGGGCAAGGGGGCCACGCAGCAGCAGCAGCAGCAGCAGCCGCCGCCGCAGCCTGGGGCGTCGCCGCCCGCAGTCCCGCAGGCGCCCGGCCCCAAGGACGGCCCGGGGGAGACGGACGCGTTCTCCAACAACGAGGGCAAGGAGCTGGTGCCTTCAGGCGAAAAGTGAGTGTCTACTCGAGGCGCAGGAGGCTTCGTCCCGCCTGGGTCCCGGGCCCGGGAGGGGCCTTCGGCGGGGCGGGATGGGAGCGGAGGTTCGAGAAAGAGAAAGAAAGAGATGCCGGGCGGCCTGCGCCTTCTGCGCCATGTGATTAGGCCCGGCCCCGCCCGCGCCCCTCGCTGGGCCCTTACTTCCCTTCCCCGCCGCCGGGTGGAGCTGCCAAGGGTCCGGAGGGCCCCTCTGGTGCCCCCCTCCCCTAACCCCCGTGCTGGAGCTGTGGCTGCGTGTCTGTCCCACGCCGCGCGTGCTCAGCGCCCTGGCTCCGGGCCGCAGTGCCTGGCCGCCCGCCCAGCCCTTGGCGGTGATGCCACAAGAACATCACCAAGTGACATTTAGGAGTCTGGCGATGGGCAAAGCCTGTGCCTTTCTGACTCCTTGCTTCAAGAAGGGCTCGAGTTTCTCTCTGCGTATCCCTCCTTCGATCTCCGCCACCATCTCTTAAGAAGCCTAATGTAGCAGAATATTCTTAACATTTCTGAAGTGGCTTCTTAAGGCTTATGTAGAGCCATCTGGGGCACCGGAAATAACGTTTCCGCAATGAGATTGGGAGGAAAAGGGTCATGTGGCCTAGAAGACGGGGCACGCAGTACAGACCACCTGTTTGCACTGGGGACCATCTAGCTTTGGCCCGTCTGACATCTTCCATGAGATGGGCGAGTTTTTGAAAATACATATGAAAATAGCCAGGATTGAATGTGACGGGTAAAATGCTAACTCTGAAAACGAATTAAGTAGCTTTTGTGGTTTAAATGAATTGTGATAGGGTGATAACTCACCTATTGTGCACGACAATTTAATCTTTAAACAAAATTGGAGTTTTTTTCTACGCAGTACGTGAGGCAGTTTCCTGGATATTTTGTCTTGAGTTAATATAAATGGACACAAAGCTTTTTTTCCCACTGTAGGTAAATATTTACCTGTTTTCTTTATATCTTACTGTTTTTCTGACTTTGCGCTGACCGTATGTGATCTGTTTTTTGCTCCTCTTACATTGCTATCTTAAGTCAAACTGAAAGTGGGTTTCTTATACTTTCAATCTCAGACCTGGCTTAATGTTTCCTGTAATTGAAATTGGCACCATCCTAAAACATTCTGAGCTAAAATTGTTTTCCTAGACTGAAAAATGTTACTTTAAAAAATATCGCTTGGTGATGGGCCACATTTGTGATATTCTGTGATAAGGGTTTTGCACCCTTATGATTATGGGTAGGTCATTGAACATCCTCAGTTGGATGACCCAAATGTGGTCACGTTTTGAAAAGCTAGACTTTTGTCAAATCTCTGCATCTTTAACGTTTTTTGGAGACTAGAATTGTGTGTGTTTATATGGTACTCACTTTACTTTTCTGAATTACCAGGCATGTAACTAGTCTAAGTACAGATGTCCAGACTTGCAGAATTGAAAGAAGAATGTGATTACTAGCATTTGAAAGTTGTCCTTAAAGGTTGTTTGATGGGAACGGCTTTCTCTAGAAAATGTCTTCCGTTCTGTCTCTTCAATGGCTCTAGTGTCCCTCTTTTTTTTCCCCTTTAGTGAGAAAATTGAGCTTTTGTGATTTACATGTTTTCTAGAAGCTTGTACCGCCATTGCCTTTGAAATAAATCATTTCTTAGCAGTAATTTTGGAACACTTACTTTGTCTAATGCTTATTGACCATTCTACATAAAATGTCCCTTCCTGTTCCTCCTAGCCCCCGAAGAAAACCAGTCTACGGAGGGACTCCTTGAAGAATATTTGTTCAGATGTCCTGGGAGTTTGAATGGCCAATAAGATAACCTTGTTTACCGTGGTTCAAAAGAGTCTGTTTTTGACACCAAAGTTTGGAGTAATAGCTAGAAAATTTTAGGAGCAGTCCAAGTATGTGATAAACCTGAGAGCTTTCAATCAAGGATTTCAAGAGTGAACCCCAGCTATCTCCTATTTAAGATAGAGTGAAGAGTACTGGTCTCGATGATTGTGAAAAAAATTTTAATCTGTTTAAAGATTCCATTTCTTGAATGATCTGGTTTCAAAATGTAGCTTCCTTCCTTCGACTTCATCCATTTTGCCTTTATGACGTAAACATTTCTCTTATTCTGGGAGGTAAGGTTCCAGTTGATGCATCCTTTCTTACACTCAGTTTCCAAAGTATAGGTCATTCCTCAGTCAGCGAGTCACCTGGGATGCCAGCACTCACTCAGGATTCTGCCAGTTTCTGTAGAGGATTATTAAAAGAAATACCCATGTGAAAAATAAAATGAGTTTAACATTTGTTACGTATAGTTCTTCAGTTAAAAAATTACATCATTTATTGTAAAACCTTACAAGGAGATTAGCCTTTGAATTTTAGGCTCAAATGAAAATTTTTTGTTGTTTGGTTCCTGGAAAAAATTTATGTAAAACAATGTAATATTGACTGTTTACCCTTTTGCCTTGCTTACCAGTTAGATCAGAGTGAATTTAATTCTTAACCATAGCAATTTTATTAGTTCATGTGGCTGGGATATTCGCTTTTCCTCCTTTCCTTGATCTTATATTTTATTATCCATGCAATATTATATTCTGGAGGGAGGTAGAATGTGAGTTATCTTTTTTCATAGTTAAATTCTGAACTGTTGTCTTTTAAGGCTATGCTATCTCTGTCAACAACTTCAATTCTGGTTTAGGTTACTGATCAAGGTTAAGATTTTACTACTGTCCTAAGTATGTTACAGGAAAATGTAATGATCTCTGCTCAGTTTTCCCTGCAGTGCTCTTATTTAATTTTGTTAGTATTATTCCATCATTTTGGAAACCACTTGACACAACTCTTGACTTTTTAAATTGTTTTCTTTTTCTGTGGCTCTTTTGGGGTTTGCTCATTGGGTATAAATCCTGAGGCTGTGAGGCCTCTGCTTTTTCCCCATTTGTCTGCCTTCTCAGCAGCATATCCTCTAATCTTTGTGTAGGTAATAGTTCATTTTTCATCCAAGCTTTGTTATATTTATCTCCACATACCTAATGACTTCGGGGCTTCCCAGGTGGCCCAGTGGTAAAGAATCCACCTGTCAAGTAGGAGTCGCAGGTTTGATCCCTGGGTAGGGAAGAGGACCTGGAGAAGAAAGTGGCAACCCACTCCAGTATTCTTGCCTGGGAAACCCTATGGGCAGAGGATCCTGGCAGGCTATAGTCCATGGGGTCACAAAGAGTCATATGCAAGTTAGCAACCAAACAGCAGTCTGATGACTTCAGATTTAAAATCTTCACCATATATCTGTTCTTTTGTCTCATTTCAACCTATTTTGCATGTTGTTTCAAGATTAATTACAGAGTTATAATTTCAAAATACCACTTCTTCCAGAAAACCAGTAATGGATTGGGATGCAGATTATATCAAACAATGCTATGTAGCATTTGAGATTTTTGACTAACTTTTATGTTATGCCAATGCTTGCCCAACATGAACATTTTTATCATACTGTCTTCTCTCTCAAGAGTGCCATACTTCACTTCTGCAAAATGTAGATGTGTCTATTCTGTCTTAGTGAAGGATCTCTGGGAAGGGTTAGCAGGTGGAGAAGAGGGAAAGTTTTTTAAAGTTACTTTTTGTTTGGGCATTATATTATTTAATTAGAAAAAGAGAAGGATGATTCTCGGAAAGTATCAGTAGGTGTATGCCCTTTAGAAAATAGGTAATGCGTACAGGATACAATATCAAAAGTGTTCCATTAAAACAAGATCATTTTCCCCCTATCAGATTGGCAGATGTTAAATTAAGTGATGGAAAGGGTATGGGAAATAGGAACTCTTTACATTGCTGGTGGAAGTATAAATTCAACTGTCTTGGAGGGCAGTTTGGTAGTAATCTGTTAAAAGCTGCACGTCTTTGATGCAGTAATGCTGTTTGCTCAACTATGTAATTAAAAATATATTAAAAGTGAAAGTGCAAACAAATGATTTCAGTTAGCTTCAAATAGTATGATTTTGTTTTTGTAGTTCATATTTATTCTTAATAAATGGTAGCAGGAAAAGAATTGTTACCTCATATTTTGTGCAAATTGAATTTCAAAGTAAGATTAAGTACTTAAGCATTTCAGCAATGTTGAATTAGGTCTTCTATATAGAATAGTACTGATAATGAAGTTGAAGCAATATTGGCATCCCATCCAGGTAATACATGGTTAAATAGAAAGACAGAACCTCTGTTTAAATAGGGGACAAATTCTGTTATGATCCTTTAATCATCTGCTTTTAATTTGTAAAAGTGGACATATTTACAATTCATTTAAATTGAAATCAAGATTGAAAATATATTTAGTTCAATCCCTGGGTCGGAGGATCCCCTGGAAGAGGGTGGGCAATCCGCTCCAGTGTTCTTGCCTGGGAAATCCTATGGACAGAAGAGCCTGGCAGACTACAGTCCATGGGGTCACCAAGAGTTGGACACAACTGAGCTACTACTAATTTACAATACAAACTTAAAAACCCTCCTTCATAAAGAAAATATATTTAATTTTGGGTGTGGGACTTTGCAGTGAACCCTTCAGTCATTTTATTTGTGATTTGCTAAATATTTTTTCTAGATTACAGTTATCAGTGAGTTGTAGTTTTGTTTGAATGCCCAACCATAACGTACATGTTAAAATTTTTGGTGGCCTAATGTTTATTTTAAACCACATGCATCTGTTTAGCTGTTGATAATACTGGGACATAATCTGTAATAAACTGCATGCTCTTAATTAATAATACTTAGATGTCATTCACTGAAGGAGTTCCTGAGGTTTAGTCTACTTGAGTTTAGCTTCTTGTTTCTAGGCTTTATATTTTTTATAAAGAAGTCTGCCTACCTAAAAAAATCAACTAACTTAGGGAGTTAGTCTTTTTTGGTGAAGACATTTGTATGTAGGAAAAAGTGGTGGTGGTGGTGGGGAGTAGACACAATTTTAGTCTGAAAAAGATCAGGGTCACCTTGAAGACAAATTTGTTGAAGATATATGTGGGTGTCTTCAAGTTTTAAAAAAAATTAGTAAAAAAAGGGCACTACTTCCTTCTTGTGATTTTGAAGTGAAAAAAAATTATGACTGTAGAAACCGAAAGTCTGCCTGTAGGATTTGCATTCTTTAAGCACCTCAGTCTTCAAATTCTTTATAAACCAAGAAGTTGCCTGTGTATGCCGTTTCACTGTTAAGTCATTTGATACTAAGAGGAATGTTTAAAGCTAAATGAAGTAACTATTTTTATAAATAAATATCTAACTGTAGATTTCTCTAAGTAAGGTAAATAGTTTTCAGATAGAGATGCTGTTGCTATGATTTTATCCTGGAATCTACCCTGGTATAAATTATTTTGGTTGTGAAACACAGGTGCATAGAACCGAGAAAGTCCCTTGGTGATTTTTAAACTTTAGAAAAATTTCATATTTGTACCTTTTTAGGAGTCCAGGTTAACAACACTGAGGTGTAGATAGCTTTTTCACTAATATTTTTGGCACAGTATTATGCTTAGAGAAAAGTGGGGAAAAACTTGTGTTCCATAGAAGTGGAATGGTTAAGTAAATTATGGCAAATCCACATGAGAGTTTATTATTCAGTCATTTAAAGTGAATACAGATACTTTTTAGGAATATAGGAAAATATAATGTTAAGTCAAAAGTTATAATACAAAATTTTCTATGCAATCTGATGTCAAGTCATCTCAAGCTTTTAAAAATGCTTAGAAAAAGTAGTAGAAATAAGCCAAAACAATGTTAGCAGTTGTTGGTTTGTGAGAACAGACGCTGTTTTTCCTGCCTCCATATAGTTACTTTTAAGATTTTCATTATGATAACTTCTAATCAGAGAAAGGATTTTAAATTTGTAAATCTCTACCCTGCTGTCCCGGTTTGCTATCCTGATATCCTTTTTCTAGTATGTATAACAGTATTATCACATTGAAAAAAGTTCTGAAGAAGATTGTGAATGGGTTTGTAAAGCTCCTACTATCGGCATTATCCAGTTGTATTCTCTTTTATCCTCAAACATCAAAGTTTTAAATTTCTTAACTGTTTTGGTGTAAGTCTCATAAAATGTTGCCTGTTTTTCTGCCATATTAAAACCTTGTAATGAATAGAGTTTAACATTTCTTAGGTTCACTATAAGGGGGTATTACTATACTGTGCTAAAATACAGTGATGCTCCAAGGCACGTGTGGTAAACTTTTTCTCTCAAGGGCCAAATAGTGTATATTTTTGGCTTCACAAGCTATCTGGTCTATTAAAGGTATTCAAAGCATCTGTTGTAGCAAAGAAGGCATAGACAGTAGATTTGAGTAGGCATGGCTTTCTTGCAGTAAAACTTTATTTATAAAAACTGGTGGCCCTTGTAGTTTGCTGTTGGTAGCCTTTGCACTAAACTGGATTTGTGTAAGATTTTCTCTAATACCCTGGTTTTGGTTAGAATGGTTTGTTCTTCTGTGAATTATTGTATCAGTTGCTACATTTGGTTCTTGGCCTCCCTGTCTCCAATTCAGCTATTTTCCCTCATTCTCACCTTCTATACCCAATTCCCCTTACCTTTAAAAAAAAAAATGGGGTAAAATTCATGCAACATAAAATGTACTGTTTTCACTGTTTTTAAATGTATAGTTTCATGGCATTAGATACTCCCACTGACTCGATGGACGTGAGTCTCAGTGAACTCCGGGAGTTGGTGATGGACATGGAGGCCTGGCGTGCTGCGATTCATGAGGTCGCAAAGAGTCGGACACGACTGAGTGACTGATCTGATCTGATCTGATTACTTTTTTAAAGAACCCAGATAATTAAGCTTTTATGTAAAATATATCTAAATCCTTTGTGCCTACATTATGTAGTCCTGAGTGAGTAAAAGTTTATGATTTTTAATATAGGAACTTAAGAGGAAATTTATAGGAATATAATTTATAGGAATTTTGAGTAGCTCAAAAACTGAGAATTAGAGTTGGAAGTGATTTTAAAGAGATCTATTTCCACCTCATTTTACATAGGTTGTAAACTGGCTACAGTTATTAAATGACCTAACCAAGGTCATACAATGTTAGGACTTACTTTGTTTTTTCTTCCAGTATTAGGAGATTAATATAACACTTTATAAGTTTTTAGGTTTAGTATTGAAAGAGACCTGAAAGCCATCTCCCCAGCTGACGTTTTTCCCCTCCTGTTATACTTGCTACAGATTGTTATCCATCTCTGTTTGAATACTCATTGATAAGAGAATTTATTACCTTTGAAGGCAACACATACCATTTTCAGAGTTGTTTTGTTTTTCCTTATGTGTAGCTGAAATCGGGCTTTTTGTTAACTTTCAGTTCAGTTCAGTTTAGTTCAGTCACTCAGTCGTGTCCGACTCTTTGCGACACCATGAATCGCAGCACGCCAGGCCTCCCTGTCCATCACCAACTCCCGGAGTTCACTCAGACTCACGTCCATCGAGTCAGTGATGCCATCCAGCCATCTCATCCTCTGTCGTCCCCTTGTCCTCCTGCCCCCAATCCCTCCCAGCATCAGAGTCTTTTCCAATGAGTCAGCTCTTCACATAAGGTGGCCAAAGTACTGGAGTTTCAGCTTTAGCATCATTCCTTCCAAAGGACTCCCAGGGCTGATCTCCTTCAGAATGGACTGGTTGGATCTCCTTGCAGTCCAAGGGACTCTCAAGAGTCTTCTCCAACACCACAGTTCAAAAGCATCAATTCTTCAGCGCTCAGCCTTCTTCACAGTCCAACTCTCACATCCATACATGACCACAGGAAAAACCATAGCCTTGACTAGACGAACCTTTGTTGGCAAAGTAATGTCTCTGCTTTTGAATGTGCTATCTAGTTTGGTCATTATTTTGAGGAAGTCATCTCTCGTGTGGTATTAGAGTAATTTCAGTGATAGAATTCACGTATCTGTATTTTTACAACTAGAATGACTTGTTAACAGATACTTGACTAAAGGAGTGCATGGTTGGAAGGACAAACAGAGTTGGACATCTCGGACTTGATCTGCCCAGGTCCTCACTCTCACATTGAAGTCAAGCAGATTGTACCCTTGGGTTAGACTCATGAATTTGTACATATGGACACTTTGTCATCAGCTGATGTAGAGAGCCTGGCCACTTCTCACATAAAGCTTACTTTTGTGTTTCTTACTTTGATTTTTTTTGAATAAATTTAAATAAAGTCCAGCTATAACAGCTGCCTCATCTCATCCTTGCTTTGTATTTTACAAGATGCAGTTTTAACAAGGCAGAGTAACAATTTGGTCATCTAACATAAGTAGTTTCCCTGTTAGCATTTTGGTTAGAAATTCTTCAATATGTAAGGAATCTCACCTTTCTTTATTTTGAATAAACTCCAGGTATTCCTCCTAAAATGGAGTGTAACAACTCAGCACAGTTGGTGTGGCATAGCAGAAAGAGTCTGGGATTAGGAACCAAGTATTGACTTCTAGGACTAAATCTGGTCCACCCACTTGAGTTGTGTGACATTGGCCATATTACTTGACTTTGTCTGTAATTTGGGGACAGTTTACCCACTTTGCTTTATCACATGGAGTTTTAAGATGAAACAATAGAAAGTCCTTTTAAAGTAAAGCTTTAAAAAATGTAAAATTTTGTTTTTGAATTCTCTAATACTTAGCTTTGGGGAAAAATGATTTAGAGTCTTTGTCAGACTTTAAATGGTATGTGATCAGCCACTATGAATTCAGCTTTCAACTTTACAGGTTCAGTCTGCCAGTTTACTGGTGTTACGGACGCTTTCTATCAATCAGATCACTCTAAAATCAAAATGATAAACTGATTTAAAAACAGCCCCAGGTATTTTTTTTAGATAATTGTTTTAAAATGAAGCTACAAGTAAAAACACCAAAGCATTCTTTTGTATTCTATTAGTAGGCATCTTTTTTTTTTTTTTTTTTTTTACTTAGTTGAAGTTTTTTATTATCTAATAGGTTTACTATACTATATTATACATTTGAGTTATATGGAGTTGACAAAAAAGATATTACCCCAGCCTTTATAGTTTGGAAAGGTCTAGTAATATGAAACATTATTTAACAAAATAAGACAAAGTAAGTTGTTTTCCATTTTTTTCCCCTCCTCATTTTGAGTTCATTTTCCTTTCATTTGATAATAGAGTTTTTTTACTTAGAAACTTTTGATAGCATAGATAGTTGTGCCCTACTCTCAGCAACCCCATGGACTGGAGCCTACCAGGCTCCTCCGTCCATGGGATTTTCCAGGCAAGAGTACTGGAGTGGGGTGCCATTGCCTTCTCCAGATAGTACATAGCCAATTTATTAACTAAATATCAGACTAAGGAGTTTTAATTGTCCTTTTGTATTGGGAAACTGGTTGATCAGTAGTCAGAGTCAGTGTCACTTCCTGTTTATAGAATTGGTAAATTTGTAAATTTCTTGATCAGTCAGCTATTCAGTTGTGTCCTACTCTTTGTGACCCCAAGAATCGCAGCACGCCAGGCGTCTGTGTCCATCACCATCTCCCGGAGTTCACTCAAACTCATGTCCATCGAGTCGGTGATGCCATCCAGCCATCTCATCCTCTGTCGTCCCCTTCTCCTCCTGCCCCCAATCCCTCCCAACATCAGGGTCTTTTCCAGTGAGTAAACTCTTCTTGTGAGGTGGCCAAAGTATTAGAGTTTCAGCGTTAGCATCAGTCTTTCCGAAGAACACCCAGGACTGATCTTCTAAGATGTCATAATCTTAGTTTTCTGAATGTTGAGCTTTAAGCCAACTTTTTCACTCTCCTCTTTCACTTTCCTCAAGAGGCTTTTTAGTTCCTCTTCACTTTCTGCCATAAGGGTGGTGTCATCTGCATATCTGAGGTTATCGATATTTCTCCCAGCAATCTTGATCCCAGCTTGTGCTTGTTCCAGCCCAGCGTTTCTCATGATGTAATCTGCATATAAGTTACATAAGCAGGGTGACAATATACACAGCCTTGGCATACTCCTGTTATGATCTTTTTTTTTGGTCATTAAAACTTAAACACAGAAATATCCTAGTTACTATATATTCCAAAAACTACAGTTTTTAGCTTTTGAGTTTTAGTGGTGAAGTATAATATCATTAAGCAGTGCCACAAAGTAGTATTAAATTTGGGGAAAGAAAGTGTTAGTTGCTCAGTTGTGTCTGACATTGCAACCCCATGCACTGTAGCTCACCAGGCTTCTCTGTCCATGTAATTCTTCATGCAGGAATACTGGAGTGGATAGCCATTCCCTTCTCCAAGGGATCTTCCCGACCCAGGGATTGAACCTGGGTCTCCTACATTGCAGGCAGGTTCTTTACCATCTGAGCCACCAGGGAAGCCTGGGGAAAGAAGTGGGGAGGGAGGTAATGAAATCAGGAAAGGTCTTTGGGGTAATTTCTGTGTGGTTGAAAGTTTGGGGAGAACCTTTGCATTTGTTCCCCAGACTATTGAAGTAAATTCATTTTCAGATCAGAGTCTGAGCTTTTAAACGCTCAGATTGGTAGTACTTTTTTTTAAATCAATTTTGAACTCTTTTTTATACATTTATGTTTATTATTTATTTTGTGAGCATAGTATTTTAGGGATGACTTAAATATCTCTCCAATGGATAAAAATTAGTCTCTTGTCCAAAAGCAAGTAAATATTTAGCCTTTTATGTTAGCTGTGGCAATAAACATGGTCATTTAAAATTCTTTGCCCTATCTACCATAAGCTAAAGAACTTTATATTTTATGGTACTTAACACAGCTTTTAGGCAAAGCAAATACCATTTACTGGTGTGGTAAATACATAGAAAGCTTATTCTGCAGTTTTTTAAAGTGATAAACAACTATTATCTGAAGTTTATTTAACAAGCCATTTTCTGTAAATAATTGGTATGTTATTTTCCACTGATTGTTTTTGACAGCTGGCTCAATTTTTCTTTAAATATTAAGTCATCAGTACTGTTGAATGCTGTTTAATGGTTTTAGATCAGGGTATGATCTAGAAAAATCATACCTTATAAAAGTAATTACTAGCTAGTAAGTTTAAGAGCCAGCAAAACTGTAGAGGCATATATTTTGGACTCTGAATTCAGAGGAACGAGGTTTCTAAATATATCTCTACCACTGTGTAGTCTTGGAAAGTTTGTTGACCTGTCTGAGCCTCTGATAAATGGGGACAGAGTCAATCTGTTTTTTTTTTTTTTTTTGGTCAAACAGTAAATATACTGAGCATCCACTGTGTACCAGGAACCATACTTTATTTTGGATAATAGTATTTTTGTCATCATTGTAGGGATTGAATTAGAGTGCATGTAAAACAGCTAATCAGAATACTTAACAAAAGTTATCCATAATTTTTAACTCTTATAATTAAAATATCCCAAATATATTTTAAAAATTTCTCTAAGAGCCAAAATTGTTTTAAGGAGTAATTATATATCCAGGATGTATGTTTAAATTACAATAATCCTATGTGTTATTTTTTTTAAAACATTGGCATGAAATTCTGGTACTTTATAGGGTTGACTTGAAAAACAAGAAGCTGGTATGATAGCTTTGAAAACAAGTATAAATGACATTAATGCCAACATTAGTGTTTGAGGATAAATTTTATATGTGCATGTCTAAATGTATATGCTCTGTGAGCCGACACTGTATTCTGTTGTCTTTTAAAATAGAAATATACGGACCACTCTCTAATTTTCTCTTTCTTGAAATAAAGGTAAAGCCCTTTCCAGACATTTTATATACACATGCATACAAATACATGCATGTATTTGTACCTTTGATTTTAATAAATAGTGATGGGTGGGGAGGAGATTGGTCTACCCTAGATCTATAATTCTTATAACATCACTATAATACATATGATAGTCATGAATGTTCAGAATATTAAACTGTGTTCATTTCAGTTTCAGAGCCCCCCAAAATAAAATATTTATAGGTTCATTATAGTTTATCTGAAAACTTTGCAATGAATAGGAAAAAATTTTTTCTTGATTAAAAATTTGGTTAATCATAGCATCTTATACCCGGAGAAGGCAATGGCACCCCACTCCAGTACTCTTGCTTGGAAAATCCCGTGGACGGAGGAGCCTGGTAGGCTGCAGTCCATGGGGTCGCTAAGAGTCAGACACGACTGAGCGACTTCACTTTCACTTTTCACTTTCATGCATTGGAGAAGGAAATGGCAACCCCCTCCACAGTGTTCTTGCCTGGAGAATCCCAGGGACAGTGGACCCTGGTGGGCTGCCGTTTACAGGGTCGCACAGAGTCGGACACGACTAAAGCGACGCAGCAGCAGCATCATTGTATACCAGCTTATTAATTAATTAAGATTTTAATATATTTTTATGGTAACATTTTTATTCTAACAGTCTTTATGATTTGTGGCATTTGATGTGTATGTGTAAGCCTAGGTCACTTTAGAAATAGTCACTACAACTACTGACAATTGATTACTTTCTGCCAAGCAGGGCACTGAGGGTATTGAATGTATTAAGTCAACTGATTCTCACATCTCCCTTTCTCAAATGAGGGAACTGAATCACAGAAAAGTTAATTAATTTACCCAAGGTGACTTGACTAGTAAATATCATAGCCAGGACTTGAGAACTTGTACACTAATCTTTTCTTAATTACTGTCTCCCTCAGATTTTACAATCAGGTTAATTATTTGAACTATATCTTTATATAACTGTTTATAACAAATATACGACTATAATATATGTGTTATATTCAAGGATTCCCTCAAAGCTCAGTTGGTAACGAATCTGCCTGCAATGCAGGAGACCTGGGTTCACTTCCTGGGTCGGGAAGATCCCTGGAGAAGGAAATGACAAACCAGTGTTCTTGCCTGGGAAATCCCATGAACAGAGGAGCCTGGCAGGCTATAGTACATAGAGTTGCAAAGAGTCGGACACAACTTAGCAACTAAACCACAACCATGTTTTACATAGGTATGCTACTGCTGCTAAGTCGCTTCAGTCGTGTCTGACTCTCTTCAACCCCATGGAATCCCGTCCCTGGGATTCTCCAGGCAAGAACACTGGAGTGGCTTGCCAGTTCCTTCCCCAATGCATGAAAGTGAAAAGTAAAGTGAAGTCGCTCAGTCGTGTCCAACTGTTTGCCACCCCATGGACTGCAGCCTACCAGGCTCTTCCGTCCATGGGATTTTCCAGGCAAGAGTACTGGAGTGAGTCGCCATTGCCTTCTCCATTACACATGTATAATCATCCTATAAAAAAACAATAACAACAGAATGAAATATTGACTCTTACCTGAACATTTTCTAGGCTCATAGTTAGTATTGGGTGATTGTATTGTATTAGGCTATACAGGAAGGAATTGCCATAAAAGATAATTTAGGATTACAAAATATCTGTGTAAATTAATGAATATGTTTTAAACGTACTTCTCAATGTGGTTTCAGTAATACTGTTTGATTTTGGTAAATCGGCATTATTAATGTGATAGTAGGTCTTGAGGAATCGATCAACTGTAGTCTGCTTCATTGATTATTTTTAAATGGATGTAGCTAAAATCTACTTGAAAGTTCACATAAGAGTTAATTTTGTGTTCTTTTTTTCCTCTTTAGTAAAATAAAACAGGGTCTGTTACCTAGTTTGGAAGATTTGCTGTTCTATACAATTGCAGAAGGACAAGAGAAAATACCTGTTCATAAATTTATTACAGTAAGTTTTTATATTTTTCTATCCTAACTTTTAAAAACCAGTAATATGAAGCAATATACGGTGATATTGCAATGTAGTCTTAAAGTCATCTGACTGACACTATTTCTCTTATTTTCAAATTTTCATCATGCTCATTTCAAGGTAATCAATGAAAGGAAATGAAAGAAACAATGAGAAACTTTTCCAGAAAGAGGGTAATAGTGACACTAAGATGCCATATATATATATTCAGGTCTTGGGTAGAAGTTTTTAAATACAGGAATTAAAAACTTGTAGTTGGAATAAGCATATACATTATTTGCACTATGTATTTACAGACTCTTATTTTTTTAAAAACAGGCACTCAAATCTACAGGATTGCGAACGTCTGATCCCAGGTTGAAAGAGTGTATGGATATGTTAAGATTAACTCTTCAAACAACATCAGATGGTGTCATGCTAGACAAAGATCTTTTTAAAAAGTAAAAATTTCTGCCAAACCGTTAATGGTCATTTGCTATGCTATGTGGTGTTTTTTTTTCTTTTAAAACAAAATTGCATCTTTGAAAGCCAGTGCTGCTTGTGTAACTGAAAAAAGAAGGGAGGGGATTTATAAACATCAATTGCTTAGAACAACTTGGTGCACATTAAAGTTCTGTAATATACTGGGTCTAAGAGTATACCTTGAAACTGTTCTGAGGAAATGTAGCCATGGATGTTTCCAATTTATAATACCTGGAGACTGCATTAAGTTTGAATGCAACACACTCTGTCCTGTTTAAATTGATCTCTAATTCATCTGCATATCTTGTAGCCTTTCTCAGCATGGTCTCTGTTTCTTTTCTACAAGTTGATTTAGATGACATCATAAAATGGGAAGGCTTCAGGCAGCCGGCATTCATTAGGTTTACATGCCTCCATTATCTGCTGCTCTCCTCAGAGCAGACATAGGCTTAATGCATAGGCTTTTTTTTTTTTCCCAGAGTATCTAAAAACTTAATGCTAACTTTGGACATTAATGCCTTGATTTGCTTAAATGAGAATATTTTTATTTTCCTATATTTGCCAATCTTTATTTTCTTTAATGTGTTCCTACTAGTCTGATTGCTTAATAATTTGATAGACAAGTTTGTCATGGAACCCAAGGAAGTATATGGTATTTTACAACTAAACTTGAGTGAGAACTAAAATAAAACTATAAACACTACTGTTAAACCTTGGCTTTTTCCTGACTATAGGCTTAGGTTGAAAAGAATTCCAGCATCTACCTTGAAAGTTTATTTGTATGTATGTATTTTTATATATTTTTATTTTATTGTCTTTTGGGGGCTAGATGATTTATTCTAGATATCTGCTGAAATATCCTGGAATATTAAGTCATCTGAAGGTATAAGTATTTAACTGAGATCCTCCCAAGTATCTTGGCATACCATGAAGCAGTGAGTGCTGTCAATTTTAGATCTCTGTCTTTTCACCACATGGTTCTTGATGCTGTTAACTCTGCTGACCTTATAAAGTGTAGATTTTAGGTTCATGTTGGAATTGATACTAGGAATTTTGGGTCTTCCGAACCTGTTCTTTGTGAAGGGAAGGAAATAATTTCTAGTTAGCTGTATTTTTGCAGTAAGATTATTTTGTTTTTAGTGGTCATGAACTCTGTGCAAAGTGCCTTCTGGGGAGTTATTTCAGTATATCTGAGAATAAAGTTGTCAGACTTGATTCAAGATAGGTATGTTGATTGTGGGTATGAGCAATTACTTTGAATTCCTACATGAAAGCAGTATTTTATATCTTTTTAGCACTGGTTAAGGTTTTTTTGTGCTTCATAAACATATTGTTGTGTTTAAATATGAAATTTGAAAAAGTAATTTAAATACACTGAGTAAACAGAAAAGCATAAAATTTTCTACTATAAGTATATTAAAAATAACAACATTATTTTAAACACTAATCCAATTAAAAAAAAAAAAAAAACCTGACAATTGTAATATAGGCAGTTCCCAACTTGACAGATGCTTAGTGGTCTATGTGAGCAGGCAGTGGAAGAGTTTATGTCTATAGGCATATGATTTCTCTTTTCATTCCTAGAATGAGATTCAGAACCTCTGACCGCT
Source organism: Bos indicus (assembly GCF_029378745.1). Taxonomy (NCBI): domain Eukaryota; kingdom Metazoa; phylum Chordata; class Mammalia; order Artiodactyla; family Bovidae; genus Bos; species Bos indicus. The sequence goes on from NC_091761.1 coordinate 79,356,050, forward strand.
AACCTTTTCAGGTCACCTGGAAAGGTGATTGCTTCAGAGAAGTATTTTCTCTGTTTTCAAAATTAGTTTTCTAGTTAGTGTTGCCAGAAATAAACTATCTCACTTTTCATGCAACTGGGAAAGCAGATGTTATAATGGAATTCATTTTCCCGGAGAAGTAATTTATAAAGAAAGGTGGAAAGGTTTGGTTGAAGTCAATGTGTTGACATTTTACCTAAAATACCTTGTTGGTTAATATATATATTCAGCCTTTGAGGGTAATCTGAGAAGCATGTAGAATTTTTCTTTAAATGGGAAAATAAGTTCTAAGCATACTTTTTTTGGGCATAGTCTGTTTGAAAGTTGGAGACTGCCTGTACCTATCTAGATACTCAATTGTTTTTAATGCTAATAGTCTTAGTAGAAGTAGAAAATTTGTGTTGAAAAGGAATACCTTATTCATTCATATATTTTTAGCCATGTAAGTATTAGAAGTATTATCATGTGTAACCATAATTTTTTTATCATCTTGTTTTGGAGGAAATGAGTGGTAATCTTTGTATTTATTTGATTTTTCTTTGAAAATTCTTATCCATTATGTTATTTTACTAATGAAAAATTATATTTGAAATATTCTATAAAACACTGATGGTGCATAACAGTTGTTAATCATAAACATTTAAGTTAGGGAAAGTAAAATTATTTTTACCAGTTTACGGATGAGAAAACTGAACAAAGAAAGCATTGAGAAAGATGTCACTTGTTGAAAACCATAAATACTTCCTCTTCATTCTACTTTATATGACTTCTGATTTTCTAGTTAGATTCATGACATCCATATTAAAATAACTTCCAAGAAAAAATTACAGATTGGAATGCTCATCATTATGCAGCTAGACACTCTTCTGAGTGATATTGCCTTGACTGGCCACAGTAATTCACCAATGAAGGCTGTTAGCACGGCTTTACCAGCACCTTCTAATAGAATTAAAAAAAGAAAAAAAAATCCCAGTTTCACTGACTATACAGTTTTTATATAAAACCTCCTTTTAAAAATGCTGATTAATTTTGAGTAGGTAAATAGTAGTAAGGTTAATAATTTTTATTTGTTTGACAGTCCTTATATTTTCTCATGCAACAGTTGTTGAAAAAAGGAGGATGTAGATTTGACTTGATACAGAATAGCAATTTAAGATCAGGAATTACCAACTTTTTTCTGCTAAGAAATGTCTTTCCATATATATTACTTGTAACTCTCATGTGCAAGTTGAATTACTGTTTGATGCATATTAAATATTAAGTCAGTGACAAAACTCAATATTAGGTAACATTGAAACTATCATAAAATTTATTGGTTTATTGAAGTAAATATTATCTCTTGGATGTCAGTTATTTCTACATCTATAGCTTAATAATGGAAATTAGGATTATAACTTTTTCATGTTGTAATTAAAGCACATGTTTATCACTGAAAATAACCTATTTTATTTTAAATCAGTGTTTAATTTTATGTTGACCAAGTGAGTATATATTCTGGATTTTGGTCAATAGTTAAAATGTGATATCTGGCTTTTAATTCTAATATGCTATTTCGTTTAGAACATTGAATTAAGATACTGAGATAAAAATTTATCATTTACCATGGACTGAAAAATTGAGACTGTCTATTCTCCAACTCTCCTTTTATGATTAGTGCATGTTATTTACTTTCAGGTTACACAGAGTTTTCTTATCTGTAAAATGGGGAAATTACCTTCTTAAAGGGTTCATCTTTTGAGGGTTAAACAGGATAAATAGTACTTGAAGCTTAGTACTTTTTAGTCTGTTACGGGCTTAGTCTTAGTTGGTATAATGGCTTGATGCTCAAGTCTACAGTGTCTTCCTTTATTGATTAAGTGTTCTATTATTGAACTTCTGATACTCACTTAAGATGAGCTTAGAGTATATAGTTGGCTATTAACCTATTTATAAAACTCTTCTTTAGGGTTACATTAATAAATTGATTTTCTAGCTTAAACCCTTTTAAAACAAAGCAGAATATTGATTCAAATTATTAGATTTCATGCTTTCCCATCCACATAGTTTACCATATCATTTAAATAGTTTTTAACAGTGAAACATTTTTATTCTACAGTGTGTTACACATCTTAACAGTGCATAGAATAATGTAAACATTTTTGGTGATTCAAGTAATATAAAATTATTAAACTATTATATATTTTTTTTAAAGTTAAACATTATTTTTGCAAGCGTTTAAGTATTTTATGTTAGAGACAAATCTGACTAAACTAAGTTTTTAGCTTAGAAATGCAGCATTTTCAAAATGTAATTTATAGAAAATATGTTAAAATACGGAATGTTTAGTTTTTTGTCAAGTTTTTTCTTAAGGGACATATGTCTGAGGTTATTTCATGGAAAAATAAAGAGGATCTCAGCTATGTATTAAAGGTGGATTTTTGTTAACCAGATGTCATGCTGAATGCTTATCATGTCTGGTAGGTGAAAAAGTCTTGTTTTTAGATGGTCTTGGTACTTAACCTGGTGGAATGCTCTGTTGTTTTAATCTTTGATGCAGTTTTTAGGCTATCTAATTTACTTCTTTAATTTGTTCAGTAGCGTACAAGCAGCTACATGAAAGGGTGCTTGGAGGAAAGAAAATAATGTAGAAAGAGTATAATTTCTAGCATTTGTTTAAAATGTTGAATTTCTTTATTGTTTGCGTATTCTCCTAATATTGTTATTATTAGCAAGTACTAATTTTTTCTCATATTCCACAGATGTGTTCAAAGCAACATTGTTTTGTTGACACAAGCCTTTAGAAGAAAGTTTGTTATTCCTGACTTTATGTCTTTTACTTCACATATCGATGAATTATATGAGAGTGCTAAAAAGCAGTCTGGAGGAAAGGTAATGTTTTTGATGTGAATATTTTCCTAAACGAATAATTGAATAAATTTAGCTAAACTTGAGGTGTAGAGTGTAAAATTATGTGGTTTGTGTTTTGCTAAGTAAGAAATTTAAGTGAAACCACTGGATTAAGTTCTTTTAGAGTAACAGAAGTAAACAGAAGTTTAAATCACTCAGTTGTGTCTGACTCTTTGCTATCCAATGGACTGTAGCCCGCCAGGCTCCTCTGTCCATGGGGTTCTCAGGCAAGAATACTGGAGTGTAGCCATTTCTTTCTTCAGGGGATCTTCCTGACCCAGGGATTGAACCAAGTCTTCTGAATTGCAGGCAGATTCTTTACTGTCTGAACCACCAGGGAAGCTTAGTGCTTTGTACTTTTTTTTTAAGTGCTTTTAAAATATTTCAAATATTATGGTTAATTGTTATTTTCGTTAAAAAGAAATCTTTTTGATTTTCAAACGATTAAGGTGACCTTTATACTTTTAATTAATTAAAAAATAACTTCCTGGGAATTTCTGCAGGTATGATATCCTTAAATATTAAATAAGATGTTTACAGTTTTAAAAATCCTCTACATAATATAAGGGCTATTTTATTTATTCTTGATATTAAAAGTTTTTAGATTATGAAACCCTATTATCATGACCCTGATTAAATAAATTTTTTTTCCCTTTTAAAAAAAAATCAATTCCTAGTTCCTCTTAGACTGTTTTTTCTAGGAAGAGAGAATGCAATAGAGAACAGATGGTGACGGAGACTCTGAGAGGTCACTTAGATCTCACTTGTAATCCTCAAGTTATGCCCTTAGTTTTTATGAATATTGTTATAAAAGATACATTACAAACCCAGTGAGTACTACAAAATGTTCATTGGTGGAAGCTAAATTGAGAAATTTTTTTGATAGAAGAGAATATTTTATATTTTATCTGTTGATTTCTTTCCACTGTTTTGGATAGGTTGCAGATTATATTCCTCAACTAGCCAAGTTCAGCCCTGATTTGTGGGGTGTATCTGTTTGTACAGTAGATGGACAGAGGTAAGTTTATTTCAAATTCATCAAAACCAGCTCTAAAACTTAAATTTGCTCGCTGCATAACAATGAGCATGAGGTAGAGAGGAGCATCTTCTCTAATAGTAATTAGCCCCTTGAGATGACATAAATTCAAGAAGGCAAAGAAGTTTAAATTTTAGTTTAATTTTAAAAACTCAACTGAAATAATACTTGTTACTACATTTTGTGAGGCATTTCAGCTACATTATTCACAGTTGTAGTCTTTTTATTTGAATGTTTATTGTTCAAGGAACTAAAGTTACAGATTTGATTAGGAAAAGTAGATTTGGCAAAATATGAAATTATTCAACTAATGAACTGACCACTAATAGAATTAGTTCGCCTTTCTTCACTTAACATTGGTTACCCATACTGTCATTATTTTTGTTCCTCTTGGCTCCTGATATGATTAGCATGGTAGTTAAGACAATATAATGTAATACGTAGTCTCTTGCCCATCAGTTATTCGCAAAAGATGCAGGATTTCATGAAGCCTATGAAATTTGATTTTCAGGATATAATCACACTGCAGGTATAACCACTGACATCTGAGGATCCAGCAGAATTATAAAAAGGATAAAAATATGAGGGCACCTCAGAGAGAATAATTTGATTTAAAAAGTCAGTCAAGAGAGGCCCTTGGAAAAATGAACAAAGTTCTGAAATAGTTTTTAAAGAATGACCTTTTTATTATGCTGTAAATCAGACATAAAGATATCTTATGTTGCAGTTTGGTCTTGTCAGTCAGAAAAATTATGCCAAAAAAAAGAAAAATCATATTATTTACTCATTTAAAGACTTCAGCTCAGAAATAAAATCATTCTGTTTTTTTGTTTGCTTTTTACTAAGGTAATTATTTCTTTTTACATTAAAATATAACTTACATAAAATGAGATAAAGAACTCCTTGGTGTATACAGCTTGATAAATTTGTTAGATAATTTTATCCTAAATTTTCTTAAAACTACAAATCATAATATCCCAATTAAAGCTTTTATATGTCTCAAGTGCCTTCATTCTAAGTGATACTTGTATTTTTTTACTACTTAATCTTTCTCAAGTATTTACAGTTTTTAAAAAAATGTGATTTAGTTCAATCATACTTAATGATAAGGAATCCGAGGCCCAGAATTTGTATAAAACTGGCAGAGGTGAAACTAGCACCTAGGTCTCTAAACTTCTAGTCCATTATTCTCTCCTTTATGACAGACTTTTATCCTCATCTGGGCCTGTGAAATGAATTAAACACTCATGTGTTGTATTAAATGTTGGGTGCTGTGAACAGACACAAATTCATGAGAAGACATGGCTTATCCTATGGAATAAATTCCAGTAGGGAGTGGTATTCCTATTTTCTTGTATTTGGAGGAAATGGTTTATCATGTAGTAGAAATTTTTATATTTGAAGGAAATTATTATTAGCTAATTCTCATGCATGTCTTTTTTCTTAAACATATTTTGTATATATAGGTGATTCTTTTCATTTAGCCTTCTTATCTAGAGAAATTTTGAGACTTGACTTTGGATTAGATCATCAGATCAGATCAGATCAGATCAGTCGCTCAGTCCTGTCCGACTCTTTGCAACCCCATGAATCACAGCACGACAGGCCTCCCTGTCCATCACCAACTCCCAGAGTTCACTCAGACTCACATCCATCGAGTCAGTGATGCCATCCAGCCATCTCATCCTCTGTCGTCCCCTTCTCCTCTTGCCCCCAGTCCCTCCCAGCATCAGAGTCTTTTCCAGTGAGTCAACTCTTTGCATGAGGTGGCCAAAGTACTGGAGTTTCAGCTTTAGCATCGTTTCTTCCAAAGAAATCCCAGGGCTGATCTCCTTCAGAATGGACTGGTTGGATCTCCTTGCAGTCCAAGGGACTCTCAAGAGTCTTCTCCAACACCACAGTTCAAAAGCATCAATTCTTCGGCGCTCAGCCTTCTTCACAGTCCAACTCTCACATCCATACATGACCACAAGAAAAACCATAGCCTTGACTAGACGAACCTTTGTTGGCAAAGTAATGTCTCTGCTTTTGAATATGCTATCTAAGTTGGTCATAACTTTCCTTCCAAGGAGTAAGCATCTTTTAATTTCATGGCTGCAGTCACCATCTGTAGTGATTTTGGAGCCCAGAAAAATAAAGTCTGACACTGTTTCCACTGTTTCCCCATCTATTTCCCATGAAGTGGTGGAACCAGATGCCATGATCTTTGTTTTCTGAATGTTGACCTTTAAGCCAACTTTTTCACTCTCCTCTTTCACTTTCATCAAGAGGCTTTTGAGTTCCTCTTCACTTTCTGCCATAAGGGTGATGTCATCTGCATATCTAAGGTTATTGATATTTCTCCCGGCAATCTTGATTCCAGCTTGTGCTTCTTCCAGCCCAGCGTTTCTCATGATGTACTCTGCATATAAGTTAAATAAGCAGGGTGACCATATACAGCCTTGACATACTCCTTTTCCTATTTGGAACCAGTCTGTTGTTCCATGTTCAGTTCTAACTGTTGCTTCCTAACCTGCATACAAATTTCTCAAGAGGCAGGTCAGGTGGTCTAGTATTCCCATGTCGTTCAGAATTTTCCACAGTTTATTGTTATCCACACAGTCAAAGGCTTTGGCATAGTCAATAAAGCAGAAATAGATGGTTTTTGGAACTCTCCTGCTTTTTCCATGATCCAGTGGATGTTGGCAATTTGATCTCTGGTTCCTCTGCCTTTTCTAAAACCAGCTTGAACATCAGGAAGTTCACGGTTCACATATTGCTGAAGCCTGGCTTGGAGAATTTTGAGCATTACTTTACTAGCGTGTGAGATGAGTGCAATTGTGCAGTAGTTTGAGCATTCTTTGGCATTGCCTTTCTTTGGGATTGGAATGAAAACTGAGCTTTTCCAGTCCTGTGGCCACTGCTGAGTTTTCCAAATTTGCTGGCACATTGAGTGCAGCAGTTTCACAGCATCATCTTTCAGGATTTGGAATAGCTCAACTGGAATCCTGTCACCTCCACTAGCTTTGTTCGTAGTGATGCTTTCTAAGGCCCACTTGACTTCACATTGCAGGATGTCTGGCTCTAGGTGAGTGATCACACCATTGTGATTATCTGGGTCGTGAAGATCTTTTTTGTACAGTTCTTCTGTGTATTCTTGCCATCTCTTCTTAATATCTTCTGCTTCTGTTAGGTTCATACCATTTCTGTCCTTTATTGAGTCCATCTTTGCATGAAATGTTCCTTTGTTATCTCTGATTTTTTTAAAGAGATCCCTAGTCTTTCCCATTCTGTTGTTTTCCTCTATTTCTTTGCACTGTTCGCTGAAGAAGGCTTTCTTATCTCTTCTTGCTATTCTTTGGAACTCTGCATTCAGATGTTTATATCTTTCCTTTTCTCCTTTGCTTTCCGCTTCTCTTCTTTTCACAGCTATTTGTAAGGCCTCCCCAGACAGCCATTTTGCTTTTTTGCATTTTCCGTGGGGATGGTCTTGATCCCTGTTTCCTGTACAATTTCACGAACCTCATTCCATAGTTCATCAGGCACTCTGTCTATCAGATCTAGGCCCTTAAATCTATTTCTCACTTCCACTGTATAATCATAAGGGATTTGATTTAGATCATATCTGAATGGTCTAGTGGTTTTCCCTACTTTCTTCAATTTAAGTCTGAATTTGGCAATAAGGAGTTCATGGTCTGAGCCACAGTCAGCTCTTGGTCTTGTTTTTGCTGGAGTAGATCATAGGTAGTTCTAAATCCAAAGGTAGTAAAACAGGCTTTTGTCAGGTAATAGCATGATTGTCACGTTGAAGTTATAGGCTGAATTACAAGTTGTTCATAAATTTGATAAGAAAAATATTCTATTCTTTTTAAATATATATATACATGTTTACTTATTGTCCATCATATACTTAGAAATGAGGTGTCCCTCTGATGTCTCCATTAACTTCTGATTGTCAACGGGTAGTTTTTATAGTGCCCAGTTTCACTATGAATACGTTCCACTAGAATGAATGTGTGCCTGTATTGTGTTGGCTCATTGATGGGGACACCTGGGTACTTTAGCAAATTAAACAGAGATCTCTGCTTTTGGGGTCAGTCACAATTTTTTCATTTTCAAACCAGTTCTCTACTTCATCTGCATCCTAGCAGTTTGGTAACATAAAAAGCTTTCTTTTTGTTCCGTTGTTTATCTCCATGGTGATAATGATTGCCTTTGGTGTCAGCTCTATCAAGTTTGTAAAACTGGATGCTGTTTGTTTTAGTGGGGCTGGAAATTATGAATAGATATGGTTCACAAGAAGAGGCGTTTTTAGAGAGGGGCTCAGAGAACAATATTGAATAAACTGAGCCCCATTTAAAAACTAACCACAGTTTCAGTTCAGCTCAGTCGCTTAGTCGTGTCCGACTCTTTGCAACCCCATGAATAGCAGCACGCCAGGCCTCCCTGTCCATCACCAACTCCCGGAATTCACCCAAACTCATGTCCATTGAGTCAGTGATGCCATCCAGCTGTCTCATCCTCTGTCATCCCCTTCTCCTCCTGTCCCCAATCCCTCCCAGCATCAGTCTTTTCCAATGAGTCAATTCTTCGCGTGAGGTAGCCAAAGTATTACAGGTTCAGCTTTAGCATCAGTCCTTCCAAAGAACACCTAGGACTGATCTCCTGTAGATGGATTCGTTGGATCTCCTTGCAGGCCAAGGGACTCTCAAGAGTCTTCTCCAGCACCACAGTTCAAAAGCATCAATTCTTCGGCGCTCAGCCTTCTTCATAGTCCAACTCTCACATCCATACATGACCACAGGAAAAACCATAGCCTTGACTAGACGAACCTTTGTTGGCAAAGTAATGTCTCTGCTTTTGAATATGCTATCTAGGTTGGTCATAACTTTCCTTCCAAGGAGTAAGCATCTTTTAATTTCATGGCTGCAGTCACCATCTGTAATGATTTTGGAGCCCAGAAAAATAAAGTCTGACACTGTTTCCACTGTTTCCCCATCTATTTCCCATGAAGTGGTGGAACCAGATGCCATGATCTTTGTTTTCTGAATGTTGACCTTTAAGCCAACTTTTTCACTCTCCTCTTTCACTTTCATCAAGAGGCTTTTGAGTTCCTCTTCACTTTCTGCCATAAGGGTGATGTCATCTGCATATCTAAGGTTATTGATATTTCTCCCGGCAATCTTGATTCCAGCTTGTGCTTCTTCCAGCCCAGCGTTTCTCATGATGTACTCTGCATATAAGTTAAATAAGCAGGGTGACCATATACAGCCTTGACATACTCCTTTTCCTATTTGGAACCAGTCTGTTGTTCCATGTCCAGTTCCAACTGTTGCTTCCTAACCTGCATACAAATTTCTCAAGAGGCAGGTCAGGTGGTCTGGTATTCCCGTCTCTTTCAGAATTTTCCACAGTTTATTGTGATCCACACAGTCAAAGGCTTTGGCATAGTCAATAAAGCAGAAATAGATGGTTTTTGGAACTCTCCTGCTTTTTCCATGATCCAGTGGATGTTGGCAATTTGATCTCTGGTTCCTCTGCCTTTCCTAAAGCCAGCTTGAACATCTGAAAGTTCATGGTTCACGTATTGCTGAAGCCTTGCTTAGAGAATTTTGAGCATTACTTTACTAGCGTGTGAGATGAGTGCAATTGTGCAGTAGTTTGAGCATTCTTTGGCATTGCCTTTCTTTGGGATTGGAATGAAAACTGAGCTTTTCCAGTCCTGTGGCCACTGCTGAGTTTTCCAAATTTGCTGGCACATTGAGTGCAGCACTTTCACAGCATTATCTTTCAGGATTTGAAATAGCTCCACTGAAATTCCATCACCTCCACTAGCTTTGTTTGTAGTGATGCTTTCTAAGGCCCACTTGACTTCACATTCCACGATGTCTGGCTCTAGGTGAGTGATCACACCATTGTGATTATCTGGGTCATGAAGATCTTTTTTGTACAGTTCTTCTGTGTATTCCTGCCACCTCTTAATATCTTCTGCTTCTGTTAGGTCCATGCTATTTCTCTTCTTTATTGAGCCCATCTTTGCATGAAATGTTCCTTGGTATCTCTAGTTTTCTTGAAGAGATCTCTAGTCTTCCCCTTTCCCATTCTGTTCTTTTCTTCTATTTCTTTGCATTGATCGCTGAGGAAGGCTTTCTTATCTCTCCTTGCTATTCTTTGGAACTCTGCATTCAGATGCTTATATCTTTCCTTTTCTCCTTTGCTTTTCGCTTCGCTTCTTTTCACAGCTATTTGTAAGGCCTCCCCAGACAGCCATTTTGCTTTTTTGCATTTCTTTTCCATGGGGATGGTCTTGATCCCTGTCTCCTATACAATGTTACAAACGTCCGTCCGTCCATAATTCTTCAGGCACTTTATCTATCAGATCTAGTCCCTTAAATCTATTTCTCACTTCCACTGTATAATCATAAGGAATTTGATTTAGGTCATACTTGAATGGTCTTGTGGTTTTCCCTACTTTCTTCAATTTAAATCTGAATTTTTCAATAAGGACTTCATGATCTGAGCCGCAGTCAGATCCCGGTCTTGTTTTTGCTGACTGTATAGAGCTTCTCCATCTTTGACTGCAAAGAACAGTTTAGCCTTGATTAAAGCTATGAGTAAAAAAAAAAAAATGGTGACTGATTTCTAAAAGCCTAGTTCATTTTATATGTTAGAATACAGATAGAAGTAAGGAGGGTCATACCCTCTTGTCCTCAGAGGCAGTTTTTCACATTACTTATTATGTAATAATTTTGAGCCAGTCTCTTACTTGAGTACTTGTAAACGTTTGTATTTTTTAAATAAACATATTTATTCTTACTTATTCTTTAATGTCCAAGTAAACTTGTAGTTGAATTATGGGAAAGCTGTTGTAAATTAGAATTAACATGTAAATAACAGCTGTAATTATTGTTACATTTTTTTCCCAATTGATCTAAATTGTTTTATAAATCTACTTTTAAATAGGCATTCTGTTGGAGATACCAAAGTTCCATTTTGTCTTCAGTCCTGTGTAAAGCCTTTGAAATATGCCATTGCTGTTAATGACCTTGGAACAGAATATGTGCATCGATATGTTGGGAAAGAGCCAAGTGGATTAAGGTTCAACAAACTGTTTTTAAATGAAGATGGTAAGAATTATATAAAAGTTACTTGGAAAAAGAAATACCTCATTTTCCTGTGTATATCTAAGTAGTTTTTTTTTTATTTTGAAGGAAAAAAATTGAAACATTCATACTTTTTCATCTGTCATGAAAATGCTTTGAAACCCATAGAGATAGTTTAATCACTTACTTTAAAAAATAGTTTTATTTAGGCATTTTTATACCACTGGAGGGTGAGGTGGAGAGATGATAAGGGCAGAAAGTAAGACTTTCACTGTATAATTACCCATAGGGGAATATCTTATAAAATTTCAGTGTCTGGAATTTGTTGGTTAGCATCGAAACTAAATGATACTGGTTATCAAAAATACCATTTTTGGTTGTCAATATCAATGTTATCAATATTAGTTATTGACGCTAAATGATGGGTACATGCACACTTGTATTCTTTCTTTCTACTTTTGTATATTATATATGTTTGAAAACTTCCATTATAAAAAGCTTTTATGGTGGCCCTCATAGAGATGATGTTTTTGCTTTTTCTCTTCCATAACATTTAGTATATGAAAAAAATATCTTGTTTTAAATAGTTGGATAACTAACAAGTCTAAATACTTTACAGGAATCCAAAAAAAAGAGAATGACAAAGGTAGATAGAACTTTGATAGAGATTTTAAATGGAAACACCAACATACAGATTGGTTTCTATTTTTTAGTCTTTTGGGCATATGCTAGGTTCCTCATGTGCTGAGTTAAAATAGAATTGAAAACAAAAGTAAAGGAATTCAGTGATTGCAACCACTCTTGTAGTTTTTCTTTATGGTGCATGAAAAATGAACATATCCCTTATACTCATTGTTTTATTAATTTTTTTAAGTGAAGCTACAACTGGTATTTTCTTATGCTTCTTTTTCTGTTTGTTTTGAGGGCAGTTCCATTTTCTTTTTTATTTTACCATAATCTTTTTATTCTGTGGCTTCCCTTGTGGCTCAGCTGGTAAAGAATCCACCTGCAATGTGGGAGACCTGGGTTTAATCCTTGAGTTTGGAAGATCCCCTGGAGAAGTTTCAGAAAGTTTACCCACTCCAGTATTCTGGCCTAGAGAATTCCATGGAGTTTATAGTCCATGGGGTCGCAAAGAATTGGACACAACTGAGCTGTTTTCACTTTGACTTTCAACGTTCTAGAGCTCTAGAGACTGAACCTGATGTCAAAAATGAGAGGATAAATACTTGAATATATACAAATACAAGTATAGGCTAATTTAGCACAGCCTGATTTCTGTATTTTGCTTTCTGTCTGCATGTGGTTTCCCTTTCAGATGGATATAATACTGGAGATTTTTTGTTTTTTGGCTTCCCTTTGGCTGTGTACTGTTTTTCTGTGTCAATAATCATTCTTATTTGGTGTGATCTCAAAGAAAGCAGACTTCTCTTAGCATAATTTGAAATAGGTGAAATTGTACTACTTAGACAGTATTCCTGTACTAAGTTTTATTTTAACTTTTGTAACTCGCCATTCAGTTCAGTTCAGCCGCTCAGTCGTGTCTGACTCGGTGACCCCATGAACCACAGCACTCCAGGCCTCCCTGTCCATCACCAACTCCCGGAGTTTATCCAAACTCATTGAGTTTGGTGATGCCATCCAACCATCTCATCCTCTGTTGTCCCCTTCTCCTCCTGCCTTCAATCTTTCCCAGCATCAGGGTCATTTCAGTGAGTCAGCCCTTTGCATCAGGTGGCCAAAGTATTGGAGGTTCAGCTTCAGCATCATTCCTTCCAAAGAACACCCAGGACTGATCTCCTTCAGAATGGACTGGTTGGATCTCCTTGCAGTCCAAGGGACTCTCAAGAGTCTTCTCCAACAGCACAGTTCAAAAGCATCAATTCTTCGGCGCTCAGCTTTCTTCACAGCCCAACTCTCACATCCATACATGACTCCTGGAAAACTTGTCATTATCATAATCCAAAATGTTAAAGCAGAGCTAGCTACTAAATCACATTGTTGATCTTATATTGAGGAGAATAATGTACTGTTAGGTTACCCAATTTTTTGTCATTATTGTTTTTTAATTAAACAGTTTTAACAGTTTTATTGAAATGGAATTCACCTACCACATAATTTACTCATTCAAAATGTACTACTTAATGACTTTTAGTATATTCATAGAGTTGTACAGTCATGACCACAACCAATCATGGGACGCTTACCACCCCAAATGATACCCTATGCCCATTAGTAGTCTATTTCTCTTCTGTGCCTCGAAACTAGTAATCTACTTGCTGTATCTATGGGTTTGCCTATTCTGTACGTTCTATGTACATGGAATCATTATATTTGGTCTTTTATGACTGGCATATTTTACTTTTTTTAGCATATGTTTTTAAGGTGCTTTCATGTTGGGCATATGTCAGTGCTTCATTTTTAATTGCTGAATAATACTCCATTGTATGGATAATAATAACACATTTTGTTTACCCATTCATCATTTGGCAGGATGTTTGAGTTGTGGGTTATTTTTCAGTTTTTTTTAACTATTACCAGTAATACTGCTAAGAACATTTGTGTACACATAAGTTTTTATTTTTCTTGGTTATATAGTGAGACTGGAATTCCTGGGTCATACAGAAGTCTTCAACAGTTGAAGAATTTCCTTGTTTAGCTCTAGACTCATCTCACAGAAGATAACTTGCTTAAAATTCAAGGAGACACAAAATGTAGCAATAACTTATGAACTCTGCTAGATTTGTTATGTTAGATAGGAACTTGTTCCCAACGAAGTAAGTTACTACCACAAACAGATAGATTAGGAATTATGCTTTCAGATAAATGTTTCCCGTGCCCCTGTTTGGCATTTGTGCTGTACTGTAAATGACAATATAATCAGCTGAGACTTTGAAATTCTCTTTATTGGAAGAATTAGAAGAGGTAGGATTTTGGATGAACTTAAATTTTAAGTAGTTTTTTAATTATATAAAATACGTCCTTATTGTCAGGAAATATAGAAAGCATGGACAATACAACTTAAATACCCTGTAATCTTTTTATCCTATATGTATTACTTGTTTGTGTTTTCTTTTTCTGCATGTGTATGTGGAGAAGAAAATGGTAGCCCACTCCAGTATTCTTACCTGGAGGATCCCCATGGACGGAGGAGACTAAGTGGGCTGCAGTTCATGGGGTCGCAAAGAGTTGGGACATGACTGATTGACTGAGCATGTACATATATATATATATATATATATATATATATATACATAAATAAGAAAGTAAAATACTTTCTAAAAGGAAAATTGGGTCCACACTAGATATGCTTTTACCAAGGTGATTTTTAATAGTAATACTATTTGATTGCTTAGTGATGTGCCAAAACATTGCATGTGTTTTAATTCATTCAAGTACTCTGATTTGCTGAGATATCGGTGCTGTTTAGAGATGGGAGAATTGAGGCACAGTGAAATTCAGTTACTTGCCCAGGATCAAATAGCTAGTAAATGGCATAGTTAGGAAATTTGAATGTGCTCTTATACCACTGTTCTCTGTCTTTCTGTATCTGAATTTTTGTTTGCCTGTATAATTATAGTAGCTTCTGAGAAGTGTATTACTGGTTTGATGTGTAAAGACAATTGCATTCTTCCACTTTCTACCTCCCACCCCCAAAAAGAATTGTAACAGTGGCTTATATAAAGAAAATAGGTGTATGTTCATGGGAAGTACCTGCATCACAGAAAGTGGTATCAGGTACTTAACATAATTCTGTTGCTTTTATATTTTTCAGATAAACCACACAATCCTATGGTAAATGCTGGAGCAATTGTTGTGACTTCATTAATAAAGGTAAACTGTTGATGTTTTAATCTAGTAATATTTTTAAATACTAAGGCATAAATATGAACCTTATGTAGAATTGTGAAAAGTTTTCTTTTGGTGTTAAGTTAATCTTATGGTATAAGGTTAGAATTTTTATTTATTTCAAAATAAATGATGTAGTTTCAAGGGCAGAATTAAAAACAGATGACTCATTATAAATTCTAACGCTTACTCTTGACCTGAAGATCTGGCAGAAATTCAAAAAGAAGTTTCTGTTGAACAGTAGTCACAGTTTTTCTTCTTAAAGTTTTAATATTTTTTTCTTTCTCTTTTTGGCTCTTTTAGAATGAACAGATATAAACAGAATTAACAGCATGTTACTGTTTGATGTTTGTCATCAGCATATGTAGGGACAAATGTTCTGGTACTTTGTGTTAAAGACAAAGTACATTTACCCTTGAATATTCTCAAGTCCTTGACTTTCATGAACTGTAATCACAGTTTTCATTTGAACTTGTTTCATTTGTTTTACTTGAATCGTAAACAAGACTTATTCCAATTATTAAGTTATTTTATTTTTCCTACTCTTTGGTTTGTTTACACTGTATGTTTTCTTGTTAAGTGTCTAGTTTGCCTTAATAATTGGAAATACTAATGTTGTATTGAAATAAGTATTTGAAAATGGTTCTATTTTATGACACTGCTTAGGTTTTTAATTTCTAATTATAAGTTTCATTTATATTCAATTATGTTTCATTTGTGTTTGCAACATTTATATACTTTCTTCAGTAAATCTGTGCATATCTATTCATGGTTAAAGATAACATAGCTGTATGGCTTTGTAGATGCATTTCTGAGGATGAGATACCTTGGTTACTCAAGGAATGTTTGAATATAAGTTATACCCTTGGCCAATTAATAAAATCTCATCTAGTTTGTATGCTATAAATTCTCTTAACTCTCATGAATTTATTGTTTTTGATCATGAGGAAAAGCCTTTAAAATAGAGTAGTATCTTAAGAATGTATATGTTGTTATTTTGAAGCAAATGCTTTGTAAGTACTGGCCACTTAATCCTTGTAACTCCAGTGACATAGATATTATAGCCAAGTATTATTTTTTAATGTAAGTAATTTTAGGCTATGGAAATTTTCAGTTTGCCCGTTATAACCTCTAGTTATTTGTTGCTGTTTAATATAAGAGAAGAGTTGTCAGTTTGAGATGAAAGAAACTACTTGTTTATTATAAAAAGTTATGAGTATATGATAGGCATAGTCATGCCTTCAGGTAGCTTACAGTACAAGGTGAGGTATATACCAGTAAATGGACCCTTACAATGAAATACTACAGTGAGAGAAAAGTTTCATTAATAATTGTTCAGATTTGCACATGTAACTTAAATTAGAAGTAAGGAAAATTATGATAATAAAAGGTATGCATTAGTGCTTGATGAGAAAACCACTAGAATGGTTCTAACCCTTTTTTGGGTCCAGAAAAAATGTTCACATACCATGATTTTATATGAACTGTAGGGAGTTCACAGACCCTTTGAAGCTGACCCATTGATCTCAGTTTAAGAACTTTTACACTGGAGAGAGATTAACATAGCACACCAATAGTATTTTCAAGAAAGGACATATGTAAATGATTAGTAGCAGTCTTGCTTAACTGCATGCAGTTAAACATCTTTTGTTTAATGATTCATGGGCTTAATATACTACACTGAAATGCTGCATGTGAGAAATGCATGTCTGGTCATACCACATCATTACTTTATAAGTTTCACTTACCATGTTCAATCATACACCATAAATTATATATTGAGCCACATTAATATAAGTACTGAGAAACAGTTCAAAAAACACACATACACAGCATAAGTGTGGTTGTATCTAACTGTGCATTTAACTGAGTCATCTTGTCTTTACAAATTTGATCAGAAATTATAAATTTAGAAACATTTACTGACAAAGTTGGAAATGAAGCTTTGGGGTATGGTTCATATTTAAGGTCACTTTATTTGAATTTTTCTGTTTTATTTTTAGATGGTGTTTCACAAGTTTTATGTTGTGTTTTTTTTTTTTTTTTAATGAAGTTCATCTAAATCTTGGAGGGGTAAGCTTGACATACCTCTGTGTAAAATTGTCCCAGAATATAATACTTTTCTTGGACTCTTTAAAAAAAGAAGTCAAAATTTTTATAAACACCTGTCTGTGATCTCTGCAGATTATATGATCACATAATATTTATAAATTGGTAGTTGAAGCTGAAGTAATAAAACCATAGCTGAAGGGGTTTTCAAGCTCAGCCCTCTTACTCTATAAATAGGTAAAATGAGGAAATAGACTTGATAGGTTCTAACAGCAGTGGACTTGGCTTAAGCTAAATCTCCTGATTTTCTGTTTGCTGTTCATTCAAATTCACACTGCCATTTTTAATGTAACTGTTTGCTGTTTTCTTGATGACATCTTTGTCTTTACCTAGCATAGTTAGATTGTCTAAAAAGTTGAGAAATATTATTTTCCTTATTTCACTTATACAGAAGATACCAGTTTATTGAATTAGAAGTCAGTCTCATTTTTAGTGAGTGTGTATAGTCATTCTTTGGACATTAGTCAGTGCTTGTTATCTGTAAGGAACTAGGCCTCTTATCAAGGAGCTTACACTTTGAGTACCTGAAGTGTGGCTCTTATACCTTGGCTACTCATTGTGAATTCTGTTTTTTAACTGATGACCTTAAGGTTATTTTTTTCTTTCAAAATTCAAGACTTTATTATGATGCTATTAAAATATTTTCTTCATGTTATCCCCCTCCCCCCAAACACATAAATTAGTAGAGTCTTTAGTAAGACTCTTTATTTCATAATTTTGTAGTATTGATATTTTTTCCTTGTAGGATTGGTGGTGATCCTCAGGAAATGGGGGAAGAGGCAGAGCAGATGTTCAAAAGGATTAGCAGATTGTGGAAAAAAGGAGGATTTGGACAGAAGGAACCTGTTGCATAAATTCTTAACTACTAAACTTGTAGGAAAACTCCAATATTTAAAATTTTAAACAAAGCTATATAGGTAAATACCTTCATAAAAGAAAATGTCATTTTTGTACTTAAAATGCACATAATTTAAAAAACCATGAAGGTGCTAACCTCTTTCTCTCTGTGGTAGCTGCTAAACTTAAAGGAATATTTTTTGATGCAGTTTGTTATATTTGATGATGATGATAATGTGGTTGTTTGACTTAAAGGAAACAGTAAAAATAAATTTGAAAGCACAGTTGTTCTGGATGAAACAGGAGTATCCTTACATTATTTTTTAATCTCAGTTTCAGTTTAAAGGTTAAGATCTTGTGATAATTTGAAGGCTGGGTGGGAAAATTAGGGCAACGTATTAAAATTATCACACTTCTACTTTTTTATTTTAAAGGTAAAGAGTAAATTGCATTGTCTTATATGTTTGTACCTCAGTACTACTGGTAATTTCTGGTTTTTGTCATCTGAATAACTTGATTTCTCTTCTTTTTTTTAGTCCAAAGTATTTTTGAGTTTAAATTTTTGGAGGTTTTTCCCTGTCTTTTTTTTTTTTTTTTAAATTAATCATGCTCCATAAAAAATCAAGGCAAATTTAGTTAGTATGTATGGAGTGTTCAGTTTGGTCATGTTGACCATGACTTGTTACACGGGAGGCAGTTTGTGACTCTGGGGTGCAATGGATGATGCCTTGAACTTGGTAACAATAAGAAAGGATTGTAATTGACTTATATTTACTTCATGTTTATATCAATAGATATGCTTGGGGTTGGTAATTGGTATCAATTTCTGTTACTTTATTTTTAGGGTTAATCTATGGAAGTACTAGATTTAGAACAGTATTTTTTACGTGTAATAATCTGTATTAATCCTCCACCTATTATTTAGCTTTAAAGCATTTTCTTTGGCTAGATTAAGCTAAGTGTTTTATAAAATCATTTTTAGTTACCTCTTTTTGCCTTTTTCTTCTATCTCTTTTTTCCTTTTTGATTTAATTTTCAATTAGCTTCTATACCTCTATACTTTATGAATGAATCAAGTGACTTACAAAATTGTGATTAATGTGTTGACTTTAAATGAGTAATATTAAATTTATTGGCACATGTCCCTATTTTTAATGATATTTCACCTGTTCTGTGATATATAGTACATGATTCAGTACATGAGTATATTGCAAAAACAGGTTGTAAAACTACTCTAATATATTTATTTTAGTTCTTTTAATAGCCAATGTTAAAACTCTTTATCAAATTTTAATGGCCAGTGTTAATACGTCTTTATTAAATTTTTATTCATAAAAGTTTTCCTCAATGGAATGTAAATTCTTTAACTTGATAGGTACATTTATCAAAAAATTTTCAGGGTCTGATTACTAACCTTCTCAAACATAAACCACATGGCTTGCATTTTAAAAGTCTTGTGGTAAATGGGTTACATGTTTTGGTAAATGTATTTTGTCCAACGTATCTTTTTTATGTTTTCCTACGGTATATAATATAAAGATATATATCTAATAAT
Source organism: Bos indicus (assembly GCF_029378745.1). Taxonomy (NCBI): domain Eukaryota; kingdom Metazoa; phylum Chordata; class Mammalia; order Artiodactyla; family Bovidae; genus Bos; species Bos indicus. Next base: position 79,375,422 of record NC_091761.1, read on the forward strand.
GCTTGTACAGTGACTTAACACTGAAATAAACATATCCCTAGGCATGGGAATATTTTTCCAATATATAGAGGGGCATTGATATTAAAACTATCAGTTTCCAAGTCTGTTTCCTTTTGTGCCTTTTCTTAAAATTAATCTGTCTTTGGTCCAGTTTTCCCCATATTTTCCAAAAGAAAGGCATACTTCTCATGTCCCAAATTTTACTGTGGTGCACTGCTTCAGATTGTAAAAACTTCTTGGGCACCATCAGAAGAGAACATTTTAAAAGACTGTAGTTATGGTATTGCTGATGTGAATTACTGTAATCAGTATAATGACTGGGAACAAATCTTATATACCAGGTTGTTTCCAGTGTTTGGTTTCAGCAGAAGGGAAGAGGATCTGATCAAGTTGTTAGTTAATAAGAACATTAAGTGTAGTTTTTGAAGATATATTTTACTGTGTGACCTTTGTATGTAATGAGATAAATGTGCAAAGGATTGAGTGATACTGTTACAACAAAACCTTTCTGATTTCCATCTACTCATCTGTTGTCAGCAAGATTTCTCAACTTTTACATCTGTAAAAATTCAAAATAAGAGAATTAAACTTTTTATTCTAACAATTAAAATATCCACTGTTATATGAACTAATTAAAAATCAGTTACTATTTAAAAAATATTCTAAAGGAAATTCTAAATTTCCTTTAACTTTATATGAAAAATTTTAAATGTAACACAGAATAAACAATAGTATAACCAGCTGCCATCCACCCATTCCTGGCTTCAATTTTCATAACATTTGTTCCTTCACTGTACCCCACTACTGGAGAAATGATTTTTTTTTTTTAAGAGTTTGTTTTGCTTTGGCGGGATGGTACAGGGGTAGGATTTACTTTAGGTTATTTGGTATGTGTATGTGTGTTTTTTTCTAACAACTGTGCAAATAAACTTTATGCTGTAAATTTTTCAAAATTAGAATGACATAATGATTACCAGATTCCATATATCCCTGGGGTATATGAAACCTTTACAAGAGATGACAGGGGCAAACACATCTTATCAACTTAAATGCTATTTCTAGGTAAATAATAAAAAGAAACATTAATCAAGTACTTTTATGATTAAATGGGGAAGTTTTAAGTAGAGATTTCTTGAGTCAACACAATCATTTAAATATTTTGCCTATTTACATAATCTGCCAGAACATTTCAGATAGTTTACCCAAAATGTTATATGATGATAGACATTGACAAATATCAGTTGCTTCTTAAAAATACCAGTTGTTTCTGAAAAATAGCATAGAAGTAAAACCTAATTGTACATTAGTTTAGTAAGCTGCAAAGTAGATCAACAACATGACTATAGTCAAGAGTTGAGACAGTTTTTGCTTGTTTTTTTTTAAAATTAAACATGACAGCTAAACAAAGAAAGTACAGTTTAGGTCAGAGAATGAAAGTTCAATATAATTTGTTTATTTTACATTGATTAATTGTATAACCAGTAATTATCCATGTGACATCCCTATGCAAATGATGACAATTTTTTCCAAAAGAGTTGTTTTTTGTGCTTTTTCAAAGGTTGAAAAGGTTTTTGTGGTTTAAATGTTGTTACATATTTTACAGCATTAGGATCTATGGAATATTTTGACAACTGCAACAGTTCAATGAAGTTGGTAATTTCTTCTTTTAATTATTTTTCATTGAACAGCTTTGGAGTTACATTTCTACATTTTGATTTCTGGTGTATTATAAAGAAAGAAAACTTATGATATGTCAAAGGACACTTTAGAGGAAATACAAAGATAGTGATTACAGTATGGCTGTAACTATATTATCCTTAACTTGTTTAATTTGTTAATTCCTGCTTTTGAAGAAATAGTGTGGTGGTCTTTCCAGCTACTGATTTGTGTATGTGATTGCACATTCTTTCTCAAATAAGTTCATTTGTTAAGTTTTCAGATTATCAGCCACATCCTAATCCACTTGTATAGTGGAGAATGAACCTGGCTTTATTCAATTAAATAATACTCTGGTACTTCCCCCCATCCCCGTGTAATAAAACTTTAAATTGTATTGTTTTGGGTTTTTTGATGGCAAAGTTAAAATTTTCCAGTTTTCAAATTTTAGTTGTCAAATTACTTCATTTTAAACTTGTTTTAAAAATTAGAGATGTATTGTTTCTTTTGGGTGCATATCACCAATTAATACGTTTGATTTCAGATCTACAACTTACTGCTTTGTAAACTTCGCCGAGGTAAAATGAAACCATTTGGCTACTTGAACTGATCTACGTTACATAGATTTTTCCTGTTGACATTTTCAGTAGCAGCTAACTTGTCAGAAATAGAAGTGATGAAACAATACATCCTCCATTCTCTGAATTGGCCTAATGCTAAATACAAATGTAGCTAATTTTTTTAGACTATGAAATAGATTTTTTTAGTTCAAGTATTGCTATAACAAGTGAGATATTAAAGGTAGAATCTCTCTACATTAGTAAAGTGTATCCAGAATGTATACCTATACTAGCATTGTAAAAGATTAGTTTTGCAACATAACTTATTTTCTAACTCTAATACTGGCTTAAGGTTTAAGAAATACAAGTATTTCTACTTATATTTTAAAAATATAAGTAGGTTGTTCTTAATTGAAAACCATAATATATATATGCTTAATTCTTTGCTAAGGGTGAAACTTTAAGTTTTTTTTAATGTGAAATCAAATAATAACATACATTCTAGCAGATTATGGTGTTATGAAAGATAAGGGGATTTGAGGAATTTGTATTTAAAATTCTGTAACTTTGGGTTGGGAAGTTATACTTAAAATAAAGCATTCCCTTTGTAATTCAGATCCATTCTCAACATGCACGTATTAATGTAGGGACATGTAAAAAAAGATTATATAAATATTAAATTACCTTATGAGTATATCCGAGATTTAAAAGTACTAATGCACAGTATATTAATTATAAAAGATAGCAATTTGGAATTTTAATATAATATTCACTTAAAGCTTAACTGTGATGGAGTCTATATTAACATTTATGTCTCATTTCTTTGCAGCAAGGAGTGAATAATGCTGAAAAATTTGACTATGTAAGTATAATATAGAACTCAGTTTTCATGCTACATTCTCTGTTTTGTTTTTTGATTACTAATAGTTTCTCATTTTGGTTTATAGGTAATGCAGTTTTTAAATAAGATGGCTGGTAATGAATATGTTGGATTCAGTAATGCAACGTGAGTCTGATTTTTTATTTAGGCTTTTGTGATAGGTTAGATCTCTTGAAATTTTTAAAATCTAAGCCACAGAATTTATTTTAAATACTCTTTTCTGACTTAATGTATATAATACTTCAGTGTGTTCCCTGATAGCTCAGATGGTAAAGAATCCTCAAGAGATGCAGGTTCAATCCCTGGGTTGGGAAAATCCCCTGGAAGAGGGCATGGCAACCCATTATTCTTGGCCTGGAGAGTCCCATGGACAGAGGAGCCTGGAGGGCTACAGTCCATAGGGTTGCAAAGAGTCGGACACGGCTGAAGGAGCTTAGTACGCATACACACACACACATCAGTGAACAAATACTTATTTAGAATTTGGTCATTAGAGAGAAATGTGTGATTTCTAAATCACCTGAGGGAGAACACTTAAAGTACCTTTTACTACTTTTTATAAACTTCTTGTGAGAAAGCATGTAATTAGAAGAGACCCTAAATTTATGTCAAGTGACTGACACTTTCTCGATTTTTTCTTTGCCTATAATGCTTATCTTCCCTCTGGTAATCTCTCTGTGCCTGGCTAACTTGATTTTTGCCCCAACATTTTATTTTGAAATTTAGAAATCTATAGAAAAGTTGAAACAACAAATAATGAAAATCTGGACATCTTTCACTTATGTTTTCTGATCAGTATTTTGTCTCATTTGCTTTTTTCTCAACCTGTTTCTCTCCTTAGATGGACAATTTAAAACAAATGTGCGTCTCTTCACACACACATGTACATGTATATAAATATACATATATGTGAGGTAGTTTTTTGTCTTTTTAAAATGGAACAGTCCTCCTAACCTAGACCCTTGCTTTTTAAAATTTTATTAAATGGCTTTTTTTTTTTTTTGTCTTGTCAGTGGAACATAAATTTTTCTGTGAAGGAGGAATAGATAGTAAATATTTTGTATTTGTGGGCCATATGGTCTCTGTTGCAACTGCTCAGCTCTACTCTTTTAGTAGAAAAGCAAGCAATAAACACTGAGGATGTGTTTCAAAAAACCTTATTTATAAAAGCATGGACCAGATATGGCCCATTGGCTTTCCCCATTTTGAATAGGATTGTTTCCTAGTGATTAGACAAGGCTTAAACATTTTTGGCATGAAAACTAAACTTAGGTGTTGCTTTGTATTTCATGTTGTCTGCCTTACCAACTTTTATGCATCAGCTAAGTGTCTTTCCCAGGAAGTTTTTTTATTAATCTCATCTCACCTTTCTTCTGTGCTCTCATATTACCATATTTTATTGAACTTATTCTACAGTTCTGTCTCTTTTTGCCTCATCATTGCCATTAGACTTTGACCTCCTTAATTCCTACATAGAGTGTCTTCCAAATCATTTCTGTATTCCTGTTATGTAGTGGATAGTAAGTACCTGATACAATGTTTGATGCACAGAACTATGTGTTAGGCACTGTGATCATTCCTTAATATAGTTAGTTGCCAAGTATGGCAAGTTGACAGGTTTATTTCCAAGAACTTTGTCATATCCAGCATTGTTTTTCTGACCATGGAAATATTCAGATATGCAGTTAGAAGGAGCTCTCCACCCCTGATCAGTAAAAAGAATGTCGTATACAGTTGCTCTTTAAGCAGCAGCCTTCTGAACTCTTTGAGGTTGAGCTCTCAAATGTACCATAGATAACTGTGGTACTTCCCAAACTGCTCTTTTCTCTAGGGATCCCCATGTCAGTTGATATTGTCATCCTTTCTGTAGACTGTGCTAGAAATCTAGGATTTGTATCAGACTTTACCCTGTTTTCCCTCTTCCCATTAGGTTGGAAGATTGCCCAAGTGCTTTTATATTTGATCGTACCTCTCCTTCCATTCCTGTCATCACTGCCTAGTTAAGACCTCTTGTAGCTCTCATTAACACTAGTCTCCTAATAAATCATTCATCCTTTCTTTTTCTCCTTTCCCAAACTGATGGCAGAATTATCCTTCTAAAATGTAGACCTGATAAGGTAACTTGAAAGCGTTCAAGCTTTCATTTTGTAGGCAATCAGGAGCCATTGCACTTTTTTAGCATTTATCAGTCTTGATATTAAAAGATGCTTACGCCTTGGAAGGAAAGTTATGACCAACCTAGACAGCATATTCAAAAGCAGAGACATTACTTTGTCAACAAAGGTCCGTCTAGTCAAGGCTATGGTTTTTCCAGTGGTCATGTATGGATGTGAGAGTTGGACTATAAAGAAAGCTGAGCACTGAAGAATTGATGCTTTTGAACTGTGGTATTGGAGAACACTCTTTGAGAATCCCTTGGACTGCAAGGAAATCCAACCAGTCCATCCTAAAGGAGATCAGTAAAGCTGAACCTCCAATACTTTGGCCACCTCATGCGAAGAGTTGACTCATTGGAAAAGAGTCTGATGCTGGGAGGGATTGGAGGCAGGAGGAGAAGGGGATGACAGAGGATGAGATGGTTGGATGGCATCACTGACTCAATGGACATGGGTTTGGGTGGACTCTAGGAGTTGGTGATGGACAGGGAGGCCTGGCGTGCTACTGTTCATGGGGTTGCAAAGAGTCAGACACGACTGAGCAGCTGAACTGAACTGAATCTTGATAATTTGGTTTTAGTCTCCTTTGTTGGTTTGGTATTTTTCCACTCTTTTCCATGAAACTGTTTCCCAGACACATCAGAATATTTGCATCCTTCAATGAAGTCTTGTCTTTTATAACTTTGTTCATACTGTATTATTTGCCACTGCCCAGACTCCCCAGAAATTTGTTAATCCAGCAAATGCTGTTAGGCCCATTTCATGTGTCTTAGTTAAATTTCCATAGATTCCCTCAGTTGAAACTGACTACTGTTCTTTTAGGGAAGCCAGAAGATACTAAGGGTAAATTTTAATAATTGAATATTTGGTAATTTAAAAATTAGCTTCTTAAGTCACAAAATATGAAGACTAGAAAGGGCCTAGTTCATTTCAGTTCTTTTACAGCTGGGAAAATTAATGCAGAAAGAATTATTACTTAAATGACATGCCCAAGGCTACATAGCTGACCTGTTGACAGAACCGGGACTAGAACCCAGCAGCCTTGACTCTTTCTAAGGGTCAGTGTTCTTTATACTGCACTTTGCTATTCAGATTAACCTACAGAACAATCATGCTTTTACAGAGGGTATATAAATAGAGCAAATGTGTTTTTTTTTCTTCTAGGTTTCAGTCTGAAAGAGAAAGTGGAGATCGAAATTTTGCAATAGGATATTACTTAAAGGAAAAAAAGGTTTTTGAATTTTGCTTCTTTTTCAGATTATTCCTTCATTTAATAAAATATAGAGAGATATATACTAAAAACAATAGCTTTTAAATAACTACCTATAACTAACATGCAGAAGTTTTTGCAAAACACTCTTCAATTAATACTATCAAAGTATTAATATTATTCAAGCAGGTTGTATTTGGTAGCATTCAAATATTTGCCTAGTTACATAAATGCAGATTTTGCATAAGGATTGGTCTATTTTTCAAAAGTATAACCCTTGACTATTGTCGGTTATACTTGATTTTTAAATTTTAAGTGTCTGGTCCAGTAATTTGGTTCATGAATAATGAATCAATTTATTATTGTCAGTTAAACTAGTATCTTGAAATATATATGTGATATTACTTTGATTTATTCTTCATTATTTCGTGTTTGCACTCTTTTATAGATTGTGTCCTATTTTGTTCTCAGAGTGAAATGTGTGTATATTTTAAATTTAATCTCCATGTATCTTCTTTGTGTGCATTTTTTTCCTGTGTGCCTGTGTTTTCAATTGCCCATTTATTTTTTCAGTGTTTCCCAGAAGGCACAGACATGGTTGGTATATTGGACTTCTATTTCCAGGTAACTTACTTTAACTGTATGAACTATGTATATAAATGGATATGTATATACCCACTATGTATATATGTATATAACTGTGTATATATGTATATAATGTGTCACATTTTTTCGAATAGAAATGCCTCTGAAATCTTGGCTCTAGGCCAAGAGAAAGTCATTTCCCATTAACTTTAGGGGAAAAGTCCTTGTTAAATGCAGTCTTATGCCTGTAATATCTTAGAATGTAACAGGGAAATGTGTTTTTCTATAAAAACATTATATCTAAGGAGTATGAAAACTAATGTACAGCTCCAGCAATTGCTTCTCTTTATTATAAACTAAGCACTGTTTTCTTAGTTTTAAATTTTTCTTTGAAAGAGTTACTTGTTTATTTATCAAAAAGTTCACATTCAGCATTCTAAAGTGGCATATTCTGTTTGTTTAGTTCATTTCTACAGTGTCACATAGTGGATTTTCTAATAAGTTAAAGTAGCTTTCCATATTCATGGTGGAGAAGACCATTTACGTATCTTCTGTGGTATAGAATTGAAGTTAAGATAGTCATCCTTAGAAGAAGAAATCCTTTTCCTCCTGTCATGTTTTCAGTTCATTCTTACAGATTTAATACCATTGGTGCTTCTATACTTGATCTTAGCCAAGAAGTGATCCATTGGTGCTTCTAATGAGTTTGTAGTGTACTTAGTAGCTACATAGTAACTAATTATTGTTAATTTCTGTGTCACCTAACATTTGCCTGGCTTTACTTTTTAAGCTTCTTTAATTTTAACCTTTTAGTAATCTTAAAAAACAAGTAAGGAAAGTTGATAATGAAGTAGATCTTGATAGAAATCCAAGTCTCGCTTGTCACCTGCTCAGTGTGAAGAACTATGACTTGGGAATCCAGACTGTCAACAGAAAATCAAAATCTAACCTGGCCACTTTTTAGCCATGTGACTTGGTTTCAGCTGCTGAACCCTGGCTTCATTATCTGTGGCATAAGCTTGATCTAATTTCCTGCATTACATGGATGAGTTTGTAAGATGTATATGAAGCTTCTTTGTGGCTATAACATGTTATATTAAGTTCAGTGTCATATTTATCCAATGGCCCTTATTTTTTCCCTAGCCTGTATGGATTTCTTCCATATGTTAAAGTTTCTTTTCCTTTGGTACACATATTTGACTGTTATAGCTTAGGTACTAGTAATCTACTGTGAAATTTCATGCTTAAGGGCAGAAATCAGGAGACAGCCATGGAAAATTTAATTGCTCTTTTGGAGAAGGACTGCATCTAACTGAACATCTGTCAGGGTACCAGGAGAGTACTCTTAAATTGGGTTTTGTTGAATTGGAAGTATCACCTTATGACAAACAAAATTTCCATTAATACTAATTATAAATTAGGAATTGGTCATTGAGTTCAAATATTTTTTTTTTTAGAAAGCTTTTCATAATTAAATCACCTTTACTATACGTCTTTGCTGTGTGGGTCTGTGTTATAGGTAGATTCAGTAGTTTTGGAGAAATAGAGAAGGGGTTTTAATATAATGAGGCAAAAGTAAAAACCAGTCAAAAAGTGGCCCCTAATCAGTTCTCTGATTCATTGCAGTTAATTAGTTTCCCTTATTGCTATTTCCAAACCCTTTTGTGCCTCTGATAGATCTTGAATTATGAGTAAAGAATATTGTAAGTTGAGAACTCAGTCTTTTCTTCTTCCTATCTTCTCTTTCTCTTCCACTTTCACCTCAGTTTTGGTTGCTGTTAATGAAATTAAAGCAGCATTTATTAATTGTTTTAGTTTTATGGGTAAATTTGGATTTGGTTTGGTAAACTATTTCCATTATTTTGATTGTATTGGAATGCAAAAATTTTACCCTACAGTGTGCTTGGACTTTGCTTTTTTAATTCATTATACCATATCCAGGAATCATAGTCAATATCAAATAGCTATTTGAATGTTAATAAGCAGTGTAAAAGCAACAAATTTGGTTTAGGCACACAGAGCATTCAGGCTAGAACTTAGATTTTTTCCTGTAGTCCTTTGTGTGTTGCCATATAAGGATACTGAGCTTTATTATAGGCAAGATGTCAGATATTTTTTTCCTTAAAGTAGCAATTTTTCATGTAGATGCTAAGTATCATAATACCTATGTATGTTGCTTTATTTTAAAAATAGGTCATCCCTCTTTTTTCCCTGTTGAGTTAAAAATAATTATGTTTATATATCCTACAGAAAGCATTAATATTTAAGCAAGCTTGAATATCACACATGAGGCAATTTACAGTTCTTAGTGCTAAAGGTCTAGCTCTTCCTATCCTAGCTCTGCCATTGAAAGACTGAATTAACTGGTGAATTAGGAGAAACGTTAAAGGGGCTGGGACATTGTTCAAATTTAAATCTTTGTGTAATGACATCAGATTATCCCTTTGGAAAAAAGATTTCAGATCTCTATGAAATACTAGATAAAATCGATTGTCTTAGAGGTCAACTGTACTAAAATAATGTGAGTCTAAATTTTTAGAATTTAATTTTTTCTTCCTTTTAGCTGTGCTCCATCGAAGTAACTTGTGAGTCAGCTAGTGTGATGGCAGCAACACTGGCTAATGGTGGCTTCTGCCCAATCACTGGTGAAAGAGTACTGAGTCCTGAAGCAGTTCGAAATACACTCAGTTTGATGCATTCCTGTGGCATGTATGATTTCTCAGGGCAGTTTGCTTTCCATGTAAGTAATTGTTTGATCTTAATTTCTCTGGCAGGAAACTAGTCTGGACTAGCTTCTTTTTAAGATGCAGTTTGAACTTTGCCTCTGGAGCTGTCCATTAATTTTTGAGAGAGAGGCTTGTTCTCAAGGTTAATTTGTTACGGAATTAGTAAGAAATAGAGTTAAGCAGTCTATGACATGTTCTTAAGAACTTGAAGTTTAATCTATAGGTCCTTTTCACTTTTATTTTAAGGCATTTCACTGTAGAAGCTTAGTACAGACTTTACTTTTAGTTACTAGTATTTAATATTGTGTGATTAGGTACCTCAGGAATTCTTTAAGTTCAGAAAGAGTGCATGCATAACTGTGGTGTTCAGCATCTTTGTTTACAACCATAGCTGTTTTAAAGGATTTAAAGTGTATTCAAGTTAAAACTTAAAAATACATTCCTTTGAGCTCTGTTGTGCATTTGCCACTTGTGAAATGTTAGAGACTTCTCTTATTTCATTCTATATCAAGTTGTAATGCCCTAAAATTTTATTTTGAAAATGTTAAACATAGAAAAATTGGTGCATTATCATATGATACCACTTTTGTATAGAATCTTAAAAAAAAAAAGATACAAATGAAATTGTATACAGAATAGAGAAACAGCCGCACAGACACAAGGACCTGTTTACTGTATAGTACAGAGAACTATACTCAATATTTTATAATAACATATAGGGGAAAAGAATCAGAAATATATACACACAGACACATACAGTAAGTCCCTTACATATGAACAAGTTCTGTTCCAAGAGCAAATTTGTGAGTGCAACAGAGATAGTGTAGGTACCCAAGTAACACATTTGGCTATATAGTACTGTACTATAATAGGTTTATAATATTTCTCATACAAATAATACATAAAAAACAGTAAAACATTTTTAATCTTACAGCACAATACTTTAAAGTGTAGTAGTACAGTACAACAGCTGGCATAAAGGGGCTGGCGTAGAGTGAACAGGCAAGAAGAGTTACTGATTGGAGGGGTGGGGAAATGGTAGAGCTGAAAGATCACTGGCAGTAGGAGATAGAGGGCAGACTATGGTTTCACTCAAGTTTGACGTTGGTGACACTGGTTCTGCCTCCTTGCTGGAATCAAATGCACATTCACGTCTTGGAAAGCTTGCAACTTGAAGGTTTGTATGTAGGGGCCTTACTATATGTATATCTTAAACAATTTGTTGTATACCTGAAACTAACACAACATTATAAATTAACTGTTCTTTAATAAAAAATAAATGTACCTGGCATTCAACTTCAGTAATTATCATGAGCAGTCTTATTTCATCTTTTATTACACCTACTTCCCCTACCTTTTATAGTTAAGTATGTAATTCTAAATGATAAGGACTCTAAAAAGTCCACAGCAACATTATCACCTATAAAAACCTAAAAAGGATTTTGACCTTTAATATCATCAAGATATTTAGTCAATAATAGAAAAGAATATGAGAAAGAATATGTATATTTATAATTGAATCACTTCGCTGTACAGCAGAAAATAACAACATTGTAAATCAACTGTACTAAAAGTTTAGTCAATGTTCAGATTATCTGGATGATCTTAAAAATCATTATTCCATAGTTTATTTCACTTGAATGCAAATAAGGGCTATCCATACATTGTAATTGTTGTGTCTCTATTATTTTTTTAAAAAATCTATACTCTCCCCTTTAACCTACCTCTGTTTTCTTATTTTTAAATGAAAAAAAAAACTGGATCATTTTTCATGTAGTTTGTCAGAGTATTGGAGGGGTGGGGAAATGGTAGAACAACTCTCCCATTGTTCCTGGTATTTGCTGTAAATTAGTAGGTTCTCTTCAGGTAATTATTTTGTTTTGCTACTTTTGTGCAAGATTACTTCTAGTAAGAGGTCCGAATTGTTAATAAACCATTAGTAAAACACTGTCCTGATGACAGTAATTTTGTCTTTTATCACCGTTGGTGTCAAATTTTACATAATGTAAACTTAAATGTTTTGAAGAGGATTAATTTAAATGAGTACCATCTTATCTCTATTCTTTAGAATTTCTCTGCCAGTATACCACAGAGAATCATCTTGGAAGAGATAATTTCTCCTTGTTTTTGTAACTGTCTTTTCATTTACTAGATTACAAACGTATTGGTAAATATTAGGTTGGTACAAATGTAATTGTGGTTTTGGGCCCTGAATTTTAAATCATTATAATTAGGCTCAAACACATCTTTATTAATCAAAGTAGGAACCATTACAATCAACACATTTTTTGCCAATGAAAAATAAATTTATTCCTGTAGTGTAAAAATCCATGCTTTGGGATTTGATAAACATTTGGAGAGCATTTTCTGCTTCCTGCTGGTTGTGGAAGTGTTTTCCCTGCAAAAAGTTAATGAGATGCTTGAAGAAGTGGTAGTCTTATTGGCGAGGGTCAGGTGAATATGGCAGATGAGGCGAGATTTCGTAACCCATTTCGTTCAAATTTGAAGGCTTGGTTGTACAACATACTGTCAGGCATTGTCATAGAGGAGAATTGGGCCCTTTCTGTTGACCAATGCTGGCTGCAGGCATTGCAGTTTTCAGTGCTTCTCAGCCATTTACTGAGTATACTTCTCAGTTATATTGATTTCACCAGGGTTCAGAAAGTTGTAATGGATCAGACCTGCACGAGACCACCAAACAGTGACCATGACCTTTTTGTGGTGCAAGGTTGGCTTTGGGAAGTGTTTTGGAGCTTCTTCTCAGTCCAACTACTGAGCTGGTTGTCGCAAGTTGTTATATACAATCCACTTTTCGTTTCATGTCAAAATCCGATCAATAAATGATTCACTGTTGTTGCATAGAATGAGAAGATGACACTTCAAAGATTTTTTTGATTTTTGATCAGTTCATGAGGCACCCACTTAAGAAACTTTTTTCACCTTTCCAATTTGCTTCAAATGCCGAATTCCATAGAATGGTCAATGTTGAGTTCTTGGGCAACTTCTCGTGTAGCTATGAGGATCAGCTTTGATGATTGCTCTCAGTTCAGTTGTGTCCGACTCTTTGCGACCCCATAGACTGCAGCATGCCATGCCTTCCTGTCCATCATGAACTCGCAAAGTTTACCCAAACTCATGTCCATTGAGTTGGTAATGCCATCCAACCATCTCATCCTCTGTCGTCCCCTTCTGTTCCCGCCTTCAATCTTTCCCAGCACCAGGGTCTTTTCAAATGAGTCAGCTCTTTGCATCAGGTGGCTGAAGTATTGGAGTTTCAGCTTCAACATCAGTCCTTCCAGTGAACACTCGGGACTGATTTCCTTTAGGATGGACTAGTTAGATCTCCTTGCAGTCCAAGGGACTCTCAAGAGTCTTCTCCAAAACACAGTTCAAAAGCATCAATTCTTCAACACTCAGCTTTCCTTATAGTCCAACTGTCACATTCCATACATGACTACTGGAAAAACCATAGCCTTGACCGACAGACCTTTGTTGGCAAAGTAATGTCTCTGCTTTTTAGTATGCTGTCTAGATTGCTCATAACTTTTCTTCCAAGGAGTAAGCATCTTTTAATTTCATGGCTGCAGTCACCACCTGCAGTGATTTCGGAGCCCCCAAAAATAAATTTCCACTGTTTGCCCATCTATTTGCCATGAAGTGATGGGACCGGATGTCATGAACTTAGTTTTCTGAATGTTGAGCTTTAAACCAACTTTTTCACTCTCCTCTTTCACTTTCATCAAAAGGCTCTCTAGTTCTTCACTTTCTGCCATAAGGGTGGTGTCATCTTCATATCTGAGGTTATTGATATTTCTCCCAGAAATCTTGATTCCAGCTTATGCTTCATCCAACCCAGCGTTTCTCGTGATGTACTCTACATATAAGTTAAATAAGCAGGTTGACAATATACAGCCTTGACGTACTCCTTTTCCTGTTTGGAATTGAGAGAGATTTAAGGAACTAGATCTGATAGAGTGCCTGATGAACTATGGATGGAGGTTCTTGACATTATATAGGAGACAGGGATCAAGACCATCCCCGAGAAAAAGAAATGCAAAAAAGCAAAATGGCTGTCTGAGGAGGCCTTATAAATAGCTGTGAAAAGAAAAGAAGCGAAAAGCAAAGGAGAAAAGGAAAGATATACACATTTGAATGCAGAGTTCCAAAGAATAGCAAGGAGAGAGAGGTAAGAAAGCCTTCCTCAGTGATCAGTACAAAGGAAAACAATAGAATGGGAAAGAGTAGAGATCTCTTCAAGAAAATTAGAGATACCAAAGGAACATTTCATGCAAAGATGGGCTCAATAAAGAGCAGAAATGGTATGGACCTAACAGGAGAAGAAGATATTAAGAAGAGGTGGCGAGAAAAGACAGAAGAACTGTACAAAAAAGATCTTCACGACCCAGATAATTATGATGGTGTGATCACTGACCTAGAGCCAGACATCCTGGAATGCAAAGTCAAGTTGGCCTTAGGAAGCATCACTTCCAACAAAGCTAATAGAGGTGATGGAATTCTAGTCAAGCTATTTCAAATCCTAAAAGAAGATGCTATGAAAGTGCTGCTCTCAATATGCCAACAAATCTGGAAAACTCAGCAGTAGCCACAGGACTGGAAAAGGGCTGTTTTCATTCTAATCCCTAAGAAAGGCAATGCCAAAGAATGCTCAAAGTACCACACAGTTGCACTCATCTCACGCTTGTAAAGTAATGCTGAAAATTCTCCACGCCAGGCTTCAATAGTACGTGAACTGTGAACTTGCAGATGTTCAAGCTGGTTTTAGAAAAGGCAGAGGAACCAGAGATCAAATTGCCAACATCAGCTGGATCATCGAAAAAGCAAGAAAGTTCCTAGAAAAACATCTACTTCTGCTTTATTGACTATGCCAAAGCCTTTGACTGTGTGGATCACAATAAACTGTGGAAAATTCTGAAAGAGATGGGAATACCAGACCACCTGACCTGCCTCTTGAGAAATCTGTATACAGGTCAGCAAGCACCAGTTAGAACTGGACATGGAACAACAGACTGGTTCCAAATAGGAAAAGGAGTAAGTCAAGGCTGTATATTGTCATCCTACTCTCAGTTGGTCATTGTCTATTTTTGATGGCCAACTACTGTGCTCCTTATCCTCAAGGCTCTCATCTCCTTTGCAGAACTGCCTAAACCACCACTGTGATATACGTTCATTAGCAGTTCCTGGGCCAAATGTGTTGTTAGTGTTGTGTGTTGTCTCCATTGATTTACAACCCATTTTGAACTCGGATAAGAAAATCACTGAAATTTGCTTTTTGTCTAACATGATTTCTTCCCCAGTCTAAAATAAACAGCAAGTAATAAGTCACTGGGGCTTCCCCAGTGATTCAGTGGTAAAGAATTTGCCTGCCATACAGGAGCCACAGGAAATGTGTGTGTTCGATACCTGGGTTGGGAAGATCCCTTGGAAGAGTGCATGGCAATCCACTCCCAATATTCCTGCCTGAAGAATTCCATGTACAGAGGAGCCTGGTGGTTCCTGCAGTCCCTGGGGTTGCAAAGAGTCGGACATGACTGAAATGACTTGGCACACATGCATGCTATAAGTCATTAACAAAAAGAAAAAAACATAAAGCAAGAAATGTGCATTAAAATGATGTACAGCATTACCACACTTAAGAGTGTGTTCCAATATCAAATGGCAGAGTTCAGCAATGCAAAACTGCAATTACTTTTGCACCAATCTAATACTTACCTATGTTTTAATGTTGGAATGCTACTATATGAAAACACACTGTAATATTTTAACCAGTTCCCTTATTGTTGGATATAACTTTTCTTATTTTAAAATGTTAACATAAGTGTCTATTTTTTCAAACTATTTTCAGGTTGGTCTTCCTGCAAAATCTGGAGTTGCTGGAGGCATTCTTTTAGTTGTCCCCAATGTCATGGGCATGATGTGCTGGTCTCCTCCTCTGGACAAGATGGGCAACAGTGTTAAGGGAATTCACTTCTGTCATGTAAGCATATTTTCTTAATGAAAATAATGATCATATAAGTTGAGCCATCTGGTGGTTCTACTTTATTACTCATTTTCATAGTTTGACTGTTTGCATTCTCACTGCCAGTCTGTCAGTTACTCAATAGCCATGTTAGTGTTTGCAAAGGAGCTTTAAATTGCCTCTACCAGACAGCTCCCATATAATCATCCTCACAAATTACAGATTTGTTTGATGCTTAAGTTTTAATTTCATGGTTGTAATTAGTTTTCAGTTTCTAAAAGATCAGCAAAAGACATTAAACTTGGAGAAGTCATTTAAACCTCACCATAAGTGAAAGATTGAGTCTTTTTTTTTTTTTTTTTTAAGGAAATAAGTACTGCAATTTAAAATTACTACTACTGTTAACTAGTTCAGTATCTTTATCTTCTGGTTTTATTTACATTTACTAATTCCTAGAGTCTGCACTGAGTATTGTAATTTTTTCTGCAGATCTTCCCTTTTAAAATACCAGTTGATTTTTCAGTTTTTTTAATATTTTACAAAAACTAGAGAATGACATTGGATTCCTTATAGATTAAAATACATTGTAACCATAGTAGTTCTTTACATTTTTGTGGTGCTATAGTTACTTGATAGAATAATTACTTCATGTGGCCTATTATTATAATGCCCATTTTACAGAAAATGAAAGTTACACATTTTGAGTGCCTGAGCCTTAAGATTATGGTAGTAAATTTTCAAATACCTGTAGTCCATGTCTTCTCGTTTTGACTTCGGTCTTCTTGATACATTATGCAGCTTTATTAACATGCAGTGGTACTTTCTTTGAGATAGTAGTTAAGTTGAACAGTATTAGTGAAATTTGTTAAAATATGGAAAAACAATAGCCATTGACTAAGCCATTTTCTTATAATACCTGTTTTGTTTAATTACAGGATCTTGTTTCTCTGTGTAATTTCCATAACTATGATAATTTGAGACACTTTGCTAAAAAACTTGATCCTCGAAGAGAAGGTGGTGATCAGAGGGTAAGCAAAATTCTTATTTAGGTTATTATGTAACTTTTTTTGAGAGAGAAAATGAGGTTCACCAGTTTAAATAAAACTTACTTTAATTGTTAGTGGCCTCATATTTTCACTAATAACAAATGAGTAATGTTGAATTGTTGATGTTATCATCCTGGACATACATACTATATATTACTGTTTTATTTAAATTGAAACTGGTTAGCCTAGGAGCAGAGTTTCCTCCCCATTTTTCTGCTGTTTTAGCAGTATTTTTAAGAATTGACTCTGTTAAAAGGAAACATATTGGAAAGTGCTGCATGCTATAAAGAGAAAACCTATTTTTGCTCTTAATATTTGTCAGTTATAGTCTCAAAGTGAAGTTTATCTTTATGTGGATGGATATATAAGTGGAAAGGGGTTATAGTATTAGTGATAGACCTTATAGAGCTTCATAGTAAGTTTTATATGTCACTATAGATGAAGTGTTTTTCTACAGAAAGTGTTTAATGCAGTGTTCTGACACTGTTATTTTAAAGTGATATTTGTTTTTTATCAGTGTGTTTGACTTCATATTTTTGCACATATATACTCCTTTTTAAAGGAGTCAGGACTTAATTTCAGGAACAAGATTTTGTTTTTGTCTTTATTGTTGTTTACTGCATTAAGGGACTTGTTTTGAATTTAAATTCCTTTGTATCCCAAGTGGAAATGTTTAGAATAAAATTACCTAACTAGACTTGAAGCTAATATGTGCGAAGCACTTATAAGTAGAAAAAAATTTTAACACATATTAAGTAAATTTTCCTATCATTAGTTTCAAAGTGACTTTTAATAATACATGAGAATTATGCAAAGTTGACAAAAATAGAAACTTCCGTGGGCGTCAACATGAGTAACATGGAGCAAAACATCAAATGGTGGTGGGTGAAAATGCTAACAGATTTTAATAACATTCATCATTGAAAAATACCATTTTATAGCTTGGACCTTTCTTCACTCAAGTGCACTAATAAATTATGTATGTTGCTTGAACAACTAGCATTCCTTTGGACCATTGGACTATGAAAGTCTCCAACAAGAACTTGCTTTAAAAGAGACAGTATGGAAAAAAGTGTCACCTGAGTCAAATGAGGACATCTCTACAACTGTAGTATATAGAATGGAAAGTCTGGGAGAGAAAAGCTAAAGAAATGGGTTCTAGTTTCAGAATGTTCTTCATTTAACCTTTGAAACATCTTTAGTTTTTTTTGCATACTATATTTATTGAGTTTTTTGTGCTTTCAACCTTGGGTGCTGGAGCCATAAAGCTTTTTTTTTTTTTTAAGTCTTTGTGTAAAGTTAATAGATTAAAGAGTGGATTTGTCAGTCTTTTAAAAAGTATAAATAAAGCAGATTTACTTTTTTTTTTAATGAAAAATTTCTTTAAATTTTTTCTTGGTTTAATTAAAATTTTAATTATATGTAGTCAAATAATCCCATTTTAAAATAATAACAGAAATTTGTAATTTCTTGATTCTGAAACCCACACATTGAACTCATAAATTTCATCACATTTTTTTATTTTCCAGTTTTAAAATTGACATGGTGTCTCCAGTAGCAATATGAAGTATTTCTGTGCTAAATACAAAAATAAAAAGCCATAATTATGATTTCCAAATTATTTAATATAGCAGCAGATAGATTTGCTTTACTTTTTTTTTTTGGCTTTAAATTTTTTTAAATTTATTTAAAATTTTATCAAACACTTTAAAATATCTTTGCTTTTTCACTTTCAACTCCTTTGTTCTGTCAGAATTGTTATGTACAGGAGTGTCTTATGTTACTAAAGCATTCCAGCCAAAGAATTTCTGATGTAAGATAATGACATGTTTCACTGTTAAAAACCTATAATGGTTACTCAGAAGGAGCAGCAGTGACTGCCTTCCAAGTGAAATGTTTACCTGAACAGTTTTATTTTCATATTACCCACGTAACTTTTTCTGTGTTATATTTAAGTGTGAATGGTGAATTTTGGTTTTTAGCTTTTAATAATTATAATAATTTCACAAATGCTAATGAACTTTGCAATAAATTATAATTACATCTCATAAAGCTTGTTTTATTTGAAAGTAGTTAGGAAATGAATTCAGTATGAAGATAGTAAGTATGCTACTAAAATGCCTGTTAGATTTTAATCCTTTTGTTCAGTTATAATAATGCAATATTGAGAATCAAAACTTGTTTTTAAGAGGACTATAGGTTCAACACAGCCTAAATTTGAGATAATTCACAATGTTTAAAGTCTGTCTTGACAAAGTAATTGTAAAGTTTTGTAGGATCCTATTCATACTTCTTCCTTCCTCCATATACCTCTCTGTTTCTCCCCACAGTTCCCAAGAGCTTCAAGATTTTGGAGGGACAGGGATGGAGTCAGAAGGAGAACTTGATAGTTTCTTAGTGTCATGGCATACATGGTGGTGTAGGGTAAAGTCTAAAATAGTAATTACAGTGTAGCAAAAAAGTATTTTCCTAGATGGTTTAGATGCAAGTGCAAACACAGATGTAGAAAGTCTTGATTATATGAGTTTGGGAACTATGATATTAGGAAAAGAAGTTCTCTTCCAAACTTGTTTAAAAGCCTTTTGGCTCAACTGAAGTATTAAACATATTTAAAAAATAGTTATCCAGTACGTTTTAGAGGATATTAGCCAAGGATTTTATGGCTAATTGTTCCTCTGATGTGCAGATGCATATCCTAACTGGATGTTTCTGGTTTGGCCATTTACATGAGAGTGGTGTGTCTGTTCTCTCCATACATTTATACCTTAACTCTGCTATACCTTTGAACAGTGATTCGTATTAATTCACAGAGCTATTTGTGGTTTGGGGACTGAATGTCTTTAATTGGTAGTTTCCCAAAAAAAGGCTCCCCTCTCCCACGCTCTAATTGTTACATTTTACTGTTTCATTTGGAGGTGGGTTTTACTTTATAAAATGAAAATTTCATGTTTCATATTGTATCCACGTTTGTACAGATTTCAAAATGATGTTAATTTG
Source organism: Bos indicus (assembly GCF_029378745.1). NCBI lineage: Eukaryota > Metazoa > Chordata > Mammalia > Artiodactyla > Bovidae > Bos > Bos indicus. The sequence continues at coordinate 79,395,215 of NC_091761.1, forward strand.
TGTCATTTACTATGTTGATAAGGCTTAAATACACACCAGTGGAGAAGGGTTTTCTAAGCTACTCATCCTGTTAAAGATGAGCATCCAGAAGTTTTTGTAGGAAGGTACAAATGGAAGAAGAAAGATACTGTGAATAGGTCCTCAAACTTTACTTTAAAAAAAAAAAAAGAGGAAAATCTTTGCCAGATTTAAAAACATTATTTTGATTCTTTCAGTATTTTAAATACCTTTTCAAATAAAGTTATTGAAAAGTACCCAGTATTGTTGAATTTAATGTTTTATGCCATTACTGATTCTTGATATTCAAGCATTTTGAAGTTAGCATATTTGTTTTTCTTTTTTTTTCCATCATTAACATTTCATTTGAAATGCATATCCTTTCTGAAATATTTTATTTTTAGCATAAATGTTGTGCATTTTATCTTAGTGTTTGGATTAATCCATTTGTGTTATTTAGCTTTCTTTTATTTGCTTTGTATATTAATGTACCTTTTATTTTCCAGTATGCCTACTTTTTGTATTGTACAATAAATTTATTTTAAGCTGATTTTATTGTTTTTTTTTAATAAAAGCAACTCCAGCATTTTAAGTATAACAAATGGAATTTTAACTTTAAAAGTCATGCTTTATGAAGATATAATTAAAATGCTTTATAATTTTAGTTAATTCTGAGACTTCTGTGAAGAGAAACTATAGAAATACTCAAAGGCTTCATTTGATTCTCTTTTTTTTTTAATGTAGTATAGTGTTGGTGGGTTTTTTCTTACTTTCGGGGAGGATGTTTTTCAATTGGTTGTATTAGAAGTATTGAATAAAGACTTTTTTCCTAATTTTTTTTTTTTTGTTGTTTTTCCACTTAATGACTTAGGGAAAAAAGCTCTCCTCCATTTACAGATTCTGTTTTCTGAGCAAGAACATCACTGATTCACTGTGTAATTGTTGCTTTATCAGTTGTCCAGAATAGGAGAAATGTTGCTAAAATCAAACAGAGTATTATTGCGTTAGAATAGAATTGTAAGCCTCAGTAGAATTTATGTTGAGTAGAAAAACTGTAAAACTGAAATTCACCTTAACTACTTTTTAAGAAATGTAATTGTCAGAAGGAACTTAGTATAGTTCTACAGCATGGTCCAAATTATAATGTATGTGCATTGTAGGTCAAATAACCGTACTTTAAGTTTTTGTTTGAAGAAATTTTCCATTCATGTCTAGAGAAACATCCCAAATATATTGGTGACGTTTTTAAAACTGTTTGAAGGGAAAATACTGTTGTTTATAGAAATTTCTATTTATCTGTGGCATTTTTTTCCATAATGTTCGTTTGGGACTAGTAAATAGGGAGTTCCAGTGTCATGATATATTCAGTTTGTAAGTTTGTGATCACTAGCTTTTAAAGATACATTTGGGGTTGTTTTGTTGTTGTTTTTAGTCCCTTTGAAACAGGTAACTCAGAGAGCTTGGTCTGAAAGTGCAGTTTCATAGGCATGCATGTGTGTGGAAAGAACCACTGAATATATACTGATATTGTCAGTCTGTATCATGATAATTTATATACATGTATGTGTACGTGTATATAATAGATGTCTATATATTTATGTCTTTATCCATCCATTCATATTCTGAAAACCAGTACCAGTTGTTTCTACACAGTATGTCCTGTATAAATGGTTCATTGATCTAGGTTTTGTTGTAGAAGAACTTTGAATTTTTGCTGACCCAGAACTTATAAAATATAGCATGTTTTACTTGTTTCAGTTTACCTTTAAAGATATGTGGTTTCTGTTTTGCTCCCATTCACTATTAGCACTGTTAAGAGAGGAAAATAATGATATTGGAGAACTCCACAAAAGGGAAAGCAAGAACATCAGATTTCCTGTGGAAGCTGACTTTAGTTTCCAAAATTATTATATGGAAGGATTGTATACAACTTAAATAATGGACTTCTTAGTTACAACAGTTTACTCTATGGAATAACTTTATTCCAAAACTTGTGCACATTTTTTAATTTTTTAATGAATAACATGCTTTCTATTCAGTTCTTCCTTTACCATTTTATATTAAGTGTAATATTTAATTAAAACCAGATGAATTGGAGGTGGGACTTGTTATGATTCATCGTGGCCCATCCCTCAGATTTTTACTCAGATTTTTTCAGAGTAGACTTTTGTCCATTCACTGTCATGTAGTTCAAAGCCAAAATTATGCATGAACATAGATTCAAGTATATCAAGTTCAACCACTTTTATTTTAAATTGTAACACAGTTACATTTGCTTTCTACACTGTTTAGAAATGGAAGGAATTCAATCCCTTTTTCCCTCTCTCTGCCCTAGTTGTAGTTTATTAATGTGAATAGCATACAGTGCACATTGAAGAAGTTTAGGAATATACTGAACTACCCTGCTGGCTCAGATGGTTAAAGAATCCACCTGCAATGTGGGAAGCCTGGGTTTGATCCCTGGGTTGGGAAGATTCCCTGGAGAAGAGAAGGGCAGGAATTAACACTGTCTTAGTCTGGAATTCTTAATTCTTAAAAATACTGTAAATCTAGGACAGAATTATCCAGTATAAAACAGAGCTCGCAAAACTTGATTTTTTTTAGAGTCCTTAAATAGTAATAGAAAAGGTACTTACTTAAAAAAAACATTAAATAGACTGATGTAAGTCTTTATTTAATGAATTGATTCTCTTCCTGTAGTCTAAAAATGTTCCTTTCTAAATTTATGTTTTATGAGCATATGAAAGGAAGTTTAAGGTTGATTAGTTTACCTTATTGTAGATTGTTATCCTAGTAATTTTAATAAGTTGTAGCTATGGAGATTTTTAAGATATGTAAAAGATGTAAAACCAGTGTTGATCAAAACTTTTATAATGGTTTCCTAATCCATTTATCTTTAATTAAAATGAATAGACTACTAATTAGCACTTGGCACATTGCATTTTTGGTATTTTGGGCATAATACACAAAACACTTCTTGTTGGGAACTGTTACATTTGGTTACATTAAAAAAAAAATGAACAAGTAATGATCCTTGATTCCAAGTACTTTGATGAACTTGTAAGCAGTCCAGCATGGAGGCTCAAAGGAAAGAGTAACAAAATGACAAATTCTGGCAGTTGATCTCATAATGTTGGTATTATTATTAGACTTTAAACTTTAAATTTCATCTACTAATTTGGAAGTATTTTAGTTACAATCTCAGTGGTAAAGAACAATTTTGGTATACTTAAGTCAAATTTTAATATCTGAGGATCTTATTTTTCTGGACATAGTATTATCAAAAAATAATGATTTTTATTTCATCAAGTAAAACCTTGCTAAAATATTTTCAGTCCTAATGTCTCAGCTGGTTGAAATTACCTGTTTGGAAGGCTTAGCTTTTAAAAGGGAAAATTCTTACCTGAAACAGTTTTAAATTTCTATTTATTATATTTCTGGAGATTTTTTATACAGTGAAAATCTCTCCTGCCTAACAATTCTACTTGAAACTCTTAGTTATAATTTTAATTCATATCCTATAAATAGCTGAAGAATTTCTTTTATTTTTAAAATACAGTTCAGCTGTTCTAGGTCTTTGTTCTTTAATTTACTGTAGTTTTGTAATTTATTAGAATCACATGGTTGAGCTGGAAAGGAATCTTGAAGGTTATCTACCACAAATTCCCATTCCTCCCAACCCGCTTTTCCAGGTAGCACCTTACTTTCTCAATTAGCACATTTACTCCCCCCACCTTCTTTGATAGGGTTGGTTTATTTTATGTATTTTGGGACAGCCTTTTATTTGTTGGTTATTTTTATCTTGTGTGTGTGTGCACGCACATGCACACTAAATCACTTCAGTCGTGTCTGACTCTTTGTGACCCTGTGGACTGTAGCCCACCAGGCTCCTCTTTTCATGGAATTCTCCAGGTATAATTGGCAGTACTGGTTAATATGATTGTAAGTTATTTGGCAAACTAATCATCCCATCATTGTTTATTAAAACTAATTGTATTTTTCTAATATATAGTTATATGCCACATTTATAAAGACTAATAAAGCTAGAAATGTATGTCACAAGTATACAGTAGTTCTACAAATAAATCATGACCCCAGAATCTTTGAAAGAAACTAAAAGGGTAACAGAAATGTGACTCTAAAAATAAATATTGCACCCTTGGCTTTTTAAAATAAATTGCTTTGAGATTAGGCTAAATATATAAGTAAAAAAGATTTTCAAGTACCGAAAAGGTTATTGGAGTTCCAAAAATATGTTTTCTGGAAAATTTTTTTTTTCCAGTTAGATTTTCCCAGCACATACTGTGCAAAATACCTAGCTAGTTCCATTGTTTCTGCTTTAGATATTTGGTTCTTTTGAGTGGCTTCAGAAAAAGGCTCCGTAGTTACCTGTTACTTTATTGTGTGTATTATCCTCAGTATCAGTATACTTTATAGTTCTGGGATTTTTTTTTTTTTTTTATGAAGGAGATATATATTGCTGTCCTTGAAATGCATTAATTTTTTAAAGAGTTGATTTAAATGTTAAAACTTTATTATTATTCTTTAAAAAAAAATCTACTGTTTCTTCTCAAAATTTAAACTTGTCTAGGAAACTCTTCTCCCCCCAAGTTTGTATAAGTGAGACCCTGAACTTTTAAGAAACTGACTCATTCAGTATAAGCTTGCTTGTATTGAATGCTTGCTTTCGCGTTTTATCTATTAAATTAGAATGATGCTGAAATACTAGCATTAGTTACGCAGATATAACTATTCATGTTTGGGTATTCCATTGTAAGATCCAAATTAAAATCATGATTTTCAGTCTCTTGTTAAACTTATCCTTAGCTTCAAATGACGAGTTTTAATTGTTTTGTGTGTGCCTTTCATAAATCATCCATAAGGATCACTACAATTCGTCCTTTGAGGGGATAACATAAAACTTAAGTCTTTTATCCATTAAGGGGGATTAATGATGGATAGAATTATATCACTTATTAATTTAATTACATCCAAGGTCTGTTTTGTTTTTTCTTGTAGTCTTTCAAAATTAAAGAATCCTAATTGAAAAACTCAAAATCTGTTCATCTTGAGTATTGTTTCTTTTTCATCTTTTCCTAACAATAACTCATTTTGGGCTTAAAATGAAATAACTTTAAAAATTATATCAGAGTTGCTCATAAAATGGGCTTTTGTTTTTAGACCTTCATATTGCTGGTAGGTTAATTTCCAAATCGTTACATGTTGTTAACATTTGTCACTCTACTTTTATTTTCTTTAAAATGTTATTTTTTTTAATTCACAATTGATAAAGTATAAACTTATCAATATGATGTAACTTGTTGGTAATTTATTTTACAATTGACTTTGAATACATGCATCTGTGGATCCAGGACTGTGTAGAAGATTTATAATTTACAGAAATGAACTAAATAATATTTTCTGCTTTGAATTGAAATGAATACATGTTACAGTTTCTGCAGAATGGAACTTTATTGACATCCTTTGAAGTTGTAGGACAAATGATTTTGTTAAAATTCTTTTCACTAATACCATTAACCCACTTAATCATACCAATAAAATATTTCTGCCTAATGTTTCCTCTTTTTACCTGAAGGAGAAACTTCAGAGAACAGTTTTCATGAGGCAGGAAGTAGAGCTTAACTTTCTATTACCTGTTTTTGAAGTGTTTCTACTAAAGCATGCTATTACAATAGTCATTGTGTGACATTTTTTATTTTTCACCTAAAGGAGAAACAAGGGAGAAAAAACTAATTGCAGTGTTTTTAGCCAAGTAATAAAAACTGAAGAAGCTTTCATTTTTGTCTCTGTTGTGCAATTTTATTTTGTATCCACTGTATATATCTGCCACAGAACCATCACTGTTATTTATTTTGTATCCCTTACATGTTGGACTTTGTACTGTAATGATCTGCTTGCTTTCATGTTAGTATAGATTTACTGTGTGTGTAGGGCCTTTTGGATGTAGAGCTGCTATTGTTTGCATACTGTGTTTTGTAGTTTTTGCTATGCAAAAGTTCTTACTGCCATTGTGAGGCTTAGAATTTTGTGTTAGTTAAGAATTTGGAATCTTCTGCAGAAGTTTTTGATAATTGAAACTTTTGGTTTACCTAGCATTTTTTTCACTTAAAAAACATCAGTGAGTGCTGGGCAGTTAGTTGGGCATACAATTTAAATGGGTAGCCTGATGTGATATCCTATGGGCATGAATTTTGAGTCTTGATTTGCTTTTCTTTTCGTATTTACACACACACTGTTCAGGCAGTATGTTAGGTGTTAGAGATGCTGCTGTAAGAGGCAAGGTTCTTCTCCCTATGATGATCACAATCTGTAGAAGCAGGGAGGGTGCCTCCATTCTATAACTCTAGGATTGACAGTGTGGAGTTTTCTGTGCTATATATGAGGAAGCACATTAAACATCACTGGCATCTGAATATCCTTGAGCCCTCAAACAAACTTCTAGAACATTTCAGATTTTCAATTTTATCCATTGTAAGTTTGGCTCATGTACAAAGAAAAAAATAGCCAACATTTTGATGTCACTGTCAGCTTTTTTTCAATAAGTAATGATTATAGATGTTGACTTGTCTATAAATAATGCCAAATGAGTTTGACATACAATTTTAAGGCTCAAGTCTAATGTAGGTAAAGGAGATTTTTGTGTATTGACTCAGTCTACCACTTATTTTCTAGTATTCTTTAAAAATCTCAAATATTTTCAATTTGATCAGTTAATAAAATTCACCCTTCAAATCCTGACATCCATTTAAAAATACAATTATCTGTTAACCCACTCCTACCAAATAGATGACTAAATGTAAGCATAAGAGTCTAAACATGAATTTTTTTAAAGTTCACTTTAAAACCATCTCATTAAGCTTCTTGTTGACTCTGTATGTTCAGCAGAATATGTCACTAGGAGAAAGGACTGGTTTTGACTATGAAGTAATTACCTTTGTTCCTTCTGATCAGAAAACTCTGCAATAGCTATCTTCATTAAGTTGCTGGCTACAATGCACAAAAGCGAACAGGTTTTACAGGACTTGGGGCCAAATCTAGTGACCATGTTGTAATTAATTTTGCCCTAGACAGCTGCTTTTGTAGAGATGCAATGAAAAGGGAGAAAGGCGGGTACTACCAGAGAAGTTTGAAAGTGTTTTACAAATAACATACAAAATCGGTGCAGAAATTTATTCTTTTGTTCATTTGCCTTCATGCAGTAATTATGGAGCAGCCACTACAAGCCAGGAATTGTTTTGTCTTCTGGGCAAGATCACAAGACACAATCTTATAGACCATATACACCAGGAGTTAGTATAGCAAAAAACAGGCTAGATAAGTAATTGCATAAGGTAATTTCAAATACTGTTGTATCTACAAAAAAGAACATATGTCACTGTTCTGTCTTAATAATTTGAAAATCTCAAACTTTGTTAAGCAAGCACTCCCCCAAAAAGCTAAATAACTTCAGTCTGTTTCATTACATTGTTAATTGTTTAATGAAGTAAAAACCTGACTCACCTGGATATCTGGGAGTTAATGACCACCTGGACTACTTATTCATAGACAGCTTTTATTTTTTTAGAATGTTAAAAACAAATTTTTAAGTACAGTAAGCAATAAAGAACTTCTTCAAGAAGTGATACTGTGATAATAGCCCATTTGCAATATTTCTACCTAATTCTGATAGACTCATTTTCTGTTCTAGAAGTTGGTTTGGGGTCTCAAACACAGTGCTTTAAAATTTTGTGTCATATTTTTGAAAAAACATAACCAGATGTATATACAGTTGATCTTTAACAACACAGGGATAAGGGGCCCTGATCTCCCATGCTGTTGAAAATCCACATACAGCTTTACAGTAGACCTTCTGTGCCCTTGGTTCTGCATCCATGGATTCAACCAACTGGCAGATTCTATAATACTATATGTAGTATGTATTTATTGGGGGGGGGGGGACATACAAATGTTGACCCACACAGTTCAGACTTGTGTTCAAGGGTCAACTGTGTTCACCCATTTCCCCCACCCTCCGCCCCCCACCTCTTGGAACCACCAATCTGTCCTCTGTATCTATGAGCTTGTTTTTAGGTTCCAAATATGAGAAAGATCATAGTATTTGCCTTTCTGTGCCTTACTTCATGTAGTATAAAGCCCTTGAAGTCCATCTGTGTTGTCTTAAATAGCAGGGTTTCCTTCTTTTTTATGTTTCTATACTACTGTGTGTATACGTGTGTGTGTCACAATTTTATATCCACTCATCCATTGACAGGACTGTGTTTCTGTGTTGACTATTGTAAATAATGCTGCAGTGAATGTGGGGGTGCATATATCTTTTCAAGTCAGCACATTTTCTTCAGTAAATACCCAGAAATGGAATTGCTGGATCATACGGTAGTTCTGTTTTTAATTTTTTGAATGACATCCATGCTGTGCCATAGTGGCTGTGCCAGTTTACATTACTACCAACAATGCCCAAGGATTCCTTTTTCTCTGTATCCTCACCTACTTCTGTTTCTGTATTTTTTTGATAATACCCTATCAGGTGGGATATTTCATTGTGGTTTGATTTGCATTTCCCTGATCATAATGCAGAACATGTTCTCATGTACCTCTTGGCCATCTGAATGTCTTTGGGAAAATGTCTTTTTAGATCTCATTTTTTAGTTGGACTTTTTTAATGTACTGTTGAGTTGTATGAATTATTTACATAGTTTGGATATTAGCCCCTTATCACACATGGTTTACAAATATTTTCTCCTATTAAGTAGTTTGTTTTTCATTTTGTTGATGGTCTCCTTTGCTGTGCAGAAGGTTTTTCGTTGGAGGTAGTCTGTTTATTTTTGCTTTTGGTGTCGGATTCAAAAAGATTATTGCCAAGACCCATGTGAAGAAGCTTACTGCTTGTTTTATTCTGGGAGTTTTATGATTTGGGGTTTTAGTTTCAAGTTTTTAATCCACGTTGAGTTCGTTTTTGGGTATGGTATGTGATAGTGGTCTTCTTTTATTCCTTTGCATGTAGCTGTCCGGTTTCCCTAACACCATTTATTGAAGAGACTGTCCTTTATTGTGTATTTTTTTGCTCCTTTGTTATAAATTAATTGACTATATCTGTGTGGGTTTATATCTGGGTTCTATTCTAATCCATTGATCTCTGTATATGTTTTTATGCCAATACCAACCTGTTTTAATTAATATAGTTTTTAATATGGTTTGGCATCAGGGACTTTCTCAAGATTGCCCTGAATATTTTGGATCTTTGTGGTTCTGTGCAAATTTTAGAGGTGGTTTTTTTCGGTTTCTGTGAAAAATACCATTGGAATTTTGATAGGAATTGCATTAAATCTGTATATTACTTTGAGAAGTGTGGATGTTTTAACAGTATTTTAGTCCTTGAACATGAAATATTTATCTGTTTTTGTTGTCTTCAGTTTCTTTCATTAATCTTGTAGTTTTCAATGTATAGGTCTTTCATCTCCTTGGTTTAATTTATTCCTAGGTGTTTCATTCCTTTCAATGTAATTGCAAATGAGATTGTTTTCTTAATTTCTCTCTTTTGATAGTTTGTTATTAGTGTATAGAAATGCAACAGACTTTTGTGTATTGATTTTGTATCCTACAACTTCACTGAATTTGTTAGTTCTAGCAGTTTTCTGATGGAGCTTTTAGGGTTTTCTATGTATAATATGTCTTCTGCAGATAGTAACAGTTTTACTCTTTTCTTTCCAGTTTGGATTTCTTATCTTTTTCTTCTCTGTTTGCTTTGTCTAGAACTTCCAGTACAATATTGAATTAAAAATAGTGAAAGTGCACATCTTTATTTTCTTTATGATCTTAGAAGAAAAGCTTCCAACTTTTCACTATTAAGTATGGTGTTAACTGTGGACTTGTCATATATGCTCTTTATTATGTTGAGGTACATACATTCCCCACTTTGTTGAGAGGTTTTTTTTTTTTTAAATCATAAATGGATGTTGAATTGTGTCAAATGCTTTTTCTGCATCTATTGAGATGACCATATGATTTTTATCCTTTATTTTGTTAATCTAGTGTAACACATTGACTGATTTGTGCATATTGACCCATCCTTGCACCCCTGCAGTAAATCCCACGTGATCACAGTGTATGACCCTCTTAGTGATTGCTAAATTTGCTTTGCTAATATTTTGTTGAGGATTTTTGCATCTGTAATCATCAAGGATACTGATGTGTCATTTTCTTTTTTTGTGATGTCTTTTGTCGGATTTTGGTATTGCGGTGATGATAACCTTGTAAAATGAGTTTGGAAGAGTTCCCTCCTCTTCCAGATGCAAAAGATGCACTTTCAGTCCTTTTGTTTGCCTTGTCTAAATGTCTGTTAGCTAAACTCAATTTATTAAAACTTTTATAAATCCTGATTTTTCACAGAGATCAAAGTTCAGGGCTTTCATTAATCCTTTTTATGTATAATTGTTCAATGATCTGGAACTTCATTATGCAAAAATGAATGTATCTTTGTTCACATCTGTACTTGTTTTTAGTATAAATATTTTTTTTTGGAAACCAATAGAATGAGAATGATTCAGTGATGAAAAAAATGAAATATTCTATCATCATTTAGAGCCGTTTACAGTTGTCCTTCTATATGTTTAATTTTTACTTTAATGACAATGGTAACTGTAAGCAAAAAAATCACAAAAACATGCCATATATACTAGATCATGAAGAAACAATTTTGTTATTAAAGTGTATTTTAAAAAATAGCTTCTTCCTTTCCCAGTGCACTTACTCTGGCAGATGAGTGGTAAATGAATGCATTTTCCATCTGTTTTCTCCCAGAATTGCTTTTATAATAATGTATTAATGTATAATGTATTTGTACCAATAGTGTGGTACAAACGTGGTCAGACAGTCCATTTTTTTCTGTGAAGTTGCTTTCCCACTTAATGTAGCTGTAAGAAAGTAGCTAAGACTCTCCTGGCCTCTGGGTTTTCTCTTCAATATTGTTAGTCCCTGTTATACTTAGTTACCAAATAGTTTTACATCTCTTCTCCACCAAGAATTTTGTTTTCCTCTTATGTGTGTTTTCTCCTCTTTCCTGCTACTGTATGTAGGTCCCCCATCAGTGTCCAATATTAGATCCCTTTATATAAATTAATACATAACCTTTAAAATTATTTTTTTGTTCTTCCTATTAAGAACTGATTATCTCAGTATTTATTATTTTTTGTTTAAATCGCATAACAGAATTAGTTCAAGGTATTTAGCCAACTTAACTTGGCAGAGTAGCTCAGATTTTATATAAATCAACTTCAGCGTTATCTTATTATTCACTTATGAATTAGTTCTTCATTCAACCAATGTTTATTTATTGCTTATTATGTCCAAGAAACTGCAAAGTGCTTAAGATAGGCAGCAGTTAATGAGACAAGTACAATACAGCTCTTGGTGTTCGCAATCTAGAAGGGGATGCAGATATATTGAATAAAGAATTACTAAAATAATTTAATATAAGTAATTTCTTCATACTGATATATGTAGTTCTAGTTTTTTTAAATGCTGTAAAGAAGGTGAAATGGTATATTCTGTGACACTGTTTTTATATACCCATAACAGACTTTATGAGACAAATACACAATGTAGTTAAAGTATAAGAACATGCACTCCAGTTTTCAGTGAAGCTCACCTCTAGGCAGAAGGGGAATGGATACAGGAGAAACATCAATAGTAAGCTGTATCTTTAATTCATCTTTTAAAAATACTAATCAAATAGAATAGATGAAAGAAAAGTACAGAGTAGAGTGCTAGGAGAGGGTATAACATGAAAACCTCATTTTACCTGGATGATTCAGTATCGTTGTTTTCCATGGAAGGTAATAGTTAAATTTAGAATGAGTTAGAGGAAGGGTTGTTGTTTGGTCGCTAAGTCAAGTCTGACTCTTATGCCACACCATGGACTGTATCCCATCAGACTCCTCAGTCCATGGGATTTCCCAGGCAAGAATCCTGGAATGGGTTGTCGTTTCTTTCTGCAGAGCATCTTCATGACCTAGGGACCAAACCCCCATCTCCTGCATTGGCAAGTGGATTCTTTACTGCTAAGCTATCAGGGAAACCCAAGAGAAAGGGTAGAGTAGGATTAATAGGATAGTCTGGTTTTAGAAAGGCCCCAGGACAGAAAGGAGTTTATTAGCACATTTAAGAAAGTGAAAGTAAGCAAATGTGGTGAGGCAAGGTAAGTGGAGATAGGCCCTAGATGTGTCTTAGAAGATCACATTATGTAAAGGGTTACCCTGCATCCGAATTGTTAAGTGTCCTAATTAAAAAGTGGAGATTCCTAAAGTCCAACACCGACGATTGCTTTTGAAATCTGCATTTTTATTAAGCACCCTAGGTGTTTCTGCTGCAGTTAGTCCTCTGAACACAGTTGGGCAAAAATCTATGTAGGGTTTTATATGCCATTTATATGTAGGGTTTTATATCCATATTGGACTGACTATTCATAGTGCAGTTGGAAACTTGACTCTTTAGAAGAGACATGACATGACACTGCTCTACGGAGAACAAATTAGAGGAAGGCAAGAGTTGAAGTTCTGAGCCCAAAATGAGATGTGGTAGTGGTTTAGAATAGGGCATTAGAAGTGAAAAAGGTAGATAACAGGTTTTAGAGGTGAAATTGACAAGCATGTGTTGGATGCTTGTTAAGTATTTGCTTGTCAAGCAAGTATTTGATGGATAAAAAGATGAGATATCAAATTGACCACCAGGTTTTTAGTAGAAACAATAGGGAGGATGCTCCTGCTTTACTGTGATGGAGAAGTGAACTTTGTGAGTACAGAAAGAAATTCATTTTGGTTTTGACAGTTAAGGATCTGTTTGACTCTAGAAGTCAGGAGGTTGATTAACAGTGGTTTAGACAAATGGGATTATTTTTCTCATATAACAAGTCTGGGGGTAGACAGTCCAGTACTAGTGCCATCAGAAAGGTATGCTCTGCTGCGACCATCCTTATTGTCTGCATGTTAGACCTCATGCCTGCGACCTTATAGTTGCCAGATAGGTGTTTCATTCTTGGTCTCTCTTGTATGGTCAAAGTAGAAGAATAAAGGAAAGAGTGACACCTAAACCATGTGAAAGAAATTTCCCAGAAACCCATATACTCACTGGCCAGACTAGATATAAGGGAATCTAGGGGATGAGTTTTTAATTAAGACTCATTACTATCCCTAACAAATAAGAGATTCTATTAGTGCATACTGATAGGGTAGGAAATGGATAACGGGTAGGCAGTTAGCAGTGTGTGAAAGGTAACATCTTTTTGGCATGTCTGTATTTATGAGATGTCCAAGTAATGATATTGAGTAAGTATCAGATACAGGTCTGGAATTTAGAAGAGTGGTCTAAGCTAGAGATAGAATTTCATGAGGGATCAGTCTGAAAGATTCAAAGCTGTGGGGAGGTATGTGAGATTGCTCCAGGGGACAGTGAAATGAGAACGAACCGTAAGAAACTCCCATTTTAAAAGTAGGATAGAGTAGTTCAGTTCATTTCACTCACTCAGTTCTGTCCGACTCTTTGTGACCCCATGGACTGCAGCATGCCAGGCTTCCCTGTCCATCACCAGCTCCCGAAGCCTACTCAAACTCATGTCCATCACATTGGTGATGCCATCCAACCATCTCATCTGTCGTCCCCTTCTCCGCCGCCTTCAGTCTTTGTCCAGCATCAGGGTCTTCTCCAATGAGTCAGTTCTTTGCATCAAGTGGCCAAAGTATTGGAGTTTCAGCATCACTCCTTCCAATGAACATTCAGCACTGATTTCCTTTAGGATTGACTGGCTTGATCTCCTTGTAGTCCAAGGGACTTTCAAGAGTCTTCTCCAACACCACAGTTAAAAAGCATGAATTCTTCGGTGTTCAGCTTTCTTTATAGTCCAACTCTCACATCCATATATGACTACTGGAAAAACCATAGCCTTGAATAGACGGACCTTTGTTGACAAAGTAATGTCTCTGCTTTTTAATATGCTGTCTAGGTTGGTCATAACTTTCCTTCCAAGGAGTAAGCATCTTTTAATTTCATGGCTGCAGTCACCATCTGCAGTGATTTTGGAGCCCCCCAAAATAGCCATTGTCTCCCCATCTATTTGCCAGGAAGTGATGGGACCAGATGCCATGATCTTAGTTTTCTGAATGTTGAGCTTTAAGCCAACTTTTTCACTCTCCTCTTTCACTTTTATCAAGAGGCTCTTTAGTTCTTCACTTTCTACCATAAGGGTGGTGTCATCTGCATATCTGAGGTTATTGATATTTCTCCCAGCAATCTTGATTCCAGCTTGTGCTTCGTCCAGCCCAGCATTTCTCATGATGCACTCTGCATATAAGTTAAATAAGCAGGGTGACAATATACAGCTTTGACGTACTCTTTTCGTGACTTGGAACCAGTCTTTTTTTCCATGTCCAATTCTAACTGTTGTTTCCTGACCTGCATACAGATTTCTCAGGAGACAGGTCAGGTGATCTGGTATTCCCATCTCTGTAAGAATTTTCCACATTTTGTTGTGATCCACACAGTCAAAGGCTTTGGCATAGTCAATAAAGCAAAACAGATGTTTTTCTGGAACTCTCTCGCTTTTTTGATGATCAAGCAGATGTTGGCAGTTTGATCCCTGGTTCCTCTGGCTTTTCTAAATCTAGCTTGAAAGTCTGGAAGTTCATAGTTCATGTACTGTTGAAGCCTGGCTTGGAGAATTTGGGGCATTACTTTGCTAGCGTGTGAGGTGAATGCAATTGTGTGGTAGTTTGAACATTCTTTGTCATTTTGAGATTGGAATGAAAACTGACCTTTCCCAATCTTGTGGCCACTGCTGAGTTTTCCAAATTTGATGGCATATTGAGTGCAGCACTTTCATAGCATCATCTTTTAGGATTTGAAATAGCTGAAAAGTGGCCAGAAAAGAGAAAATCCAGCATAGTATAGTATCAGAAGTCAAAGGAGGGGAGTATTTCAATAAGTTCTTAACCATCATCTCTATCAAAGCCAAAAGAGTGTTAAGATAAGCGGTGTCCATTTACATCACTTCCTTTCTAATTTTCATTCTTTTGGTGTTAAAATGTCTTTTTATTTAGTAAATGATAATAGTAGATGGTTGGATTGTTTTATTGTTTGCACTCAGGGACAATAAACTGTTGGTAGCCCATACTGGTGACTTCCTTTTCACCTTTTAAGAATATTTTATTGGCTTTGAGATTTAAAAGTCAGAGAACTATTTGGAGTAGAGCATGTTTGGCAACTGATAGAAAAGATCCAGTAAAGAAGGAAAGTTTGAAGTAGATACAGGAGAGTGGAAAAGGACAATAAAGTGAGATCCCTGGAAAGAGATGGAGCTGTCAGTGCAGGTGGTAGATTAGGCTTGTGGAAGGAGGAGCATCTTCTCCAAAAAAGCAGGTCATTGAGCGGCAAGTAGGTAGGTTTATAGTCATGGTTGGAGGAGGTCGAGAGATTTTCTGTCTGTTGGTTTCCATCTTCAGGCATATGAAAGAAGGCTTTCTGCTAAGAGTGAGTTGTGGGCTTGGCGTGAGGCCATGAGATTTCAGAGCATGAAGAAGATAGGAAATGTTTGTTCTTGGAGAGTGGGAGTGAGAGCTGAGGGAACCATGGTGACGTCAGAATACTATTGAGGTTGGTAGCTGTGGATTTATAGTGATGACAATCTGTTCCATTCGGCCTCCCACCACACCCTGCATCCTATGGCTGCATCCCAAATTTGGGTTTGCAGAAGATCAGGCAGGATTTTTAGAGCAATTACCAGAAACATTTTAACAACAGGGTTTGAAATCTACTTTAAACCCCGCCTACATAGAAGGCAAGCTTTTAGGGTCTTTTAGACCTAAAAGGTCTTTTTTTTTTTTTTTTTAATTTGGTTCATTTACAGAATTTTCAACTAATATAGATTACACTAACAAGTGAATTCTGGGTATAATTTTGTCATGTCCATCCTCTTTGCTTCACAGAATAAAGTATTACTAATAAGAATTATAAATGTTTTAATATAGTTAAGTGTAAGCAGTCTTATGATAAGGTCTAATTATGTGTATATCTAATGTTACTTACTTTTGAGGATCTTAAAAAAAAATCCTATTCTCCAGGAACTACTTACATTGTATGCTGGAGGAACATTGTCTCATAACTTGAATAGTAGTCAAAACATCTGTGAAAGCATTTTGAAAAATTCAAAGCACTAGAGAAACAGATATTGTTAATGTACCTGTTCTCTGTTGTCTATAAACACACATGTTGGACTTTTCACAATAAAAGTGTGAAATGAACATTAAAGAATATAGAGAATTAAATATGACTCTCTGGAGACTGATGAAAATGACAGATTTTTTTTTTTCTCTAATAGCAATCAGTAAATGTATTGTGGTTGGAATAACTGTAGAATAGTCATGTATGTGTACATTGGTTGTGGTGGTAGTAGTCAAGGCATGCAAAGGAATGACAGGTCCTTTAATTCTAAATTGAAATAATTCTGTCTATTGCTGCCAAAACTTTGTTTCAATTCTCATCAGAAAGAGAACACTATCTGGGAACTTGTTTGTATTTCCTTATTTTTAATTTATACCAATGTAGTATCTTACAATTCCATTGGCCCTGATCCTGATTTTTTAAAAAGTAATATATACAAACATTTGGTGAACAGTTTATTTCCCTTTTATTCTTATTCTCTGTTTCTGGTTTCTTTGATTCTTTGGGGTTTTACATACTTGTCTTTTTAGTTAATAATAATAGTAAATAAGCATGACACTTGATCATGCCACAAGTGTGGCACCTTGTTCTCTATCTGAACACTAACAAATGCTAACTAATCTTTGTGGGGTGTTATAAATATTCATTTGTATAAGGGAGGAAGAGACACAGGAAGATCGTGAATATAAATGAAATTTCGATAGTTTTCAGTGCAGTGCAAATATTCTTAGGTCTGCCACATGGAAAATGTACTTTGTTCTTCAAAGGCATAGCTGTCTTTGCCCTGCTTATTTCTGTTTTTCTCATATTTGCTGCTTGCTTCTTAATTAGAGTGTTCTTTGTCAGCCCACACAAAGATATGTTGTGAGTTACTTTTATACTTGGATATAAAAGGAGGGTTGCTTGTGAGCCCAACGATATCATTTTAGACCATTCATTGGCATTTACCA
The DNA here is from genome assembly GCF_029378745.1 of Bos indicus. Lineage (NCBI taxonomy): Eukaryota > Metazoa > Chordata > Mammalia > Artiodactyla > Bovidae > Bos > Bos indicus. Next base: position 79,412,389 of record NC_091761.1, read on the forward strand.
GAATAATATGAGCCACTGAGATAAGAAGTTTTTTGCTGCCAGTGCTGTCTGTAGCAGTCATACTTGCTCTATTCACATTAACCCAAAACTCATATTTCATTTTTAGAGACTTGAAGAATGAGGATACCTTGTTGTTTTTTTCTTTTTTGGCATTGATATACTGAATTGAATGATTTGTCTTGTTCCCTTATTTTGTCTTCAGTTGAAAAAAAAAAAAAAAAAAGTACCTCAACAGAAAATTAGTATCTCTGATTTCTCTATAAATTGCTCCTTAGTTGCTATTTTCTGATTTTCTATCACAACATATTTTAGTCTTGGTTCCATATTGGTGAGGAAATCTCATCTCAGGTGTTGTCAGGAAATCTCTTGGCCCAGTGAATACTGAGTAGAGGTTGAAAGAACACTGACCCTGGCGTCAGGCAGTCTGGGCCTGAGCCCTCATTCTGCCACTTGCCAACACTATTCCCTTGCTCAAGTTCCTTTGAATAATACTAGGACAATAACACTTTAAAGCACTTATTTCAGTCGAAGGAGAGTAGGTGCTATGTATTAGCTATTTTGCTATAAATAACATAATCCTAATTATTTTGTCTTCATGGGTCATTAGATTTCTTTGATATAATTGTGACTTCTTAGTTTAAGGGTAAGTAAAATTACTTCAAATTATTCTCCTCATTGAGAAATTTTGAAAATAATATGTTAAGAGAGTTTATCACTTGACTGATCAAGAGCAAAAATGCAGTGTTTGGAGCTGCCATTTTGAGGTTATATTTTGTAAGTGAAATTTCTATAATCTTTTTTTTTTTTAGAGTAAAATTTGTAGTTTATTCTTCTCTACTAAAATTATGGTATGAGAATCTCCTGCATTTGTGTAGAAATTTGGAAATATGGTCAGGAAATTACAGAGCTGTTACATGAAGGATTTTCTCTGATCCTCTGATCCTGTCAGTTGGATTAGTTCTGTCTCTGTATATAGTAACAGTTGTCTCTTGGTGTCCTCAGAGATTGTTTCCAGGATTCCTCCTTGTCCCACTGCAGATAGTCAGCCCTCTGTATCCACATATGTGGAACCCATGGATATGGAAGGCCAACTATATATTAATAAATGTGTCTGAATAAGTCATTGGAAAGCTTAGGAACATATGGCCTCATACTCAGCCTATAATTTTATTTTACACGTGCATATGAATGTTAAATAAACTCAGCAGTAAGGGAAAGAGAATATCTTTGATCACATACATGTTGTAATGGTTTATATTTCTACCCTCGTCAGCAAGTGATTAATTTACATTTGCTGGAAACTTAAAGTTTTTCCTCAGCTACACTATATAGCAGGCTTGTATTTTTTAACCTGACCTTAAAAATATTTATGAAAGAAGGCTGAAAATTTATTTTCATTTAGAGGCTATAAAAGGCCAAGTTGGAAGTAAACTTTTAAAACAAAATTGGAGGTGGAGTGATGATGGTTTATTTAACAGATGGAGAAGAGTATCTGTTCCACAGCAACAGATACTGTAGTGAGCTAGAAACAAGAGAGCAGCTTACATCAAACCAAACGTGGTAGCAACAGAAGGATGGATTTTCAGTTACCTGCTTTTTCCATTAAAGCCTTTCCAGAAGGGTGAATTTGTTCTCTGTATGAAGACAGAGTTAAAAAAAAAAAAAAAGGCTAAACCACAGTTTTTGTGGTTGGTAATAGAATTGGAAATAAAATACTTGGAGTAAAGTGTCATGCTAGTGATATCAGTCTTCCCTCCCTCCCTCATCATCTCCTTTCCCGTCTCTGCTCCTACTCTTCCATGTTTCCTCCCTTCTTTCCAGTATTTAGCAAAGAATCTTTTGGGGTTAAAACTGGATTGCTGATTAGTCTCTTAGTTGACTTGTATCCTTTGGATAACAGTCTGTGTGTAAGGATTCACATTATCATGGTCTACTTGTACACAGTTAGGAATGTATCCCAGCTACATTACTAATTCATGTGCTATATGGCCTTGAGCCAAGGCCTTTAACCTCAGTGGTAGTAATAAATACCAGTTTATCTATAATAATATTTTACAAACAATATTTTACAAATGTAAAAATACATTTACAAATATTTTACAAATCTACAAATAATATTTTACAAATATAGTACAGCCCATCAGAGATGTTTGAAAACAATTATAATTTTTTTAATATTTACTTTTTCAAAGTCATGCACTATATAAATACAAAGTAATATGCTTAGGTAATTCTCATAATTGCTACTTGACCAGAATCAGGGTATTTGGAAGACACAAAAGTCAGACAATTCAGCTTTTAAATAGGCTCAAAATAAATAGAATGATAGGACTGAAGAGAGGAATGTCATGTTTTAGGCTTGTAAAATTGATAGAATCTATAACTGCTTCTAGGTTTTTTGGGGAAATGTATGATTTTGATATGCCAAGCATGCCTGTGTTAAATGAACTCATGTGAACTGTAACATTTTTGTTCCACTCTTGTCATAACTTTGTACAAATAAACTAAGAAGGTTGTCTGATTCTGGCAGGTTCTGAGAAAAGATATTTGATAAGGAAAATGTAGTAGTGCTGGAAAGTCTGCAATATGAAAGGAGAACTTAGCATTTAATTTCTAAATTTTTAGTGGCTGCCTGCCCAAGTGAAGTTTCTTTTTACTAGGGGGAGGCATACATGAAACAGTCCTTGATTTATATGGACCACTGTTCTGCTATATAAGCTGTGTTTCTTTGTACTGAAGAATGATTCGTCGAAGAACAGGTTCCATGCCTCTGGCAGTTAACTGTTATTTAATTCACTGTTTTCTGAACCCTGGCCTTCTTGACAGGTATTTTAAAATTTACATAACTCAGGTATCCATTGTGAAATTAGAATGAGGCTTGATCAATGGTTAGTACACCTGCATCCTTCACAGCAGTTGGCTTAGAGTTGGATGAGTCATCTTATAGGATGTCCTCCTCCTCTAGTTTGGTTTGTCATAGTAGCCTTTCTAGAGTATGTCCGTTTGAGGAGAATTCATGGAATGCTTTTAACAGACCACGAAGCATGTCCCTAAGGGAAATAATACTCCATCTGCTGTCTCAATACAGTAAAGCTGTTGCATTTTCTTTCTTGGCATTCTACTCATACCTCATTTATGCAAACCTTAAAAATATAGGTGGTTATTTGCTAAAGAAGTGTTTGTACTTCCAGTTTTAATTGGTGTCCATTGTGCCTCCTAGTGTTTTTCTCTCGGCGTGAATGACACTTGTTTTATATTTCCCTCTGAGCTGAAACACGCTTGTGAATAAAGTCTTAGTAGCATACCCTCAAGAAATTGATTATACTCTAAAATCAGCCTTTCTTGGGCCTTATTAATAAGGAATTTTCAGGAATTCCCTGGTGGTCCAGTGGTTAGGACTCTGCATTTCCACTGCAGAGGACAAGGGTTCAATCCCTGGTCAGAAAACTAAGATCCTGCAAGCCATACAGCACAGCCAGATTTAAAAACAAAATAAATTTTCTTTTAGCACTTTGGAAATATTAAATAAGTGAATAAGTGGTACCTATTACATAAATAAAATATCTTCAGACTTGCTTGGTCTAAATTCAGAATTTTAAAAGGATGTGGTTCATACAGACAGCCACTGAAATACATCAAGGGTTTATTGCTTAGGATAATAAATGTTAAAGAATAAGAACAGTGGGTAGTTAGCATATCACTGGTATGCTCATTGGAATTCTGGATTACTCTTGAGTAGTGGGGGAGATGAGAAACACATACACTAAATGTGATAGTGCCATGGTGAGGCAGATATAATGGAAAGAGATGACTTCTGATTTAAGAAATTGGCATTACAATTAATTACAATTAAGAAATTGGTCTTACAGAGAAGGCGTTAAGAATAACACCACAGTGAGAAATGGGTGGAGAAAAGATGCTTTCAGGAAATTAGTATGTATAGCAATACTGTAGTTTAGTAGGAGCAGAGGTATCTAACTGATTACAATTACTCCTTGGCACATGCTGTCACAAAGCCCTGTGTGGGTAACCAGCAACAAGCTACATGGGTAGTAGATGCTAGATGGGATGCTTGGGGTTGGGGCTTTCAAGCTTGCCCTTGAAGAAAGGGAAGGATTTTATTAGAAATCTCTATGTTCCAATGAAAGGGGCACAGGCATAAGATAGAAACAAAGATAGTAAAACAGACCAGTTTTACTCTGTTGAGTTTGAAAGAGACAGCCAGCTACACTGAAGAATCTTAAATGCAAAGCTAATGAATTTAAATTATCAGGAATGATTTGGGAACTTCTTTTAATACTCCCTTGCTGAGAAACATTTAGTGATCACAGCAAAGTTTTGAGAAGATGATTAGACATGTGTGTGAAAGTTTTGGAGGGCGAAAGGACTAGAAGCAGAGGCACTGATATTTAAGAAGTAGAAGTCAAGGAGGTAGAAGAATCAATAATGATTACAATTAAATCAAAATGGGGGTAGCAATTTGAGTATTTGCCTTGGGAGAGAATATTAATTTAGTTGGTCAACACTTTTTTAATTGAAATACAATTGATATATAGCATTGGGTAAGTTTAACTCGCACAGTGTGTTGAGTCAAATGAGTACTTACATGTAATAGGCACTGGGCTACAACGAGGAAGGGAAAATACAGGGTCTCTGCCCAGGTGGACCTTTTGTTTAGTGAGGGAGACAAGAAACCTCTATGTGTGTGAGAGAGAGAATAAGTCTTCTGAAGAGAGAAGTAAGGTAAGGGATAGGCAGTGTTTTAGGGTGGGTGAGATAACATTTGAGTAGAGACCTGAGTGAAGTGAGGAGTGGAGCCTTCTCACCACCTGGGGAAAGAGTGTCCCCGGCAGCACCACTGCACATGTAGGCCTGAGCACCCCTAGGACCAGCAAGACCACCACCTGGCTGGAGACAGCTGCAAGGGGCAGCAATGTAGGGAAGAAGATGCACAGTGTATCCAGGGAGTAGGGCATGTAGTGTCCTGAAAGCCATGCCAGAGAGTTTGGATTTTATTCTCAGTTTGATGGAAAGTCACTGGGAGTGCCGTTTTGCTATTGCTATTGCTAAGTCACTTCAGTCGTGTCCAACTCTGTGCGACCCCATAGATGGCAGCCCACCAGGTTTCCCCATCCCTGGGATTCTCCAGGCATGAACACTGGAGTGGGTTGCCATTTCCTTCTCCAGTGCATGAAAGTGAAAAGTGAAGTCGCTCAGTCGTGTCCGACCCTCAGCGACCTCACGGACTGCAGCCTTCCAGGCTCCTCAATCCATGGGATTTTCCAGGCAAGAGTACTGGAGTGGGGTGCCATTGCCTTCTCCGGGAAGTGCCATGCGTGATTTCAAAAGATCCCTGTGGCAGCCAAGTTGAACACGTGGAAACAGTTAGGAGGTAGTCCTCCAGGTGAGAGAAGGTGGTGACTCAGAGCCTAAGGTGATAGTAATGGAGGTGGTGGAAGTCCAGATATAGTTTGGAGGTGGAGCAAAATTATTTGAGCTAGGTGTGGGTTATGTGAAGTAGAATCTAGGAATACCCACAGAGTTTATGTGGTTGGTTTGTGGAAGTTAGAGAAAGCTAGTTCTGCCTCTTGTGCAGACCCTCAGCATGTTTGTTTAAGGAGGGCTCCCTTCCTCCCATAGACATACCTGGGTGCTGGGTCCCACAGCTGGGGGAGAAGAGCACAGGCTGAGTACCCCTGCTTGGCCAGGCATACTTGTGGGGGGCTCAGTGCATGCTATCCAGTGCAGCAGCCCTGAATCATAACTATCTTTGGCCTGAGCAACTGGGTGAACTGTAGTGTCATCTGAGGGACTTGGGAAGAGAAGCTGACTTGAGGTGAGGGAAGGTGGTGGAAATCAAGTTCCATCTTGAGCTGAAGTCTGAGATGCATATTAAACATCCTAGAGGCAATGTCAAGTAGACAGATGGATATGGACTTGTGGAGGCCAGGTAAGGAGTCATCAGGGATGCAGAGAGGTTTGCTGTTTTTGAGTTTGAAGTGACAGCATGACAAGCAAGTGGAGCTCTAGAATTCAGGTTTGAGAACAAAGATTTAGATTACTTCCCAGATGCAGACTGGGAAGTCATTCTGCCCAGAGGGATATATGAAACACATTTGAGGGAAATTACAGTGAAAAGCAAGAAGGTGGAGACCACTTTTGGAGTGAAAAGTGGGGAAATGACTGCAGAGTGGCCAACGTGGGGAAGAACCTGGTAATCAGCCTGATGGAAGACAAGAAGTGAGGGCGGGGCGTGTTGGAGAGATCAGAAAGAATCCAGGCTGAGGGAGGCTGCTAAAGTTTGAGAGTACTACTGAGAGGGAATAGTAGGTGTGAAGGTAATTTGCAGGGAATTAAAAATATACTTTCAGAAAATATGCACTGAAAGGAGGTAACAGTGGGGTTGTGTATTGGTTTTTCAAAATAGGATGGTCGTGTCTGATTAAGGCAAAGATAAGGGAACCAGTGGAGGGACAGAAGAGAGCATAGATACTCTAAGCCAGTATTTTGCACAACAGAGGAAGGAGAGGTGAAAATTTATCATCTTTAATAAAGTTGTGGTTAGGGTCATCTGTTATGGGGTCACCGTTGGAATTAAAGATCTGAAGAAAGTATGAAAGAACCAATAAGGGGGAAAAATGGTCAAGCAGCGATGAAAGACTGGTTAGAAATGATGGAGAATCATTTGTAATAGTCCCATCATGTTTTTCTGTGGGCCCAAGAGCACGAGGGAATTGAGAATTACAAATTGTCCAATTAAGACAGAAGGGCACCTGGAACAGTGGTTCATAACCTGTAGGAGTGCATATCAGAATGACCTGGAAACTTTTTTCAAATTATATCAAATTGAGGTGTGGGAATAGGATGATTGCAATAGGAAGAGACAAGCTTACATATACTTTTAAAACCTTCTGGGTGATTATCTTAAACTATCCTCTCTCCACCCTACCTCACACACACACATTTGAAAACTGTTCTGGACTTGATGTTAGTAGGCTGACATAGTGCAAGCTGGGTAAGAGTAGTAAAGAGTAGCTGGAAGGGAAGCAAATAGACTGAAAGAGTTAAGAGTAAGGTTTTCTGGAGTGATCTTAGTAACTACTAGTAAAATTTATAGGTGGGGTGTATGCTCAGCTGGTTAAGTTCCTGTTGCAGAACTTTACAGAGCTTTTCATATGCACATGAATCTCTAAGAAGGAATTTAGTATTTTAAGAAAATAGCTAACCATGGAACCCTTTTTTCATGGTACCTTTGGACTAGTTTCTACTAGAAAACATTTTGAAAATGCTGAATTAGAGAAGTCCTGCAATAATTCGTTCCAGTTTAAGAGTTCACAGGTTGTGGGAAAGGGAAGCTGTAGTGGAAAGGTGGCCTGTCCAGGTTAAAATCTAGAAAACACAGCTCCCAGGGTATGGGATCGCTGGGTTACTTACCATTCCAACAGGTCAACTGTTTTCTACCATTGAGTCCAGTGTCAGTTGGATCATCTGTATGAATGTTGAAGTTGTAAGTTTAAGACAAAAGTGGGAATTTATGAACTATTTACAAACAGTGTACATTCAGTAGTTAGGTTTCTCAAAAACAGTGTTGGATAAAGTCTTTATGAAAGAGACCAAAATCCAATGGCCTTTTAGGGTAACTAGCCTTTCCCTTAATTAACGACAAGAAAGTGGATAATATTAAAAGATACACTTTGATGTCTACGAGCACTCCATGTCAGTGACTTAGTATTTTGGGAATTTATCCACCTTTGGGCTGAGACAGAGTCACAGGCTTTGGGAATGTCACCCTGCCCCCATTTGTACTCCCTGGGCGTTGAACGGAATACTGCTTTTCCAGGGAAGTCCTGTTCTTACAGTTTGAGATGATTAATACCAAATGTTGTCTCTGAAGATTTCCAAAGAAACCAGTGATTGGTGAGGACAGGGATTGTTGGCAGGAATTAGACATACATATAGCATGACTGAGTTTTTAACAGTGATGTGATAGGAATTTTATGAGTATACAAGTCAGCTCCCAGCACTGAGACATACTAAATGAAAAAGGTTCCAGTTTTCAGTTGTCCCAACTGTGTGTTTTCCAGGTCACAAGTTTCCATTCTTTTGTGCCAATGATAGCATTCCATTCTTTCCCTCATGTATCTTTAATGTTGGATTTCCCCTCATAATCCTCTATGAAAGAAGAAAAATAACACACATGGCTTCTTTTTGCTTACAGCAGTATCCTTGTGATAAATTTGTGTGTGTGACCCCACTGAAGTGTTCAAAGCACATGGAAATCACTTACTGGTGACAGGTGTGCATTCTACGTATTGATTTTCCTCTGGATGCCTGAACTCTTTTTTTTTCACAGGTAAAGTCAGTGATAAACCTTTTGTTTGCTGCATATACTGGAGATGTGTCTGCACTTCGAAGGTATGTCAACAGGGTAGCATATGGTGTACAGATGTTTATGAAATTGATTCTGGGGAGAGGGCCATTTTAAAGCTAAAGTTTCACTTACATTTCCCTCTAATAAAAATAATCCAAAGTTATATTAAGTTTCCCCTTCCAGTGCCTTAGTCTTGCTGTAGTCTTTCTTTTTCTACTTCCTAGAAAAGCCCAGTCCTCTGTTTTCCCAAGTGGTAACTGTTCAACAAATCTGGCCAATTGATATTAGTGTTTTACTGGAATTGGACAATGCCTTCTCAATCCCCATCTATCCACACTCTCCATCTTTGGAAGTGAGGGAGGTGGGCAAATAGGAACACTTGATCTGCAGATCCCCATTCTGGAAAGGTCACAGAGGACTGTAAACTTGAGATGGTGAATGTTTCTTCTTACTCAAAAAGAGCAAAAGCTAAAGAAGAGCAGGGAAGTGGCATTTACCTAAGGCATCATGTTCTAGTTGAACAGGGTGTCCATTAGTGAGCCTAGTGAAGGATGACACCTTTCTCACAGGACCTTCAGTTGAACTGATGGAGGAAATGTTAGAGGCGAATTAATATAACAGCTATGCTTACAAATTTTCAGGTTTGCTTTGTCAGCCATGGACATGGAACAGCGAGACTACGATTCTAGAACGGCACTCCACGTAGCTGCTGCAGAGGGTAATATATGAACCACTCATTTTTTTTTTTTTTTCAAACTTAATTTCTACTTAACACTAAAACCTGCTTGTTTTACTTTGGCTGTAGGTCATGTTGAAGTTGTTAAATTTCTGCTGGAAGCCTGCAAAGTAAATCCTTTCCCCAAGGACAGGTGAGCCCTCGTGTTACTTTCTAACATTGGCAGGCCAGGCTTTTTATCATACAGGGCTATAAAAGTTAAATGATGGGTGTATTTAAATCCACATTGTGTATGTTGGAGATGAACTTGCTTTGAAGCCTTATAAAGGCAACAAACAAAACCTTGTTTCTATTCAGTAGATCATTCTTTCTCCTAGATCCTCTTGTTTACCTAAGGGAGTTCTCTCAGAATTATATTGGTTAGTCTGTCAGTGAGTATATTGTGTGAGAAAACAAGTTTTGGTGTTTGTTAAGATAAAATAGGAGTTTTGTCCTCGTGGGGCTTTTGACTACCCCAGGCAGACAAGATAAACATTGCAGGGGTATATTAAAATGTGTAAGGAGATTACTGTTCCAGAACTCTATTGGAGTTTGTTGAAATTCCTGGATTTGCTTGTAGTCAGTTTTAGAAAGCTTCACGGAAGTTGAATTTTAACCAGTGCTTTGGGGAAGAGATGAGATTTGAGGGCACAGAAGGAAGAGAGGGGCAGTCTATCTAGAGTGGAGGGATCAGCCTGGGATATGTTCTGCTCCTCTCCTCTTCTTCCTGGTCCACATGGCAACTTGACATTCATCCTGCAGTAAATCCTGTTCACAAGGTGGATGGTCAGGAGAGGGTTAAGAATGCAGCTTAGGTATACACACGCTTGAAGTAAATCCTGCACTAATACACTGGCATGTTATATAACTGGAGTTACATAACTGGGTGAGTCAGTGAGTAAGGAGAATAAAGGCTTAGAAGAATGGAAAAAAAATATTTGGTGGGAGAGGTTTGATACATGTGATTAGGAGTTTGGATTAGATCTTTGAGGACTATATAAAGTAACTTTGTGGAGCAAGTTGATTATTTTCTAGCTATTAGATCTTTCTGTTTCAGTAAGGTTTTACTATTTTTCAAATCAGTGGTTTGGGTTTTATTAGTTCAGCTTGCAGGAAATGCAGGCAAGTTATGACATCAGTGTCTGAGAACTGTTAGCAACTTGGTAATGCTCTGATTACCCAAAATCATGATCTTTATTGGTAGTATTCTAAAACCTCATGTTCGGGAGACAGTTCCTCATTTATCCCCAAATGTAATGTCCACACCAGCTCTTTCTTCAGAGCAAGGAACTGAAGAGGGTGTTTTCTCCTTGCCCCCTGTATTTATAATCCCAAGTAAAACACCGTTTAACACAGGCTGGAAATATTTACTATGCTTTGCATATTTAAGAATCAAAATGTTGGTTTTTGCCCTAAATCAACCTCTAAGAATGTGAAAGCAGAAGCATCCATCTGAGAGGCAAAAGTTAGCTCAGTAATGAACGTGGTAACTGGTTATTCAACGTTTTGAGAATGTAAGCTAGATGAACACATCTTTGTTTCTCTATTTCATAGAATCAGTATCACCTCAAATTGGTAAAACAGGCTTGAGCAAATTTAGTGTATAGAATTGATATTTTGCATTATTTCATGGAAAACAAGAGTCAGTTAAAAAAAGAGAGAGAGATAATAGTTTTCCCAGAAAGACAGGTAATTATATGCTGTAAATGATTGAAAAGTTACCCCATCACCCTGTTTGAGGTCACTGACTCCCTAACTTAATGAGGGCTAACGTAGAAGTAAAAGGCAACTTAATTCAGCAGTTTTTTTGAGAAGCACGTTTGTGTTAAATGTTACTTACATATAAAAGGTTACTTACCTGATTTTAAAAATGAAGAACAGGCTCCCAAACTATTCAAAAATATTTTTAAATGAGATTACTTAAAAAACTTTTAGTTCCACATTGGGACCCCACTGAGAAGGTAAAAGGTTAAGAACAAAGAAAGAAGGAAAAGCAGAAGCTTGTGAGAAAAAATCGAATCAGAGAGCCTACCAGCCATGGAGAAGTTAAGTGACATAATAGTAGGGAGAGGATGGAAGAGAAACTTAATAGTTTGTGAGGAACTAGGGAGGTAATTATCATGCTCTGTCATTTACTTGGGTTGTCACAGTTATACAGTGTTGACTCCTCTTCCAAAAGGCTAATTAGCTGATGAACCACTGCTGGCAGCTCTTCGTTTCTCATCTTCAGTAGTCTTCATCTATAGGACTCGAAAGAGCACAGCCCAGAGAAGCACACTTCCTGTGGAAAGAGTAGCTCTTCTGGTTGTAGAGTGGGTCCAATTGAGTCCCTAAAGTCCCATCCTTACCACAGATGATGAAATGTCAGTTCCTCTGAGGCCAGTCTTGTTCCTCCAATGTATATTTGAGCTCTAATAAGACCATGGTTATTTCCAGACTTTGTGGAGATTCACTGTGATTTTACATTGACAGGAACACAAATTTTCTGTCAAAGGCTAGGGTGATGGATGTTACACAGCTGAGTTTTCTTTGAACATTGTATTTAAAGAGTGATCCCTTAGGCTTTTCATGAAGGTAAAATTCAGGAATAGTAGAGGAATCTCTCTTACCTGTCAACACTAGAATTTCCCCTCCATAAACACTTAGTATGAACAAGACCATTTTGCAGAAGATGGTTTTTCTCTTCCTCCCCATATCCCAACTTGCTTGGAGATCACTTTTTGGATTATAAATCTCTTTCTGCATTTTTTTCAATATTACTTGTAATACTGTGTAAATAGCTAAATTTGAATGGCCCTTTAACCTGCATTTAAAATCTAAGATTATCATCTTTGTACAGAAATTCCCTAATGACCCTGTCTGTGCCATGCTACTTGTTTAGGTGGAATAACACTCCCATGGACGAAGCGCTGCACTTTGGGCACCACGACGTATTTAAAATCCTGCAGGAATACCAAGTCCAGTACACGCCTCAAGGAGATTCCGACAACGGAAAGGAGAATCAAACGGTCCATAAGAATCTCGATGGACTGTTATAATAGTCTTAAGCCCAAGATTTAAATCACTTACCTATGTAATTGTGGAAAATGATTATGAAGAACGTGTGTATTCCTATCTGGTAGTGATGTATATTTTACATTGGTCATTTCAGTGTTACTGGAGTTTCTTCATTGTGCACACAGGACAAATCTGATCTCTTTGGGAAAAAATAGAAATAAAACAATCTCCCTCCATAATGTGAGCAATATTTACCTCGTGCATTGTATAATTTGATGTAAAAGATACATTTATCAATGCTAGCTTTACTATGTGGTCTTCATGATTTTTGTGTATTTTGTGAATTTTACAGTTTATGGTGATGATCTGCTGATATGCATTTATAAATTAAACTCTATTGTACAGTCTGTCCAAATGGGTCAAGGCTACCTTTAGACAGTGTAATTTTCATGACTTCAAATACAGATTTAGTTTGAGTGAACAACTATATGCACTTATGGTTATGTGTTTAAAATGTCTCCCATCACCCTAGCTTCATGATGTGACTCTAAAAATTATAATAGTTAACAACTGTTAGTAGGATAGACCAATTCTAATTAGACTTTATCAGGGAATCTGTTTAAGGTATGTTTGGTGACCAAAACGTTATGTGTGAATGTAGTTAAAATATTTTGGAAAGAATTTCCTTTTTCTACATCCCCTTAGACCAGCTTCTTTTCCCAGACATTTAGCTCTTTGCCTCTTTCCTTTAGCTGGGAAAGTGGGTGCTGGCATACTATGCAGTTTTCATGTTTTCCACAATAAAACAGAAAATGCCTCCTGTATTTGGCATCCGAGCTGTAACTATGCCATTTGTCTACAGGAGTTGAACCAGAGACAGATTACTAAGCTAAATACAAATTATTCCAATTCGTCAGCCAATAAAAGGAAGGGATGTGCTCCGACAGCTCTTTAAGAAGATATTTTTCAGCTTTCAGGATAAATTCAGACATGCTCTAAGCTACCAAAGTTATTATGAAGGTATGGGAACTGCTACAAATAACATTTGTTTTAAAACCTGTCATTAAAAGTCTGCATCAAGGTATCTATTCTGTTTAGGGGATCACTAGATCGTTCCCATTTTCTCCTGATTTTCTACTGTATATTTTTGGTGGACTTTACAGTATAATAATAAGAAAAGGCTATTTCATTTTAAATCAAAATCCATCATTTGTCTTGGGGAGGAACTGCACATATACATTATCCTGTCATACCTCAGAGGTATAAAAGGGTATGTTAATGAGGATTTCTGAAATTAAACACACACACAAATGGACTTCTCTGAAGCTGTATTTAGTGAAATGAGCAGAGTCCTCAGCTACATGAATGCTGGCTGTTATGTTAATATAATAAATTCCTTTTTCTTCCCCTTTCTGTCAGCACACACTGCTGCTTCCAGGCTTTATCATGCCCAGTGGCTCCTATTCCCACTCAAGCGGCCTCCAGGTGTTTCAATTACTGCTCCCAGTCTAAATCAGTAACTTCTGCCATTGTCCCTTATTGCCTAGGCAGCACCTCGGTAGGTGGAACATGGTGTGTGTTCCTTAACGGAGCTGCATCAGGCACGAAGCCATTCTCAAGTCTGTGCTTCTGTGTGGAGTATGGTGGGTGGGCGTTCCTACCCCATGGGTCTATCAGACATGTAGATAGGTAGTATTTGTAAAATGCTGCAGAGGAACAGCATTATTCCCAAAGATATCATGGGGTAGACACTCTGTAATTGAAATGATTTGAAATAATTGCTCCAACAGCAGCCTGCTCTGTGTGATTTAAATGAAACATTAAGATAGTTATGTGACGAAGACTGCCAATGATTTTGAGCATTTTTGTTCTGTTACTTGGGAACAAAGCATTTTCATCTTTTCTCAGATCAAAACTATTCTGTGCAATCTTTGTTGTTTAGTTAAATGTGCCCTTATTTACACACGATGTTATTTATGACTGTAGGCTGGGTCTTGCTCTGGCTATTTGCTATTGGCTGGTAATAATAATGAACACATTTGACTTAAATACTTTTAACTGTGCTGTTAACTGCTGCCATCACTATGCTCCAAAGATCTTTTTATTCTGGCTTTAGGATCATATGTGCTTTTTCGGTACCACAGAGCTCTATATGGTGGTGTTTCTTTAAAGCTTTGTATACACTGTTGTTTTTGCTGGTCTCCATTCTAATGATCTCATATCTGAGTGTCATGTGCTGTACCCCACTGCTGCCCATCCTGCCCTTTAGCTGCAGAACTGGATCAGCTATTGACCATTTGATGCTGTTATCTGCCTGGCAGGAACTGAATGACCTAATGCTGGATTTAGATTCTTTCTGGGGATTGTACAGCTATGAATGTATTTGCTTCCAGAACCTCCCAAAGTGAATCTAATCTTAAAACTGTAAGTTGTAAGTATTCTGAAATTGAAAAATATTTATTTTAATTGAAATCAGGTAGTGTTGCTTTTTACAGCTTAATAAATACATGTATCAAAAAACCAAAAATGATTCTTTTAAAAAAAAGGTTTTCTCTTACATCACTGGGTTGGAAACTCCACTGAACATAGGAACTACATATAGGCATTTTTCATGCCTCCTATGGACCCAGGTACTATGCCAGTAGTAGTTACTGCAGTAGTTTTACTGCAGTAGGGTTACTGCAACGATTAGGATGAAAATTCTGTAAGCACTTCATCCCTGAAGGTGAGAAGACCCACAGGCATGTTTCTAGTCCTCTTAGAAGCTAACACTATCCTTTCACAGGAGGTGCTCAGTAAATATTTGCTACATTGAAATCTTTCACTAGGAGGGTTTGAACCTCTTTTAATGAAAAGAGAGGGTCTTTTCACAAATGTCTTAATGTGTATTGGGGGAACTGAACTCAGTGCTGCCACACTGGGGTCTACCTGGTCCATCCATGTATGGAATGGCATTCACTCCCAGAGCCAGAAAACCCTGGTTCAGGGTCACATGGTCTTCTAACCACAGAGAAGGTACCTAAACACCACAAATGCCATGGCTGTCCATTTTCAACAATCAAAGTTGTTTGTCACAAAGTAATCTGCTTTGCTTGCTATAACAGTCAAACAGTTTGTCTATATAAGGGATATTTTACAACTAGAAGAGACACCCAAAATCTCTACTCACCCTTTCTTGGATGAATGCCATTACTTTGAAATTATGTATATTTTTGTATAACCTTTAAATTATTCATAACTTTTGGCTATGTTTGCTTCACAAAAGCTTTCTTAAGTTTTAATAGGTAAGATGTTTGTACTAGATACACGATCCAGTATCTCAGACCATCATAAGTTCCACAAAACCAGAGATCTTTGTCTGGTTTACTTTGCCAATTTAGTTTCCCAAACATCTAGAATAGTGCCTAGGCCATGGCAGGTGCTCAACATATATCTGGTGAACTAATAAATGAATCTTACTAAGCAGAAGCCACTTTAGTAAACACCCCTTACTCTGGGCACAGCATCTTAAAGTACCAGAGCTTTCAAAACCATTTCTGGTTTTTTCTTGGGATAGTCAGATGTGAAAGGAGTGCTTTGTTCAATTAAGACCTAATATTCCATTTCAGCTTACAGACAACAAATAGACTTCCATCATTTAATACTATTTACTGCCACTTCAGAGAACACTTTCCTGAAAAGGGAGAAATTTGTCCTAAGTGGTACATAAAGGTTCTGTGCTTATAAAACATCATACCAGAAATACTCTTAAAACACACAAACATCCCTTTACCAGGATCTACTCAGTGACTTCTTATAATGATCAAATACATAGAAATACAAACATAACCAGCTAGGCAGGGCATTTATCTGTTGTACTTCATTCCCTGGAGAAATACACTCTTGATGTTTATTATGAAAAAACTTGATATTTCCTAGATACAAGTACTGCAGACAGGGAGATGAGAATGGTCATATTTGCTATGAGGCCAGAATTCAAGCTTATACCACCATTCCCTGATAGCTCAAACAACAGTTGAATCTAACCTGCCCATTTACGTCTAACCTAGTGATTCTTCTATTATACTGTTTTTTTTCCCCCAGCACTCAATGCCTTTTAAGAGGGTCACAGCTTTCTGGCTTAGAGCATCTTTGGAGAAAAAAAAATGGCAGCTTTTTGTGTGGGTGCAATAACTTCTCAGGAAGTAATACCTCACCTCATCAAGGAGGTGTAGGTTTTAGATGCTGCTATGGAGACAACAGTCACATTTTACATGTATTTTAAAATTAAAAACACATTATAGCAGTATTGAAATTCATTTTAAAATACCAAATTATTTCTGCACTTGGAGGCAGCTATGGTGGTCACCAAGACCAAAGGATTTTCATTTGTTTATGGTACTCATTATGACTTCTCTCAGTAATGTTTCTTCTCTCATCTCCTCCACTAACCTACCTTAATCAGGGTAAGAGAAGGCAACACTTAGGAAAACGATATTGGTCTTATTTAAAAATAAGGAGTGACATTTTTATGTTTAAACATAAGATGAGAAAAACATCAAACCTACAGACAATGCCAGGAATGTTTAAAATCTTTACACCAGATATTATTTTTAACAGACTATAAGTTTAATACTTTAAAAAAGTAAACAAAATCTCTGGACATGCAGGAAAATGAAACTATGCCAAAGCATTTTTAGAGGGCAAAAATATACCAAATAGCTAAATAGCAGGAATTACAAACGCCTTTTTAAACTGCTGTCTTCTTTGTTCCTTTATCATTTTAATTTAAAAAGTCAATGCAAACTCAGGTTCATGTCAATCATCTTATGTAAAAACTGAGAGGAGGTTTTAATTTGTTTAATAAAGTACCATGTGCGTATTATATTTAATGTAATACACATACTTTAAAATAGACCTCAAGAAAACTTTATCCCCACCAGAAAAATACAGTATTTACATAAAAATATGATTGTGGTGGTGATAGCAGAAAAATATGATTCAGCTGCAGACAGCTGTTTGTGAAAGTTATCTAGAAGACCTCTATCAAACCTACTCCCCAAACCACTTCTGTGTATGTCAGTGCTAGGGAAGGGGCAAGGTAAGAAACACAACACTTCACAAAACATCATCCAGTCCAAAACAGATCTAGAAAAAGCACAAGAGAGATAGTGGAACCATCTGTAATGTATTTGTGAGAGATACACATTTGCCAGTGAAAATTACCCAATTCTCAAGGCAGTTACACAGGATGAGTTTTCAAATTATTGGATTCTCATAATCTCCACCTAATGATTTGTCAATTACTAGTTTTTCTTCTCAATTTTAAAATTTTTACTAAACAATAAAGACAAGTGAACCCACTTATGAAACATGCATTAAATTTCTGAGTTTGTTTACATCTACAATTAATTTCAACTTTTTGAAAAAATAATAGGATTTGCCTTAAGAGAGCTGTTAATAGTTTGGCTCCCTTGATAGAACTGTGAAGACAGTTTCATTTACTAACTTCAATTTCATGATGAAGGCAGAATATATTCAACTTTGGTATTAAAGCTGAAATGGAAGATACTACTCATGAATTTGTAAAGTTTACTTCCTTCTATTGATATTAGCCAGCATCATAAAGCCATACCAAAAGCTAATTCTCCCAAGAAAGAGAATCTTTAGTTTTCAATGGCCAGTGTGGAAAATATAATAACACACATAACTTTTATCCTCTGCCCAGATACAGGACAGCTTTGCACTATTTCACAGGCAAGCCACTGGCAAACTTGAGGCTATATTTAAAGCAGAGAGAACAAATAAGAATAACCATGTGATCTATCCAACCACCTGTAACAATTTGGGCCCTGACTATGCATAGCATCTACTACATGCTGCTAAATGTCTCACCTTTCCTAAAGGACTCTCATTCTAGTCCTGATGATTTTGGTGTACCAGGATGTTTTTCATCTAAACCCTCTATGTGGAGAAGGCCTTTCAATTTTACCTTCAATAAGATGCATGAAGCCCTTCAGAGTAACAGATGTTTCTGAATTAGGGAAAAATCCACTTGCTATCAACAGGTTGCAGCAAATTTCTTGGCCTTTCTTTAGATTCCCTAGAAACACAGGATGTGAGGGAACACAGTAGCAGAAGGGAATCACAGGTGGGAAGGAAAAATGTCTCCAGAGAAGATGAGAAAATTCATGCTCTAGACCGCATTCATCTGTAAGAGAGAAAATGTAACGACATTACTACACTGGTCCTGTAAAACGCAGACTCATAGCTAACATTCCTTGTGTGTCCTACAGTAGAAAGACATCCCCCAGCAAAAAACCACCATGGGATTAGAGGGCCTGCAGCATGTGCTATCCGTTTTCCTAGCCTAATCGAGACCTTTTATACCACCTAAGCTGATGGATTATTACTCTGCAGCCTACCGGCTTAATTCTGTCAATTCATCCAGGCTGAATAAAGCTTTCTGCTGTTGGGCAAGTCTGGGGACTGCGCAATGTGGCAAATCTGCTCATGCAAAACAAGGGTGAAGCAGTGCTGAGCTGCACGCCAGAGGGAGAGATGAACCTGGGGAAAATGATGTATTTTCCTTAAAGGCCACTCAGTAGGAATAACAGATGAAGGAGTTTCAGGTACTGGCTAGACAAGCAGAAGGCTTAGGAACTCCTCCCCTAGCCGTGCCTCTGGCCCAGCTGCCTCCAATAGGGCCGTTCGTAGACCCAGAACTGCTCATCCACAGGACACAGCCTGAAACAAACATCCCCCCTCACGTCTATGCTGGGCCCTCCCCTTACTCCAGGTGCTCTCAACCGGGGTGATTCTGTCCTCCGGCAACACCTGGAGACATTCTGCATTGGCATGACTGGGTGTGGGGGTGTGGGCTACTGACATCTAGTGAAGAGAGGCCACGAATGCTGCTATCCATTCTGCAATGCACAGGACAGCCCCACCCAGGGAATCATTCACCAACCCCCCCCCACCAAAACACCAACAGCAACACAGCTTTAGACTACATAACCCTTGAAAACAGTCCTTTTATTTTTTTTAATCCCAAGTAGTCAATAGTGGGTGGTACATTGTGGGTTCCTAGGAAAATATTTTGGATTGAAAAGCACAATGAAGTTTTAGCCCCTATGTTTCAATCTGAGAGTAAAAATATGTAAAGACGGTGGTCTTTGGAGAGACAGAGAGAAAGCAAGTGGGCATGAATCCAAATCCTGTTACTGTGTCTTACTAGCTGTGTGATCAAGCCATGTTCCTTCACCTCCAAATCCCAAGCTCCTCATCTATTTGAAGAAGAGTCCCTAACAGACTTGTTGTTGAAAGGGTTAAATTATACAGCATATATAGAATACTTAGTATGTGCTATGTGCTTAGTCATGTCTGACTCTGTAATCCCATGAGCTGTAGCCCACCAGGCTCCTCTGTCCATGGGGATTCTCCAGGCAAGAATACTGGAGTGAGTTGCCATGTCCTCCTCCAGGGGATCTTCCCAACCCAGGGATCGAACCCAGGTCTCCCGCTTTGTGGGCAGATTCTTTACCAGCTGAGCTACCAGGGAAGCCCAAGAATACTGGAATGGGTAGTCTATTCCTTCTCCAGGGGATCTTCCCAACCCAGGTGTCAAACCAGGATCTGTTGCATTGCAGGTGGATTCTTTACCATCTGAGCCACCAGGGAAGCCCAGAAGAATGCTTAGTATAGTCAATGGAAAATAGCAGACAATTAATAAATGTTCCTACTAATATCAGCATTGCCCAAAGGCCTCCAGGAGAGGAGCCTGGTTCTCATGAAGTCCTGGAGGGAAAAATTTACTGTACAGGAAAGCCAGACTAAACAAATACTGCAGTCAGGCTACAGAGAACACTGGTGCTCTGTCTCAGGAGGCTGCAGTCCTCCGGCTCTGGAGCAGCACCAGGCGTCAGCTCCAGTGCCTGCTGCTCCAGAGAGACAACCCCCAGACACACCCGAACACCAGCCAGCTCCATGAAAGGTCTATTTCAGAGCATACGCCCTAACTCCCAAGACTGGACACTAGAAGGAAATCAGGCCATGGCGGAGGACAATTTGGGACAGACAAGGTGGAGTCCAGCCAATTTGGAGACAGAATCTAACTTTTATTTTGTCTCACCAGTGCTGTGCCCATATTAGAGCCTGTTTTAGCTCTTAAATCTTCCATGGGTTTAATCCGGAGATTTGTATGTGTGCGTATGTGCAAAAATAGATTTTATTCTACAAATGAAATGAACAAAATCACCTGGAATAGAATGGATGGCTCCTGGGCAGGGGGAGAGGGGATCCAGAGCCATAAAACCATTTCCTAGTATTTATTTAAAGTAAATAGCTCCCACTGTTATTATTCCCAGAGCACAGAGAAGCAGAGAAAGCAGTCATGCTGCATGCACAGATGGAGGGGACTAATCCATCTTATTTTCTCAAGGTCACAGGGGATAATGGTGTGACAGAGGTGGAGTGCAGATTTCCAAATAACAAACACAAGCCTCTCCCCCAAAGGTTACGCTGCCTTCATCTTAATAAACCAGAATAGCACACACTCAGTGTCAAGTGCAAACAGCTTCCCTGGGGTCCAGGTTTTAAATGAATCATAGATGAGCTTTCTAGGTGAGGGGGTCTCAGGAGAGTAGACAAGAACATGCAGTCCAGAGGCACCCCAGGGGGATTCAAATATTCATTCCCTCATTTACTGACTACCTGATCTTAGGCAAATTTGTTAATTTTGGAGAAACTTTTTGTTTACATCTGTAAAGTAGGAAAAATAATAATATCTAACTCAGAAGATCGGTGTGAGGACTAAGTTTCTACCAGTAGCATGCCCGGTACACAGAAAGAGCTTAACAAGTGTCACCTATTAATAGTGATGAAGACCATGATGATGCAACCTGCTCGGGAACAACAAACAAACACACGGTTGCTGGGTTCTGTCCATTGGTCTTACAATTTCTGAACAGGGCTTTACAGTTATTCCAGTTTTGTGCTGGGCTCACAGAGCACTTCAGAGCAGAGTGGGGAGCTACATTCCAACAGAGAATGCAACCTTATACATGTAAAAGTTTCGTTTTTCATTTGCTAATAGAACTATTTTGCTATTACACTACCTAAGCATTTTTCCAAGTAATTTTTTTTTCAGCCTCAACAATCAGGAGGGTGTAAGAAAGCACAGTCTCTAAAGATTTTAGCCCATACTTCTGCAAGTGAGGGAAAAAGATAAGGTTACATGCCAGAAACTTAAGTCTAAACAGATACTACTGATGACACACAAATGCCTTCCCTGAACTCAAGGATTTGTGACCCTGAATGTCGGAAGATGGCACCCTCTCAACCGGCATCTGCTCCCTCCTCCGCTTAATGCAGTCTGTGCCAGGACCACCCTCCCCCTCACCACCCCTCAACCCCCGATCCCTGGCCTGGGGCACACAGCGATAAAGACAGACTGGGGATGACTCAGAGAGATTTTTTTTTTTAATTAAGAAAATTTTAAAAAATGAACTGGAATAGCTTCATGTGGAAAAGAGCTTAAAATTAAACAGCATCAGGAAACATCCAGCCAATAAAAAAATAAAATTTTTAAGAGATAAGATTTCAGATTTCAGGCAGACAATACTCGTTGACACTCTGAAAAACATTCTCCCAAAGAAAGAATCACTCTTTTGGTGGACAGCCCGGTTCTTATCCTTATACTGACAATCATGACAGTATTTCATTTATAGTATTCATGACTGTATTTCATTCCTTGAACTTTTGACTCTTGACAAGCCCTTCCCAGCTCCAGATGTGAGTGGCACAACTTAGCTCTCAAACATAAAGCAGGTGAAAGTGTTTCGTTGTGGCTCGCCAAATCTCTACAAAGATTGCAACTACCAAGCGTTAGTCTCCCTTCCTAAAAATAACACCTCTTCACTCAGACACAGGGCTGAAACAACAGGCCAAAGGAAAACATTTTCTTATCAGGAAAATCTTAGTTCCTTTATATATGAGATTTCTACATGGATAACTTTAAAAGGCAGAGGGTGAATTTTTAAATGTTTGAAATATTATTTTGGGGAAGGTGCTGAATTCCAGAAATAAAGATCTTGGTGACAATGTAGGTTGTTTAAACACAGCAGGCTCCAAGTTGTCACAGCTTATCTAGAAAACATCCTTCTGGGCCCCTTCCGAGAGCTCACAGACAGGCCCAGGGTTGGCCAAGCGCCTTCCTGGCCTCGGAGAGCCAACACTGAGATCGTCCCTGCGTGCTGGTACTCACCATATCGAATTCTACAGAGCCCACCATCCGAGACACCTCGTCAAACTCCTCAGGAGACATGGGAAGAAGGTTGTCTGTGGTCTGAAGTCGAGAAGGGTGACTAAAATGGGGGAGAAAGAAACAGGAAATGTTGACATCTAAATTGTGGAAGCAGTACCACCAGCTTGGCCATTTCATCTCTGGCCTGTGTCATCACTTCAGTTTTTTATTTCAAGAGAAGTATGTGCACTTGTAAGATACATTTGAAAAAGCAAGGATCTCAAGAGGTTCATGTCCCCAGCCCGGCCCCTCATGAAGCACGTTGGACTCTGGATATGTGAGCGAGAAATAGCCAGTCTGGGTCCTGTACCGCTTCTGCCTGGGTAAACCTGGGTGCGAGCGTGTGCAGCGTGTCGCCTACCCTGGCCCAAGAAGCGCCAGAGGAAATGTCTGGGGAGTCCCTCATCCCTACCTTGAGGTTTGTATGCAGATAAAGCTGCTCCAGAGGGTTTTTACATGAAGGCTACATCCATTCACCCCAAGACAGTGCTGCAGGCCAAATAACTGACAATGACTTTTCCAAAATTTTTTCTACCTTTTACAAAATGAAACAACAAAATAAAAGCAAGCGGACAAAAAAAAAAAGGTATCTCAATCATTACTTTGGCCTTTTCTACATTAAAAAGAACTGCTTTCCCACTCTCATCAATTTTTGTTCATTTTATTTACACTCTTTCAAAATATCAGTTTGGGGAGAACTTATATACCTTAAATACAACCTTGTTTTGGGTTTGTTTGTTTTTGTTTTTGTTTTTAATAAAGGCAGTGAAACGCTGACAGGGAGTGACACAAAATCTCTAATTAGGATCTCTCCAACAAGTCCAACTGTGATGATGACAGCAACAATTACAATGGAAAAGCAAAGAACAAGCATCTTCAACAGGCCCCAGCCAGGACAGGGGGCTTGTTTGAGGATTTTAAACATGCCACTCTTCTGTGTTCACTTACACTTCAGACACAGAAATCAATTCAGTCTTGATGTATCCTGTTCCTTTAGGGCCATCAAGTTCCATAGGCTCTGGGGCTAGAAGCAAACACATCGTGGACACTTTCCGTTAGCAGATATCACACAAGAACAATCAACTGCAACGTCCCTGCTGGCTCAGTGGTAAAGACCCCTGAGGATCCCACATGGTGAGGAGCAACTAAGCCCATGCGCCACAACTAATAAGCCTGTGCTCTAGAGCCTGGGAGCCGCAACTACTGAGCCCACGCACCCTAGAGCCCATGCTATGCAAAAAGAGAAGCCACCACAATGAGAAGACCATGCGTTGCAACTGGAGAAAAGCCTGAGCAGCAGCAAAGACCCAGCACAGCCAAAAATAAATTAAAAAAAAGAACAATCAACTTTTTCTTTGATCAAGACTGGATTTGTTTTCCTTGACAGTCAGCTAAGATTCCCTGCCTGCGTCACCTGAAATTGTGGTATGGATGCAGAAACAACGAGAAGAAAAGGGGAGGTACGTTCTTCTGTGCTGAACATAGACAAGATGGGAGAGACGTTTCTTTCCAAGGCCCGAAGTCCTACAGAAGTTGCATCTGGTTTATGGTCCTGGCCTGGCTGGTGTCATAGACACATCAGTCAAGGTGAGCTGCGGGCATCTTCTCCCCAAGTAATTGTGTTAATACTCAAATAACTGATCCTGAAAAACCATTAACTCTGTTGGCATGTTCTAAAGCAGGTGAGTCTAATTTCCCCTTTCTCAAATACAGTCGAGGGAAGACTAAGCAGTGGAAGACCTGTGTGCTAAGCCTAGACCTGCTCTTAGTGAGGAGGAGACCTAGTAACTTACTGGGTCACTGTGCAGGGACCACTTCTCTTCACCCAGGCCTCCGCTTGCTCAATTTCAGGTATGGGTTGACATAAATCAAGTGACCATCAAAGGTCCTTTTATCCCTTCCACTCAGAAAAAGTAAAAAATGTAACAAACACAGAAGACCAGAAATGGACTTTTCCAACACCCCTAAAATGAAAAATCATTTGCTCCTTTCTAACTCTCTGTATCAGGCCAAACAATGTAGCACGTGTCAACTGTACTATGTTTTGAAGGCCTACTTTTACCAATTCAAAAGGAGGGGGTGCCCTGTACTTACAAGAAGGCAAGGGCAGTGTGGAGGAGTAGGATTAAAGCCTGTCTGCAAACCTCTGGACAAGATGAAGGGAGAACATGACCATGGCGAAAACTAGGCTGTGCTATGACTCAGCAGGCAACTCCTGTGCACTCTCCTCACTTACCTTCCTTTGGCCTGGAGTAGTATTTTCCAAAGGCATGGTCTTTATCAATATTTGGATACAGAAACTTCAGGGGATTCTCTGGAATATTTTCAGCAGCCATGACTTTATAATTACGAATAATGTCAGGAAAAGTAACCGCAGAAAGTTCTTTCTTTGTGTAGGGTTCAACCGCGTGGAAGTAAGGTTCTAAAAGGAAGAAAAGTCAAGTGAGTCCCATGGAATAGCCCAGAACAACAGAGGAAAGAAACAAAACACTGCAGACTTTATGGATTTAACAGAACCTGGTAAGAACTAAACATAATCTAGGAGTTTCATCACAGCGTGTGTAACTGATTCATTTCTAAATAAATTAACCTTTCATTAAGACAGGAAAAACAAAGGCCATCATCACTCTCAATAACATTGCATTTGTCATTATTTGCTTAGATTTGTAAATCTAGTCAAAAAAATTTTACTAGACACCCATAAAATAACTAATTACTACTTGGGTCTTCTTGGCTCAAGCCACAGATTAGGTTAACAGAAAAGCTCACTTTCTTTTCATATTGAAAAATGAAAATAAACAATGACAATACAAGGAAAACTTTTTAAACAAACCAAAAATGGACCCTATTTGCTATCTTTTTCTATAATTCTGAATGCAAAATCACCCAAACTTTAATTTGCTCCTAGTCTTAGTTCCAGACTTCACTGAATTCCTGCTTCCTAACTGTTTCAGGATCTCACTTTGGGGCTCATATTCCAGAGGTCAGGTGCTCTAGGGACTCTGCTCCTGAACTTCAGACCAAAGCTGGTGCTGCCCGGCTAAGACTGCCCAGTTGTCAGTGGTGTGCATCTCTGCCCGCTTTGCTAGCTCCATCTCTCCGCAAAGCTCCAGAAAGAACCACCAGGGGAGAAGCAGAAAAGGCAGGCTCTGCCCCTACTGTCCCCCTCCCTGGGCTCTACTCCAGGCTCTCTTGTTTTTCACCAGAAAAAAAAATACATAGAACTAGAAAAGCATCCCATCTTATCGCATCTTCTAACTGAAAGCAGAAGTCACTGGAATAGTTCAGTTTTCCCTCCAATCCTTCAAACAGAGCAAACTAGAAGTAACAGGAAAAAGTCACCAGTTTGTCTTTAACCTTTTTTCATCTCCACCAAAACATGTTTCTTATTCCCCAGAAACCTGTTTTGTATACTTAGGTTTTCGAAACTGTTTTGCCATGGATGAACTGCATCAGATAGAAACCCAAGATAGACCCCATATAAACGTGCACATGCTCTGTCTGAAGGCAGGGTGGAGAACCAGTCCCAGGACCCCCTCAAACAACCAGCCCTCATCCTAGCACATCCACACGTGATTCCCCTCAGTGGGTCTGGAAGCTTATGCCTGCACACGATGGGTTTCCTCCCAACAACTAGCTGCCAGTCATAGGGACTCACATTCTTCACCTACAGGTATCAAACCTCAACAAGAGGAAAGAATGTGACCTTGTCTTTTAAACAACCATTATGTGCACAACAGGTTCTATGCAAAGAGTCCCACAAACTCTTGGGTATGCAATAAATTCCTATTAGGGAAGCTCAACTGGGGTGGGCTACAGGAGCTGCAATTTTATGTCACAGGCTCATTATTTGTATGAGCTGATCTGCAGTAGAGGAAGGGCTTGCACCTGTGGGTCGAATGGGGGTGTGTGCAGGAACCCTGGCTTACCACCTCCATTTTGGGACCGTTCCACCCACGTGAACGTGATCGCCCCTTCCCGGCAGCTCTCGCTGAAGCGCAGCAGGAACGTCCCAGGCTGTTGGTCCTTCAGCAGGGCTCGCTCTCGCTCCTTGCTAATAAAGCCCACGATACACCTGGATGCGGAAAGGGATCAACGGAGGCACTCTGAGGTTCGGTCATGATTCTATAATATTCCTGCTCATTTACCAACCAAGATGACTACAACGTGACACAAGAACACAGGATAAAAATGTATCGACTATTTTAGATGCTTTAAAACTATTTCATTGACACTTCAGGAATCATTTCAGTCATACGTATATATGCTTAACTCCCCCAAAAGCTCATTAACCTGGTGCCAACAGATGATCAATAAATACTTTCTGGATTAATGAGCCTTTCATTTTCACTTGGTGATTGAAAATGTCTGAATTTATTTATCTTTTACAGTGAAGAGGAAGGCTCAGACGATCCATTTTCATATTCTTAACTTCTGACCAAGTTAAGAATCTCTTTGCTGAAATCTCAACTGACCCTGGGAATAAATTAGAAACAATTTACTGAGTTGGGCTTCCCTGGTGGCTCAGTTGGTAAAGAACTGCCTGCAATGGAGAAGACGCATGTTCGATCCCTGGGTCAAAAAGCCCTCTAGAGAAGGGAATAACAACCCACTCCAGTGTTCTTGCCTGGGAAACACCATGGACAGAGGAGTCTGGTGGGCTACAGTCTATGGGGTCATAAAGAGTCAGACACAACTGAGCGACTAACACTTTAAACTTACTGTGTTAAAAACAGCTTTTTCTTCCTTACTGGGAGGCAATAAAGAAGATGCTCAAGAAATTTTTGTACAATGAATGCATGCATAGCACTCAGGGTTTTTAAACTCAGCTTTGAAAATGGGGATATGTGTATACCCGTGGCTGATTCATGTTGAGGTTTGACAGAAAACAGAATTCTGTAAAGCAATTATCCTTCAATAAAACATTAATTAATTAAAAAATACATATATGTTTATTATGGAAGTATAAGTTTAATCTTATGAGGGCCCACTAATGAATCCCTGAAGGGATAGCCTGTAAGCGTGTTTCAGTGGGATGCTCACAAGTCTCACCAAATAATGAAGTCTGTCTTGGTCAGGACTATCTCTGCCTTGCAGTAACGGAGTCTGTGCTCAACATATGCTTCAAAAATACATCTATCTGTGGTCCTTACCCATCATTCCAGAGAGCAAGCAGGTGTTTTTTAATGAGTTCAAGGATGCTTTCGATCCAAAGCCAGAACGGAAAATTTTTATCATTTATATTTTCCTGCCAAGTAAATAGATGCACACATTAGAAACCAAGAAATCCCAAACTCTGACTTCTCCTGTCTCCTCCTACCCTTGGGTTTTAGTTTGCAAAGACTGCCCAGCTGCCAAAGCTAGCATTGTCTCCTACAG
Organism: Bos indicus; assembly: GCF_029378745.1. Lineage (NCBI taxonomy): Eukaryota > Metazoa > Chordata > Mammalia > Artiodactyla > Bovidae > Bos > Bos indicus. Next base: position 79,440,133 of record NC_091761.1, read on the forward strand.
AGCCGTCCCTCCCCTTCTTATCGGCTTTCAGACACCCAGCTCTCCACATCCTGAGCCAGACTCTGCTTCCCTCTCCAAACATTAGTGACCTAGCCAGGGCATGACCCCCTGGGTGATCACAGTGGCTTCCCACTGCTGAACTCCAGTAGCTCGAGCTTGTCAGCACTGTCTGGTGACCCTCACGGGGTCGATTACCAGCCCCCTGAACTGGGCCCCTGCTTGAGTAGGCTCGGGGACGGTCATCTGGCCCATGGGCTGTCCACACCAGCACAGAGCACACGTTACTCACGGACGGGGCTAACATGCTGCCAAGCCAGGGCCCAGTGTGAGCAAACAGAGGACTCATTTCGGATGTGAGAGAATGTTATCACACAGACAGGTGCTTCCTGTCAGACTCACACTTGGAGCCTAACCTTCGCGCTGAAGGAAAGTAAACAACTTGTCCTAGGGGTTCCATGGGCTAGAGAAACCTGCCAAAGCAAGCATGGTGCAGCCAGCACCTTGTTGAGAAATCCAAGAACCCTACAGAGAGCAGAAAGCACTCAGAGTGTAAATCCGAGACAGCACCCACCTTACAGAACCTTGTCCATGGAATCAGACCATCGGGGCCGGCGTTGGGGCCTAAACAAATAAAAACAAGGTTTTTCAGGAACTGGGAATCAATTCTGAAGCTTTGGCTGGGCTGATGGCTCTTGTATTTGCTCTCAAAGAGCCAACACTCAACCAAGGCAGGGTGGATGTACACGGTCAGGAGTCTCAGATCCTAACTGCCTGTGCTTTCTGGAGAAGCCTAGGGTGGTCCCTCCTTGTGCAATGGCACTTGCCGTCCTCCCTCTCCTTTCTTACCAGGCTCCTCTCCCAGTGACCCTGCAGTTTTTTTTTCAAGTGCAAACTAAGACCAAGAATCACTTGCAGGTGATCGATTTAACTGACACAACTTTATAGGCTTATTTTAGATATTAATTAGGTATTTCCCTCAGCCCTCCTCCAAATCAGGCTCAGGGAGGCAAATCAAAAGGCAAGTGAGAGAAATGAAAGGGGAAGGAAGCCTAGGGGTCACCTCCTACACAAACCAAAGCAGCTGAGCCATGAGAAGTGGTGAGACTGACACCGCTCTTCACAGAGAATCGCAGATAAGCCATTACAGGCAGGAAGGGTATCTGTCTTAACTCTCAGCAAACAAGGGATGGAATAAGGTTGACTTCTTACTTTTTCCAAAATGCACAAGACCCCCACTGTGACAGCTACATGGCCAAGAGAGGGCACTGCTGAGAGCTATCCAGGTTAGGAAAAGTCTACTGATGCCTGCAGGACATGCAGCTCTGCTGTATAGAAAGCAAATCTGGAAAAAAAGCCATCTGTGGATTTAGAAAAAAAAATAGTTCAGATATTCCCATTCATTGAAGATCTGACCTTAAGACTGATGGGTCTTAGATTTGCTTAGTGTAGAAGACTAATAAATCCATGACATTAGCTACTGAAAGGGAATTCTCTACCTTGGCCTGGACCCTGCCCATCAGGCGATGCTGATCATGGGTGTCCCCTAATGTGGACAGTGTCTCCTCCCATTTGGGCCACCTGACCTAAGAGACCTGGGTGTGTGTTGTGGGGTGGGTGGCCCCAGGACCTGATTCTTACAATGCTGGGGGCTTACTTTTTTCTCCCCAAGGTTAATCAGACTTCATCTTTCTCAGACTTCACCTTTCTCCAAGAATTTATTTTAGCCACAACTAATATATTTTACATAACTCAGAAATCTTTCCCTTAGGAGCCTTGCTCAGAAATGTTAATATGAGATAATGGGAAAATGATTCATTTAAATCTTCTATCAAGTCGGCATCTCCTTCTAAAGTGAGGCATCACTCTCTCTTACCTATAATAAATGGCAGTTGGAAACGCCAATAGATTCCTAACACACTCCTAACTTGAAGATGAAGAGCAAAGGGGGGAAAGGAGAAGTCAAGATATTTTTTATGAATTTTGATTGTTGGTTACATAAAAAGTGAATATGCTCATACCAAGAAGCTTCTCCCCCAGCATGTTCAGCTGGTCCACATTGAGACCTCTTTTGGTGACAGAAGAAAACTGCCAACTCAGCACCTCTGAAAGCTGAGACCATCGTGCACAAGGTGGGTTCAGGAAGAAGGACAGATTCTAGAGAGAAAACACCGAGAAGCTAAAAGCCACTGATGAGTCACCAGTCACAAGCTCAGCATGGAAACACGGATCTGTGCCAAAGTTTAGTTCTAGTCTATGACACACATATTTTCACAGCAGAAGAAGAGAAATAGTTCTATTTGCAGACTCATATCTGTGCATTTATCTACTCACTAAAATTTAACTCCCGAATCAATACTCGTGGCACTTTGGCATTCATTTGTGGACGTACCCAGGCACAGAGCCGTGAAAACTTTGAGTCGCCAAACATGTATGTTTCCGGTTGAAGTCAAACAAAGCTATGCTCTGCCTTCCTGTTTCAGCTCTCACACTACACCCAGTGTCTTCTTTGAGGTCTGTTGTGGTCTTTGCATTTCTGTAGGTTTTTTTGTTGGTGATTTCATTTTTAAAAATGCCCCTCAAAGGCGAGCTGAAGTGCTGTTTAGTGCTCCTAAGGAGCAAATGCACATGATATAGAAGTTTTGTTCAGACTGAGTTATAAAGCTGTTTGCCGTGAGTTCGATGTTAATGAATCAACAAGTATGTTAGATAAGGGATCTTTAAACAAAACAAGGTGATGTATTGATCTGCAGATGCGAGGGTTTTGCCAGAGGCTGACGGGAAACCATACTTCCCTCAGGCACAGTGATTCAGTATCTGCTAAATAGTGCTCACAGTGACTTCAAAGAACGTAAGTACAGTGAATAACTGGAACCAATTGTAACTAATGCACCATGAGTATCCCGCACTCTTAAGAACAGAGCCTGCTTGTTTAGCAAGTGTATACATTTTTAAAAAGGCCTAACACAAAATCATCTGTTGCCCAAGCTTATTCACATGGAAGGAAAATCGTAATTTTTCATTTCTAGTACATACACGTGCTTCTGGAATGCTTCGCTATTCCAGAATTACTCAGCTCCTTAGCAATGAGTTGAGTTGTGCCCACTTTCCCCCCAGCATCTGGCCCATACAGGCTCTTTCAAATATGCAGAACTAGAGCAGGGGGGTCTTTAAACCCTGGTATGAAAGTGGATGTGTTTTCCTTACCCGGGGTTCTGCCACCAGCATGTTGTACCACAGGATAGAGGCCCAGCCACTTGGGAGCTGGCTGACATTGGAGATCACCACGACGGGTAGAGAGGTCGTCTACAAGATGACAAAGACCTTGAAATCCTCGAATCCCAGAAACAGTACCTGTAGACCACTGTGCAGCCTCACAGCCTAACAAGGAACCCTATGTATATCTGCATATATTTTATTCTTGAAAATTAAGAATGTAAAGGTACAGTCTTTGGTTTTTAGTTGAAGTTATCTTTGACATATATTTTCAATTAAGAAATAAATGTCAGAGCTTCATATAAAAAATTAACACAGGACATCTCAACTGGAACACTTGGAGCTTCCCTTGTGGCTCAGCTGGTAAAGAATCCACCTGCAATGTGGGAGACCTGGGTTCGATCCTTAGGTTGGGAAGATCCCCTGGAGAAGGGAAAGGCTATCCACTCCAGTTTCCTGGCCTGGAGAATTCCACGGACTGTATAGTCCAAGGGGTCGCAAAGATTCTGACACAACTGAGCAACTTTCACTTCAGACAAAGGTTAACTTAGTTCTCTAGCAGACTGAACCATTAAATTAGCATTGAGACAGTATGGCTGAAAACAGCAATTTTTTCTTGGCAATTAGATAAGTATGTCTAAAATAAAAATACGTGTATCAGTTTAAAGTACAAATAAAGTTTCCCATTTCTGGAACATGTAAGTCTTACCTCAAGGTCAATGACCAAACCAGGCTGGCACAACTGGGTTTCAAAACTAAGGGAGTGAAGCTCTTCAGTGACGATGAGAGGACCCTTGCAAAAGAAAATGGAAAAAAAAAAAAGAATACAGTGATTAGTTCACTGATCCTGCAATTAGCAAGAAATTACTAAGCATTTTAACAAGCTCCAGAAAGCAGGAGCCCAATCAGGCACAATTTAGAAGATTCTAGCTTTTAATAATCTATCCCAGATTTAATTATCCCGAGTATCTGTCGGTAGGGAAATAGCAACTTCTAATGAGTTTATTCACAACCTAAGGCTTCCCGGCCCTCAGTCCCCTCTGCCCACCATGGACCCGCCTGGCCTGGGCTGCACACCTCAGGCTGACAAGGGGTGGAAAGTGTACACATGTTCCAAGTGTGATTATCTACCAGGAGAACGGATTTGCATAAGCCTGGCAGGTTATAAAGTGCCTTGGTTGGTTTGGGTAGAAAGGTTATTGTGTTCCAAGTGCCTTCATACACATTATCTAATGTGAGCCTCACAACAACCTTAGAACCAGAAAGGTGTGACTCCATTCCTGCTCCTGGGAGAGGAAATTAAGTCCCTAGTTGGTCACTGAGAGTCAAGATCCAAAAATGAGGCCTGGTCAGGCCCAGGCGGGCACCTGTCCCACGGCTCCACACGCCCTCTGCTGGTTGTGGAAGGGAAGGACAGAGTGCTAGGCAGGCACAAAGAACAAAATCTGACCAAACCAAAGCAACTCCAGCCATTCTGTCCTCTGCCCATGGTTCATATCTGAATGCATCCCAAACATAGCTCTTCAAGGACAAGCTGTGACGAGGGGGCTGACAGAAGGATAATGGCACTGGACAGGGCACACACAGTTTTTGGCAGGGCAGTCATGAAGCTGGCCTCTGACTCTAGCTCTGACAATGACTCCCTGTGCACGCTTAGCTAACTCCTGCAAACTTCCTGTGGTCCAATTTCCTCACCAGTGAAATGTGAGTAACACAGTAGCCCACTGTACCTATTCGCTGGGCTGTTGGTGAGGGTCCAGAAAATTCATGTGCAGAATCCCTTGACAACCAGAAACCACAAGCACAGAGTGGTTCTACTGTTATCACACATACACCACGTCCCAGAGCTTGTCTGCTGCTCTCACCTGCGGGTCTTCCCACTGCTCACCGCTCTGTGAGCTGTCCCTGGCCAGCCAGGACCACCAGGGCCATGGAGCCAAGCTCCCTGGACAGAGCTGCTAGTTAAGAGACCAGTCATGACAGAGAAAGACTTACCTCATTAGTTCTGGCACCAGCATTTTTTTGTTCTTTCAGTTGCTACAAAAAAAAATAAAAATCTTAGTAAATAGCTTTATAATAATCCTCAAAGTTGCTACTTCCATCTACAAACCAAAACAAAGTGGAGACTTAGAAAGAAGGAGGTGAAAATATTTTCAGGATGCAGAACAGGAGGGGAAGTGACCGTTGTAGGGGTTTATGAGGTGGAGGGGGAACACCTTTCCCCAGCGTCCTGACACCCTGCAAACACTGCAGGGTTCAGAAGGAGCCAGGGAAGTGGCATGCTGCTCCCTCCTCTGGGCAAGCTTGTCCTGAACCATCCCCATCACCTTCACCAGCTGTGCCATGCTCCCCAGGCTTTGGGCACAGCTTCTCCCACCTCTACTTCCCTTGGCAGAATCTCCCAGACTGGCCCAGTGTCTCAAGCCTCTCAGACCATCCTTTGAAAAGGTCTTCAGTCATGTAGGTTTTAAAGAAGTAACTCGGAGCCCCCGGAACAGCTCTGGACACCCTCAGACTCCCGGTTTGGAGAGAGGCTCTCAATTAAGGTCCAGCTTCCTAACCATGAGTTTGCAGACTCATGAGATGGCTGCCAGTGAGAAAAAGGGTGCCTTGAATCTCCCTGCAGGTTCCAGGCCAGGAAGTGCATAGGGCTCAGCACCAACACATCTGCAGAACACCTGGCAGCCCCGAATCTCCAGGGAGAGAGGGGAGAAGGCACCACCCATATAAACCCCTCTGCTGGTTTCCACTGCCCGGTGCCCAGGCCTACTCCTCTGGAGACAAAGCGCTCGAGACAGTGGTTGCAGGCAAGACCCCAGAAAGGAGATGGTGACAAAGGGACCCAGGAGAGACCCCTGGGGTCTGCCACACTTGGAGTAGGGAAAGCACCAGTCAGGATGTGGGGGAATAACGATCTTCAGGAAAATTCCAAGAGTCTAGAGTGAGTGATCACTGAGGTCATCGAGAGACCACATGCAGAGATCTTGTGTGCACACTGGTTTATGGAATATTTTACTAAGCTCACTTCCCCTCAACGAAGGTATGTCTGAGAGAGAGACAAGCAGAAAGAGAGAGTGAAGAGCCCTGGGATAAGGAGAAGGAGCCAAGGTTCCCAGAGTGCTGCTGAAGTCACCAGCCACAAACTCTAGAAGTCTCTTCCCAGGGAGACTTCCCTCTACATCACATATGGCACAGAGTGCCACTCCATTGCAAATAAGTTCTGATAAGCCAGACACAGCAAAAAAGGGGGAGACAGGTGTCGGTAGGGACAGGTAGGGAGACAGGTCTCCCTACCAGGTGTCGGAATTCTGCCGCCAGACTCCCGTTGGTGGACTCTTCCATGTTCATCACCTTCGTGTGAGTGCCCAGAATGTTGAACTTCCTAAACCTAGACAACACAGGGAAAGGATACTTAAAAGGCTGGGAACTGTTAAAGCAATGCATAAACAAAGCAGAGAGCAAAACAGAGTGCAAAACGTACCCTTTTACTGTATTTCTCTCATTCACATCTCTGCAAGGAAAAAAAAAATGTAATCATAAATGTGTATTTAAAATATGAAATTTGCATTCACAAACATATAAAAGTATAAGATCAATAACCAATAAATCCATACCTGTGGGTTTTCTTCCCTATCATTCACTCAGTCCCTCAATCAACCCACACCAGCACTGCCAAGCTGTGCTGAGGGACCCTGGACAAGTACACTGGGCCTCACCTTTTCTCTTCTGTACATCCTGCTGGCAGCACTGACCACACAGCACCCCGGGAGGAGGAAACTAGTTAACAGGTAGGGAGAGCACACAGCACACCCTCAGGAATATAAGCCCAAGTTATCACAATGTATGAGCAGCTACTCCCTCTGCAGGAGGCAATGAGCTAAGCCCTGGGGACTGAGCAGAGAGCACTGCTCCAGAACTCAGAGGACCCTCCTAAGAGACAGCTTGAGTTTTATGTTTGCTCTTTATTAGTTTTAATGCTTTCATCAAAGTACCTGAATAGTCAATCATTTGGGGGAACTGCCAAGTTTTAAATCTGAGGTTAAAATTTTGAGAGACCAGAATCTTACATAAGTTGAGCGATAATGTTGTCATATTCTGGACAAATAATGTATGTTAGGGGCAGGTGAAGGTCAGAGACCATTAGTGCACTCCCAGTTAAATGAGTTAGCTTCCTTTCCTGTCCCAACTAGACATTTTCCTGTCAAAACTAAGAAGAAAACTCAGAACTGGAACAGACAGAAAAGACAAAAAAGCAAGAACAAACCGAAAGAGATACTGAGTTAAGCAGACTGTGGCAAAACTGCGGTGGCCACAAAAACCTCTGCAATTCTTCCTTTAAACACACAGAATGTATTTCCTTGTCCCTTGAATTTCAGGGGACTTTGACCTGCTTTTCCAGACACAATGGATGGGAGCAGTGCTGTGTAAGTTCCAAGTCTAGCCTACTAAGCCCAGCATGCTGCTGCTTGGATCCACTTGGAACACCACTGCCATGTGAGAAAGCCCAGGCTGGCCACTCTGACAGCCCCACAGAGAAGGGCCCAGTTATCCCAGCCAAGACCTCAGACAAATAATGAGGTCATGCTAGACCACCCAGCAGCAACCAGGCCAGTTCAGACTAGAAGGACCACCCACAGTCCACAGAATAATAGAAATAATAAGTTTCTGAGTTTAAGCCACTAGGTTTGCAGGTTATCTGTTATGCAGCAAAAGCTAACTGATACACAGAAAAACCAAAGATGGGAGGGAAACAAAGGTACAAACAAAGAGGGCTACAGTTACAGGACCAGAAAGAGAGGAAAGCCAGAGGAAAGGGACTTGGAGTATCATAAACGGTTCTGAAACAGTAAACACATCAACAAAAGCATTAAATATATCAAGGGGGGATGGGAGGGGCTAAGCCATCTTGTTCCTTAATGTAACTGCCTAGGTCACTGCTAGTTTGGGTTCAGGGTCTAAGGACAAAACAGGATAGACCTGCTCCATTTAGACCTCTTGAGAGCCTGCCCATTCCTGGGTCCCTACTGTTCAGAAGAGACAAGTGTAAAGCCAGCAGGCTCCATACATGCCCCCCAAAATGCCATCACTTTCACTCCAGAAACAAGCCCACACTGGCCGAAGAATCACGGTGGCCTGGAGCCTGATCAAGTGCCCCTTCTCTGGGGCTGGCCTAGTTGAGGTGGTAGCTGCTTGGAACAAGCACATATGCATAAAATGCTCTCATACTTTTGTTCATTTGTAGTCTAAAAAGGCACACTGATACCAGCTCTTAGAGAAAGTTCCCAAGACCCAGGAATTACTGATTTAAATCTGCTGGAATCACTAACAAACAGCCCCGCTGCATCAGTCCATGTTTGGTTAACAAAACCAATATTTCAATAGTATATGTATCTTTGATAATATTAGAGATATCTTACTTGTCAAATAAGACTTTGACTTTCAAGTTATAATTCAGCTCTTGCAACTTCACCAGCAGCCTGAAAAGAAAAATAAAAGTCATAATTACTTTTAAAAATTATCTATTATAATTTATTTATTATGCCAATTCCATATTGATGAACATTTCAACAATCCCCACCCCACCCAGTTTTTGGTTATTACAAACAATGGAATTGACATCCCTGTATGTCTACTTGGATTTTTTTTTAAATCCTATTTGTAGGATAAATTCCTGGCTGTGAAGTTGCTGGGACAAAACTGTAATATTAAATTCTGACAGCAAGCAACAGATTTTATATTCTCACCAAATGTAGTGAGAGCACCTGCTTCCCCATTTTGCCTCCCCAGTGCTGGGGTTTATCAAAATTTCTATTTTGGGCTAATTCCACAGGTAAAAAAATGGGCTTCCCAGGTGGCTCAGCACTAAAGAATCTGCCTGCCAATGCAGGAGATACAGGTTCAATCCCTGAGTTGGGAAGAGCACCCGGGGAGGAAATGGCAACCCACTCCAGTCTTCCTGCCTGGGAAGTCCCGTGGACAGAGGAGTCCGGTGGGCTACAGTCCATGGGATCACCAAGAGTCGGACACGACTGAGCAACCAAACAACAACTGAGGTAAAAAATAGCAAACTTTACCCTTTACCAAAACTTGTAGCTAATGCTTAACCTGTTGGGAGAAAATAAAAACTCTGACTCATAATCAGGAAAATGAGGGTCATCTCTCTAACCACTCCAGGGCAGTGTGGAAAGATGGAGGGACAGAGCCCTGGGCTGAGACTCCAGTGTGCTTCTGTTCTGATGAGCTAGAGGCCTGGGGAAGAGCCCCTCACTGGCTGGCTCCCTTTAGTCAAGCAGGTGATGGGATGGGATTGCTCCCCTTGCCAGCTTGAGTTCTGGGACCCCGTGGGTGTCAGTCTAGTGCTGGAGCACTGGTAGCTGAGACGTAGCACCTGTGGACCTAAGTCAGCAGCACCGTGGGAAAAAGACTAGGGCCACCTCTGAAGGTAAGGCCAGCTCTTCTGAGTCCAGCTGCTCATCAGTAGAGGAAAAGCTATTAATAAATGAATGCAGCCATGCAACCAAAGAAAGTAAAGCTGGACATCCTCCTATGGAAACATTTCTACAATTTATTACGAAGGAGAAAAATAGTCTGCCGAACAACAGAGAGCAGAACTCTGGTTTCTAAAAATGAAATATATCATGTCATATATACTTTCGCAAGTCTATGCATGAAAAAACACATGTTTATAAAAGTACAATGTATTTATTTATATATTCATGTAGACATGGACAAAATTCTGGGAGGACTGACACCAGGCTGCTTACTGTGGTAGTTTACAGATATTTAGATCACATACAACTTTGAGAATCTGATGAAAGTTATGAACACACTCACCAGAAAAATGTACCAGTCATTTACACACACTGCATCCATTACAGAGGGAACATAAAGCTCAGGTTATAGACTCATGCTCAAGAGGGGATGAGGCTGCTGGGAACTTTTACTCTCTACCATGTGCAGTTGTGCAATTTTGAATTGCTATTTACAGTAAACATTCATTACACCTATAACTGGAAAAAATTGTGGGGTGTGTGTGTATCCACACATATCTTTGTTATATTTCTAGTTGAATAGAAAAGACTCTTAGATATTCTAAGTAAGAATTCATATTAAAATACCTACTGCAAAAGTACTTCCTCTAAAGCACCCCCCTATATAACCATGTTGTGGCAGGAAGCTGGGGTGCAAACTTTGTGATAGGAGCTGTGGAAAGAAAGTGAAAGTGTTAGTCGCTCAGTCATGCCCGACCTTTTAGCGACCCCATGGACTGTAGCCCTTCAGGCTCCTCTGTCCATGGAATTCCCCTGGCAAGAATACTGGGGTGGATTGCCATTTCCTTCTCCAGAGGATCTGCTCGACCCAGATGAACCCAGGTCTCCTGCATTGCAGGGAGATTCTTTACCATCTGAGCCACCAGGAAAGCCCTAAGGAGGTGTGGGGCTTCCATCTTTTCTTTATTACCTCAGCTTCACAGTGAACTGGACTCCAGTCTTCAAGACCAATGGCCTCTGAGGGTGAGTTGGCATGCAGGGCTGTCTTTCCACCACAAATGAGCTGTAAATACCCAGCAAAGGATAAATTAGCATTTCCATTAAAGTTGAGGTGGTAAAAGTTATTTTCCCTAAGGAGGAGAGGGGGCTAGAGGGCACGATCTAAAAAATAGTTGAAAAACTTCTAACCAGTTGGATGAATAAACTGAAGTTTTACCGTCAATAAAGACATCCCCAAGTCTAACAGATGCACTCAACAAAATCAGTAATTGCAAAGACCTGTGACACTCTTCAGCAATGAAAATTCTCAACTGGATTCTCTTCATTTACAAATTTAAGAATCAAATTTGCTCACTGACCAATGTGGTGATCATTTTGTAACATACACAAATATCAAATCACTATTGTTATATAATTAAAACTAATATAATGTTAATATATCAATAATATCTCAATTTAAAAATAAAAAACAGTAACAAAAACAAATTTTACTATAGTTGAAAATGAACCAAGTAGCATACTGCTTACCACCATGCTTTGAAACTTACATTTTAACATCCTTTGGAAAATTGCTATTCTAGTAAAACTGTTTAGCAATATTTATTACCTAATAAACATTTCCAAATATTAATTTTCATTTAAAGAAAAACAATGAGATCTGCACTCCAAAACCCAAGTAAATGTCCTTGATTATTTCAAAATCAAGGTAGAGAGTAAAAGTTGAGTGCATCCATTTCAAAATCCAACATTTGGATATTCCTGTCTGGACATTAGCCACAGGAAACAGAAGACATTTTTATTATGTCAAGTTAGCATTTAAAAACTGCAATATGAACTCTACTCTTCTACTCAGGGCCGTTTATTGACCTACTAAGCACACTGAGAACACCTAGCCCTGGATAAGGCACTACCTAAGGCCCTGGTGGGAGAAGAAGATGACAAAGGCACATCTCTGTCTACGAAGACCTTCCAATTTACAATAAAGATAACAGACATGCATAGATAATGATACAACTGAAATCCAAAACAGGAGAAGAATAAAGAATGAACTATGCAACTCTGGAAGGGAGACAGCGTCTGCCCAGGAAGTCTGGCAAAAGTTTCATGATGGGATATACGCGGAAACATTGAGGATGCAGGTTCTCAATGAGCTACCACAGAAAAAAGCTCTGAGGCAGAGGAAATATTGTTGGGAGAGGCATGGAGAAGCAAATGTCCAGGGTGGGCATGAGGTCAAGTCCGCCTGGAAACGCGGCATGTGTAGCAGCTAATGTGGAATGGCTGGTGAGGGCCAGGCTGTGGAGGTGGGGCTTGGGTGACTGGATCAGGGGCTCGCCTCAGAGTAGCAGGTGATGAAAAATCAAACAGAACTGTGATATGGCAGAGTACAGGGTCACAGGGACTAGGGAAGAAGGGGCTGGGGCGGTACCATTTGAAAAGCTACTATGTAAGAGTTCAGTAGAGAGCTTGAAATATGATAAGACCACAGAATAGGAAAGAGAGGGCAAATACAAGTTAGACTCAACAGGTCTCGTCACAGACTGGCCAGGGAGAAGGAGACAGGTTACCAGAGTAGGAGGTCACGAGAAAAACGGGCCCTTGGCATAAACAAGGAATTCAGGAAGACCTGAATTCAAGGAAGCCATAAACATTTTTACATATCCTATTAAACCCTTCTAAATTATCTGAATTACCATAAAATTTTCCTCTGGGTAAAATAACTGCAAAAGGTGCAAAAACATCTTGCTCAAGTTACCTCTGAATGAGCTGCTGGAAGAGGCTGAAGGTGCGGTCCCATAAGGCTTGCTTGTTTTTGGTGATGGGGTCATGTTCATAGGTGTATTTCTGTTCCAACTCCTCAAGCTTTTTAAGCTGCTGACGAACCTGCTGCAGACTCTCCGCCACTATGGTGAACCTGGGAAGGTACAAGCCACGGAGTCTTCATCAGAAATAGCCCCAAAGCAGTCTGGATTCAGAGAATCATGGAAACCAACAAGCACTGTTTACAGACAACACGTGATGTTATCTGCCCAGCTCTACAGTGCAGGGAGAAACAGAGATGGACCTAAGGAGAGATGGGGGCGGGGGACATGGAACCTCTGGGGCCTAATGTCTGATAATCTGAGGTGGAGCTGATGTCATAGAAATAAAGTGCATAGTAAATGTAATGTGTTATTGAATCATCCTGAAACTATCCCCCCACCTTGTCTGTGGAGGAACTGTCTTCCAAAAAACCAGCTCCTGGTGCCAAAAAGTTTGGGGACTGCTGTCTAGTGAATCTTTGGCTTCAACTGAGTTATGAGATAATTGGGACTTAAAGGCACAGGGTAAAGGGGGCGAGCTGCAGAGGGAGGGGACATGAAAAGACAGACACTCTAGGAGGTGATGTGGCGGCAGTGAGGGGCCCCTGCAGATTTTATATCAGGGCAGTGACACTGTGCAGGGAGGAGCAAGAGGGCAACCTGGAATCAAGGCAGCAAGGCAGAGGGGGGATGCAAGGTGGGTTAGGAGGAGACGAGGGAACAGGAGTTACTATGTCACTGAACTGAAAGGAGAGGCAAGGTGCATAATCTAATCATTTTCAGACACTCAAAATACATGTATAAACCAAGGAGGAAAGCTACCAACTCCTCTCAGGTTCCTCCATCCTGACAGTAAGCCAAAGGTGATGGAGCCTCTGAGCTATGTCAGACTGTGGAAGTCTGGGCCTGGAGTGATGATAAGAGCATCAGCTCCCCAGGGAAAAACATCTCCTTTGGTTGGTGTTTTCATTCCTTGAATTCAGGTCACAGCCCTGAAAGCAAAGCCCGTGGGTGTGAAATGAGAGGCAGGGTAACAATGGCAGGTGGGCGTGTTCCACAAGGATTCTAACCCAGTGATTCCCAATCCTGTTTGGGCCGAGGGACACAAGAAAATGCTGACAATTCTTGCACAGCACAGCGGGGTACAATGGAAGACGTTCATATCTCCACAAGAGGCTCCATGTGGCCTAAGATGACCATAGGGGCTCCAGACAGCAGGGACCTCACCAGGCTCCTGGGGGTGCCGGGTCAGGAACAGCAATCCAGAAAGTAATCTCATGAGATCTTTGGTCCTTGTGCCCTTCAGAACTGTTTCAGGCCACCACCCACTCCTGCCCACTGATTCTACTGCTTCCATCGGGTCTGCTCAGATCTGTCAGACTCTGCTAATACCTTCAGTTCAGTTCAGTTGTTCAGCCATGTCCGACTCTGTGACCCCATGGACTGTAGCACGCCAGGCTTCCCTGTCCATCACCAACTCCCAGAGCTTGCTCAAATGTATGTCCATCAAGTTGGTGACACCATCCAGCCATCTCATTCTCTGTCGTCCCCTTCTCCTTCTGCCTTCTATCTTTCCCAGCATCAGGGTCTTTTCCAGTTGAGTCAGTTCTTCGCATCAGGTGGCCAAAGTATTGGAGTTTCAGCATCACTCCTTCCAATGAATATTCAGGACTGATTTCCTTTAGGATTGACTGGCTTGATCTCCTTGTAGTCCAAGGGACTCTTAAGAGTCTTCTCCAACACCACAGTTCAAAAGCATCAATTCTTCGGTGCTCAGCTTTCTTTATAGTCCAGCTCTCACATCAATACATGATGGTTGGGAAAAACCATATGGTTTTAGAAAAACCATAGCTTTGACTAGATAGACCCTTGTTGGCAAAGTAATGTCTCTGCTTTTTAATATGCTGTCTAGGTTGGTCATAGCTTTTCTTCCAAGGAGGAAGCATCTTTTAATTTCATGGTTGCAATCACCATCTGCAGTGATTTTTGAGCCCAAGAAAATAAAGTCTCTCACTATTTCCATTGTTTCCCCATCTATTTGTCATGAAGTGATGGGACCAGATGCCATAATCTCAGTTTTTTGAATGCTGAGTTTTAAGCTAACTTTTTCAATCTCCTCTTTCATCAAGAGGCTCTTTAGTTCATTGTTTTCTGCGCTAAGGGTGGTGTCTGCATATCTGAGGTTATTGATATTTCTCCTGGCAATCTTGATTCCAGCTTGTGCTTTATCCAGCCCAGGAGTCAGCATGATGCATTCTGCATGTAAGTTAAAAAAGCAGGGTAATAATATACAGCCTTGACATACTCCTTTCCCAATATGGAGCCAGTCTGTTGTTCCATGTCGGGTTCTAACTATTGCTTCTTGACCTGCATACAGATTTCTCAGGAGGCAGGTCAGGTGGTCTAGTATTCCCGTCTCTTTCAGAATTTTCCACAGCTTGCTGTGATCCACACAGTCAAAGGCTGTGGCATAGTCAATAAAGCAAAAGTAGATGTTTTTCTGGAACTCTCTTGCTTTTTCGATGATCCAGCAGATGCTGGCAATTTGATCTCTGGTTCCTCTGCCTTTTCTAAATCCATCTTGAACATTTGGAAGTTCATGGTTCACGTACTGTTGAAGCCTGGCTTGGAGAATTTTGAGCATTACTTTGCCAGTGTATGAGATTTTGCTAGCATGTGAGATGAGTGCAATTGTGCGGTAGGTTGAACATTCTTTGGCATTGCCTTTCTTTGGGATTAGAATGAAAACTGACCTCTTCCAGTCCTGTGGCCACTGTTGAGTTTTCCAAATTTGCTGGCATATTGAGCACAGCACTTTCACAGCATCATCTTTTAGGATTTGAAACAGCTCAACTGGAATTTCATCACCTCCGCGAGCTTTGTAGCGATGCTTCGTAAGGCCCACTTGACTTCACATTCCAGGATGACTGGCTTTAGGTGAGTGATCACACCATCATGGTTATCTGGGTCATGATCTTTTTTGCATATTTCTTCTGTGTATTCTTGCCACCTCTTCTTAACATCTTATGATCCTGTTGGGTCCATACCATTTCTGTCCTTTATTGTGCTCATCTTTGCATGAAATGTTCCCTTGGTATCTCTGATTTTCTTGAAGAGATCTCTAGTTATTCCCATTCTATCATTTTCCTCTATTTCTTTGCACTGATGATTGAGGAAGGTTTTCTTATCTCTCCTTGCTATTCTTTGGAATTCGGCATTCAAACATCCTCAGAGCAGCTCATCCTCCATGGACTCTGAACAGTCTCTGTCAGAACCTTGGCAATCTTTCACCAAGTAGTTATTACCACGTCTATCTCCCGTCTCCCCAGTGAAAGTTCTTTGCTGGCAACAACCAAGAATCATTCACCTTGTGTCCTAGATCCTAGCCCAGTGCCTGGCATACGGCATATAATAAATATTTGATTTATTTAAATTAAATAAAATTTAATCACGGAATTTTATTCTTTCCTCTCACCTGGGTCACTAAGCCAAGTGGTTATAAAAAATAATTTTTGCCTCATTTCTAAATTTCAAGTTCATTCTATTCTGTCTAAGTCTATTCTATCCTTAGACTTAAATACAAAAATCAGAGACATGAATCTCCATTTAAATAAAGGGCCTGCCTGGCTCACCAGTGTCGACTGGGAAATTCCGGAGTTCCCAGGGTAGTATGGGAACCTCCACGACCAGGCTCCAGCCTCCTGTCTGCTCTGCTTCCTTCCTTCCCTATCTGGCATCCGACTCTCTAGCCACCCACTGTAAGAACTTCAGGCCCAGGTCCTTCCCTCCCTGCTGCTTCTGTCCACACCTTTCTCCTCTCTGGTCTGTGGTTTTTCCTGTTCACTCCCGAGTCAGTGCAAGACCATTTTGTCTCCTTTATCTTTCCTGGTGACTCCTTCCTCATCCTCCATAGATTCTGAATGGTCTCTGTCAGAACCTTGGCAATCTTTCACCAAGTAGTTATTACCACGTCCATCTCCCGTCTCCCCAGTGAAAGTTCTTTGCTGGCAACAACCAAGAATCATTCACCTTGTGTCCTAGGTCCTAGCCCAGTGCCTGGCACACTGCATATAATAAATATTTACTAGATGGACAACTGAATGAATGGCCCACAAACTGTTATTTCATGTAAGCCTGGAAAATGCCTCGAGCCCTTTCATTTTGAATAAAACACTGGGACTTCGGTTGTTAAATGTGTTGTGTGATGACCATGTCACAGTGTTGGCACAGTCAAGCGACACGCTCCAGGATACGTGTACAGCAGGGAGAGGACAGTGCTCCACACCAAGCTGAGCATGGCCACAGGCACGACTAACACTGTGCTTTTCAAGTGCGTGTGTCCAGGGCAAGAAGCAGCTAGAGCACATCCAACTCCAAACAGAAGTCTTCACAGGGTCTGTGCAACTAACACAGCTTGAATGTTCACTCTACAAGTTTATGCAGCTCACCAGTCAGCTGCCAGTCTTACCAATTTTGCAGCTGATCCAGGCAAGCGTTGGGGGGCCCCCCAATACAGGCACTCTGCTGTCTCCGCTTCCACTCCACCAGTTCATCATTAATCAGGGCTTTCTGGGTAAGTTCAGTGGCATTCAACAACTCTATTATTTTGAGAACAACTTCCTAAAGGGAGAGAAAGACACACAGTGAAATAAACACATCTTTAATCACAGAATTTTATTCTTTCCTCTCAACTGGGGCACTAAACCAAGTGGTTATAAAAAATAATTTTTGCCTCATTTCTAAATTTCAAGTTCATTATTTACAGTCTCTGACAAAAGTACTGTGTTATTCTGGAACGTGAAACGCTACCTTTCTCTTATTGTCCAGCATTAAGTACATCTTCTGGAGTAACAACTGTTCTTGTTTCTGATCATTCTTTGCCACACCATTGGTTTCATGTTCTGTGAATTGGGAGAGACAGCAGATAAACAAAAATGTGAGAGAAGACAAAGCCAACCGAAGGCAAGATTCACATACATTTAGGGAAAATATGACCCAAGTGCTATCTGAAGACAGGTCCAAGCTTGGTCTTCAATCACTATTGAACAAAACAAAAAAATACCAGAACAGGACACTCTGAAACAAAGTCCTTGTTTTCAATGATTCATGTAAATGAGAAATAGTACTGTCTGGTTCTTAAATCACTGTCACAATATTACCTCAATGAATATAAACGACAAGATTCAAAACCTCAGTTTAAAAAAAAGTTGATATAAAGCATCTCCGTGGCTTTGAAAGAGAAGCAAACAATTTGGAAAAGTGTCATTGAGGTTTCTTTCTCTCATATTTTTATTCACATTATTACAAATAATGTTTCCATTCTATCATGATATCCTCAGAGGACTGCTAGGGTAACAGCAGTACTCTGCTTGTTCTACACAATGCACACTTTGAGGTTATTTTCAGTGGATATCCTGTCATCATTAAAAACAAGCAACAACAACAAAATAGAGTAAAATTGCTTTAAAACAAGGGGAAAATGCTGAACTTCACCTATGGTATGCACACACGGAGCTGGAACATTTGAAGAAACTTTGGGGATTAGGGTAGGGAACTCCAAATACCTATCCATCTATGTCCATCAGTAGGTGAAGTACACTAAGTAAAGTGAATAGCACATAACCAGTGGGTGTCAACGGGGGGGGGTGATTTTGTCACCCAGAGGTCACCTGACAACATCTGGAGATAGTTTTGAAATGGCCCACTCCAATATTCTTGCCTGGAAAATTCCATGAACAGAGGAGCTTGGCAGGCTGCAGTCCACAGGGTCGCAGAGTCAGACAGGACTGAGCATGCAATCACACACATTGGCAGCTCTACTGCCATCTAGTGGGCAGAAGTCAGGGATGCAGCCAAACATCCTACAATGCCCAGGTTGCTGTCATTCAGTCAGTTGTGTCTGACCTTGGCAACCCCATAGACTACAGCCTACCAGGCTCCACTGTCCATGGTATCTCCTAGGCAAGAATACTGGAATGAGTTGCCATTTCCCTC
Source organism: Bos indicus (assembly GCF_029378745.1). Lineage (NCBI taxonomy): Eukaryota > Metazoa > Chordata > Mammalia > Artiodactyla > Bovidae > Bos > Bos indicus. The sequence continues at coordinate 79,458,632 of NC_091761.1, forward strand.
TCCAGGGGATATTCCCAACCCAGGGATCGAACCCACATCTGCATTGACAGGCAGATTCTTTACCCATGAGCTATCACGGTATCTCACAATGCACAGGACAGTCCCCAAAACAAGGATGTGTGTGCTCAGCTGTGTCTGACTCTTTGCAACCCCATGGACTGTGGCCTGCCAGGATCCTCTGTCCATGGGACTTTCCCAGTAAGAATACTAGGGTCAATTGCCATTTCCTCCACCCAAAATGTCAATAGTACTGAGGTTAAAAAATCCTGGTCTGGTCATCAAGAAGTCAAGACTAGTAATTAAGTCATAGAATATTTGGTAAATATGAAGGAGTATTTGCCTTTGTTAGCTACTGTAGGCAGAAAAAATTATAGGCAATGGACTCTGCTTCAAATGTTAACTCTTACCTCTGTTCTGCAAGGTTTTGCATTTAAAGTCATATTCATCTTGCAAGTCTTCTAGAGTCTTGATTTCATGTTCAATACTCTACAAGTAAAGACATAAACAAGTTTTCCACCATACTCAGAACAAAGACTTTAGGAAACAGATTATTGTTTCTATAGGACCCAGAAAATCAGGGATACAATCCTGCTCTCTCGAAGATAAATAAGATTCATAAAATCCTGCTCTCTCAAAGATGAGTAAGATTCATAAAATTCTAATAATGAATAATTTCTACTTCATTAATAAGTATATAATAACCTTTTTAGAGAATAAAACATATGCCTATTTCTGGACTGACCTACTTGATGTCTACTCATTTAATGAAATGTCTCCCTCAGAGGCAGTAAGGTAAAGTTGCTCCAAAGAACCTGTTTGATAAAATGCCATCTGAAGCACAAAGTCAAGGTCATGCTGGTGTGACCCAGAGACCCACAGGAGAGTGGGCCCCTCAGCAGAAAGGCCGCTTTCACAGACACAGGTCCAGTGCAAAGCTGGACTCCTCACCCTCTCCACACAGCCCCGCAGTGGAGGGGAGTGAACACGTACCACCAAGGACACCACTCCCATAGATGGTCTGGGAAGTTCTATCTTAAAATTACTGTGGATGTTTTACTTTAATCAGAAATTTCCTTCCCTGACATGTTTTTGTTCCCCTTCCAAGCCTTGGAATAAAACAGGTGTTTGAGGAAGACTATGTTTATCCTGGGGTTCTATGTAACCCCAGGAACATGCCAATTTAAGAAGTGAAGCCATAAAGGGCAATTTAGAGCAGAACAGCTAGTTCACTGGGTGATGGGGCAAAGTCCACAGCTACTGCATGATCTTGCAAGGAAGGAAAAGATAAGTTCCATGTTTGGAAGTTATAACACGGGCCATAAATATCTATCTGCTCATTGGTTGCATCAACTTGTTTACTTAGAGATTGGAATTTGGGGGGAACATTTATTCTCAACTACTTAAAAATCTGAAATCAGTGAAAATGTTTACAGTAGGGCAACTGAAACTTTTATTCCCCCCTATAATAAGTTACAGAGAATATGTATACATTTATTCAGTACTCACCATAACTTTGTCTTTCACATTTCTGACTTTGCTGTCAAGCTCCTTCTGTTTGTCTAACATTACAGTGCTCTGGATATTCCCAGACTGCGCCTGTAATGGAAGGTACGTGGTTAGCAGCCATGACTTCCTCTGTTGTATTTACCTGCTGGTTAAGCTCCAAAGTCAAGTCTATACCCTGTGCCCCACCTAACTCTCAGACCTTCCAGAAGCTCCTGCAGGCCTCCCACATGAGTCTGCACAAGAAAAGCTCAGTTCTCGAGGCCCTGGAAAGTGCTGGCAAACTGTGAACAAGCCTAAAGAAAGACTGGGCTCAATTCAGATCTAAACTAAACAAACAGCATATCTAGGATTTTCCATTAGTTCATACAGTTGCCTGGGACCACACAGGAATTTATTTGAGGGTTTTTCAAATGCTGTAGAGAAGATTATTCTTATTTACCCTGTTCTTATTTGTCTCAAAGTCATGCAATTCAGTGTGGTCCCCAGACCAGTATCACCTTACCACCTGGGAGCTTGTTGGAAATACAGAATCTCAGTCCTAATTTGATCACTGAATCAGAAACCCCATTTGGACAAGATTCCAGATAATTCAGAGGCATATCAAAATTGTACAGAGAAAGACAAATATCACAAGATATTGTTTGTGGATATGTGCAATCTAAAATAATAATCTGATACCCCCAGACATCCAGGACCTTCCCCCAAGGCCCAAGAAGGCCTTGCTTCTCTTGGTCACAGCTGTGCAGTCCACTAATCTCCTCCAAAGGGGTCACTGATAACTCAGTGTCTTCTGAGGGGCTTAAAATAAATCAAAAGCCGACAAGCCTTCCAAACGCAAAGCACACCCAAGAGATGGGGCTGACCTGGCAGAGCAGGAATCACCTCCTTCACTTTCTAGTGCTGCCTCGGGGCCAAATGTGAGGAGGGAAAGGTTTAGGTACCCCAAGGTGAACAGTTTACTCTCCTGCCCATCTCTGCTCTTGGCTGTCCACTCAAGCCCATCTGAGATACAGAGTGGCCCGCTGCATAATGCTGTTACAATGAAAAATCCACATGATAATCAAAATTTCTTGCTGAGGGTCTCCCAGGTGCAGGCCATACTGAAGAAGACACACCTCTCTCAGAGGCAGCAATGTGGCCAGCTTTTCCTCTTGACAGTTCTGTTCACTAGGATGAACGAGCCAGCGTAAGCTTGCAACCAATAATACATATCTTTAAATGCTTACTGCAGCAAGGAGCTTTCAGTGTGACAGGAACTAAACACCCAGGGAGGCAGCAGAGCCACAGGAACTGGGTAAATGCTCAGAAAGTGCATGGAAAATGGCATTCACTGTCTCTACTTAAACGCTCTCTCTCCACCCCTACCTCCCAATCTCACAGCTCACTTTATTAGTTATTCCTTAGAGAAATGGACATAAGAAGCATTCCACTGTGTATTCTGACCTTCTCCCCCGATAATGGAATGATCTCAGCCAGAACAACTCAAACCACAGTGGTTTCACTGTCTGCTGGGTTGTTCCTACCACCACATCGATGCAAGGCATGAATAAATGCCACAGTAACTTCAAAATTGAACCCTGATCACCAGGAAGGTCTATATTAGGATTTAAATCATGATTTAAAAAATCTTGGTTGTGGTATAACTCTGACTCATTCACTGTTTGGATGTCTTAGATACCTAACGGATATCTCAGTACCATTCAAAACAAAGCTGCTGATTTCCCCATCAACCCATTCTTTTCTAAAACCTATTGTGTCCTGCCAAAACCCTACTCCTGTCTCTTTCCTATCTTCCCCAGCTTAGTAAACAGTATCTCCAAGTGACGCAAGTCACAAATCACAGTCATCCTAGATTCTTTGCTGCTTCTCACTTCCGCATCAGATCCTTCAGTGTAAGCCATTTTGGTACCATGTGCAGAACATAATGGAATCTGCCCACGTATTTCCACCTCCACTGACTACGCCTCAACCTCACATACTTCCCCTCTGCTCCTTCAGTCTGTTGCAAGAGCCCACTAGCCATCTGCTGCTTCCTTTCCTATCCTGGCACCTCAGAGATGATTCCTGACCCTGATCTAAAGAAACAACCCAAAACTCCACTACTGTCCACATTGTATCATGCTTTATTATCTTCACAGCAACTAAGCAACTATTACAACCTGAAAAGGTTTTTCAAACCTAGAATGACTTCTACTATAATAGGGTCCTTTCTCAAAGTCTGGATCTGTAACATCTTGATGCTTATTTTTCCCCACTTCTTGGGGGCAATAAAATCAGAGAGCTAGTCACCACTGCCTTGAAACAGGGTCTCAATAAAACTTGTTGGATGACTGAATCAATGTTTATTGCTTTATTATCCTTTATGTTCAGTTAGGAAAAAAGTACCTGGCTGATTCTCTGGGCATGATCCAAGATCTTTCTTTCCTCCTTCAGACAGTTACAGATGATCATAGACATCTGTATTGGGTCTTCCTGAAAATTATCCTAGACATGGGTTGTTAGAATAAAAGTAAATTAATCTTCAGAATGTTTAAACCATTGTGTAATATACACGGAAATGAGTTTGTTCATCCTGAACTTACTAAATCCTATATAAGCTATTTTTGGTAACATCAAAATATTCTTTTCACATATTATGACTAAAACTGCTTTAATTGTCCAACCAAGTGCAGGTTCCTAAATTACTTCTTGATTAAAAAAAACAAGTATTTTTGTATACAGTTCCTGTAATATTTTTCATTTTTGTTGCTCTTGGGCCCATTTCTCTTGTTACAATCCTGAGACAATGCAAATGATACAAAAGTTATCCAGAGTATTCCTCAATTAATCTGATGGTCTCTGCTTTGAATTAGACCAAAGACATTCTTTTCAGTTTTTCTGCTTTCTTGTCAAAGGTAGTTGCAAAGTACTGGCAATTGTGCCTTTCTTTATAACAGGTATAACCAAGTCAACTCTGTAGGAGATAAAATTTTTATAAAGTTAATCTGGCTTTCCCACTCACCGGTATTATAAAATCATATATACATTCACAGAGGGTGGGGGAAAAGCTTCTAATTAAGTTGAACAGTCTGGTTGTGAGGAATAAAACAAGACAATGACAGTACTTACTTCCATTAAAACAGAAAAATTCCATTAATACAGAAATAAAAACAGTAACCAGGCTTACCTGAAAGTAACCAGCACTTTCAGGTGCTGAAAGTACTTATGAAGGCCTCCTGAAACACTGACGTATACTCTCTCCTGCCTGCAACTCCCTTTCACTTTTTCTTCCAAGGGAGGGCAACTCCAGCAGAAGCAAGGCAAGGTGGGGTCCAACGCCAGTTCACCACCTCACTCCTGAGCCTCAGAGACGTCAAACCTTTCTGGACTTACTCTTCATCTGTCTACCAAGCACTCAGACTGGACTCATCACTAAAGTTCCTTTGAGCTTTAATATGTTACTACAGCTCACTGCTCTTAACATATAACCCTTTTTCTTAATGACTTAAATATCAACAACTTTAAATAAGACAAGATTTTAGCACCAAATTTCTCTCAGAACTACTTATGCCTAAGTGATAGCCAGAAGCTTGAAAATTCCTTATGTTTACAAAATAAATTGATATTTTATTTTACTTCTGCTATAAAGTATTAGCCACATAAAGGCAGTTTATTGATAGTCTCTGTAATTTTCTAAATACCAATGACAATGTACTCAATAATACCTGCTGAATGAAAAACCTCTCTTATGTAAACATGGAAGCATTTCAACTAAAACACAAAACAAAGGTCATACCTGAAGGTTACGCTTGCTTTTCCTTATGTTATGTTGCAATAAAAAATTATTCTCCAAAGAAAAGCGACTGTATTGATCATCCAGCTGCGATAGCAGGTCATGAAAACGGATGGTGGCAAATGAAACATCGTTGGCAGCATGCTCCCTAGAAGGGTCAAAATGTACACATTTCATTTAGATACTACTTCCCTTGTGGCACAGTTGGTAAAGAATCTGCCTGCAATGTGGGAGACCTGGGTTCAATCCCTGGGTTAGGTAGATCCCCGGAGAAGGAAAAGGCTACCCACTCCAGTATTCTGGCCTGGAGAATTCCATGGACTGTGTAGTCCATGGGATTGCAAAGAGTCGGACACAACTGAGTGACTTTCACCTTTAAATCAACAAAATAAACACAGTTTCCCATAATGAAATGATTAAAAATAACTTAAAAGTGTTTTCCTGGGTTTTATTCCCTTCTTTTGAAACTGACAGTGCTTTTAGAAGCAGGGAGTATAGTATTTCTATTATATAACACTACCATGAACAATTCTAGCACACCAAGCTTGAGCATAAAACTATCAATGGTGATTATCTCTGGAGGCAAAAAATCAATAGGAGCCTTCACTTTCTATGTCAAATACTTTCAGAACATTTAAAATATTTGCAATGAGCTAAACAATAAATTTTAAAACGGAACATATATCAGTTTTAAGAGCTATTTCCTTAATTGGATTACTTTATACTTCTCGTAAGTGTTCTACCACGACTTGGCTTTAACTTACCTCTTTCTATAACCTGGATCCTAACTTGGAAAATAATTTGTATCAGCATCATGTAACTTGTCCAAAGCATTTAGGAGGATGTATAAATAAACTGAAAAGTACATAAAGTTAATGACTAATGCATTTAGCTTTCTAGAGATACATGACATTTTTCAAGTCAACACTCTTTTTTTGCAACAGATAATCCCAACGGCTACTGATGAGATTCATCTGCTAGTCGGTGTAGTACCAAGTCATTCAATCGACAAGTTATTTTAAAAGTAGAAAAACTCCTCCGTCAGGTGAGTTTTCCTTACCAGTCTTGCTTTTCTAGCCACTGTGCCAGATATTGTCTGATTTCCATGGGAAAACTGTCATCATAGAGCTGGTGAACCTGCTCCAGGTATTTGGACTCAAGCTGCTGAAGCTCATACCACTGGGACATCCTATAGGGAAAGAGAGCACGGATCATAAATGGAAGCCCACAGCTCCAAAGAAAGCATGTCTAGCATTGTGCTTCTTCTAAATATCTTGCTTAATCAAAAACATAATTTGTCTCAAATATACTTTTCAAATGGATGTCTATATTCCAAAACCTGTTTTGTTTTGTTTTTTTTTTTCCATTTCCATTTTGGGTCAATATTTTTTCTTCCCCATAAAATACATGTTCAGGTCTTTGCTCAAATGCTAATGTATCAGGCAAGCCTTCTTTGGCCACCTTATTTAAACTGACACTACCTCTCACCCCAGAAAATGCTATCCCTCCTTCTTGATGTACTTTTCTCCATCGCCCTTACCACCATCTGACCTAGGACATATTTTTCTTTTTTATTTTGATTAGTGTCTGTTTTTCCCACTGAAGGGAATGATTTGTCCAGGATAGTGGTAGTGCGAGGTGGGGGAGGGTTGTTCACTGAAGTATCTCCAGAACAGTGCTGGGCATATGGTAGGTGTTCACATGGCTTTAAAATGAATCTGCACTTTTATTAATAAGTGGAAGACACTATTTGCTTTAAGATTAATTGTAAAAACTTTCCCCAAAACTGCTCTTAGAAATTATAGAACATTTGTAATTTGACTCAAAGGACTTTAAACTGGTATTCTATATATCATGATTCACATGATTAAAGTGAATTACTTTTGTTATATATCTTTTAAAAGAGATATTTTCTTCTTTGTCTACTGCACACAACAAAGTTGCACAAAATTCTTAAATCTCAGTAATAATTTTTAAAGACTGAAACTACGTTAAATGCAATTTGAAAAGATAAAGTAATACTATCTCTTTAGATAACTGTAAATCAACTTTTACACAGTAGCCCTGAAGATTAAAAATTAAAACAAAAAACTGATTTAAGGAGTCTGAACATCCATCAGGAAAATGAAAAGCCTCCCTTCATCATAGCGTAAATTAGGACTTATCAGGTTGACCAAAAGGTTCGATCAGGTTTTTGCAACCCAATATATCAGTGCACAGCTAATAATATTCTCAGCAGATGTAAGTCAATCTTGTTCTACTAGGCCTGAGGAAAGGGTTCTGGATTTTCAAACAGGGCATGGAAGAACGTATGCATGCTTGCTGGCAAGCACATGTGTGCAGGCATGAAGTCATGTCTGCTTCACAAATTTCCTTCCAAAGGAAGGTTAAGCATATGGTGGGGCCACAAAACTAGTTAAGCATCACAAAACATCAGTACAAATGAACCCAACTCCACACCTTTGGTATACTTGCTGTAGCAATTTGATTTTTCACTTCAAATTTATCTTACCTGAGTGAAAGACTGCAAATTTGCAGTGCTCTCCCTCCCTACTAAGTATCTAAAAAGGATGTGCCTAAAGCAAATACACTGGCCAGACCATCAACCAGCAGGGGCTGCAACACTCTTCTTAGGGTGAGTGACCACAGGTGACTCACTTTTCTGTCAACAGGGTGATTGTTAAGACTGCATGAGCTAATACAGACACAGCGCCTGGCACTGTGATCAGTGATCAGGTGAGCAGGTGATCAATAAATTCATGCTAACAAATCCAGAATCCACTCCATCTTCTAGCAAAACTTGGTACCAACACGGAGTGGCAAGACCATCCCTCAATCACCTGACTTCTTCCTTTCCAGTCTCAAGACCTCCTGCCTCCATGCCTCCAACACTATTTCCCAATCTAGCCTTCTGCTGCACACGGGTTTTGACCACATCATTCTCTTGCACAAAATTGCTAGTTGGCCAATATCCGACTGATTTCCACTCTGATACTATTTTCATCCATTCACAAAGCAATTCTGTCACTAAATTATCTACTTTTCTTCCCCTGGCTTCGCCCAATATTTCTGCTTTGCTCTAGCTGTCACTCACCCTTGAAAACGGGTTCCCCATAAATTTTTGCCTCTTTAAATTTTACTAGCATTCAAAGACAGGTACAAATGCCATTTCTTCTATAAGCTAAGACATACCCAGAGACAATTAAGCTTTCATTGACTTGTGCCTCACTGCATTTTGCATCTCTATTTGGGTGTCAGACCCTGTTTTCCTTGGTGGCTCAGTGGTAAAGAATCTGCCTGCCAATGCAGGAGATGCAACACACGGGTTTGATCCCTGGGTCAGGAAGATCCCGTGAAGTAGGAAATGGCAACCCACTCCAGTACTCTTGCCTAGAAAATCCCATGGACAGAGAAGCCTGGCAGGCTACAGTCTACAGGGCCGCAAAGAGTCAGACACAGCTTAGCGACTGAGTATGCACACTGACACCCTGTCTTCCTTAAAAAAAGCTCTATGATGTCTCCCCTAAATGATGTAAGCTTCAGATTTGCTGAGACTGTCTTTTTTTTTTTTCTTTTTAAACATCTTCTGCACTTTGGACAGTGTCCTGCATACAATATATGCTCAACAGAAGTCTGTTGAACTGAAATCTAGTAGATTGAATTAGAAAGTAAAGGGCAAACCATATTATGGTCCAACAAGTTTTGAGTCCTGCATCAAACTGCAAACTGGATTGTGCTGAGGGCTCAAGTCTTATTTCCGTCCCATAAAAACAATCAATTCAACTTAAACAAACAATATTTAAAGCACAATCAATCACACCTATTTTTCTTCCCCCAAACTTTTGGTACTAGTCAGAATTTTTTAAAGGCTAATTATATTATTTGGGGATCTGCAGGAACTAATCATCACTTTTACACTTCACGAGCACATTATGTTCTTTTATCCATAAATAGATATATAATTAAGTTTCAAAGTTACATACTCATTAATTTCCGTTAACATTTACTAACCTGTCACCTTGTGCCCCAGCGAAGGGCTAGGGATTCAACACAAGCAGCAGCTACACACAGCACGTCAGATGCCAAGACTGTTGGGTCTGCATGCACAGGGTGCGCCTAGCTTAGACAGCTCTCTAGGGGTGGCACACGGCAAATACCAACTTTCTGCGGAGAGAAGAAAATACGACTCTGCTGGAAGGGGAGGGGAAGAGGGTAAATGGGAAAATGCATTGTTGTGGGGGAGGGGCGGGATTCTATTTCACTTTTTTTTTTTACTACCAGGGCACGACTGACTGGGGCAACCGTGCCATCACCGGAAACAACACCTGGGATACGTGTTCTTTTCCGGATGACGGATTCACCTATCAGCACTTAAAGGCTTGCGCTCGTTGGGCATCCGTCTGCTGGGCCTCGACGAAGCCGGTCCAGGCGCGTCCCACCCCGGCACCCGGAACCTCAAGCTCACTCACTCTGCGCGCCGGATCCCGCAGAGATGGGCGAGAACACAGCCGTGCCTCCTCTCCCAGGTCGCCTCCGCTCTATCTTGGATCTGACTCGCGTCCTCCCGAGTGCGGCAAGATCTGTCCGCAAACTCAGCGCAGCAAAGCGAAAGTATCAGCGGAAAGAAAAGGCAGATCCTGACGCCCCGCCTCCTTCTGCTCCCGCCAATCATCGGGCTGCTGCCGCGCTCGGCCAATTGGACACGGCTGTTCCCCGCGCGTATCGCCTCCCCCGGGCCGCTGCTCTGCCAACCCGCTGAGTCTTTCGTTAGCCTTCCGCTAGGGCTTGTGTCTGGAGGCTTTGAAGCTCAGCTCTGTGTTGCAAATTAAGGGTTATGTTTACACATACTTTAGAGAACAGCTAAAAGGAAGTTATGTGTTTGCAGAGGCCCAAACTGGGAGATCCTTACATTAGCCCCAAATCTGAAAATTCGAGGCAGAGGACACAGGTGGGGACATTGTCGTTTTCGAATCTCAGCTTAGCAACTGACCTACCTCCTTGTTGCTAAACCCGGAAGACGCTTTTCTATCCTCACCTTATGTGACCACTCAGAAACCTGCGCAGCTGACACCTCCATTCTTTAACACTTCTCCGTGGGCCATGATGACAACATACCTTCCTTGCTTCTTCCTACCTCTCTGCTATTTCTTTCTCCATCTCTGCCACCAAGCTGCTCAGTGTTAAGTGTGGTCATGATTCATATTTGGTCTACTTTACCTACACTTCTCAGGCTGTTCTGCATTGACCTCATCCACAGTATCTGTGTCCTAGATAATGTAGAACTTCTACACCCGTACCGTGTCCACACGACTCCTCTGAGCGCTATACCCACTGTACAGCCCTCATTTGACTTTCCACTTGGATGTCTGGTGAGCTCTAAAAACTAATTATGTTCAGAACCATCTCATCATTTTTCTTCTTAAACCTGCCCTTTTTCTAGAAATAATCCATGCCAGAAAATTAGGAGCCACCTTTAACATTGTCTTCTCACCACCCACGCCCACACCGGTCCTCAAGCCTTGTTGAATTTTCCTCCTAAATACTTTTCAGGTCTCATTGCTTCTGGTCATCTTCTGTGCCATTCCCCCTTTTCTCTCATTTGGATCTTTGCAGTAGATTTCCCAAATGGCTGCCTCACTTCAGTTCTTTACTCCCATTTAATCCATTTACCCTATAGCAGTTTGGTTTGTTTTTTAATTGCAAAGCAGATCATGTGTTTGCAAACCTGAAAATCCTCTGATGACTTTTCTGAATAAAATCCAAATTTATTAATGAAACCTATAAAGCCTTGGTTTCCCTATCACTTTCTTTAACCTCATCTTGTGCCACTTTTTCCTTACTTCAGCAGGGTTTTTTTTTTTTTTCCTGCAAATAAGACAAGCTCTTTCTACAAACTCAGGACCTTCTTACCAGCAGTTCTCCATTTGGAAAACCCCTTGAGCCAATGCCCTCCCTCCCAACTTCTTTGCTGGCTAACTTATCTTTTTGTTGTTAGCCACATTGCTAAGTTGTGTCTAACTCTTGCAACCCCATGGACTGTAGCCTGCTAGGCTCCTCTGACCATGGATTTCCCAGGCAGGAATACTGGAGTGGGTTGCCTATTCCTTCTCCAGGGGGTCTTCTCAACCCAGAAATCAAACCTATGACTCCGGCATTGGCATGCAGATTCTTTACCATTGAGACACCAGGGAAGCCCCAACTCATCTTTTATCTCTCCACTAAAATCTAAGCTTAAATGTCACTTCCCCAGATAGGCATCACTGAGGCCAGCCTAGAGTAGGTCTTCTTGGAAGGTGTGCACATAAAATCAATTGGTTCCTCCAAGTATTTAATAGATGGAACTTGAATCAAGCCTAGAATAATAAGGCAATTTTGGGTGGGAAAAGGCTGTAAATAATTTCCCAGAGATATGCTTATATGTGGGCTTCCCTGGTAGTTCAGCTGGTTAAGAATCCACCTGCAAGGCACAAGACCCCGGTTCGATTCCTGGGTCGGGAAGATCCCCTGGAGGAGGGATAGACTATCCACTCCAGTATTCTTGGGCTTCCCTGATGGCTCAGCTGGTAAAGAATCCACCTGCAATGTGGGAGACCAGGGCTCGATCCCTGAGTTGGGAAGATCCCCAGAAGGGAAAGGCTACCCACTCTAGCATTCTGATCTGTGTTGCAAAGAGTCAGACATGACTCAGTGACTTTCACTTTCACTTTTCATGATTGTATGTGTGTCTGTTGTAGTTTTCTCCATTCTCATATCTATATGCTCCTTCTTCTTATCACATTTCACCCTCACAAAGCCAGTATTGAACTGGTGATAACAATGACTCTTGGTAACAAAGTAGCAGCCCTCTGTGTAAAAATATGCTAGGACTCCACTCCCCCAAAAAAGTCCTTCCCGTCCTACTTATACCCTGCACTAAGGGCCCACACAGTGTTTGAGAAACGCTGACTCTAGGAAGGGTAGATAATATGTTAAACATATATTTTTTTTCTGGTATTATAAAATTTACACAGAGACTATTTTCAGTCTTGACATGTTAATATCTGCAAGTAGGATGTTTCTCTTTGACTCTCTGCATTCTGGTTGTCATCAAGTTCTATGGATGATTCCTTCCCTATGTCTTTAACTGCCTTAATTTTCCCATCATTGACGATACTCCACTGTAGGTGGTAACCTCACTAGATTGGTACCCCACTAGATTGGGTAACCTCAATCTAGAACTGGAATGCTACAGTAAATGCCAGTTACGCTACCTTTTTCCTGTCCCTGTCCCCTCCACTATACTCGCCAAATTGTTGTTTAGTCATTCAGTCAAGTCTGCCTCTTTTGCGACCCCATTGACTGTAGCCTGCCAGGCTCCTCTGTCCGTGGGATTTCCCAAGCAAGAACACTGTAGTGGGTTACCATTTCCTTCTCTAGGATATTTTACCCATCCAGAGATCAAACCCATGTCTCCTGCATTAACCGAATTAAATTCTCTAAAACACCTCATTTATAGTTATTCCCTGCTTAAAAGTCTTGGCAACTCTCATCGCATTTATGACGAACACAGACTTTGCCTGCTAGCCCGGACCCGCTACAGAATGTCCCTAACATGTTTCAGGGTGGTGGGTTACTTTTTTTATAAGTTCCTTTTCTTCCAAAAAGGTCCATTAAGGGCACTAGTACATTCGTAATCCAAACACCCTCACGAACACCTTGTGACGTTGTGTGCTTTCAGGCGAGCAGCCCAGGGCCCGCCCAGGATGAGGTACAGTAGAGGAGGTGCCGACTGTCAGACGCTGAAAAGTTTCCAATAACAGCCGGCTTAGCGCTCGGCGGGAGGGAGGCGACTGCTCGGAAGAGCCGTCCCACGTGCTTTCGGGGAAATAGCCTGGGAGCGAGAAGCAGCGGGACTGAGAGGAAACCGAAAAGCGAAAGCAGAGACAGAGGGAGCAGTACGCAGGCGCGGCCCAGGGGCTTTCCAGCTGACCGCCCGCTGCGCCGCGGGTACCGCCCACCTCGCCCCTCGCTACCTCCGGGAGAGCGACTTCCATACATTGCTTAAGGTGCTGGAAAACTTACCCCATCCTCTTCCATCTATTCTTTCTTCCGGTGGTCTGGAGATGTCAGGTTTTTTTTCTCCCTTCTCTATCTACACAGTCTGCACACATGCTAACTCTGACCGCCACCCACCTGGGCTAGTTCCCCTTTAACCAGAAATGGGGTGGGGGTGCGGGGCGGCTGGCTGTTTCTTCAACTGTCCTTTCCTAGATCTGCAAAGAGGACTTGCCTTTTTCCTCTGGCGTCTTCTCACCGCCCCCACCTTCCCCTTTCTGGTGATGATACCAGCGGGAGTAGGGAAGAAGTGTAATGAAGGAGAACAATCTAGTCCCTGGACCATGATTTCGAAAGTTTGGCAGGCCCAGGAAAAATCGTTTTGGTCCAGCCTGCTACCCGTGTGACTTATTGAATGGTCCCAGGAGTTATGAACTGGATTTTTTGGACTCTGCTCAACCACTCTTAAAGGGCTCCATCTACTTACGGGACCAACCTAGGACCTCCAGTGTGTGAAGGGACACACCTGACTGGACCACAAGTCTCCAGACCTCCTGAGGTGAGCCCCAGTCCCCAGAGCTGCAAGAACACTTTACATAATTCCCAGAATACCAATGGACATCTGTTTCCCCCTCTTAGTAGAGGACAGGAGCCCGTATATAATTTCCAGGCAAACAAGGAGCACCTTATTCAGACTTATGAAGAATTTCAAGAAGGCAGGCAGAGCACCAAACCAGGCGTGGAGCCTCCTGAGTGCTCTGCCCTGTACAGATGCACACAGTTGCACACCCATGAGGTTTCTAATAGGGGAATTGCGTGGAGGGGAAATTTCTTCTGTAGAGACCTCCTTACATATTTGCTTAAATGAAAACTTAGATATAGTGAAGCATTATAACACCGCTCCTTCCCAAAGCATTTGCAATAAAACCCAGTGCCTTCCTCCCTCCCTGTAGCGCCCTACACCCTCTGATCTTGCCTCTTTCTCCTACACATCTCGTCCCTCTTTCTCCATGCTCCTCTGTGCTCCACACTCTGTAGCCTCTTTCTGTTCCTCAGGTACCCCCAGCTTTTACCTGCCTGGGTCCTAAGAATGTGTATGCTCTTCCTGTGTTCCCAGCTGTGGAATGAACTTGCCTCTTCTCATTCTTTAGGTCTCAGCTCAGATGTCATCGCCTCAGAGAGACCTTCTCTGACCATTTCTTTCAGTTACTCTATATCACATTTACATTCTTCATACCACTTGTTAAATCTGTCCTTCATTATTTACTTGACTGTTTTCATCTCTCCTCACAACCGGAAGGACTTTGCGCTGTCTCATCTCAGGTTCCGCGAGAGAATTAAGCCTAATGCCTGAGGCATCTGTGTATGAGTTACCTTCACTCCTGTTTCTCTAGAATGGCACTATGTACTACCCTTGGGAAAATTGAAAAGATAGTCAAGCAAGTCACTTCGTGTTTTGGGGGCTCAGGTAGGAAACCCTGATTTCAAAAGGCAATGTCTTTTTGAATAAACAGCGCTGGAATAAGGACTTACAAGTTAAATCAACCATTCAGACCTCAGCACAAGCTCTAAACCTTTTGAGCCAGAATTGAGGGTGAGGAGGATTAAGAACAGCTGTATTCTGAAAAATGTGCGTGAGAGCACCACTTCTCCACAGCCCTCAAACTTGTCCATCTCCACCCTGTATGGATGGCCTCTGGGGTTCTTTCCATCTGCAGCAGCCTGTGAGACATCTAAATGGATGACGGTCAAGCCTAAAGTCGGAGAGTGTTGTGTGAGATTTTTACTGGGGGTGGGAGTAGTAAAGGCAATAAATTTAATGAAGGGGAATTAAGGGTAAATTTCAGGAACATTTGATTCATCCTCGAGTAAGCAGATGCTTGGATGTTGCTGCTGCTGCTAAGTCGCTTCAGTCGTGTCTGACTCTGTGCGACCCAGAGACGGCAGCCCACCAGGCTCCCCCGTCCCTGGGATTCTCCGGGCAAGAACACTGGAGTGGGTTGCCATTTCCTTCTCCAATGCATGAAAGTGAAAAGTGAAAGTGAAGTCGCTCAGTCGTGTCCGACCCTCAGCGACCCCATGGACTGCAGCCTACGAGGCTCCTCTGTCCATGGGATTTTCCAGGCAAGAGTACTGGAGTGGGGTGCCATTGCCTTCTCTGGCTTGGGATGTTAGGCACACATAAGACACCTAAATTAAAGGGAAGTTACAGTGAGCTAGTGGACAGTCTGATTCCAGAGCATTTCTATTGTGTTTGAAAGTCATGAATGAGGTGAAGTAGAAAAAACGTCCTATGTTTGAGCAGTGGCAAGTGTGTTTTGGTTAATCAATTTGAAGCATAATATTTGGGACTGTTCACAATTGCAGCGTTTGGAGGATTATAGAGGAAGTTCTAGCTTTCAGGCAGATCAAGGAGCAAAGGAAAGAAAAGAACTAAGTATTGCTCTATATTTCCTTTGGTTCAAACACTGAATCATTAACAAATATTTATTAATATTAAGAGGCACACTGTGGTAGATTTTAGGGAAATAACTGTGAACCAGGGGTTCTTGGTCCTTGTACATACAGAGCTTGCTACTGCTAAGTCACTTCAGTCGTGTCCAACTCTGTGCAACCGCATAGGCGGCAGCCCACCAGGCTCCCCCGTCCCTGGGATTCTCCAGGCAAGAACACTGGAGTGGGTTGCCATTTCCTTCTCCAATGCAAGAAAGTAAAAAGTGAAAGTGAAGTCGCTCAGTCGTGTCCGACCCTCAGCGACCCCATGGACTGCAGCCTACCAGGCTCCTCCATCCATGGGATTTTCCAGGCAGGAGTACTGGAGTGGGGTGACATTGCCTTGCTTAGAGTCTAATGAAGACAGATGTTTGACAAGCATTTACAACCAAGGTGGTAAGAGTGGTGCTGGGTGAGGTGGAGAATATGGAGGAGGCATGACATGAGCTGAGCCCTACACATGTGCACCTGTGTGTGTGTGTGTGTGTGTGTGTGTGTGTGTGTGTGTGTGTTGGGCAAGAAGGCTTTTCAAAGCCTGAAAGATGTGTGAATGTTATTGAGATGAGAGGGTAGGTGTGTTGGGGTTTGAGATCTGAGAGGATATAGCAGAGGGAGGCAATAGTAAGTATGAGCCATCAAAGAAACTAAAAGTAGTTCAGTCTTGTGTATATTTTGAAGGATTAGAAGCTATTGTTGAGTATAAATGTTGAGAAATGAGTTGAAGACTAAGAAGAGACTAGATGATATATGACTTTGGAAACATCTATTGAGAATTAGAGCCTTCATCCAGAGCTGGGATTCTTAACTAATTTTTTTGTGCCGTGGACTCCTTTTGGCAATCTGATGAAACCTATGAACTCTTTCAAAGATTAATGTTTTTCGTTGAATAAAATAAAACACATAAGATTAAACAGGAAACCAACTACAATGAAACAGAGATCAAAATATTAATACCAACTTAGCAATAAGTAATATAAATGCTTCTTTATTAATGGCATCGAGTAAGATCTAGCAATAGGTCTGGATGAATGCAATTTCAAAATTATGCTTAAGCAATATTAGCATAAGCAATATTTTGAGGTAAGTGTAACAACTGTAATGTGACAAAAATGTGATGTGGTTTATGGTTTGTTACTTTTACTCCTAACTGAAGGAAACTCTAAGTTTCAGTAAGAAGTTTGTGAAAATAAAGCCCTCACTTTGCCATTCAAACTCCAGAATTCTATCTTTACACCGAAGTTACAAACTGTCAGCACACAGTGCCACGAGCCCTTTGAAGATCTTAAGCAGGAAGGTAAATGATCTAAGTAAAGCCCTCTGTCTACATAGGAGGCCACCCGGAATTCACTGTTGTATTTACTCTAAGGATATTTTTGTAAAATCTAGCAGTAGGTCTGGATGAATGCAATTTCATGATGCTTTTGTAGTGTCTTCTTTGTGAGGACTCTAGTGGAAAAATATTCTAGGTCTCACACACCCATATACATACAACTGTATGGGTTTATTGGAAAAGGGTGAATTGTATTATGTGTAAATTATGCTTCAGTAAGCCAGACTTTTAGAACTGCAGTCAGTCAAATCAATAAGTGTTTACAGTTCACTTGAAAAAAGTAAAAAGAGTCTGACAGAAACTGGAGTGTGTGCACATGGAGGCCAGTTTGCTCAGTCTGGACAATGACTGTCTACTGCTGAAACTCCTAATTCTGTTCCTGTTACTGCAGGGACTGCATGGGCCTCCTGCACCATCTGAGGGACAGAAACCCCCCTCAGCTTTCCCAGACGTGGCTCCTTCTTGATGGTTCCTTGGGGAGCTTTCCTGACTACCTTACGACTTAAGGAAATCCACTGGAAGCTGCCTTCTTTCACCATTTATTCCAGATAAAGACATTGCTATTCAATACAGCTGGTCAAAATGAGTGTTTACATTATAAGGAGTTTGCATTGGAGTTCGGAAAATGGACATCTGTTATTGGTCTTGGATGGTTGAGGGGAGAAGTGAAAAATGTGATCAATATTTTAAAAATAAATTTACATTTTGCTTCATTAAATGCTGCTTATTTGCTACTCAGTTCTGTTCAGTCACTCAGTCATGTCCGACTCTTTGTGACTCCATGAATCGCAGCATGCCAGGCCTCCCTGTCCATCACCAACTCCCAGAGTTCACTCAAACTCATGTCCATCGAGCTGGTGATGCCATCCAGCCATCTCATCCTCCATCGTCCCCTTCTCCTCCTGCCCCCAATCCCTCCCAGCATCAGAGTCTTTTCCGATGAGTCAACTCTTCTCATGAGGTGGCCAAAGTATTGGAGGTTCAGCTTTAGCATCAGTCCTTCCAATGAACACCCAGGACTGATCTCCTTTAGAATGGACTGGCTGGACCTCCTTGCAGTCCAAGGGACTCTCAAGAGTCTTCTCCAACACCACACTTCAAAAGTATCAATTCTTTGGCACTCAGCTTTCTTCACAATTCAACTCTCACATCCATACATGACCACTGGAAAAACCATAGCCTTGACTAGACGGACCTTTGTTGGCAAAGTAATGTCTCTGCTTTTGAATATGTTATCTAGGTGGGTCATAACTTTCCTTCCAAGGAGTAAGCATCTTTTAATTTCATGGCCGCAATCACCATCTGCAGTAATTTTGGAGCCCAGAAAAATAAAGTCTGACACTGTTTCCCCATCTATTTCTCATGAAGTGATGGGACCAGATGCCATGATCTTAGTTTTCTGAATGTTGAGCTTTAAGCCAACTTTTTCACTCTCCTCTTTCACTCTCATCAAGAGGCTTTTTAGTTCCTCTTCACTTTCTGCCATAAGGGTGGTGTCATCTACATATCTGAGGTTATTGATATTTCTCCTGGAAATCTTGATTCCAGCTTGTGCTTCTTCCAATCCAGCCTTTCTCATGATGTACTCTGCATATAAGTTAAATAAGCAGGGTGACAATATACAGCCTCGACGTACTCCTTTTCCTATTTGGAACCAGTCTGTTGTTCCATGTCCAGTTCTAACTGTTGCTTCCTGACCTGCATATAGGTTTCTCAAGAGGCAGGTCAGGTGGTCTGGTATTCCCATCTCTTTCAGAATTTTCCAGTTTATTGTGATCCACAAAGGCTTTGGCATAGTCAATAAAGCAGAAATAGATGTTTTTCTGGAACTCTTGCTTTTTTGATGATCCAGCGGATGTTGGTAATTTGATCTCTGTTCTAAAACCAGCTTGAACATCTGGAAGTTCACGGTTCATGTATTGCTGAAGCCTGGCTTGGAGAATTTTGAGCATTACTTTACTAGCATGTGAGATGAGTGCAATTGTGCAGTAGTTTGAGCATTCTTTGGCATTGCCTGTCTTTGGGATTGGAATGAAAACTGACCTTTCCCAGTCCTGTGGCCACTGCTGAGTTTTCCAAATTTGCTGGCATATTGAGTGCAGCACTTTCACAGCATCATGTTTCAGGATTTGGAATAGCTCAACTGGAATTCCATCACCTTCACTAGCTTTATTCGTAGTGATGCTTTCTAAGGCCCACTTGACTTCACATCCAGGATATCTGACTCTAGGTGAGTGATCACACCGTGATTATCTGGGTCGTGAAGATCTTTTTTTGTACAGTTCTTCTCTGTATTCTTTTTTTTTTTTTTAATTTTTTTTTAAATTTTATTTTATTTTTAAACTTTACAATATTGTATTAGTTTTGCCAAATATCAAAATGAATCCGCCACAGGTATACCCGCGTTCCCCTTCTTCTCTGTATTCTTGCCACCTCTTAATATTTTCTGCTTCTGTTAGGTCCACGTCATTTCTGTCCTTTATCAAGCCCATCTTTGCATGAAATATTCCCTTGGTATCTCTAGTTTTCTTGAAGAGATCTCTAGTCTTTCCCATTCTGTTGTTTTCATCTATTCCTTTGCATTGATCGCTGAGGAAGACTTCCTTATCTCTCCTTGCTATTCTTTGGAACTCTGCATTCAGATGCTTATATCTTTGCTTTTCTCCTTTGCTTTTTGCTTCTCTTTTTTTTCACAGCTATTTGTAAGGCCTCCTCAGACAGCCATTTTGCTTTTTTGCATTTCTTTTCCATGGGGATGGTCTTGATCCCTGTCTCCTGTACAATGTCACGAACCTCCATCCATAGTTCATCAGGCGCTCTATCAGATCTAGTCCCTTAAATTTATTTCTCACTTCCACTGTATAATCATAAGGGATTTGATATAGGTCGTACCTGAATGATCTAGTGGTTTTCCCTACTTTCTTCAATTTAGTCGGCAGAAAAAAAATATTGTGTAAATGTGGTCTAGATTCCCTTCACATTGCATTTCCATCTCATGCAGCATACCTTATCCTGATCTAAATAGGTATCCCTAGGAGTTCCCTAACAGAACCCTATTACTCCCACAAAGATGGTTTTTGGAATGTGAGACTCACACCCTTGGAAATAACTCTTTACCCTGGGGTCAAGAACTTGATTTTGATTTTCTGAATCTAAATAAAAAAGTCACTTATTGGACTCATTCTTACTATGACCTCTGCCTCTGTTATGGGGAGGAAACTACAAATGTCCTTGTACATCAACTAAGGTGGCTGTGACCACATATGAAACCTTGACCTTCTTCTGCCAGGCTCTATATTTACAAGACAGTAAAGAATCTGCCTACAATGCAGAAGACCTGGGTATTCTTGCCCAGAAAATCCCATGGACAGAGGATCCTGGCAGGCTACAGTTCATGGGGTCACAAAAAATCAGACATGACTGAGTGACTAACATTTTTGCTTTCACTTATAGTTCTAAATATTTCCTCCACTTCTGCTGTCAATTAATATATTTGAATTTCAGAAAACTGGGCTTGTGGAGAGAAGTAGAGACTGGAAAATGCACCTTGAATTAGCTTGTGGTCCTACATCAAACTGACAGCTTCACCCAAAGAATACTGTCAAGAGCTTGCAAAAGAATAAGAGGAGTGGCCCTGGGACAGGTACAAAGTTTCTCCCAGAGTAATCTAGGATCATGTGGGTGGGTATAAAGGATCAGAGATAGGATGGAGCTCAGTTGTGTCCAACTCCTTGCGACTCTTTGGACTGTAGCCTGCCAGGTTCCTCTTCCGTGGATTTTTCAGGCAAGAATTCTGGAGTGGGTCATCGTTTCCATCTCCAGGGGATCTTCCTGACCCAGGGATCAAACCCACATCCCCTGCATTGCAGGTGGATTCTTTACCTACTGCAGCATTGGAGAAGTCCAAGGGAGAAGGCAGGTTATATTAAAAGCTTTTTTTTTTCTTTGAAATCTTCTCCATCAAACATTAGCTTCTTCTTCTTTGACCACCTAGAAGATGGGAAATGGATGAAAGAACTTAGAGAGGAGTCCCCCACAAGGAACTGTCATCTGTGACTACAGTTAGGGCTTACTTTGGACACCAGCCTCAGGACTTTATGTAGCTGGTCATGGCTGATATCTCAGGATCATGACTTCCTCACCTGGCTCAGCAGCTTCTCTGGAGCCTGGAGACATGGAGAGCTCCCCAGGGCTCAGGCACTGGGAGGGCCCACACTGTTACTTGGGTCAGTCGCTGGGCAGTGGCACCACTAAGCATCCAGTCCCGGCAAGGGAAAGATCAAAGTAGACCTGTAGCCCATATACATATATTATCATTCAGTCAACCACTCCCCTCCTGCATCACCAGGGATGGAGCATCTCATCCTAAATTCCTTCCTCCAGGCTCAAGTTGGATTCATGAGACCAGAGACCATTAGAGCTGGAAAGGACCATAGCTTACCTAGTCCAGCCTCTTCTAGAGGTGAAGAACATACAACCCAGTGATCAAATCACTCAACCAAGGCCAGTGTTGTTATTTTCCTCTTGGTCTTCATTTCATGGGAGTTTTACCCATACATCTGCTTTCAGTGTAATTTGCCTGAGATTTGCCACCATGGATGACTCTGGATCCTTCCCCCTAACAGGCCCTGGCAGTGATGCCAGCAGCTGTGAATCCTGAAGCTGGAACAGTGCTGACATGGCAACAAAGAGGCTTCCTAATTCACCTGGGAATTGCTGCTGTTAATGCCCTGTCGTTGCTTCCATCTTGTATTCAGTGTGATGACTCTTACTTGCGAGAACTCAGGATGTTCGCTTATTCAGTTTCCATCAAGCCTTCCTGCTGGTTTGTGAGTAATGTGTATGTGACTTTGTTATGTTTCACCTATTGTGCAATCTTTACACTTAAAACTTCTAGAGTCAAAATCATAAGTAACACAACAGAAACAAAACCAGAAATGAAACACATACAAATGAGTCTTTCATTAATATTATATTAACACTGGTTTCTTAAAGTGTTTTATCTCACAAGTTTATCAGAAGCTTGGGTCTCTAGAATTTCAATGACATTCCCATTTGGGGGTATCATAAGAATGAGAAGAAAGCTTCCTATTTAATCATTTCCTGGAAACTGGTATATATAAAGCTGAAGAAACCAGATGTGATTGTTGGCAAAGATCAGTCTTTAAAACTTTTCCATTTGCTTCCTTCTTTTGAGTGTCAAGAGTTTATCTTGTCATTCAGCAGAATAGGGAGACTTCATCTAAAATTGAAAAATGAAA
Organism: Bos indicus; assembly: GCF_029378745.1. Taxonomy (NCBI): domain Eukaryota; kingdom Metazoa; phylum Chordata; class Mammalia; order Artiodactyla; family Bovidae; genus Bos; species Bos indicus. Next base: position 79,481,028 of record NC_091761.1, read on the forward strand.
ATAACCTTTGAGCAAACTATTGTTTTGCAAATATGTTACCATTTCTTAGGTAAACATTCTCTTGTCTATTAAATACATACTTTACTTCATAATCTTTCTACCAATTAACTACAGTACTTGCAAAAGTAACTGAGGTTGGTCAATCTAAAATTAAAGGTACTTTTTAAATAAATAAAAACTATGTTAAGAAGGCCTATTCGTCCCACAAAAACATAAGAAGTGAGTGTAAAATGTAACAAAGGTTCTCTTATAACTAAATGATTTAAGGACAACTAACACTGGAGAGTAAGTTTTTCATCCCTGGAAATCTTCAAGAGAAACATGAAACACCACTTGATTTATAGCCAGATATAAATTTCTTGGGGCTCATGATCTCTGCAAGACACTGTTATTCTGATGTACACGCATCCTCATGTAACTGGAGTTTTGAACTGCTTGACAATATTGGGGAACAATAATAGACTGCATCCTAGAGCATATAGTTGCATTTAACACTATGATTTAGTTCTCAAAAAAGCATTATTATGCTGCTATTGATTGTTGTTCATATACTGCTTGAAGAAGATCCCAGGACAGGACAAATGAGGCAAGTAATAATCAAGAAAAATTGGCATTTTTGGTGCTTGAACTGCTAACATAAATATTATACTAGATTTTCATATCTAACAACTGATATGTGTTGGGACTGGCGGGGCTGATGGTGGAAGTAGGGATGAAGTGTACTTAGGTGGGGAGGTATACAGGGATATTTTGCCGTTGGGCAGCTTTTGATGGAAGACCTTAAAGCAGTTCAGGTCAGCATAGGTGTCTGCTTTCAGTGCCCACCATAAGAGCAACATGCAGGACATATAGACATCCCTTGTATTAGGTCCATGAATCATGGCAAATTGGAAGTGGTCAAACAGGAGATGGCAAGAGTGAACATCAACATTCTAGGAATCAGTGAACTAAAATGGACTGGAATGGGTGAATTTAACTCAGATGACCATTATATCTACTACTGTGGGCAGGAATCCCTTAGAAGAAATGGAGTAGCCATCATGGTCAACAAAAGAGTCCGAAATGCAGTACTTGGATGCAGTCTCAAAAATGACAGAATGATCTCTGTTCGTTTCCAAGGCAAACCATTCAATATCACAGTAATCCAAGCCTATGCCCCAACCAGTAACACTGAAGAAGCTGAAGTTGAACAGTTCTATGAAGACCTACAATACCTTTTAGTACTAACACCCAAAAAAGATGTCCTTTTCATTATAGAGGACTGGAATGCAAAAGTAGAAAGTCAAGAAACACCTGGGGTAACAGGCAAATTTGGCCTTGGAATACGGAATGAAGCAGGGCAAAGGCTAATAGAGTTTTGTCAAGAGAACGCACTGGTCATAGCAAACACCCTCTTCCAACAACGCAAGAGAAGACTCTACACATGGACATCACCAGATGGTCAACACTGAAATCAGATTGATTATATTCTTTGCAGGCAAAGATGGAGAAGCTCTATACAGTCAGCAAAAACAGGACCAGGAGCTGACTGTGGCTCGGATCATGAACTCCTTATTGCCAAATTCAGACTGAAATTGAAGAAGGTGGAGAAAACCACTAGACCATTCAGGTATGACCTAAATCAAATCCCTTATGATTATACAGTGGAAGTGAGAAATAGATTTAAGGGACTAGATATGATAGATGGCGTGCCTGATGAACTATGGACGGAGGTTCGTGACATTGTACAGGAGACAGGAATTAAGACCATCCCCATGGAAAAGAAATGCAAAAAAGCAAAATAGCTGTCTGAGGAGGCCTTACAAATAGCTGTGAAAAGAAGAGAAGTGAAAAGCAAAGGAGAAAAGGAAAGATATAAGCATCTGAATTCAGAGTTCCAAAGAATAGCAAGGAGAGATAAAGAAGTCTTCCTCAGCGATCAGTGCAAAGAAATAGAGGAAAACAACAGAATGGGAAGGACTAGAGATCTCTTCAAGAAAATTAGAGATACCAAGGGAATATTTCATGCAAAGATGGGCTTGATAAAGGACAGAAATGGTATGGACCTAACAGAAGCAGAAAATATTAAGAAGAGGTGGCAAGAATACAGAGAAGAACTGTACAAAAAAAGATCTTCATGAACAAGATAATCACGATAGTGTGATCATTCACCTAGAGCCAGATATCCTGGATGTGAATTCAAGTGGGCCTTAGAACGTGTACCCCAATGTTCATCGCAGCACTGTTTATAATAGCCAGGACATGGAAGCAACCTAGATGTCCATCAGCAGATGAATGGATAAGAAAGCTGTGGTACATATACACAATGGAGTATTACTCAGCCATTAAAAAGAATACATTTGAATCAGTTCTACTGAGGTGGATGAAACTGGAGCCTATTATACAGAGTGAAGTAAGCCAGAAGGAAAAACATAAATACAGTATACTAACGCATATATATGGAATTTAGAAAGATGGTAACAATAACCCAGTGTACGAAACAGCAAAAGAGACACTGATGTATAGAACAGTCTTATGGACTCTATGGGAGAGGGAGAGGGTGGGAAGATTTGGGAGAATGGCATTGAAACATGTAAAATATCATATAAGAAACAAGTTGCCAGTCCAGGTTCGATGCCCGATACTGGATGCTTGGGGCTAGTGCACTGGGATGACCCAGAGGGATGGTATGGGGAGGGAGGAGGGAGGAGGGTTCAGGATGGGGAACACATGTATACCTGTGGCGGATTCATTTTGATATTTGGCAAAACTAATACAATTATGTAAAGTTTAAAAATAAAATAAAATTAGAAAAAAAAAAGAAATCATCACTACAAATAAAGCTAGTGGAGGTGACAAAATTCCAGTTGAGCTATTTCAAATCCTAAAAGATGGTGCTGTGAAGGTGCTGCAATCAATATGCCAGCAAATTTGGAAAACTCAGCAGTGGCCACAGGACTGGGAAAGGTCAGTTTTCATTCCAATCCCAAAGAAAGGCAATGCCAAAGAATGCTCAAACTACCGCACAACAGCACTCATCTCACATGCTAGTGAAGTAATGCTCAAAATTCTCCAAGCCAGGCTTCAGCAATACATGAACCATGAACTTCCAGGTGTTCAAGCTGGTTTTAGAAAAGGCAGAGGAACCAGAGATCAAATTACCAACATCCGCTGGATCATCAAAAAAGCAAGAGTTCCAGAAAAACATCTATTTCTGCTTTATTGACTATGCCAAAGCCTTTGACTGTGTGGATCACAACAAACAAACAAAATTCTGAAAGAGATGGGAATACCAGACCACCTGACCTGCCTCTTGAGAAACCTATATGCAGGTCAGGAAGCAACAGTTAGAACTGGACATGGAACAACAGACTGGTTTCAAATAGAAAAAGGAGTACGTCGAGGCTGTATATTGTCACCCTGCTTATTTAACTTATATGCAGAGTACATCATGAGAAATACTGGATTGGAAGAAGCACAAGCTGGAATCAAGATTTCCAGGAGAAATATCAATAACCTCAGATATGTAGATGACACCACCCTTATGGCAGAAAGTGAAGAGGAACTAAAAAGCCTCTTGATGAGAGTGAAAGAGGAGAGTGAAAAAGTTGGCTTAAAGCTCAACATTCAGAAAACTAAGATCATGGCATCTGGCCCCCTCACTTCATGAGAAATAGATGGGGAAACAGTGTCAGACTTTATTTTTCTGGGCTCCAAAATTACTGCAGATGGTGATTGCGGCCATGAAATTAAAAGATGCTTACTCCTTGGAAGGAAAGTTATGACCCACCTAGATAACATATTCAAAAGCAGAGACATTACTTTGCCAACAAAGGTCCGTCTAGTCAAGGCTATGGTTTTTCCAGTGGTCATGTATGGATGTGAGAGTTGAATTGTGAAGAAAGCTGAGTGCCAAAGAATTGATACTTTTGAAGTGTGGTGTTGGAGAAGACTCTTGAGAGTCCCTTGGACTGCAAGGAGGTCCAGCCAGTCCATTCTAAAGGAGATCAGTCCTGGGTGTTCATTGGAAGGACTGATGCTAAAGCTGAACCTCCAATACTTTGGCCACCTCATGAGAAGAGTTGACTCATTGGAAAAGACTCTGATGCTGGGAGGGATTGGGGGCAGGAGGAGAAGGGGACCATGGAGGATGAGATGGCTGGATGGCATCACCAGCTCGATGGACATGAGTCTGAGTGAACTCCGGGAGTTGGTGATGGACAGGGAGGCTTGGCGTGCTGCAAATTCATGGAGTGGCAAAGAGTTGGACACGACTGAGCGATTGAACTGAACTGAACTGTATTATGCTCATGGATTTGTTCCAACAAATGTGTTTTCTCACTGCCCAGGCATATCTTCACCCCCTCTTTAATTCACATACCACCTTCACTTCCTGAGAAATGCCCTTGAAAGCAGTGGAAAGAAAGGGAACATACTGCAGTTTCGATTGTTGTGGGACTCAGGTTTTCTCTCAGCACTGCATATACACTTGGCGACATGGGAAGAAGGTCTGATGGAGAATGTGGCTCCGTAGAATCACTTCGGCTTGAAGAGCTAACAGAGTAAATATTGAAGAGGATTAAACATACTGCATTAGCAATTGTTAGGGCCCAGGGTAAGCCACCCCAAAATGTACCTCAGTGGCATATTGATTATTTTGAATTAAATGATTTAAGTTACTTTAAAAGATCCAAAGCAGGAGGGACACTCAGACCCTTGTCTCTGCCTCCCTGAAAGCAGGAACTAAGTCTCTTCTGTGAGAGGTGCCCTCCCAGTTCTGGAGATAGAACATCCTTTTTGCTAGAGATAGGGGATTCATTTGGGGCTGAGAAGCCTGTACAAGCCTGGGCCTTGTTACTTCTTTAATTTAATACCGCAGGCCCAAACTCTGTTTAGATTCTTTACTACCTGAGCACCCAAAGCCTAAGTATCTTTGTCCTGTCAATTACTCCCAAAGTTATTGATTTTTGGTATGCAAAAAGTATAAAAGCTGCCTGCTCTGGCCACTTCTTAAGTCCCATTTCTATGAGAATTCTATGAACATCAATTAAAATTTTTCCTTTTTCCTGTTAATCTGCCTAGTATCAATTTTATTATTAGTCCAGTCACAAGAACTTGAGGGGGTAATTTCTACCTCCTCAAAAGAACCTTTTTAGGGTTTCTTCTATTGTGACACTGAGATTATTGAATTTCAAATAATTCATCATTTGAAAACAGAGCACTCAGCCCACTATGGAATAAATGGCATATGAACTGAACTGAACTGAAAGGGCAACTTTAGAATTCATTCATGATGGACTGTAGTGTATCCTAAAGACTTACGGGTTAAAGAAAATGGGACATTGAGCATTAAAATGCTTTATTCTCAGTTATATGTACACTATTTTACCCTTAAGTTTCCAGCTTTTTTGATAAGTTCAATAATAATTATCTTATATGTGACTAAGATTACTTACATTGTTGAGATGGGGATAAAAACAGAAGGGACATAACCTTTGTCTCCCTTTTCTGTTGGTCTTGAAACTGGAAAAGAAAGGCATGTTGGGGGAAAATATTATTGTTGATAAAATTATAAATCTACAAAAGGATAAATAATGCTAAAAGGAAGAGAGATAATATAATTGTTTAGTGATTCACATTTTTTAATTGAATTGATGAAATGACATTTCAGATGAGCATAAAATGTGCAAGAAGAGAAAAACAAATCCCTTGGCAGGCCTGATCTAACTTTACATATTAATGGTCTGAAATGAGTGAGCAAAATTGGGAATCAACTATATTACCTGTAGTATTTAAGTTTAATTATAAGGACAGATTTATTCATGGATTGGGGATTTATAGCAATGCAGTTCTTTTCATGAAAACTGACTCCAATTATAATATTATAATGACACAAAGTTTTGAAGCACAGACTTCAGTGTTAAAAGTACAATAACTGCTTGTAGTAGCAGTAATATTGTGTGCAATCCTCACCCTCAAATTCCTCTGGTTTACTCCATTGATCCAGTTGTAAGGACCAACTGTAATTTTTCAAGTGTAATCTGTTGCATTGACATTTATTATTTCATTTGATCAGATATAGAAACAATTAAAAGTCTCAAGGTTTTTGTGGTGGTTGCTGTCTTTTGCTTGTTTCAGAAGGGGATGAAGGAGGGTGGCAGCAAGTCACTGCTGTGAGTGACAACTGTTCCATATTCCTCAAGATGATGCTCATATATTAAGTTGCTATGGATGACTGTTTTAACGGCTTATATATACTCTGGGCTTCCCTGGTGGCTCAGACAGTAAAGAAACTGCCTGCAGTGCAGGAGACCCGGGTTTGTAACCTGGGTCTGGAAGATCCCCTGGTGAAGGAAATGGCTACCCACTCCAGTATTCTTGCCTGGAGTATTCCACGGACAGAGGAGCCTAGCGGGCTATAGTCCATGTGGTCACAAAGAGTCAGACATGACTGAGTGACTAACACATTCACACATTCACATATATACTTCATTTAAAGAAACAGAATGGTAAACATATTACAATTCACTATTTCATGAATGTTCTTTTCATGTATTCAACAAATATTTACCAAATGCCTATTTTGTCCAGGTATCGTTTTCAGCCCTTTACATACAACCAGGAAAGGCAGGCACGTCAAGACTTGTTATTGATAGGCTGGAAGGAGGGGATGAAGCATAAAGACCCCCTTGTCCCCTCCCTGGCAAAGGAACAATAGTCTCTGAGTTGTGAGAGTACAGTAAGTAAAAAATACAAAGCTCATCAATTCTCAGCTTCTTTTGTAAGAAAGGAAAACAGCCTTGCCTGACTTTTAACAGCTTTCTAATCATTACTTCTTCTTTCTTTTTTTCTCCCCAGGCATAGAGGTGAAATTGGTGCCACTCCTACTTTAGAAGGGAGAAAAATGAAACTGTTGGTGGCTGAGAAGTTCCCATAGCCATGGGGAAGTCTAGCTACTGATTACTAACCGCTCTGCTAGCTGGACAGTCCCTGCTGTTCTTTTCAGGAACTGCTCACACACTGTTTCTAAGGCTTTGACCTCCACATGCCCCTTAGATCTTATAATGATCAAAGTCAACATAAAGAGAGGAACTTCATTTACTTTACTGCAATCTGAGATTATTTTCCAAAATCTTAAGAAGAAAAAGCAAATGGAAAGAACCTAACCTTCGCATGGCTGGGAGCTGTAGTGTTTACCGAAGGCTTTGTCTTTGGGAATATCAGGATAGAGGTACTTCAGAGGGTTTTCGGGAATGTTTTCAGCCATAATAACCTTGTAGTCTCGAAGGATGTCAGCAAACGGCAGAGCGGACAGCCGGCCTTTGTTGTAGGGTTCCACAGAATGGAATCTCACTTCTCCTGGAAAAAGAGAAAACAGAGGGAATATTCAGGATCCTGCAGGCATTCTTTGTGGCCATTTTTCCAGCCTACATTCTCTTCATGTCACTGGTTATAAAACAAGGCTAGCCTTTCTCTGCCTAAGTAGAGTACAGATGGCCACATGATAGAGGACACCCACATAGGCTGTGAGAAAGTCATGCTACGTTCTTCTGGAACAACTGTAACAATTAATACTCAAACCCACTGAACACATGAGAAATAGAACAACAGGCCACACACTTCTGAAGATGGAAAGACCAATAACCAAACTCAATGCTAATTTCACATGAATAAATAATAGTGAGCATGTACCGTTTTCAGAATGGTCCACCCAGGTGAAAGTTATTCCTCCAAGGTGGCTTTCACTGAATCTTAACAAAAAGGTCCCAGGCATTTTATCCTTTAGTAAGAGTCGTTCCTTTTCTTTGCTAACAAAGCCCATGATGTACCTAAAAACAGAACATGGCATAGTTTCATCTGATCAAAGACTATAATTTGTTGCATTCACAAAGAACAGACCTGAATTTAATATAATCAAAAGTCAATAATGCCTAAAATACTCTTATACAGATTAAATATCAATATGTGATAAAGAATGTAAGAAACTGCAACTATTTTCCATTCTATGACACTAAATATGCTTACAAAGGAAAGAAAAGAAAAAGTGACTACTGTAAACAAAGAAGCTATGAACAGTAGAGTGCATGCATCTTTTCAAGTTAGAGTTTTTGTCTTTTCTGAATATAAGCCCAGGAGTGGGAATGTTGGATCACAAGGCAGCTCTATTTTTATTTTTTAAAGAAATCTCCATACTGTTCTCCATAGTGGTTGCACCAATTTACAATCCCACCAACAGTGTACAAGGGTTCCCATTTTTCCACACCCTCTCCTATATTTATTATTTCTGTTCATAGTAGCACTGTGTACAACAGTCAAGATATGAAAGCAACATAAGTGTCCATCAACAGACAACAGGCTTAAGATGTAGTATAATATATATATATATCATATATATAAAACATATATATGATATATATATACAATGCAATCATAGCAATTTAAAAAATGAAATATTGCCATTTGCAGCAACATGGATGGATCTAGAGAATATCATACTAAGTGAAGTAAGTCAGGCAAACGCAAATATTATATGAATCACATATGTGCAATCTAAAAAATAATATAAATGCATTTATTTACAAAACAGAAACAGACTCACAGACATAGAAAACAAACTTATGGTTCCAAAGGGGGAAGTGGGGTGAGGGGAAGGATAAATTAGGATTTATGTTGGGATTAACATATACACACTACTGTATATGAAAGAGATAACCAACAAAGACCTATTGTATAGCACATGGAACTATATACAATATTTTGTAATAACATATACGGGAAAATAATCTAAAAAGGAATATATATGTACAACTAAATCACTGTGCTATACACCTGAAACTAACATGACGTAAATCAACTACACTTCAATTTTTAAAAAACTGACAGTATAAAAATAACTGAATGAATTCATAATGGAAAATATAATCTTCCATATTATTCCATGGAACTTACCCATCAATCCAAAGGGGAAGAATGTGTTTCTTAATTAGGTCTAAAATTGCTTCAAGCCAGGTCCAAAAGGTAAATGATTTACCAGGCAAGTGTTCCTATTGGAATAAACAAACATGTTAGGACAATAATTGTGCCAATAGTAATGTTGGTATGATAGTTCAAGTTGTGCTTTTTCCAGTGAAATATTTATTTTAAATGAGAAAACACTTTAGAGGTTTTTCTTAAAATAACCTTATCAAGGAAACCCTCAAAATCTCAAATTATGATAGTGGAGGCTTAAAAAGGAACATTAAAAAAAAAATCTAAATGATGCTATCCTTTCCCCGTTTGTACCTTGCAGAACTTGGCCCAGGTGAGATGACCATCATTGTAGCTAGACTGGACTAGAATGAAAGAAAAGAATGAGATTGAGATTTTTATTAAATAATTAGACTCTTCAACTTGGTGCTCAATTTGGATTGCACTCCCCCAAGCATTTCCTAAGCACCTGCTATGGGTTTGCAGTGTATTCAATGCTAGAAACAGTAAAAATAAGATGTCATGAAAATTTTTATCCAGGAAAGAATTCTTTTCGATGGAGGAGCTAAAGATAGCCTTAGGAAGTGGGTGGGTGTCTAGAACCAGGCCTCCATGAATGGATAGGATATAAATTGTCAAGGAAGAGGCCACTCCAGTAGCAAGAGTAATGTAGGTTTAGGCAGAGTGGATATGAACAAGGCTTATATATGAGACCGTAAGAGCAGCCTAATGTTGGTAAATAAACATTATAAAATAAATCTGTGAAAACAAGACTGCCAAGAGTCTTGAATATTATCATGAAAAGAATGAACTAGAGATCCATTTAGCAATAAGGAACCACCACTGACTGTTCTGATCCAGGGCAATGAAAAAAGAATTTCTGTCTAAAATTTAAGGAAATTATAAGAATAATTTGATGAAGATCTGAAAAAAATATGGCTGCTATTTATACTATATATTTAAAAGCTTTATTCACTCATTAACAAATATTTATTGAATGCCACTATTGTGGTTTATGAATTAAATAAGGATCAAAAAAATTTTTATATTAAGTAAATTTTGTAATATTCCCAATTTATTTAAACATCAAGTGCTCAGATAGTAGATCCAAGGGCAACATGGCATCCCTTTTAAGTCAAGTTTAACCAAATCACACATGACTCACTACTGCTAATCAAATACACCTTTGGCTGTACTTTAACTAGAAATGTATACAAATTCAATTTTAACTCTTTTCTTGGTGCTAAATGTGTTCACCCTAGGTTTGTCAAAACATACATATCTTCTAAAATTCTTTTAGAAAAAACTTACACTGTAGTCACTATATGGAGTACCAACGACTATTTTGCAAACTTTAGACATAGCAGTCAAAACTGAAATTTTCCTGCTATGAAGAATTAACTATGATCAGGCACTTCCCTGGTGGCTCAGATGGTAAAGAATCTGCCTGCAATGCAGGAGACCCAGGGTTCCATCCCTGGGTTGGGAAGATCTGCTGGAGAAGGAAATGGCTACCCACTCCAGTATTCTTGCCTGGAGAAATCCATAAATAGAGGATACAGTCCATGGGATCCCAAAGAGTCACACATGACTCAGTGACTACCACTTTCACTTTGGGTAGTTTTTAAAATTTCAAATAAATTTCCTGACCCTGGGATCAGCTGTTTTCCAGTTGGTTAATAACCACTGTAATATTAATATGAAAGATCAAGGCAGCATTAAGGCTTCACAGTACATTCAGTGGAAATGGCATAAGAATATCCTAGAGACTGGAGTGCCAATAGAAAGGAAGGTACTTTAGAACTGAACAGTCCTGGCCTGCATCTTGTCCTTGCTACATACTAGCTGTGGCAAGTCATTTAACCTCTGAACTTAGCTATCCTCATGTATAGAATGGATAGAATAAAAAAATAGAATAATTAGTTATCCTCAATATTCTGCCTTAAGGAATTCCTGTGAGAAGGAAAATGTAGCATTTAGCCCTATATCCAGCAATATAGTAGGCACTCAATAAATTGTGGTGAGCATTATTATTATTAATAGTAATATCACCCTCATTCTTTAAAACTCTTGATTACCAGAAATAGGGGCAAGTCCTCCATATATGCCAGTTCTTACCTGTTAGCTTCTCGGCCAGCATGTTGAGCTGATCTGAGTTCAGGCCACGACCAACGTATGATGAAAACTGCCAGCTCATCACTTCCAGGAGTTGACTCAAAGTGGCAGATGGAGGATTATTAAAGAAAACCAAGTTCTGAAACAGAGTTGTATTGATGATTGTATGTATTAATCACACTGAATACATTGCAGCTCAATATATAGGATTCCTGATTAAACTCTTCAGGTTAACCTAAGTTAACAATACAGATCTATTGTCTCATCTCTGTTGTGCTTTTAAATTAAGACTGATTTTGTCTTTTCCTAAAGAGTTCCTGGTTCTTTGAGTCTAATGTAATATATGGTTCTATCTTATACCTGAAGAATCACTGGGCAGCTCTTTAACTTTCCCTGGACTATAGACTATCAGTCAACTAATACAAGTACTTAACACTGTCCAACAAATAATTAAACAGATACTCTCTTCTGAAATAATATTAATCTTTTAAAAAATATTTATTTTTGGCTGTGCTGGGTCTTCACTGCAGCTGTGCTGGGTCTTCATTGCAGCACGGGAGCTCTTAGTTGCTGCAAGTAGGCTTTCTCTATTTGTGGTGAACGGGGGCTACTCTCTAGTCGTGGCACACAGGCTTCAGTAGTTGTGGTGCACAGGCTCAGTTGCCTCAAAGCATATGGGATCTTAGTTCCCAGACCAGGGATCAATCCTGTGTCCCCTGCGTTGGCAGGTGGATTCTTAACCATTGGACCACTGGACCAGGGAAGTCCCCTGATATAATGTTAATCTTAAACAAAACTTGTATCATGATATTTAATTGGTTTATCATGGGTTAGTACAAGTTATACCTTGACCAGACAAAGCATCCCAAAGTACAAAAATAGTTAAGTCCCAGGCTAAGGAAGGGAATCCTATAATATGAACTCATAATTAACTTGGGACTCCTGTTTTAGGATGGTCTTTTCTAATATTGTTCTAGACAAGAGGATCTTTTGTATGATCAACTGCAAAAGATCAACTCTTTATAATAGCAACTGGGTCAACAATGGCAGAACAGAAGATTCACCTCAGATTACTGGAAAGGAGAAAGTGAGAAAGCCAAGAAAGATATTTTAAGGAAGAAGGTGGGTGAGAAATTAAGAAATCCTTTGCAATATGGGGAGAAGGTCTTTGGCAAACATGACCAAGCTGGGCAGCAAGAAAAGGAACCAATTCAAGAGACTTCAGAAGGTGGGAATAAAAGAAGACATGGCATTCTGTAAGGAGTGAGAGATAGGAGAGGGAAGAGTAGAGAGAAAGAATTTCCTTGAACATGAAGATCGTATCTGGACAGATGACCAAAATGCATAGAACATAATTAAGGTCTAGGAGCTTAGGTTTTGAACCGGAATAGTTAAGAGAAGCTAGAGTTAGCTGTTATGCTGAACTCTGTAAGCTGGCTGTGCAAATATGTGTTAGGAGCTGTATATGAAATACATCTCCAGGTTCCTCATCTAAAACTAGAGCAGAATCTGAGATGCTAAAGCAGACATCTTTGGTGGCTTTCTCATAGAAGAAGGATGCTGAAGAAAGCTAAGGGTGGTGGCACTGCACTCTGAGGCTAGTCCATCTTCTTCCTATATCCTGGAATTGGATGAAACATTCTAAACGTGTAGTTTCTAATGGAGAATGACATTAAATCTCAGAAGTGTTGACTGTTATTGACTTTACAGACCAGGTAACTTTTCGGAAATATTCTAGAAATAACTTTGGGAGAAATATCAATAACCTCAGATATGCAGATGACACCACCCTTATGGCAGAAAGCAAAGAAGAACTAAAGCGCCTCTTGATGAAAGTGAAAGAGGAGAGTGAAAAAATTGGCTTAAAACTCAACATTCAGAAAACAATTTAAAATCATGGCATCTGGTCCCATCACTTCATGGCAAATAGATGGGGAAACAATGGAAACAGTGTCAAACTTTATTTTTTGGGGCTCCAAAATCACTGCAAATGAAAAGACACTTGCTCCTTGGAAGAAAAGCTATGACCAACCTAGACAACATATTAAAAAGCAGAGACATTACTTTGCCAACAAAGATTCATCTAGTCAAAGCTAAGGTTTTTCCAGTAGTCATGAAAAGATGTGAGAGTTCAACCATAAAGAAAGCTGAGCACCAAAGAATCGATACTTTTGAACTATAATGTTAGAGAAGACTCTTGAGAATCTTTTGGACTGCAAGGAGATCCAACCAGTCCATCCTAAAGGAAATCAGTCCTGAATATTCATTAGAAGAACTGATGCTAAAGCTGAAACTCCAATACTTTGGCCACTTGATGCAAAGAACTGACTCACTGGAAAAGACCCTGATGCTGGGAAAGATTGAAGGCAGGAGGAGAAGGGGACGACAGAGGATGAGATAGTTGAAAGGCATCACCAACTCAATGGACATGTATTAGTTTGAGTAAGCTCCGGGAGTTGGTGATAGACAGGGAAGCCTGGCGTACTGCGGCCCACAGGGTTGGGAAGAGTCAGACATGACTGAGTGACTGAACTGAACTTTTCTAGTGAGTTCTGTTCTTCTTACTGCAGGCAGAGAGGAAGCAAGGCACAGGACACTCTGCGCCTTCCTCTCTGCAGTTAATCTGACTCAGATGCAGGGCACCAGAGGATGAGAAGTTACAAGGCTGAGGCATTTTCTATGCTGTGTTTTTTTTAAGCACATTAGACAAAAGGGAGGGAATGCTTGGAGCTGACTCATTATGACTATTCCTACTTCTGGGATGTGAGGTAGAAAAATTCTTCCCTTTGGAAGGCACATTTGCTTTGCATCAAGAAGAAATAGTTATTTACATCTGATCTATTTTCGCTAGACCTTGGTGGTTTCCAGGACAACACACTGGGGTTTTGTTAAGAGAGAATGGAGGGAAATCCTGACTCATCTTTTTTGCCACACCCTTCCTTGATGGTCTTAATAGAAGCTCCTTTAAGAAGTGCTTCTACTCTCTACTTCCTTTGAAACTTGAGACCAATTTTTCATCCATATCTTAAATAACCACCAGATGGCATTAGAAGCCAATTTGAGCCTAGAATGGATTTAAATCTATAATCAACTTGAAAATCTGTAGTGTTGTTAGGTGAGATTGGTGAAAATGCTAGTCAATTTCAATTCAAATTCAAATAAGTATTTGAAACCAATTCTCAACCTTTGTGGAAGAGCCAGTGTGGAGAGGGTGTGGCCAGAAGTAGTTGAGGAGGTAAACATAGCAGTCAGACCTCAAATTTTGGAGAAGGGATTCTCCAGAGTCCAGTAAACAGAGCAACTGGATGGCCCTAGAACCCTCTGTGATGCACAGAGTTGGGAACTGACCAGACCTCAGAAATAAAGAACATCTGTCTGTCACTTCTGCTAGCCAGAACTCTCTCATGGTCCAAGTACATCAGAACATGTTATTTTAAATATGACACAAGGGAGGAATCACACAAATGAATATATGGGAGTTTTGAAATAAACAATCCACAAAGATATGCCAAAATTTATACACACACATATACACATACCTTTTGGGGCCCATGGGTTTTGTTGACCATAAAACAAACCAAATGGAATTAAAGGGGGAGAAACAAGAATAGGGTCTCTACCTGGGAATCGTTGGTTGACACATTGTACCAAATGATGGACGCCCAAGCATTAGGTAATTGACTGACGTTGGAAATCATCACCACAGGTAATGAGCAGGTCTGGTTTTTGTTTTTTTTAAAAACAGAAGGCACAGTTATTACAGGTAGTAGCATCTTACATTGATTTTATACTTGGATCTTTCCCCTAAAGGGCCATCTCAAGTCAACCCCACTCCTCCAATCCTGGTGTCTACACTGCTTTGGTACTAAAATGATTCATGAAGGCACTGGAACCATCTGAGCATACATGAGTCAAAGTACAGGGAGGAAAGAAGCAATAAAAATAGGGATCCTTTCAGAGTGCTTGGTCAGTCGGCTCCAATATCTTCCCTGATATTATGCAGATATTTTTACTTTCTTGTATCATGTTCTGCCTAAAATGTAACTAACTAGAGCTTGTATTGACTTAGCAACCTTCTTCTTAATAAGTTACATCAAATAATCTAATTTAAAATTTATCTCTGGAATGGATTAATATGTTCAAATTATTATCTAACATCTCATTAATATCAGTATCAGATATGGGGGTTTTAACTGTATAAGAGGGAGAGGTAAGTGACTTTGGAATACGAAACATTATGGGAGATAGAACTGCTGCTTCTATTGTCATAGCACTCAACTTAGTACTGTTGGTCTAACGTTTTCAACCTTATGGAACAAACAGGCTTCACAGACTAATCTGGGAAACTAATCAACTTACATTAGTCCCTTCGCATTAACAGAAGTTATATTGCTTGTAGACAGTGAAATGCCCACTTGAGGAACTTAACAGTTCATGGAAGCAGACATTTAGGGAAAAGGGATGAAGGAATCTCTGGAAAATTTTATAAATATGTTCACATTCATTAAGATAAAAGAGTGAAGGCAGAATGCTAAAATAATATATTCTACAAATAGAACCATATTCAGGTGTATGAAATTGTGTTCATTCATGCACTCATTCATTCATTTATTCAACAAATGTTGAGCATCTGTTATATGTCAGGCACTGTGCTGGGCACTGGTAATGGAAGGATAAAGGTGTGATATCCTGCCTTCAAGGAGCTCATTGTTAATTATGTTCAATTTAATTCCCCATTTCTTGATTCCTTCTTTGAGTTCAATGGTGACTGTTATCAGAGGATCAAAACAATCTGCTATTAATGTTCCTATTATTGGTCTTTGCTCATCACACTATAAATACCTTTCTTCTGAGGCAATTTTATGTACAAATTGAAATTTTGAAATCATACATGACATGGTTCAAGTATATTTATTTCTTTTTAAGCTTTCCACTGAGTATCCGTGACTCTGGGAATCCCAGAAAACAAACAAAATATACAGTCTCAGCAACAAATTATTCAATATGTATTGAATTATAATGACTGAGATTTTATCATTTATATATATATATATATATATATATATATATAATTTAAAAATTATTTTTTGGCCATACCACATAGCTTGTGAGATCTTAGCTCTTTGACCAGGAAACAAACCTGGGCCCTTGGCAATGAGAGTGTGGAGTCCTAACCACTGGACAACCAAGGAATTCCCTTATCATTTATATTTAATCAGAATAATATATGCTGACTAATGAGTGAATATTTGATAAACTGATTTCCTAAATTACAACAAAAATAATGAATAAGGAATGTACTAAAACCTAGAAAATATTGAGTTTTCATCTTCAAATACCAATTCCTGAAAATGTTATTAGTAAATACTAAATATTCTTTGAAACACCTACCTCCAAATCTATGGTCAGTCCATAGAGGCAGATCTGTGTCTCAAATGTTATGGAATGAAGCTCCTCAGTCACCATGTGACAGCCCTAAGGGGGAAAGAAATAAAGTGTTATCTTACAAATGCATATGCATGTGCGCTAAGTTGCTTCAGTCGTGACTCTCTGCCAGTCTATGGACTGTAGCCCACCAGGCTCCTCTGTCCATGGGATTCTCCAGGCAAGAATACTGGAGTGGGTCGCCATGCCCTCCTCCAGGGTATCTTCCCAACCCAGGGATTGAACCTGTGTCTCTTGTCTCCTGCATTGACAGGTAGGTTCTTTACCACTAGTGCCAACTGGGAAGCCTTCTACAAATATGTATAGTTGTTACCTATTATTAGATGTGCTTTTATAAAAACTAACAAATTCTTAAAGTATAAAGTATAAAATACCCTCAAACATCTTCTGTTATGGAACATTCCTTATTTTAAAAAGTTAAAGGATATACAGAGTTTGAGAACTCTTCCTTTCCACAAACAGAATGATATTGTCTCTAAAACAATGAATTTTCTAGCTTCAACAATTCCAGCATATTTTCATGAGTTGAAATCCAGATAAGTTGCTCTTTATTTTTACTTTTGGAAATGTGTCCTTTTGACTTATCAGCTATTAACAAAAGAAAGCCAGATGTGTGTAGCTATACCAAAAACAAAGTCAGTATCATAATGGATTTTTTAAAAGCAATATCAAACACGGTTAAACATGGTTAAGTGGGAAAACTATGTACTTTCCTTAGCTTCTTCCAGAAACTTCAATAAAAGTAACAACTGGGGTTTTGTTTACTTTCCAATAAAATAAAACTGTAACCTAGGTCTGGGAGTGAAAGCTAGGGGAGTGTGGAGCGAGGGTGGCAGTTAGGGGCTATGTGTTTCAGAACCAGGGGTGGAAGCATTGAGCCCCCCGAAGCTGGAGAGTGAGGGCTGAACAGGACAGGTAGTTACTAGTCTCAGCCTAGGCAATGAGGTTCCCAACTGCCCTGACCCTGGTGGGGTTTTGGTTAGTTAATACATCCAGTGCTTACATTACTATGATTATAAAAAAAATGTTAACAGCTGAACCATATAACAGTATGATTGCATTTCCATTCTTATATTATTTTTAGTTTTCCCTGGACTTATTAGTTGCCTCAGACTTTTTACTTAATCAATTTGTTTTATCTACCTGTTACTATTGTAACCCTAAACACTGAATATATTAAATAAACTAAATACTATACAATAATATTGTAAAAATGGGTGAAATTCATATGTATGAAGAGCTGGTATTTAAGAGCCATAGCTTAATTTAAAAGAGATAACCATCAAGGACCTACTGTACAGAACAGGGAACTCTGCTCAATATTACATAACAACCTAAACAGGAAAAGAATTTGAAAAAGAATAGATACATGTATATGTATAACTGAATCATTTTGCTGTACATCTGAAACTAACGCAACACTCAGGGATTGAATCCAGGTCCCCTGTATTGCAGGCAGATGCTTCTACCATCTGAGCCAGCAGGGAAGCCCCTAATCAATTATACTACAGTGTAGAATAAAAAGTTTTTTAAAAAGAGAGCCACAGCTTAATCTTTTTCTAGGAATAATTCAGAAGTATATAAACAAAAATATCAAGAAATATCAGTATGTTCTTAACATAATATTTAGAGCTCAAAAAGTGATCACCTCTGAGGAGTGGGTTTGGAGTGGGAAGGAGTGAGACAGAAATTGCTGTTTTTCCCAGGATGAAATCTGACAGAAACTTGCTATATGCCCAGAACCAGCAGTACTGTCATCATCTAAGAGCTTGTTAGAAAAACAGCCTCTCTGGCCACTTTCCAGGCCTACTGAACCAGATTCTGCATTTTAACAAGAACCCCAGGTGGAATTTATGAGGCAATTATTCTCAATGTGATGTATCCACATTGTGTTTAGTCTCAAAAGGGATGTAGAAAAATTGGAGATGATATAGAAAGCTTAAACGATTTAAAAAATAAGTCCTGTGGGAACATATGAGCAGAAGTGGAATTATCTAGATTAGAAAAGTCAGGGTGGGGTTGTGGGTGGCTGAGTCAGCTCTGAAAGGGAGCTCTTGCTACTGAATATAGTTAATAACAAGCTGGAGTCCTTTTGTGTTAAATTTAAAAAAAAAAGTTCTAATATGATGATATGAATTACAACTACATGAGGAAGATTTTATTGATAATGTTGTTGCTGCTGCTGCTAAGTCACTTCAGTCTTGTGCGATCCCATAGACGGCAGCCCACCAGGCTCCCCCGTCCCTGGGATCCTCCAGGCAAGAACACTGGAGTGGGTTGCCATTTCCTTCTCCAATGCATGGAAGTGAAAAGTGAAAGTGAAGTTGCTCAGTCGTGTCTGACTCTTAGCGACCCCATGGACTGCAGCCTACCAGGAGGAATGTTAAAATAGAATTTGTTACTGAGAAGAAAATAGAAAATTAAAAACTCCTCTTTCCCTTGGGCCAGAGCATTGTGGTACCTTCCAGTGCCTGGAGGTGGTTAGATTGACTCAGTGAGACTGCTTCTTATGGATTAGTAGAAAGTTATGTTACTGAAAATTCTTTTGAAAATTCTCTTAGACCACCCCTAAAATTATTCCCAACACACCAAACAACCAGCCCCCTCCCCCAATTTACTTATTATGTAGAACTAAATTGTTCTTCCTTTGATTGACCATGAGATGAAATGGTCATGTTTAGGCACCAAGTTGAACAAAAACCACATTTTTTTTTTTTTTTTTTAAAACAACAGAAACTCTCACTGCCCTCTGGGAGGAGGTATTTACACTATGCAAAGTGAGACAACAGAAGAATCCACAAGCCCATGTTCACTAACGGGTGCCACTCACATTCTCACTGAGTTCAGTGGTGGAAAGGATACAAGCCTGTGTTTGTAGATTTGAACAGAACATTCGAGAGGCTTGAGGCAAGCGCTCAGAGGGAGACCACATACCATATGTCTAAATATTTAGCCTTTATAAATCAAGTTAACAAACATTAAAATATGGGCTAGTCTCCTGCCTCAACAGCTAAGCTTTCACATGACCTAACTGGCCAGGTTTTAACTCCTCAAAGTCCTGCTGAAATATGCTGTCCTGGGGAGAGCATGACCTTCTGGGACCACTTCCCATCCTTCTTTCTTCTACCTCTGTGAGGGGCTGACCTGACGAGTGTGGCCCTGAGGCCTCTCCTCATGCCTGAAAATGTTTGCACTGATGGTTTCATCAGTGCTTGAGAGAGCAGACCTGGGTAAAAGGTCTGTACAGCCCTGAAAGTGGGCTTGAGGTCTTCTGGGCTGGGAATGCTGAAGCCCCGGGCTCTGGTGAGCACATGGCCTTGACTACCCAGACATCTCTCTCTGTAGGGAGGGCTACAGTGGGAGGACTGCCAAAGGGAGCCTTTGGATTTCTTATCCCTCCTTCATTCTAGTCTCTGTAGTTTAATTTGTTTAATTAAATGTGTGTGTATAATAATTCATCATCAATATAATTCCCTCACACCTTTGGGTTATGGCACTTGTGTGCTCAATGGTCCAAAGGGCAAGAGTCCCTCAAAGTGTGAGAAATCAGGGCTCTACAGAGCAGTGACACACAGGGTTGTCCATTAACTTTGGAAGAAGACGCTGTACTTAAATATTACTTTGTTGAACTGTAATGTGGATGGTGAGAGGTTTACATACAGATTCAAACTAATTTCCAGTGTTTGCTTTAAACTTCTGATGCAACCGTGAGGTACATTTAGAACGAAATCCAACAAAGAAGCTGACATCAGCTTCAACATGTGTATCAACAATATACAGGACTGGAGGAGAGCAGCTCTGACAGAAGACAGTGTCATTAACTTTCCAAGCTTGCATGGCCACCAGTCATAGTCTTTATTATTTTATCAGTGCAGTCCAAGCTAGAGACACTATTCAATCTCACATTCCCAGGGTCCATTCCTTACAGACTGTGAAAATATCATAGATAAGATGGACCATTAATGTTTGTATTAAAAGCTATTTCAACCATCTGAGATTATTAATTTAAAATATCCATATTTATGATATTTATATTAATGACATTGATGATATAACTGGATTGAATGTATTGCACTTTTAAAGAAAAGCACCCACTGGATAATCTGCTAAGAAACTGAAAAACTGGCTAAACAACCTGACCAGGGCTCCACCTAGGAAAATATATGGAACCTAATGAAAGGTGTAGATGTCACCATTTTCTTTTTGTTACCTCTGTGCATGCATGCTAAGTCACTTCAGTCATGTCCAACTCTTTGCGACCCTATGGACTGTAGCCAGCCAAGCTCCTCTGTCCATAGGATTCTCCAGGCAAGAATACTGGAGTGGGTTGCCATGGCCTTTTCCA
The DNA here is from genome assembly GCF_029378745.1 of Bos indicus. Classification (NCBI taxonomy): domain Eukaryota; kingdom Metazoa; phylum Chordata; class Mammalia; order Artiodactyla; family Bovidae; genus Bos; species Bos indicus. The sequence continues at coordinate 79,501,879 of NC_091761.1, forward strand.
GAGGATCTTTGAACCCATGTCTCTTATGTCTCCTGCATTGGCAGGCAGGTTCTTTACCACTGCACCATCTGGGAAGTCCCCAATAGAGTAGGACATTGTTGTTTATCTTGCTCATCTCTTAACAAACCGTAATCTATGATAATGTTGCACATGGAAAACTATGTGGAATAGAAAACAACTGCAATAATCCATTTGCTTAATGAGTATTTGCTGAGTTCCTATCATGTGTTAGACCCTGGCCTAGATCCAGGGAAACAATAATAAGAGGGGAAACAATGGTAGAGTCATATGATAGAGAGACCTTAATCACAGAATCATAGGAAATAAATGTAAAGCAACAACTAACTCTCAATCCATAAAATAAAGGGACTATACGGAAGATATTGCCCCAAAAAATATGTTTCTCGTGTTATTTGTGCACCAATCTTTGTCTTTAAAAAGCATTGCAACTACTTAAATTAGTTCAGAAGGCAATCGACTTCCTGTGAAAATGCTTGAGCCGGTTGGAGTGTGAGTGGTGGATCTGTGTTTGAGAACACTGAACCTTGAAAGAACATCTGTTTGGCTATTTTGTTAAATGAAACTCAAGTCAGCCAGGCTTTACTAATAGCTTCTTCGTGCTTCATGACTTTCCACCACATAAACAAAATTACCTAACACCTCAGTCTGTGGCTAAAACTGTCATTTATCAGTTAAAGCCTACTGACAGAACAAACTCAAGAGACTGCAATTTCAGCCTCCTTGTTCAAACAGTTTCTGCCATTTCAACAATCACTCTCAAGCCATATCTTAGGACCTCCAGGAAAGCCTGCTTCCTTGGAGTGTTTATTTTATAGAGAGAGACTGAAGCTTTCACCAAGTTTGGCAACTTGCTAGATGATGGAATCTTATCTTCAGCATGATTATTCCAAGGAAAAACCAAAGGTGGGAGAAAGAAGCAGTAATTGCAAACCTTGAATTTGTGACAGCATGTCAACAGATTCCTCATTCCAAAGCAAATCCTTTAAATTAAATGCATTTTGAAAAATGACCCGATTCTCTGCTGTACTTCTGAAGATTATAGAATGTTTGTCAAAGGAGCTTCAGAGATTGTGTAGTCTAATGGTTCTAAAATCTTTTTTTAACCCTGGAACATGTTCTTAGAAGTAAATTTCCTACCTGGGCCCCTATCTGTAAAATACTTAAAATAGGACTGATTGATTGAAATAGGGGTGGGAAGTCCAGAGCTCCACCATTCACCAAACCAAAACCAAAGAGGGACTCCACTGGTCTTCCTAGCGGTCTAGGAACAGCATGTGTCTAGTGCAACTTCCTTCTTTCACCCCGTGCTCCTGCCAGGAGCCCCTGCACCTCCCGACAGGTCACTTCTTCCCAGATGATCTCAGAGTCAGATGCCAGGGGGCACTGAAGTTCTAAAGAGATTTGGATTGGCAGTCTTGAGGAAACTGTCATGGTATGTTCTCAATCATTTAATGAGTATTCAGTCTAACCTCTCTAAAGTAGGAGAGGAGGACCAGGTTGGGGAAGTTGTAAGGCAGCAGGCATTGAGAGTAGACATGCAAGTCTATAAAAGGGGTGTATATACATAGTGGTCTGAGGTTTCATGGACCTGGAGCCAGAAGAGGAACATGCTCAGTGGCCCTTAAAGGGAATATTTCCAGCAGAGTACCTGGCAGAGAAGGGATGTTAGGGATTCATAGTTTATCCTAAGCCAGGAACCACATTTAGAGTCATTTCCGCACCTGTTACAGAGGGGGCAGCCTGGCGGGCTGGTCAAGAAGCCCATGGCAGACAGGTGCACAGTGCATTGCAGTTGACTCTCACACGCTTCATCCTGTTTGGTCCTCACAACAACCCTATGAAGTGCAGGTGAACATGAAACCATTTTATAGTTAAGGAGATTGGGAGTTAGTGAGCTAAAGTGGCTGGTGCAAGGTCAGCTGCCTATAAGAAGCAGGGCCATCAGCAGTGCTGGTTCCTCTACTGTACCAATGTGCACAGGAGATACAGCAGCAGCGAGAGTTTTCTTGGGAAGCATGATTTTAAATTCTTCTAAACTTTTTAAGGATTCTGGTGCGAGGTAGCTACATGATTTCTGAGCAGGTGGGTAAAGTGAGGAAAACAGTAGCTTAAACAGAGGAAAGAATGAGATGCTCCCCACAAACCTGCAGAGATCTTATAGGAATCCCAGCAAATTGGGTGTGTGTATGTGTGTGTGTGTGTGATGAGATAAAGGAGTCAAAGTAGAGTGACAACCATCATGGCCTCTGTGTGTGTGTGTGTGTGTGTGTGTGTGTGTGATGAGATAAAGAGGTCAAATCAGAGTGACATCATAGTGTGTGTGTGTGTGTGTGTGTGTCATGATATAAAGAGATCAAAGCAGAGTGACAACCATCTTGACCTCTATATATGTGTGTGTGTGATAAGAGGTCAAAGTGGAGTGACAACCATCATGGTCTCTGTGCATGTGGGTGGATGGGTGTGTGTGTGTGGGTGGGTGGGTGTGTGGGGGCGGGTGGGTAGGTGTGATGAGCTAAAGAGGTCAAAGCAAATGTCAACCATCACAGCCTCTCCCAGGGAAGGGGTGCCCCACCAGAGGCAGGGTGGCACAGTGGCCAAAAGCATGGACCCAGGAGCCAGATTGCTGAGGTTTGAATCTAAGCCCGAGGGCTCAGTGCCTCAGTTTCCCTGGCCAAAATAAGTATGACACTAATGGTCTCTACTTCCTGGCACAGTTGAAAGAGTTACATCAGTCAATGCCAGCAAAGCTATTAGACAGTGCGATACAGAGTAAATGCCACACAAGGATTTGTCAAGTAAGTCCTTATCAGGCTATGAACTCCTGCTGCAGGTACATAGATAAGCGATAAGCAACAGCTACTGTTTGAAATTTGAAAATGAGGTTATAACATCCTGGCTTCCCGTTCTCCCTAAATTTTGGTTACTGCAATTCCTGGCCCCATGACTTTGTGAATCCCACTTAATCACCAGATCCTCCCCCACTCTTTCCTAACTTTCCTTTTGTCACCCCTAAGTTTGGCCAAGCTCCCGATTCCCATCTCATCTTTCTGAGTCCACTGCATATATTGTGTGACTTTTCAATGGTTCCCATAGCACATAAAACAGCATTCAAGTCTATGGTTTGTTTTGAACATACCAAGGAGTCATATTAAAATTCTGTCAACAGGGGGAGCTCAAAGAACAGCTTAAAATAAAATTATCCAGTTCCAGCAAACTTGGGGGAAAAAAAAGAAAATCATTCTGCTATAACTGCATGATTTTGTTATTAATCAGAAAATGAGAGGAAATAAATTCAAAATGAGATAAATAGGCAGTGTTAATGAGACATTGTTTTTCTATAGTGGAAGCTGATTTACTTAGATCTCTGTCTCTAGAGAAATTCAAGTAGATTCTGATTTTACATTCACAAAGATGACAAAGTACTGAAGAATTCAGCTACTTAATTTATTCCCACTTGATTTGTCTTCCTTAAGAAGAGTTTAGAAGCATTGTGCTTAGTCTATTCAGACCTAGGAAATACTATTCAGAGAGGTCACTGCATGAAATGCTGTTTGCAACTTTGGTGAAAATTCCAAGGAGATTTGTGAAATAGACTTTTATTTATAATATGCTAATGTTTTAATTAGGAAGTTTGGAAAACCTTTATGGGTTTCTATAAGGTGGGAAGAATAACCCCTATTTGTTTGGTTTACTAGAATATTCTTAAACTCAAAAGCTTTGTTCCTGTTGTATCTGGGCTGAGAAACCTGTTTGACAGTCTGCTGTAAGCCAAGGTTGTACCTTGGGAAGAAAGCTTAGCTCATCCTTGGTGGAGCAGTGATATCTGGCAAAAGAACTTTAAGACATGGGTAAGATAATGAAGAATTCTTGGAAGGGAAAAATGTAGAGCATGAAAACTGTTGTGATGGATCTTTGTGGTTTTGTGGAGTGGGCTAGATTGACTAATCGAATGCTGGATTTATAAAGTGTATTTTCTTCCAAATAATTTGAAGAAATTTATCATAGAGCTGTAACACTAAAGCCAGGAGATTTAATTCATACCAACCACACCACAATAAGCTTCATTGCTTTCTAACTGCATCATGTAGGTGGTCTTACACATGCAGTTTCTCTGAGCATGGAGCATTGGGCATTATGACTCTGATCTCTTAGAGGAAAAAAAATGCAATATTTCTCTATCAGATCATTTGCCAAGGGTCATATTTTCAGTTACTGTAACTGAAACTGTAAACATGTTTACAGTTTCATTAACTGTAAACATATTTACAGTTACTGGACTCAAGCCCAGGTTTTCTAATTCCAAATACGTAGGGCATAGAGAAATGCCCTAGTATCTGCCAAGTCGCTTCAGTCGTGTCCAACTCTATGCCACCCCATGGACGGCAGCCCACCGAGCTCCCCCGTCCCGGGGATTCTCCAGGCAAGAACACTGGAGTGGGTTGCCATTTCCTTCTCCATGCATGAATGTGAAAAATGAAAGTGAAGTCGCTCATGCCCCACTCTTAGCGACCACATGGACTGCAGCCTACCAGGCTCCTCTGTCCATGGGATTTTCCAGGCAAGAGTACTGGAGTGGGTTGCCATTGCCCTAGTATCTAGGTCAACTAAATAGATGATTCCCAAAGCCACTTCCAATTCAGGATTTGGCAACTCTATTATTTACTGACAAACTCGAACACCTGGGCTGCATCAGTTTGTTCTTTTAATCGATTCATCCACTGAAGTGCCAACCTTAGATATACGAGTAAAATAATTGATACCATAAAGTAATAGAACTGTTTTCCACTTATGATTTTCACATACTGGGTCATGATGTTCAAAGACTTACCTCTTACCTGTGGAAAATGAGTGACGTTATGATATTCTATAATAATGAACTGACTACAGGAATTACAGCAATACAATGCAACCAGTTTAAATCATGTCCTCCAAGAGTAAGTTTATGGAAAACTGTTCACTTCACATTGCGATGTGATGAAAAGCAAGTTATGAAAAATTGTGTGTATATATACGTTTAAAGTAATGTATACATATAAAGTCTAGAATGATGTGAACCAAAACATTAATAGTTGTTTTCTTAGGAGGATGTTATATGCAATTTCTATGCTCTTCTTTTTAAAACAAAATTTCTTATACAGTTGGCAATTATCAAGTTTTACATTTGTAATTAGAGAAACATGAATTTGATTTTATATAAAAATATAAAGGGCAGTTTAAGAGCTTTTGCCTTTTCATATTGTTCATGAGCTTTGTAAAAATAAGACATTATAAGATTATTTCCTAGAAAAATTCCTTCGGAGAAAACATTTCCTACCTCATTTCCTTTGTTTCCAGCACTAGACTTCATTTCCTTTGGCTGCTGTGAAAGAGGAAACAACAATGTTTGGATGGAGAAGCATTATCTGCTAAATACCAAGTTGGTTGTACCTATTATAGCGGTTTTCTCAGTCAGAATTTTGACTTCTAGAACAGTAAGCCAGATGTCTTCTAACACACTGAAACCTAACATAGCTGCCCAGATTCAACAGAAAGTTTCCTGTTTCATCTCATGGGACGCCACTTGAGGAAGTTTCATTGAGATAAGGGAGCAAGCCGGTATAAGACTGTTTTTCAGCCACATTTTGAAAGAGGAAATCATATTGCGATGTTTTAGAATATATTCAGCACTCCTCTGTACCTGGAAGGTATCATCTGAGCTAAGCCATGACGATTCTCAATGCCTATGAAATCACGTCTAACACACAGGCCTGGGGAAACAGACACGGGCCAGTATGCACATGGCGTGGTGAGCTACTAAATGCCATGAGAGAAGACACAAAATGTTCATGACATAGACTACTCAGTGGGAAAATAGGATGGAAAAATAATTAATGTGTACAATCTGATCCACTTAAAAAAAGAATATAAAAGTATATATATATATTATATAGTGAAAGTGTTAGTTGCTCAGTCGTGTCTGATTCTTTGTGACTCCATGGACTGTGGCCTGCCAGGCTCTTCTGTCCTTGGGATTCTCCAGGCAAGAATACTGGAGTGGGTAAGCCATTCCCTTCTCCAGAGGATCTTCCCGACCCAGGGATCAAACCCAGGTCTCCTGCACTGCAGGCAGATTCTTTACTGTCTGAGCCACCAGGGAAGCTCTCTATATATGTATACACACACATATACATATATATATATATGAATGAAAATGTAAAAATAAGGATATCAATAGTGTTATGTCAAGGTGTTGGGATCATATAGGTGGTTTTTAATTTTTAAAATTTTGCTTTGCTGATTTTCCATATTTACTTTGGTATTAAAAAGTGATGAAAGGTATTATATACTACTACTACTACTAAGTCACTTCAGTCGTGTCCAACTCTGTGTGACCCCATAGACGGCAGCCCACCAGGCTCCCCCGTCCCTGGGATTCTCCAGGCAAGAACACTGGAGTGGGTTGCCATTTCCTTCTCCAATGTATGAATGTGAAAAGTGAAAGTGAAGTCGCTCAGTTGTATCCAACTCTTAGAGACCCCATAGACTGCAGCCTACCAGGCTCCTCCGTCCATGGGATTTTCCAGGCAAAAGTACTGGAGTAGGGTGCCATTGCCTTCTCCGAAGGTATTATATAAAAGGTAATGTATGTGAAAATGCTTTGCAACTAGAAAAGCATCATGAAAACTAAAGTTTTGTTATTTTATATTTTATCCTTCCTGGAATACAGACTCGACCACTTTTTGGTATGTTTCTTGTCCTTCCTTTTTCAAATGACTCTTTTGGGAGACAGGTATCTCTAAATTAGGAGCCTTTTATGGCTTCACTTATTAGCAAACATTGGCCATTATTAAAGTTTCTTGAGAATAGGAATTGAACTGAAGCAAAAAGAGTGCTAGTTATAAGAATGTATATGTATGATCACTCATCATTACATTTAATTGATTTAGCAGTCTCATACAGAGGGATTCAAGGATTCACACAAAAACAAAATAAAAATTGAACACCAGTATAAATTTTGTATGCAGCTATCTTTCTGTTAACATAAATTTTATCTTTTAGAAAGTAAACCTTTTGAGGCTGCTTCACTGGTGTCCCAACATTCAGGTGAGGTACCTTCTCAATGCTAATAAGCCAGGTGAGTAACATGTTTTTGGCTAGACAGCAATAGGGTATTTGGGAATCTAAGAACTATGCAAAGAATTAGAAAGGAAGCAGGAAGAGAACTCTAGGTTAAGAGGAAGTGGTAAAAACAAGAACAGGATGAGGCTGGGTCAGAAGCTTTCTAGAAATGCCAAGGCCAACTGTGTGCATCTCACACCTAAAACCATCCTATTTCCCCAAGCCAATCCTCCTAAAATGACAGAGATTTTAGCCAGACCTGCCATTGTATGCTAAGTCACTTCAGTCGTGTCCGACTCTGTGTGATCCCATAGACAGCAGCCCGCCAGTCTTCCCCGTCCCTGGGATTCTCCAGGCAAGAACACTGGAGTGGGTTGCCATTTCCTTCTCCAATGCATGAAAGTGAAAGTGAAGTCGCTCAGTCATGTCCAACCCTCAGCGACCCCATGGACTGCAGCCCACCAGGCTCCTCCGTCCATGGGATTTTCCAGGCAGGAGTACTTGTTATTGGGTATCAGTTGGGGAGATTTTAAAAATGAAGCCAGGAATGCTTATCTACTTTAAGACATATTATCTCTGTCATCATGACCAAAATATTTTGACATATATTTGTTTGACATTTATTTAATTAAGTCATATATTTAGGTACAACATCACCATTGTTAGGAAATCAGACCTTCTGAGTTAAGGTTCAATTTTTTTTTTTACCACTTTTAATTCTTCAAAGATGGCATGTTTTATTTTTCAGTACGATCCTTAATTCACATAAGAAACACTAAAGAACAAAACACATTAAATTATAAGCTCTATTAGTTTAGATGTGTCTGATTTGGAGGGGTGAGGGGGAACTTGGGTCATTTCACTGCTTAACTCACCAAATGTCGAAATTCTACAGAGAGACTCCCGTTGGAAGATTCTTCAATGGACATGGCTTTGACGTGAGTTCCACAAAGTACGAATCTTCGATTGCTAGAGAGGAAATCTTAGCTATTTACAATGGTCTCAGGTAAAAATGTATTTATGGGAATAACAAAAAAATTCTAAAGTAAATGTCTTACCTTAGAGTTGAAGCATTCCTGTAAAACCAAGAAGATTCTTTAAAATGAGTTAAGAGATCTAAAAAAAGACTTTTCTATGCTACTTTAGAGGATGAGGATAGTATATAAAATTTCATTTCATGTCTTTATAGTAAAATTTATAAAGTCAGTCTTCATCAGAGTTCTGTTAAATGTTTGAACTTTAAAGTCAAATATTGAAGTACATTGATATATAATGTTAGAGAAGTAAATTTAAAAGTTAAAAATTATTCTATAAAATAAGGACAATTCTTCTTAAAAAGTCTTACAATTTCATGTTTCAAAATGAAATTAGAAACTTACTTGTCAATTGATGCTTTCACCTTTACCTGATAATTTAGTTCTGGTAATTTTATTAGCAGTCTGGAAAAAATACATAAAGAATTAAAGATAAAAATTTTCATGGCTAAAAGCCTTTTTATATTTAAAGATTTAGATATATTTATGCCAAATATATATAAATCAAGCTCACATTATTTCCAGTCTTATGTTAGTGTGTTTTAAAAATGTCAATTCCTCTTTACTTTGCCGTTTTACTAATATTGACATCACCTGCTTAATAGAACACATATTTGGAAAGTATTTCCATATTGCTTTAGTTGATGTATGTTGGATAATGCATTGGCTAGATCAGAAAAACAGCTATATATTTTGGCTAATGCCTAAATTTGGGTTAGACATATAAATAAAAGAAAAAACTTTTGTAAATCTATTTATGTGGATTCATTTAATTCTCATATTATAAAAAAATTGTAAGCTTAGTAAAACTAAATGTTTTGATAACTGTTTTATGGTAAAATACTGAGAAAGACTAGGACACTGATAGAATATGGAAAATTCCACTTCAAATGCATTTGCAGACTTTAAAGATATTACATGTAAGTGACAGCAAAAATTTTATAACTGAAAAAGACCTAACTTCACACAAATAAATGATTAAAGGTCAAAATAACAATTCCTTGAATTCCTTCAGGTGTCTCCTTAGCTTTCCCCAAATTTTCTAAGCTATACCTTCTGACATAACCTCTCTGCAGGTTCAGTTCAGTTTCAGAGGTATTCATTCTGTCATTCACTCACTCATTCATTTACATATACACTCATCCCAAACATTGTTTATTCACTCAGCTGCATTGAGCTTCTTATATAAGCCCAGTACAGCCCCAGGCAGTGGGAAACTGGCATAATGAAGATTAAGGAAGGAGCAGAGTAGACATGGTGATAAATCAAAGGAAGAAGTCCAGCTAAACAGATGAAATTTAAAGAATGGTGATAAGCAACTGATTGACATTAGAGAAATATAATCGTAGATAACAAACAACCCAAACAAAACAAAAAGAACGTATCAAGGTTTCTTAAAAATCCTGCCAGAATTGGTTTTGGGGTTTGGGATATGATAATATAAAAAAGCCTCTTGATGAAAGTGAAAGTGGAGAGTGAAAAAGTTGGCTTAAAGCTCAACATTCAGAAAATGAAGATCATGGCATCTGGTCCCAAATAGATGGGAAAACAGTGGAAACAGTGTCAGACTTTATTTTTCTGGGCTCCAAAATCACTGCAGATGGTGACTGCAGGCATGAAATTAAAAGACGCTTACTCCTTGGAAGGAAAGTTATGACCAACCTAGATAGCATATTCAAAAGCAGAGACATTACTTTGCCAACAAAGGTCTGTCTAGTCAAGGCTATGGTTTTTCCAGTGGTCATGTATGGATGTGAGAGTTGGACTGTGAAGAAAGTTGAGCGCCGAAGAATTGATGCTTTTGAACTGTGGTGTTGGAGAAGACTCTTGAGGGTACCTTGGACTGCAAGGAGATCCAACCAGTCCATTCTGAAGGAGATCAGCCCTGGGATTTCTTTGGAAGGAATGATGCTAAAGCTGAAACTCCAGTACTTTGGCCACCTCATGCGGAGAGTTGACTCATTGGAAAAGACTCTGATGCTGGGAGGGATTGGGGGCAGGAGGAGAAGGGGATGACAGAGGATGAGATGGCTGGATGGCATCACGGACTCGATGGACGTGAGTCTGAGTGAACTCCAGGAGTTGGTGATGGACAGGGAGGCCTGGCGTGCTGTGATTCATGGGGTTGCAAAGAGTCGGACATGACTGAGCGACTGAACTGACTGAACTGAATATAGCTGCTGGTACTGAGGAAGTCATATGAAGTAAGATGAAATGATTTCCCTTTTTGCCTTCCTCTCTATCCTGTATCAGGATCTGGCTCACTATTAAGTGCTGATGACAAAAGGGAGTCCCATGTCACCTCTTTCCTTTGAAATAGGAGGATGGAATATTTTTGTAGAGTGGGGTTTTAGGAAAAAATCTTAAATACCAAGTAAAGGATCAGCTGTCAAGACAGTGAGGGAATTGGGTACAGAAAAGAAGAATGGGGACTAAACAGTTAGATGGAAGAGGAGGGCAGAATACCCTTGCCAGGGACTAATGGTCTATGCCTCTGGCAGTCAGTTTAAACAACATGCCAGGTGATGCCCATTCAAGGACCTCTTCCACTCAGAGTTCTTCGCTGAGCAATCCCTACTCATCTTCCCTTTTGCCCCAGAGAATATCTTGGACTGAATATATCATATATGGGTGTCTCAAGGGAAAGCAGGATATATGTACCACCCTTCTATCCTATTTCCCTTTAGTGTTACAATTTTCTGGGTTGTATAAAGATGTGGGGATGAGAAAGGAATACATTTGAAAATTAGAAAATTTTAAAAAGGAACCTGGTTTCTGCCTTTTATTTTTGTTTCTTAGTGTTGTGGTGCAAATTCACACAAAGGAAATGATTCAGAATTTCAAGTAGGGTTTCCGAAATGCAAATGAAAGACAAATACCTTCCTTTAAAAAATGAAGTTCCTAGGTGATGGGTGTCAACTAAACTTATTGTAGTCATCATTACGCGGTTTATGCACATCAAGTCTTTATGCTTAAACTTACACAGTGTTGTATGTCAATATGTCTCGATAAAATGAAACTGAACTAAAAATGGAGTTTTAATAGTGATCTGTGACCAAGGATGCTATCATGGGATCTTAACTACCATCTACCATGGCATCACAACCTCTTGTACTGGTCTGGAATTTCAGCTTTCCAGAGATGACCTAGTGATTAGGAATTTAAAGCTTTGGGACTTGGAGATTGAGGCATGATGAAAATCTTTGAAAGTCTGAAGTCAAACTCATTATTTTAAAAAGTCATTAGGAAAACTGTATGTGTTAGTTTGCTCATGAAAATGAAAAGAATCACATACATAGATAAAGCAGCAACAACATAATCATTTCTCTTTAAATCAAGTACATAATAAGGATGTGCTGAAAATCATGGTGTTGAGAGTTTTCATGGAAAATTCAATAAGGTAGCTTCTGGGTGATCACAGGTAAAGAATGTGCCACTATATGCCTGGATAGGATATTCGAACCTTCTACAACCTGTCCCAATCTATCTTCTCAATTCTCTCTCTCCCTGCTCCCCATGCTTATAGAACAGTGACTCCTTATTTTAGAAAGTCCTTATTTCTAACAGTTTCACTCTCACACCCCTGCTCTTCCCTCAAGGTCCTTCCTCACAGTGACCACAAGCATTCTCTAGGCTCTCCAGTCTTCTCTCAAGTCAATCTTCTGAGCAATTAATCCCATGTCATCCGAAATTGTGATTTCATACTTTCATGCTAATGACTCTCATGCCCTCATCTTCATTGTTCCACTCTTTATAAGTAGGGCTCTCACCTTAATATTTCTGTGGGTATTTAATTTACCATAGCTGGGCATGCAGGTGTCACTCAATAAAGAATAGTTGCATGAAAGCCACGTTGAAAGAAATGAGCCTTAATTACACAGTGGCCGTAGCACCATAAATATGAAACAATAGAATACATTCTGCCTACCTTAGCTTTACAGTAAACTGAATGAGAGTCTTAAGTACCATCGGCCTCTGAGGGTGGGTTGGCATGCATGGCTGTCGTTCAACCACAAATGAGCTGGGGTCAAAGGAAATAAAGCATGTCATTTGAAAATACTGAAGACATTGACAGGCTGAAAACCACAGAGTAACAGGATGCTGTCCTCTTATAAGATCCAAATTTTCTACACTTATAAGACATTCAAACTCCCGTTAGGCTCAAATCTTTCCAAGACTTCACATAAATAATTATCAAGAGATGGGAAATGCCTAAAGATTTCCCTAAATAACAACAGTAAATAATTTTTAATTATTATATTTAGGTCAAGAATAAAAGCCCCAGTCTCTTTTTATCATAATAAACATCAAGTAGAAAGTTAATTTCATGCCATTTTTGACCTAGATATCAGGATTTCTGGTACACAGTAATATTTTTTTTCTTAAATGAGCTTATAAACATAAGCATATTCTCCACCCTTCATTTCTTGAATATGTATTGATACTTGAGTAGAAATCCTTGAAATCTTTTTTTCTAAAATATGAAAAATGAACTTTGGGTGGGCAACATGGTGACTCATGAAAAACTGGGTTAGGTGGTGGAAGAAGTGTTGATGAATAAACAGTGATGAGTAAAAAAATGTTTCTGGAACTCTCTGGAGCTTTATTCACTGCACCCTAAAGCTCACTGTTTAACACTTCTCTCCCATTCCTTCACCTGAGCACCAAAACCAAACCAGGGTGTCCTCCCAACTACATAGAACTGAAGCTGCCAGGAGGCATCTAAATGGATAACACTTGACTTACTCTTTTTTTTTAAGCTGAAGTATAGTTGATGTACAATTTGTTTAAGTTGCGGGTGTAGAGCAGTGTTGACTTACTTCTTAAAAAGGTTGTAGATCAAGAAGGTGACTCTTTCTAGCAGATGTGCTCTTTGCAATGGGATAGGATCTCCTTCGTATGTCATTTTCGAAGATTGCTCCTCTAATTTCTCCAACTGCCGTCTGAGTTGGAACAGACTTTCTGCCAACAGTGTAAAGCTATTCAACAGTCAATGAAAAATGCAGATAGTTTTTTTCTTCTAAACTGCACCATTTTAACTATTTAGCAAGTATTACTAAATAATTATTAAATTAATTAGTCATTTAATTCCATTAGCTTAGTGACTTGTTTTTTACGTTTATTTTCCTAACTCAGTTTTTCTCTAAAATGCTTGATAGATGTTACCTGTTTTCAATGATTTAAAATTTTTACCTTCAGTTTTAGACAAGAAATCATTTAGAAAATTTTATGAATGTCTGGATTCAAATTCCTTTGTTTTTAAGGTATTTTTACGTATTTGGTTTCACTGGGTCTTAGTTGTGGTACACAGGGTCTTTAGTTGCAGCATGTGGGAACTAGTTCCCTAACCTGGGATCAAACCCAGGCTCCCTGCATTGGGAGCACAGAGTCTTAGCCACTGGACCACTAGGAAACTCCCCCCAAATTCCTTTTAATTATCTTTTTTAAAAAGTCTATTAAACATATATATTTTTAAAAGATGGTACTCACTAAAGGGCAAAGAGAGCAAATTTAAAACTTTAAAAATACATTTTATGAAGAATCTTATGTGTAAGTATACTGATGGAAAAAATAATGTGACCTCCCCCCATATATATTTATACAAGTCCTAAGTATTAACCAAAAGATTGTCAATGGATCTTTCTGAAGAAAATTATCTGCTTAGAATTTTGGACCTTGGATCTCACTTAAGAAATGGAGGTGGCAGCTTGGGCTGGAAGTCTGGGAAAGAGGGAGATTGAAAGGCACACAGAAGGGGCCTCCAACTAAGAGGAGGCAGAAGTCTCATCACACTGACTAAGTCCATGTGCCCTGACAGCAGCTCTTTCTAGGTAAACTTTATTCCCCACAACATGGTAGAAAGAACTGTCAACCTCTTACTGAATTTGGTATAAGCACCATTTCTGCTATGCTCTCTATAGCATAGAGGACCCTTTGTTGTTTATCTTGTTTTCACAACAACAGTGAAGTTAGCGAATCAAAATATTTCCCCAAGGAAATCAACAAATTTTAAACAGAGCCCAGTTACTTTTCTTGAGAAGTAGTCCTGGAAGTGCAGAGCTTTTAGTGCAAGTGTGCCCACTTATATGTGTTTTTATCGCATTGGATTGTACCCCTGGAAAGCAATTTTCGGTTCAATCAAAAATTTTCCTTCTTTTGCATTATATTTTCTAATTGTTCCTCCACTCAGAGAATTTTCTTTTGCACTGATGAAGGGGAAAACCCTATAAACCTTTGTTTAGTACAAAGGATATCTGTACATGATTGTGTGCATGTGTTCACAGGCAGGGGATGTCATGTTGTATTAGCCACTTGAGATTTGTCATTTAACTACAAAAACAAATCACTAACACTTAGTTTTATGTGGCCATCTTAAGATACACATTTTAAAAATGAGATACAGTGTTTGAAGCCAGTGTTTCTTATGCTCTTCAAGAAAGTGTATTTATTGATGATTTGAAAAAAATTCATTTGAGTCTTTTAAGACTGCATATTGACATATTATATATGTGAAAATGAGCAATTCTTATGCAGTCTATAAATTTCTATAGATGCTTTATTTTTCTCCCCCAAGGAATGGGAACTCAGAACACTTAGACAATTACATCTATTTGTATTCAAGAGTTCCAGCTGCTCATAAGCCATCAACAAGCTGAATGAACTGACGCTGAGGTCTAAGCCTGCATTCTCCAGCTCAGCGACACTGAAGCTGTGTGTGTACTTCCTGTGGTTTTCACTAGAAACTAAAGTCAGCGAGTTTTACCAGTTTTGAAGCTGGTCGAGCCCACTGTGGAGTGGACCTCCAATGCAGGCGATTTGCTGTCGCCTCTTCCAGTCTTGCAGCTCCTCCACCAGCATGCTGTTCATTAACAAGTCCGTCTCATTCACTATTTGTGTCATCTTACTCAGGGCTTCCTAAAAACAAAAGTGACTACTGAGAAGATTCTTATGACGTGCAACCAAAGTCACTCACAATTCAATCTAGAATACAGCCTGCCTAACCTGGGAGATAAAACTCTGGGTAAAAATTTTGACCAAACATTTTACCAAATACTACCTTCTATTTGCCATAGGACTGCCTTTTCAAATAATTAAATTATTGCAATTCAATAACATCATGAAGAAAAAAGCATGATCACAGTTAGCATTCTTATAATATCTCACAATAGTCTCATATCATTAATATAAATATGTTGATTTTGTAACTCCTGTGACAATATTGAATACTGTAGTCATAAAAGCTATTTATCTGCTTCTTAAAAAGCCATTTATAAACTGAATTTACATTCTTATAAATATCTTAATGCATTAATTCTTAAATGTACTGACTAAAATTTGAGCCTCTCTGTGTTAGTTTTTGGGCTTCTCAGAGCCCTAGTAAAGAATCTGCCTGCCAACGCAGGAGACTTAACAGATGCAGGTTTGATCCCTGAGTTGGGAAGATCGCTGGAGGAGGGCACGGCAACCCACTCCAGTAGTCTTGCCTGGAGAACCCCATGGACAGAGGAGCCTAGCCCAGCTACAGTTCATAGGGTCACAAAGAGTCAGACATGATTCAAGCATTATACCACACACACGTTAGTTTTTATTACCACTTTATCTGGGTTTGGGGAAGCATAGTGGGAAAGGATAATTTTCAAAGGCTTAAGGATTAGAAGATGTGAATTTCTACCCTGGCTTGGCCACAGGCTATGTAAATTTGAACAAGTCATTTTACTTTGCTTTCTCATCTATACAGCCAGGTGAATGGACTGAATTATTTCTGAGGTTCCCCTTCTCCTTAAAATCTTATTTAAAGTAGAATAAGATAGCATGCATAAAACGTATAGCATAGATTCATTATGTATAAAAGTATTAAGCTTATCCTGGGTTAAATATTTATATATTTAAAATCTGATATATGGTTGTTTAAGTTTATAATTGATTTAGGGTGAAAATAATTTTACATTTATTTGTGCTTACACAAATTCCTGCACAAAAAAAGTGAAGCCGAACTTTTAGAAATAAACTATCAATTTCAGTAACTGGTTAATTTCAGTTGTGTTTCTTTTTAAAGAGAGGTAGAATTGAAATAGAGATATTTCCCCTCTTTTAAAATACTTTATTGAGCCAGAAAAATATTCTTCCTCTCCTTGGGAAGAGATGAGATTGAATATGTTCAGGATTCAATGGACTATCCTGAAATCTACAAAATTATTTAATACGTCCTTTCTCATAATAGAAACTGGGACACATTTCTGCAATAAAATGTTAGTAGTCATCAAGTAATATCTTAATTATACATGTACAGTAGAACCCATCTCAGCATATTAAGTACAGCAACTAAAACAGTCATGTCTGAAATAATGGCAAATAAAAACTAGGTAAAATGTTCTTGAAATTAATGGTAGCTATAGTACAGGCACCACATAAGCAGAATAAATAGACTCTAGAGAGAGTCTGCTTTGTAAACTTAGGTAGAGAAACATGGCAAACAGTATGATACTCTTCCTAGAAACATTGCATAAATGGAACTGATAAAATCATTCAGCATAAATGGAACTGATAAAATCAAAGAGCTTCTTTTCAGTAGGACTAGATATAGAAAAAGGAGAAAAGTAGACAAAAGGCCAAATTAGAGTTCTTCACTAGCCTTTCTTTTGAAGTCCAGGCTGTTCAGCATTTCCTGCAGAGTTAAAACTTCCTGATTCATTAGGGCACTGTTCTTGTCACCCTGATCTGTGAAGGAGAAGAGATCAGATTTAGAGTCCTCTCCAAGGAAAAGGTCTTTGTCCTGAAAGCCAAGCTGGCTGTAACCTGCCATCCTAAGATCCAGGATGTAAGAGCAGAAATGTGGCCATTAATGATGCACTTGGAAGTAAATCCTTGACTGCTCATATTGCCAGGAAGGATTACATCCAAGCATGGCAGAGGTGAACTCTATCTGACAGAATTTGAGAGAACACCATTCTTCACGATATTCCTTTTAAGGGCTGGGAGAGAGGAGATACAAATATTTTTATAATGGATTCTTTATTAGATCATTTCTACATTGATAATGACTTTGGCTGGTAGGCATGTGTAAGAAAGGAAGGGGCCTTTCTTTGTGCCCATGATTAAATCATATTGACCCCTCCTGATGTCTTGACTCAATCTCCTGTAAGGGTTGTACTTTTATACAGTCTCCTGAACTAATAATGACCAAATCCTTTGCTTTCTCTTTTTCTTTGCAAAACAAGCTAGACTCACAGTGAAACCAGAAGAAGTGGGAGTTGGAAATTAAGAAAAATCTCTGGCTGAAAAAACCCCAAATGATTTATCCTCTTAAATGGAAAAAGTACAATAAACATCATATTATTTAATTTGAACTTAAAAACGTATTGGTATATAGTAAGTGACTATACCAACTGTTCATGTATCTAAATGAAGGCCTAACTGTTCACGTATCTAAATGAAGGCCTGTTCATGTATCTAAATGAAGCCCTAACTGTTCATATATCTAAATGAAGGCCTAACTGTTCATGTATCTAAATGAAGGCCTAACTGTTCATGTATCTAAATGAAGGTCTGGAACACTGATAGGGCTTCAGTAATTGTGAAAAAGAGGCTCCTGAACAAATTGTGGCAAATTTCTCTACAAAATAGCACTGGTCTCCAAGAAGTATTTCTGGCTGTATTAATTCACAAATTCACTAACTCCTAGATCCCATGTATAGCAAACTCTTGCTTAGATAGCATTTTATCAACTCAAAACTTAATTAGCTAATACTTTTCATTCTTCACCAGCAAGGATATCACTTGTTTCCCATGTATCTTTCATTTCACTTAAAACATTTCCTTTCACTTATAACCAACAAAATAAATACTTGGTGATTTAAGTGTTAAAATAATCATTTTTATCCTTCATACTTCTTATGAAGTACTGAAAGATATTAAAGTAACTAATTGTAACATAAGTTCAAAAATAATGTTATTGTTATAATGTATTTTATTATATTCTAATTAATAAAATTGGTAGTTCACATATGAAATTTAGAGTGAGGCTGCTTTCAATGAACTGTAATAGTTGATTAAATGTGCAATTGTTCTAAACCTTTTTAAGATCATGGACCCCTTTGATAATCTGATGAAACCTGTGTTGTATGAATTTCTCCAAAGGAAAAAAATTGTACATACAATTATGCATGTATAAAAACTGTACACACAAATAATTGTGCATACAAATTCATGAACATACTTATAATCATAACATAATAATCAACATTTCATGGGAGTCAAGACATCCTGAAGGTGCCAAGAGAACATGTCACATCTTACCTACGCCAGGAAAAACTAATATCCTCTCTTTGAAATATTAGATAGGAAGTTAATAAGCATTTGCTCACAATCATCCATATTACTTCCTTCCAGATAAATTTTAAGCTAGCATTTCAATAGTTAAGGATGATTTTGTAAATCATCTATAAAAAGAATTTATATCTAATGTGTTTTTAAAAATTATTTTTAAACAATTTTAGAATTACAAGAAGTTACAAAAAATAGTATAGAGTTCCCATATAGACTTCACACAGCTTCCTCTAATGTCTTGCATAACCGTAGTACCATGGTGAAAGCCAGTAGATTAACACTGGTACAATCCTATTAACTAATCTAGACCTGATTAAAATTTCTCTAATTGTTCCACTAATTGCAGTGCATTTTAAGTGACCAATCTATTATTACTTGTAAATCTTAGATCTTTGTAAATATTCTCATTCTTTCCTTACATTTCTTTAAAAACACCTAATTGTAAACAACCTCAATATTTAACCACAAAGAAACAGTGAAATAAATTGCACTGTCCTTACATTTTGATATTTATATAATTATTGAAATTATGTGTATGAAGATTTTTTTAATATGAGGAAATATGTAAAATAAAAGTTTAGCTTAAAATACTATTCAAAAACTATGTGCAAGCTGATTTCATTTTTTGTAAATAAATCTCTGTGGATATATTTTGAACATGTAGAAAAAGCCTGGAAGAAAATATACTAACATTTAGATGGTGTTATATCTAGATAGCAGAATTTTGTGTGATTTTTAAATTTGTAACTTTTTTTATACTTTCCCCATTTCCTATAGTGAATAACATTTCTACTTTTAATTTTAAAAAATTATAGTAAAAAACTCACCTAGAGATAATATTAGTAATTTCCTGATCATAATAGACAATTATTATTCCTTTTCTTAATTGTGATATGATATTTTGATTCTACAGGAAAATGTTCTTAGCTTTTGGAGAACCATTCTGAAATAGGAGTTATTTCTCGTGAGCTTTATAATTTGAATGGTTGGTAAAAAATATATATTTATATGAAGAGAAAAGAAGGAAGTAAACTAAATTCTCTTCTCCTGCATCCTCTCTTCAAAAAAAAAGGAACTAATTTATCAATTCTTTCAGGAAAGAAGAAACCCTAGTCATATCCCTTTGTGGAATTGTAGACAAAACAAAAACTTACCCATTGTCTGAATTGTTTTATACCTGTAATCAAATTCATCTTGTAGATCTTCTAAATATTTGGTGTCTTGTTCTGTCATCTTTTTACAAAAGAAAACATACTCTGTTGTTGCAATTAATCATGCCAATGAAACAATACCATCCATCATCAGTATTTCAAAATACACTGTTTAGTGCTTCCAATCTCCAGTAATATCCCAGACTAATCATATAATATAGAACCACAATTTCTAAAGAGCTAATTCCCATGAAAACTGAATGGCTCTGGAAGAACCAGACTGAAGTTGCTCTTCCATTTTCTCTTCCTGAGTGTTTGCAAATTTCAGCATCTTGTCTCTCATTTCTCAGTAAATTCCAAATGATGCTACTAACATCTTTTTTATAATATGGATACTTTATCCACTTAGCTCCATATAGCTCTGTATTAATGTACTGACTATCTTTTTGCTTAAAGTTTCCTTTATCAAAGGATATATATGACAATACAGTTTAAATTTTTTTCCTCTGAACCTCTTAGAAAATACTTATGCCTCCTCTGTGTCTCCTGTTCATTTCTGTCTTTGAGATTTTTGCTTTAACTCTTCTCCAGATCTAGTGATGTTTTCTTCTCAGACATAAAGATGTCAGAATCTAAGCTAAAGGCTTTTTATATAGTATTAAATCTCATGTAGTCCTCCCAACCAGCTTGTTAGAGTGGTTATCCTTACTTCTACAGATGAAGAAGCAGAGGCTTGGAGATGTAAAGTAACTTACTTGCCTGAAGCCACATGGCTTCTCATTGATGGAGACAGTGTGACTCCAATTTTCAGTAAATTGAAGTTCAAAGCTTTCCCCAAAGAAATCTTTTCTAATATGAACATAGCGTGTGAGAGATATTTATCTTATAACCAAGTACCCCATGACTACTGTACACAGTAACTTTGGGCACACAAGAGAAAGGTGCATAGAACGGGGACCACTGCTCATCTTTTCTACTATCTATAAGAGATCACTCACCTGCACGCTATTTTTAATGGCAGCCACTTTGTGCTCCACATTCCTCTGTCTTTCTGAAACTGAAGAACTTTGTAAGGATTTCTCCAGAGGTCCCTGGAAAAACGTTTGGAAATTTCAACATATTAAAAAAATTGTTTTGATATGGACCATTTTTTAAGTCTTTATTGAATTTGTTACAATATTGCTTCTTTTTTTTTTAATGTTTTGGTTTATAGGTTGCAAGGCATATGGGATCTTAGCTCCCTGACCAGGGATCCAACCTGTACCCTCCTGCATTGGAAGGCAAAGACTTAACCACTGTACTGCCAGTGAAATCCCTGAAACTTCAACATATTGATGAAACAGGCTTATGATGAATGTAATATATGTAATATACTTTGAACTGAGGTCTGGATCAGTATGATATGAAATATTCTACAGCTATTAAAAACCATGCTGTAGAAAAATATTTAATGGCATACATGTATGTGTGCTCAGTTGCTTCAGTCTTGTCTGACTCTTTTCGACCCTTATGGACTGCAGCCCACCAGGTTCCTTTGTCCATGGGATTTCCCAGGCAAGAATACTGGAGTGGGTTGCCATTTCCTCCTCCAGAGGATCTTCCCAACCCAGGGATCAAATCCATTTCTCTTGCATCTCTTGCAGTGGCAGGTAGGTTCTTTACCACTAGAGCCACCTGGGGAGCCCTTAAGGACATACGAGTAGTGTTACAGTATTAAGAAATAGAGCAAATTATAAGACACTATATGTTTGTGATCTTTGTTGCTTGTGTATGTATGTGTTTACTTATAAATATCTAGATATATGTATAGACATGTAAACTCAAGCACATGTGACTGGAAGAACACATACACCAAAATATTATCATTTGTTATCTTTGAACAGTGAAATTACAGATGATTTTACGGTTAAAATTTTTTTCCTGTTTTTCTACATCAGACCCATGTGACTTTTGAAATTCTATAAGATATGAAACTACATTAAGTTGTACTTGAATTCAGAATTAGAGATGTTGAATCTGCCAGGATGAAATTTATTTTTATTTTGGAACAAAGAGAGTTTACTAAAGAATATGTAAAAATTTTAGCCTGGTTAAGTATTAATGGAAAGACTAACCAGCTACTCCAAGCCATGTTTCTTGGCCACTCTAATAACCTATCTGAGTTTGTTCTTTAGCTATAGCATTTACATAGATGTCTAGAGTTGAGAGAATGTCCATAAATCCTTCACCTTATACTTGGATAGGGAGGTATGGTTAGAAAGGGTGATGACTAAATAGAAAATGAGTCCCAGAACCTCAAGTGGAACCCAGGTCCTTAACTTTCAATCAAATGTTCTTTCAACTGTATCACATTCTTCAGATGATTTGTAAAATTGCCTCTTTCTCATTTTGGCTCCCATTATTTCTGTGTGTGTGTGTGTGTGTGTGTGTGTGTGTGTGTGTGTGTGTGTGTGTGTGTGTATCTCCATATATTGTTTATTGCTTTGAAGTTTACAAACCAGTGCTTCTTTTGTGGTAGTGTGTAGTACTAGAAGATTGTTTGAGAAATGATTTTGATAAGCATCTATTCAAATAAATGTTTCTAACTTGGCTGATACCTGATATGTGAAGAGAACAACAAAAACAATACACACTCACACATATATATATAATGACTAGAGATAAGAGGGCTACAAAAAAGGACAACTGAGAATATATGAAAATATCATATATTAGTAATAGAATCTTAATTTTCATCCAAATTTTCACTGAATCAAACTATGTTTACTTTAGAAACTTACTAACTTTAGATTTTAAAATTAAAGATGATATCATTCTTATTCACATCTAAAAAATAAGAGTAAGTTGTTAAAACTTCATACTTCTCTAGAAACAGCCATTAACTGACAGAAAGCAAATTTGAGAATTTTTAATAGTTGAAAAAAAGATACTTTGGATCTTCAAAAATAAATACAGTAATGTGAATCACTAAATTACTCAGCAAGACATTTAGAAAGTTGATTATCTACATGCTCTTTCCTTTTTAAATGGAGTATTTCCAAGGCCTTCGTTAACTCCTCTACTTATCTTTGATGGGGACTCTGAATTCTTTCAGCATAGTGGGATAAAATGTACTCTAAAATATGGCAGGGCAGAGCACACTGAAACAGACAAGAAGTATTTATGGAGTTTCTGTAAGAAAATTCCTGCTTATGGACTAGTTTGGACCTGTGGTGTAGGAAACGGAAATACTGAAGGGTTTCGAGCAAGATTGTCCCTGAGGATAAACATGCTGAAAGAAATAGAGCCTAAATGGTACTTAGGAATTTAGCCAGGAAGTGGTTACTCTGTTCTTCAGCTGATATTATAAGACCACAGATCAGAGTGTGAGCAGTGGAAACAGAAAAGAACGTATAGATAAGATTTCAGAAACAAACTCTGGAAAGACTTGGTAGTTATCTCAGTAAGAAGGCAGAGAAAAGCAACTATTCAAAGAGGATCCCAAGACCTTGATTCCAATTGGCTGAACAGATAATGGCACCATTAATGTAGACAGAAGAAGATGGTTGGAAAGAAGATTAGAATTTCTGTTTTAGAAAAATTGAGTTCTGGGTGAAAAGATCGCAACTGGAGAAAGTATTACCTGAACAGGCATGTTGGCGGCAGCCAATATTCTCCTCTCTTCCCTTAAACAATTTGAAATAACCACAGCTACATGCATTGGGTTTCCATGAAATTTTCCCTGAAAAAAATTGAACAAAAACAACATAAAATCTTAAATATATACATCACTATTTGAAGATTAAAATAACCTCCCAATAAATATGTGAAATTGTTTGGGATTTGTTTCAACTATCTATTCTATTATAAAGCCAAAGAAACTTATATTGTGAGTGTAGACATCTATGTAACATATTGTTCCCTCTCCAGAAGTTATTCTTAATGATTAAAAATACTTCTTGAGCACCTTTGTAGGAAAGGCTCTGAACACACATTCAGAAGGATTGGTTTACTTTGGGCTTAGGATAAGTTCTACAAGAGTTACTTCTTTGTAAATTATTATTAGGAACCATGGTGGTCCCAGCTGTTCATTTGTTAACTCTGTTCTTCGTGACTTGTTTAACGCATTGTTTTTGGTCTCTGTTTGGTGGTCTTTGTATCAACTAGCTCATAATTATGTCAGTATGCTAGAGCAACCCCCCAGGTAGCTCAGATGGTGAAGTGTCTGCCTGCAATGCAGGAGATCTGGGTTCGGTCCCTGGGTCGGGAAGATCCCTTGGAGAAGGAAATGGCAACCCACTCCAGTACTTTTGCCTGGAAAATTCCATGGATGGAGGAGCCTGGTAAGCTACAGTCCATGGGGTTTCAAAGAGTCGGACACTACTGAGTGACTTCATTTTCACTTTCATTTTTATGACATCTAAGCATATACATGTTTTATTACCAATGCTAATGTAAACTGGCAGCCCATGGGCCTAATTCAGCCATAAGGTATGTTGTGTAAGTTGAAATATTGTAGTTCCTTCAGGGGAGCTTGTACTACCCCAAATTGCCATAATATCCATCACTGAGTGTGACCCAGGCACTCACTTCCTTTATGTGCTAGGCTCCCATAGGTGTCTGTGTTTTCTTGGTTTACAGGACTAATTTGAACAGCATCATTTTAGTGAATAGTGTTAAACTTTGTTACTAGACCTCTCCATGGCAGGATAAACAGGAAGCACAATAAATGTAAATAAATGCATTTATTTTTTTATTTAGTTTCCTTCTCCCTCCTCTCTGGAGGCGCTAATTATCCACAAAATGGCCAAAAGATCAACAGTAGAGAAGATAAAATAACAAACCACAAAGTGGAAAATTAATAATCAAAAGTAGATTATACAGACTAGTAAATCAAAGGGTATTTCTGGGAAAGAAATGAGGTTATTGTTTGTAAACATTTTTATGGCCTTGACCATTGCTACAATTTTATTAGATGATGCTTTCTAATTAGCATTTCTATTGGTAAAGTTAGGGTAAACACCAAGTATCTGGTTTCATATTCTATTGCTTTCAAAACATTTTCCCCCTTTAAAATCAGAAAACTCCAAAAGAAAAAAACAAAAATGAATTGACAAAAACTCTTAAGGTAAAGAAGTTAAAATTATCCTGTTCATTAAGCTGGGATACCAAAAATTCTGATTTCTGCATGATAACAATTTCTGATTCTCCTTAGTTTGAATTTATTCCTATTAAAATTTTCCCATCAATTGATTTTTCCCCATACATCTTCTATTGAACTCTCCAAGAAAAGCTTTGTTTTCTCATTTTGCCCTTATTTTTAAAATATTCCACTGAAAACAATAAAGGATTTCTCCCAGGACTAGTTTGGAGGCTCTGTCACTTACGTTAAGTTGAAAGATTTTTCTGTGCAAGATCAGGAGTTCCTCTAAGATCCTAAGAATCACCACTATTTGTTTTTCTCAGTGTTTTAGAAGTTCTTCATTGTTGATCATTCAGATACTATTTTTAAACATTTCTCAGCTTCTTTGTCTACATTTCTTCCTTTTTCTTTCCTACTTGAACTTCTTTTATCTTCCCTTTCACATTTCAGTTTCCCCCCTGTGAGGTTACATTATTCATTTTTTTCTGCTTTGTTAAGAGCAAAGAATCACATTTTTTACCCAGGCTATCTTTTCACTTTCCTTTTGTATTTTCCTAAACCTTTATCTCACTTAAATATATGAGATGAAAACATCTTATGGAAAATTGATCGCTATAGATTCAAAACAAAATTAGCACTTTTTAAAATGATCAGGTAAATTTAAAATTTTTATTTTTTATTGAAGTATTGTTGATTTACAATGCTGTGTTAGTTTCAGGTGTACAGCAAAGTGATTCAGCTGTGTGTGTGTGTGTGTGTGTGTGTGTACTAAAAGATGTAGTTATGTTCACCTTTCAGTAGTTACTGTGTATATGGACCATGGACACTCCTCCTACCAGAAAGCAACAACAAAAACAGAAATAAAAAAACAGAAAACCCACCCCTAAGTGTATGTTGGTAGAAGGAAGGAAGGAAGGGAAATTACCCTTTTTCGTGTGTGTGTGTGTGTGTGTGTATTTCTCTGATGTGTGTGTGCTGTGTGCTTAGTTGCTCAGTCGTGTCCAGTTGTTCATAATCCCCATGGACTGTAACACACCAGGCTCCTCTGTCCATGGGGATTCTCCAAGGCAAGAATACTGAAATGGGTTACCATGCCCTCCTCCAGGGATCGAACCCAGGTCTCCCACATTGCAGGTGATTCTCTAGCGTCTGAGCCACCAAGTTGGAGGGAGGAAGGGAAATTACCCTTTTTCTAGTGTGTGTCTGTTTCTCTTGTGTGTAGGTATTGCAAATACTTTCTGTCTCCGGCTGTCTTTTCACTATCTCTTAGTGTCAATAAAGAGAAGTTTTTAATTTTAGTGAAGTCAAATTTATTAATTCTTCTGTTTATAGTTAGTTTTTTATGACTTAATCTTTCCCTAATCTACAGCCATGGAGACTTTTCCCTATATATATATATATATATATAGTAAGCCTTTAGAGTTTTTCCCTAATTGTAATTCACTTGGGGCTTATTAATAGGAGTGGTCCCTTTCACTTTTTTCTATATGAATATTAGTTCCAACAATATTTACTGAACATTTTAGTTTTTCACCACCACTGCTGGGTGAACTGTCATAGCAAGTGCCCATATATGGATGGATTGGCTTCTGACTCCATTCCACCTTATGGTTCTATCTGCTTTATCAACAGACCATCTTAATACAACTACAGTTATATAACAAGTTTTTTGATGTCAAGTATAATAGGCTTTCTCTGCATTTTCACATAAATTTTAGAATCACCTCATCAAGCTACAAACACACATGCACACAACCCTGTTGAGAATCTGAATGGCACTAAATCTTTAGATACTTGGTATCTTTATAATTGTGTTCTAATCTATTTATTTAGGTCTTCTTTAATGCCTATTAGTATATCTTTCCACAGAGATCTTACACCTTTTTTTTAGTTTATTTCTATGTAGTTGGTATTTTTGATCAATGGATAGTATCTTTCTTTCTTAAGTGTTTTCACTAGTATGTAGAAATATATTTGACTTTTATGTATTGACTGAATCCAGCAACTTTGCTAAATTCTAATAATGTACTTATAATATCTCTTACCAAGTGTAAAAATTTATCTGTAAATTCTTTTGGATTTTTCTGCAAATACGAATCAAATCTTATATGACTATTGATAACATTTCCCCCTTTTCCTTTATCTAATTTCCATCAGAATTTCACCTTCACATTATGACTTGTTTACAAATGCATTGGTTAATTTCCAAACATAGGGATTTTCTATTATCCTTTTAACTAATTGTTATAGATTTTTTAAAGTCTGATCAGAATAGATTGTTTAATGACTTCGGTCACAACATTCACTGAGAATTGTTTTGTGGCCCAGCATATGGATTTTCTGTAAATGTTTCATGTGAGCTTGTAAAGAATGTGAATTCTACAGTTGTTGGGTGCAAATGTCTCATACATGTTCATTAACCTAACTTTAATTGTTTTGTCCAAATTTCTGTATCCTTGCTGATTTTTCTCTCCCTCATTAATTTTATCAAATATTGAAAAAGGCATGTTAAAATCTAGTTTGTGAATTTCTTCTTGTGGTTCTTTCATACACATTCATACTTGTTATATATTACTAGTCAAATCTTTCATTACTATGAACTGATCTTTATCTTTAAGAATGCTTTTTGCCTTGAAACAAAAATATAATATAGGCCTAGAAGTGGGATTGCTGGATCATATGGCAACTCTACTTTTAGTTTTTGAAGGAAACTCCACACTGTCCATACTGTTCTCCCTAATGATTGCACCAATTTACATTCCCACCAACAGTGTAGGAGGGATCCCCAAATGGATCCTGAAAAGGATCAAGAGTGTGAGTTTGGATTATGAAAAGCAGTGTAAATGATAATAATTAAACACGTATTTTAATTTTTCCTCAGTGGTATCATGCTATAAATTAAGGGCATTCTTTTCAAAGGCAGCAGGAAGTTTCTGATAAATGTATATTGTACATCGTAATGATAGTCCTGTGCATGATTCATTTCCTCCAGCCTGCTATTGTGCTGATATTTTATTCATCTATTGTGAGGCATTTGGTGATTTCTCTTGCCACTGTTGCTTTGTCTATGATAGGCAATCCTTTTGCATGAGTCTCAAAAATAAAATATAATACAACTTCTAATAGTGGGCATCTTCCTCCCTTTCTTATATCTTGTAAAGTACTTTATTGTTGTTTTCTAAGAAAACATGGAATTTAGGACCATCCACCTAGTGACAATTAACTTGCTTAACAAACATCAAATTTATGCATTGCTGATTTGTTCCTGTCCCATCCTGCATGTGAGCAAACTCCAGGAGATGGTGAAGGACAGAGAAGCCTGGCATACTGCAGTCCATGGGGTCACAAAGAGTCAGACACCACTGAGCAATTGAAGAACAACATTCTGCATACATGAAAACTATTTGTTTCGATCCTAAATCACAGTATTACATTAATGACACTTAAACAGCAATTAAATTCAATGTCTTGTATCAACAGTGCACATAGCTCAACCAAAGTGACATGAAGAGCTATGACTTAATTTTACTTCACAGGAAATGGCCATAACATTGTGACTGCTACCTAACAGTAGTAACTAGAGATGCTATTGATCATAAGATGCATTTTGATTTCAGAGACGTTAAAATGCAGGAAAAAATGTCTTAGAATCAACGTGCTCAGTCGCTCAATCGTGTCCAACTCTGTGACTGTCTGGGCTGTAGCCTGCCAGGCTCTTCTGTCCATGGGATTTTCCCAGCAAAAATACTGGAGTGGGTTACCGTTTCCTCCTCCATTAGAATCAACAAATGTGCTATTTTATTACTCTTGCTGCTTTTGGCTAAATTCCTTGGCTTTCCTGCAAATTTTTCTTCTAGTACCTTCCATTTAATTTCTAAATTTGATTTGTCACTAGTTTCTCTGCTCTTTTTCTCCCAGATAGTCCAAAGAGTACCAGAGTCAGAGGTAAAGGAAGTGATAAGGCTGCTCAAAACAATCTCCTTCATTCAGGTGGCATGAAATCTGAGATTTCATCGGTAGACTTTCAGTCTTCCCAAGGATCCCCTTTAAGATGCAAAGACATAAGGGAGAGTTAACACTGTTTTTAAGTAATTCCCTCTGCACTGTGAAGGATTTATCAGATGTGCTCTCTGGCTGCAGTGACCTGGTGCCTGCAGGCTGAGTGTAATGGATTCCAGGGCAAATAAAGGGGGAAGTTTCAGGACAGCCTTGAAAGAAGGAGGCACAGTAACTGAAGGGGCTGGAGGATTCTGAATAAATGTGTAACCAACAACTGTCTGAGCCTGGGTTTCTCTAGAAGCTAACCCTGAGACAAAGATGCCAGTGCAAGAAGTATAACTGAAAATTCATCCCCAAAAACACAGTTATGGGAGTGGGTCAGTGAGATGAAGAAGAGAAGGCATCCAGTAAAGGGTGTGCCACCCAGCCATTGGCTCAGATGGACTGGGAGCCCCCAGGATAGGATAGAACATGTGCCTTAGAGTTATTTGGGCTTCCCAGGTGGTGCCAGTGGTAAAGAACCTGCTTGCCAGTGCAGAGACAAATGTAAAAGACGTGGGTTCGATCCCTGGGTCAGAGAGATTCCCTTGGAGAAGGAAATGGCAATCCACTCCAGTGTTCTTTTCTAGAGAATCCCATGCACAAAGGAGTCTGATGGGCTATGGTCCATAGGGTGTCAAAGAGTCAATCATGACTGAAGTGACTTAGCACAGCACAGATTTATCTATGCCAGGGCTTTGGGAACTGGAGTATTTTTATATCAGCTCTTGTCATTACTAGCCCTAAAGCAAAAACCCAGAGATGCCGGCACTTTGAAGTCCACTCGATGAACTAAAGCCATAAGGTCCAAGGGGCTATGGGCAGGGCAGCCCCTATCTCTGCTCTACCAGCTCTCCTCCTAACCTCAATTTGAGAAATTTTCGATTTCTTATTTTTTTAAAATACCTGCAACCACACTAGAGTCAAATGTTGATATTTCTTCTTTTATGGTATCTCTGAGATATGAAGCAGTTATTTCCAACTACTGGGTAAAATGTTTTCATTCATGTTTTTATTGTCAATCTGCAATCTACTGCACACTTCTGGCTGTCAGCTCACACTATCCCCTTTTATCATCCTGAATACTGCTGTTAAATCATGTTTATCCTTGCTCCTTACCAGCATCAAACACACTGGCCATGACAACACTCTCTCAGCTTCAGCTTCTTACTATTTCCTTCCCTTTGTTCTGAGCACACGATGTTTCTTAAAGGCTTTTCCTAAGATTTCCTCACTAGAATTATAAGGATATGTCTAAGGTGAAAAAAAAAAAAAAAAAAACTAAATAGAAGAAGAGCTAATCCAGTCATCTTAAGGCTGATTTAGACTGGCCAGTCTAATAGATTTAAAAAGCAATTCTCTTTCATGATAATTAGAACAATAATGAAGTACCACTCCACAACTGTTAGGTTGACACTGACCACACCAAATGCTGGTGAGGATACAGTGCAACAGAACTATCAAATGTGGAAGACGCTTTGGCAGTTTCTTACAAAGCTAAAAACACCTTTAGCATACAACCCAGCAATCATGCTCCTAAGAATTTACCCAAATGCATTAAAAGCTTATGTTCACATAAAAATCAGAAAATGTTTATAGAAACATTATTCATAATTATCAAAACTTGGAAGCCACTAAGATGTCCTTGAATGGGTGAGTGGATAAACTGTGGTTCATACTTCCATGAGGGCTTCCCTGGTGGCTCAGATGTTAAAGAAACTGCTTGCGATGCAGAAGACTCAAGTTTGATCCATGGGTTGGGAAGATCTCCTGGAGATGGAAATGGCAACCCACTCCAGTATTCTTGCCTAGAAAAATTCTACTGCTAAAAATAGGAGCCTGACAGGCTACAGTCCATAGGGTTGCAAGAGTCAGAAACAACTTAGTGACTAAACCACCACCACATTTCTATGATGAAATATTCTTCAGTGATAAAAAGAAATGAGCTGTCAAGCTACACAAAGACATGGAGGAAAACGAAAACATATTACTACATGAATACTGTAAGGCAAAACTGTGGAGACAGTAAAAAGATCAGTGGCTGCCAGAGGTTTGCAGGGTTGGGTAGAAGGATGAATAGAGGGGGAGCACAGGAGATTTTCAGAGCAGTGAAACTTGTCTGTATGATACAGTAATGGTGGATAGATGGTATGAGGCATATGTTAGAATTCAAAGGACCGTGTAACACAAAGAACAAAGGGTAATGCAAGCTATGAACTTTATCTAATAATAATGTATTATTGGTTCATCAGTTACATCCAATATACTACACTAATAATGCAAGATGTTCATAACAAGGGAAACTCTCTGGTGGGGGCAGGGAGAGAGGCTAAGGTAGTATATGGTAACTCTGTACTTTCCACTCGATTTTTCTGTAAAACTAAGACAGTTCTAAAAAAGTTAAAAAGTCTATTTAAAAAAAATCATTCAGAAGTCACAGTTTTCACATATCCTTATGCTTTTCCTTTGACCAAGAAAGAGAAAATTCAAATGACTATAGTTGCCTGCCTCTGTTGTTTAGCTGGCTTTAAATTCTCTTGAGAGTCCCTTGGATTGCAAGGAGATCAAACCAGTCAATCCTAAAGGAAATCAGTCCTGAATATTCACTGGAAGGACTGATGCTGAAGCTGAAACTCCAATGCTTTGGCTACCTGATGCGAAGAACTGACTCAATGGAAAAGAACCTGATGCTGGGAAAGATTGAAGGCAGGAGAAGGGGACAACAGAGGATGAGATGGTTGGATGGTATCACTGACTCAAGGGACATGAGTTTGAGCAAGCTCTGGGATGGACAGGGAAGCCTGGCATGCTGCAGTCCAGGGGATTGCAAAGAGTCAGACACAACTGAGCAACTGAACTGAACTGAAATTTTCTCATCATCACAAAGATTTTCTTAATAAAAAAGAAATGAGGTATAGATTCTCCATGCATACAAATTATTAATGCCCCATTTCTATTTATGCTAATAATAATACATACATCTTGCTGCTGCTAAGTCACTTCAGTCGTGTCCGACTCTGTGCGACCCCATAGACGGCAGCCCACCAGGCTCCCCCGTCCCTGGGATTCTCCAGGCAAGAACACTGGAGTGGGTTGCCATTTCCTTCTCCGATGCATGAAAGTGAAAAGTGAAAGTGAAGTTGCTCAGTCGTGTCCGACCCTCAGCAACCCCATGGACTGCAGCCTACCAGGCTCTTCCATCCATGGATTTTCCAGGCAAGAGTACTGGAGTGGGGTGCCATTGCCTTCTCATCTTAAATGAACTTAAAATTAGCTGTAGATGTAAATAGTTTGTCTTGGTTTACTTTTTATTTTTGTGTTGGTTTATTTTTTAAACTAAAGAAAATACTTCTTAAAGGTATCAGACTTAAATTCTGAGTCTATTTCTGGTGCCATGTTCTGTGTCTGTGAAGGCTTAGCTTATCCTAGACAACTGCTCCATGAAGCGGTGGGAGAATTCTATATAAAGTCAGGGGAACCTGAGTTTGTGGTTGTCACTAGCTGTGTGACCTTAGGCAAGGCACTTCTTAACCTTCATTACTCTAATTGCTCCTTGAAAGTGAAAGTGAAGTCACTCAGTTGTGTCCAACTCTTTGTGACCCCATGGACTGTAGCCTACCAGGCTCCTCCATCCATGGCATTTTCCAGGCAAGAGTACTGGAGTGGGTTGCCATTTCCTTCTCCAGGGGATCTTCCTGACCCAGGGATGGAACCTGGGTCTCCCGCATTGCAGACAGACACTTTACCATTTGCTCCTTAGTCAGCTGAGATAACAATACTGGGATCAGAGAGTCATTGCGAGGGGCATGCCAGACAACTGAGAAAGAGCTTTGTAACTGGTGCACGTTCAGTTGCTTCAGACTCCTTGCGACCCCAAGGACTATAGCCTTCCAGGTTCCTCTGTCCATGGGATTCTCCAAGCAAGAATGCTGGAGTAGGTTGCCATGTACCTCCTCCAGGGGATCTTCCCAACCCAGGGATCAAACCCACTTTCCTTGTCTCCTGCATTGGCAAGCAGGTTCTTTACCACTAGTTCCACCTGGGAAGCTTTAAGCATGTAACTTATAAAGTGCTCTAAAAAGAGAAGAGGGTTTTTTTATGTTGTCTCATGGGGGTGTTAGAAGAGTTTAAAGATCATAAATGGTAAATCAATGAAAACAACATAAAAATCTTCCTATTACTTTCACAAAAAGGAAGAAAACTGACTAAAAAGCCAATAAAGACCAATGTGTTTTCTGGGAAATATATTTACATGAATGTAAAAGAAACTCCAGAAAAAGACAATGTATTGGGGACTTTCAAAACATAAAACAGCAGGGACTTTCCCAGCTTTTCTTTAGGATTAACTTGCACATGTGCACAAATACACAGCTGCTTTAAATTTAAAAAACCAATGCATACAAGCTAGCAATAAGAAATAATAATACAGTGCTCCCACCTGAGCATAATTCATAAACCATTTGGAAGAAAATAATCAATACTACATTTTCTAAACAAATAGAAAGACCTGAGAAGGAGCATGACAAACTCTCATTAATGATCATCCTTGGGGAAATGAGACGGGCGGGGCGGGGGTGCGGGGCTGGATACTTTCATTTGATCTCGATTCTTTGGTATTGTTGGAATTCTACTTAAGCGTGTGTTACTTTTATGATTAAAACAAAACAAGTAGTGATAAATCACTCATATATGTGCCATACCAGATCTTTGTCTTGGCTTGATTTATGCAGAAGTTTTTGTAAAAGATGAATGTTGGTTTTGAAAATGAGTCATTCAGGTGAAAAGAGAAAAAAGGAGAGTCAGAGTCTAGTTAGATCATTATAGTGACTAAATTTCAATGCTCTTGGGGAACTCAGTCTTGTAATTAAGAGATAAATTAATTGCTTAATTCAAAGTGACAGGAAGAAAACAAGATAGGTGCTAACAAACTCTACTTATCATTTATATGTTTGAACATAATACTAGAACCTGCCGTTTACTGAATACCTATTATATGTAGGGTGCATTATAAAAGCTGACAATAGTGTGCAAGGTACCTTTTAGGAAGCCCAGAGGTCACGTCATTTGTGAATGGCACTGAACTCTTAAGTTAAGGCGAAGGAGTGCTTCAAAAAACAGGTGTATCTCATTCTATAAACCATCACCTTTCCAAATCACTACTGTCTTTTTCAAAATGCATTTCTTATTTAAGTGGACCCCTTCAGTCACAGCTGCATTCAATTTTACTCTCCCTGGAAATTATCTTTATAATATTGCCCATGATAAATCTGTTCAAGGATTAACCATTCTTTATGGAACCTCAAGATAGTTGCAGTGGTTAAACCAACCAACAGAAAATTACTATGTGTTTGATTGTAAAATTATTGAATCACATTTCCTGAAATGACTTCAATCTTAATAACCTCTGGTTGTTGTACTTGCTATTCATACAGGCAATCTGCCATGGACCCTGAGTGCTCCTGTGTGATCTTGCTGGTGTGCCAAGAATACAAATCCCTGACCACTCATCACTCGTCTCATTTTGGGGGGTTGTATTTGCAGCAGGCAGCCTTACTGCTGCTACTGCTAAGTCACTTCAGTTGTGTCTGACTCTGTGTGACCCCATGGACTGCAGCCTACCAGGCTCCTCCATCCCTGGGATTCTCCAGGCAAGAACACTGGAGTGGGTTGCCATTTCCTTCTCAATATGCTTCTCAATACCAATTTGTATTATAAACTTGTAACATTTCCATTATTTGTTCCTATGTCTTATTCCCAATCTATACTGGCATCTTCCAAAAGCAAGAATCAGCTTTCAAGACAAATCTTGTAGTAGCAGTCACCTTACAGGAACCTTGTAAATGCTCGATGAATGATCAAATGAGAAGACGAGTAAATTACAGTAATTCCCTCTTAACTGAGAAAAAATAGAAAAAGCATATTATTCGATCTCAGTGTTGGTAAAGAGATTGTCTTTAAATTCTTCTGGAGTTTTTATTAGTCACCTAACCCTATTGCTGCTGCTGCTAAGTCACTTCAGTTGTGTCCTACTCTGTGAGACCCCATAGACGGCAGCCTATCAGGCTCCCCCATCCCTGGGATTGTCCAGGCAAGAACATTGGAGTGGGTTGCCATTTCCTTTTCCAATTCATGAAAGTGAAAAGTGAAAGTCAAGTCGCTCAGTTGTGTCCGACTCTTCTCGACCCCATGGACTGCAGCCTACCAGGCTCCTCCACCCATGGGATTTTCCAGGCAACAGTACTGGAGTGGGGTGCCATTGCCTTCTCCCTAACCCTATTAGCCAGGAATATATAACACTGGACTTCTGAGATTAGTTGGAGGAGATTAGCAAGATATGAAATACTCCTGGAGATGGTGACTTTGCTTCAAAAAGCCCTGGTGGAATCTTCATCCTGGTTGACCGCTATCACTGGTAGAGGCTGCCTTGGGGAGACTTGAATATTAGGGATGATGCTCTGAGAGTCCCCTGCTCTCTGTATGGTAAGACACATCCTTTACTTATAGTAAAAGAATTGATATCCTTTGCTTACGTCTGGTAGAATCCTTTAGTCACCCTCTCACCTTTGCTCTCATGATAGCAAGAATACATCATCCTTATAATCAAAGAATATTTAGATGAGAATATAAAGACAAGAAAATGAAATACTAAAAAAAAAAAGAAAATGAAATACTAAATGTTAATATTGATAAAGAAGGTATATACACATCTCTCTTGTTGATATGTCTTTATCTAGAAAAAATGAGAGACTAATAAAAAATTCTAGAATGATAAACAAGATGACACTTTTTTTCTACACTGGTAATAATCATCTCAAACTGAAAATGGAAATAATGTTGCATCCAAAATAGTAAGAAAATATTTTTAAAACTTAAGAATAAATGTAAAAAGAAAGGTACACATTTTACATCAATTAAACTAGGGTCATACTGAAGACTGTAAAGATCTGAAAAGGCATAAATTACAAACAACATAAAATAAACATAACAGAATTTTAGGATGTGGGACTTTATCCTAAAAATGTTAATCATCCCAAAATAAATACACATTTTTAATGTAATTGCAGTTAGACTTCCAAGAGTTGATTTTGGAGAGTTTGGATTGAAAGAAAGAGGTAATACAATTCATATGAAAGAAAAGTTGCACAACGGTTAAGAAAATTACAAAAGCTACTTAAGTTTTCAGTGCTTAAAATATATCAGGGAATTTTCTAAGTGTTCTATGTTATATTTCACTAAATCTTCACAACTGTTTGTGATCAATACTATCATCCTGATTTTACAGATAGGCACGATGAGAGAGAGAGATGAAATAGCTTGAAGCCAAGTTTCAATCTGACTCCAGAGTGTGTGTTTTCAACCGATTAACCACCAAGTAATTGTCACCAAGCTGGGGGGAGAAGGACTTGCCATACAGGATGCTGAAATATACTACGAAATGTAATATATTTATAAGATATAAATACACTATATAACATACTTTATAATAATTAATTTTGACATATATCTAGACTAGCAGAGTATAACAAGAGAGTGGTAGGAGAATTATTACATAAAAATGAACATACAAAAAACATCTCAATTCAGTGGGGAAAAATGATCATTTAGAAAGTCTTGCTGGTATAATTGTCTATTAATCCAGAAGACAAGTTGGATCTTTATATAAAGAATTCTATATAGATTAAAGATAATTTTTTAAAAAAAGTAGAATAAGTCAGGAAAACATGTATAATTTAAGAATTGGGAGAGTTTTAACCAAGGCTAGACCCCCTGAAACTATACAAAAAGATGAATTTTTAACTACATTTAAAGATTTTTTCTTGTACAGAAAAAGATGTCATAAAGCCAATAGACATATGGTAGATTGAGGTAATTATTAGTAACTGTTATTTAACATGAAAAATATTCTTAGTGTTTTTAATATATAATCATTTGAAATTGATAAGGGAGAGCCCAATAGAAGAAAGTGAATGGAAAATTGACAAAAGAGCACATCTAAGTAACAAATGAATATGAAAAAGGATGACCAGCTTCACATGTAGTCAGAAAAAAGCAAACAAAGTAAAAAGAGATATTATTTCCTAACAATCAGGTACACAAGATGAAAAGAAATGAAAATACCTACTGTTAATTGAGATATGGGAAAGAGGGTCTTCATAGACTTTGCTGATGGAAATGTGAACTTTACAACCTATTTAGAAAGCAATCTTGACAATGCCTATTAAAATTCAACTATACCTTGGACTAGAAGGTCCATTTCTAGGAATCCATCCCATAAAAATAAGGGCATTAGCCCACAGGGACACACGCACGGGGTTGTTTGTTACACTATGGTAGAGAAAAGCTGGAGGTGAAGTGCCTGCTCCACTAATGGGAAGGGCTCGATAAAGTACAGCACATCCACTCGATGGAGCATTTGCGACCATAAGATCTAGAGATTTCTGTGATGTAAAGTTTAGAAAGTAGAGAAGTGATTAACACAACTTCATTTTTTTTTCATGACAAGATCCTGTCTTCTCATTTACAAAATTTCAGAGAACATATAATGTTCATGGGGATAAATTACATATGTTCTTAGTTTATTTAGAAATGAGATATAGGTATGGAAGAGCGCCCATTGATGTTAACGCTGATGTCTTTGGGGGGTGATGATGTGGATGGGGGTGAGGAAAAAGAGAACTCTGTAATAAAAAAGCAGCATATATTATATCTAACTTATGGTAGACTATGTGTGAATGTGCAGTAAAAACATGAAAAGATAGTGACAAAAATGATAGTGGTAGTAATTTTATTTTGGTGGAATTTTAGGGAATTTTTAGTTTCTTCTTAGATTTTTCATTATTGTCTGAATTTTCACAAAGACATGTTATTTAAGCAATTAGGGAAAAATTAGAAAGCTATTTCCATGATATCAAAATGTCCATTTAGTAAAAGACTTAAATTAATTTACATATTGTGCAAAAATTAGAAAATTAGATCTCTTACATCTAGAAGTGGAAAACCATTCCAATCGGAAGAAATAAAACCATTCTCTGAAGACTGTTGACACTTATGAAGCAAACCTCAAAGTGACCATTAAACATTTTCCATTGAACAAAAATCCGAAATCTATTTGAATTGTAGTGGAGGCACTAATACTGTTCAGCTACCGAGAGAAATGGAAACTGAAGGGTTGCTAATAGCTCATGAATAATGGAAAGTGATGCCCAAGTGACTTATTACTCAACTGTGACCATGAGGATAGGTCTCAGAGCTGGTTCTAAAACTGGGAATCCTAATGTTGGTTTACAGATACCCAGAGTGACACTTCAAAGTGGTCTTGAGGCTTAAAATGCAAGTCACAATAACATGTTTATATTTAAAGGGTCACTTTCTTTCAAGGCCACATTAGTAAAGATACTAACCCAGTGGAACTTGTCCTTCAAGGCCTTTTAAACTGACTGGCTCTGGCTTCCGGGACTATTTGTACCATCAGCATCCATCAAAATGTATTCATCTCATTCCTACACTCCTTGTTCATGCAGTGCTAATAATCAATGTAGTTGCCTCTTTTTCCCATCATCTTAGATGAAAACTCCTATTAAGCTGTACAGGTTTATACAGTTTACTACCTGAGGGCGTGAATCACCTGAGGTCCTGAAGCCAGGCCATTGTGGAGACATGGTTTACGCAGAAAGCACTGGAAAGTCCTCAGCATTTGAGGTCAGAATCAGGGTTTTACCCAGCCCTGCCATTAACTGTGACATTAAAAAAAGCCACTTTACATTTTTGAACTTTGATTTTTCTCCCCTTTAAAATCTGTACGCTGCCCTCTTAAGTTGTGAGAATCAAGTGGGATGTTCAAAATATCAGAGTCAATCATTAAACAAAGGTCAATTATGTTTTGCTCAGATTGCAGAAGCAAAAATATCCTTTGAAGAGGAATTTTTAAGTGCAAAAATATTAATACTAATAAAAGACACCCATAATCACAAGATCTGGAGATAACTGATATTAACATTTAATGTGCCATTTACTTTATATTTTCCATGTGCAGACATTTAAGAAAACAAAATTTAGACATGCTTTATATATTATTATATATCTGCTTTTCCATTTAATTGATAATTAAATTACAATGTCATTAAAACATCTACAATATCATTTTTAATAGCTGATGAATGGCTATATTAGCTCTAATCTATTGAATAAACTCTCCACTGTTGACATGTAGATTATTTATAATTTGTCACCATTAAAATGCTGTGATATATTGATTAAACCAATGTTGTTAAATTACAGTATTTAGATCGTGTTCATTTATGGTTTTCCTACTTGATATGTCAGAAACTAAGAGAAGTTTATTTAAGTGTTCCACTTTGATGTCTCTCATTTCTTGTATTTATAATTTTTACTTTATATTTTGATTCAATACTCTTTGGTGCATATTGATCTGTGAATGTTACATTTCCATTTGAAATTATCTCTGATAAAATATTTGTCCTGATTATTGCTTTTGAACTGGAATTTGACATTGTCTAACCACCTCAGAACCACCAAGAGGATTAAACGTTATACATTCGGAGTACTAAGTAAGTGTCAGCTCATTTCTATTTTATTATTTTTATTATAACAATATATAGTGACCATACTTTATTTTTGTCTGTATTATTTTTACCCAACCTTTTAATTCTCCTTATACCTCATTTTGGGCTTTCCCAGGTGACTCAGTGGTAAAGCATCTACTAATGCAGGAGATGCAGGAGACCCAGGATTGATCTCTGGGTTAGTAAGAGCCCCTGAAGGAAGGAATGGTAACCCACTCCAGTATTCTTGCCTGGAAAATCCTATGGACAGAGGAGCCTGGCAGGCTACAGTTCATGGGGTGGCAAAGAGTTGGACATGACTTGGTGACTGAGCACACACATATACCTCATTTTAGGGGTTGTTGGTAAATAGCATGTCACTGAATTTTCTGTTTTGAAATCTGAAACTTCTGTTTCTAAATGAGAACTTTCTTACTCTTAAGAAGAGTTCAATCCACTTGTATTTACTGCCATATTTATGTGTTCAGTTGTACTCTGTCACCTACTTTTCTATTTCCTTTGCCTGTCTTTTGTTACAGATAGCCCATACTTCTTTTCTGTCCCCTTCTCCACTATGTGGGAAGGTATAAATACTGTTTTACATGCTTATAGCAATTATCATTGAATTTATCAAAAGTTTTTTTTGTGCCCAGTAGTTCACAACCTAGTTTTCACCACAGTCTCCAGGTGGATTACCTCACACCCACCCCATACTCCTCTATGCACTGATGCATTGATAGAAGAGGCTGTACACTATGTACAACTCCCAGTTTGCACCATCTATAATTCCGCCATTTTCACTTGCACCAATCACAAGGTGCCTTGACTGTATGGTACTA
Organism: Bos indicus; assembly: GCF_029378745.1. Taxonomy (NCBI): domain Eukaryota; kingdom Metazoa; phylum Chordata; class Mammalia; order Artiodactyla; family Bovidae; genus Bos; species Bos indicus. The sequence continues at coordinate 79,542,070 of NC_091761.1, forward strand.
CCATTGAAACTTCATTTTAGGTATCTGAAATAGAAGTTAATTTTTGTTATTTTGAAATTCCCATGTCAAAATAAGAATTTAGCATACTTCCCATATCTAAATGATTTCTTTATCATCCCAAGAAACTATTGTAGGGGTGCTGGAGAAGCCATGAAGAGATACTCCACATCCAAGGTAAGAGAAACCCCAATAAGACAGTAGGCACCAAGAAAGGGCATCAGAGGGCAGACAGACTGAAACCACAATCACAGAAAACTAGCCAATTTGATCACATGGACCACAGCCTTGTCTAACTCAATGAAACTAAGCCATGCCATGTAGGGTCACCCAAGATGGATGGGTCATGGTGGAGAGGTATGACAGAATGTGGTTCACTGGAGAAGGGAATGGCAAGCCACTTCAGTATTCTTGACTTGAGAACCCCAATGAATAGCATGAAAAGGCAAAAAGATAGGATACTGAAAGAGGAACTACCCAGGTCGGTAGGTGCCCAATATGCTACCAGAGATCAGTGGAGAAATAACTCCAGAAAGAATGAAGGGATGGACCCAAAGCAAAAACAACACCCAGTTGTGGATGTGACTGTTGATGGAAGCAAGGTCTGATGCTGTAAAGAGCAATATTGCATAGGAAACTGGAATGTTAGGTCCATGAATCAAGGCAAATTGGAAGTGGTCAAACAGGAGATGGCAAGAGTGAACATTGACATTCTAGGAAACAGTGAACTAAAATGGACTGGAATGGGTGAATTTAACTCAGATGACCATTATATCTACTACTGTGGGCAGGAATCCCTTAGAAGAAATGGAGTAGCCATCATAGTCAACAAAAGAGTCTGAAATGCAGTACTTGGAAGCAATCTCAAAAATGACGGAATGATCTCTGTTTCCAAGGCAAACCATTCAATATCACAGTAATCCAAGTCTATGCCCCAACTAGTAACACTGAAGAAGCTGAAGTTGAACGGTTTTATGAAGACCTACAAGACCTTTTAGTACTAACACCCAAAAAAGATGTCCTTTTCATTATAGGGGACTGGAATGCAAAAGCAGGAAGTCAAGAAACACCGGGAGTAAAAGGCAAATTTGGCCTTGGAGTACAGAATGAAGCAGGGCAAAGGCTAATAGAGTTTTGTCAAGAGAATGCACTGGTCATAGCAAACACCCTCTTCCAACAACACAAGAGACTCTACACGTGGACATCACCAGATGGTCAACACTGAAATCAGACTGATTATACTCTTTGCAGCCAAAGATGGAGAAGCTCTATACAGTCAGCAAAAACAAGACCAGGAACTTACTGTGGCTCAGATCATGAACTCCTTATTACCAAATTCAGACTTCAATTGAAAAAGTGGGGAAAACCACTAGACCATTCAGATATGACCTAAATCAAATCCCTTATGATTATACAGTGGGAATGAGAAATAGATTGAAGGGACTAGATCTGGTAGATAGAGTGCCTGATGAACAATGGACGAAGGTTCGTGACATCGTACTGGAGACAAGGAGGAAGACTATCCCCAAGAAAAAGAAATGTAAAAAAGCAAAATGGCTGTCTTAGGAGGCCTTACAAATAGCTGAGAAAAGAAGAGAAGCAAAAAACAAAGGAGATAAGGAAACATATACCCACTTGAATGCAGAGTCCCAAATAATAGCAAGGAGAGATAAGAAAGCCTTCCTCAGTGATCAATGCAAAAAAAAAAAAAAAAAATAGAGGAAAACAATAGAATGGGAAAGACTAGAAATCTCTTCAAGAAAATTAAAGATACTAAGGGAACATTTCATGCAAAGGTGGGCTCAATAAAGGACAGAAATGGTATGGACCTAACAGAAGCAGAAGATATTAAGAAGAGGTGGCAAGAATACACAGAAGAACTGTACAAAAAAGATCTTCATGACCCAGATAATCATGACGGTGTGATCCCTCACCTAGAGCCAGACATCCTGGATGTGAAGTCAAGTGGGCCTTAGGAAGCATCACTACTAACAAAGTTAATGGAGGTGATGGAATACCAGTTGAGCTATTTCAAATCCTGAAAGATGATGCTGTGAAAGTGCTGTACTCATTATGCCAGCAAATTTGGAAAACTCAGCAGTGGCCACAGGACTGGAAAAGGTCAGTTTTCATTCCAATCCCAAAGAAAGGCAATGCCAAAGAATGCTCCAACTACCGCACAATTGCACTCATCTCACATGCTAGTAAAGTAATGCTCCAAATTCTCCAAGCCAGGCTTCAGCAATATGTGAACCATTAACTTCCAGATGTTCAAGCTGGTTTTAGAAAAGGTAGAGGAACCAGAGATCAAATTACCAACATCCGCTGGATCATCAAAAAAGCAAGAGAGTTCCAGAAAAACCACCTGGGAAGCTCACTTCCCACATTACTACTCATTCTCCATACTATCAATTGTCCTTTCTTACATCCAATATGTTTTTCGTTCTACTGTTTCTATTTTTCCCTCCTTAGAATCCCTTCCTACATCTCCCTCTTTTCATATTATCTGTTTGAATTTTTTATTTAAACCTATTTATCTCTTTTATATTTCTGTTCTTATTTTATACACATGGCTTCCTGAAAAACTTCATGTTGTGGAGTAGATCATTTTCAGAAGTATGTGTTTTTTAAAATACATCCTTTTGAGCCTGCCAGTCTCTTGTTACAAGGATTTTTTCATAAGACTCAAGCATGTATCTTTAGGCAATGTTTTAATAGATGAATGTGGGGTTGATTTCCTAATTTAGTTTTATTTATGTGCCTGATACTGTAAAGATTTCACTCGTATTTTTGTATTTAACTGTCCAGTCATTTTAGGTTTTGATGTTGTGTGTTTTTGTCCTTTTCTCCTCTAATGTATTTTATCTAGAAGCTTGGAGAGATTTTTATATGCAATTGTAAACTTGAAGTCTTCATTACCAAAGTCAAAGGCATGATTTCCAGGCACTATGGTAAACTGGAAAGAAAAGTCTTTAGGGATGTGCTGAAATTTAAATCTCTTGTCAGAGTTCCTAAGAGCAAAAATAGAAAGACCTGTTTCTCTTGCTTATAGGGTTGCTTCCATGCCAAGCTGAAGCATAATTTGATTTTTAAAAATTGCTTGTCCCTATTTTACCTTATTGGTCTCATGATATAGTAATATGTCTTTAAGATCAATTAAGCTCTATTTTAACTTGAAGGAATTTTCTCAGACATTGGGGAACCTGTAGTTTTTCCCATGCATGTTTTTCATCACCCCAGTCTTTCAAATATATGCAGTTTCATTTGCACATTTCTGATGAGCAAACTAGATTTGAGAGTATGAGTAATGGGTTGCTAAGTTTTCTAAGTATCAGAGCCTCTATAATAGCTTTTTGATGTAATATACTAAAGAAACAACCATGTAATCTCCATTTTGTGAAAAAAATACATGCATCCATCTCTAACACATTTCAAAAGATAAGAAGAAATATACTAAAGTATCAACCATGGTTGAAATCTGCATGATAGCATTATGGATAGTTTATTCTCTGCCATATTTTTCAAACTTCCTATAATACATATAAGTAATATGTATTACTTATATAACCAAAGTAAAAACTACTCTATTCTAACTGAGCAAAACTTTAATGATGAAGGAATTAAACCAATTAATTTTGCTTTTCCCATGTTCAGTTCCAACTAACATTTATTTCCTGGGAAAGGATAAAAGTAGATTGTGAATACAAAATTTTAGTGGTCATTTCTCATTCAGTTACAAAAAAAAAAAAGAGGCATTCACAATAGGCATATGTGAAAAGATTTTGCCATACAGACTAATGCTGTGCTTTTCAGACATGAGCATTATGGACCAGAAACAGTAGAACTTTTGGTAACTAATATAAAGTTGCAAACTTTTTATTCTGCTTTAAATAAGTATATAAGGAAAGCTTCACAAATATTACCATGCACATCATCATTTCAAGAAAACAGAACATTCTATCCCAAGGATACAAAATGTTACAGAATTTTTTTAAAAATCCCTTAAAAGGAATATATTTGACTTTGTAAATTTTCTTATTTTGTTGCTGACCAGTGAATATTTTATTAAGGATGGGCCCTAACTGATGTTTGATGCTTCCTGGACCTCAACTTGGTTCTTCTGGTGACTGGACAAAGAAGTCCCAAAGGAATCTTACCTGGCTCCATAGAGATAGAGTAATGGTTGGTATAGAAGCAGGTGTTTGAGAAGGAAAGGAAAAATCAGACTTGGTGTTATTTTCATGGAGAAGACCTATCACCCAACGTTTTTGCAGTTCCTCATAAATTCTATTGATAAAATATATTAAATACATATTTAAATCCCCATATAATAAATGATAGATTGTGGGAAAATAGTTTTCAAAACCTAACACTGTGATGGATAACTAGCTAGAATCCAAACCTCATCACCTCTACCACAACCAGCCTTGTTCAGTATGGCTAAACAGTGCGATCTTGTTAAAAACTAAGCGGAATCATACCACTCCACAACCAAAACGTTCCAGCAGTTTCTCATTTCAAAATAAAAGCCACAGTCTTTACACTGTCCTAGCCAAGCCAAAGTCATGAGTTCATGGGTACATACGTCCCAATTATTTTTCATTGTCATTAAACAGTCTTCAAAAACATGGTGTTAAATAAATGTGTGTTACTGAGTTATCTGGCAAGGCCACAGTTATAGTATTAGTTTCCTGTTATAAATATTCAGGTTGTTCCTGATTTCTAAATGGTAGTATTCACTACCCTTGCTAATCAGGCTTCCCAGGTGGCTCAGTGGTGAAAGAATCCACCTGCCAATGCAGGAGACTCAGGTTTAATCCCCATGTTGGGAAGATCCCCTGGAGTAGGAAATGGCAACCCATGCCAGTATTCTTACATGAAGAATCTCATGGACAGAGAAGCCTGGCAAGCTACAGTCCGTGGGATTGCAGAAGAGTTGTACACGATTGAGCAACTGAGCGTGCGTGCGTGCACACACAGGCATCCTTGTTAATAATATGAACGGAAAATAGCTAACTCCTAGCTTCTGGAGGGGGACAGTGCTGGTGTCAGCAGAGAGGCTTATGATAGTCTAAGACTACAGGTGCATCACTGGGATTTGCTGTGAGCTCTGCAGGAGAAAGATCCCCCATCAGCTTTTCTGTTACTGAGGAATTTTGATCAGGTCATTATGACCTCATCAGTAACATTAAGAGTTAGATTAAATGATGTTAGAATTCCAGCTCTCCTAATTTTTGTTTTGTTATAAACAGGTCTCAAGCCAAAAATAATTAGCCATCCATTAGAACACAGATATTACAAAAGCATTTGTAACCCTTGGGGTCTCATTTGTGCTTTTGTGGCTTTGCTGGCAAATAAATCACTCAGTACTGGGAACTCTTCCAACTTGGCAGAGCAGGAGACAAATCAAAACACATGCCTAATTCTGTTTAAGTTTTATGGTTTAGTGACTGCATAGAAAAAAAATTAAAATGTTCCAAATTTAAGGAGCTTTCTGGAAAAAGAATGTGTATGAGTCAACAAATCATTTTAGGAAAAGCAAACATACATCCTTCAGGAGCAGAGCAAGACTGCATTCATGTGACAGCATGCCTATGCCCAGCATTAGAATTAGGCCAGATCCCATTAGGAATATTACAGTAGATGGTGTGTATGCGTGCTAAGCACTTCAGTCATGTCCATCTCTGTGTGACCCCATGGACTCTAGCCCACCAGGCTCCTCTGTCCATGGGATCCTCTAGGCAAGAATACTGCAGTGAGTTGCCATGTCCTCCTCCAGGGATCTTCCCGCCCCAGGGATCAAACCTGCATCTCTTACTTCTCTTCTGCATTGGCAGGCAGGTTCTTTATCACTAGGGCCACCTGGGAAGCCCACAGTATATGGAGAAACCTCATTTTTGTGAGACCTGGAATCCTCTAGGTGAGGAAGATATTGTAAAGCAAACTGTACAGGATGTTGCTGTCTGAGAGGTGCCATGTTTAGTGCTTACGATATACCTATAGTGTCAGTCACGTGATATTGGATTTGCCAGTGATCTGCTGATCAGCATATCTGCTGAATTCAAGTGCTTCTATACATTTAACACCATCAGCAGAAACTTGTGACTGCACAGAACATAGGGTTTTGGGGAGGCGGGTTCTTTTTTTGGTGTTTTTTTTTAAATGCAGTGTTCAGGGAGGTCAGTAAGACAAAAAGTGTTCAAAAGTTTCAGAGGGACTTCCCTGGTGGTCCAGTGGGTAAAAATTTGCCTTGCAGTGCAGGAGATGAGGGTTCAATCCCTGGTTGGGGAATTGAAATCCCACATGCCTTGGAGCAACTAAGCCCATGAGCCCCAACTACTGAAGTCCACACGCCACAACTAGAGATCCCAGGTGATGCAGTGAAAATCCCAAGTGCTGAAACTAAGACCTGACACAGTCAAATAAATGCATGTTTAAATATTTTTAAATGTATATACACAGACCTATTTTGAAAAGTTTCAGAGATCAACCTTCTTGTTCTATAAGATCTGTAGTGTAATGCGTGCATGCTAAGTTGCTTCAGTCATGTCAGACTCTTTGCCACCCTATGGACTATAGCCCACCAGGCTCCTCTGTCCATGGGATTCTCCAGGCAAGAACACTAAAGTGGGTTACCATGCCCTCCTCCAGGGGATCTTCTTGACAAAAGGCTCGAACACACATCTCTTATGTCTCCTGCATTGGCAGGGAGGTTCTTTACCACTAGGCACCACCCTGGAAGCCTGTAGTCATTTTTTCATCTCCAATGTCAAATCTGTGATGACCTCAATATGTACTGCAAGCATGTTTATGAGCTGAAATTCCCCCAAATCATCCTTATTTTCTCTTTGTAATTATCCTGCCTGTTACTAGTCTACCGTGTCATTTACACTCAGTTCTAGATATGGCAATATTTATAAAACAACATATACTGAGGGATTTTTGAGCGCCAGGCACTGTGCTAAGCTCTTTACATGAATTACATCCTCTAGCCCACAACAGCCCTATGATAAGGGGCATAGCACTACTACTTTCCCCATTTGATAGGGCAGAAATGCAGATATAAGGATAGTGAAGTGCAGAGGGATTGAGTAATTTGTCAAAGGTTACACAGCTTGTAAATCAGAAACAGGAGTCCATCCAAGTAGTCTGATTCATGAATGCATGTACAGTTAAAGATTATGCTGTTATTTTTAAATTGTCTCCACTTCTTAGTTTAGTTTTGATATATATGTTTGAAGGTCACTGAGTGTGGCTTAGCCGCTTACCCATGTTAAGTAGAAATATTCAAAATACAATTCTGTTTTTCATTGTCTCAATCTGAATTATTATCCACCCTTCCTGCTGTTCTACCATCTGGTCACAGAAAGAGAATCTCAATGATAGCTCTAGCTTTTTATCAAGTATTTATGATGTGGGGAAGTCCCACATTTTCTATAGGCTGAAGCGTCCCAATTTCTATAGAATGTTTCTTACTTGATTGATGCCCACATTTTACAAAAAGAGGTAGTTTCTATGATCTCTGAAAACATAGAGGTAGTTTCTTATGATCTCTAAATTATATAATTTATGAAGCATACAAAAGATGAAATAAAGAGATTATCTATCATTTAATTTATGGAGATGTAACAGGAAAAAAGGAACTTATTTATCTGTAAATGTAATGATAGCTGCAGTGCTGTTCTACATGAATATCTGTTCTTTTGGAAACAGATACTTTTTCACTTACATGCAGTGATGCTTTGAGAAACAGAATCAGAAACTGATTTTGGTGTGTTCAGGATATGAAATGAAGAGGAGGCGGTGGGGGAAGAAGAAAGGGACATGAAATAAGGTTTATTTCACTTCAGTTTGTGCGTGCAAGTTAGACGAGGCTAAGCAGATGAATTTTTCTTACTTAGAAAAGGAAACCTTTTGGTCAGCATCAGCAAAACAGGGGTGATGAACAGGCTAAAATAAGAAAACAAGTTTGTGTCTTGGGACCATGATTCTGTGGTAGGATCCAACAGGTTTAAACCAGCCAAAAGGTCACAGCCAAAGCAAGTGCTATTCACTAATGGAAACTCCCCTAAAATTCTAAAACCCTGGGTACATACCCTTAAAAATTTGATAGAGATTCACTAACAAAATAGCTTTTTAAAATTGAATTTTCCATGTCTACTAAACTACCTGAAAAATAAGATTGCATGTGACAAATCTTTTTCCATTTTGGCAAAAACAGAAACCTCTTGGTTTCTAATGGAAAATTACAAAATATTAGCTTTATTTACTTTCCTATTTGTCAAAGACACTCTCCACCTTTCTGAATGGTTCACATACTGACTAGTATTGGCAATCAGTAGTGTGTTTCTGCTCCTGAGAAAAAGCAGTGCTTTTAGGTACTTGTTGAGTGGTGGTATGCTGGGTATGCAGTAAGCACTTTCCCTGATTACCTGTGGTTCTCACACACACTTTGGGAGGCAGGTGAATTTATACTCATTTTACAGATACAGAAGAGAGGCAGAAGAGGAGTTCTGATAAAAATTCAGCTTTTCAGGAAATTTATAAAATATGAAGAAATTTTTTAAAGAGAAGGAGCAAAGCCTGAATGACGTTCTCCATTGTGCAGCTAAGAGGAGGAGGCTTTGGCGGGGGCAGTCATACAACAAAAACCTGTTGAATACTATGTGCTAAGTCTTGTGTTCAGTTTGTCTGTCCTCCCTTTGATCTCATTTAGTTCTCTTCTAAGTAGTCTGATTAAGATCAATGCCATGAATCACTAGTTCACAGAAGGGAGAAATGAGCATCCTCAAAGTAAAGTGGCTTCCCTGGTCACTGACCTCGTTAGAAGCTGACCTGAAATCCAGACCAAATTTTCCTGTTCCTCCAGAAGTCTTTCTATCATGGTGAAGGGAGAAGGTTACACAGGTTGGCCATTCTTTTTTAAGTTTTATGTTGCATTGAATTTATCTTATGCCAGCGGTTTTTAAAATGTTCTTGAGAACATTTTATTTCTCAGTCCTGTTATTTCCCATGTCCTACTCCATCCCTCAAAACAACCCCAATGGTTTTATGTGTTTATGTTTTCATTTAGAGTTTGATTCTGGCTTTCTTTTTTGGAGTGGGAGCAAGTGCGGTCGACAGAGGCTCAGCACACACAGAACAACCATTGACGGCCAAAGGGCTAACTGTAGACCCAGAAACATTGTCTAAGGAAACCTATTGATGTTGGCAACAAGTTTGCCATTTTTCACTTTCTCACTCAACATGGTCAGTTTTCTAAGATTTAAAGTCTCACAAGGGTCTCTTGATCGACTCCCTGGAAACTAATATTCTGACTTTGCACAATGGCAAGGTACTTGGTTTATTCATCACTGACTTTGAGGGTGTGTCAACACCCAAGCTATTCTAAACGGCCTTTGATAAGCTGTTATATTTGCCAGGGGGGCCCTATTCACAAAGAAAGATCACAATTAGCAAACCTCTGGTTTCTAATCTGAGCTGTCACCTTCCACCAAAGATCCAACTAACAGCACCATCTACAAGGCCCCTGCAGCAAATGCCAACCACACAATAGCTTCAGTCTCCCAGAGAGGGTGCTTCATGCCTTTCCTGGCATGGACAGGCCCTCCCATTCCTCAGTCTACACAGCTATTTGCCAGGGCTGGATAAAAAGGTCCTGTTCAGGCACGTATTCAACAAGTATTCCAGCACTAGCTATGTGCCTGTCTCTGTGACAGTTGATGGGAGGAAAGTATATGAAAAGTACTAAACCAGAAATGGTAAAAGGAGTCCTTACTTTCCCTGGGAGCCTAAAGAAGTCTCTAGAAAAAAGGACTTGGGATGGGCAGGGAGAGGAAATACCATTTTAAAGTGGGAACAGTTATTGGCCACTTACAACTATATTACCAAGGAAAAGATGTATGTATTTCAACAGACACAACTGAAGCACTGGATTAGAGAGTGAGTTTTCATAGTTTGTAGCACCATATTGGATTAAGTTAATTATAAACATAGTATTTCAAATGCAGAATTTTATGCATAGAATTCAAAAATACAGATTTTATGTGCATGCTTGTGAGGGTAAAATTTCAAAATTAACTTATGGTTTTGAAAGACCAGAGAGATATCACATCTGGGAGATAAACTCTTATCCATCCTGTGCTCTCTCCTCTCTTAACTCCCTATCTTATTCTTTTTCAGTTTAGACATCTACTTAATATTTCAGGGAAACAGGGCATGAAGTATTAAGAGAAATAGAAATTAAGGATCAGAATATCACAAGTTTAAGAACATAATTTGCTTTTGTACTTCCTGAATATTCTAGAGTATGGGGAATTATTAAAAATTATCATAGATAAACTTGTTACAATATGTCCATACTGCTGGAATACTACTCAACAACAAAAAGGAATAAACTCGAGTAATTATGATGTATTAAAGATGCCATGGGGTCACAAAGAGTCGGACACAATTTAGCGACTGAAGGTGCCAGTTTAAATGGACAGCACAAGGTGTGCTTATATTTACATAAAAACTCAAGGGTGTCCCTGGTGGTCCAGTGATTAAGAATCTGTCTGCCAGTGCAGGGGATGGGTTTGATCCCTGATCCAGGAAGATCCTACATGCCATAGAGCAACTAAGCCCGTGTGTGTGTGTGTGTGTGTGTTCGCACGCGTATGTGTGTCTGCATGTGTGTGTGTCTGCATGTGTGTGTGTCTGCATGTGTGTGTGTGTCTGCGTGTGTGTGTGTGTGTGCATGTGTGTGTGTGCATATGCTCAGCTGCTAAGTCATGTCCAATTCTTTGTAACCCCAGAGACTGTAGTCTGCCAGGCTCCTCTATCCATGGGGTTTTCCAGGAAAGAATACTGGAGTAGGTTGCCATTCTCTAGGGGTTCTTCTCTACCCAGGGATTGAACCCAGGTCTCCTGCATTGGCAGGTAGATTCTTTTCCACTGACCCACCTGGGAAGCCCAACTAAGTCTATGTGCCCATGCACCACAACTACTGAGCCCGTGCTGTAGAGTCCAGGAGCTGCAATGACGGGCCCCTCTGCTGCAACTACTGAAGCCCGAGGGCCTAGAGCCCGTGTTTGGGTACAAGAGAAGCCACTACAATGAGAAGCCCAAGTGCCACAAAGGAGAGTAGCTCTGGCTCACCACAGCTAGAGAAAGCCCATGTGCAGCAACAAAGACCCAGTGCAGCCAAAAACAGTAAAATAAATAAATGAATAAATCTTAAAAAAAAACTTAATTCTATTTTAAAAGAAAAAAACCTCTAAGAAATGCAAGCTAATCTTTAGTATGCAAAAGGAGATAGGTGGTTTCCTGTGGAAGGAACCCAGGGCAGGAAGGGGTATACAGGAGGACCCAAGGAAGTTTTTAGAAGTGATGAATACGTTCATTATCTTGACTGTGGCAATGGTCTCATGAGTGGATACTTATGTCATAACTTCTCAAATTGTACACTGTATGTGTTTAGTATATGCCATTATACCTCAATAATTTATTAACAACTATCATAAACTATACTTTTCAGAGAAATATAAACTCAGAATTGGGGAAAGTACCTATGTGTGTATACTATTTGAGGCACAGTCTTTAGATTCAGAAAAACTGAGATTGAATCTTAGTTCTCTCACCTCCTAGCTGTGTGACCTTTCTAGGCCTCAGTTCTCTCATCTGTGAAATGGGGAAAACAACAGTAGCTATCTCATAGGATTGTCGTGAGGATTAACAGAGCTAATGAAAGCAGGTATCAGAATGGACTCCACATACACTAAGCATGCACCGTTATTCTAAGATGTATTCAAGAACATGTATGAACATGTATGGACATGTACGCAGATAATGTGGCACAATCGACATAGAATATAGGATAGTGATGAACCTAAAAGAAGTAATGAACTGATCTATGAAAAATGAGACTTTTGTTATTACTGTTATTACTTTCTCAAACATCATCTTAGTTTTAACAGCTATGTGAGGTAAGGCTTATTAGTACCCCCATTCTACAGCTAAGAAAACTGAAGCAGAAGCGGGGTAAGTCATTGGCTAATGAGTGAACACAGACAGTCTGACTTCAGGTCTAGGGCTCTCGAGCACCTTAAACCTGAAGAAATCACAGGAAGGAAATTCAAGGTCATTTCTCAAATGTAGTTAATAAGTATTCTGGGACTCAGAGTAAACAGACAATTTGTAGTCCTATGTCTATATTTAGGTATTTGTAGAGCAAATATTAAGGAAAAGCATCTTTCTCCCCTGCGCCCCACTGCCAGTTCCCTGTGCTCCCTCATGGGAAGAGTGCCCATATAAGTCCTCCATTGCTCTGACCCGTCTTCCCAAGACTCAAGTGCATGAGTCAAGTGTGACCACAAATTGCCTAGTCCAGGTTCCTATGTCTCTTCACGTTGCTTTCCTACCTCTCTGCCTTTGCATACATGGCTTTGTCCATCTTTCACACCTCTGTTTATGAAAATCCTGCCAATGCTTGCAGACATTACTGATGCAACTTATTTATGCAGGCATTCACTCCATAAATTTGTATTAAACAACAGGTATTGCCAGGCACTGATCTGCATGCTCAGAAAACCACGCCAAACAAGCATCACCTCCTCCATCTTTCTTCCCTTTTTTGAATCTGACCTTCACTTTTATACTGTGAAGTGAAATGAAGTGAAAGTGTTAGTTGTTCAGTCCTGTCCCACTCTTTGTAACCTGTGGACTGTCTCCAGTCCAAGAATTCTCCAGGCAAGAATACTGGAGTGGGTTGCCATTGCCTTCTCCAAGGGATATTCCTGGGAGTGAACCCAGGTCTCCTGTATTGCAGGCAGATTTTTTTTTACCATCTGAGTTACCAGGGAAGCCCTATATTGTAGTTGTTCCTTTAGCCTTAGAGCTATGACAGGTTCAGGGTACAGCACTTGAGATGTGGGAGGCAAACTCTTATTTGAAATGTATCAATATAAGAGAAAGGAAAGTGTTGAATCTGATACAATTTTTAAAAAGTTTGATGTAAATAATGCTCAGAAATTCACACAAGGGAGCCAAACCTGAACAAGTATGAATTGGTTTAAGAAACTCGAGGAAACTTTTGACCTCCCCAGAGAGATGCAGGAAGGCAACTAGATGTCATTGAGGACAACTCTCACCATCTCTTGTCATTTGGAAGAGGGATTAAATAGGTTAAGGATAAGAATTAGAGAGTACTTCACCTGGGAGTTTCAACAAAAGAACCTGGGAAATAGTATCAAGGAAAATAATTACAGAGATCAGTATAATGAAAATCTGTGGAAATTTAAAATGTTTTTAAAAGCAGCTTTTCACAGAGAAAGTTCTCCCCAAGAGCCACAGAGAATGTTGTATGAACGTTAGAGGTTTTTAAAACAGAGAAAGTGAGTTATATAGAGAAAATGTTTTCTTACGTAGCTTTACGTCTTTTTCTTCTGCTCAGAACTGCCACAGACTGGAGGTTCCCCTAGACTCTAAGGCCTGGAGTTTATGGTTGATCAAATCTGATGTTTAAAATACACTGTTTCTTAAGAAAGCTGTGGTCTGAGCAAAGGTGTGATATACAGGAAGCTGCTGTTAGAATTTAGTCTGGGTCACAGTTGTTTTACAACATAGGTAGCTTTTTAGACTTCGTTTAAGCAACTAAATTGCAATAGAGACAGGAGAATAATTATCAGTGAAATTAATGAAAGACCCCCAAGCCTTAAGTGTTATTGTATGCAATGCTCGGCTGCTAATAGCATTTCTAAAATTGAACAAGACATAAAATTTTTAAAAATTTATAGCCTGAAGGTTTTTCAAAGTCATGATAATGAGACTGTTAACAAAACAATGATCCTTTTTCTAAAAAACAACAACAACAACAAAAAGAAACAAAAACTATTTTGCTGTTTATTTGTTGCACACATGTTCATTATTCTTATGGTCCCTTTCATATCAAAAATATTATTTTTCTAGGATGCTTATACATATAGTGTAATAAACAGATAATATAGTATTCTGTGTATAGTATAGACAGTAGGAAAAGCAAAAGAAAAAACAATATGTTAAAAAAAAAGCGTTTAAGAATAGTTTATCTCTTACTGTTCTATTATCACCTCCTCCATGAAGTTCAACAGGAAGTTACAACTCTCGGTTGCATAATTTGTGTTTTCCATTTTCTGTATGTTTTTCAGCTGAGCCTTTATTAGAAATATGAAGTCAGTTCTAGTGAGAATACCACGACACAACTTATCACATATGATGTCACCTTCATCTCAGCCAGAGCCCTGGGGCTCTCCCTACTAAGACACATCACTAAATAGGGTCAGTGTTATTAATCATGCCCCTTGAAGGGTAGAGAAATTAGAGATTCCTTTGGAGGCGGAGACAGCAAATATGAAAATAGAAGAGGACAGAGTTCTGCTTTCATTCAATTGAGCAGCCAACTGGCATTTTGTTATGTTCCCACCCCTAATGGCAAAATTTCATATACCTTGTTTTCAGTGTGGTCATCATTGCTACTCCAATTTTGGGCTCCAAAATCACTGCGGCTGGTGACTGCAGCCATGAAATTAAAAGACGGTTGCTCCTTGGAAGAAAAGCTATGAACAACCTATACAGCATATTAAAAAGCAGAGACATCAATTTATCAACAATGGTCCATCTAGTCAAAGCTATGGTTTTTCCAGCAGTCGTGTAAAATCATGACATCGTGCTGTGAGAGTTGGACCATAAAGAAGGTTGGATGTGAGAGTTGGACCATAAAGAAGGTTGAGTGCCAAAGAATTGATGCTTTTGAACTGTGGTGTTGGAGAAGACTCTTGAGAGTCCCTTGGACTTGAAGGAGATCAAACCAGTCAATCCTAAAGGAAATCAACCCTGAATATTCATTGAAAGGACTGATGCTGAAGCTGAATCTCCAATACTTTGGCCGCATGATGCAAAGAGACAACTCATTGGAAAGGACCCTGATGCTGGGAAAGATTGAAGGTAGGAGAAGGGAGCAGCAGAGCATGAGATGGTTGGATGGCATCATTGCCTCAATGGACATGAGTCTAAGCAAACTCTGGAAGATGGTGAGGGACAGGGAAGCCTGGCGTGCTGCAGTTCATGGGGTCGCAAAGAGTTGGACATGACTGAGTGACTGAACAACATCATCATTTCTAGTATTATTTTTTTGTTCTCAAAACTGATGTGCTAGTGTACATTAGTTTGTTTGATTAAAAGGTAAATTTGTTGATATTTTCCTCTGTATTCCACATTTTTTTGACAAGCATGGAAGTGCATTACTTTTATAAACATAAAAAAAAATATTACCTGGTTTTCAATTCCTCCAACACTTAAGGAACATCTGCTATGTGCCAGAGATTGTGCTAAGTGATGGGGAAAGTTGAATAAAACACAATTCTACTGTCGTATAAATTCAATTCATCAAAAACCAGTTCACTAAAAGATCATTTGTTAAAGTAATCTCAGGCTGTTTGCTCTCAAAAACTCACAATCTAATAGAAAGTATAGATATGTAAACAGCCATGACATGTCTGCTTTATTAGTGGTGTGAACAAAGTTACTTTTCAAAGCCCAGAGAAGAAAATAGCTCTTCTTAGGGGTGAGAGATGAATCCAATGAGCGAGTGTGATTTGATCTGGGCTCTGAAGCAGGAGCTGGATTTAATCTGTATTGTGTCCTTTAGTTTTTCTTCATGACTTCAGCAGGATGATGAAAAGGGTAAAAGGCTAGTTTAAACTCTAGGTTTTGTTCCAAACTAAGCACTGGGGGGTGCTTCCTTTTAGTTTATGTGCTTTTACCTTGTGCTTATAAAAAACTTTTTTCATTGAAAAGCATTTTACTTTAAATACAGTAGTATGTATATGTCAATCCCATACTCCTAATCTATCCCTCCCCACTACCCCATCACCTTAAAGTCTGTGAGTCTGTTTCTGTTGTGTAAATTCATTTGTATCATTTTTTTAGAAGTATTTGAACACAGCCTCCTCACACATACAGCCTCACTGAAGCACTTTTGCTTCAGTGTTTGCTCTTTAGCAACACCATTCTCCCAGCTCCATAATTTCTTAGTTAAGCATACACAGCCCTGAAGTTGGACGAGTTTTTAAGTCCTGACCTCACTCAATAAGATGCTTCAACTGCTCCTGAAGTAGTCATGTGTACACTGGACTCTCTCCCTTGTGGCTGGTGGTCATGTCTTGCCTCATGATGTCAGATAGGATCATAAATAATGCCAACCCAAGAGGATAAAAAACTGGATATATCTCGGCTAAGGAAGGGTCAGGGCTCACAGGCAGATAGGATTTGGCACTATCATGCAAGCCATGTGGTACATAAAAAAAAAAATTGTTTAAAAAAGAAGAAAAATAAAGCAGCTGTTAGTCCCTAGGATGACTTAATGTGACTTGTAATAAAACAACCTAGGCAGTCTCACACCAGGACACACAGCTTCATAAGAGGGATCCCTGTTTGTCCCCAACTCTCATGCAATTGTACAAGGCATAGCCTGTCAACCATACTTCAAGACTTTGAAAGTTCTACTGTTTTGAAAAGCATCTACATTGGCTTTGTGCTTAATGCAACTTTATCAGACTCCCCAACCTATGTATCATTTTTATTGTGTCTCATTAGGGTCTTTATTCACCTGTGTAC
Organism: Bos indicus; assembly: GCF_029378745.1. Classification (NCBI taxonomy): domain Eukaryota; kingdom Metazoa; phylum Chordata; class Mammalia; order Artiodactyla; family Bovidae; genus Bos; species Bos indicus. The sequence goes on from NC_091761.1 coordinate 79,558,699, forward strand.
AGTTGGACAGAATGATGCTCCCACTGTAGGAAAATTGCAATAGCTTATAGTTCCATGTTTCCAATGAGGATCTTAGGCTACATTTAACTATTTGGGGGCCCAGGCTGGTACATAACCTTGGTCCTCAAAAATAATGACTTCCTACCAATGCACAGTGAAGAATTCCTTAATAAATTAGGAATCATTTTATGTACATTATACCAAGAATATAATAATTGTATACATCAATTCTTGAGGGGTCCAAAAATGTACTCGGATTCTACATACTAGGTCTTCTGTTGCCTTTTCAAGCAGGATTAAATGAAGATGCCAGAGAAGATTATGTCTTCTATGTAGTAGTGCTTAATTCTTGCAGGAATAAGAGATTGGTCAAATGGGATTAATGGACCTATGGTCATGGAACCTATTATTCAAATGAACCTTATGATCATGAGAAAAACTTTGAATGATACTGGATTGTCAGAAAAACAGCATTTGCTTGGAGTATATCCTGCTTATAACATGAAATACTTTGGTAAGGGCCATGACTGACAGATGGAAATCTTGATGGTTCCTTCCACTGTTTCCATTCCCAACGTGAGACAAGGGTCACATGTACCCTTTGTCCGTTGGTGTTGACAAGAGGGAAACAGTTTGATAATGTAATAGTTTTAGACCTATGATCTGGTATCCCTTTCTCTACAGGATCATACTAGTCACTACATTCCAACCTGGCCTCAAGCCCTCATCAGGTGGTCTTGTTGATATACAATTACTTTGCAATCTAAAGTTTACATAAAGAAGGATCAGTTTAGTCATAATAAAAAATAATAGCCTAACTAAAGTTGAGAAATGTTATAAGTTGAGAGTAGTATAGAAAATTAGCCATGAAATTAAAAGATGCTTACTCCTTGGAAGGAAAGTTATGACCAATCTAGATAGCATATTGAAAAGCAGAGACATTACTTTGCCAACAAAGGTCCGTCTAGTCAAGGCTATGGTTTTTACAGTGGTCATGTATGGATGTGAGAGTTGGATTATGAAGAAAGCTGAGTGCTGAAGAATTGATGCTTTTGAACTGTGGTATTGGAGAAGACTCTTGAGAGTCCATTGGACTGCAAGGAGATCCAACCAGTCCATTCTGAAGGAGATCAGTCCTGGGTGTTCTTTGGAAGGAATGATGCTAAAGCTGAAACTCCAGTACTTTGGCCACCTCATGAGAAGAGTTGACTCATTGGAAAAGACTGACACTGGGAGGGATTGGGGGCAGGAGGAGAAGGGGACGACAGAGGATGAGATGGCTGGATGGCATCACTGACTCCATGGATGTGAGTCTGAGTGAACTCCGGGAGTTGGTGATGGACAGGATGCCTGGCGTGCTGCGATTCATGGGGTCGCAAAGAGTCGGACACAACTGAGTGACTGAACTGAACTGAACTGAATAAAATAACTGATTTATAATAAAATAGAAGAAATAACCTCAAAGAATTAGAAAAGTTGTTCTTAAACACACTGCATTCAATTAAGACAAAGATGGCATATTTTGGGAATGGTCCATAATGGTTGAAGCCTACTCACAGATTCAGCTCCAGTGTAATTATTTGCAATTACTTATTTAATTTCCATCTGCTCTGGTAGATTATACACACCAGGAAGTCAATATCCCCAACATCAGCAGACTCCTGACAGAGAAACTCCTCAATGCATACTTGTTGGGTGAATGAATAAATGAAAGTAAATTTACTCAAACTTCTCATAACAGATGACAACGGATTTGAGGGAGATGGTAAATAAACCCTTGGGAATCATTTCCACTGGAAAAGCAACTCACTTATCCCCTGCATTTAAAGTGGCAAAAATTATGAAATACATTATATGTGAGATCTACACCTGGTTGTTTTGCATTACTTTTGATGAGTCTCCATCTTGGCTGCACATTATAATCATCTGAGGAGGTTAAAAAAAACCCCAGTTGAAACAATCTCTGCGGTGGGGTTGGCCGAGCATGGTGAATTTTTCAATGTGTTTCTGATGATTCTAATAAGCATGCAATGTTGGGAACACTGATGGAAAGGCATTCTTTCCCAGACTTGTCTGATTATAAGAATCACCCGGGTTGCTCGGTCTGCAATCAGCCTGAGTGGTTTTTAAAACTTTGCCAATTTGGAAGATAAAAAGTGCCCTCTGTTTTGTTTTGATGGAGAAGCACTCATTTCTAATTCTTTAAGTCCATTTGACTTCAAATTTCACCTTCTGCAGAGTTGCAATGCTTCTAATTTAGTGTCAACACAAAAGTAATTTACTTCAGGATTATGTTCCAGGCTATCCTGGGGCATTTCTTCTTGTCCTGAAACAATACTTCTACAACTTTCATAAGCCTGTATCTTTATTACTGTAAGTCAATGCCAATCTATCTAAAGTAATTGCAGTATATGATTGTCAGGGTAAGTTGTTTGGGCACAAAGGGCTGGGGGAGTGCAGAGGAAGGAGAAATCAATGTGGATTTTTAATGACACAGAGAGAGGTCTTGGACTGGAACTGAATAGATGTTGGAAGGAAAGGGGAGCAGAGGGCAGCGCAAGTCATGAGCAATGCCTCTATTCTGGGCATATGAAACATTCATAAACTACATCCACCATTGTTCATATTGGCTTCTGTTGCTTCTGCCTGGAATGTGTCTCTCCTTTGTAAACTTTGTGAATCCTACCTTTCTATCCACATCCCAAACCACATTCTTGACCTGCTCAGTCAGAATTGGAAGTGGGTGCTAGAAGTTTTTAACAAGTCCCCCAAGCAATTTTTATAATGGAACGCTAATTTAGCATAATGAATCTTTCTACACAATTCAAGAGGAAGATAGATGGGACAGAACATCCCCAAAGAGAACCAAATGCAACAAACAAGTGCTTCTGTCGAAATAAATCAGATATACCATTTTTCATTTATCAGCCTGGCAAAGATTAACACACTTTGCACCACTCAGCATTGATGATGGAATGAGCTTTTACACACTGCTGGTGGAAATGTGAATGGTACATTACTAAAGGACAATTTAGCAACTCTGACCAAGAGCCTTGACATTTTTCATACCCTTTGACATAGTAATTCCACGTTTAGAAATTTACCCTAAGGCTGTGGTCTCAACCTTGGCAATTTATCAGAATCACTTGTGAGGCTTTTATATGAACTACAGATTTCTGGGCCCCACTCCCTGGAGATTATGATTCTGTCGATTTGGGGCAAGGTCTGGGAATCTGGGTTTTGAAAATACTCATGTCAATTGGACTTTTTTTTTGGTTTTAATTTCAGGTAATAGAAAAGTTAAAAATTGCTGACAGCTCCATGTTCTACTTCTTTCCCTCATTTCCTGTGGGTAATCACACAGAATATGTTGTTCTGCATTTTCTTCACCCCATAACATATATTTTTATTCCACTTAAGCATATTCAGATCTAATATTTTAATATCTGTTTATTCAACAGAAATAATTCAACTTATTTAAGAATTAAAAGTTGGACCATAAAGAAGGTTGAGTGATGAAGAATTAATGCTTTCGAACTGTGGTGTTGGAGAAGTCTCTTGAGAGTCCCCTGGACTGCAAGGAGATCAAACCAGTCAATCCTAAAGGAAATCAACCCTGAATATTCATTAGAAGGACTGATGCTGACGCTCCAATACTTTGGCCACCTGATGCAAAGAGCTGACTCATTAGAAAAGACCCCGATACCGGGAAAGATTGAGGGTAGGAGGAGAAGGGAATGACAGAGGATGAGATGGTTGGATGGCATCATTGACTCAATGGACATGAGTTTGAGCAAACTCCGGGAGATGGTGAAGGACAGAGAAGCCTGTTGTGCTGCATTCCATGGGGTCTCAAAGAACTGGACACAACCGAGTGACAGACAATGACAAAAGAATTGAGATTATTTAAAGATGGACATTTGAGATCATTTTCACATTTTGCTACTATAAATAAGAAAACAATGAACATAACATATGGATATCCTTCTTTTCACCTGTGTAAGAACTTCTATAGGATAAATATCCAGAAATGGATTTCATGAGTTGCATTAAACTTTGATACTGACAAACTGCTTTTCAAAAATAGTTTTACCAAATGTGGCAAACCAACCTACTTGTTCCCCCAAATCTAGAGATTACACTGCTTAGCATTCCTTACATGATGTGGAAGGTGTGTGACTAGTTCACACTAATGGGATATAGACATAGTGTGTCATTTCTAGGCCAAGGAATCTTTGATGTGGCTGTGACCTCATGCTCTTTCTCTTTCTCCAGCTCCTGTCTATCTCCAAAGAGATCCCTTTGGAATAGCCAAGCCCTGTGTGGAAGAAACTTGGATCCCTGAATTGTAATGAAAATGAAAGCCACCCACTTATCTATAGACTAACCAATACTAAACTGTTATGAGCATGATAAATAAAATCCTACTGTCTGATAGTTTAATAAAATAACTAGTATTATTCTCATTAATATATCAGTTTATACTCATGTCAGCAGTGGGTGTATTAAAAACAACTCTATAAATGATTTTGATGCATAGTGTTAAAACCCACCATTTAATATAATAATCATAAATATGAATGAAAGTTTAATAACAGGTATGTGTACTTTGGGGCTTCCCTGGTGGCTCAGTGGTAAAGAATCTGCCTGCAAAGCAGAAGACGTGGGATCCATCCCTGGCTTGGGAAGATCCCCTGGAGAAGGAAATGGCAACCCACTCCAGTATTCTTACCTACGAAGTCCCATGGACAGCAGAGTCTGGCAAGCTGCAGTCCATGGGGTCACAAAAAGAGTCAGACACAACTCAGTCACTAAACAACATGTGCACTTCACTTGTTATATGGGTGAAAAATAGGAAAAAGTAATAGATATCTAAATAATAGGTGAATATAAATAATGCTGAAAAAGAATATTTAATGACATGGAATGCTATTCCATGGTTGGTTGCTTGCTGCTGCTGCTGCTGCGTCACTTCAGTCGTGTCCGACTCTCTGTGACCCCATAGACGGCAGCCCACCAGGCTTCCTGTCCCTGGGATTCTCCAGGCAAGAACACTGGAGTGGATTGCCATTTCCTTCTCCAATGCATGAAAGTGAAAAGTGAAAGTGATTATTTAACTGTATTAAGCTTCCCAGGTGGCGCTAGTGGTAAAGAACCTGCCTGCCAAAGCAGGAGACATCAGGCTTCATCCCTGGGTCAGGGAGAACCCCTGGAGAAGGACATGGCATCCCATTCCAGTATTCTTGCCTGGAAAATGCTCATGGACAGAGGAGCCTGACTAGCTGCAGTCCACAGGGTTTCAGTTGGACATTACTGACGCAACTTAGCATGCACACATGCATGCAAGCTTAGGAAGGATACAAAACAACATCATTTTTTTTTTTAAGTTAAAAGATATATTTGAGTAGAATCACTGGCAGGAAATATACTATACTATTTTATAATACTATCATGTTAACAGTGGTTATCAGTTAAAGATGGGATTACAGATGATTCTTTTTTCCTTTTTATCTATGTTTTCTAAACTTTCATTATTGGATGTGTACCCAATACATAAATATTTTTGTGATAAAAAATAAAGTTCTTTAAAAACCAGTAGTTATAATATTGAACTACATCAGCAGAAAGATATAATCTATAGGAACTCGGAGATAAACCACCTATAAGGCTCTGGATGGGTGTTGTTTGAGGCTTAATAACTCAGGAAAGTTGGCTGCCTCTGAGAAGAGACCTGAAGCTAAAGTGTTTACGTGCTTATTAAAAGGGCTCCTATAGAGCAGATTACCAACAAGTGCATGTTTATTAGTTGATTTGCAAAGTTGGAGTTTAGGACCAATATGTAGAGATAAAAAGAGTTAAAGACACGGCAAATTAATAGGGCCCCCAATACGGTTTGTTTTCTAATTCATGGAGAACTATTTTTAAAAAATAAAAACCAGATATTCTTCCATTCAGTGATAAGTTCTTTCATTCACTGACAAGTGAACAATGGGAAAATGGGTTCAATTTATAGCAAAATGACAAAAGAAGGCATTTTCTGATAACCATGTTGGTACTGGAAAGCTACAAAGTCTGTTCATGCAGTAGCCTTCCCTAGAGATTTTAAATAACAGGAAATAGATTGAAGTGGTTCAGCTGTGGTTTTAAAAACCAAAGGGTGGGACACCCTTGGTAATCTGTTTTTGCCCTTTGGCTTCTTGCTTATAGATGAGAATATAGGAGGGGGAGAATGAATAGTGTTCAGTACCAATACAGCACTTTAAAATGGAGAAGGCAATGGCACCCCACTCCAGTACTCTTGCCTGGAAAATCCCATGGACGGAGGAGCCTGGAAGGCTGTAGTCCATGGGGTCGCTAAGCGTTGGACACGACTGAGCGACTTCACTTTCACTTTTCACTTTCATGCACTGGAGAAGGAAATGGCAACCCACTCCGGTGTTCTTGCCTGGAGAATCCCAGGGACGGGGGAGCCTGGTGGGCTGCTGTCTCTGGGGTCGCACAGAGTCGGACACGACTGAAGTGACTTAGCAGCAAGATGATAATTATAGCACTTAAAATGACAAGCAAAAGACAGACGTGAGGTTTTAAATTTCATTGTACTTGTAGAGACGCAATGGAGTGAAAACTGCAAACTAGATGCCCAGTTCTAGAAGACTGGGTAAAGTAAGGTACATCCATAAGATAGGAAAGACCTACAGAAGAACAGTGAAAAACATTGCCAGGAGAAATGAAAGATTTAACCATATGGATGTTTTAGGTGACTGCCAGAAGTTTGGGGGTAGTGGAAGAGTGGGGAAGTTGAAATTATGTACAGCAAGATTGACTGTAGTTAATACTGTATCAAATAATGGAAATACACTGAGAGAATAGATTTCTGATGTTCTTGTCACACACACGAAAGTGATACCTAAGATAATACTAATTAGCTTGACTGCAGTAATCTTTTCATTATGTACATGTATATCAAATCATCATACTGTGCATATTAAATATATATTTTTATATATATATATATAAGAATAAAAACTTTAGACTGTGGTTTTGTATCCTTTCCTCAAAGGTTTCTCTGCTTTTGCTGCTTCTGGTCCCATCCAGTCCAAATTCCCTCATATGTACAACACACTCTTCCCAAACCCAATCCCCTTCATCTTTAGAAACTGGTGATTTCAGCAAGAAAGTTTTATTATCAAAGTTGAGCTTATGGACGCTAAACTGCAATCGCAATGATGACATGACATTTGCTCCATTTATTTAGGATACTGATTGTAACAAGGAGAGATTCACATTTTCAACATCAACTACACTGTTTATTAAATGAGACACTGAGCCCCTACTATGTGCTGGGCTTGTGTTAAGCTCTGGGAATGCAGAGATGAACATGCCAAGGAGCTCACAGCCTTGGGGAGAAAACAAGTATGTAGACACATTAGTTCTAGCTATTTTCCATTAACTTTCTGCTGCACTCCACTAGAATTTATCAAACTCCTCTATTTTGTTATCCCACTTCCTGCCCCAAATGTAATCATTATGCATCAACATCATACAGTAACCCAAACTAAAACTCTCAATCATCTCTCATTTCTTGCTCTGCCATCTCACACATTTCATATCTATCCACTCATTAAGTGATACATTCTTTTACCAAATTATCTCACAACTCCAGCACATTTGTTTCACCCTTGTTATTGCCCAGCTCAACATCCCTTGAACTACTGCAATAATGTCTGGACAGGTCTCCATGCCTAAGTGTTCACCTCTGCCACTTTTTGCTCCACACTGTTGCCATGAAGCCTCTGCCTATCTGTCTATCATCTCTACCTCTTTCTCTGGGAAGACTATTTATTGTTTAGAGAAAGATACAGAAGAGTCTAGAGGAGGAGAAATACTGAGTTGATGGTATACTGAACTACAGAGAACCAATGAGATATTAATTTTTCCCAAAAAAAATCTTGACAGAAATGAGGTAAGTTATGAAAACCTGGCAAGTAGAAAACGCAGTTGGCTGGGTTTTTTTTAGTTTGATATGACACTGTTTATTTTCTCATTTCCACATCTTGCAACTGAGACTGAGATGACAGATTAAAGGACAGAAAATAGGCAGGTTCTTGACTCCCCAGGCACACAGGAGGGTCTTCATTGTTCTGGTAAGCATAGTTCTTGGCTACCTGTACCATGTTAGCACCTCACTGTGTACTCAACACACAGGAAGTGACGTCATTATGTCCTTGACCAAGGTAGCCAATCACAGGATTATGGTAATAAGTGCACCAAGTACCAAATATTTGGCTCAGTTCAGTTCAGTTCAGTCGCTCAGTCGTGTCCGACTATTTGCAACCCCATGAATTGCAGCACGCCAGGCCTCCCTGTCCATCACCAACTCCTGGAGTTCACTCAAACTCATGTCCATTGGGTCAGTGATGCCATCCAGCCATCTATCCTCTGTTGTCCCTTTTTCCTCCTGCCCCCAATCCCTCCCAGCATCAGGGTCTTTTTCAATGAGTCAACTCTTTGCATGAGGTGGCCAAAGTACAGGAGTTTCAGCTTTAGCATCATTCCTTCCAAAGAACACCCAGGACTGATCTCCTTCAGAATGGACTGGTTGGATCTCCTTGCAGTCCAAGGGACTCTCAAGAGTCTTCTCCAACACCACAGTTCTAAAGCATCAATTCTTCGGCACTCAGCCTTCTTCACAGTCCAACTCTCACATCCATACATTACTACTGGAAAAACCATAGCCTTGACTAGACAGACCTTTGTTGGCAATGTAATGTCTCTGCTTTTGAATATGCTATCTAGGTTCGTCATAACTTTCCTTCCAAGGAGTAAGCGTCTTTTAATTTCATGGCTGCAATCACCATCTGCAGTGATTTTGGAGCCCAAAAAAATAAAGTTTGAGACTCTTTCCACTGTTTCCCCATCTATTTGCCATGAAGTGATGGGACCAGATGCCATGATCTTTGTTTTCTGAATGTTGAGCTTTAAGCCAACTTTTTCACTCTCCACTTTCACTTTCATCAAGAGGCTTTTTAGTTCCTCTTCACTTTCTGCCATAAGGGTGGTGTTGTCTGCATATCTGAGGTTATTGATATTTCTCCCAGCAATCTTGTTTCCAGCTTGTGCTTCTTCCAGCCCAGCGTTTCTCATGATGTACTCTGCATAGAAGTTAAATAAGCAGGCTGACAATATACAGCCTTGACACACTCCTTTTCCTATTTGGAACCAGTCTGTTGTTCCATGTCCAGTTCTAACTGTTGCTTCCTGACCTGCATACAGATTTCTCAAGAGGCAGGTCAGGTGGTCTGATATTCCCATCTCTTTCAGAATTTTCCACAGTTGATTGTGATCCACACAGTCAAAGGCTTTGGCATAGTCAATAAAGCAGACACAGATATTTTTCTGCAACTCTCTTGCTATTTTGATGATCCGGCGGATGTTGGCAATTTGATCTCTGGTTCCTCTGCCTTTTCTAAAACCAGATTGAACATCTGGAAGTTCACTGTTCACGTATTGCTGAAGCCTGGCTTGGAGAATTTTGAGCATTACTTTACTAGCGTGTGAGATGAGTGCAATTATGTGGTAGTTTGAGCATTCTTTGGCATTGCCTTTCTATACCCTGATTTTTTTTTTTTAAAGGAAGTAGTGTAAGAGATAGGTGTCAACTGAGCAAATCTTCTGCCTCCCAGGTCATTTCTGGAGAAATCAGTAAGATAAGCCCAGAAGTGAACTGGTGACTTGGTGAGAAAATAGCTTCTTCCCCAAACAATGAACTTTTCATTGACAAATTACAATTGATACCTTTAAAGTTATTTGGATCAAGTAAAGGCAATCATTCAATGCCTATGAACTAAGAACTTCCCAGGTGGTCCTAGTGGTAAAGAACCTACCTGCCAATACAGGAGACATAAAAGACACAGGTTCTATCCCTGGAGCAGGAAATGGTAACCTGCTTCAGTATTCTTGCCTAGAGAAACTGTATGGACAGAGGAGCTTGGTGGGCTACAGTCCACAGGATCACAGAATCAGACATGACTGAATTGGCTTAACACACAGGCACTATGAACTAAATCTAATTATATACTAAGTTTCGATAGCAACTTGATCATTATTCACTCAGATCACAGTTTTAAAGCTAAAATAAAATGGTTTCTTACAAACTTGGATTATACTGACTAACTTGTTTACAAGTGGATTGTTTATTTTTGCTCCAATTTTTATGCTTTTACTAAACTTGTAAAAAAATATTTAAAGCAGCAAACACTAAGGTAACAAGCAAGCCTTATAAATTACCTTGGTTTTGACTAAGTATCTCTTTGGAAAGTTTCCAGGTCACAGTGGATTCAGAAAAGTTTAACTAAGCTTTTCCTATAAGTCTTCATCTCCATGAGATGGGGACAACTAAAAAAAGAAACTAATTTAAAAAAAAATGCTGGCAGAATGATACAATTATTCCACTTTTAAGATGAACATCTGCTCAGCTTTTTCTTCAGTCACCATGATGCCACCAGCAAATGGAACCCATGGATAGTAAACATCAGCTTATGACACTTAACATTTTCATATCCTCTGCCCTAACTGGTATCTGTGTCTCTCCACCCACATTCTCAATGGTGAGATTAGTCATCATACTAGGGGCTATAGAAATCTGTTTAATCATATTCTTGGGGGTGACTGCTCTCTCTGGGGTTTGGCAGCTCCTCTAAAAGTTTCTGTTACAGGCTGACAGACTCAGGCCTCATCCCTATGTCTGGAATTTTCATGATAGCTCTTGGATAAGTTTCATGAGCTTCATGTTTAGTTTCAGGACTTCTCTAGCAGTCCAGTGGTTGGAACTTCGCCTTTCATTGCACGCGGGTGCGAGTTTGGTTCCTGGATAGGGAGCTAAGCTCCCACATGCCTTGGGAGCCAAAAAGCCAAGAAACATTAAAAAAAAAACAAAAAAAACCAGAAACAATATTGTAACAAATTCAATAAAGATTTTAAAAGTTGGTCTACATCAAAAAATCATTAAAAAAAAAAGAATAGTTTTTTTTTTTTCTTTCCCTTGGGAACACTATAGCTAGGCTTTGTATTAGGGGAAATAAAACTTATCCAGTCACTAAATTTAGATGATTTGAGGAGAGGGATAATAGGGGCTGGAATGAGGAAAGAAAAAGCTTTAAGTCTTAGGATAAATCTCCAAAATTGTTTTGCCTACAGCAGATAAGGGATGGATCTTTCTAGAGAGAAAGATTGCTCTATATGTGTTTTCAAAAAAACCTACATTCATGTCCCACTTGGCTTAAAAACCTTTGATGGCTCCCCATTGCCAAAGTCCAAACTGCTTCAGTTCAGTTCAGTTCAGTCGCTCAGTCATGTCTGACTCTTTGTGACCCCATGAACAGCAGCATACCAGGCCTCCCTGTCCACCACCAAATCCTGGAGCCTACCCCAAACTCATGTCCAGTGAGTTGGTGATGCCATCCAACCATCTCATCCTCTGTCATCCCTTTCTCCTCCTGCCCTCAATCTTTCCCAGCATCAGAGTCTTTTCAAATGAGTCAGCTCTTCACATCAGGTGGCCAAAGTATTGGAGTTTCAGCTTCAACATCAGTCCTTCCAGTGAACACCCAGGACTGATCTCCTTTAGGATGGACTGGTTGGATCTCCTTGCAGTCCAAGGGACTCTCAAGAGTCTTCTCCAACACCACAGTTCAAAAGCATCAATTCTTCAGCACTCAGCTTTCTTTGTAGTCCAACTCTCACATTCATAGATGCTGCTGCTGCTGCTAAGTCGCTTCAGTCGTGTCCAACTCTGTGAGACCACATAGATGGCAGCCTACCAGGCTCTGCCATCCCTGGGATTCTCCAGGCAAGAGTACTGGAGTGGGTTGCCATTGCCTTCTCCCATCCATACATGACTACTGGGAAAATCATTGCCTTGATTAGACGGACCTTTGTTGACAGAATAATGTCTCTGCTTTTTAATATGCTGTCTAGGTTGCTTAGCATGGCATTCAAAGTCCTCATCAGTTCAGTTCAGTCGCTCAGTCGTGTCTGACTCTTTGCAACCCCATGGACTGCAGCACGCCAGGCCTCCCTGTCCATCGCCAACTCCTGGAGTTTATTCAAACTCATGTCCATTGAGTCGGTGATACCATCCAACCACCTCATCCTCTGTTGTCCCCTTCTCCTCCTGCCTTCAACCTTTCCCAGCATCAGGGTCTTTTCGAATGAATCAGTTCTTCGCATGAGGTGGCCAAAGTATTGGCGTTTTAGCCTCAGCATCAGTGCTTCCAAAGAACACCCAGGACTGATCTCCTTTAGGATGGACTGGTTGGATCTCCTTGCAGTCCAAAGGACTCTCAAGAGTCTTCTCCAACACCAGAGTTCAAAAGCATCAATTCTTTGGCACTCAGCTTTCTTCACAGTCCAACTCTCATATCCATACATGACCACTGGAAAAACCATAGATTTGACTAGACGGACCTCATACAAGGTCCTCATACAACCCCCTTTTAATGCTTGAGTGCTAAGCTTGTTTGAGGGATGGGGATTCATTCCCCTGTCGTGTTCCCGCTCCTGCTTTTCCTCTGCACATGATTCCCTTCCCTCCCTTCTTCTTGTCAGAGTTCTGAATCGTCCTCTTAGAACCAGCTCAAATGTTCCCAACTCTATTGTGACTGTAAGAAATCCAAATCATCATTTGGAATTTAAATACATATAGACTATAAACAAATAATTATTTCATAAGAGGGAAAGAACAAATCGTTACGGAGACTTGATACACTGTGAGAGAAGACTTAATAAGGAGGGAGAGCAATCCTGGCAGGCCTGGATAAGATAAAGGCCTGGAGGAATATGCAAAAAATGATCCATGAATGAAGTCTCAGGTGGGTGGGATCTTGAGTTGATCACCTGGGATTTCCAATTTAGTGTGATGTGCATGAGCATTGTGATGTACACTTTCCACCTTTTGTTGGCTGTCTCAGATTATGCAGCAAACAAAATCCTGACACCTAACTCACATTTCATCTTAGATGGCATGACTTGCAGGTCTCTTAGCCTTTGAAATGTGAGCATTTTGATATTGGCATCAGGTAATTATCTCAGAAGGAAAATAGGGATGTGTCCTGAGGATTTGGGAAAATAACTGTGGCATGAAAATGGCAAACTGGCTGCTGCCCATGTGTAGAAAATAACCTGAAGGACGAAGCTTTCATTTGGCTCCTTCAGAGGTAACACCGACTGGCTACACCAGGCTCTGTTCAGGTTGGAGGCTGAGGTCATCTCATCGCCTCTCTTGTATATGGTGTACAGAGGGGAAGGAAGAGGAGTGAACTAAGAAAGCAGCACGAGTTAGAGGAGACTGTCTGGTAGATTCAGAGCCACTCAATAGTTGGAAAAAAAAAACAAACATTTTTCTCCATTATACTGCAAAAATGTGCTTCTAATCTTCCACCTTGTCGTGTTAAAAATCTCACTTTGCTCGATACTCAGAACCAACAGTAGGATTTTTACAGACTGGACCAGAAGGAACCACGGTTTACCCAACTTTAGAGGACCTTTCAACCCCAGCATGTATTTTTGTTCAGGCAAATCCAAACACCTCTGACAAAGAGGCCACAAGATTGCAGAGAATAGAACATGTTAGGTGTGGTTTGCACTTGCTCGTGCCCCCTCACTCATAGGGTCTAAAACTCTCACTAACAGACTCATTGCCCTGGTGGGTGAAAAATGCTCTGTAGGTGATGGGACTACTAACCGCAGAGTTATCACCAAAACCCTGAACTCAGCGTTCTAATGGAGGTTTTTGTTTTTATTTTAAATCAGACAAGTTTGCTACTGTCTGTTTCCCCTTCCTGATGCTAATTTGTGATGGACAGCCATTGAGGGTCCTATACGTTAAAAACAAAACATAGGAGGTGTGAATTTTTTAGACTGTAAACTTCATGACTTCCTCCAATTGTATGCCTAGTGCTTAAGATGTAACTGATAATATAATAAGAACTTGTCTAATATTTGTTGACCAGATAATAAGATTGGCTATGTGATATTTATAAAATACTCAATACAAAGTGACAAAGTATGAAAATGGAAAGATACAATCATTTGCCTATTAGCAAACAGTAACAAAAAGAAAGCCACACAATAAAATTTCAAAATGCAAATATAATAAACGGGTCAAAGAGGATATTTTATATGAATTTTTAAAAGTTGAATTCACCAATATTATTTTGTACTTATGCTCCTCACAACGTAGTAACAAATACACAAAGCAAAAACTTCTAGAAGTTCAAGTGTTGATAAACCCCAATAATAGAAAAGATTGACTCAGTATACCACTTTAAAAATCAATGGGATTTTCTAACAGGTTGCCCTGATTCTTTCTTGACTAACTACACTTCATTGAAAAATCAGAGTAACCTTTGAAAAACAGAAATCAGTTCATGTCACACCTTTGCCCAAACCTCTCAATAGCTCCTCATCACGCTCAGAATAAGACTCAGAATCTTGACAAGGGCCCACAAGATTCTGTACAAGGCAACCCAGGCTCACGTCTTTGATCTCATCACTTTTTTATTTCATGTTCTAGATACATTCTTGTAAAAACTATAATTTGTCTTAAACTGCTAAGTTTGATCCACAGAGTGAATAGTTTTTTCTGATATATTATTGCACATTTTCAACCTTTCATGTACTCTATTTTTACTTTTTTGCAGTGAAACTTTTGAAATTTTATCATGTGTGCTTATCATCTGTGTCTGATTTCCTTTAGTAATTCCTTCTGTGAGCATACCATTGTAGATTTTGTATAGTATTATACAAAACTTTTAATTTTTCATAATAATTGAGCTGGGTATAGAATTCTAAGTTTCTGGATATTGTATTCTAGCGCTGTGAAGATATTACACTCTTATCTCACTTGATACTCTTTTAAATTTGGCTTTCAGTTTTTCTCATTTCTAAGTAGGTAATATATTTGGGCTCTCTTGCTACTTTCAGGATCTTTTCTTTCTCTCTGGTGTCCTATACTTTCTTTTGATTTACTATGCTTGGGGCCTGTATTTCTAGACCTGCCTCTTGAGAAACCTATATGCAGGTCAGGAAGCAACAGTTAGAACTGGACATGGAACAACAGACTGGTTCCAAATAGGAAAAGGAGTGTGTCAAGGCTGTATATTGTCAGCCTGCTTATTTAACTTATATGCAAAGTACATCATGAGAAACGCTGGGCTGGAAGAAGTACAAGCTGGAATCAAGATTGCAGGGAGAAATATCAGTAACCTCAGATAAGCAGATGACACCACCCTTATGGCAGAAAGTGAAGAGGAACTAAAAAGCCTCTTGATGAAAGTGAAAGTGGAGAGTGAAAAAGTTGGCTTAAAGCTCAACATTCAGAAAACAAAGATCATGGCATCTGGTCCCATCACTTCATGGCAAATAGATGGGGAAACAGTGGAAAGAGTCTCAGACTTTATTTTTGGGGGCTCCAAAATCACTGCAGATGGTGACTGCAGGCATGAAATTAAAAGACGCTTACTCCTTGGAAGGAAAGTTATGACCAACCTAGATAGCATATTGAAAAGCAGAGACATTACTTTGCCAACAAAGGTCCATCTAGTCAAGGCTATGGTTTTTCCTGTGGTCATGTATGGATGTGAGAGTTGGACTGTGAAGAAAGCTGAGCGCCGAAGAATTGATGATTTTGAACTGTACTATTGGAGAAGACTCTTGAGAGTCCCTTGGACTGCAAGGAGATCCAACCAGTCCATTCTGAAGGAGATCAGCCCTGGGATTTCTTTGGAAGGACTGATGCTAAAGCTGAAACTCCAGTACTTTGGCCACCTCATGCAAAGAGTTGACTCATTGGAAAAGACTCTGATGCTGGGAGAGATTGGGGGCAGGAGGAGAAGGGGACGACAGAGGATGAGATGGCTGGATGGCATCAGTGACTCGATGGACGTGAGTTTGAGTGAACTCCAGGAGTTGGTGATGGACAGGGAGGCCTGGTGTGCTGCAACTCATGGGGTCACAAAGAGTCTGACACGACTGAGCGACTGAACTGAACTAAAGGATATATGATGGGCTTCCCAGGTGGTGCTAGTAGCAAAGAACCTGCTTGCTAATGCAGGAGACATAAGAGACTTGAGTTCGATTGTTGGGTTGGGAAGAATCCCCTGAAGGAAGGCATGACAACCCACTCCAGTATTCTTGCTTGGAGAGTCCCGTGGACAGAGGAGCCTGGCGGGCTACAGTTCAAAGTGTCACAAAGAGTCAGGCACAACTGAAGTTACTTACCATGCATGCACGTGGATAAATGACAGGATATATGACAGCCACCAGTTCAGCTGCTGCTCACAGATCTGTTTTATAGTTAAAAAAATTTTTGGTTCCATGTGTATGTGTGCATGCTCAGTTGCTTCAGTCATGTCTGACTCTTTGCGACCCTATGGATTGTAGCCCACTGGGCTCCTCTGTCCATGGGATTCTCCAGGCAAGAATACTGGAGTGGGTTGTTGCGCCCTCCTCCAGAGGATCTTTCTGACTCAGGGGTCAAACCCGCTTCTCCTGCAGTGCAGGCAGATTCTTTACCATTGAGCCACTGGGGAAGCCCTTTTGGTTCTATAACTTGCCTTAATTTGTGATAAATTTATCTATGCATTTAAAATCTGTTACATTTTATCTAGCATTTTTATGTATTTTTAGTGAGACCATTTTTAAGTTTAGCTAGCTAGAAATAGAAGTCAAAATTGGACTAATGAAACATTTAGATTAGATATAAACAAGAGCACTCCATATTAAAGTATATAGAACATTTCTCTCACTCAAAAACGTATAGTGTTAAATTCATGTATAAGGAAAAAAAGGTTGGAAATTAAGTATTTGAATAAAGAATTTAGACAAAGAATAAACTAAACTGAAGAAATTAGATGGATATAGAACCAGATTGGTACATGATATATGTCCATTAGGCTTCCCAGGTGGATCAGTGGTAAGAATCCGCCTACCAATGCAAGAAGCACAAGAGACAAAGGAGATGCAGGTTCAATTCTTGGGTCAGAAATATCACTTGGAGGAGGAAATGGCAACCTACTTCAATATTCTTGCCTGGGAAATCCCATGGACAGAGGAGTCTGGAGGGCTACAGTCCATGGGGTTTAAAAGAGTCACTGGGCGTGACTTAGCAACTATGCATACATGCACGCATGTGTCCATTACAAGTATGGACAAGAATACCAGAATTCTTACTCTACTGGGAGAATGTAAACTTGTATAACTATTTTTGGAAAACAATTTTGGCATGATCCAGTACAATTAAAGATAGACATAACCCAAGATTCATTGTTTCACTCCTAGGTCTATGTCTCAGAGAACTGCATGCACCAAGGGGCACACACAAGGATATTCAGACCACAGTGTCTGAAATAGAAGAAATACAGAAATAACCCAAGTGTCCATCAACAGTAAAATAAATAAGCTATGACACAGTCACACGATGGAATACTCTGTAGCAACGAAAATGAATGAACTACTGCTATATACACCAACATGGGTGAATCTCAGGAATTATGTTGCATGAAGAAAAGTCATGAAGAATAAATATGTGATCCTATTAATGTGAATAGGATAAAAAATATGATCCTATTTAAGTGGTATTTGGTAACTTGCAAACCTATATATCCTCTAAAGATGCCAATATATGGTAAACCGTAACAAAAAGAAAGAGACTGATAAATGCAAAATTTAAATTAGTGATTACTGTGAGTGGGGAGAGAGCAAGAGGAACTGGGCGTGGGGAAACAG
Organism: Bos indicus; assembly: GCF_029378745.1. NCBI lineage: Eukaryota > Metazoa > Chordata > Mammalia > Artiodactyla > Bovidae > Bos > Bos indicus. Next base: position 79,576,483 of record NC_091761.1, read on the forward strand.
GAGGCTACTAAGATACTGATAGCAACTGAGTATAAAATGTCAAAAGTAGCCTGCTCTACTATCCATCCATATATATATATACACACATATGGAATGAGAGAGAGAGCGATGTTAGGAATGATGTTTATCAAATATTAATATGATTATATCTTAGCAGTAGATTTTGTATTATTTCATATTTTCTTTGCATATTTTATATTGCTTCAATTTTTTAAATTATGAATATGCACCGTTTTAATTATTTTAAAGTCATTTTATCTGAGGAAAAGAGACAGTAAAAGGTTGCTGGAGGCTAAATGTTTGTGCCTCCCCAATTCATATGCTGTAACCCTACCCCCAAAAGTGATGGTATTTGGAGGTAGAGCCTCTGATAAATGATTAGATCATAAGGGCAGAGCTCTCTTGAATGGGATTAGCGTTCTTTTAAGAGAGAACTTAGAGAGCTTCCTTGTGAGGTTACAGTAAACCTGAATCAGACACTGAACATGCCAGCACCTTGATCTTGGGCTTCCTGTCCAGAACTGTGAAAAATAAATGTCTTTTATGTAAAATTTACTCAATCAATTGTATTTTGTTATAACATCCAGAACAGACTAAGACCCAGACAGGAAGATGAATAAACAAGAGATTTTCAATAGAAAATTGAAGAACAAAGATCCAATAATCAAACTCCAAGGTGCTAAAAATATGTTAAAAACTCAACGCACAAAAACCTGCACATAAATATTAATATGAGTTTTGTTTATAATTCCCCAACACATATAAACTCACTGTAGTACCTCCATAAAAAGGAATTATCATTCAGCGATTTTAAAAAAGCTACCAAGCTACAAAAAGCCACAGAGGAAATTTAAAACATATTAATAAGTGAGGAAAGTCAATCTGAAATGTCTACATACTATATGATTTCAACTATATGACATTCTGAAAAAGGTGGAACTATAGAGTAAGAAGATTAGTCATTGCCAGGGGCTGGGGCATGGGGAGGGAGGGAGGAATAAATTGGTGGAGCAGAGGAAATCTTCAGGGCAGTGAAACTGAAATAGCAGATCCAACACATCATGCACTTGCCAAAACCTACAGAACTGTACACCACAGAGAGTAAATGCTAATGCAATCTTGGACTTTAGTAACAATGTACTACAATAGGTTCATCAACTGAAACAAAGTACAGAAAATTGCCAGATAATAAGAGAAAGTAGGGAGAGGCAGGTGGAGAGAGAGCATATACAGAACTCTACTTTTTATTCAATTTTCCTTAAACCTAAAACTGCTCTAAAAAAGAAATTCTATTAGTTTAAAAAATAAGCCCCAAGAACAGAGTGAAGTGTTCTTGAAATATCTGGGCCAGATATTTATTTTTATAAAATCCTAACACAGTCCTTACTACATGTTCTGCAATTTTTTAATGCTCCTAACATCCTCGTGGGGTCAATACCACTGTGATTCCACTCATACTGCTGAGGAAACTGAGGCCAGAGAATGTGATCGTTTTGCCCTGGGCCACACAGCAAGCAAGTCATAGAACCAGGATTCAACCCAATACAGGCCTACCTCCTGACCTTGATCTGAGGCTGCCTCCCCTTAAAAGGACTAAGGTAACCTGGACATCAGTGTTCACTGCTTCCAACTCAGAGATTGCCTTGACTCTTGGTTCAGTGGTTTTGTTTAATTTGTCTTTTATAACAAGCCATCCCAAATTTTTATCAGAAGTAGGTGGGATATAAACGGTAAATTAAAATATTGAAACCGGAGACCTCAGTTGCTCTGACAACTGCTAAAATAAATTTACCTTACACCTGCTTAGTTCCCCTGGGATCATGTTGTTTGATCTTTTATTCTATAAAAGTTAAAACAGATTGCATTTAAAATCCCATAGGATGAAAATGTTCAAACCAGATAAACATAGTGTCAATATTCTTTCAGCAGCAGGTTTTTTGTTTTTTTTTTTCTCCTTCGTTTTGGGGGAGGGGATCTTGCTTTACCAAAAAGATTTGTCTTAATTGGTGATGTTCTTTATCACTATTTTCTATTGTTTTGAATTAATACAAATATCAATAAGTATAGTTTATAAGTCAAAGTAAAAGCAAGTGGTTTTGTCTATTCAAAATACCCTAATCAATCAAACTATTTTTGGAGTTTCTAGTTTGTAGTAGTTTCTAGTTTGCTTCTAGTACCACACTGGGTACTGGAGGGAAGAGGAAGGTCACAAAAGGAGCCCAAATTTTTACTTTCAAAGAGCTTGTGACCTTCTTGGATACATCCCCCACAGACGAGAGGCTGGTTATCTTACGGCCCATGCTCCATGGGGAACGAGAAAAAGGGATTAAGTACAGGTGAAGGTTCCCTTGCTGCCCTGGGGCCTTCACAGGTCCTCTAGGAATGGCTGGGAGCTGGACTGGAGGAAGAGAGATGGCAGACCGTTCCTCGGCACCAGATTGTCACGGACAAAGGCTCAGAGTCATTCAAGAGTGAGCTTGCTGTGCTCAGGAACAAGGAGTAGATCTATGGTTCCTAGGGCAGGAATGTGGAGGAGTTTGGGGCAGTTTATTGAAAAGGTGAATAGAGACAAGATGCTGCAAGGTCTGTGACATAAGCAGAGACGTTTGTGCTTGAGCTGAAATGGGACTGGAATTACCACGGGTTCTTGGGCTCCCTCACAATCTTATCCCCACTCAGAAAAATGATGGGTTGGATACTTACTCTTCAATAACACTAAGAAGATCCTACTGTTTTCTCTATCAATAACAAGGTCCATTTTTGAAAGCCTATTTTTTTTTTTTTCCAGAGTAAAAGCTCCAGTTTTTCTTATAATCCCAAATAATTATCCTCATTTACATGAAAAGATATAAGAATTTAGAAAAATTAAGTGACTTGCCCAAGGTCACATTTTGAGACTCAGAATTTCCAAAGACCATGAATCACCCATTTTATCCATCTATGTCCCTCTAGCAAAGACCAAGGGTCAGCAAACTTTCCTATAAAGGGCCAGATAAGTGTGCTTAATACAGACACACACACATATACATATGCACACATTTTTAATTTAGGCTGTAGGTCCATACAGTCTTTGTCACAACTACTCAACTGTGCCAGTGCAGTGCAAAGGCAGCCAGAGTCAATACATAACTAATTAAGTAAGCTACATTTCACTAAAATACAGAAATTTGAATTTCCTATAATTTTAATGTCACAAACTTATTTATTTTACTTTTATTTTTTAAACACTTAAAAATGCAAAAACCACTCTTAGTCATGGACCATACAAGCACAGGCAACAGCCACATTTGACTTGTGGCTACCAGTATGCCAAACCCCTGTTTTATGTCCATTGATTAGAACAATAGCAAATGAAGCCAAGATTAAATGTCTTATCTCTGGAAGAGATAGTTTGCTTTACACTGTGAAAAACTCTGTTTTGCTGGTAACAAGTTCATTTCCTACCCCAGCCAAGTCTCTTGCAGATTTGTAGGGGATTACAAAGGCAAAGATAACAGTAAAAGGACAATGAAAAAAAAATCCAATCCTAACAACAATAAAACATTAACAATTTAAAAAACAGCAATCCAAACAACAATAAAAAATTAATATCTATTTCCCTCTCACAGATGTTAGTAATATCAAGAACATTTCTATTATAGACTAGGAAAAGTCTTCTAAAAATGCATTCATTGTTAAGTTTGAGGTTCTAAAGATGTATCACTAAGAAATGGTACATGTATATTTCATGTTCTCTAATATGTTGTAAAAGCACTTTGTAAATATTAGAGCAGTCCATGTTCAGAGTTTGCTTCATTAGCATCTCTGCATTTAGGTCAATAATAGCCTGCTCTTAATTCTTTAGATTCTTGTTTCACTTATTCATTCATCTGTTTAATCAATGAATATTATACATCTACCATATGTCCAACTTTGTGGTGGTCACTGGGAATTCAAAACTGAATGTTAAAGTCCTTGCCTTAAGTAACCCACATTTTGAGGGAGAAGAAATGCAGAAGTAACACTAATGTAGAATACACTAAATGCTACAGTACAGATGAGTTGCAGTTATGGGAACACCTTGGTGAACTTTTGAAATTAACTTTTGGAAAGGGAAGCTTGGATGAACTTTTTGGAACGGGAAGCTACAGGACACCAAAGAACGCTTTCGAAGGTGAAGTTTGAACCAAATCTGGAAGAAGACATACGACCATAATGCCTCCACCTATGAATGAGAACAATACCAACTCTGATTTGTTACATACAAGACAAAGGCAAGAAAGGTTTGGAGGGACAGCTGTGAAATGAGCATCTTTCAGATCCCTGTCCCAGACTCTCAGCAATTTGATCATAACTAGTAAACAGTCACATGCAAATCATACTCTCCCCTTTGTGGGCATCTTAAGATTCAAAAGTTGGTGAAAAACAAGTGTTGGGTAATGAAATAAAATTGAGCACAAAAGGTAAAGTCATCAGAGACTTCAGCTTTTTCCCTTTTAAATCTGATACAGAAATACAATAAGACTACATTTTTTAAAAATTGAATTTAAGACTTATAAAGACAAATATTTTGAAAAAGTAGAATGCATTCTCACCTGAAGGACTTTCCTAATTCTTTTCAGATTGTGAATTAAAAGTAGGTTTTTCTCTTTGGAAACACGGCCTAACTGTTCATCCAGTTGTATTAACAAGTTTTGAAGAAGAATTGTTGCCATAGTTTCATTGTTAGATGCTGCCTCCCTAAAAAACAAAAATGTTATTACACAGCGGGAAACAACTTATAAAAATGCCTACTTTTTACCATAATCATTTTAAAGTGATAAATATATCCCACAGTGATAAGCATTTAATGGTTTTAAAAATTAAATTGTATACACATGACAGTATATTCAACACCACTAATCATTAAGGAAATGCAAATCAAATCAGGAGATACCACTTCACACCTATTTGGATGGCTATTATCGAAAACACAAGATAAGTTTTGGTGAGGATGTGAAACTGGAACCTCCTTGTATATTGCCAATGGCAGTGGAAAACTGTACAGCCAGTGTAGAAAACAGTATGGAGATTCCTCAAATTATAAAGATAAAATTACATACAATTCCACTTCTGGGTAGATACTCAAAAGAACTGAAGCAGGGGCTTGAGTACATAATTTGTACATCAACATTTAAATCAGCTTTATTCACAATAGCTGAAAGAAGAAAGCACTCAAATGTTCATTGAAGGATGAATATAGAAATGCAGTATATGCATACAACAAAATATTATTCAACCTTAAAAAGGAAGGAAATTCTGATACATGCTATATGAATGAACCTTGAAAGAATATGCTACATAAAATGTTGGTCACAAAATAACTAATTTGGTGTGACTACACTTATATGCAGTACCTAGGCTAGTTAAATTAAGAGACAGAAAACAGTGGTTGCCAGGGGCTGGGGTAGAAAGAATGAGGGGTTATTATTTAATGAGTACACAGTTTCAGTTCAGTTTTAAGTTGAAAAAGTTCTGGAGATGGATGGTGGTGATGGATGTGCAACAATGTGAATATGCTTAAGGCCACTAAGCTGAACACCTAACAAATGTTAAAATGGTAAATTTTATGTTATGCATATTTTATCACAATAAAAATTTTAAGAAGACAAAAGCAAAAAAAAAAATTGTACAAGGTGACTGGAGCTTCCAAAAATGTTTGTAAAACATATTAAGAAAAAATGTGTATTTTATTGAGTCTATGGTGGAGAATTGATATAAACAATAGACTTACTTCTTGGCTTTTTAATACTTAGAAAATCACTGGGGGTTGGCTTATAAAAACAAAGCACTAGAACCATAAAGGTTTAATCTACAATGGATGAAACCAGAAAGGACAATGATTCTTCTCCCTTAAGGAAGCTTTCCAAAGCCTCAAAGAAAGTTCTGTACCTGAAAAGAATGTATCTACTGAGTTAAAAGTGGACCATAGAGTAAGTCCATGTGTAAGTCCTCTAGGGAAAATACAATAACATTTGATCCTACCAGTCCTGATTTTCAATCCACTGGGCCAGCAGATGCCGAATTTCCATAGGAAAGTTGTCATCATAGAATTGATCGACTTGCTCCAAAAATTTTATTTCTAACTGTTGGACTTGATTCCACTGAGACATGCTATAAAGAAGAGGAAAAAATAGAACTTAAAAATAATGTTAATTAACAACTATGGTACATGTTTTCTTTTCTTTTTTTTTTTTTTTTTTTTTGGATTTCGGACAAAGACAATGTTATCCATTAAGTAACTGGAGAAAAAAAATTTATTTTATAGTCATTCAATTAAAGAAAACAGAAACAAGAAAATGTTTTCAATCCAAAGATAATGCAGTTCTGAGCTTTTTCCTAAGGCATTCCTAAGGAAGGAAAAAGGATTCTTTTTCTACCCTGAGCCATATTTTTCTTTGTTCTAAAAGAAACGCCAGATCCACCTTCTCTAGAAAGCTTTCATTCCCCCTCAAAACCCCTCACATCTGTCTACACAGATATGTGTATTCTCAACAATCTCCTTCCCTAGTCTGTGCTCCCCCTCACTATTAATTAGACTTTGAGCAACTTGAAGGCAAACAACAAACTAAACTATATCTCTTAAGATTCTCTTAAGGCTTTATATATGCTGCAGCATCAGTCGTTCAGTCTTTCTGACTCTTTGTGACTCCACACACTGTAGACCACCAGTCTCTTCTGTTCATGGAATTCTCCAGGCAGGAATACTGGAGTATGTTGCCATTCTCTTCTCCAGGGGATCTTCCCAAACCAGGAACCGAACCCAGGTCTCCCGCATTTCAGGTGGATTCTTCACGATCTGAGCCACCAGGGACACCTGATGTGAGGACTACCCAATAAAAACTTCTTTTATATAAAACTGTCCAATCCCTTTTTATTCCAGATTTGTCTGGCTTCTAGAATCAGTCATATTCCTAGACTTCTAGTCTCAGTCTTACCTATATGAAGAGTTTCATGTGGGCTTTTCTTTCAGTTCAAAATACCTCTGAACAAAGAAATATTTTCACTTCTCTCTGGAATGATCAACTATTGCTGGGCAAAGCTTTTAAAGTCTACTTGAAATCAGTCTCTGATGTGTATCTGACAGTGGTTAAACCCTCAACATACTGAAGAAGAAACCACTTGATGCAGTTGGCGGTGTGTCATAAAACAAAAGTATGTGTTTCCCCAACATAACCCCATTCTGTCCAATTTAGAAGCTTTAGACGTATTTCTTAACTCAAGGAAATGAATATGACATCTCTCCTTGAAATTACAGTATTTTATTTTTCCCAAAGTCAAATTTTTTATTGTTTTGTCACTAATTCTAGATCAAACAAAGAAACTTTTTATGTGATCAATCACAATGGTGTTTCAACTTACCCTGTAGGTATATTAAGATTTCCTTTTGCTTACAGAACATTATGATGATAAATTTCTCAGGTTTCAAAGGGAACCATTTCAGGAGCACCTTTTGTATTTAAAAAAGATTAATGCCAATGTTTTGCTAAACGAAAGTGACTGGAAAAATTTTTTTCACTTTCTTATCACTATATTTATACATATAATCCTAGGCGAAAGTGCTCAGTAAGTACTCATTAAGAGAAGAATGAGTGGGTCTCTGGATGCTGTAAATAGCACAGGTGGCTAGTATTATTCTGACTTTAAAATGAAAAGAAAAAAAATCTGAGGGACACATAGGCAAAATGACTTGCCCAAGACACACAGCTCCCAAGGAACAACCTGAGGTCTCCTGACACTACACATGGTTGTCTTTCCTGATGTTGGGTGTATATATATTCCTCTCAAAATTGCAACATGTGTTGACAGAGTCCCCATGGCTCTGCTCTATCAGTTTATTCTAGTGAATGACAAAAGAACAGGTGCTGAGAATAGCATTATAATTGTAACTGCTACTATTGTTCAATCTCTGCTATGACCTGGATGAAAATCTATTTTCTAACTAAGAATTAACTGGACTGAACCCATCCTAAAGTTAGATCACTCCTAGGATCTGAGTCCACCCTCCAGAGAGATGAACACAAGGCTGAACGGGGGAAAGACAGGTTTATAGACTCAGGACACTTTTTTCTGTTGCAGCCTCTAGTAATGCCTTTAAAGGACCTAAAAACACCTTCACTCTCTAAGGGCTAATTGTTCCCATCCCAAGAAAACTACCGAGCATTTCTTTTGAAGACTGAGTGCCTGCCTAGTCTCTTTGAATGCCTGGCCCTAGAAGAAGCCTGATAAACGGGCGTTTTCTCCCACCGCCTGGGGGCTAACGCTGCCGCTTTGGGGTTCTGTGAAAAGGGGGCGACTTACCCTAAAACATCACTGCTCTTATCAAAGCCTCAATCACTGGCTACCTCCGTCGCGGGCTTCTGGCTGAAACCCAGGCAAGCAATCTAATGCCAGGCATGAGAGTTAAGAGCCGCTGGCTAAGAAAGTGAAGCGCAGGGGCCACACTCGGCGTGGACACACCCCCGCTGCAGCCACAGCGGTCGCACCCACCCAAGTTCACAGTCTCCCGGGCACAGTGCCCGGGTCTTGCCGCGGAGAGACCCGCGCCACAGCGAACCTTTGAATCATGGAGTCGACCGCTTGTTTCTAAAACTCCTCTTCCTCAGCTAGATTACCGTGAAGTAACTGTCAATACAGCACGGGCGCGGCAAAACCTGCAGAACCACGTCCTGGCCCGCCCTCCTCCAGAGAAGCCACGCCAAGGTGCGGTCTGCCTCCTTACCTGGCTCCCTCTGCCCGCGTCCCAGGCGGTGCTCAAGTCCGGGATGGGAATCGCCCAGCGCGGTCCCCCAGGACCTAGCCGCTGACGCCTCCGTCAGAGGGGATTTGCATTTCTCCTCCTACTTGAGGCTTTCCTGTGCGTCAGTGTTAGAACCTCCGGTACTTTACTAGGGTCGTTCCCACCCACTGCCTATTCTAGAAACGCTAAAGAGCAGAAACAGGTTGAAGCCACCACGCGGGGCGCCCTCTCCTCATCCCCATCAATCACTCCAGCCACTCCCTGTGGCCCGAGGGTGTCAGGAAGAAGAGGGTGGGTGGGGGCCACACTCTCTTTTTCTTCCGGTTTCCCCAGACCGAGAGCCCCTGCAGACTTACTTGTGCCGCGCTTAGTCGCTCAGTCCTGTCCGACTCTTTGCGACCCCATCCATGGACTGTAGCCGGCCAGGAGGATTCTCCAGGCAAGAATACTGCAGTGGATTGCCATGCCCTCTTCCACGGGATCGTCCCAACCCAGGGATCGAACCCAGGTCTCCCTCATTGCCAGCAGATTCTTTACCGACTGAACTATCAGGGAAGCGCAGACTTACTTGCCCCGACCTAAATTCCTGGCTTCCCGGCTTCCTCCCTATAGACTCTACTCACCACGGTGGGAGCCAGCCCCAGGGATGAAAGGAGTGGGTCGCCAGGATGAAAACAGCCAATGGAAGACTTCACTGTGCGCGGATTCTAACAGGGTCTGCTCACCAGCGGAAGAACCTCACCCAGCGGCTGGAACCAGCTCCTGCGCAGGTGGACACCTGCCCTTACCAGCCCAGAATCATCCGCCCCTACCCAGTAGCTACGTCTGGTTGCAAGGGGATGTGTTTCTCCCTCTGTGAGGTGGACTGGTTCTAGAACCCCAGAGCTGGAGGGAGTCTTGGCCTCATCTGGTTCTGACTCCTCTTTCCTATCTGGAGAGACACGGGGCCCAAAGAGGTGACCCGAGTTACTCAATGATTTACCTGCAAAGACTGGATAAGAACCTGGGGAGTTCAACTACCTCCTAAGCGCTGTTTTCTTTTCATCTCTGAGCCAGATGTTAACATCCCCTGACATGCAGTAAGAGTTCTACAAACGTTCAGGAAAATAAAGACACAAAAACAAAAATGGACGATAGACTAAAAGAGGTAGAAAGAACGACTCAATCTGTTTATGCACATGCCTGGAGAGATCTGCCAAGGTCAAAGCCCTTGCTTCACAGCATGGTGCTAGCCAGCATCACAGAGGATTCTCCTCCTCTTTCAGGAGATATCATCATGTGATTAAATTTACCACCCCTCTCCCTCACTTACAAAGAACAAGTCAATCAACCCCAAAGTCAAACATCTAAATTCAAAGTCATCATCTAAATTCATTTGTCAGGTAGAGCTAGTCCTGGTTGCTTGCTCACTGGGCAGTTTCCAGGAACTTATGCTGCTCTGTCCCCACCTGAAGGAAGTGCCTCATCTGGGCTGCTCCAGCAGCCATGGGGCAAAGCCTGGTTTTCTTCAGGGGACACGGACAGTGCCTTATAGGAAAAAGTCCAAATTCTTGGCACTCAAAGTTCTGTTCAACTTGGTCCTAACCTCTTTCAGAAACTTCTCTCCCCCACCCTCCTGGCCCACCCTGAGAGCCCACAATCTGATGTATCAGTCTCCTCTGCTTTCTAGATTATCCTCTCATATTTTAGTACTGATGCTCCCTTCAGCTGCAGTTTCTTCCCCAACTTGTCTACTCACTGAAATCCTCTCCTTCTCAGTGAAGATTTCACCAATGACTCCAACCCTGTAAGCAACTTTTCCCTGCTCTGAATTCTGATCATGTCCAAGCTAATGCTGTCCAAGAGAAATAAAATGCAAGCAACGTATGTTCACTTTTCTAGTAGCCATGTTAAAAAAGGAAAAAGCAACAATTAAATTACTTTTAATACTGTAAATAACCCAATACATACAGAATATTAACATTTCAGCATATAATCAGTATAAAAAGTTATTAATGAGAGACAGCATTCCATATACAAAAGATCCCACTATATAGCACAGGGAACTATATTTAATATCATATATATGTATATTATATACAAAACTGATTCACTTTGCTGGGTACCAGGAACTAACACAACATTGTAAATCAACTGTACTTCAATTTTTTAAACTTAAAGAAAAAAGAAGACTGAGAGAAAATACTCCTTACTTCATACGAAATCTTTGAAGTCTGGTGTGTACTTGCCATTTTAGTTAGGAGTCTCCACATTTCAAGTGCTTAATAGCCACATGTGGCTAGTGGCTACCATATTGGACAGTGTAGAACCAGCCCACTCATTTAACACTTTTCACTTCCTGCCTTACAACATTAGTCACACTGGTTTTGTGGGTCTTTATCATCATTATAGTCAACTATTGAGTGACTGCTATAGAAAGCTGAGAGTTTGTTCCCTTCTCTTAAAAACCTCACCTTGGGATACTCCCAGCAGTATTCCAACTGTTTGGTCTCAAGACACCTTTATACTCTTAAAAAAATTGTTGACAACCCCAAAGAACTTTTGTGTATTTCTATTCTGTATTCATTTTTAATTATTGTACTCAAAATTAACTCTGAAAGTTAAAACATCTATTCACTTAAAATTATAGTCATAAACCCACTATGTGCTAAACATTTTAAAATGGAAAACAAGCATATTTTCCAACAGACAGGCAAAATAGAAGATTGGCGTTGATTTACATTTTTAGAAATCTCTTTAATGTCTGATTTGAGAAAAGACAGCCACTTCTACATTTAATTTATTGCAAAATATTGTTTTGCTTAAAGTATCTGGAGAAAATCTGGACTTACATAGATACGTAACTAGAAAAGGGAAGAACATTTTAATCTTTTTCAGATAATGTTGGTATTCTTCTTTGGTACCACACCAAAACTCAACAAGTGGTAATTCCTTAGGAGTTAGTTGTATTGTGGAATGTGAAGCCATATCAGCAAACTTTACATACACTGTTACATTAAAGTCCATTGGTATACCTTGTTTTTTGAATTGAACTCTTAACACACTCAGAATTTTGTAATATCACACATTGTTCAGTTTGGAAAATATTGGTTCACTGAATTACACAACTCTTCCAAATGCTGACACATTTCAACATACAATAACAGAAAATCACAGTAGTTAACATCACCACTGATCTCTTTAGAAAAGTGTTTTAAGTATTGTTGTTTAGTCACTAAGTTGGGTCTGACTCTTTTCAACACCAAGGACTGTAGCCCACCAGCCTGCTCTGTCCATGGGATTTCTTAGGCAAGAATACTGGGGTAGGTTGCCATTTTCTTCTCCAAGGTATCTCCTTGACCCAGGGATCAAGCCCCTGTCTCCTGCATTGGCAGGCAGATTCTTCACTGCTGAGCCACCAGGGAAGCCCCATTTTAAGTATTAGAAAGCTGTTAAATTCGTGATGACAGATACAAGTTTTCCAAACTTGCTTAAAAGCTCCGGTTTTGTTAATGGCAACAAATATTGCCAACTGTTTTCCTTGAAGTGATAACTCACTTTGTTTTCAGGAAAATGTCTTCCAAATACCCAAGTCTTCATAGCCATAGTCAGTCATTTTTTTCAAGTAAAAATGGCCAGGACAGTGCGTGGACAACTTAAAGAATCACATAATTGCTTTTCTTTGAAGTGACCATTGTATATTAGTACGTGTATGTCCCATTTCATCACACAGAATATTAAAGACACATGGATTCAAGATCTGAGATTTAATACAATTAATATGTTTTCCTACTTTTTTGTAAATTCTTAACTCACACTGGCATTTAAAAAATTTTAGGGGTTTCCACGGTGGCCCAGTCGTTAAGAATATTCCTTGCAACACAAGGGACACTGATTTGATCCCTGGTCCAAGAAGATCCCACATGCCACGGAGCAACTAAGCCCGTGCACCACAATTACTGAGCCCACAGGCTGCAACCAACTAGAGCCTGTGCTCCACACGAGAGAAGCCGCCACTATGAGAAGCCTACACAGCACAACTGGAGAGTAGCCCCCACTCTCCAAACCTAGAGAAAGCCTGTGCACAGCAACAGAGAGCCAGCGCAGCCAATAAATACATAAGTAAATAAAAACTGAAGTGCGTGGTGGTGAAAGATGCAGTGAATACTAGGATAATTTGGCACCACACCTTGGTTCATTCTAAGGCACCAAGATTACCCATCATGGCTTTGGTGCTATCAGTGTAGATGTCAACAAAGTGAAAAGGCAAACCAGTATTATTATGAAATAGTGCTACCCTGGAGGACAGCCTGAAAAGACCTGGAGGACTACTCCCAGGGGTCCTCAGACAACACTTTCGGAATCCTTGCTCCATGCACCATCTCCTGTCTACTGTAGTCAGTTACCCAGAGTTCTAGATCATGAGGGAATCTCCACTCAAATGAACAGTCTCTTGGTTTCATACATACACTTAAATTCTGGTTCTTTTCCTATTTCACGAACTAAGCCAGGCTTCTAGGAAAGGGTATCCCTATATCCCCCTTGCTTCTCTTTCTTTGAATTAAATCTAAAAAGCTAGGTCCCCAATTTCTTGACCCTACACTGGCCTTGGCCTCGTCAGCGCCTCGTCAGAAACAAACAAAACAAAAACAGAAAACCTCAAACCAACCTTCCCCAAAACAATTCAAAGCAAATCAAACAAAAGCATTCTAATGTGAAATCCCCATAAAGTTTCCCAAACCCAAAGACCTTCAGAGATTTCTCTCCGCTTTAAATTGTCCCCTAACTGCCCTCTTATAAGCCCTACTGCTGTTTTGTTTTGTTGTCTTTCGTCTCATCTTAAGACGGAAATAACAGATTATAGACTTCCTGAAATATAGATTCTAGTACTCATTTTGCCACTTTCTAGCAGTACAAAGTTGGATTAGCTACCTAACCTCTGAGTTCCAAACTACCCATAAAAATGGCAATACCATAGCCCATACAAAATTGCTGAGAAGATTCAAAGGTCTAATGTCAGGAATGAGATAAGGAAAAATGCTCAGTAGCTGTTGTGAATAGAATAATAAACATAGCCAGATTGTAAGAAACTTTGGAGGTCACTAGGTTAATAAACTCCATTTTCCCTTCCCCCTGGTTGTACAGACAGGGTTTCAAATGGAGATGGGATGAAGACAGGTAAGGTGAGGTAAACAGGTTCACATCTGTAAGTCGGTGGCAGAGAGGATTCAGTCTGTTCTTCTGACTGCTTTTTCCGCTATGCTCAGGAGATCTGTTTGTTTTGGAGGCCGTGAGACAGGAAGAGAAGGGGTGTCACTTTCCCTCCACGGGATACAAGCCACCTCCACCTTCTCCCCAATTCTTATACAAAGAACATAAACATTTGTTTGTTTTGATTTTTGTGGTGGCACCTTACCTCTCTGTCCAAGCTTCCTCTCTTGTGTGTCCCAAGGGAACAGGGGTAGGTTAGCTGATTGGACCAGCAGAATACATACACACAGAAAGATACACTGGAGTCCAAGGTAGCTAGTATCAAATGAGCGGTACACAGGATTATTGGAACAAGGCAGTCTGGTGTGGGTCTTACCAGCTCATCTGTGTAGGTCACTCAAGCTCAATCAAAAAACAGAGACAATGCCTTGTGCTAAGGGTTTTAGTTCAGTTCAGTCGCTCAGCCATGTCCAACTCTTTGCGACCCCATGGACTGCAGCACGCTGGGCCTCCCTGTCCATCACCGACTCCTGGAGTTTACTCAAACTCATGTCCATTGCATCGGTGATGCCATCCAACCATCTCATCCTCTGTCATCCCCTTCTCCTCCTGCCTTCAGTCTTTCCCAGCATCAGGGTCTTTTCAAACGAGTCAGCTCTTCACATCAGGTATTGGGGTTTCAGCTTCAGCTTCAGTCTTTCCAATGAATATCCAGGACTGATTTCCTTTAGGATGGATCTCCTTGCAGTCCAAGGGACTCTCAAGAGTCTTCTCCAACACCACAGTTCAAAAGCATCAATTCTTCAGCACTCAGCTTTCTTTATAGTCCAATTCTCACATCCATACAAGACTACTGAAAAAATCATAGCCTTGACTGGTTGGACCTTTGTTGGCAAAGTAATGTCTCTGCTCTTTAAGACGCTGTTTAGGTTGATCATAACTTTTCTCCCAAGGAGTAAGCATCTTTTAATTTCATAGCTGCAGTCACCATCTATAGTGATTTTGGAGCCCAAAAAAGTAAAGTCTGCCACTGTTTCAACTGTTTCTCCATCTATTTGCCATGAAGTGATGGACCTGGATTGCCATGATCTTTGTTTTCTGATTGTTGGGCTTTAAGCCAACTTTTTCACTCTCCTCTTTCACTTTCATCAAGAGGCTCTTTAGTTCTTCATTTCTGCCATAGGGGTGGTGTCACCTGCATATCTGAAGTTATTGATATTTCTCTGGAAATCTTTATTCCAGCTTGTGCTTCATCCAGCCCAACGTTTCTTATGAGGTATACTCTGCATATAAGTTAAATAAGCACAGTGACAATATACAGCCTTGACGTACTCCTTGTCCTATTTGGAACCAGTCTGTTGTTCCATGTCCAGTTCTAACTGTTGCTTCCTGACCTGCATACAGATTTCTCAGGAGGCAAGTCAGGTGGCCTGGTATTCCCATCTCTTTAATAATTTTCCACAGTTTATTGTGATCCACACAGTCAAAGGCTTTGGCATAGTCAATAAAGAAGAAATAGATGTTTTTCTGGA
This sequence comes from Bos indicus, assembly GCF_029378745.1. NCBI lineage: Eukaryota > Metazoa > Chordata > Mammalia > Artiodactyla > Bovidae > Bos > Bos indicus. The sequence goes on from NC_091761.1 coordinate 79,591,963, forward strand.
ACTCTCTTGCTTTTTTGATAATCCAATGGATGTTGGTAATTTGATCGCTGGTTCCTCTGCCTTTTCTAAAACCAGCTTAAACATCTGGAAGTTCATGGTTCACATATTGCTGAAGCCTGGCTAGGAGAATTTTGAGCATTACTTTACTAGCATGTGAGATGAGTGCAACTGTGTGGTAGTTTGAGCATTCTTTGGCATTGCCTTTCTTTGGGATTGGAATCTGAATCTGAATCTGAAAACTGACCTTTTCCAGTCCTGTGGCCACTGCTGAGTTTTCCAAATTTGCTGGCATATTGAGTGCAGCACTTTCACAGCATCATCTTTTGGATTTGAAAGTTCAATTGGAATTCCATCACCTCTACTAGCTTTGTTTGTAGTGATACTTCCTAAGGCCCACTTGACTTCACACTCCAGGATGTCTGGCTCTAGGTGGGTGATCACACCATTTTGATTATCTGGGTCGTGAAGATCCATTTTGTACAGTTCTTCTGTGTATTCTTGCCACCTCTTTTAATATCTTCTGCTTCTGTTAGGTCCATACCATTTCTGTCCTTTATTGAGCTGTTTCATTGCATGAAATGTTCCCTGCTGCTGCTGCTAAGTCGCTTCAGTCATGTCCGACTCTGTGCGACCCCAGAGACGGCAGCCCACCAGGCTCCCCCATCCCTGGGATTCTCCAAGCAAGAATACTGGAGTGGGTTGCCATTTCCTTCTCCAATGCATGAAAGTGAAAAGTGAAAGTGAAGTCGCTCAGTCGTGTCCAACCCTGGGTATCTCTAATTTTCTTGAAGAGATCTCTAGTATTTCCCATTCTATTGTTTTCCTCTATTTCTTTGCACTGATCACTGAGGTAGGCTTTCTTATCTCTCCTTGCTATTCTTTGTAAGCCAAGGGCTTTGTAACCTAAGGGCTTTGTAAGCTAAGGCCTTGCTACCTACTTAAGTCCAATTCCCAATGACAGTGCTCCCTCTACTGTCCCCTCTAAAACATTGCAAATTATAAATCTGCCTTCCCCCACCCGCTCCATCCCCCTACTCCACCCCACCTCTCACCTCCTTACCACCCCCCCACCACCCCCCACCCTGCAATAGAACTTTTTTTTGGCCACCTGATGCAAGGAACCGACTCATTGAAATAGACCCTGATAAAGGGAAATATAGAAGGTAGAAAGAGAAGGGGACAGCAGAGGATGAGATGATTGGATAGCCTCACCAACTCAATGAACTTGAGTTTGAACAAGCTGGTGGAGATAGTGAAGGACGGGGAAGCCTGGCATGCTGCAGTCTATGGGGTCCCAAAGAGTCTGACATGACTGAGCCACTGAATAACAACAACTTTTTCAGCTCTAACTCCTTGGCAGGCAAGGGCTGAGAACTTCACATGCATTGTTAAAACAATGCTAATCCTTACAACATACCCCAGGATTAAGTATTATTCTTATCATCAAGTGACAGATAAGGAGATAATGAGGCTGGAGGATCTGGTAAATCTTAAACAGATAAGGGGACAGTTTCAGGATTGAAACGCCAGACTGTCTGACTCCAGAAACATTTGTAACCGTTCAGCTTTACTAAAAAAAAAACCTTACCTGCTCTGATAATAAAAGCAATAAATTGCTCAGAGAGTTAAGGAAGAGGTAAATTTAAGGATCTAAACACAAATTCCAAAATACACTCATTACATAGTCTATTGGTTAGAGATGATTCGTATCCTCTGATTCTCCAGCATTCCTATGGAGCATATGGACAATTAGCCATGCATTTAAAAGTCCTTGATGTATCATGATGATAGGCACATTGCCAACAGTGTTCCAAAACATTTAGCAAATTACATGCTTCTATAGCATCTTGTTTATACTGTACATGAGGTGAGTGTTTCTATTGAGCCACAAATGAGACAATGAAGTTTGATAGCAGGCTAGGATATTTGAGTTGTAGACTTTTCCAAAAAAGTTCTGCTTATGTGGACAGTTAAATAGCCCTTAACCACCTCATTTTATTTTGTGTATTTTTCATATGCAATTCTCTCTCTGGACTGAATATTTAGGGAGTCAGGACTAAATGCTCATTTTCTTTGTATTTTAGTGTTCAGCTCAGTGCCTGGAACAGAGCAGGTTTTCAAGAAATGTTTACTGAACAGAAGAAGAGTTGATGAAGGACTCCATCATCAAAGTCTGTTCTGAGAAGGGCTCTCTCTAGTGACTTTCCTTGTCAAGTCCCTTCATCCCTGCCAAGTTTGACTCTACACTTGATTATTATGACATCTCACATTTATACATTTATTAGTAGTTATGTTGTTGTTGTTCAGTCACTAGGTCATGTCTGACTCTTTGTGACCCCATGGACTACAGCAGACCAGGCTTTGCTGTCCCTCACCATCTCCCAGAGTTTGTCCAAGTTCATGTTCCTTGAGTCAGTGATCCCATCCAACCATCTCATCCTCTGCCACTCTCTTCTCCTTTTGCCTTCAATCTTTCCCAGCATCAGGATCTTTTCCAGTGACTCATCTCTTCACATCAGGTGGCCAAAGTATTGGAGCTTCAGCATCAATCCTTCCAGTGAGTATTCAGGGTTGATTTTCCTTAGGATTGACAGGCTTGATCCCCTTGCTGTCCTAGGGACTCTCAAGAATCTTATCCAGTACTGCAGCTTGAAAGCATCAGTTTTTCAGTGCTCAGCCTTCTTTATGGTCTAACTCTAACATCTGTACAAAAGAAAGACCATAGCTTTGACTATATGGACCTTTGTTGGCAAAGTGAAGTCTTTCCTTTTTAATATGCTATCTAGGAGAAGGCAATGGCACCCCACTCCAGTACTCTTGCCTGGAAAATCTCATGGATGGAGGAGCCTGGAAGGCTGTAGTCCATGGGGTCGCTGAGGGTCGGACACGACCAAGTGACTTCACTTTCACTTTTCACTTTCATGCATTGGAGAAGGAAATGGCAACCCACTCCAGTGTTCTTGCCTGGAGAATCCCAGGAATGGAGGAGCCTGGTGGGCTGCCGTCTACTGGGTCGCACAGAGTCGGACACGACTGAAGTGATTTAGCAGCAGCAGGTTTGTCTTAGCCTTCTTTTCAAGAAGTAAGTGTCTTCCAATTTCAAGACTGCAATTTGATGTGCATTAATTCTATTTGAATACAAGTTGAAGAGAAGAAGTCATCTTTCAATTTCTCTCTTATTTTCTCAAATATGTTAGGGAGAGAATAATCTTTACTTAGGAAAAGAGTTTGGTTACGCTGTTTAGGGTGATAGGAAAAAGTGAAAAAACAGCTAAAGGACTCCACTTAAAGACATAAATAGAAATTGGGACAATGGAATAGATAGGAGAGAAAAATAAGAGAGGAAAGGAAAGAGGAAGATACAGGAAGGTAAAGGAAGCTGAAAATGGGGAAAGAATGAGAGAGAGAACAAAACATGGCACAAAACTTGCCTCAAATACTCTTTTCATTTCTTTCATACCATTGCAACAAAAACCATACTGATCATTCATGAAGTCTGGGGGGATGGAGAAGGTGTGCAACAGAGACAAAAAACTTGATATAGATCATTAGACATGGGTCATTTGACTCTACTGTTCAAAACTTTCCATTGACCCCCATTTTGAAGCAAATCAATTAGACCAACTAAAGGCAGCACTCAATGAAAAGCATCCAAAATTAGTCAACAGAAAATGTATCATCTTCCATCAGGATAGTGGAAGACTACATGTTTCTTTGATGACCAGGGGAAAATTGTTGCAGTTTGTCTGGGAAGTTCTAATTCATCTGCCATACTTATCATACATTTCACCTTTGGACATCCATTTATTTCAGTCTTTACAAAATTCCCTTAATGGTAAAAAATTTTCAATTCCCTGAAAAACTGTAAAAGGTACCTGAAAGAGTTCTTTGATCAAAAAGATAAAAAGCTTGGGAAGATGGAATTATGAAGTTGCCTGAAAAATGGCAGAAGGTCATGGAACAACATGGTTAATACCTCATTCAGCAAAGTTACTGGTGAAAATGAAAACTGTCTTTTATTCTTACTTAAAAAACTGAAGGAGAGTTTTGGCCAACCCAATATTTTCTTTTGTGTGAACTTTGATAGTTTGTATAATTCAAAAAATTTATCCATTAATGTGATCCCTACCAAATTATGCATGACATTTTCACCAAACTAGAAAAAATAACCCTAAAATATGGAACCAAAAAAAAAAAAAAAAAAAAGAATTTCTGCTAAAGCCTGAGGAAAAAGAACAAAGCTGGAGGCATAAACCTTCTAGACTTCAGATGATATGACAAAGCTACAGTAATCAAAACAGTGAATCAGAACTTCCGAGTCAAGCTACAACAGTTTTTGCCTGGTCATCAAGGAACACATGATCTTGTGCTCCACTTATGGAAGACAATGCCCTTTCTTTTGACTCATTTTGGATGCTTTTCATTGAGTGCTGCCTTCAGTTGGTCTAATTGATTTGCTTCAATAAATCAGTTCAGAAATAAACCCACACACCTATGGTCAATTAATCTTTGAGAAAGAAAGCATGAAAATACAATGGAGAAGAAAAGTTTGTTCAGCAAGTGGTGTTGGGCAAGTGTGACAGCCACATGTAAATCAATGAAGCTAGAACACGCCCTCATACCCTGAACAAAGGTACTTGAGATGGATTAAAGACTTAAATATAAGACCTGACACCGTAAAACTACTAGAAGAGAACACAGGCAAAACATTCTCTGACATAAATTATACCAATGTTTTCTTAGGTTCATCTCACAAGGCAATAGAAATAAAAGCAAAAATGAACAAATGGAACCTAATCAAACTTGTAAGCTTTTTTACAGCAAAGGAAACCATAAACAAAGAGCAATCTACAGACTGGGAGAAAATATTTGCAAATGATGCAACCAAGAAGAGTTTGATTTCCAAAATATGCAAACATCTCATACAACTCAATAACAAAAAGAAACAACCCAATCAAAAAAGAGACAGAAGATCTAAATAGACATTTCTTCAAGAAGACATACAGATGGCCAATGGGCACATGAAAGATGCTCAATATCACTAATTATTAGAGAAATGCCAAACAAAACTGCAACGAAGTACCTGCAACATTCTCACACTAGTCAGAATGGCCATCATTAAAAAGTCTACAAATAATAAATGCTGGAGATATGGAGAAAAGGGAACCCTCCTACATTGTTGATAGGAATATAAATTAGTACAGTCACTATGGAAAACTGTATGGAGGTTCCTTAAAAAAACTAAAAGTAGCATGACCATATAATCCAGCAATCCCACTCTAAGGCACATATCTAGAGAAAACTGAATTAGAACGATATGTGCACTCCAGTGTTCACTGCGACACTGTTCACAATAGCCCAGACCCGGAAACAACCTAATTGTTCATCAACAGATGAATGGATAAAGAAGATGTGGTACATACACACAATGGAATACTACTCAGTCATAAAAATGAATGAAATAATGCTATTTGGAGAAATATAAATGCACCTAGAGATTATCATACTAAGTGAAGTATGTCAAAGACGTATATTATATCACTTACATGTGGAATCTAAAAAAATAATAAAAATGAACTTAATTACAAAACAGACTCAGATATAGAAAACAAACTTATGGTAACCAAAGGCAGAGGAAAGTGAAAGTAATAGTTGCTCAGTTACGTCTAGCTCTTTGTGACCCCACAGACTGTAGCCTACCAGCTCCTCTGTCCATGGAATTCTTCAGGCAAGAATACTGGAGTGAGTAGCCATTCCCTTCTCCAGGGGATCTTCCCCACCCAGGGATAAAACCAGTGTCTCCTGCATTGCAGGCAAATTCTTTAAAGGGAAAGGGGAGGAGGGATTAATTGGGAGTATGGGATTAACAGATGCACAGTACCATATATCCAAATAGATAAACAACAAAGATTTACTGTATAGCATAGGGAACTATATTCAGTATTGTGTACTAAATTATAATGGGAAAGAATACAGATAAATACATATATGCATGAGTGCAGGATTTGTCGCTTCAATTGTGTTTGACTCTTTGAAACGCTATGAATTGTAGCCTACCAGGCTCCTCTGGTCATGGGGATTCTCCAGGCAAGAATACTGGAGTGAGTTGCCATACCTACTTCCAGAGGGGATTTTCCCAACTCAGGGATCAAACCTGTGTCTCATGTCTCCTGCATTGGTAGTTGGGTTCTTTACCACTAGCACCACCTGGGAAGCCCATAAACATGTATATGTATAAACAAATCACTTTGTTATATATGCCTGAAACTTACACAATATTATAAAACAGCTATACTTCAATTTGAAAATTTATCTTTTTTATATAAATAGTTAAATTATAGACAGAAAGTTGTTCATAGTCTCTTCTTGTTCTTTTTAATATCTGTAGTATATATATAATGTCACCTCTGTCAGTTCTGATACTGATAGTTTATGTCTTCTTTTTTCCATAACAATCTAACTAGATTATCAATTTTATTGATTATATCAAAGACAAGCTTTTGATTTCATTGATTTTCGCTGTTTTTCTGTTATTTTATTGACCTCTGCTCTGGTTTTTTAAATTTCCTTTCTTCTTTTTACTTTGATTTCAATTCACATTTTTTATGTGTCTTAAGATGGATGCTTCAGAGAAGGCAATGGCACCCACTCCAGTACTCTTGCCTGGAAAATCCCATGGAAGGAGGAGCCTGGTGGGCTGCAGTCCATGGGGTCACATAGAGTCAGACATGACTGAAGCGACTTAGCAGCAGCAGCAGCAGCAGCAAGGTGGATGCTTAGATCATTGATTGGATCTTTCTTCTTTCCTAGTACAATACAAGTTGCTCAGTGTCCAACTGTTTGGGACCCATGGACTATACAGTTCATGGAATTCTCCAGGCCAGAATACTGAAGTGGGTAGTCTTTCCCTTCCCCAGGGGATCCTCCCAACCCAGGGATCGCACCCAGGTCTCCTGCATTGCAGGTGGATTCTTTACCAGCTGAGCCACAGGGAAGACCAAGAATACTAGAGTGGGTAGCCTAACCCTTCTCCAGTGGATCTTCCCAACTTAGGGATCGAATCAGGGTTTCCTGCATTGAAGGCGGATTCTTTACCAGCTGAGCTTACCAGGGAAGCCCCAGTATGCTAAGTTGCTTCAGTCGTGTCCGACTTTGTGTGACTCTATGGACGGCAGCCCACCAGGATTCCCCATCCCTGGGATTCTCCAGGCAAGAACAGTGGAGTGGGTTGCCATTTCCTTCTCCAATGCATGAAAGTGAAAAATGAAAGTGAAGTCGCTCAGTCGTGCCTGACTCTTCTCGATCCCATGGACTGTACCCCACCAGGTTCCTCCGTCCATGGGATTTTCCAGGCAAGAGTACTGGAATGGGGTGCTGTATATATTTCCCCTTTACCACTGCTTTAGCTGCATCCCACAAATTTTTATGTATTGTTTTTAATTTTCATTCATTCTGTTTAAAATGCTTTCTAATTTTCCTTATGATTCTTTCTTTGACATATGGATGTTTTTAAACCAGTGTGTCATCTAATATTCTGATATGTGGAGATTTTCCAGGTATCTCTTTGTTTATTATCTTTTTAATAAAAGATAATATCTGGTATTATCTTTTTAATTCAATTGTGGTTGTTGTACTTTGTGTTATTTGAATTATTTTAAATTTATTGCACTTTATTTTACAGCATAAACTATGATTTATCTTGTTCAATATTTAGGATGTATTTTTAAAAATCTAGTCTCTTTTGCCATTGAGTAGAGTGTCCTATGAATATCAATTAGGTCTGATAGTTTTCTATATAATTTCTGATTTTTTTTTTTTTTTTGCCTGTTTATTCAATCCCTTGTGGCTCAGCTGGTAAAGAACCTATCTGCAATGTGAGAGACCTGGGTTCGATCCCTGGGTTGGGAAGATCCCCTGGAGAAGGGAAAGGCTACCCACTTCAGTATTCTGGCCTGGAGAATTCCATGAACTGTATAGTCCATGGGGTTGCAAAGGGTTGGACACTACTGAGTGACCTTCATTTTGGGACTTCCCTGGTGGCCCAGTGGACAAGACTCTGTGCTCATAATGCAGGGGGCACAGGTTCAATCCCTGATTAGGGAACTAGATCCCACATGCCACAACTGAGAGCAGTTCAGCCTATATAAAGAAATAAAATAGCCTAAATAAATAAATAAAATATATGTTTTGGCTTCCCAGGTGGCACTAGTGGCTGGTTCAGGAGACATAAGAGATGTGGGTTTGATCCTGAGGTCAAAAAGATCCCCTGGAGAAGGAAATGGCAACCTACTCCACTATTCTTGCCTGGAAAATCCCATGGACAGAGGAGCTTGGCGGGCCACAGGGTCACATAGTCGGACATGACTGAACCGACTTAATCTTATTATTATCAGAGGAGTATTGAAATCTTGAGTTATAATTCTGGATTTGTCTATTCTCCTCTTAGTTCTGTTCTCTTTTTTTTAGGAACACTAAGTGCATAAACATTTAAGATTATTTTGTCCTTTTGGTGATTTCCCCTTTTATCATTATGAAATCCCTCTTTATCCGTGTTTTGCTCTGATAATGCATATTGCTCTGAAGGCTGCTTTGTCTTATGTTTATATAGCCACTTCACTTTTCCTTGATTCACATTAATGTGGTATACAATTTTCCTGATATTTTACTTTTAACTACTTATTAATATTAGAAGCTGGTTTCTTGCAGTTACCCTATAACTGGGTCTTGCTTTTTTTTAACCAGTTGGCCAATTTCTGCTATTATCATGTATTATGGACTTCTTCCACTCTGGCTGTTGGAAGTATGTTGGGACTATGCCTAGTCCTCTGTGAACTCCAGAAATTGTTCCACCCTCTCCTTTCTAGTGGTTTTCCCTCCAACTTTGGGTAATTGCTCCACACACAGATACTGATCAGTACTCAGCTGAAGAGTCAAGGGGCACCTTCTACAGTCTCCTTTCTGGTGCTCAGCTCTCTGGATTCTAGCCAACTTGGCCTCCTCAAACTCTCAGCTCCAGGGGACCTGCCAGGCTCTGTTTGAGTTCCCTCTTACTGTGCTGCAGCCTGGAAATTTTGTCCTTTTAAAAAATAAGCTAGACAATCATAAAAATTCCTTCATTTTTTCACTCTTCTCAGGGAATATTATTCTCTTGCACTGCCTGTTCACTGTGTCTGAAAACCATTGTTTCATATATTTTTCAGCTTTTTCAAAGTTGTTTAAAGCAGGAGGGTAAATCCACACATGGAAGATTTGCCAGATTTAACAAAACACAAGGCAAAAAAACAAAACAAAACAAAAAAGGCAAAAAAACCCAAAAAACTACAAGGAAAGACTCTTTTAAATCTGAATATCAGACCAACAGCAAATACTTTTTATTATAATCCATACTTAGAGTATAATTATATCTGAAATTCAAATTTAATGGGGCTTCTTAGATTTTATCTGGTGACCTTAATCCCTATTAATCCATCATGTCTGAAGCAGAAGTCCCCAGAGACTCTTTTAGGTACAGGAGCTGTATTCTTGTTTGTAAATCCACTCACTTCAGTATGAAATATTCACTAAGCTCCTACACTGCACTCATCAGAATGAGATGATGTAGGGAGGGATCTCCTTGAGGAGATACCAAATTGACAGCAAAGACCAAACAAGCATATATAAGACGAATAAATTCTCAGTTGATCTATAATACTAAGCATGAATGCCACAGGAATTCAGAAGAGTTGAAGACCAAGATGAACTAAAGTAGCCAGAAAACCCAGGAGACATGGTTAATAAGAAAAAGTGAAGGATGAAAAAGCTATATTCAGACAGGGGAGGAACAATGGTGCTCAGTCTGCCTAAGGAAGTAAGACACAGATGCGGGATAGGGTCAGCATCATTCTGGACAGGGAATACAGTGACCTGCACAAAAGATGCTGTGGAAGAGTCATTATAAACAAGTGAGCTGGTCTCAGGGCCTCTGAGAAGAGCTATCAACTGTCTCATTGCACAAGGAGAACTGGGTGAGAGCATGGGTGAGGACTGAAATCTATACTGCTTCAATTTCCAAGATACCAGCCTCTGTGCTGGGGCTCATCCAGTCAGAGGAAGGGAAGACTTTTCTAATTTTCAGGTTGTTATGGAACATCTGAGGCTCTGGGTGGCAGCTTTGGTGCCTTCCTTCTGAGTAGTCACAGTAAAATTACCTCTGGACAGCTGACCCAGATTGTTCAGTGTGAGTATCCCTTGCGGGGAAGGTAGGTGGAGATGTTGGGAGCACATCATTGCAAATCAACTGTACGCCATTTAAAAGAATGAAAGAAGAAGAATAGCCTTAAATCCAGTGCTGTGAATTCAAAGGCCTCTTGGGGCAGGAAGATAATGTGCTTGTGGAGAAGCTATCTAACAGATAGCTTTTTTCTCTGGAAAGTTTTTCAGAAGAAGCTGCAACTCTAGATTTTTAAGAAAAAATCTCCTAAACTTCAACTGTAGGCATAGTTTAAAAATATAAACCTGCCTCCCCACATGCAAAGGTACACCCCACAATACACAGTGCAGTCTTAACACTGTTTTAACCAAATAACACTCATCTGCAGGTGTGAATGCTACTAATGTGCTGTATTTCCTGGCCCTAGTCATTCTACACATAGGTACATTATCTACTGGAGGTCCCCCAGAAAGGAAGAGAAAGGGAAGAGGGAAGAAGAGGAGAACCAAGGCAAAAACTACCCAATGTGGCAATGTGGATGAATGGATTTTGGAAGACATGAACTGAAATATCTACTTTCTCTCCCCTCTCATTCATCAGCTTGTTCTTAAAAGAATGAAGTGGGGCTTCCCTGGTGGTCCAGTGGTTAAGAATCTGCCTGCCAGTACAGGGGAGAGAGGCTCGATCCCGGTCTGGGAAGATTCCACATGCTAGAGAGCAACTAAGTCAGTACCCCACAGCTACTGAGCTCACCCTGCAACTACTGGAGCCCGGGTGCCTAGAGCTTGGGCTCCAAAACAAGAGAAGCCACTGCAGTGAGAAGCTCTCACACAGCAAGGAAGCATAGCCCCCGCTCCCTTCAACAAGAGAAAGTCCAAGTACAGCAATGAAGATCCACCACTGCAGGAAAAAAAAAGAATGAAGCAACAGATGCAGACTTAACTGGTTGGAGCAATAGTTTTGTATTTAGTTTCACCACCAAAATTTCAGACTAGTATTCCTCTCTGGAGATGTGGAGATTATGAGTTGTAATGATGAACCTTTACAGTAAAAAACCTGTATCACATCTTCACCAGCTTGAAATTTCTTGCAACAAGAAAAAAAAAAACCCCTAAAGCAAATGACCACCTGTGACAAATATCAGATTTGTGAAAAGACTGTCAGCAGTACGGTATAGCATTTTTTTCTTCCACGTGTAGAAATGACCAATTGTGCCGTCTAAAACAGAACTAAACTAAATGATATTAAACTAGGGACTTCCCTCCCAGGTGGTGGTAGGGGTAAAGAATCTGCTGATAATGCAAGAGACTCAAGAGACACAGGTGCAGGTTCGATCCCTGGGTCAGGAAGATCCCCTGGAGGAGGGCATGGCAATCCACTCCATTATTCTTGCCTGGAAAATTCCATGGACAGAGCAGCCTGGTGGGCTACAGTCCGTCAAGTTGCAAAGAGTCGGACATGACTGAGTAACTAAGCACAAAGGCAGTCAAACTAAACTAGATGCCTCCATGGAAGGTGAACCTATATCTGTAGCTCCTCTGGGAATGAAAATAATGAACTCAGTCTTAAAAATGAAGGATTGCTACCTTCTTTCTCTTAAGAAATACTTGACTTTTCAAATCATTGCTGCTGAGCTGCAGTAAATGTATATCTTATCTGTTTGGCTACTGCCTGCATTGATCTATCTGTGTGAACCACGGAGTTCCTTTCTAGTTTTATGCTATATTAGAGCAATGGTTGGGAGGCGGGAGTCTAATGCACTATTAAAAACACAATTTTTAAGGAAAAAGTGCAATTTTAAGGACAGCCAATCCTCTTACCTGAATCTTTCTAGTTAGTCACATTGCAAAGAATTTTCTCTTCCTTTGCCAAATTGAAGGCTACAGCATAAAAGAAGCACCAGAGGGCACTAGTCTCACAGGGAAACCAGCTCACAGAACCACAAAAGATGGAGGCTGCCTCTGAATTTATCTGTCAGTGTTCTTTCACATTTAAATGAGACAAGTATTCTCTAGGCTTTTGTCATTTGTGAGTGAATAACGACCTTGTTCCTGAGACATCACAAGCTTTACAGAATTAATATGCTAGACCTACCAACTTCCTCTATGGCAAGTGTTTTTTCAGTCACTAAGTTGTGACTCTTTCGTGACGCCATGGACTGTAGCCCTCCAGGCTCCTCTGTCCAAGGGATTTCCCAGGCAAGAAGACTGGAATGGGTTGCCATTTCCTTCTCCAGGCGATCTTCTTGACCCAGAGATCAAACCTGCAAGTCCTGCATGTGGGATTCTTTGCCACTGAGCCATCTGGGAAGCTCCCATGGCAAGTGGCAACTGTATTGGATAGTATTTTACACAAGGTTAGATATGGGGGCAGGATGCGGCAGGAGGCAGGAGGACAGATGGTGATGTGAACTTAGGTCAAAGAACTGTGGAGATTTATTCTTGTTTTTGCTTAATCTGCTTACCTGAATGGTGACATTGTCGGGTTCATACCTAGGTGAGATCTGAGCCAGGAATTTGGTCAGTTTTAGATAAAATCTTTGTTTGCACTTGACTGAAGTTTTTCAAGTTTACACTGAATGCTGCTGCCAAGAGATCAGGAATCTCATACCTCCTTCCTAATGTTCACCGTGTCACCCCACCCCATCCCCAGAAAAATATATTATCTAATTAAAGATGATATACTTGCTATGCAAATGCACCTTCAAGACAAATTCTTTGGCTGTCCCTTCCAGAAAAGGTGTTACTTTCAAGCTCTCTCTTTATGGAAATTCCAGCATCACTACTGCTTATTTGTTGATTCATTGATTTTTTCCAGAGAACTTTCCCTAATAATCCAATTCATTTGTCGTATAAAGGCAAGGCCTCTGCATCCACTTCCTCATTTGCCACAAGGGGCAGAAAAATTCACAAGGAAATTTGGGTAGTAGTCATCTTTATCAAGTGTTGCTGTGACATAAAAGATTAATTACTAAAGATAACATTCATTCTCAAAGTACTAAGGTACATGGTGATGTATCCAAAGAGCCAGCTAGCTAGTTAAACTCCCTTTTAGATGGCGTTCAGCCTGTAGATTTTCTCAGGGCAGAGAAACTTATCATGTTTGGCCATATCGGAAGCAGCCAGTTAACCAGATGTAACTTGAAACTTTGACATGATTACATAGTGGCAACTTGTACTGTAAGTGTATTGTCCTATCGCCCGCATGCTGAGATACTGCCCCATTCTAAACAAGATGTCTGGCTTAATGGGGATATCCTCTAAAAATATTTAAACTAAAACAGGCTGACATCATAGGGGAAGGCTGTGTTCCTTGTATTTGTATTTCTAACTTCCCGGGCCATACCCGATGAAAGCCACTGGATGTTGCTTAATAATGATAACAGTGGATTACATACAGTGGTTGGCAAAGGGAGAACAAATGATTAGATCATCCAGGCAACTCATCTCTCCAGCCAAGCAGAGTCCCCAGATAGGGAATCTAACACTTTTTTTTAAGGCAGAGGGCCAAGTTGCAAGAACCACACTGACTTCGTTGTGCTGTCTTCTCTGGCAACAGACAGAGCGCCAAATCTGTTTTAGTTGGCTGCACTCATGCCCTACTTAAGTCCTTAAATGGGAGCTTCCAGCTCAGTACTGCTCTTTTCTTTAGAGATAACCAATGTTGAAAGGTAATTAACTCTTGTAAATGATGCCTGCACAAAACTCAAGGTCAGGTTACCACAGAGAACACCTTGACAGGACAAGACCAACAAGGAGAAAAGTCCTAGAGAGCCCTCCCATCTGGACAGGCTGTGGACTGTACTGTGTAAACTCTGGCTCAGAAAGGGCTATTGTTCCAGGCTTATTTATTCACCTGATTGGATTTAATCAATAGCCCAGCTGAAATGCTTGATTTCTCACATCCTAGGCTTTGGTCTTTTTATGAACTAGGGAGTCTACCTTGTTTCCGAGTATATTTTCTTCTTGGAGTCAAATATATATATGGCTAATTCAGATTCTCAAAGTGTATTTTATAATTTCTGGAGGTGACAGGCTGGGACTATCCAGACTGGCTGTCAGATTCCCACTCCAATTTGGACTTTGTTGTGAAGAACACAGTAGTCTCAGTCAAGAAACATTTTACACCTCAGAGTCACCCATGCTTTTAGACTCATGGTGGGACCCAGGATGGTGAGTCAGGGTGCTCAGTCTCTCTGGCTGTCTCTTTCTTTGGGAAGGTGAGTGGTAAGGACCATGTGATCCTGGAACTCTCAGTGGTCTCCTCCCCTGTCTGTGGGGCTTCCCTGGTGGCTCAGATGGTAAAGCGTCTGTCTACAATGTGGGAGACCTGGGTTTGAGCCCTGGGTTGGGAAGATCCCCTGGAGAAGGAAATGGCAATCCACTCCAGTACTATTGCCTGGAAAATCCCATGGACAGAGGAGCCTGGTAGGCTACAGTCTATGGGGTCACAAACAGTCGGGTCTGTAGAAGATGTTATTCAACAAAGCCAACAGGTGTCTCTGGATCTAGTTGTATCTAAAGCCCTAGACCGTTGGACTTCCCAGTTAAGCTGGGAAATGACTACCCCCTTTTCTCCCTTAAGCAACTTGGAATTGAATTGCTATTAGAAGCAACATGATTGATGGAAAAAATTATCAAGATAGTACCACATTATGGACTAGATATAAGGACAGAAAGCCCCAGAAAGAGAACAGGAGACTGACAGTAGATTGTTTATAAAGAAGCTATATTCAGACTTACAATGAGTATGACTTACTTCACAGTGAACTTGCTGAATTGGTTGAAGTTTTGCAGGGTTACATCTGTTATCCTTTAACATTTCATGGAGGACTGAGGAAGTGGCAGCATACTGGGAAAAGAGCCAACATAAAATGGTTGTGTAATAAAAGGGAAAAGGTTTAGTTTGGAAAATTAAAGACCTATAAGCTCAACTTTTATAGCAAGAGAAAAAATTGCCACAGTGAATAATGTGACTAGAACAAGATATTGACTTTAGTGAACTATATTTCCCTCAGGCCAATCTAGTATTTTAATCTATTGACAAATGATAGGTAAATTATATCTGTATGTTAGCACTGGGACCAGTGGTACACAGCCAAGCTGAAGAAGCCATGACAAGACTGGGTCGCAAGGTGGGAGTAAGGGGGGATGTAGACCACAGCTAGGGACATACTTCGTTCCAGGGTCTAAAGCCAAAGGGATTAAGATAATCTAAGATGTTGTGCCTTTTTCTGTTTCTTAAAAAAATTGAATTTCCAACCAAAGACCTATGAAGACTGTTTGGTTCCTCTGAGAGCCTTTCTTTGCCCATCATTCAGAGAACAGTCATTAGATGATGGCTTTGTGCAGTACTTATTTATTAATTCTTCATTCATTCATTCACCACTTATTAAATGAGGTGTAAAGAAAATAAAAACGATGAACAGTTGGTTAAGTTTTTTCCCAATGAGAAATATGCGTCTGAGAACATTTTGATTATGATCTAATTATTACTGACTTTTATATTAAAAATTATCAAAAGAATAACAACAATTGAGATTTAACTACTTCCTTAAGTACTTTTAAGATTTGGTGTAAACTAGGACAAGAATTCAAAAAAAAAAAATCCACCTCTTTTTTAAATTTTATTTTTAATTGAAATTTAATTGCTTTATAATATTGTGCTGATTTCTGCCATACAGCAACATAAATTACCCATAGGTATACATATGTCCTCTCCCTCTTGAACCTCCCTCCTACCTCCCACCCCATCCCCACCCCTCTAAGTTGTTAGCTCTACTTTGAGTTCCCTGAGTCATACAGCAAATTCCCATTGGCTTTTTAAATTATGACTTGGCTTCATTTTGACTTCTTAAAGTTTAGATGTCATTCCAGTCTGGTCTATAGATCCTAGATTTCTGACTTTTTAACTTACTGCTTTATAGTTTCTATATATTGCAAGCCAGTACCCTGCTCTTACCAACTAGAAGTGCTGCTTTATCTGCAACTTTGTTTTTGTCATAGTCAGAAGTAAAACCAACATGAAGCAAAACATATGGAGAAAAGATTATTTCAGTCTTTCCACTGTTTGCTTCTATTTTTACTTCCCTTATAAATTACTAAAATGTTATTCTTGAAAAGATGTTTCTGGAAATAGAACTGCCTTATGATCCAGCAATCCCACTGCTGGGCATACACACTGAGGAAACCAGAAGGGAAAGAGACACGTGTACCCCAATGTTCATCGCAGCACTGTTTATAATAGCCAGGACATGGAAGCAACCTAGATGTCCATCAGCAGATGAATGGATAAGAAAGCTGTGGTACATATACACAATGGAGTATTACTCAGCCATTAAAAAGAATACATTTGAATCAGTTCTAATGAGGTGGATGAAACTGGAGCCTATTATACAGAGTGAAGTAAGCCAGAAGGAAAAACACCAATACAGTATACTAATGCATATATATGGAATTTAGAAAGATGGTAACAATAACCCGGTGTACGAGACAGCAAAAGAGACACTGATGTATAGAACAGTCTTTTGGACTCTGTGGGAGAGGGAGAGGGTGGGAAGATTTGGGAGAATGACATTGAAACACGTAAAATATCATGTAAGAAATGAGATGCCAGTCCAGGTTCGATGCACGATACTGGATGCTTGGGGCTAGTGCACTGGGACGACCCAGAGGGATGGTATGGGGAGGGAGGGAGGAGGGTCTAGGATGGGGAACACATGTATACCTGTGGCGGATTCATTTTGATATTTGGCAAAACTAATACAATTATATAAAGTTTAAAAATAAAAGAAAAAAAAAAGAAAATAATATATTGTAAAAAAAAAAAAGAAAAGAAAAGATGTTTCTACATCACTCCCACTTTCTGTGACTTTCCATTATTGTATATGTTCTTTTGTAAAATAGCTCATTAAAAAAGCTTCATTTAAATATCTGACAAGCTTCTATATCTTAAATGAACTTTCACTTAAGAACGTAAGGTAAAACATCCAATTTGAATATATTTTAAGCAGTTACTATGTAATTTCCTTATGCCTGTATACCAATGTCTCTACAAGATGAGTCAGTGGGTGGTTTATTTATTCATCGATTAATTCAGTAAATTACTCAGAAGCAACATTGAACAATGAGTTGTAATAGGTTAAATCCAGATGAGACACCAACTTGTATAAAACTCATCAAGAGAGTCAGAGGGTTCAAGGAATCTATGCAATGTCAAACAGCAGGTAAGTGGCCAGGTTGAGACTTTAACCCAGCTCTGTTTGATACCAATTCCTCTACTCATGCAGATTCAAAAGTCATCTTCAGAGACTGGGGAGTAGAATTTGTGAATGACAGTTCCAAGACATACAAGCAGAGAAGTACAAGGACCTAGATTCATCTGTAATACCTAGTTCCTGGCTGCATCACTTCAAAAGAAAACTATGGATTAAGGTATTATTAAAGCAAAGAATTGCATTCAATGGCTTTTCAAATCATCTCTTGCCACCTTAAGTTCATTATCCATTACCAGGCTTCCACTTCTCCCTAAACATTTCAATTTCAAGAGTTAAGCTGAACAGTGAGGAGTTCTATCATATTTTGATTAACAAAAAGTCTTTTACAGTGATGGGTGCCTATTTCCCCCAAACACCAAAAGCAAACTTCAAATACCATTCCCACTGACACCTCTTTCAAAGACAAATAGCAGCAACAAAACCCAATAAAATTTGGCTCTAGCAGGCTTGATGTTTAAGCCAGATCTGTGCTTGGTTTCCCAGGCCGAAGAGGGATGCAGTTAGCTAGGTTTCAACACTTCACGGCACTGAAGGACAATGGAACAAAGAGCTTCAAAATAAAAATCATGCATTTGATAGAAAACAGCTCCAACTGCTGCTTGGCTTACTAACTAGACATTCTGTCTGTTTCGACATGCTCTGAACAAACACAGGAAGTACCACCCGGTGTGAATGAAGAGACATTTTCCCCTGTAGGGCCAAAAAGAGTAACACCTGAAGGTGTTAGGATCACTGTGATTTTGGACACCATCAAGAGTTGGGGCTTATAGGGGTTCTCGTTTTTATAGCTTCACAGGGAGCCCTTTTCTTTCCCAGGAATCCTCTCCAGAGGGAGAGGCTGTAAAGAATTTTCCTGAATGTGATGAATGTCAGCACATTCCCTGCTAGACCACACATTCCATTCTTATCAAATGAAACTGACCTGTTTGCCCCAGCTTGTTCTCCTTGTTCATCACTGTGATTAATTTAAAGTTCTCAGTGATGCAGGTTTCTAGATGAATTGCACAGGTCATTTCAGATGGCAAATGTGTACTTCCATCGTCTCCTTATCCTATGGAGGTCATGCACTGGCTTACAAGAATGAGGATTTTAAAAATAGTTGGCTTACATTCAGATCTGTATCCTACAAAATGCTCTGCCCAGACTGGCCCCTCTCCTTTCAGTTGGCAGAGATCCACCTCTTCCTACTCGTTTTCTGTTTAATACCAAGTGACTCAAGTGGGAGTCATGACCAAGACGAAACGTTTACCACATACTTCAAGTTTTTTTTTTTTTTTTAATGAAAGCATTTTTTTGGCCAATAGAAGCAAACAGGATTCATGAGAGTCCTTGAGTTGACATTGAATAAGCCCCTGAGCCACGCTTAGCCACTAAAGACTTCCAAGTTCATTGGAACTGATACATGCTGCTGAGCTTCTGGTGAACAAAATTATTGTTCCATTCGCCATCACTGTCAAAGGGAACAAAGTATACAAAATAAAATCTGATCAGAAATCACCCTTTGCATGTACATTTCTGCATCAGAACAATTCAACAATGATTGAAATTGGATTTCTGTACCCTTAAACTTTGTCAGAGCTTTTAAGGGGTCCAGGTTATGGAGAATGGGTTAATTCATGTTTCCATCTTCTCCCTTTTTAAGATTTGGTCTTCTTACTGAGGTACTTTAGGATTAGATAAAAAGGAAAAAAATTGTTCTTATGAACATCTAGGTAGTCCAAATATCCACATGGAGAGCAAATGCTGATGAAGGCTGGGACTAAGGCAGTGCAAAAGGATTAGAGAGGGGAAAAGCCACATTTCAAAGACATTTCTGAGATGGAAATGACAAGATTGGTTGTGGATGAGGATTAAGAAGTCAACAGAGTTTTCTAGTCTGGGAAACTAGGTTAATGGTGGCAGTTCCCTCTCTCTGCCCATTTCTCTCTCTCTCTGTGTCCTTTCTGTCTACCTATTTTCTTCATGATGCTTCATCTCTGTGTCTCTCATTCTCTTGTTTGGTCAGCTTCTGTCTACATTCAAGCTCCAATTCCCTTTCTCTGCGGATCAACTTCTTCACCATCTACATTTGCTCTGCTGCCTGGTTGCTTCATATAACAAGTGCCTTTGACTTTCCATAACCCTCATTAAATCCCACAAAATTCTTTCATTTTCCATCCCAGCTCCTTATAAAGTTTGTTCTGTGTTTCTTTATTCAAATTTCCACTAAGCTCTGATCAGACAAGCTCTTCTTTTTATGATGGTTCAGAGAGTATTTTGTCCTGGTTGCTTATCAGAGTCAGCTAAAGTGCTTTTAAAAATCATCTGTGGGTGGGCCCATCCTGGACCTACTGACTCAGAATATTTGGGGCTGGAAAGCACAGCATGTGTATTTGTTTTAAAATCCTAGTGGTGATACTGATACCTAAATATGCTTGAGACTGCTGCCATAGGTTATAGCTCATGGCGAAGACCTTAGGTCAGTTTAGTTCAGTTCAGTCACTCAGTTGTGTCCAACTCTTCGCAACCCCATGGACTGCAGCATGCCAGGCTTCCCTGTCCATCACAAACTCCCAGAGCTTACTCAAATTTACATCTATTGAGTCAGTGAGGCGATCCAACCATCTCATCCTTTGTTGCTCCCTTCTCCCTCCTTCAATCTTTCCCAGCAAAAGGCTCTTTTCCAATGAGTCAGTTCTTCCCATCAGGTGACCAAAGTATTGGAGTTTCAGCTTCAAAATCACTCCTTCCAATGAATATTCAGGACTGATTTCCTTTAGGATCGATTGGTTGGATCTCCTTGCAGTCCAAGAGATTCTCAAGAGTCTTCTCCAACACCACAGTTGAAAAGCATCAATTCTTCGGTGCACAGCTTTTGTTATAGTCCAACTCTCACATTCATACATGACCACTGGAAAAACCATAGCTTTGACTAGATGAACCTTTGTTGGCAAAGTAATCTCTGCTTTTTAATATGCTGTCTATGTTGGTCATAGCTTTTCTTCCAAGAATCAAGCATCTTTAACTTCATGGCTGCGGTCACCATTTGCAGTGATTTTGGAGCCCCCTAAAATAAAGTCTGTCACTGTTTCCATTGTTTCCCCATCTATTTGCCATGAAGTGATGGGACTGGATGCCATGACCTTAGTTTTCTGAATGTTGAGTTTTAAGCCAACTTCTTCACTCTCCTCTTTCACTTTCATCAAGAGGCTCTTTGGTTCTTCTTTGCTTTCTGCCATAAGGGTGGTGTCATCTGCATATCTGAAGTTATTGATATTTCTCCTGGCAATCTTGATTCCAGCTTGTGCTTCATCCATCCCAGCATTTTGCATGATGTACTCTGCATATAAGTTAAATAAGCAAGGTGACAATATACAGCCTTGATGTACTCCTTTCCCTATTTGGAACCAGTCTGTTGTTCCATGTCCATTTCTAACTGTTGCTTCTTGACCTGCATACAGATTTTTCAGGAGGCAGGTCAGGTGGTCTAGTATTCCCATCTCTTTCAGAATTTTCCATAGTTTGTTATGATCCACACAGTCAAAGTCTTTGGTGTAATCAATAAAGCAGAGTAGATGTTTTTCTGGAACTCTCTTGCTTTTTTGGTGATCCAACGGATGTTGGCAATTTGATCTCTGGTTCCTCTGCCTTTTCTAAATCCAGCTTGAACATCTGGAATTTCACGGTTCACATACCGTTGAAGCCTGGCTTGGAGAATCTTGATCACTACTTTGCTAACATGTGAGATGAGTACAATGGTGCAGTGGTTTGAACATTCTTTGGTGTTGCCTTTCTTTGGGATTGGAATGAAAACTAACTTTTTCCAGTCCTGTGGCCACTGCTGAGTTTTCCAAATTTGCTGGCGTATTGAGTGCAGCACTTTCACAGCATCATCTTTCAGGATTTGAAATAGCTCAACTGGAATTCCATCCCCTCCACTAGCTTTGTTCATAGTGATGCTTCCTAAGGCCCACTTGACTTTGCATTCCAGCATGTCTGGCTCTAGGTGAGTGATCACATCATCATGGTTATCTGGGTCATGAAGATCTTTTTTGTACAGTTCTTTGTGTATTCTTGCCACCTCTTCTGAATAGCTTCTGTGAGGTCCATACCATTTCTGTCCTTTATTGTGCCCATCTTTGCATGAAATATTCCCTTGGTACCTCTAATTTTCTTGAAGAGATCTCTAGTCTTTCCCATTCTATTGTTTTCCTTTATTTCTTTGCACTGATCACTGAGGAAGGCTTTCTTGTCTCTCCTTGCTATCTTTAGAACTCTGCATTCAAATGGGTGTATCTTTCCTTTTCTCCTTTGCCTTTAGCTTCTCTTCTTTTCTCAGCTATTTGTAAGGCCTCCTCAGACAACCATTTTACCTTTTTTGCATTTCTTTTTCTTGGGGATGGTCTTGATCACTGCCTCCTGTACAATGTCATGAACTTCCATCCATAGTTCTTCAGGCACTCTAACAGTTCTAATCCCTTGAATCTGTTTGTCACTTCCACTGCATAATCGTAAGTGATTTGATTTAGGGCATACCTGAATGGTCTAGTGGTTTTCCCTACTTTCTTCAATTTCAGTCTGAATTTGGCAGTGAGTTTATGATCTGAGCCACACTAAGCTCTTAGTCTTGTTTTTGCTGACTGTATAGAGCTTTCCATCTTTGGCTGCAAAGAATATAATCAATCTGATTTTGGTATTGACCATCTGGTGATGTCCATGTGTAGAGTCTTCTCTTGTGTTGTTGGACAAGAGTGTTTGTTATGACCAGTGCGTTCTCTTGGCAAAACTGTTAGCCTTTGCTTCATTTTGTACTCCAAGGCCAAATTTGCATGTTACTCCAGGTATCTGTTGACTTCCTTCTTTTGCATTCCAGTCCCCTATAATGAAAAGTACATCTTTTGGGGGATGTTAGTTCTAGAAGGTCTTGTAGGTCTTCATAGAATCATTCAACTTCAGCTTCTTCAGCATCACTGTTTGGGGTATAGACTTGGATTACTGTGATATTGAATAGTTTGCCTTGGAAACCAACAGAGATCATGCTGTTGTTTTTGAGATTGCATCTGCATATTGCATTTTGGACTCTTTTGTTGACTATGAGGGTTACTCTATTTCTTTTAAGGGATTCTTGCCCACAGTAGTGGATATAATGGTCATCTGAGTTAAATTCACCCATTCCAGTCCATTTTAGTTCACTGATTCCTAAAATGTCGATATTCACTCTTGTTGCCATCTCCTGTTTGACCATTTCCAGTTTACCTTGATTCACGAACCTAACTTTCCAGGTTCCTATGCAATATTGCTCTCTACAGCATCAGACTTTACTTCCATCACCAGTCACATCCACAACTAGATGTTGTTTTTGCTTTGGCTCTATCTCTTCATTTTTCTGGGGTTATTTCTCCACTCTTCTCCAGTGGCATATTGGGTACCTACTGACCAGGGGAGTTCATCTTTCAGTGTCCTATCTTTGTGCCTTTTCATACTGTTCTTGGGTTTCTCAAGGAAAGAATACTGAAGTAGCTT
Source organism: Bos indicus (assembly GCF_029378745.1). NCBI lineage: Eukaryota > Metazoa > Chordata > Mammalia > Artiodactyla > Bovidae > Bos > Bos indicus. Next base: position 79,614,930 of record NC_091761.1, read on the forward strand.
GCCATTCCCTTCTCCAGCTGACCATATTTTGTCAGACCTCCCACCATGACCTGTCCATCTTGGGTGGCCCTACATAGCATAGCTCATAGGTTCATTGAGTTAGACAAGGCTATGGTTCATGTGATCGGTTTGATTAGTTTTCTGTGATTGTGGTTTTCATTCTGTCTGCCCTCTTATGGAGAAGGATAAGAGGCTTATGGAAGCTTCCTGATGGGAGAAACTGACTGAGAGGGAAACTGACTGAGACTGCGGGTCCGTGTTCCCTCCCTGTTGTTTGACCCGAGGCTAAACTATGGTGGAGGTAATGAAGATAATGGCGACCTCCTTCAAAAGGTCCAGTGCATGCACTACCCACTCAGTGCCCCCAACCCTGCAGCAGGCCACCACAGACCCACGCCTCCACCGGCGACTCCTGGATACTCATGGGCAAGTCTGGGTCAGTCTCTTACAGGGTCACTGTCCTTTCTCCTGGGTCCTGGTGTGCAGTGTTTTGTTTGTGCCCTCCAACAGTCTGTTTCCACAGTCCTGTGTAAATTCTGGAGGCCCTTTTATGGGGTTAACGGCGACCTCCTCCAAGAGGGTTTATGCTATACTCAGGTCTGCTGCATCCAGAGCCCCTGCCCCTGCGGCAGGCCACTGCTGACACATACCTCTGCAGGAGACAGTCAAACACTCAAAGGCCATGTCTGGCTCAGTCTCTGTGGGTTCTCCTGGTGCACACAAGGTTTTGTTTGAGCCTTCCGAGCGTCTCTGACAGGTATGGGGTTTGATTCTAAATGCAATTTTGCCCCTCCTACTGTCTTTTTGGGGCCTTTTCCTTTGCCCTTGGACGTGGGGTATCTATTTTTGGTGGGATCCAACATTCTGCTATTGATAGTTGTTCAGCCATGAGTTGTAATTTTGGAGTTCTCATAGGAGAAGATGAGTGCATGTCCTTCTACTTCACCATCTTGGATATCCGTGGGTCAAGTGCTAATAATTATTCCAGTTTCAACTGGGGAGGGGAAAGAGAGAGAGGAGCAGGGTGCACAAAACATGACCACCCAGGAGCTCTGAGTAGAGGGATCCTCTTAGAACTGGCTGTGGTCATTTAGGCACCATGATATATATTTTCTACAGTAGTCTTGAGAGGGGTAATATGTTAAAGCATACACTTATAGGACCTTCTCGTGGGTTCCACGGTAGAATACAGAGGAGGCTGTCTCTAGTCTTGATGGGAGGAGTAAGGGGAAAGCTTCCTGGCAAGGTGACACCTGAGCTGAGCCCTGGGGGAGCATTAGTGGTTAGTCTGGTGAGACAATGAGAAAAGGGGCTGCAGGCAGATGAGAACAGCATATTCAAAGCACAGAAGGAGGTTTGGGGGCAAGATAGCAAGATGAGTTCACACTTTCACACTTTGGGCATCTTCTGCCACCCTTTCCCAAATTCGTATCAGAAAACTCTTCAATTTCTTTATTCTGATAGTGATTTAAGTCTCCAACAGAACTTGTAAGGATAGTGAGAGATGAGGCTGGAGAGGTATGCAGAAGCTATCATGAAGCTTCATAACTTCAGTCAATTAAGATAGTAGTTACCATAGTAGAAGAGTAGTTACTATTTATTAAGCAACTACATACCAGACACTTGATGCGCGATATTTCATTTAACACTCACGGAATCCAGAAAGTCAGTACTATTATACTCATGTTACACACAAAGCAACAGAGACTCATGTAGCTTAAATTTACTTGTCACAGTAAGAAAGCTATGAAACAGCAGGGCTGGATTTTTTAATCTAATCATTCAAGTTTTCAGCCTTAACACTTTTTTCTTTAAAAAAGCAGGAGGGTGGGGGAATGCTATATTTGGAAATGAAGAAAAAAGAAACAAACATTTATGTGGCTTAAGATATGGCCTGTTGGGATTATGTCAGCACTCAATGTGGTTTAAAGTATTCATGATCATATCTTTACAGGTAAATGTTATAAATATTTTATATCTTCTATTTTTGTTCTTTTCAAACATTTTAGGGAAAAAAAAAAAGTATTTTCATGAAGCAGAACTTGGTGTTAATGCCCAGAAGGTAAAGTAAATGAAAAGGGAGTGTCTCAGGGTGCTTGGAGGTGGGAGGTTGATGAAGTGTCAGCATCCTTCGTTCTCTCCTCTCAGCCATTTCCCCCAAACTCAGGGACTCTACGGCTCTCGTCTACAGCCCCCAATAATATTTAGAATCCTAAACATTTGTCTACATACGGTTCAAGCAAATGGATCCAGGAAATAGAGAAATGCCATGTGTAAGTGACAGAGGTGTATCTTTGCCAAGGTGGAAGTCTGTGGCCGTGCAGAGGGCCCTGGTCACCCAGTGGACCTACTCCTGTGTTGTCATAGGTGCTCCTGTGACCTAGAGGAGGGCAGAACCAATCACAGACCTGGTTTAATGCCTACCACCAGGATAGCCACCTCCTTAGTGAGGTCCTGACTTTTGTTCTCAGGGTCATGGAAGGAAACAGTGAGATTATACCTTATTTTGAGACTTATTTATTTACTTTTGGCAGTCTTTGTTGCTGCGTGAACTTTTCTCTAGATATGGTGAGCTGAAGCTGCTCTCTAGTTGCAGTGCATGGCGGTGGCATGTAGGATCTTCCAGGACCAGGGAGTGAACCTGTGTCTCCTGCACAGGTGGGCAGATTCTTTACTGATGAGCCCCCAGGGAAGCCCAGTTATACTTTACTTTAGATGGGAAATTGCCATAACTCTTTTTGGAAAAGTTCCCAATTAGACACAGCAAATGATAAAGTCACCGAGGAATAATGCCCCGTGGCTGGTGCTCTTTGTTTCAGGATTCTTCCCAAGGGCGGGGGCAGAAAGCATCATGAAGTAATTCACACCTGTCCAAACATAAATTGTTTTATTGCCGGCACAAGCCAGACTTAAATCTCTGCTCCTCTTGGGAGGTACGGGGGGTTTCAGCACAGCACACTGTGATGACCAGTGGCCTGTTTTGCTGGGATGGAAGAGGCTCTTAGGAAGTGGGATTTTTAGTAGTGAAACGAAGGGAGTCCTAGGAAAACCAAAACAAATTGAATCACCTTACCACAGCTCAACCTATCACAAAACTTCAGGGTGTTAACTGGCTCCAGTTATGGCCAGATCCTTTGGAGTTCCAGAGGCACAAATCAGAGCCTCAGCCTTACTGAACATCAAAAAGGGTTTTAAACTGAAGAAAGTAGGGAAAACCACTAGACCATTCAGGTATGACCTAAATCAAATCAACAAAAAGATTAAAGGGATTAGATCTGATAGAGTGCCTGAAGAACTATGGACAGAGGTTTAAGACATTGTACAGGAGGCAGTGATCAAGACCATTCCCAAGAAAAAGAAATGCAAAAAGGTAAAATGGTTGTCTGAGGAGGCCTTACAAATAGCTGAGAAAAGAAGAGAAGCTAAAGGCAAAGGAGAAAAGGAAACATATACCCATTTGAATGCAGAGTTCTAAAGATAGCAAAGAGAGACAAGAAAGCCTTCCTCAGTGATCAATGCAAAGAAATAAAGGAAAACAATAGAATGGGAAAGACTAGAGATCTCTTCAAGAAACTTAGAGGTGTGAGGGGAACATTTCATGCAAAGATGGGCACAATAAAGGACAGAAATGGTATGGACCTCACAGAAGCAGAAGATATTCAGAAGAGGTGGCAAAAATACACAAAGAACTGTACAAAAAAGATCTTCATGACCCAGATAACCATGATGATGTAATCACTCACCTAGAGCCAGACATGCTGGAATGCAAAGTCAAGTGGGCCTTAGGAAGCATCACTATGAACAAAGCTAGTGGAGGGGATGGAATTCCAGTTGAGCTGTTTCAAATCCTGAAAGATGATGCTGTGAAAGTGTTGCACTAAATATGCCAGCAAATTTGGAAAACTCAGCAGTGGCCACAGGACTGGAAAAAGTTAGTTTTCATTCCAATCCCAAAGAAAGGCAACACCAAAGAATGTTCAAACCACTGCACCATTGTACTCATCTCACATGCTAGCAAAGTGATGCTCAAGATTCTCCAAGCCAGGCTTCAGCAGTACATGAACTGTGAAATCCCAGATGTTCAAGCTGGTTTTAGAAAAGGCAGAGGAACCAGGGATCAAATTGCCAACATCCGTTGGCTCATCAAAAAAGCAAGAGAGTTCCAGAAAAACATCTACTTCTGCTTTATTGACTACACAAAAGCCTTTGACTGTGTGGACCACAATAAACTGTGGAAAATTCTGAAAGAGATGGGAATATCAGACCACCTGACCTATCTCTTGAGAAACCTATATGCAGGTCAAGAAGCAACAGTTAGAACTGTACATGGAACAACAGACTGGTTCCAAATAGGAAAAGGAGTACGTCAAGGCTGTATATGGTCACCCTGCTTATTTAATTTCCATGCAGAGTACATCATGAGAAATGCTGGGCTGGAAGAAGCACAAGCTGGAATCAAAATTGCGGGGAGAAATACCAATAACCTCAGATATGCAGATGACACCACCCTTATGGCAGAAAGTGAAGAGGAACTAAAAAGCCTCTTGATGAAAGTGAAAGAGGAGAGTGAAAAAGTTGACTTAAAGCTCAACATTCAGAAAAGTAAGATCATGGCATCTGGTCCCATCACTTCATGGCAGATAGATGGGGAAACAGTGGAAACAGTGGCTGACTTTATTTTTCTGGTCTCCAAAATCACCGCAAATGGTGATTGCAGCCACGGAATTAAAAGAGGCTTACTCCTTGGAAAGAAAGTTATGACCAGCCTAGATAGCATATTCAAAAGCAGAGACATTACTTTGCCAACAAAGGTCCATTTAGTCAAGGCTATGGTTTTTCCAGTGGTCATGTATGGATGTGAGAGTTGGACTGTGAAGAAAGCTGAGCACAGAAGAATTGATGCTTTTGAGCTCTGGTGTTGGAGAAGACTCTTGAGAGTCCCTTGGACTGCAAGGAGATCCAACCAGTCCATCCTAAAGGAGATCAGTCCTGGGTGTTCAATGGAAGGACTGATGCTGAAGCTGAAACTCCTGTACTTTGGCCACCTCATGCAAAGAGTTGACTCATTGAAAAAGACTCTGATGCTGGGAGGGATTGGAGGCAGGAGGAGAAGGGGACGACAGAGGATGAGATGGCTGGATGGCATCTCCAACTCGATGGACATGAGTTTGAGTGAACTCCGGGAGTTGGTCATGGACAGGGAGGCCTGGCATGCTATGATTTATGGGCTGGGAAAGAGTCAGACATGGCTGAGTGACTGAACTGAACTGAACTGAAAATCACTGCAGATGGTGACTGCAGCCATGAAATTAAAGGCACTTGATTCTTGGAAGAAAAGCTATGACCAACCTAGACAGCATATTAAAAAGCAGAGATATTACTTTGTCAACAAATGTCCATCTAGTCAAGGCTATGGTTTTTCCAGTAGTCATGTATGGATGTAAGAATTGGACTACAATGAAAGCTGAGCACTGAAGTATTGATGCTTTTGAACGTGGTGTTGGAGAAGACTCTTGAGAGTCCCTTGGACTGCAAAGAGATCCAATCAGTCCATCCTAAAGGAAATCAGTCCTGAATATTCATTGGAAGGACTGATGCTGTACCTGAAACTCCAATACTTTGGGCACCTGATGCAAAGAACTGACTCATTTGAAAAGACCCTGTTGCTGGGAAAGATTGAAGGCAGGAAGACCAGGGAACGTCAGAGGATGAGATGGCTGGATGGCACAACAGAATTTATGGACATGAGTTTGAGTTAACTCTGGGAGTTTGATTGACAGGGAAGCCTGGAGTGCTGCAGTCCACAGGGTCGCAAAGAGTTGCACACGACTGAGTGACTGAACTGAACCACTTTACACCCTTGGGGCAGGTCTTCCCAGGTGATGCAGTGGTAAAGAATCTGTTTGCAATGCAGGAGACATGAGTTCAATCCTTTGGTCAGGGAGATTCCCTGGAGGAAGGGATGGCAACCCACTCAAGTGTTCTTGCCTGGGAAGTTCCAAGGACAGAGGAGTCTGGTGGGCTACAATCCACGGGTCACAAAGAGTTGAACATGGCTCAATCCCTAAACAACAACAATACCTCTGGGGCAGCATGTGCAGGCTCTTCTTGCAGTTCCTAGAACCAACGTTGGAATCAAGATGTCTCTTGATTGCCTGCTCTCCTGACCTCGTCCCCTCCCCCATCCCAGTGCTTCCTTAGTTAAACTTTATCAAAACTTACCCTTTGGACTGGGTTCACAGGAACACTCCAATTCTTCCTTTGATGAGGAGAAGCATCATGACAGAGTCTGATTGAGTATGATGCTGGCAACATGATAGTTGTCCTTTCACAGGCAGCCCAAAGAAGAGGAGAGGAGAGGTCTGTCAGGACCGCTTCCTTGCCCACTCAGACCTGATATTCTGACTTTATTATCCACAGGATAGTGAGAAGTTCTCACTGTTCCTGAAAGGGGAAATGTAAGTCCAGTCCTTTGAGGTGTAATGGTCAATTGTAATCTCTTAAAAGTCTTAAGTGAAAGTGAAGTCACTCAGTCATGTCTGGCTCTTTGCAACCCCGTGGAATGTAGCCTACAAGGCTCCTCCCTCCATGGGTTTCATGCCAGGGCTCCCTGTCCATCACCAACTCCCAGAGTCCACCCAAACCCATGTCCATTGAGTAAGTGATGCCATCCAACTATCTCATCCTCTGTCATCCCCTTTTCCTCCTGCTCTCAAACTTTCCCAGCATCAGGGTCTTTTGAAATGAGTCAGCTTTTTGCATCAGGTGGCCAAAGTATTGGAGTTTCAGCTTCAACATCACTCCTTCCAATGAACACCCAGGACTGGTCTCCTTTAGGATGGACTGGTTGGATCTCCTTGCAGTCCAAGGGACTCTCAAGAGTCTTCTCCAAAACCACAGTTCAAAAGCATCAATTCTTAAGTGCTCAGCTTTCTTTATAGTCCAACTCTCACATCCATCCCTGACCACTGGAAAAACCATAGCCTTGACTAGACAGACCTTTGTTGGCAAAGTAATGTCTCTGCTTTTTAATATGCTGTCTAAGTTGGTCATCGGAGAAGGCAATGGCAACCCACTCCAGTCCTCTTGCCTGGAAAATCCCACGGGTGGAGGAGCCTGGTAGGCTGCAGTCCATGAGGTCGGGAAGAGTCGAACACGACTGAACGACTTCCCTTTCCCTTTTCCCTTTCATGCATTGGAGAAGGCCATGGCCATGGCAACCCACTCCAGTGTTCTTGCCTGGAGAATCCCAGGCACGGGGGAGCCTGGTGGGCTGCCGTCTATGGGGTCGCACAGAGTTGGACACGACTGAAGCGACTTAGCAGCAGCAGCAGCAGCAAGTTGGTCATAACTTTCCTTCCAAGGAGTAAACGTCATTTAATTCCATGGCTGCAATCACCATCTGCAGTGATTTTTTATCCCAGAAAAATAAAGTCAGCCACTGTTTCCCCATCTATTTGCCATGAAGTGATGGGACTGGATGCCATGATCTTAGTTAGTTGACATCTAATCTTACCGCATTGTGATCAGAAAAGATGCTTGAGATAATTTCGGTTTTTTTGAATTTACCAAGGCTAGATTTATGGCCCAGGATATGATCTATCCTGGAGAAGGTTCTGTATGCACTTGAGAAAAAGGTGAAATTCATTGTTTTAGGGTGAAATGTCCTATAGATATCATATGGTTTAACTGGTCCATTGTATCATTTAAAGTTTGTGTTTCTTTGCTAATTTTCTGTTTAGTTGATCTATCCATAGGTGTGAGTGGGGTATTAAAGTCTCCCACTGTTATGGTGTTACTGTTAATTTCCCCTTTCATATTTGTTAGCATTTGCCTTACATATTGTAGTGCTCCTGTGTTGTGTGCATATATATTTATAATTGTTATATTTTCTTCTTGGATTGATTCATTGATCATGATGTAGTGTCCTTTGTCTATTTTCACAGCCTTTATTTCAAAGTCTATTTTATCCGATATGAGTATTGCTACTCCTGCTTTCTTTTGGTCTCCATATGTGTGAAATATCTTTTTCCAGTCCTTCACTTTCAGTCTGTATGTGTCCCTAGGTTTGAGATGGGTCTCTTGTAGACAGCATACATAGGGGTCTTGTTTTTGTATCCATTCAGCCAGTCTTTGTCTTTTGGTTGGGGCATTCAATCCATTTACATTTAAGGTAATTATTGATAAGTATGACCCTATTGCCATTTACTTTGTTGTTTTGGGTTTGTGTTTATAATGCGTTTCTATGTTTCCTGTCTAGAGAAGCTCCTTTAGCATTTGTTGGAGAGCTGGTTTAGTGGTGCTGAATTCTCTGAGCTTTTGCTTGTCTGTAAAGCTTTTGATTTCTCCTTCATATTTGAATGAGATCCTTGCTGGGTATAGTAATCTTGGTTGTAGGTTTTTCTCTTTCATCATTTTAAGTATGTCCTGCCATTCCCTTCGGGCTTGAAGAGTTTCTGTTGAAAGATCAGCTGTTATCCTTATGGGAATCTCCTTGTGGGTTAATTGTTATTTTTCCCTTGCTGCTTTTAATATTTGCTCTTTGTGCTTGATCTTCATTAATTTGATTAATATGTGTCTTATCCTATCTTCTGCCTCAGTTATTCTACTGTTGGTTCCCTCCAGAGTGCCTTTGAGCTCAGCTATTGCATTATTCATTATTGATTGACTCTTTTTTATTTCTTCTAGGTCCTTGTTAAACTTTTCTTACATCTTCTCAATCCTTGGCTCCAGACTATTTATCTGTAACTCCATTTTGTTTTCAAAATTTTGGATCATTTTTACTATCATTATTCTGAATTCTTTTTCAGTTAGACTCCCTATCTCCTCTTTTGTTTGGTTTGGTGGGCTTTTATCACATTCCTTTACCTGCTGAATATTTCTCTGCCTTTTCATCTTTTTTTAGGTTGCTGTGTTTGGGGTGGCCTTTCAGTATGCTGGAAGTTTGTGGTTCCTCTTTATTGTGGAGGTTCCTCCCTTTGGGTGGGGTTGGATGAGTGGCTTGTCAAGGTTTCCTGGTTAGGGAAGCTTGCTTTGGTGTTCTGGTGGGTGGAGCTGGATCTCTTCTCTCTGGAGTGCAATGAAGTGTCCAGGAGTCAATTTTGAGGTGTCTATGGATTTGGTGTGACTTTTGGCCTCCTGTATTTTTGTGCTCAGGGTTATGTTCCTGCTTTGTTGGAGAATTAGCTTGGTATGTCTTGCTCTGAAACTTATTGGCTCTTGGCTGGAGCTTGGTTTCAGTGTAGGTATGGAGGCTTTTGGATGAGCTTTTGTTGATTAATGGTCCCTGGAGTCAGGAGATTTCTGGTGATCTCAAGTTTTGGTTTTAGGCCTCCTGCCTCTGGCTTTTAGTCTTATTCTTGTAGTAGCCTTAAGACTTCTCCATCCATACAGCAACGATGACAAAACATCTTGGTCTTCAGGTCCTCCAACCAACTGAAATACAGAGAAGGCTGGTTGTCAGCCTGGATCCAGAAAGTGTAATTATTTGTCTCTGGGGCCACAAAGAACCCACTGAGCTGTGCTCTGGAAAGTAGAGGAACACAGAGAAAGAAATGAGGGCAACCAAGTCCAGTATCACTGACCCAACAAACCACTCTGCCTTTTTTGAGCCAGGCCCAAGTCCTTTCTTCCTCTGACAGTTGCCATAGAGAGCCCCCGATGATCCATGGCTGTGGATTGAAGGACAGGCACTAGTAAAGCAGAGTTAGGGAATACAAGCCTAAGCCACCTGTCTTTGTACTTTGCTCAGGTGTCCTGGACTGACTTCAATCTAATGCTGAACGTATCCCTTCCGTTATGTCATGCATTGCTCATCCCCACCTGCACCTGTGGTGTGCTGGGTCTGATAGCACTTAACTCGGAGGAGCAGCTGTGTTTTATAGTCACTTGGTGTTCATGATGAGGACTAAATATTTATTTGTGATGAGCATCTAGCTAGTTTTCCAAATAGAGAGTTGTTTTCTGCCACAAAAGATATAACTGTGCTACAGAATCATAAGAGTCTATACCATGATTCTTCTCATGAGACTTTTGCAGAGAGTCTACACACTATTCTCACTCACAGATGCCTTTAGAACCTTCCAACCAGATGAGTCACATGGATCAGGTGGCAGGGCAGCCCTCACTACAGCCTGGACTGGGTGCAGCTCCCTTTTGGCTCTGGTCCACTCTTGATACTGTGCCTTCTTTATAGAGATCTGAGAGCTAAAGTGAGAGAGTGAGAACACAATATCTTCACTGGCTGCCCATCCATCCCACTCCTAGGCTGGTCAGGATCCATCACCCATCACCAGCCATCCCTGTAGATCAAAGCACTCCGTGTGACCAGACTGTCCTGGGATATTACCATGATTATCAACCTGAAGGCAGTGGGGCAGAGGAAAACAAGACTTCACATGAGATCATTGCATTGTCTCAGGACAAGAAGAAGATTTTCTCCTGTGAGGAGGGAGAAAGGGCCATTTCTCCTAATCAGGAGGGAGGAACAGGGACATGTGGACATTCACAATGAATGTCCCTTCAAATGTCCCCATTCCAGGATTCAAGTTTATATGCCTTTCCTCTCTAGACCCTTACTTTGACACAAGAGCACTTTGGGGCTGTGTGTTTTGTCTACATTGAAAGTTTGCCACCCTATAACATGCAATCCTGGATGTGATTTTCTTCTTTGTCTGCCTTGCAGGAAACAAAAGACTTTTAAAAGCTGCCACAGAGACCCTCTGGCTCTCACAGCATGCTATAAGTGGGCAATTAGCCTCCTTTTTGCAAATCTCCCAAAGCCATCAAAAGCAGCCACCCCATAAGACAGTCCTGCTAATTATCACTTCCCCTTTATTCATCAGGTACAGCAGCTACTTGACACACCAATATCTTGCCTTTTACCTTTACCACATACCAGTTGAATAATTTAGCAATTGTGACATGGCTGCATGTCAGGGACTGGGAACACCCAGTTTAGCACCACAAAAGGGAACCCAGAGTTCTCTCCTGAATGTTTGAATGTCTGATTTCTAAGGGCACTCCCAACACCACTGTCTTTGCTGAGGTTCTTAGAAAACAGAACTTGAGCCAAAATTTTCTGCACCAAGACTTTATCGCAGGGTGGAATCCCAAGGGAAAAAGAGAAATGAGAATGGGAATAAGAAAGAACCAACTCAAGGAGGAGCATGACCGAGCTAGCCAGAGCCTCACCACAAGTGCATTAGTTGCTCAATCTTAAAGAGACACCACCAGAGGAACCATGTGACAATAACTGCATTTAGAACTGTCTATTGGAGGAGATGGGCAAGCTGTTTACATGCAGGTGGGCTTTCATTTCATGTTCCTGATTGGTCTAACTTTACCCCATTGTGTCAACCTCCTCCCAAATCCAAGCTGCATCATCACCCCTTTCAGGGAGCACCTGGAGCTTCTGAAGGCCCAAGCTAGGCAATGCTTGGCCACAGTAGTCTGTCCTCCTTGGATGGTCATGTCTGTTGAAACTTCTCAGTCTGTGGTGACAACTCCAGCAGCAGCAAATGGGCCTCAAGGTGGCAGCAATGCATGGGCTGCAGCCAGGCCCTACGTAGTTAGGGAAGAAAGCTAATGGCCAAAGCCCGGCTTTGATGTGATGATGAGTGGATCTGGGTGGCACAGAAACTGGGCCGAGTGAATATATTCATTTTCCCTTCAAGGAAATAAAGCTGGATGTTAAAGTTAAGCCTGCTTTTAAATGTGGCAAGTTGGCACTCTTAATGAGAACCTTTCCTCATTTTAGAATTTCATAGGCTCACAGGACTGGAAAGGTATGTGCAAATCATTTGCTTCAGTCTCTATATTTGTCAGATGAGAAGTGTGAGCCTTACAAACAACAAGTGGAGAAGCAAGACTGCCTCCCTCCAGTGCAGGCTTTGTTTTACAATATCACACTGATAACCCAGGTGAAGGGCAGGGGTGTTAGTGGGCACCCACTTTTGCCTTTATCGAAAGCTTTTGAAGGTGTTGGTTTAGTGAGGTAATGTCTAGGAACTGTTAAGAACACTGAAGGAAAGATGTTATGTAATTTTGAAGTGCTGTTGTTGGTTTTGGAACAAAAATACTTTAAACAATACTAGTTTGCCTTGTTGGTTAATCAGTCAGTGTTAGAAGAATCTACATTTGCAGAGGCAAGACCTGATCTTTGGATATGAAAGAGTGAAATACAGAGAAGGGAGGGCAGTCAGCAAAGGTGAGTGTGTCATGGGGAGTTACTTCCTCCCCTGAGTTATAAATCTCGATAAAACAATTTTCAGGGATTGGCTGTTCTGTGTTCACAGCTAAGTGGAAACATAACAGTCTGTGCCCTTTTCAGCACAGCCACTGAGGCAACACTGGTAGCTGTCATAAAGGTCAGTATGTACCCAGAGCAGAAACCCTTTGTTCCTTGAGAATAGCCTCATTTTGGGCCCATCTTCTTGCTTTACCCTCAGCGGACACACTGATTTCAGTGACATCTAGAGAATCTTGACACTTGTGCTGACCGTACACAGCCCTGCCCTCCACCTCTGTCAGCCTTCACTTCTGGAGCTGCACCAGCTCACAGGGATGATGCACCCATCTTTTTCATTTCACATTCCAAATAATATCCTAGGAAATGTCTTGTTTTTATTTCCTGTCTGAGAAAAAAAAAATCCTGGCTGGCTAAAACCTGTTTCCTATCACATCTTAAATTAGCCTGGCACCAATTTGCTTGAATATCTCCCCCAGGCCTGTGGGAGGAAACTGATGAGCTGGCTTTGAATTTCCAGAGTGGATGCCAACCACGGTGTCCCCTGGCACTGCTTTCAGATAATTTTTGCCCAGGCTAGAGTTTCTGACTCCACAGTGAATCCAGCCCTGAATGAGAAGACAGTTACAGACAGGAGGGAAAATAGCATTTCTTTGATCTGTCAGCTCTTCTCCTTATATTCCTTTTCCCCACAGAAGGATGTATTGATATACAGCAAGAAAAATACAGAGTAAGTGCAATTCAATGAAGTAGAGAAAAAGCATAGGTGGCTTCCAGGCAAGACTGTCTCATCAGCGGTACAGATAGAGCATTTCAACTAGTGTTTCCACTGCAGAAAGTATGGTCACTTCCAGGGCTTGCCAGGGACTACTGTGGATGCTGGCAACCTCTCCTGGAATGGAAGTAACATTACACTTACTTTTGTGCCTTTAGAGTTTCCTATTTTATCCCTTTTAGCTTGAGAGAGGCTATTGCCCTTTTATGGCACCGCAATGCTGAAGACTGGGAAATATATAATCATGCACTTTTTGGTTGTTTCCTGCATGAGGCAGGATGTTCTTTCCAGTGAATTCTACTTTGGAGGCTTTCTGAAATGTCAATGTCTATTACCTGCATCCTAGGAGAATCCATTACAGGCTTATACAAGTGGACCCCAAAAATCAGATTTTACCTACTAATGGAAACTGAGCCGGGGCTGCAGAATTTGACCCCCTAGAAGTATGCTGCTTTTTTTCTTCTTTTCTTTTAAGGTTTATTTATTTATTTTGTTTTTTGGCTGCTGTGGGTCTTTGTTCTTATGTGCAGGCTTTTTCCAGTTGTGGCAAGCGGAGGCTACTCTTCATTGTGGTACGCGGGCTTCTTATTGCAGTGGCTTCTCTTGTTGCACACAGGCTCTAGGTACGTGGGCTTCAGGAGTTGCAGCACATGGCTCAGTAGCTGCAGCTTTCAGGCTTAGTTTCTCTGTGGCAGGCGGGATCCTCCCAAATCAGGGATGCCTTGCATTGCAAGGTGTATTCTTAAACACTGGACCATCGGAGAAGCCCTCTTCTTTTCTTTTTATATGAAGGAAACTTGTTGAATATACATGTTTCTCAGATGCGGGAGGCATGGTAAAGCCTGCAGAAATCCAGGAGGGACTGTCTCCGAGTCTTTGATAGATATTGCAGGACTCTTTGCCTCTCCTAGAATAGATACCCTTATGTATTGTCAGGCCACACCAGATGGCTGTTCTCTTGCTCTCTTATACCCTCTGCTCGGCCAGCTCCCGCTTCACACCCATGACTACCCAATCTTTTAATTATAGAGCTTAATCAGTAACTGCCTATGTGCTTGTCCACTGCCCCAGCAGCTGGTTTCCCTGGTAACTGATGACCCACTTGACATCAATTATCCCTGTAAATGGTAGCCTCCTTCTCTCCAGAGTGGCGAAGTCTGTTGTTATGTCCTGCCTGCTGTCTACGATTCGTGGTGGGGTGTCACACTGGGATCCTTTGCTTCATATATGCAGGATTCCTTGTCCAATAAATATCTCTGTTGCTGTCTCTGGGCTTTTTTCTTCAGTTGTGAGGCTAGACAACTACAAGGCATGCAGGCCTGTGGGGTACAGTCCAACGACTGGGGAGCCAGCTAGGAGGCTGAGGAGATTCTGTGAGCAACAAGGAGCTGGGAAATAAGAATGGGAACAAACTTTGGGGGGTAATCCTGAGGTGGCCGTCTACTCACACGTGGGGCCCTGGGGCAGCTGATGACCATAAACAATGTCTTTCTCTCACACTATACAGGTGATATCCTGTAAATCCCAGAGCCTATCTCCATTTTAAAAGTAGCAGCCCCCACTCATGGCTCATCTGACTGCACAGGCTATGGCTGGTGAATACAGACAAAACGCAAGGACCAGGATGATCTATGAAATACTTGGGTGTTATCTGGTCAGGTAATACAAACACCACCTGATCTACCACCCCTAGACAATTACAGACACAGGATTCAGGATTATTAACTTAAGGACAGTCTTGTGAATTGGTCATGGCCAGTTACTCAGGTCTGGTTGGGGCCTGTGGCAATGGTAAAATAATAAAAGAGTACCCATGGGCTTCTGGTCCCAGCTCTAGGGGGCCAGAGCAACAACAGTGTGATGAAACAACAGCCAGATGCAGTCCACAATGTGTTACAACAGGCAGAAGACATTACAAGTCTTCCTGGAGCCATCAAACAACGCAAAAAACCACTGCTCAGGGTCTGGAACAGCTGTGTGTAACATATGGGCCTCCCGTGGACATCAGTTATAACCAAGAACCATGAAGTTCAGGACTGGGCCAATAAAGATGGCATACTCTAGCACTTCCACGGAGAAAGCAATGGCACCCCACTCCAGTACTCTTGCCTGGAAAATCCCATGGACGGACGGGCCTGGTGGGCTGCAGTCCATGGGGTCGCTAGGAGTCGGACACGACTTCACTTTCACTTTCACTTTTCACTTTCGTGCACTGGAGAAGGAAATGGCAACCCACTCCAGTGTTCTTGCCTGGAGAATCCGAGGGACGGGGTAGCCTGGTGGGCTGCCGTCTATGGGGTCGCACAGTGTCGGACACGACTGAAGCGACTTAGCAGCAGCAGCACTTCCACCTTCCTTACAACCCAGTTGCTGCCGGACTGTGAATGGACCACTTAAAGATTAAGACGGGAAACTGCTCTCTCAACACATGGGCCAGGAGACTAGGCTAAGCCCTGTGAACTATAACCAAACATTGTAGGAGCAATTGTCCCAGTGCCTGTGCCAAGTTAACCCAGGCAACTGGTCAACACAATTCAAGATCAACTGTTGACCACCAAAGAACCATTGCCAACTGTCAGGATAAGAAATCACTTTTACCCTTCTCACAGTATCTACCCCAGGTGAACACACTACAAAATGACCCTGGTAAGCTAAGTCCCTGGTGATTTGGGTTTGCCACCCCATGGAGAATAGAATTAAAAAAGGATTTACAGATTTCACCTGTCTTCTACCTGGCCCCACCTGACTACTCGGGTAATTAATCTGTGTCCCCTACCCTACTAGAGAAAGGCACCATTGTAAAAAGCCTATCATCTGTTGCTACAGTGCCTGTCCAGTATTTGGCACCGGCTATGGGGACTGAGGGTGGACAGGTGGTGTGGAACTGCAGGCCAGGACAAAAATCACACACAGGGATAGTATTATCTCAGAATGCTGTCACTGTTCATATTCTGCTTAATGGTCATGAACTTACCTGTACTGTGCCTATTAAACATCTTAAATTTCACCCCTAGTCTGGGAGGAAGGAATCTGCATACTTGGTGACAGTGGTGGTCTCACTTCAAAGAAGTCCTATTGTTGGGTCTACAGTGAGATGCTATTGTCATTCTCCTCTGAATTTCCTCTGGTCAATGAAAAAGTGAACCAGTGAGTACCTGGTTCCAAAGTCTGTCCACCTTTTAGAAAATTACTGTCTTTAGTCAACTGGGTGTCTTACTCCTGATACTCTTTAACTGCTGGTGTCTGTGTTGCATTTGGGTAATTGGTTGCAGTGCATCTCTACATAGCTGACCCTATGGATATCCCAGAAGAGGGGTGGACCAGGACTGCAAGGGTCAGTATGGTATGTAGGGATGCAGTGTATGGTCAGGCCATTCAAGATGGCTGTTCTCTTGCTCTCTGTACATCCCCTGCTCGACAAACCCTGCTTTACTCCCATGACTACCCAATCTCACAATTGTAGGGTTTAATCAGTAACTGCCTACATGCTTGCCCCCTTTATTATTTTAAAAATGCAAATTAAAAAAACACATATTTCAAGAGAGCCTCAGATACTTGTGAGACCATTAAAAATAATTATTAAATGATAAAAGCTAAAAATCATATTATAGCATATTTTAAAAGTCAAATCTCAGGTTATTGTTAGGTGCTGGGATTAGAAGTGCTTTTCATTTTATTTTTCCTTTCATATCTATATTTTCCTTCTCTACAATTAATTATTACTATTATGATAAAAATTAAAGTTATTTAAATTAAAAATTTTGGGGGGTATGATATGAAAAGTGAAAAGTGAAGTTACTCAGTCGTGTCCGACTCTGCGACCCTGTGGACTGTAGCCTGCCAGGCTCCTCTGTCCATGGGATTCTCCAGACAAGAATACTGGAGTGGGTTGCCATTTCCTTCTCCAGGGGATCTTCCCAACCCAGGTATCGAACCTGGGTCTCCTGCATTGCAGGCAGACGCTTTATCCTCTGAGCCACCAGGGAAGCCCCTGGGGTATGATATGGACATATGTAAACATACAAATATCTAGAAAGGTCAGAATTACCTTCAAAAGAACCTATTTTAGTTTAGTTTTCTGACATGTGTTGTTAGTTTTGTTTTTACTCCGTCAACAGCATATACATACACAAATTTTTTTTGAATGAGATAATTGTTAGTTCACATATAGTTGTAAGGACAAAAAGATTTGTTGTACAGCTTATCCAGTTTCCCCCAGTGGTAACATTTTGCTAAACTATAGTATAAGATCACAGGCAGGATATAGACATTGACACAATTTACTGATCCTATCAAGATTTTCCCAGTCTTACCTGCATGTGCTTATTTGTGTATGTGCCTATAGGTTCAGGCACACTCATGTACCAAGTTCCATATGATTTTATCACCTGTGTGATTTTATCTCCATCTTTTCAAGTATTTATTTGCTATCTGTATATCCTCTTTGGTGAAATGTCTATTAATATCTTTTTTTTTTTGCCCCTTTTCTAATTGGATTATTTGCTTTTTTAAATCTTGAGTTTTGAGAATTCTTCACATTATAGATGTTAATCCTTTGCCACATAGGTATTTTGCAAATATTTTCTCCCGGTTTACAACTTTTCTTTTCATCTTCTTCACATGGGCTCTCAGAGCAAAAGTTTTAAACTTAATGAGGTGCAATTTGTTGATTTTTTTTTTTGCTTTCATGGATTGTGATTTTGATGCCAAGTTAAAAACTCTACCTAGTCTTAGGTCACAAAGACTGTTTTTTCTCATTCTAAAACTTTTATGTATTACATTTAAGTCTACGATCCATTTTGAGTTAATTTTTGTATGATGTGTGAGACTTAGATCAAGGCTCATTTCTTCCTTTTTCCTTTCTACTTTTCTCTCTTTCCCTCCTTCTCTTTTTTCTACGATGCCCAACTGCTCTAGCAGCATTTACTGAAAGGCTATCCTATCTTCATTGAATTGCTTTCTCACATTTATAAAAAATCAGCTGGGTATATCTATGTGGATTTATTTCTGGGTGTCAACAGCATTTTGACACAGCATCCGCTTCACATGGAGAGATAGAATGAGGCGTTTACTGCTTCACTGTGCATGAAAGAAGAGGCTTTCTGTGAGGTTATTAGCGTAAGAGAGCCAAATGCAAAATCGGTGGGAAAGCACAGAACCTGGCCTACAAAGGAAATAATCTGCCTGGCAATGGCTGAAACATCAAGCCTGAGCTTTCAAAAAAAAAAAAAATCGCTCTTGCTTAAGGCATACACCAGCAGGCTATGGTCAGTTCTCTGTTTCCCAATTGTCTTCTATTTTATCACTTAAAAGTGATGGGGCTCTTTGATTCCCCACTAATTTCTGTTACAGCTAATCAAAGACTAATTTTTAGGATATCTCTTTGAGTGCTCACTGTTTCCCCGACGTTTTAATTATCACCTTCAAAATATCAATTCATCCCCTTCATCCCCTGTTGTCCATGTATGGTCACATATCCAGACATGTGGTTGAATGGGGATACTCTTTAGGGTGTTTTCATGCTAAGAGGTCACCATAAACCTAGGGGACTCCATGAATCTTTGAGAAACCTAGCCTTGACCCGCTGTACCTCACACAGGTGCCTCACAGTATTTTCTGTAAATCAGTTTGGTTAAAATTATTTTGTCCTGAATTATTCATGTTTTTTGATCACTTGGAGAAGTCTTTGAAGGATAAAATGACTGTAACCTGGAATTCTCCCCATAGTTACTTTCATCTTCATTCCCTCCACCTTTCTCTGAGATTTAACTCCTTTTAATCAGAATAATCTATAATATGGGTACACACAAGAAACACTTTACCATTTCTTAACATTAAGGGAACAAACCATCTCCTTCTCTGTAAGACATTTATACTATCCTGGCCTTTTTTATTTTCTCCTGGGAGCCAACTTCACCCCTGCTTATGTGTCTCATAACACACATGGGAAGAGACTCATTCTATCTCACTCTCCCTTGGTATTCTTCTTCTTCATTATATTTTAATCATATTTCTTCCTATTTTCCTTTCAGTAGGTGTAATGAAATATAATTTTGCAGGTTGAAATATTTATGAGGATTAAGTATGTGTTTCCATCAGGGAGTCTTAACATTTTAACTTTTTAAACTACATGAAAATAGTTTCAACATGAAATTCAAATCAAAGCTTTGTATAGAAAAAGGAAAGACTTCGGGTCTATCCCGACTGGAGGCTATTGGCATGAAAAAGCTGTAAGCAGCTAACCAGAACTGGGGAATTGCTGTGCAACTGGTTAGGGATGCATATTTGACTTTCTCTGGTTGAGCCTAAGTTGAAAGAGGGGTCAAAATTATTAAAGCTGTCAGTTATTAATCAAGTCCTGACTATTTGGGGCCAGTTATTACAGGGGTATTGTTTGGTTTCACAGACTAATGGCTACAGACAGTAGTCCATCTTCCTGGACTGCATAGTAGGTTGGCTTTCCCAGTGGCTCAGCCTGCAATGCAGGAGATGCAGGAGACACAGGAGGATTCCCCTGGAGGAGGGACTGACAACCCACTCCAGTATTCTTTCTGGGAAAATCCTATGGACAGAGGAGTCTAGCGGGCTACAGTGCATGGGGTTGCAAAAGTCAGATGTGACTGAAGCAACTGAACACACACACACACACATATATATAGAATATATATAGAAATCTCTTCTGTGGCTCAGATGGTAAAGAATCTGCCTGCAATGCAGGAGACCTGAATGCCTGCAATGCAGGAGTTCAATCCCTGAATTGGGAAGATCCCCTGGAGAAGGGAACTCTGGCCATTGTTTGTTTGTGTAAGCAACTTATCCATAAACAGATAACAGAATTAAGATTCAGACTCACGATGCAACAAGAATATGAGTTTCTATCACTTCAGTGTATTGTCTCTGGAAGGATTCCCAGAGAAAGATTGGCAGAGATAACCAAGTTGGCGAATAAGGTTGTGTTTCAGCTGATAACTGCTACTGGACATTGTTAGTCACTTATCCATCCAACTCCCATCTTCCTTCCTAGCTAAAATCTGATTTTATTCAGGTAGTAAGTCCCTTTGCCATGAAGCAGGGTTGAAGTTGATGCCTTCTCTAATTTCTGGAACTCTAATTTTTTTCAGCCAATCAGCATTTGGCATTGCCCTGGTCACCTTTCCCCCTTGCTTCCCCAGCCTAAGCATAAACATGTGACCTAACTTGGCCCAGAAAGAGTGCAACATGGAGGGAAGATTCTCTTTCTTGCTAGATGACAACAAAGGAGCTCATACATACCCTTTGCTACCGGTTGCTGTTACTGACTATAAGGGCAAAGAATCTTAGGTGAAGTTAGTGCTGTGAGTAACAGGATCAAAAGGCAAAGATAACTTGGCTTCTCCACGTGACATCAGTGAATCACTGATGACCAATTGTGCAGCTACCCTTCCTACTGACTTCTATTACATGAAATAATTTCTTCATTGCTTAAACCAGTTTGAGTTGAGTTTTCTGATACACACAGCCAAAGCAGCCAGCAAGCAGATGGAAAGACTCACGATGAGTCTTTGCCTTCATACTCTATCCCAAGTCCAGTGCTAAGCTTTTGAACATTCAATAAGGCAAAATGGCTAAAAGCCATTGCCCTGGACCCAGAATGTCTACGTTCAAGGCCATCTCCACTTTGGAATTGCTGACCCTGAGAAAGCTACTTAATTTCTCTATGCTTCACTCTTTTATTTAAATTAGAGATAATGATGATACCTAACTCATAGGATTATGATGATTTTAAGAGCTGAAATGTGTCAAGTGCTCAGAATAGTGCCTGGAACATTGTAAGAGCTATCAAAGTATTCATTGCTGGTATTAATATTTTAAAACTTAGCAAATATTCCCTAACCTTTCTTCCAGAAAGAAAAAAAAACAAAACTTTTTACCATTTAAAACTTTAAATCATTTCCATTACTGAAGCAGATGAATCCAGTTCAGCTTTTTCACCTCTGCTTCAAACGTATAGCCAGGCTCCAGCCTCCCAGAAGCAATCAGATGAAAAGGGGCCACTCTTTGCCTCCTTTCTTTACATTCCTCCTGTCCTAACAATTGATGTTTCAGTGCATTCAACGGACTCAACTTTGCTTTCACTCTAACTCTTCTAATGTTTTCTAACATCTTAATAACTGTCATGTCAACATCTTTCTTTTTAAAATGGTTGAAAACCCACCACTTTTAGACAATGTGTTTTGAGGGAGTGACATGTAGTCCATTCCTGATTACATCAGTGTTCTGTCTCTCTTTTCCATGGAGAATGTTCAACCAGGAAAAGAAACTACTACCCAAGTGCTTACTCTGTCCAGGTACTGTGCTAATTGTTTTCACTATTTTTAAAAAAAATTTTATTGGAGTAGATTTACAATATTGTGTTAGTTTCTGCTGCACAGCAAATTAAGTTATTTGCACATATACATATAGCCACTCCTTTCTAGATTCCTTTCCCAAATAGATCAATACAGAGTATTGAGTAGAGTTACCTGTGCTGCATAGCAGGTCTTTATTAGTTATCTCTTTTATATATAGAAGTGTGTATATACCAATCTTCTAATTTATTCCTGTTCCTCCTTTTCCTCCAGGTAACCAAAAGTTTGTTTTTACATCTGGTTTCACTATTTATTGAGTAATGTTTTTCTATTAATGACATACACACAAATTGGGTAATTTTTTAGGAGAGTTTTGTATCAGTCAGAATAACCTGGGTCTATATGAATAACAAATAGTCCCCACTTTTTGTTGGTTTAAAATAACAAAGGTTTGTCTTTCAATCTACATGCTCTTCTTAAGCATGTGGAGTGGGGGAACAGTATATCAAGAGTTGGCATACTATTCTTAGAGGCCTCTTTAGTAAACATGGTTTGCATATTGTAACAGTCTCTGTTGCAACAATCCAATTCTACCATTGTAGCTTGAAAACACATAGATAAATGGATATGGCTTTATTCCAATAAAACTTTATTCATAAAAGTAGGCAGCCAACCCAGGGGCTGTGGATTGTTGATGCCTGTGCCATATCATCCTCACTCTGGCACCGAGGCTGGTGGAGGCTCCCTCATCTGGAATGCACTCATCATGGCGGCAGGGAGGAAAAAGATCATGAAGAATCATGCCACCAGGTCTTAAATACTTCACCTGGAAGTGACCCATATCACTTGCACTCATGTTTTATTGACCATAGACAATCATACAGCCATATCTGAGTTCAATATATGGAGGTAAGGAAGCCCATCAGTGGGCCTAGAAGAGCAGAACCAGAAATACAACCAGGAACACAAGTTCCAGTCTATCTACCGTATGCTGCCTCATTCTGTTGTTCATCTCTTTTTGTGGCTGTATTTTTGCTGAGCTTTAGGTTCCTAGATAAGGAAATGAGTTATAAAGCTGTGGTTTGCTGTGTTCTTACAGGTGTATTACTCAGTTTCTGGACAAACCAAGCCTCTTTTTTCCTGCTTTTCTCATCCAACCCTTAGGCTTGTTATTACTCAGCAAGCAGAGCACTGAAGAGCCAGAAGGAAATTGAAGTGTGAAATGCAAATTCATCTACCTCAAATGTGGCTCCTGGCCTTGTACCATCCACCTAGGAAAGTCCCTGCAGAGGGCCCATTGTCAGGCTTGGGGGTTGCAGAAATTTGCATATCATCAATTATTATCTAAATTATACAGTATTCAAAGTAACCATTTTTTGTGACAACTTCTGGCCTATGTTGAACAGCTATGTATTAATGTGTTAGAAGTATGTTTGTGTGTGTGTGTGTGTGTGTGTATTGGGATGAATATTAAAAAAAAAAAATTAGGTCAACTTCTTGTTACCATCCTCTTTTCCTGTTTTCTCTTTATATTTTCTCTTTCTTTCTTCTTCTTGAACCCTAATGTTTTCAGAGAGTCAAAGATAGGTTGGAGGAGTGGGAATTAAAGTTTTTTTTTGTTTAAAATATGTCCCTGGCCTATGTGCCTAATCATATTTTCCCCCAAATTTCTTTTTCTCCTTCATGCATCCATTCATCTATCCATCCGACATCTAAATGAGGACCTATTATTTGCCAGGCTCTTTGTAGGCAGGTAACAGGAATATAGCTTTCCAGGTGGCTCAGGGATATAGCTTTCCAGGTGGCTCAGTGGTAAAGAATCCGCCTGCCAATGCAGGAGATGCAGGTGACATGGGTTCGATCTCTGGGTCAGGATAATCCCTTGTAGTGGGAAATGGCAATCCACGCCAGTATTCTTGCCTGGAAAATCCTGTGGACAGAGGAGCCTGGCAGCTTACAGTCCATAGGGTCACAAAGAGTTGGACATGACTGAGCAACTGAGCTCACACACACACACACAATGAGGATAAAACTGTGAATTCAAGCAACACGGTCCTTGCCTTCATGGAGCTGAAAACGTTCATGGAAAAAAAATTTGTAATGGGTAGTAAGAGACCTGAAGAATACTGGAGGTTGGAGACTGTAAGGGAGCATATGGTACAGGCCTCTAACTCCTGGAAGGTAAAGCATTGGAGGGGAAGTTTCTGTTCCTGTAAGTGAATGAAGGCACTATTAAGGGATTTTATTCAAATGCTTTTGTTCTTTAACCTTTTGCTTCCTCTGTTTATGCTACTGTTATCTTTAGCTCTGTTTGAAGAATGGCAAATAGCCAGCAAATTCTCGGTAGATTTCCCATTTGTAATATGTTTCTCATTTATCAGATTTTGGCTTAAAGATCAAATTGCTGTTAGGCCTACTTCTGATCTTTGCCAGAAAAAGCTGGCTCTTCTTCCACTCATCTGTGTAAAGCATTGCTCAGGTGAGAATTTTCACATGATTTGAATAGAAGAACTAAAACTTTCCAGGAAATAAAGGGAGCAGGAAGGGTATAGTTTATTTCGTTTTTACTTCCAAGGATGAAGATACTATTTTGTGGTTTTCTTTTGTTTTACTTCTTATTTTGTGGCAAAAATGTATATGTAGTTGGAATGTTGACCAAATAAAATGAATGCAATACCTATATGTAGTGATATTTTGAGAAAATAATCCTCACATAAAATCAGCACAATGGTAAAAATAACAGAACTATATCCAGTGTCAACTCATTTATTTTGCAACCTGGAAAAATCTAATGTTCCATATCACAGAATTTCCAGAAAACTTGTTCTTTTTGCTTGCTCTTTTGTAAGCAATTTTTTAAAATGCTAAGGAATTTTGAATTAAAATATTTCTATGATATTTCCTATCTCTTAAACCAAACATAATTTATTCTTGATGGCTCCAAGAATAATTACACATGAATTCAGATGATTCTAATTTTCTGTAGCATACTGACACCCTTGGAGCCAACCTAAGAGGTTTAGGACAATTTATCTCAATAGGTGTGACAAGAAAGCTACACTTTAAAAGTATTTACAGGAAAACCTACTACAGGTTGGGCTTCCCAGGTGGCACTAGTGGTAAAGAACCCGTGTGCCAATGCAAGAGACCTGAGAGACGTAGGTTTCAACCCTGGGCCCAGAAGATCCCCTGGAGAAGGGAGGGGCTACCCACTCCTGTGTTCTTGCCTGGAGAATCCCATGGACAAAGAAGTCTGGTGGCTACAGTCCACAGGATCGCAAAGAGTTGAACACAACTGAAGCGATTTAGCAGGGACGCATTACCACAGGTTTGGCAGTTTGTGTTTTCTGGTTTGTGTGTGTGTGTCTTAATTGTTATGTGTGTCAGATCTCTCTTCTCCCAGGTATCATGTTTCTAGTAACCACAAAACTAACAATTCATTACCTTCAATTTATGTTGAGCATACTTATTAGAATAAACTTGGATGCATATAACATTGAGAACAAAAGTAACAGCAGCTAAAATAAGATAGTAGCTTATTTCTGTCTCATGGGTAAGAAACCAGAGATAGGCAGTTCAAGATGAGTACAGCATGTCTTGAATTTTTTAGGGGTGCAGTCTCCTTCTAGCTTTCCCCCGCTACATCTATAGGCCATAGTCCTTATACTCACAGTCCAAGAAGATTCCTAGAACCATCATAGCAGAGCAGCCAGCAGACTGGAAGGCAGGAAGACAGAAGGGCTAGGTCCACTTTGTGGGATACTTCCTGGGTGGGTGACAAAACACCATTTCTGCTTGTCTTTCATTGGTCAAAAGTTTATCACACTTATGGTTGTAAATGTAGTTTTTATCTAGCTTACCTGAACAAACTTGAGTTTCTGATACTAAGTAGAAATGGAAGAAGGGATGCTGCGGTCAATCAGCAGCAGCCTCTGCCGTATTTCAATACCAAACATACAAGCCTCTTAGAAAATTGTGTAGAGATTTTGAATAACATGGGTTTCTCCTAGGAAGTAAAGTGAATGAAATTTAATGCATGGATTTACATATCTTAATCACTACAAGACCTTTGAAAATTTTTCCATATTCTCAACTGGCTTCTGAATAACTAAATTCATTACATGAATGGCATTTGAACAATGAAAGTGCTGTTGTGGCTGAAGTGAATATTTGTATATAAAATCCTTTTCTAGAATTCAAGAATGGGAGAGGGGTTCAGGATGTGGGGGACACGTGTATACCTATGACTGATTCATGTTGATGTATGGCAAAAACCATCACAATATTGCAAAACAATTACCCTCCAATTAAACAAATAAATTTTAAAAAATAGAATAAAAAAAATTCTAATTTGCCACATACTTATTGAATAAACTTGGATGCATATAAAATTGAGAACAAAAGTAACAACATTCCAAATACGGGAGTTTCCTCTTGAAGTATGTGCCTTGAATATATGCAGGAATGGTATATGTCTTGAACAATCTGAATTGGATCCTTATATTTGGTTATATGTACTTCCCTTATCACCATTTCTCAGCTTATGAAATTTATGCCAGGACCTACTCTTTGAAACCTCATGGACTGTAGCCTACAGTTAAGTTAGAAATAACTTTTTCACATTATCTAATTCCTAGAATATAAGCAAAATCTTATATTTGGTTCATTTTCTACATTTTGTCTAAATCTATTCTTCTCAGCATTTGAAAATATGGAGTGAAGAAGACGAAGTACACATGAAAACAGGATGCCAATCTGTCCATTTAATATATGTGTTTGGTGAGGATCACTGTGGGCATTATTTTTGGTTCCTGGGTATTTAAAGTTAAAAACATTTGCATGAGCTTGATACATGTTTAGTCTAGAACAGAGTCTCATTCCCCCATGCCCTTGAGTGACTTAGTTCTCTGGGTAACTCTCATGGGCAGCTAGCACATATGCTCTTCTGGTGAATGGTACAGTCAGGTTTTAACTGCCCTGATCTAGCTGTGTAACTTTCGTGTGTGGAGTAAATGAAAAGTGAAAACAGTGTTTAGCTCTCTCCTGGGCTGATGAGTAGCTGCTGTGCACTAATACAGCTGCATTGGCTGTTTACAATCACCCTACAAGGTATCTGATATTTTGAATATCTTCCCTAGTAAGGATTGGACAGATCTTCCTAAGTTACATACTGAGGACTCACCAGTGCAACATTCCCAGCTCTTCTAGGAGAAGTCCACCTCTCACACCATCTTTGGCACCTCGAGTTGTCCACAATTTCCAGCCAAGCCTGGGGAGAGATGAGTGCCCTGGGAAGATGACAGAGTTCTTTGTCTTCCACATTTGCCATAATGACCACTGTCCACTCCGCTTTTACTCCAGCATCTCAGCCATTCCTAGCCTCAGCATGTTCACATGAAGCTGTAATAATTGGAGTAAGTGACTTTTTGATATACCATTAAAAGAGAAAGGTGAAATAACAGGTGGCTTAGGCATCTTCCTTCTGCACCCTCTGCAGGCATCTGCCTCCTCTCACATTCTGCCTGAACTCTCACACTGTACTGGAGGGAAAGCATCTGCCAAATCCTGGGGAGTTATGGAAATGACAACAATGTAGGAGACACGGCAGGAGCCATGAGTTCGATCCCTGAATCAGGAAGATCCCCTGGAGGAGGGCAGGCAACCCTTCCCAGTATTCTTTCCTGAAAAATCCCATGGACAGAAGAGCCTGGCTGGCTATAGTCCATGGGGTCACAAAGAGTTGGACACGATTTAGCAACTAAACAAAAACAACAAATATGGAAATGACTGTAACTCCAGCTTTGCCCTCAGGAGCTTACAGTCCAGAGGTGGAAATAGTAAGAAACCACAATAATGAAGTGAGGGATCTTGACCTGGTCCAACCCCTCTTGTGAAGGAATTGAGTCCAGTGTGGAGAGAAGAAAAAGGATGGGTAACTTAGTCTGCTCAGGCTGCCATAACAAGATGTTATAGATCAGGTGGCTTGAACAACAGACATTTATTGTTTCATAATTTTGGAGGCTGAAAGTCCAGAGATGTTATAGATCAGGTGGCTTGAACAACAGACATTTATTGTTTCATAGTTTGGGAGGCTGAAAGTCCAGGATCAAAGTCCAAGTCAATTTGGCTATTGGTGAGAGCTCTCTTCCTGGTTTGTGGACAGCTCCTTTGTGCGTGTCGTCAGTTGGCATTCATTCAGTCTGTGCACCGTGCGGAGCAAGTTGCCAAGCTGTCTGATGTCTCTTCTAATAAGAACACTAATCCTATTGACCTTAAAAGGATTCAGTTCAGTTCAGTTCAGTTCAGTCGCTCAGTCAGGTCTGATTCTTTGCAACCCCAAGGACTGCATTATACCAGGCTTCCCTGTGCGTCACCAACTCCCAGAGTTTACTCAAACTCATATCCATTAAGTCGGTGATGCCATCCAACCTTCTCATCCTGTCATCCCCTTCTCCTCCCACCTTCAATCTTTCCCAGCATCAGGGTCTTTTCAAATGAGTCAGTTCTTTGCATCAGGTGGCCAAAGTATTGGAGTTTCACCTTCAGCATCAGTCCTTCCAATGAATATTCAGGACTGATCTCCTTTAGGATGGACTGGTTGGATTTCCTTGCAGTCCAAGGGACTCTCAAGAGTCTTCTCCAAACTGCAGTTCAAAAGCATCAATTCTTCAGCCCCCAGCTTTCTTTATAGCTCAACTTTCACATATACATGACTACTGGAAAAACCAAAGCTTTGACTAGAGGCACCTTGGTTGGCAAAATAATGTCTCTGCTTTTTAATATGTTGTCTCAGTTGGTCATAACTTTTCTTTGAAGGAGGAAGCATCTTTTAATTTCATGGCTGAAGTCACCATCTGCAATGATTTTGGAGCCCCCAGAAATAAAGTCTCTCACTGTTTCTATTGTTTCCCCATCTATTTCCCATGAAGTGATGGGAACAGATGCCATGATCTTAGTTTTCTGAATGTTGAGTTTTAAGTCAACTGTTTCACTCTCCTCTTTCACTTTCATCAGGAGGCTCTAGTTCTTCTTCACTTTCTGCCATAAGGGTGGTGTCATCTGCATATCTGAGGTTATTGGTATTTCTCCCGACAATCTTGATTCCAGCTTGTGCTTCATTCACCCAAGCATTTCACATGATGTACTCTGCATGTAAGTTAAATAAGGAAGGTGACAATATACAGCCTTGAAGTACTCTTTTCCTGATTTGGAACCAGTCTGTTGTTCCATGTCCAGTTCTAACTGTTGCTTCTTGACCTGCATACAGATTTTTCAGGAGGCAGGTCAGGTGGTTTAGTATTCCCATCTCTTTCAGAATTTTCCATAGTTTGTTGTGATCCACACAGTCAAAGGCTTTGGCATAGTCAATAAAGCAGAAGTAGATGTTTTTCTGGAACTCTCTTGCTTTTTTGATGATCCAACGGATGTTGGCAATTTGATCTCTGGTTCCTCTGCCTTTTCTAAAATCAGCTTGAACATCTAGAAGTTCATGGTTCAGGTACTGTTGAAGCCTGGCTAGGAGAATTTTGAGCATTACTTTGCTAGTATGTGAGATGAGTGCAATAGTAAGTTAGTTTGAACAATTTTGGCTTTGCCTTTCTTTAGGATTGGAACAAAAACTGACCTTTTCCAGTCCTGTGGCCACTGCTGAGTTTCCCAAATTTGCTGGCATATTGAGCACAGCACTTTCACAGCATCATCTTTCAGGATTTGAAATAGCTCAGCTGGAATTCCATCCCCTCCACTAGCTTTGTTCATAGTGATGCTTCCTAAGGCCCACTTGACTTCATATTCCCAGATGTCTGGTTTTAGGTGAGTGATCACACCATTGTGATTATCTGGATCGTGAAGATCTTTTTTATACAGTTCTTCTGTGTATTCTTGCCACCTCTTCTTAATATCTTCTGCTTCTGTGAGGTCCATACCATTTCTGTCCTTAAGTGTACCCATCTTTGCATGAAATGTTCCCTTGGTATCTCTAATTTCCTTGAAGAGATCTCTAGTCTTTCCCATTCTATTGTTTTCCTCTATTTATTTACATTGATCACTGAGGAAGGTTTTCTTATCTCTCCTTGCTATTCTTTGGAACTCTGCATTCAGATGGGTATATCTTTCCTTTTCTCTTTTGCCTTTCACTTCTCTTCTTTTCTCAGCTGTTTGTAAGGCCTCCTCAGACAACCATTTCGCCTTTTTGCATTTTTCTTTCTTGGTGATGGTCTTGATCACTGCCTCCTGTACAATGTCACGAACCTCTGTCCATAATTCTCAGGCGCTCTGTCTATCAGATCTAATGCCTTGAATCTATTTCTCACTTCCACTGTATAATCATAAGGGATTTGATTTAGGTCATACCTGAACAGTTTAGTGGTTTTCCCTATTTTCTTCAATTTAAGTCTGAATTTGCCAGTAAGGAGTTCATGATCTGAGCCACAGTCAGCTCCCGGTCTTGTTTTTGCTGACTGTATAGAACTTCTCCATCTTTGGCTGCAAAGAATATAATCAATCTGATTTTGGTATTGATCATATGGTGATGTCCATGTGTAGAATCTTCTCTTGTGTTGTTGGAAGGGGGTGTTTGCTGTTGCCAGAGCGTTCTCTTGGCCTAACTCTATTAGCCTTTGCCCTGCTTCATTCTGTACTCCAAGGCCAAATTTGCCTGTTACTCTAGGTGTTTCTTGACTTCCTACTTTTGTATTCCAGTCCCCTGTAATGAAAAGGACAAGTTTTTTGGGTGTTATTTCTAGAAGGTCTTATAGGTCTTCATAGAGCCATTCAACTTCAACTTCTTCTTCTGACCTATTGATCATATGACTAATCCTTATGATCCGATTTAATTGTAATAACTTGCTCACTTAAATACAGTCACAATTGGGGGTAGGACTTCAACATATGGATTTTGGGGAGATACATTTGGTTCCTAACAGTGGTTTGAGATGAAACACTTGGAAAAGGGGCAATGGACTTTCCAAATTTTAATCTCATTCTCTGGAAGATTTACTTGAAAACCAGTTCTTTATTCCCTTCAGAAATTCTTGTTGGTATAACTCCCCACCTCCTAGTTTAGATCTTCAGCCTCAGAAGCTACTTGATTTGAGGAGGATAGATGATGTTAGAAGTCCGAGAAACACCTGAATGGGGTGTTGAAGTGGCAACATTTTGATGGTCCTTCAGACTGTGGTTTTGAATAACCACATTTTCAGAGCTAAAGCCAGGACACACCTCCAGACTGAGATAAAAATGTTTAGAATTGGAATTTCTCTGGACTCTATTGAATAGAATATGGCTGCTCTAGGGTGGGTGCAGAAGACAGTAGGGGAAATAGTGGACTGTGTTAAGGTAGAGAAGTAGGGCTTTGGGGTGGGGGAGAGGAACCTGGCTGAGGAGCAAGATCTACTTGTATCCATGTCTATAAAAGAGTGGGAGGTTCACAGGTGTTTACTTAGGCCCTTTGTGTTCAAAGTCTACATCTCAAAGATCTCCTTTTGATACTGCCCTGGGTACTCAAGGTTTCCCCAGCTAGGTTTCCCACATCTCTCTCTGTGCATGTGAACAGATACTGTGGGAGATTCTCATTCTCCCCATCCCTCTGCCAGTAGGTCACTTAGAGGCAGGGCCTGGAAACTGGAGAAACAGGTGCGTCAGGACGGAGCATCAGACTGAACTTTGACTTCTGGCATGTGTATAACAGTTCATAGGGGGAGATTGCTAAGGTTTCTAAAACTCCAGAAAATTCTTGGCCCTTTTCTGGGTCTGCCATGTAGCACAACTTCAGAGGGTACGATTCATACCAAAGTCTACATGAGTGGTGCTCCAGAGTTGGGCAGTGCAGAGCCTGCAAGGCTATTAAAAGTGACCCTGCCTCTCTCTAGTGACCCCAGTCCTGAAGGAATTGGTTACTGCATGTCTTCTCTAGCAATAGCAGGAATAGGAACAGAGACAATAATGACAAAAAAGGAAAATGGAAATAATAGTCACTTGGTCATGTCTGACTCTTTGCGACCCCAAGGACTGTAGCCCGCCAGGCTCCTCTGTCCATGTGATTTTCCAGGCAAGAATACTGGAGTGGGTTGCCATTTCCTTCTCCAGGGGATCTTCTTGACCCAGGGATCGAACCCAAGTCTCCTGCATTGCAGGTGGATTCCTTGCTGCTTGATCCACCACGGAAGCCCAGTAATCACAAGGCCAAAATCTATTCAAGTGCTTGTGCAAAAACTTGATTTTCCATACCATCTTATTGCTCAGCTACATGCTTTGCTATTGAAAGTGACCTGTACTTTTATGGCTCTCCACTCATCAGACTTCTTCTAGCTTTGCAAAGGGCAATTTGCCTAAGAAATGTAATTATTTATTCCAGACAAATGCTGCTTTTACTCCCTCGAATATCTCAATTTCCTCTTGGAAAAATAGGTTAATAATTCTTCTATTTACAAGACTGACTTGATCTTGGTGGACCAAACATATGCAAAATTATTTAAATTAGCACTGGAAAGTACAAGGTGTCCCTGAAGCTTTCAAAGTAGCAAAAAGATTTTTTTTTCCTAATTATTTTAAATCTAGTGATGCATGCTAATAGCTAAGAATCTGTAAACCAGTGCTCTCAATATGTGGTGTCTGAAACAGCATCACCTGGGAATTTGTTAAAAATGCAAATAATCAGGTTCCAGTCCAGACCTACTGAATCAAATTCTGAGGGGTGGGGCCTGGCAAGGCCTCCAGGTAATTCTGATGTGTGCTTCTGTTTGAGAAGCAGTGTTCTAGGTTTAGGAAAGTGATTCTCAGTCTTGCTTGAATTGATATCTAATAATCTCTTGTTGTTGTTATTTAGTCACTAAGTCCTGACTCTTTTTTCCCCCATGAACTGCAGCATGCCAGGCTTCCCTGTCCTTCATTATCTCCCAGAGTTTGCTCAGATTCATACCCATTGAGTCAGTGATGCCATCCAACCATCTCATCCTTTGTCACCCCCTTCTCCTCCTGCCCTCAATCTTTCCAGTATCAGGGTCTTTTCCAAAGAGTCAGCTCTTTACATCAGGTAGCCAAAGGATTGGAGCTTCAGCTTCAGCATCAATCCTTCCAATGAATATTCAGGGTTGAACTCCTGTAGAATTGACTGGTTTGATCTCCTTGCTGTCCAAGGGACTCTTTTCCAATGAGTATTCTCCTGCCCTGCAGTTCAAAAGCATCAATTTGCCTTTGTTGGCAAAGAGATGTCTCTGTTTTTTAATATGCTGTCTAGGTTTGTCACAGCTTTTCTTCCAAGGAGCAAGAATCTCTAGACAGCTCTTTAAAAATCTGCCCATGGCCTAGAGAAATCAGAATCTCTGGAGGGAGAAGGCAGGCATAAATACCCGAGGAGATTACAATGCGCATCCAAGGTTAAGAACCACTTATTGCTTTAGGAGCAATACATCTCAAATTTTAGCATGTATAAAAATAAACCAGGAATACTTGTTCAATATTTAGATTGTCCCCAGAAATTTTGATTGAGTAGATCAGTGGTTCAGTTCAGTTTAGTTCAATCGCCCAGTTCAGTTCAGTTCAGTCGCTCAGTAGTGTCCGACTCTTTGCAACCCCATGAATTGCAGCACGCCAGGCCTCCTTGTCCATCACCAACTCCCAGAGTTCACTCAAACTCATGTCCATTGAGTCGGTGATGCCATCCAGCCATTTCATCCTCTGTTGTCCCCTTCTTATCCTGCCCCCAATCCCTCCAAGCATCAGGGTCTTTTCCAATGAGTCAACTCTTCACATGAGGTGGCCAAAGTATTGGATTTTCAGCTTCAGCATCATTCCTTCCAAAGAACACCCAGGACTGATCTCCTTTAGAATGGACTGGTTGGATCTTCTTGCAGTCCAAGGGACTCTCAAGAGTCTTCTCCAACATCACAGTTCAAAAGCATCAATTCTTAAGTGCTCAGCTTTCTTGACAGTCCAACTCTCACATCGTACATGACTACTGGAAAAACCATAGCCTTGACTAGACAGACCTTTGTTGGCAAAGTAATGTCTCTGCTTTTGAATATGCTCTCTAGGTTGGTCATAACTTTCCTTCCAACGAGTAAGTGTCTTTTAATTTTATGGCTGCAGTCACCATCTGCAGTGATTTTGGAGCCCAGAAAAATAAAGTCTGATGCTGTTTCCACTGTTTCCCCATCTATTTGCCATGAAGTGATGGGAACAGATGCCATGATCTTACTTTTCTGAATGTTGACCTTTAAGCCAACTTTTTCACTCTCCTCTTTCACTTTCATCAAGAGGCTTTTTAGTTCCTCTTCACTTTTTGCCACAAGGGTGGTGTCATCTGCATATCTGAGGTTATTGATATTTCTCCCTGCAATCTTGATTCCAGTTTGTGCTTCTTCCAGCCCAGTGTTTCTCATGATGTACTCTGCATATAAGCTAAATAAGCAGGGTGACAATATACAGCCTTGACGTACTCCTTTTCCTGTTTGGAACCAGTCTGTTGTTCCATGTCCAGTTCTAACTGTTGCTTCCTGACTTGCATATAGGTTTCTCAAGAGGCAGGTCAGGAGGTCTGTTATTCCCATCTCTTTCAGAATTTTCCACAGTTTATTGTGATCCACACAGTCAAAGGCTTTGGCATAGTCAATAAAGCAGAAATAGATGTTTTTCTGGAACTCTCTTGCTTTTTCCATGATCCAGAGGATGTTGACAATGTGATCTCTGGTTCCTCTGCCTTTTCTAAATCCAGCTTGAAGCTTGAACATCTGGAAGTTCATGGTTCACATAGTGCTGAAGCCTGGCTTGGAGAATTTTGAGCATTACTTTACTAGCGTGTGAGATGAGTGCAATTGTGTGGTAGTTTGAGCATTCTTTGGCATTGCCTTTCTTTGGGATTGGAATGAAAACTGACCTTTTCCAGTCCCGTGGCCACTGCTGAGTTTTCCAAATTTGCTGGCATATTGAGTACAGTACTTTCACAGCATCATCTTTCAGGATTTGAAATAGCTTAACTGGAATTCCATCACCTCCACTAGCTTTGTTCATAGTGATCCTTTCTAAGGCCCAGTCATGTCCAACTCTTTGAGACCCCATAGACTGCAGCACACTAGGCCTCCCTGTCCATCACCAACTCCCAGAGTTTACTCAAACTCATGTCCATTTAGTTGTTGATGCCATCAAACCATTTCATCTTCTGTCAGCCCCTTCTCCTCCCACCTTCAATCTTTCCCAGAATCAGAGTCTCTTCAAATGAGTCAGTTCTTCACATCAGGTGGCCAAAGTATTGGAGTTTCAGCTTCAGCATCAGTCCTTCCAAAGAACATCTAGGACTGATTTCCTTTAGGATGGATGGGTTGGATCTGCTTGCAGTCCAGGGGACTGTCAAGAGTCTTCTCCAACACCAGAGTTCAAAAGCATCAATTCTTCGGCACTCAGCTTTCTTTATAGTCCAACTCTCACATCCATACATGACTACTGGAAAAACCATAGTTTTGACTAGATGGACCTTTGTTGGTAAAGTAATGTCTCTTCTTTTTAATATGCTGTTTCAGTTGGTCATAACTTTTCCTCCAAGGAGCAAGCAACTTTTAATTTCATGGCTGCAGTCACCATCTGCAGTGATTTTGGAGCCAAAAAAAAAAGTCTGTCAATGGTAAAGCCCAGGAATTTATATTTTTAGCCAATATCCCAGGTTGTTATTGTAGAAGGTCCATGGACCACTCCTAAAGGAACACTGCTTTAAAGCCAGGACTACCTAAAGAATCTTGAGAAACAGCCATCCTTACCAGTGGGAATTAAGAAACCATAGCTCCGAAGACTTAAACTTGCAGGGTCAATTGGCTGGTGATTGGATGGTAAATTGACCTTGGGTGGTGATCATTTAGTAATATATACAGATGTTGAATTATATTGTTGCACACCAGAAACTTATACCATGTTATATAGCAATTTTTACCCCAATAAAAAAATTGTTTTTCAAAGTTGGTGGCTGAAAAAATTCCAATGGATCATTGCATGGAGAGGGTGGGAAATGGAATTGCAGAAATGTGGTGAAGCAGTTTAATTATGTTGAACCATAAAGAAAGCTGAGTGCTGAAGAATTGATGCTTTTGAACTGTGGTGTCAGAGAAGACTCTTGAGAGTCCCTTGGACTTCAAGGAGATCCAACCAGTCCATCCTAAAGGAAATCAGTTTTGAATATTCATTGGAAGGACTGATGCTGAAGCTGAATCTCCGGTGTTTTGGCCACCTGATGCTAAGAACTGACTCACTGGAAAAGATCCCGATGCTTGGCAAGATTGAAGGCAGAAGCAGAAAGAGACAACAGAGGATGAGATGGTTGATAGCATCACTTACTTGGTGGACATGAGTTTGAGCAAGCTCCATGAGTTGGTGATGGACAGGGAAGCCTGGCATGCAGCAGTCCATGGGGTTGAAAAGAGTCAGACATGACTGAGCAACTGAACTGACCCCTGTCATCATTGATTTCCTTGACTTTGGGAGCTAATGAACTCTCTTAACAAATGAAATCAGGAAACTGACCCAAACAACCCCTTAAATTTCATGGTCTTATGGTGGAGGCTAGGGCTTTCCTGGTGGCGCAGTGACAAAGAATCCATCTGCTAATGCAAGAGATGTGGCTTTGATCCTTGGGTCAGGAAGATCCCCTGGAGGAGGAAATGGAGCCCACTCCAGTATTCTTGCCTGGACAATTCCATGGACAGAGGAGCCTGGTGGGCTATGGTCCATGGGGGTTGCAAAGAGTCGGGTAAGACTGGGCAGCTGAGTAAGCACACACACAATTGATGGAGGCTAGCACATCCAAACAAAGGAAATTCCCACACTATGAAGCAACAGCCTTTGGAGTCCAGCAGACCTGGACTTGAATCTGAATGTCACCACTAGCTAGCTACATGATCTTGGGCTAGTTGCTCATCTCTCTGACTCTGCGCTCTGGTCTGTCAAATGAAGATATGGATACCTCCCTCACAGGGCCATTGTGAAGATTAACATGAAAGGCACTTGGCAACCACTTCTAGCCTCACACAAAGGGTAGCTATTGTTACTTTGCTGCTGATTGACCAGTCTGCTTTCTAATTTATTGTACCAAATGCGGTTCAGAAGTTTTGACTTACTGAGAAATTTCTCCAGCTCCTCTGTTTAGACACAGAGTTCACAAGAAGCAAAGGCATGAAAACCTGTCATTATCTTTAAATAAAAGCAGCCAAGAATGGATAATCTAGGAAATACTTTTTATAAGCCCTGTGCTTGATTTAAACCTCTAAACAATTCTTGAGTCTGTTGAGCAAACTATACCTATAGCAATTTGACTGATAAAAAGCTAACTTGGGGGAAAAAAATCTTAACTATTTTCCCAGCTGAGTTCTAATTGTCCACTTAGAAAGAGTATAATACATTTTTTTCTGTTTTGCTGTGGTAACTTCAAGGATAGATGCTGCTAAAGGGAATTTTAAGTGATTCATACAATGTTTCCTCATTCGAGAAAGCTTTTGCTAACCTTGTTCTGATAAGCCTACAGAAATAAAAGAGAAAATGGTAGAGGAGGACATTAAGAATTTAAGTTGGGACAAGGAGTCACCCAGTTTATTTTATGAGCTATATATAGACAGAAAATCTAGCCTGATCCTCACGGTGGTCTGAGGCAGATGGAAACTTCTGCGAACCTGTTTTTACTAAAGTGAAACTCTCCTTATTGTTGGGCTGCATTTCTCTCACCACAGGGTAAACATGGCTTCTCAAGTGGGTTTGGGATGGAGAGGAGCTGGGGGATCACTCAGAACGGAATTACGCCTAAGACACATAAGGTGACAATTGAGTCATCCTCTAGCCTCTTTTCTTTTTTTTTACCCCCTAGGAAAAAATTCAGTTCCTTAAAACCTACCTCATGGGCTTTTCTCCAACCCTGTAGTCATGGTCTCCTCTGTGTGCCCTGGCCACCTGCCCTGCTTCTCTTCTCAGCTGTGACTCTCAGAACTGGACCTGGTCCACGAATGAGGACCTGACCATGTTGACAAGAATAGGAAAGCCCCTCTGTTTCCATAAGCACTTTTAAGCCAAGAAAGTAGTTAATAGTCATCACGGAGCACTTCCCAGGCTTTGTTGTAGAAGGTGTGGATAACTGCTGTCATAGAGCCAGGCAGGACCACAATGAAGTGAGGGTGGGGAAGTGGCAGGGAAGCAGAGGATGGTGTCAAGCAAAAGATTGTGGCCCAACTTGGCTCCAGGGTCTCTTGCCCTGAGGTCCATTGTTTCCAGATCTTTTTCTTTCTTTCTTTCTTTTAAAATTTATTTTCTATTTTTTGAAAAAAAATGTAAGCTTGAGGTGTAATTGACACATAGCATTATATTTGTTTCAGGTATACAGCATAATGATTCAGTATTTGTATATAGTGCAAACTGATCACCACAATTGGTCTAGTTAGTCACTATACATAGTTAAGAATTTTTTTCTTATGACGAGAACTTTTAAGATTTGCTCTCTTGCTGCTGCTGCTAAGTCACTTCAGTCTCTGTGCGACCCCATAGACGGCAGCCCACCAGGCTCCCCCATCCCTGGGATTCTCCAGGAAAGAACACTTGAGTGGGTTGCCATTTCCTTCTCCAATGCATGAAAGTGAAAATGAAAGTGAAGTCGCTCAGTCGTGTCTGACTCTTAGCGACCCCGTGGACTGTACCCTACCAGGCTCCTCCATCCATGGGATTCTCCAGGCAAGAGTACTCGAGTGGGGTGCCATTGCCTTCTCCGCTTACTCTCTTACCAATGTTCAAATATGCAATGCTGTATTTTAATTAGCACCAGCCAAGGTTGAGTGATTCCTCTCTCAGAGCACTTGGTAACCAGGGTGTTGCTCTCACCTCCTTGTCTCTCCACATGTTTACCATCTAACTTCTTGTAAGAATATCTACCCTTGTGATCTTTCCAGCTTTATTTCTCACTTAGTCTTCAAGTCTCTAAAACCCAACTTCACCCATCATAACCAAAGCTACCCTCTCACAGCCCCAGTAATTTCCTGAAAGTAATTTCACTGGGCACTTTGACAACCTCCTTCATGTGACCTCTCTGTAGTATTTGTCCTTCTGGAAACGTCTCTCTCTCTCCTTTAGCTTCCAGTACCTCATCTCTTGCCACTCACCACCTCATTCTGTTTGTGCTATAGCCATATGTAACTCTTTGCAATCCGTTGTGCAGGGGATGTGGTGTTGACTTCACAACTCCTAAACCAAGTATGATACTCACACTCCCCTTCTAGCAATTTGATTGGGAAACACAAATGACCCAAATCCTGGCCAGTAAGATGTAAAGGGAAGAAAGATTTTCTTATGCCAGAAGAGAGTTCTGTGGAAGAAAGTATCTTTTCTTATGGGCAGGATGGAGCTGAAAGCAAGGAGGAAAGAAGCACCTGGAGGGCATAGAGAAGTGAAGGTGAAACTGTGGGTGCCCAACTTGAGGCCCACACTACACATGACCTTCTTGTCATGTAAGATAACAAACTGTTTCATGGCTTAGTGAATGTGAGTCGGGTTTTATTTACTAATGAAACTTAACATTTCTTCATATGTGTATTGGCTATATATGTTTCCGCTCCTGATAAGTGTTTTAAAATCTCTTTTGTTCTTTTTTCTAATTTTATGTGTCTTTTCTCATTGATTGGTAGAAACTTTTTTATATTTTTGGTACTAATTAGTGGCAGAAAGTGAAGAGGAACTAAAAAGCCTCTTGATGAAAGTGAAAGAGGAGAGTGAAAAAGTTGGCTTAAAGCTCAACATTTAGAAAACTAAGATCATGACATCTGGTCCCGTTACTTCGTGGGAAATAGATGGGGAAACAGTGGAAACAGTGTCAGACTTTTTTTGGGGGGGGGCTCCAAAATCACTGCACATGGTGACTGCAGCCATGAAATTAAAAGACGCTTACTCCTTGGAAGGAAAGTTATGACCAACCTAGACAGCATATTCAAAAGCAGAGACATTACTTTGCCAACAAAGGTCTGTCTAGTCAAGGCTATGGTTTTTCCAGTGGTCATGTATGGGTGTGAGAGTTGGACTATGAAGAAAGCTGAGTGC
The DNA here is from genome assembly GCF_029378745.1 of Bos indicus. Lineage (NCBI taxonomy): Eukaryota > Metazoa > Chordata > Mammalia > Artiodactyla > Bovidae > Bos > Bos indicus. The sequence continues at coordinate 79,654,327 of NC_091761.1, forward strand.
TGAAGAATTGATGCTTTTGAACTGTGGTGTTGGAGAAGACTTTTGAGAGTCCCTTGGACTGCAAGGAGATCCAACCAGTCCATCTTTAAAAGGATCAGTCCTGGGTGTTCATTGGAAGGAATGATGCTGAAGCTGAAACTCCAATACTTTGGCCACCTCATGCAAAGAGTTGATTCACTGGAAAAGACTCTGATGCTAGGGGTATTGGAGGCAGGAGGAGAAGGGGACGACAGAGGATAAGATGGCCGGAAGGTATCACCGACTTGATGGACATGAGTTTGAGTGAACTCCGGGAGTTGGTGATGGACAGCGAGGCCTGGCGTGCTGTAATTCATAGGGTCCAAAGAGTAGGACAGGACAGAGCGATTGAACTGAACTGAATTAGTGTTGGTTGCTCAGTCATGTCTGACTCTTTGCAAACTCATGAACTGTAGCCCACCAGGCTCCTTTGTCCATGGGATTCTCCAGGCAAGAATACTGGAGTGGGCTGCCATTTCCTTCTCCAAGGGATCTTCTAGACCCAGGAATCGAACCCAGGTCTCCAGCATTGCAGGCAGATGCCTTACCATCTAAGCCACCAGGGAAGCCCTTGGTACTAGTTATGTGTGTATTAAAAATGTTTTCTCTCCATTTTGCTTTATTCTTCATTTAATTGAAGGTATTTTTCTGATGAACAAAATATACTAATTTTAATATAATTTTAAAATATTTATAGTAGATGTTTTTTAAGAAAAAAACTTGCATTAAGAAATCTTTCGGACTTTCCTTGTGGTCCAGTAGTTAAGAACCTGCCTGCCAATGCAGGAGACACAGGTTTGGCCCCTGATTCAGGAAGATTCCATATGCTGTGGGGCAACTAAGCCGAGTGCCACAACAACTGAACCCACACACAGCAACTACTGAAGCCCATGCGCCTAGAGTCTGTGCTCTGCAACGAGAGAAGCCACCACAGTGAGAAGCCCATGCGCCGCAACTAGACAGAGCCCACATGTATCAAAGACCCAGTGTAGTTAAAATGAATACATAAACATTTTCTTAAAAAAGAAATATTTCCCTATCCAAAAATCTAAATCATTTACTTTCATTTTCTACCATGAATTTTAAAGTTTTATTTTTTGCATTTAAACCCTCAGTTCATCCTGTGGTAATTTTTATATGTGTGCACACTGCTCTATTTTATTGTTCTTTCTGCCTGGGATTAACTCTACATATTCATGACAGTTATCTTTTCTGTACATGGTTGAACTATGGTTGGATTTGTTTTGCTAATTTTTAAAAAAAATCTTGTATTTATTTCTTGAGAAATAGTGGTTTACAGTGGTTTTTTTTTTTTTTTTTTTTTTCTTTATTGTAATGTTTGGTTTTAGCATCAGGGCAAAACTGACTTTGTGGAATAAGTTGAAAGGTGTTTTCACATCTGGAATTTCCTGGCAGTTTGTTTGAATTGGCATTATTTCTTCCTTAAACCTTTTATAGAATTCACTAAAGAAGTCACCTGGGATTGGAATTTTCTTTGTGAGAACATTCTTAACTACAAATTCAGTTTTTAATTAGATATAGAACCATGCAGGTTATTTATTTAGTCTTAAATGAGCTTTGGTTGTTGTGCCTTTCAACAGTTGTGCCTATTTCATTTTGGTTTTGAATTATATTTGCATAAAGTTATTTGTTATAATCTTTTATTATCATTTTAATGTCTGTAGGATCAATAGCAGTGTCCTTTCTCTTTTTTTCTTGATATTGTTAATTTCTCTATGTGGTAGGGTAGATATTTCACAGCTTAGTGAATATGAGTTGTTCCATAATCAGTGAATATAGCAAGTTGTTTAATGGTGCAGTTCAGATCTTCTATATTCTCACTGATTTTGTGTCTCCCTGTCATTTCTACCAGTTATTGAGAGTGTGGTAGTGAAAAAATTACAGATTTGTCTATTTCTTTTAGTTCTGTCAGTTTTCTCATTGTGTATTCAAAACCTGTTATTAGTTTCACATACATTTAGAATTTTTATGTTCACTTGAAGAATTGATTCCTTTATTACTGTGAAATTTCCTTTCTGATCACTCATAATATTCCTTTTTCTGAAATTGTCTTCATCTGATATTTATGTCTCCATTCCAGCTGTCCATTTATTAGTGTTGGCATAGTATATCTAGTTTCATCTTTTCAAAGGTAATTTGTCTATATATTTAAAGTGCATTTCTTGTAGACAGAAAACAACTGGGGATTGTTTTTCTATCAAGTGTTATAGTTTTGCTTTTTAATTGGAGTGCTCTTACCAGTTCTATCTATTATTGTCATTGTTGGACTTAAATCTGCCATCTTGGTCTCTGTGTTCTATTTGTCTCATGTGATGGTTCTTTTTTCCCTCTGAAATTTCAGCCATTATTTCTTCAAAAAAATTGTTTTGTTCCCCCACCCCCTGCCCCATCTCTCTTCCATCTGTTCTGGAATTGCAGTTGCATACATTTTAGACAACTTGATATTGCCTCACAGATTATTAATGCCCTTAATTTTTCCTTTAGTCTTTTTTTCTGTGCGTGTTTTATTTTGGATACTTTGATGTCCTCACATTAACTAACCCTTTCTTCTGAAGTACCTAGTCTGCAGTTAAACCCATTCAGTAATTTTTCATTTCATATATTATAGTTTTCATTCCAAACAGTTTAATTTTGAGTTTAAAATACCTTCCATTTCTTTCCTCATTATTTCCGTGTTTATACTGGGCACACTGTTCGAGGTCTCATCCCACCAGGATCTGTCTGAGTGTCTCTTCCCTTCAATATGGCCTGGAATGTCTCTCTGGAGTAATCACAGAGCTTATCTTGTTTAGCTTTTCTCAATGATCATTCTCCTGCCCTGATATTTTTCAGTATCTAAAAATCATTGGTTCATATATTCCGCCCCTGCCACCTTTTTTTTTTAGTGGTTTAATGCAGGAGGGCTAACCCAGTCCCTGTTACTCTATACTGGTCATGCTATGCTATGCTAAGTCACTTCAGTCATGTCCGACTCTGTGCGACCCCATAGACGGCAGCCCACCAGGCTCCCGCGTCCCTGGGATTCTCCAGGCAAGAACACTGGAGGGGGTTGCCATTTCCTTCTCCAATGCATGAAAGTGAAAAGTGAAAGGGAAGTCGCTCAGTCATGTCCAACTCTTAGCGGACCCCATGGATTGCAGCCCAACAGGCTCCTCCGTCCGTGGGATTTTCCAAGCAAGGGTACTGGATAAACTTTATTATAAAGATGATTCTGCTAGGTGTACAATTCTATGTTGAAAGCATTTTGCCTTCAGCAGGTTAAAGCATATTTTGCTTTTCAGTATGTTAGAAATGTTATCTTCTGGCTTATGTTATTTTTGACAAGAAATTATTATACTATTTTCAGTAACTTTCTTCCTGGTCATAGGTCACATTTTCTTGCTTCTCCACTTGTCTAGTATTTTTTAAATGGATGCTGGAAATTGTCGTGTCACATCATTGTGTGTCTGGATTTTGTTGTCTTTCTGATTTCTGTCTCCCAAATTATTACTCCACGTCTGTACTCTGCTTGGATTCCTCTACCTTGTGGTATGGTCTGGAGATTGCCTCTAAGTAGAAAGCCAGAGTGATCACAGGATCACTTTATTTGATTCTCTTTCCTCAGGGATCACTTCAATGAACTGCTTATTTTCTAATATCTGAAAGCTTGAGGGTTTTTTTTCCTACATTTTGTCTAATTTTCTAGTTGTTTACAGTGGGAGCATAAGTCCAAAACCAGTTACCCTGTTTTTTGCCAAAAGCAGAATTTGTTACATTATTAAAAATCTGTCCAACTAACAAGCACACAATTAAATAAGGGTTTTCATGTATTAACCAAGGAGGAGTAGTATCATAAACCATGAATTATGACTAGAACAACCCCAAACCCCTAAGGCCCTTTTTGAAATAAATTTAAAAAATTAATTCCACATTTGTATCATCTATTATTACATTCAATGCTGAAAACCCATACTGTTTAGCAATATATAATTTTTGCTCTTGTGCACAACTGTGGGTCTGATATTGCCTTTTCTTTTTCTCTGTTGTGACCTAATTTCTCTTAAATATTATGAAGAGGTATTATATGCCTTAGGGAGTATTTGCTATTTGGGAGAGTCTCAAAGATTTCTGGACTAATTCTTTCAGAATGAACATGATGTTCCAAGTATTAGATTCTCAGAATTTACTCCACGTTCATATTTTCCTTCTTTCTTGAATATCTCACTCTTGTCTATATCTGTTAAAATTCCATTCCCCCTTCAATATTCGAATGATAAGTTACCTCCTTTAGTTATTCCTTCCTTGTCAATATCTTTAAATTCAGACTTAGTTTCTTCTCCTCTGTGTTTCCACATTTTTTGGTTTATGCTTCACATAGGATAATTCTAAATTCTAAATTAAATTGTAATTATTTGTACAGATGTCACATTTGCCTTCCAGTGAGTTCATTGAAGGAAAAATTAAATCTTAATAATCTTTGAGATCTCACATCACTTTGTATCATGTTTGTCAAATAACTGTGCTCAGTATATCACTGTTGAATGAATGGTGAAGGAAAATGGAAGGGCTTTCAAGACAAATTGCCCTTAGTCTACTGTTTTTACCTACACCCAGCTCTATTCATTGCAATCGCACAATGCAGGCATCACTGTTCTCTGAATGCATGCTTCAGAGATCAGTGGTCCTGATGTGGCTACAGCTCATGCCAGCTTCTCTTCATTCCAAGTTGCCATGGAAAGCGGATGGTCACTGAATTGGTGGTAAGGCAGAGTTTCTTCTCCTGTTCATCTATTATATTCTTCTGCCAATCCCCTAGCCCATTGTCAGTCTCCCTAAATCTTTGAAGTTCTGGAAGCTTCTGTGAGCTAATGACAAAAGGTCCCAGTCATTTCCGGATGTGTGCCTGCCCATGGAGAGTAGTGGTGTGTGTTTAGACAACAGGATTTCAGCACCACTTTAGTGCAGCTTCCTGCTTTGAGAACACTCTGGGTTCCGTGGCTTTTTGCCTCTGTAAACTTCTCTTTCCTCAATGTGTTGGCTTATTTGTCTTTAACCACCCTTGGACTGCCAAATTCATCTTCACATGGTTATATTATTTGAGAGTCTAAGTGAGCTGGAAGTCACAGTGCAGCTAAGCAGGGGAAGGCTTACTGGTGTACTTCTGGCTCTTTATTGAGAGCAGTCCTCAATTATTTATGGAGTTTAACACCTGAATGCTGTGCACAGCCCTGGGTACTGAAGGTGCAAAGTTTAGTCCAGTTTGGCCTCAAGGAACTTATCTAGATGGAGAGATTGATAAGCAACAAACAAGTATACCATTCATGAGTGCAATAATAGAGGATGGGTAACAGGATGGTCTTCCCTGGTGGCTCAGTGGTAAAGAACCCACCTGTAATGCAAGAGATGCAGGGTTCGATCCCTGGGTCTGGAAGATCCCCTGGAGAAGGAAATGACAATCCACTCCAGTATTCTTCCTTGGAAAATCCCATGGACAGAGAAGCCTGGCAGGCTACAGTCCATGGGGTCGCAAAAGAGTCAGACATGACTTAGAGACTAAACAACAACAACCAATCCAGAACTCTGGAAATGTAAAGAGGAACTAATTCTGCCTGAAGGCAGTGGTATGGTGTCTCGATACTGGGGAGGGTAACAGCTGAGCTGGGTCTTCTGGAATGAGTAGGAGTTCATCAAGCAAGAGTAGGTGAAGAGTTCAGCAGAAGGATGTGGCAGAAGAAAGTCCAAGAGCCCAGAAACATGAAAGACTGTGGTTTGTTTGGTATGCTTGGGAGAGAGGCAGTGAGAGGAAATTGTTGGGAAAGTACTCCTGAACCAGACTGCCCTTTTTATGATCTGCTAAGAAACATGGATTTGCTTCCATAGGCCCATGTTTCCTAAATTTTGGTCTTTTTTTTTTTTTTTTAAAAAACCCTGTCACATTATCACCATATACAATTTACAATACCTGTACCAATGTTTCTTTAACACTTTTCCTTTAAATCAACTCTAACTCATCTCACTTAAAATAGTTCATTATGCAATATTTGATTTAAAAAGAATATATCACATATATGAGTCAGAATAACAGAATGGCCACTTGTGAACTCTTTATACAATAAAAGAAGTAAAACGTTTTTATTCTACTTAAGAACTAAAACATTTCCACCTTCATTGTTCTACTTGTATACTTTTTTCCTGTGTCATCTCCTTGACTCTCCTAAAAGATTACCACGATACTATACTTTGTGTTCATTATTCCCTTGTTTTTATTAAAGAATTTCTTCCCCTCCTATATCTAGGTCCCTAAACAATGTATTATTTAGCTTTGCTTGTTTTTTTTTTTTGGTTTTTATTTTATTAAAGTATAGTTGATTTCCAATGTTGTTTGTTCCAGGTGTGCAGCAAAGTGATTCAGTTATACATAAGCATACATTCTTTCTTTTTTAGCTTTCTTTGGCTTTGCACTTTAGATTTTGATTTGTGATATCCTTATACAAGAAAGATTAATGCAGGAACAAGCCTAGAAGCAGGAAGATCATTTAAAGGTTATTGTCATAATCGAGAAAAAGTTGATGAGAACCTGGATTAAAGCAATACAGAGAGGAGAGGATCATTATGAACTATTTTAAAGGCAGGGTTGCTGAAATTAAGGGACCATTTAAGGAAATATATAATATGAGCTTCTTAAGAAATTTGCCCTATGTGATGTTTCTAATACTAAAAATCTTTGTTTTGTTTATTGATACATTTTGAATTTTGACCCTTGATGAGCTAATGTTTCCCTGTGGTTTCCAGGGAACAGGGAAAAAGCAAACCCATGTGTCCCCTTCCTAGAAGGTCTGTTCTGTGACTTTTAAACTTAAGTAAATAAAAGCCAGGTATTTTTTGAATGATGTTTAAGGTATAGTACTTTATGATTCTACTAGGAAGCAGAACAATCCTTTTTAACTCCAAAACAAGTCCTCGCCTCCAGGCCATAATGTCTTGAATTTACTTTTTAATTCACCACGCCCAGATTTTCCCCACATTTTTTTAAACAAACATGTCATCTTTTTGTAATTTGTCTATACAACATCACTATTGTTTTCAGAATGACTTTGGAAAGACCCAACAATTTGGGCGATATTCACAAATTGTGGTTAATTTAAGGCTGTCTACACTAAGGAAATTTTTAACTTTAAAATAAGAGGTGAATTAGCCAGTTTTATTGAAACTTGAGCAATTAACTTGTAATTTGTGGTTGGCTGGAAACAGCCATTCACTGCAAGGGGAGCCTGGGTGCTCCCCAAGGCCTCATGCTGACCTGGATTGAGCCATGTGAGCAAAGCAGGGTGGTTTGGAAGAAGCATTCTCCAGCCAGGAGACCACTCATGCTACACCAATTAGACTTAGAAACTGGTTCAACATGTTGGATCAGAGAACAACACACAGCAGGAGTTTTGTAAGAAAATACAAAGTGATCACTTGTGAAAAATATAGGTGAAATACAGTGATTTAAGTCCTCTTTTGAGAGGCAATAATCCCTCTATCTTTTTAGTCTTTTAGTTGAGCAGTTTCCTTAGTTTGAGCCAGACTGGTTGCTCAACAAACTATTTGATAGTCTAGGAAAGCCAGTTATTGGAGGCACAAAGTCTTGGATAAATTAGCCATTTTCACTAGGGGTAGAATTCAAAAAGTGCCCCGTGGTTCCTCATGCCTCTGCTGGGCTGTGGCCTCTTAGACTACTCAGTTCAATTAAACTAATATTTAGTTAGTGTCTGTTATGAAAAAGTTCTGCCCTAGGCACCCTGCTAATACGGTATTACTTTCCTAATGGCTGGGAAAAATGGGAAAATATCAAGTAGGTTACAACAGGGTTCCCAGTTTTATTTTGAGGAGGAGATACTATTTATCTCCGAAAAAACTGACCTGTCTGGGGAAAGGAGGGAGGACACGAATGGGGATCCCAAGGGGAGTAGCTCTGTTGTTTTGTCTTCCCCAGTGGAAATCTGAATAATATGAGGTGGGAAGCCTAGTGCAGAGAAGAATTTGGTGGTTTGGGGATCTGGAGAGGCAAGATCTTAGATCTACTCTCTGATGCTAGAGGAGGACCTGTGACTTAATTCTAACAGGATATGACATATTCAGGACTTTGTGGTCACCTTGATGGGTTGACATATATTCTTTCTGCATCGCTCTTCACTCAAGTCGTTAATTTTGTTTGACTGTATACCTCTACTCTGGAGCGGTGCTCTTTGAAAAGGTGAAGTTCATTTTATTTTTATTTTTTACGATTGATGGTGTGGAGGGGAAGGATGAGACAGGAAGCAGAGAGATAAGCTGATAAAAATGACAAAATACAACTTTATGTTTAAACTGGAAGAACAAAAGGCTGTTTATGAGTTGTGATATTATTTGGTATTGAAGAGTAATGCAGATGTAATTAAAGTCTTCCAACCCAAAGTTTTATCCAGAGAGATAAAGACTTTCTTTTCAGAGTCAGGCAGTATTTATCTCATACAAGCAACCCTGGTGCATGCAGCTCATTTATATGACAGCTATTATGACCATGATATCTAGAGCCAGGGCCAGAAACACGGTCCCAAATAGAATCTTTCAATACCTGTGGCATGAAGGAGTGAGTATGCATACAGAGAGGGTAATAAAATCCTACATTTGCATAGTGTTTTTCTCTTCTTTCAAAGCAGTTTTACATCTATTAGAACACAAAATGGTAATGTTAGTTTTTTTTTTTTCTAATGATCATTTGGCCACAATTCTCTGGATTATGTTGTTGAACTAAGCTGAACTAAGAATCTTCAGGTTGAAAGGATATTTGGTGGTCTCTTGGACTGGGAGATGAACTGTGAGACCTAAAGGTCTTTCTTAAAATGCAAATACCCCTTGGAAGAGATATGTTCCTGGATGACAGCTTAAAATGCGATTGTTCACTATCAACACAGATTTGTTGCAATTACCTGAAAAGAGAGGGGGCTTTTAAGGTAGTGAAGAGAGTTATCTAGAAGAAGAAAATACCTCCAGGAGGGGAGGGGGCATCCATTGGCCTGCCAGAGACAAAGTCCATCTCTCCATCTCTCCGATTGCAATCTCATAAAACTCCATTAGAATTATTTTCTTAATTTCTCTTTCTGATAGTTCATTATTAATATTAGGTAGTTAGAATAGGGAAATGGTGGTGGCTAGAAGACAAGGAAGAGAAAAACCCATGAAAATAGAACAAAGGAAGGTCAAAGAAAGGTCCGAGGACCGGAGTGAGGACTTCAGGTAGAACAGCACTCCTGGCTGAGCCCAATTTGCATAGGGCAGGCCCAGGGAGAAGAAAACATGTAAAAGGAGGAGCCAAGCTCTCTCTCGCTCTCTCTCTCCCACGTGGGTACGCTCTTTCTCTCTCTCTTTCTCTCTCTCTCTAACCCCCCACCCCCACCCCCCACGCTCCTCCACTCTCTTCTCTTCTTTGAGGATGGATTCTCCTGCTATTTTCTAAATAAAGTAGAACTGTAACACTGATTTGTCTAAGAGCTATGACACGATTTGTTCAAGACCTGAGAGCTGTGTCGCACAGAGGGCTTTAATGTCCGTCGCTCCAAATCATTGTTGTGATGAGACAAAGAACCGAGGAGCATACACTCACCTGACATTAATGTTTTGAAATACAACAGATTTCTGTATAGTTTATATCTTGCCACTTTACTTAATTTGGTAAAACAAATAAAGGGAAAGATATACTGTGCTCATGGAGTGGAAGAATTAATATTGTTAAAATGTCCATACTACCCAGAGCAATCTACAGATTCAATATAATCCTTATTAAAATATCCATGGTATTATCTCAGAACTAGAACAAAATAATTCTAAAATTTGTATGGAACCACAAAAAATCCCAAATAGCCAAGTAATCTTGAGAAAGAAAAACAAAACTGGAAGCATCATACTCCTTGATTTCAAGCTGTTCTAGAAAACTATAGTAATCGAAATAATATAATTCTGGCAAAAAAATAGACACGTAAATCTATGGAACAGAATAGAAAGCCCAGAAATAAACCCATGCTTATATAATCAATTAATCTATGACAAAGGAAGCAAGAATAAACAGTGGTAATGAGCGTTTCTTTAATGGATGGTGTTGGGAAAACTGGATAGCTACCTCCAAAGGAATCCAACTAGTCCACCACTTTTTTTATACCATACACAAAAATAAACTCAAAATGGGTTAAAGACTTAAGTGTGAGACCAGAAACCATATATTTTCCTAGGAGAAAATATAGACAGTATGCTCTTTGATATCAGTCTTAGGAGTATTTTTCTGGATAGAGCTTCTCAGGCAAGGGAAACAAAAGTAAAAATAAACAAATAGAACTACACTAAAGCTTTTGCACAGTGAGAGGAGCCATCAACCAAACAGAAAGACAACCTACTGAATGGGAGAAGATGTTTGCAGATGGTATGACTGATAAGAGGCTAATGCCCAAAATGCATAAGGAATGCATACAATTCAAATTTTTTAAAAAGGCAAATAACCCTATTAAAAAATGGGCAGAGGACTGGAGTAGACATTTTTCCAAAGAAGACATCCCAACATGCACATAAAAAGGTGCTCAACACCACTGATCATCAGGGAAATGCAAATCAAAACCACAGTGAGAAATCACCTCAGAAATGGCTGATATCTGTCAGAATGGCTACCATAAAAAAAACAAGTAGGAAGTTCCCTGGCAGTCCGGTGGTTAGGACTTGGCACTTTCACTTTTATGCCCCAGGTTCAATCTCTGGTCTCCTAATTTAAGATCCCACAAACCAGAGGCCTAGTAAAAAATAAAAAACCCAAATAATAAGTGTTGGCGAAATCCATGTGGAGAAAAGGGAACTGCTGTGCATTGTTGGTGGGAATGTAAATTGGTATATCTGCTACAGAAAGGTTTCCTCAAAAAAATAAAAATAAAACCATGATACAAACCAGCTATTTCACTTCCAGGTATTTATCCAAAGAAAATGAAAACACTAATTCAAAAAGATAGGTACACCCCAGTATTCATTGCAGCATTCTTTACAATAGGCGAGATACAGAAGCAACACATGTGCTCAGCAATAGATGAATGGCTACAAAGGACAGATGACTATTTTTAGATATCTCACAATGGAATATCACTGAGTGGTAAAATAAGAATAAAAGCTTGTCCTTTGCTACAACATGGATGGACCTAGAGGATATTACATGAAATAATTCAGATAGAGAAAGACAAATACTGCATGATTTCACTTATATGTAGAATCTAGAAAACAATTAAAAAAGACAACAAAAGAGAAACAGACTCAAAGATACAAAAAACAATCTGGGGATTTCCCTGAGAGTCCAGTGGCTAAGACTGCCAATGCAGGGAGCATGGGTTTGAACCCTGGTCAGGAAACTAACATCATGCATGCTGCCTGGTGTAGCCAGAAAAAGAAAGAAAGAAAGAACAATCTGGTGGTTGCCAGAAAGGAGGAGAGAGGGGGATGGGAAAAAAGGGGGAGAAGGATTAAAAGGTACAAACTTCCAGTTACAAAATAAGTCATGGAGATGTAATGTACAGCAAAGGAAAGATAGTCAATAATATTGTAGTAACTGTATGATGACAACTGGTAACTAGATTTATCATGGTGATCATTTTATAATGTATAAAAATATCAGTTCACTAAGTGGTACAACTGAAACTAATACAATATTGTATGTCAATTATACATCAATTAAAAACTGCATTAGTTATCTCCTCTATGCTCTCGCAGGGCCTCTGTACTCTCTTGACAACACGCATCAGTCTTGGTTTATTTGCTCAGTCAACACTCTCCCTCTGTCCCTAGACTCTGCCTTCTTTGAGGTCAAAGACTCTTGTCCCTCACCATTGCTTTTCAGCATTTCTGCATATAGTAGAGACTTAGGAAATAAATATAGAATGAATAAAAACTTACTAATCCATAATTTTATGCCTAGTTAAGCTTCTCTCTCATGCTATCTTTGTTTTCAAAAGGAATGACTCTGGAGCATGCCAGAAATTGAAATGTTTATCTTTGTCTTAATCCTCTGGAAGAGAAAAGTATCCAATTTCTTTGTACAATAGTATAAATAATAGATAGCTAACACTTACTGAATGTTTATTGTGTGCTGGGTGCCGTTCTATCATTTTATACAGATTAATTTATTTCATTCTCATTACAGTCCTCTGAGGTAAATGCTACTATTATTACCATTTTTAAAATAAAGAAACCGAGGTGCAGAATTTAAGTCTTCTTGCATATAAATTTTGCCTTTCTTATTATGGAAAAGGAAAAAAGACACTGAATGACAATGACCAAAAAAGTTTTTTCTATTTGCATTTATCACACTTCAATTAGACTCAAAAAAAAATTAAATGCAATTTAAAAAAGACAAAAGGAAGAATTCATCCCCGAGGGGCACAGCACAATGCCTAAGTATGTCATTGTATAACAATCTATTATTAACAAGTTCCTAAAACCCATATGAATGTGGGTTAGCAATAAATATTAAGTGGAGGATCCAAGATGGCATTCAAACTATGTCCACCAGGTGGCGCTAGTGCCTCTAAATGAGGGGCATGGGTGGGAACACTCCTGATCCTGCCGTCAGCACCCTTAACAAAAGAGATTCAAGTACTGGTCCTCAGTTTCCTAGGCTCCAGTTCTGCATCCAGAGAGGGCTGAGCAGCTGTCTGATACACCAGTGCACTCTGCCTATTTTGCTGTAAGAGGAAAGTTCTCAGAGGCACAGTCACTGTGGTGTAGTGGATAGATGCTGCTGCTGCTGCTAAGTCACTTCAGTCGTGTCCGACTCTGTGCGACCCCCATAGACGGCAGCCCAACAGGCTCCCCTGTCCCTGGGATTCTCCAGGCAAGAACACTGGAGTGGGTTGCCATTTCCTTCTCCAATGCATGAAAGTGAAAAGTGAAAGTGAAGTCGCTCAGTCGTGTCCAACTCTTCGAGACCCCATGGACGGCAGCCTGCCAGGCTCCTCCGCCCATGGGATTTTCCAGGCAAGAGTACTGGAGTGGGGTGCCATTGCCTTCTCCAGGATAGATGCTGGTCTGTTTCAAATCCAAATTCAAATTCAGGTTTCTTCAAATCCCAGCCCTACCAGCTACTAGTAGTATGACCTTGGGCAAGTTATTTAACCTTTCTGTGCTCCAGGGTTCTCATCTGTGAAATGCGGACAATCCTTGAGCCTACCACATCTTGTACCACCTATTGTAACAGTGCTCTACTCACAGAAGGTCTGAATGAATCTTCTATGCAATAGAATCAATAGCTGACCTTTCCATAGCTGAATGTGTGTGTGTGTGTGCTAAGTCATTTCAGTCATGTCCAACTCTTTGTGACCCTATGGACTGTAGCCTGCCAGGCTCCTCTGTCCGTGGGATTCTCCAGGCAAGAATACGGAGTGGGTTGCCACTCCCTCCTTCAGGGGATCTTCCCAACCCAGGGATGGAACCCATGTCTCCTGCATCTCCTGCACTGGCAGATGTGTTCTTTACCACTAGTGCCACCTGGGATACTCAAATGCAATTCACATTTTACTTGGCTCAGAATAGGCCACCAAAGAGATGAACTTGAGTTTCAGTTTTACTTTTATTTTCTTGGGCTACACAGCATGTAAGATCTTAGTACCCTGACCAAGGCTTGAACCCATACCTCCTGCAATGGAAGCACTAGACTGCCATAGAAGTTCCTGAGCTTCAGTTTTAAGTACTAATGTAAAGCTACTACTATTAGCTAGATGTGAGCTGCTCATTAGAAGAAGAAATACGATTCAGCATCTGCAATGCGCCAGTCTCTTCTCTAGGTGCTGCTGCTGCTAATATGGACAAAGCAGGTAATACCCTCACCCTCATGAAGGCTGTAGTCTAGCCAGCAAGATAAACATTAAACAGATGATGACATAAAAGTAGACGATTACAAAGATGCAAAGGACCAAGTCTTATAGGAATGTAAAACAGGCGCATCTAACCTAGTCGGGGGGTCAAGGAAGGCATCAAAGTGGAAATGACAGTGTTAGCAAAAGGAGGGTGGCTAAGCATTCCAGGTGAAAGACATGACATTTGTATGGGCCCCTAAGTGGCAAAGAGCCTGCTCAATTCACACGACTGAGAAAATCCCAGTTTAGTCAAAGAGTAGGAAGAGTGGATGGGGATTGGAAGCTGGAGAAGCTGCCTATTGGGCAGTAAGAAGTATTAAAAGATTTTAAATAGGAAAGTGACATCAGATGTGCAGTTTTTAAAAGGTCGTATGACTGAAATGGGGAGGTCGGTTCCAGGAGGTGAGGGGGTTTGAGGAGTTTGAGGAGGTGAGGGGGAGAGACCAGTGGGGAAATTCTGATGCTGTTTTAGTCAAATAGTGATGGCAACCTGGCCTAGTGTGGCAGGAAGTGTGAATTTATTGTGAGAGGGAGTTAGGTATGTGAGAGGGAGGAGTCAAGGCTTCTCCCTTAAACAGAAGGATTGATGGTAATGCCATTTGCCAAGGTAGAGAACATTACAGAAGTAGCAGTTTTGGAGGAAAGCTCCTATGTTCCTTTCAGGATATTTTGAGTTTGAAGCACTTGACAAATATTCAAGAGGAGCTGTTTAGAAAGCACTTAAATGTGAGTAGTTCAAAAGAAGGACTGTGGTTGTTCATATAGATTCAAGTGTTAGCAGCACACAGATTTAAGTGGAAACTACAGGGAGGCCTTGTAAGGAGAAAGTGAAGTGGGAGAAAGGAAGATGTCCAGGGACAGAACGCTACGGAACCCTACCGTCGTCAAGTTGGCAGAGATTAGATATCAACAATCAGTAATAAAACCAGAGAAGGAACAGTTAGAGGTACCGAAGGAAAACCAGAAAGCCCAGTTCCCCTTCCCTGAGGATTGATTATGAAAGAGGAAGGTATCATTAGCATTGAGAGCTACTGAGAAGACAGGCAAGCAGAGAACTCAGTGTGTCCTTTGGGTCTGGGGACAAGAAGGTCACTGGTGACCTTGGTGGGCTGAGTTTCTATGGCATCCTGAAGGCTGAGGCCAGATTGCAGGGAGTTGAAAAGTTGAATGTGAGGTAAGCAAATGGTGATGATGTCAACTACATGTTGTCACTTGCCAAGAGCATTTGCCAGTGACTGAACAACTATCAGAGCATTTGCCATCTGTCTGTGCTGCTGCAGCTGCCCACCTTCAACACCTGGGTGGACAGTGAGGCACTCCATGCTCCAGGGAATCTGGCAGAATGGGTCTTTGTATAGTTACATATTTTCAGGAACTGATTTCATGATCTCAATCCTTGCACATCTCCTCATATCTAGAAAAGCACTAAATTCCTTCATGGCGACATCAGCTCCTCGTGATGAGCAGAAAACCTTTTGTAAAATAAGTGCTTGATTGCACTGAACTCTTCCTTCACCAAAATCTTATACATCGACCTTCCCCTGCTGCCTGTTTGGAGCAGTCTCTAAGAGCTATCTGAGGTGCTGTCTCCTGGACTGTGGTCCTCATTTTGCCCCAAATAAAACTTAACTAGCAACCTCCACATTGTGCGTCTTTCTGTCAACAATGATTATGCTAAACATGTAACCCAATTGATTGACTGGGCCCACACCAGGGGCCTAGTCTGAGAAGACCCCATGTCTTTGCCAAGGAGGTTCTTTTTCCAGTCAGATTTGCACAACCAATAATGGAATAATGCTGAGGCTGGAACAGTGCAAGCTTTATTCAACAGCCAAAGAATGGAAAAGCAGGAACCTAGATCACAATATTGTCAGAGACACAAATATATAGGAGAGATGAAGTAAAAGGGAAGGAATTGAAAAGTAGGCTGTTCATGACTTATCTAAGAATAGGGGTGTGGTTTGGACCTGGAACTGACAGAGCTTTCGTTTTCAGTCCTCTTAGGGACTTGTCCAGTTGTTGTCATGGCAATCATCAATGACCACAGTGCTGGTGTTTGTGTCACTGAGCATGCTAATGTATTACAAAGAGTGTGTAATAAGGCCTAAGATTATGGGAAGTCAAATCGTGCACCATCTTGGGCCTACTTGGTTCCAACTAGTTCTTGGTTTTTTTTTTTTTTCCATCTTTGCAGCTTCCTTCTGAAACTTAGATGAGAATAATCGGTTTCCATTTCAGGGAGGGGAGGGGTATGACTCTGGGACAGCAACCTTGGTAAGAAAAATATTTTCTAGAAATTTGGTTGGGAAGGTAAGGTAGAAGGAGGGCTTTTTCAAAGGGGAGAAGCATGAACAGTTTTAAATGCTGATACAACAAATCCAGTAGAATGAGAGAGATGTTGAAAATCTCAGCAAGGGAAAGGTTCCTAAGAAGGCCACAGGGGGTAGGATTCAGGACACAGGAGGAAGGACGACTTCCCTGTGAGAAGGTCAAGGTGAGGCAAATCCGGGAATATTTGTAGACTGGGTGGCCGGAAGTTGGTGTCTTTCCTGTGCAATGTTTGTGATTGCCTCTTACATACAGAGGGTGTCACCTGCTGACAGTGAGTGAGGGCGAGGTGAATTCAGAGGGAAGATTTGGTGTAGTCAAAGTGCTAACCAAGTGAGATGAAGACACGAATGAGGGTGGTGACCACTGACTCAAAGTGACACAGGTAGGGGAGGTATGTGATTTTCTGCAAGTTATGTTCATGATGCAGAATTACTCAAGATAGCGAATCTTGAGTAATCGAGATCACTCACTTGCACATTTTTATTGTATGTCTGCTGTGTGCAGACCTCCTGCTATGCATTGGGTTCTGCTGGGCAGATGTTGTACAAGAAAGACTTGGACAAGGTCATTTTGGATATTAATAAGAGAGTGGTTTAAATGATGGAGCGCTGAATCTTAGCCATGTAAGGGAGGAAAGACTTTTCCTCAGGCCTCTTAGATCCTGTGACTGGGCCTGAGAATTAAGCTAACAAAAGACAGATGAAGGGAAAAGAGCATACAGGTTTATCTGGTGGCGCTGTTTTCATGTGACACAGGAGCCTTCCTAGAAAAGAACTGAAGACCCAAAGAAGCAGATACTTATGTCCCGTATCAATAAAGAAGCACGCATTGTGGAGATGTAACAAGGCAAGGGAAGAAGGGTTCGGGGTGAGGGGCAGGAAACTGAGGGCAAATGATTAGGAAATCAATGGGGGGGAATTGATACAAGATGCAGGCTATTTTAATAGGTCTGTCTGTTCAGATTCATCTCGTTTCTTGTGATAAGAATGTTCCCCTCTTCCTGGTACAGTGAGGGCATCTTTCTCACTGGAAATTTATGTCCTGCTTTTATTTATTTATTTTTTTTTTTTGGCATTTATTAAGCATTTAATTGTCCCCTAATTTGTAATTATAAGTAATATAGTGTCATTTATTGTAGTTTTTTAGTTTTCTGTCAATTTTTTAAAGTTTTTTCTTGCTTTTTGGAATCTCTTTCTAGTTTTATTTTATTTTATTTTTAATTTTATTTTATTTTTAAACTTTACATAATTGTATTAGTTTTGCCAAATATCAAAATGAATCCACCACAGGTACACATGTGTTCCCCATCCTGAACCCTCCTCCCTCCTCCCTCCCCATACCATCCCTCTGGGTCGTCCCAGTGCACTAGCCCCAAGCATCCAGTATCGTGCATCGAACCTGGACTGGCAACTTGTTTCTTACATGATATTTTACATGTTTCAATGTCATTCTCCCAAATTTTCCTTCTGGCTTACTTCACTCTGTATAATAGGCTCCAGTTTCATCCACCTCATTAGAACTGATTCAAATGTATTCTTTTTAATGGCTGAGTAATACTCCATTGTGTATATGTACCACAGCTTTCTTATCCATTCATCTGCTGATGGTATGTCCTGCTTTTAGAAAGTGGGAGCGCAGAGAGCCCTTCCCCCATCTGCAGTTTCTTAAATGCCTTGGGCTCAAAATAATCAATATGTTAATGTGGCATATTTTGGGGTGGCAGGTTCTGATCCCCTTCAGCTAGACAGGGAGGAGAGAGGAGAGAGGACCGACAAGTATGGAGACAGCAGGGTGAGAAAGCCACTGGAGGTCTCCATGAACTCAAAGAACAGGTGCCCTGAGGTGTCTGCTGTAACACTAGGAGAAGAGGAAGTTGTGGCCAGAGACGAAAATTTCTGCATTACTGCTCTGAACTGTCGATGTGGCTCTAAGAATTGATGGCTGGGGTGAACAAACCATGTTGTCACAGCAACCAGAGTGATCTTTTTAAAATGCACATTTGAATGTGTCATTTATGACCTTTGGGGTTTCCGTTGTGGCTCAGATGGTAAAGAATCTGCCTGCAATGTGGGAGACCTGGGTTTGATCCCTGGCTCAGGAAGATCCCTTGGAGAAGGAAATGGTTACCCACTCCAGTATTCCTGCCTGGGAAATCCCATGGACAGATGAGCCTGGTGGTCTAGAGTCCATGGGGTCGCAAAGAGTTGGACACAACTGAGCGACTAACACTTTCACTTTGGTGGCTCTTAGGAAGAAGATTTAAAATTCTTAACATGGCCTGTGAGGCCCTGCTCATGCTTTCAGCTTCACCTCTTTCCAGTCACTCTGGCCTTCTACCACAGGGCTTTGGAAAATGCTGTTTCCTTGACCTGAAATGCTATGCCCTCACCCAGCCCTCAAAAGCTCTATCAAGTTATCCCCTCCTCAGCCTTTCATACTTCGGTATCAGCTTAATGTCACCGCCTCAAAGATTTCCTTTGACCTCAATTGAGTTCTGTGAACTTTCCCTTCATAGCGATTATTACAAGTTATCGTATGTTTGTGTGATCTCTAAGAATTATTTTTGTGTCTCTCCCACAAATGGCAAGCCCCACGAGAGCAGCAACTATGCCTGCTTCCCTTCTTGTCCTGTTGTAACAACAAGCTCTGTGCCATGGACATAAGAGGTGCTTAAAAATATTTGTTAAATGAGTGGATGAATAAAGAGGTTAAGTGACTTGCCCAAAGGCACAGATTGGGCTTGCTAAGAACAACAATATTTATAAACTGTGCTTCTTATACTTTATACCTTTGTGATTCTTGCATGTATATCATGACGGGTGAATGACACCAACAGACATGACTGATGGCAGAGAAGACAGAAACAGGAAGGGAACAGCAATATACGACAGGAGGTAACACAACAAAGAGACTCGATACCCAAAAGTCTTCCCTGGCAGTTCTCCTGTAGATTGAGGGTTATGATAGACTAAGATGGGCCCTTTTCTATAGCCACAGAAGGCTTTATTTTATTCTGTCTCTCCTCCTACCTGACCATTGTAGAAAGCCTAGCAATCTACGTGCCTGTCCACCAGGAGCAGACATGTGTAAAACAACCTCTGAGTACTGACTACATGGCGGGGTAAAGAGAAGGAGCACCACTCCAAGCCCGAGGTTGGTCTGAGGTCTAGACCAGCCCATCTCTTCCCTTATTTTCTTGAGCCGGCATTTGAATAGTTGGTAGCAAGATACTTTGACCTACTATCTGAGGATTTTGCTCACATATTTTCTTGTCACCCTCCAGCTCTGCTCCCATTTTACAGCCAGAGGACAAGCCATCCCCTGACTCAGAGGAAAAAGAAGTGTTTTCCTGACTTGAGGCCAAATGTACAAACCCTGTAGGGAACAAGTTAATGGATCTGAGAGAATGATGCAGGAACAAGATTTTCCACCCCAAAAGATTGTTTGATGGGTCAAGAGTGATAAGTGTCACTGAGTGTCAGAGGGGAAACAGAGTCCATGAGCTGCTAGTTTATTCTAAGAAAAAAAAAAAAAAGACATCTCGTTCCCACTCCCCATCTGGCTGCTGGAGAGGAGACAACAGAAACTCCAGGTGCACAGAGAGACTGGCTCCTGGCTGCAGGTAAAGCTTAAGGAAGCGTCAGGATGTCAGAATAGGCTGTGGATTTTGTCTCAGTTCAGAGGCCTGATGCCCTGCTCACAGAGTATCCCCAACACAACTTGATGCAGCTCTAGGGAATGAGTCTAGTGTGCTCATGAGGAGTAGAGAACTGCTGAAGGCCCTCGGACAGCCCCCCGGCCCCCCCTCCCCCCGCGACATGCAGGGTCCTCAAGGAGAGCTTATGTAGCAAGGACAGTCACTGACCTTAAGGGGCCCTTTGGAGAGGAACAAGGCCCAACCAAGTAGCCATCTGGCAGCCCAAGCCCAGAGGGCCAGAAAATACAATAGGTATCAGTGGATGTCAGCCTGGGCACCTGCCTGTTCCCCATTCTTCCTCCCATCATTTGGGTCCCATCAAATTGAGAGCTGATAGAATTGATGAAGAGAGAAGTTCTTTTATTGACTAACACTACGGTTTTGCATCTTGGAAGAATTTGAACCTGACATCGGTTGTAGACATTCACTAGTTTCTATGTTAGTGACTCTAAACAATAACAGCAACAAGCCTTTTTCTATTATTGAGAAATAAGGCATTCCTTGCACACTTGAATCTGCGAGCAGAGAAGCATGTTCCACACACAGTTTGCTAGTGATCTTTTTCTGCATTCATGTCCCGTCTCCATAGCTGAACTGCAAGATTTTCAAAGCTGGAGAGGGGACCCTTCCTACCCTCTTTTCTTCCCACTCAGCATCGTGTACACAACAGGCCCCATTTTGAAGAGAAAACCTATGGAACATGGGTGCATGGCGGTTTTGTTTACATGTTGGTTTGGCAGAGTCTCATTTCAAGAGTCTTTCAGCTCTGACTTCATTTGTAAGTCATAAAAGTTCTCCCAGTATTCATTTTTCACTTTCAGAGATAACAGATGTTAGCCAAGTGTCCATCATATACAAAGCCCACTTGGACTTCTTCCTAGGGATGCAGGCCTCGTCCTTAAGGAACTTATCGGAAATGTAGATGGGATGTAGATGAGGGAGCTAAATGTGCATTGACTTTAGGACAACAGCTAGGAGGTTTTGTTGCCTGTTATTTTAAATTCACACATAATCTCATCACCAAAGTGACAAATAATCTATTTGAGAAAACTTGCAAAATTTAGAAGCAAAGAAATTGCACCCACAAACTCAGTACCTGTAAAATTAGAAGTAGTCAATGCTGACATTTTGACATATATCACTACTTACGCATTTTAAAATGGTATCATGATCTGCTGGAGCTTGTTATTTAAAGAAAACTCTGATATACTAGGTTGTATGTGTGTGATTTTTGTTTTCTCCTAAAAAGGAGATAGGGGTATTCCAGGGTTTCAGGGACTACGTATTCGGTAACCAGTACAATGATGAAAGAAATTTGAAAATGTATTGCAGACTAGAAAAAGTTGAAAATTAGGTTTCTGGTAGCTGAGTGGGATGGGAAACCAAATTCAACATACATTTGAATTGAATCCATGATGGATCTTTGAAAACGATTCTGCTGATTAACTCAAATATCCTCTCCTCACTGAAGTGCTCCTGTTTCCTTCCAGCAGTTAGCCAGCTAGTCTCTCCTTGCTCTCAAATATATTTTTATTATTTATATTTAATAATATATTAATTATTTTAATAAAAGATAACAGATACTATTATCTCTATACTATATCTTAGGAAGGCAGTATACTGTTGTGGTTAAAAAAAAAATAGATTTTGGATTTAAACATCCCATTCAAATTCCAGACTTACCATTTGCTAGCTGTGTGACCTTGGACACGGTATTTAGCCTCTCTGAATTTGAGTTCTCATCTGTAAAATGGGAATAATACTTACTTCATAGGGTTGTGGTGAGATACAAGTAGGACAATATCTGCAACATGTTGACCCACCCCAAAACACAGTCAATAACTAATAGGTATAATTATTTTTATTCCAGAACTTGCCAAGTTGCATTACAGTTACCAACTTAGGAATGCTTTCCTCACTGGACTGTGAACGCCTAGACAGCAAGCCCTGGGTCCTGACCTCTCTCATCCAACCTCTCTCTCTTCTAGCAGAGTAGCCCATAAATAGTAAACAATCCGAATGCACTTGCTGAAGGATAAAATAGCTATAGAAAATGCCAGGTTTCCATTGCTTTCCCTGAGTCCTATATCCTTACTCAGATTTTTAGAACAAACTCTTAACTGCAAATCATCAACTCTTATAATCAATATGATACAGGACCATTTCCACTTTAATGCAAGCTAACATTTAATGGGGCTTCCCAGGTGGTGCTGTGGTAAAGAACCCACCTGCCAGCACAGAAGACTTAAGAGACACGGGTTTGATCCCTGGGTTGGGAAGATCCCCTGGAGGAGGGCATGGCAACCCACTCCAGTATTCTTGCCTGGAGAATCCCACAGACAGAGGAGCCTGGCAGGTTTACAGTCCATAGGGTCGAAAAGAGTTGGACACAACTGAAGTGACTTAGCATGCATGCACAAAATTTAATGAGCACTTACTGTGTGGCAGATTTTGTCCTAGAGCCTCACATTGCATTTAACCTTTATGAGAGGGACATTATATCTCCTTTAACAGTTGAGGAAACTGAGGCCCAGAGAGAGTGCTGTGAACTCTTTGACTTCTGAGATCTTGTCAAGCACCCCAGGAGGGTTCCTGGCTCTCTGTTCTTCCATTTAAGTATGGAGGTGGGAGGTGAGGAAAAGAAGCAGCCATCTATTTTTCTTTCTCTTTAGTAAAAAGCATTTTATTTATTTTGCAGTTTCTTTTCTCTTCTGGAAAAACAAACAAAAGAAATTCTTGCTTCATTCATGATTTTACCCCTGCTGAGGTCCAGGGTAAGACTTCTCCCCTGCAGAGCCCTGTTCAGGGATGCAAATAAAGGTTGGTTACAAGACTCAACTGAGTGTCCTGAGCAGTAATTTTTTTTTTTTTAAAGAGAGGCGTTGAAATAGATGTTCAGTATATTCAATTAATAACAATGCTTCATATCCCATCTGTGTATATAAAAACAATTAAGTCACCTGTAAAACCATGAAATATCAATACGCTGAGTAAAACTGAGAGTGGAGAGCACTAAGACTTTTTTAAAAAGCAACTTATTCTCAAGGAAGATATTTTATCCCATATGACCCAGGCTTTATGTGAATGAAATGTATCAGTTACTTCTTTATATTGCCTGCATGAGTGAAAGATATGTTTTAAAAGTAAGAAAAACCTTGGGATGATTTTACTTCAAGGAAGCTGATTGGAATCTCTCCAGATTCCACATTTGTTCCTATTGACCAGAAGTCTTCTGACTTGGGAAAATATTTTTGTTTCCCTCCCCCTTTTCTAAATGTCCTACGAAGACCTGCTCTAGGATGGGAAACATTTTCTGAGTCCCAAAGGAATCTTCCATTTGTCTGAAAGAGACAGTTGAACCGAGTGTTGAGAGAAGCCACTAAAGAAAAGGATGAAGATGCCTCAGAATAACTTTTTCGAACATTCTGTGCATACTTTCTTCATTCATAGTGACATCGGCCATGTGATAGAGAAAATGGGAGTCTAGAGAGCGTTATGCTATCTTTCTTCCACATACATCATAAAAGATGCCCCAAAAGTCACTTCTGAGATTACAACTGCATGGTGCCTAGCTTATTTGTTCTTTAAAAAGTTTGTTTCTGTTTACTTCCAGAATTAAACAAACAGCAGAGGCCACTACAGTAGATACTGATCAACTGTTATTCTTCTCTAAGAAAATAAATAAATTATGAGAAAGGGGAAGAATTGACCAGGTCCCTCAAATATGAATTTTGCCTTATTTTTGCCAAAATTACCCTGATAATAATACCTAAAGCAGGTTAAGTAGGTAAATTAAGTCCATCTGGTGAAACCATTACCTGATGTAGTAATAGAATTCCCAAGTGAAATATGTAGTGAATTTGTAAACTAATGCTGGCTGGTAGCTGCTGGCTGCCCAGTGGTCCTTTCTATAGTGAAGCAGGTAGCCCTTCCTTGGAAAAACACTTTGAAAAATACTATCCTTGTGGAACTTTGTCTTAGAATTGAGGCCAGGATTGCTTCAGGCTTCAGCTCTGGGAGAGAATATTCTGAATGAGTGAAATGAGAAATGTAATGTACTAAAATGGCAAGCAAAGACTTCATTCAAGGTATGAAGAAGGTACTGGTTAAAGGTTTGATGAATAAATGATGAAGAATGTTACTGGTTGCTAAGGGTCTGAAGGGTTGTCATTTAGAACACACCAGAATCAATGGGTCTCGTTCACTTCCATTAGGTGTGAGTTTATTTCTTCCTTCTTTCATTCATCTATTGATGCCTGCCATGTGTCAGGGAACTGAAAATACAACTATGAGCATTACAGACACTGCTTTTATCAAACTGACACCCTAAAAGATGGAGAGCAAAACAAATAAGCAAATAAAAACTCCAGAGACCGGTCAATCACCTCAGGTAGCACAAGTCTTCATGTGGCTCTGATCCTGTCTATATAGAGGTTAGAACATGCCTGGTATGAGAAACAGCAAAGACAGCCTCTCTCAGGAGCTCCTCCCCACCCCCTCCACTGCATCCCCTGATCTGAGGGTCTGACCGGCTCAACCTTCAGCTTCCAAGCTCTCAGTTAACAAAATAGGAGTCAAAAGTGTGTCATTCCACTGTGGGGGGAGAGGAGGGGCAGGACACTTGTTGGGGTAATAAACAAACCTCATATGCCTTTTCTTACAAAATGCTCATTTAGGCTTTAGTTTACTTAGTTGCATCTGTCATCAAAATAGTCAGACAATTTAAAGTGAGTAGAACTCCTTGAGAAGAATGGCTGATGACTGGTTCCATAAAGCAGTGATTATCATACAAGTCCCTCTCTTCCCTCACTGTCCCTCCTCCCCATTTCACCATCATCTTCCCTTGGTTGTCTTATAAAATTCAGTAAAAAGCGGATCTGGGGTCAATATTTTCAACAAAGCTAGCCCACATCATTCTCTGATACCAGATACTTTTTTACTTCATTTGTGGCTTTGAAAGAGGGCACTATGTCCCTCTAACTTTCCATGTTAAAGTAGTCAAATTTGCTTTTTCTGTACAAGATTCCTCTACCATGCAGAAAGATAGAGCTGAAGTCTTTTTCACCTCTTCTGGCTCAGACAAGCCCTTAGGTTTTGCATGGTTTGACTTCCAACATCAAATTTTAAATGTTGGGTCATTGAACTAGACTTAGGACTTCACACTTAGGACTCTGATGCATGGCCAGTGTTGAATCTGTTTTCCAAGTGGGTCCATTGTTACCATGTGTGAACCACTGTTACCTTTCCTATGAACCAGTGTGGCTGGGTCCTGAAGAACAGGGTCGTGAAAAGGAGCCAGTCTGGCAGCAGTTAGGGACTGCTTATCCCCTCTTGACTTCATGGGCTGGACCATGCAGAGCTGAATGACAGCAAGCAAGCCAGACAGCTGTCCAGGAGTGAGCCCAGGGGACCCAACTCCAGGCCAGGTGCGTGGAAGAAACGCTGTGAGAGTCCCTTGAAGTACAACCCCAGGCTACATGGCACAGGTGTGGCTGAACTGGAAACACCAAGAGCAAGAGACTTTCTCAATCAGAAGGGAGCCAGTTCTTACAGAAGAAAGGAGCTTGGTACTCTGTGAATTAACAATCAGGACAGAAGGCCAGGTGTTACCATCAAAAGCTGTGCCCCTAAATTTAAAGGAAGGTCTTTACACAATGATCATGTAGAAAGAAGTCCTCTGACACTCACTGAAGAGCATTGCTCTTATGTCCTCTAGAATAAAACACCTCTATCCGCTGCAGAGTCAACTACAGCTTTTAATGTGGCACCACATATGCGTGAATGTATTCACCTTAAAAAAATTTTTTTATTCATGTATTTGCTTGCTTATTCATTCATTTTGGTTGTGTTAGATATTTGTAGAGGTGCTCAGGCTTTCTCTAGTTGTGAGGGCTACTCTTGGTTGCAGTGTATGGGCTCCTCATTGCAGTGGCTTCTCTTTGCAGAGCATGGGCTCTAGGTGCTCAGGCTTCAGTAGTTGCAGCGTGGGCTTAGTAGTTGTGGTGCAAGGGCTTAATTGCTCCAAGGCATGTGGGATCTTCAAGCACCAGGGATCAAACCCGTGTCCCCTGCATTGGCAGGTGGATTCTTAATCACTGGACCACCGGGGAAGCCCTATAGTCATCTTTTAATCAAAGATTCTTCTCATTTCTTGAGTTGCAGGGTTGCAATAATGTATCTATAGCTGCATAAACAGTTATCCCAGCTTAAAACCACAAATTTCTCTCACACAGTCTCTGAGGGTCAGGAATGAAGGAGTGGCTAATCTGGATGGTTCTGCCTCTCCTAAGGCTGTTGTTGAGCTCTGGGCCAGGGTGGGTGGGGTGGGGATGGAGGGGCACAGTCATCGCCATGCTTGTCTGAATGCTTCCAGAATAGCTCACTCACGTGACTGCTGGCAGGAGGCCTTGGTTCCTCCCCACAGGGGCCTCTCTGAGGGCTGCTTAAATGTCCTCATAACACGGCAGCTGTCTTCTCCCAGAACAAGTGACCAGAGAACAAGGCAGAAGTCACAGTGCTTTTTATTATTGATCATAAAGATATACACCATCACCTCTGCCCATTCATTAGAAGTGAATCATTAAGTACAGCCCACAGTAAAGTGGGAAGTAGGAACTTTTAAAGGAATAACTGTTGAAGAATTTTGAACTCCTGCATGTAGTATTCATTTAGGGTATCAAGAAATGTATATAGGATTTGTGGGACCCAGTACAGAATAAAAATGCAGAACTACTTAAGAATTTCAAGACAGTGACTGTAGAACATTAAGCATGGGCCCTTTCTAGGTACCAGGCCCTGTGCTACTGCCCAGGTTGCACATGCAGGAAAGGCAGTCCTAAGGAGAATGATGAGGAGCATGGGCTTTGAAATCAGGTGTTTGAATTCTAGCCCTTCTGCTTTATAATTGTGTGACTATTGGAAAAACTACTTAACATCTCAGAACCTCCACTTCTGGGTATGATTAATGTACCTGCTACTTGGGATTTCTGTGAGCATTACATGAAATAATTACAGTGCCATGCTCATAATAGGCACTTGAAAACCTACAGATGTAATGATTATATTTTTAAGGAGCTTGGGCTTCCCTTGTGACTCAGCTGGTAAAGAATCCGCCTGCAATGCGGGAGACATGGGTTTGATCCCTGGGTTAGGAAGTGAAATGAAGTGAAGTGAGCTCTCTCAGTCATGTCTGACTCTTTGGGACCCCATGAACTGTAGCCCACCAGGCTCCTCCATTCATGGGATTCTCCAGGCAAGAATACTGGAGTGGGTTGCCATTTCCTTCTCCAAGGGAACTTCCCAACCCAGGGATCGAACCCGGGTCTCCCGCATTGCAGGCAGGTGCTTTTACCCTATGAGCCACCGGGGAAAGATCCCCTGGAAAAGGAAAAGGCTACCCACTCCAGTATTCTGGCCTAAAGAATTTCATGGACTGTATAGTCCATGGGTCACAAAGAGTCGGACACGACTAAACAATTTCCACTTTCACTTTCAGAAGAGAACCACTTAGCTGGTAACTCAGATTATTCAGCTGGTGATCATAAGCTCCTTAAAGTAGGAAGAGTATCTCTTACTCTCTGCAGTATCACATTTCTTTTACCTAACATGGACCCACATGTTCATGCATGTGAAAAATGTGGATGGTAAGCTACATGAAGAATGGCTAAGAAGACGTGTTGCAGAAACGGCGTTTTCAACATTCTAGAAGTAGAACCAAAGCTACTATTTTAGGAAAATTCATTTATGATCAACATTCCATTGGCTGTTGCAATACTAGGCATTTATTGGCACCTTAAAAATAGTTGCCATGAACTGCTCTCTATGAATAACTCAGCTGATGAGACTGAATATTAAATAGGAAATTTCCCTAGGAATATTCTTTCTTAGTGGCTCAAAAATCAAAAACTGAAACTATTCCTGGATGAAGTCTTAATACCAGCAAAATGATGTTATTAAACACTTTAGAACTTCAAGCAGGCTTTCTGCTTGCTTTCTTCAGCTGAGCTGAGCCTGGCTCAGTGACACTAACAACCATGGACTGGCCATCTTCAAAAAGCGTCAACTGTTTCCACATGGACCTTCTTCTCCTAAGCTCTTAACCAAAGTCTACTGTTGGGCCAAGACGTCTTTACTCATTTGACAAAAAGCACGTGCACCAGCCCATGCAGCGGAGTCCACAGAACCTAGGAACACCTTGCTGCGTGTATGCTCGTTGTTGTTCTTCAGTCACAAAGTTGATTCTGGGGACTGCAGCACGCCAGGCTTCCCCATCCTCCACTATCTCCTGGAGTTTGTGCGAATTCATGTCCACTGAGTTAGTGATGCTGTCTAACCATGTCATCCTCTGTTGCCCTCTTCTCCTTTTGCCTTCAATCTTTCCCAGCATCAGGGTCTTTTCCAATGAGTTGGTTTTCCCATCTGATGGCCAAAATGCTGGAGCTTCAGCATAAGTCCTTCCAATGAATATTTAGGGTTGATTTCCTTTAGGATTGACTGGTTTTATCTCCTTGCTGTCCAAGGGACTCTCAAGAGTGTACCATACCTTTAATTACTGCTGAATTGTGCCAGGGGTGTCTCTGTTGTCTCTTCTATAAAGATGGCCTCATCAAGGACTAGAATAAGGAAAGTGGATAGAGATACTGGTTCTTTGCATGAGCAGATAAGAAATATTAAGAGAAACAGCGCAAGCTGGAGTCTTTTCACAAACACATTTAACACATTTAACAGCTTATAAAATAAATAAGCCAGGTATAAGTGGGAATAGACTCCTTCCCCATCCCCGCACCCCCACTTAACTACAGGCAGTGCTGTTTTCTTAGCAATAGTCTATTTCTCAAGGAACTTCTTTATTTATTCCCCAATCCAAAATTAGTTCCTTAATTTGAAACAGCCATAAACAAACATTACTAAAGAAATCCCTTGGGCTCTCTTCTCCCACACCCTCTCCCCCCACACACATATTTTCTGTTGCTTTGTTTGTTCTCAGTTCTTTTTGCCTTTGTGCTCAACACAAGGACCTGCAGTGGCTTGGCTTTTCTGAAATCCCTTCGTAAGTCTCTTGAAAGATGTTTAAATTCCATTTTGGCACGAAAGAATTAAATTCACATTAATTTCAATTAATTACATATTAAGTACACACAAACTTCAATAACTTCAAAGCAAAGCATGGGTCTGAGCACTCCACTGGTTTCTAAGGTCACTTGCAGCTCTAGAATTCTTCTGTTGGCCTGTGCCAGCTACCACTAGCCAGTGAGTATAAATGGAGCCTCTGATCTCAGCAGTTGCTCCAGCAGACTTGGAGACAGATTCCCCCCCACTCCCCCCACCCCAACTTTATTCTCTCTCTTCTTAACTTGTGATCTTTGCTACCCTTTCTTCCTCTCCTACCTTTTTCCTTGGCCTCCCTTTCCCTCCCCATATCAACAAAGAATTTCACAGCCACGTGGCTTTCTTCTTCAGATTCATCATGACACTATCTCTATAAAAAGGAAGGTGCTGTGACCATTTACCTGGTTGCTCTGGCCTTTCCCCTGCTCTGCTCTCTATCATGGGGACTGCATTTGCCAGCTTTGTTGCACACTGGCTTCCACATAAGCTGAGTCAGTGGGAGGCCCAGGCAAATTTTGGGAGGGTAGGAGGAGGGGAGAAGCCAGGGAGTTTCTCCCCCTCCCTTTCTGTTGTGAGTAGTTTCTCTGGCAGGGGCTGCTTCTCTTCCATGATTCCAGCTGCTGTCAGATAGTCCCTCCCTTCCTGGTCTCAACATCTACTAAGAATCCTCCTCTGTGCTCCTGACTTCCCTCTGATGGTCCCACCTTCTAGGCTCTGCCCTCTCCCTGGGACTCTCCAGCCCCAAGGAAGGGGAAATCAGGCAAGTTATTAACCTCTGACCATTGTTAATGTTTCGTTACCCACACCATCCTACTTAACTCCTTGGTTTGGGGTCTTTTATTTCTTCCACCACATGTATAAGGAGTTCCTGTATGAAATTTCCTCTGTTTGAAACACCTAGAGTGATTTCTTTTTTCTCATTTGGGCTTTGATTGAAGTAGAGAGCTCATGACGACAACAACAAACAGGAACTCCCAGGCTGTGGACACGTGGAGGTGCAGACTCAGAGAGTGGCAGGCTCAGAGAGGTCAAGGAAGCTCCTCTCCTTTCCACATATCTGGCCTGGGCATCTCTTCCATCCGGCGTTTCATTAGTTATGTAATAAGCTGGTAATCTAAAAGCAATTTTAAAAAATATAACCTCCTCTGAATCTCTCCTTCAGCATTACTGGTCAGGGTATAGACTTGGATTACTGTGATATTGAATGGTTTGCCTTGGAAACTAACAGAGATCATTCTGCCCTTTTTGAGATTACATCCAAGTACTGCATTTCAGACTCTTTTGTTGACTATGATGGCTACTCCATTTCTTCTAGGGATTCTTGCCCACAGTGGTAGATATAATGGCCATCTGAGTTAAATTCACCCATTCCAGTCCATTTTAATTCACTGATTCCTAACACGTCGATGTTCACTCTTGCCATCTCCCGTTTGACCACTTCCAATTTGCCTTGATTCATGGACCTAACATTCCAGGTTCCTATGCAATATTGCTCTTTACAGCATCAGACTTTACCTCCATCATCAGTCACATCCACAACTGGGTGTTGTTTTTGCTTTGCCTCTGTCTCTTCATTCTTTCTGGAGTTATTTCTCCACTGATCTCCGGTAGCATATTGGGCATGTACTGACCTGGGGAGTTCATCTTTCAGGGTCCTATCTTTTTGCCTTTTCATACTGTTCATAGGGTTATCAAGGAAACAATACTGAAGTGGCTTGCCATTCCCTTCTTCAGCAGACCACATTTTGTCAGAACTCTCCACCATGACCTGTCTGTCTTTGGTGGCCATACACAGCATGGCTCATAGTTTCACTGAGTTAGACAAGGCTGTGGTCCATGTGATCAGATTGGTTAGTTTTTTGTGATTGTCATTTTCATTCTGTCTGCCCTCTGATGGAGAAAGATAAGAGGCTAATGGAAGCTTCCTGATGGCAGAGACTGAGGGGAAAACTGGGTCTTGTTCTGATGGGCAGGGCCATGCTTAGTAAATCTTTAATCCAATTTTCTGTTGATGGGTAGGGCTATGCTCCCTCCCTGTTATTTACACGGGGTCAAACTATCGTGGAGGTAATGAAGATAATGACAACCTCCTTCAAAAGGTCTGATACACTCATTGCTACACTCAGTGCCCCTAAAACTGCAGCAAGCCACCGCCGAAACATGACTCCACTGGTTACCCCTGGACATTCACGGGCAAGTCTGAATCAGTCTCTTGTGGGGTCACTGTTCCTTTGTCCTGGGTCCTGGTGCACACAAGGTTCTGTTTGTGCCCTTTAGGAGTCTATTTCCTCGGTCCTGTGTAAGTTCTGGCAGCTCTATGGTGGGGTTAATGGCGACCTCCTCCAAGAGGGCTTATGTCATACCCAAGTCTGCTGCACCCAGCCATACCCAAGTCTTCTACCCATAACTTCTAGAACTAACACCCCCCAAAGATGTCCTTTTCATTATGGGGGACTGGAATGCAAAAGTAGGAAGTCAAGAAATACCTGAAGTAACAGGCAAATTTGGCCTTGGAGTACAGAATGAGGCAGGGCAAAGGTTAATAGAGTTTTGCCAAGAGAACGCACTGCTCATAGCAAACACCCTCTCCCAACAACACAAGAGAAGACTCTACCCATGGACATCACCAGATGGTCAATACCAAAATCAGATTGATTATAATCTTTGCAGCCAAAGATAGAGAAGCTCTATACAGTCAGCAAAAACAAGACTGGGAACTGACTGTGGCTCAGATCATGAACTCCTTATTGCCAAATTCAGACTTAAATTGAAGAAAGCAGGGAAAACCACTAGACCATTCAGGTATGACCTAAATCAGATCCCTTATGATTATACAGTGGAAATGACAAATAGATTCAAAGGATTAGATCTGATAGAGTGCCTGAAGAACTATGGATGGAGGTTTGTGACATTGTACAGGAGGCAATGATCAAGACCATCCCCAAGAAAAAGAAATGCAAAAAGGTAAAATGGTTGTCTAAGGAGGCCTTACAAATAGCTGAGAAAAGAAGAGACACTAAAGGCAAAGGAGAAAAGCAAAGATATACCCATTTGAATTCAGAGTTCCAAAGAATAGCAAGGAGATGTAAGAAAGCCTTCCTCAGTGATCAGTGCAAAGAAATAAAGGAACACAATAGAATGGGAAAGACTAGCGATTTCTTCAAGAAAATTAGAGATACCAAGGGACAATTTCATGCAAAGATGGGCACATTTAAGGACAGAAATGGTACAGATCTAAGAGAAGCAGATCTTCTTAAAAAGAGGTGGCAGGAATACACAGAAGAATTACACAAAAAAAGATCTTCACGACCAGATAATCGTGATGGTATGATTACTCCCCTAGAGCCAGACATTCTGGAATGTGAAGTCAACTGGGCCTGAGGAAGCATCACTACGAACAAAGCTAGTGGAGGTGATGGAATTCCAGTTGAGCTATTTCAAATCCTGAAAGATGATGCTGTGAAAGTGCTACACTCAATATGCCAGCAAATCTGGAAAACTCAGCAGTGGCCACAGGACTGGAAAAGGTCAGTTTTCATTCCAATCCCAAAGAAAGGCAATGCCAAAGAATGCTCAAACTACTGCACAATTGCACTCATCTCACATGCTAGCAAAGTAATGCTTAAATTCTCTAAGCTAAGCTTCAGTAATATGTGAACCATGAACTTCCTGATGTTCAAGCTGGTTTTAGGAAAGGCGGAGGAACCAGAGACCAAATTGTCAACATCTGTTCGATCATCAAAAAAGCAAGAAAGTTCCAGAAAAACATACACTTCTGCTTTACTAGCCATGCCAAAGACTTTGACTGTGTGGATCACAATAAACTATGGAAAATTCTGAAAGAAATGGGAATACCAGACCACCTGACCTGCCTCCTGAGAAATTTGTATGCAGGTCAAGAAGCAACAGTTAGAACTGGACATGAACAACAGACTGGTTCCAAATAGGGAAAGGAGCATGTCAAAGCTATATATTGTCACCTACTTATTTAATTTATATGAAGAGTACATCATGAGAAACGCTGGACTGGATGAAGCTGGAATCAAGACTGCCAGGAGAAATATCAACAACCTCAGATATGCAGATGATACCACCTTTATGGAAGAAAGCAAAGAAGAATTAAAGAGCCTCTTGATGAAAGTGAAAGAGGAGAGTCAAACAGTTGGCTTAAAACTCAACATTCAGAAAAGTAAGATCATGGCATCTGGTCCCATCACATCATGGGAAATAGATGGGGAAACAGTGGAAATAGTGCCAAACTTTATTTTATTTTTTGGGGCTCCAAAATCACTGCAGATGGTGACTGCAGCCATGAAATTAAAAGATGCTTGCTCCTTGGACCCATTACTTCATGGGAAATAGATGGGGAAACAGTGGAAAGAGTATCAGATTTTATTTTTTGGGGCTCCAAAATCACTGCAGATGGTGACTGCAGCCATGAAACTAAAAGACACTTACTCCTTGGAAGGAAAGTTATGACCAACCTAGATAGCATATTGAAAAGCAGAGACATTACTTTGCCCACAAAGGTTCGTCTAGTCAAGGCTATGGTTTTTCCTTTGGTCGTGTATGGATGTGAGAGTTGGACTGTGAAGAAGGCTGAGCGCCGAAGAATTGATGCTTTTGGACTGTGGTGTTGGAGAGGACTCTTGAGAGTCCCTTGGACTGCAAGGAGATCCAACCAGTCCATTCTGAAGGAGATCAGCCCTGGAATTTCTTTGGAAGGAATGATGCTAAAGCTGAAACTCCAGTACTTTGGCCACGTTATGCAAAGGGTTGACTCACTGGAAAAGACTCTGATGCTGGGAAGGATTGGGGGCAGGAGGACAAGGGGAGAACAGAGGATGAGATGGCTGGATGGCATCACTGACTCGATGGACATGAGTTTGAGTGAACTCCGGGAGTTGGTGATGGACAGGGAGGCCTGGTGTGCTGCGATTCATGGGGTTGCAAAGAGTCAGACATGACTGAGCAACTGAACTGAACTGAACTGCTCCTTGGAAGAAAAGTTATGACCAACCTAGATAGCATATTAAAAAGCAGAGATATTACTTTGCCAACAAAGGTCTGTCTAGTCAAGGCTATGGTTTTTCCAGTAGTTATGTATGGACATGAGAGTTGGATTTTAAAGAAAGCTGAGCGCCAAAGAATTGATGCTTTTGAGCTGTGGTGTTGGAGAAGACTCTTGAGAATCTGTTGGACTGTGAACAGATCCAACCAGTCCATCCTAAAGGAAATCAGTCCTGAGTATTCATTGGAAGGACTGATGCTGAAGCTGAAACTCTAATTCTTTGGCCACCTGATGTGAAGAACTGACTCATTTGAAAAGACCCTGATGCTGGGAAAGGTTGAAGGCAAGAGGAAAAGGGGATGACAGAGGATGAGATGATTGGATGGCAAAACCGACTCAATGGACATGAGTTTGAGTAAACTCTGGGAGTTGGTGATAGACAGGGAGGTTGGCATGCTGCAGTCCACGGGGTCACAAAGAGTTGGACATGACTGAGTGACTAAACTGAACTGAACTGAACCTCTCAAAGCTCAAGTCTTATGATGTCTTTATAAGCTGATTCCGGATGAGAAGTACTTAGGAATGGCAGAGCCATAAGAAGGAATGAGCCTAGGTGCCTAAATCATCACATAGAAGAAGGCAGCCTAGGCAATAGATCAGCATCTTCAAACTGGCACATACACAACAAAGAAACTATCATTGCATTTGTGCCATTGTATATTTGGGTTATTTTAGCTGCT
The DNA here is from genome assembly GCF_029378745.1 of Bos indicus. Classification (NCBI taxonomy): domain Eukaryota; kingdom Metazoa; phylum Chordata; class Mammalia; order Artiodactyla; family Bovidae; genus Bos; species Bos indicus. Next base: position 79,689,133 of record NC_091761.1, read on the forward strand.
TATACAACTCTGTTACTTACAGGTAGAGAAGAGATGAACTCAAGCAATACTAAATCTTAATGAGTGATTTACATAGATAATACTAAAATAAATATCCAAATATTAGTCCTTTTTTGGACTGATGAGTTGACTAAATTTACACAAAGTAATGAAAAAGCAAGAGAGTTCCAGAAAAACATCTATTTCTGCTTTATTGACTATGCCAAGGCCTTTGACTGTATGGATCACAATAAACTGTGGAAAATTCTGAAAGAGATGGGAATACCAGACCACTTGACCTGCCTCTTGAGAAACCTATATGCAAGTCAGGAAACAAAAGTTAGAACAGGACATGGAACAACACACCGGTTCCAAATAGGAAAAGGAGTATGTCAAGGCTATATAAGGTCACCCTGCTTATTTAACTTATATGCAGAGTACATCATGAGAAATGCTGGACTGGAAGAAGCATAAGCTGGAATCAAGATTGCTGGGGAAAATATCAATAACCTCAGATATGCAGATGACACCACCCTTATGGCAGAAAATGAAGAGGAACTGAAAAGCCTCCTGATGAAAGAAAGTGGAGAGTGAAAATGTTGGCTTAAAGCTCAACATTCAGAAAACAAAAATCATGGCATCTGGTCCCATCACCTCATGGCAAATAGATGGTGAAACAGTGGAAACAGTGTCAGACTTTATTTTTTGGGGCTCCAAAATCACTGCAGATGGTGACTGCAGCTATGAAATTAAAAGATGCTTACTCCTTGGAAGGAAAGTTACGACCAAACTAGATAGCATATTGAAAAGCAGAGACATTACTTTGCCAACAAAGGTCCATCTAGTCAAGGCTATGGTTTTTCCAGTGGTCATGTATGGATGTGAGAGTTGGACTGTGAAGAAAGCTGAGCGCCGAAGAATTGATGCTTTTGAACTGTGGTGTTGGAGAGGACTCTTGAGAGTCCCTTGGACTGCAAGGAGATCCAACCAGTCCATTCTGAAGGAGATCAGTCCTGGGTGTTCTTTGGAAGGAATGATGCTAAAGCTGAAACTCCAGTACTTTGGCCACGTCATGGGAAGAGTTGACTCACTGGAAAAGACTCTGATGCTGGGAGGGATTGGAGGCAGGAGGAGAAGGGGACGACAGAGGATGAGATGGCTGGATGGCATCATTGACTCGATGGACGTGAGTTTGAGTGAACTCCGGAAGTTGGTGATGGACAGGGAGGCCTGGCGTGCTGCAATTCATGGGGTCGCAAAGAGTTGGCCAAGACTCAGTGACTGAATTGAACTAAACTGAACGGAATCTTCCTTGTGTATTTCTGAATGAGCCCTGTAAATATGTTTAGACAATCGTGTTAGTTAGTTAGTTAGATTGATTATATTCTTTGTAGCCAAAGATGGAGAAGCTCTATACAGTCAACAAAAACAAGACCAGGAGCTGACTGTGGCTCAGATCATGAACTCCTTATTACCAAATTCACACTTAAATTGAAGAAAGTAGGGAAAACCACTACACCATTCAGGTATGACCTAAATCAAATCCCTTATGATTATACAGTGGAAGTGAGAAATAGATTTAAGGGCCTAGATCTGATAGATAGAGTGACTGATGAACTATGGACTGAGGTTCGTGACATTGTACAGGAGACAGGGATCAAGACCATCCACATGGAAAAGAAATGCAAAAAAGCAAAGTGGCTGTCTGGAGAGGCCTTACAAATAGCTGTGAAAAGAAGAGAAGCAAAAAGCAAAGGAGAAAAGGAAAGATATAAGCATCTGAATGTAGAGTTCCAAAGAATAGCAAGAAGAGATAAGAAAGCCTTCCTCAGCGGTCAATGCAAAGAAATAGAGGAAAACAACAGAATGGGAAAGACTAGAGATCTCTTCAAGAAAATTAGAGATACCAAGGGAACATTTCATGCAAAGATGGGCTCGATAAAGGACAGAAATGGTATGGACCTAACAGAGCAGAAGATATTAAGAAGAGGTGGAAAGAATACACAGAAGAACTGTACAAAAAAGATCTTCATGACCCAGATAATTACGATGGTGTGATCACTGACCTAGAGCCAGACATCCTGGAATGTGAAGAAAAGTGGGCCTTAGAAAGCATCACTACGAACAAAGCTAGTGGAGGTGATGGAATTCTAGTTGAGCTATTTCAAATCCTGAAAGATGATGGTGTGAAAGTGCTGCACTCAATATGCCACCAAATTTGGAAAACTCAGCAGTGGCCACAGGACTGGAAAAGGTCAGTTTTCATTCCAATCCCAAAGAAAGGCAATGCCAAAGAATGCTCAAACTACTGCACAATTGCACTCATTCCACATGCTAGTAAAGAAATGCTCAAAATTTTCCAAGCCAGGCTTCAGCAATACGTGAACCGTGAACTTCCTAATGTTCAAGCTGGTTTTAGAAAAGGCAGAGGAACCAGAGATCAAATTGCCAACATCCGCTGGATCATGGAAAAAGCCAGAGAGTTCCAGAAAAACATCTATTTCTGCTTTATTGACTACACCAAAGCCTTTGACTCTGTGGATCACAATAAACTGTGGAAAATTCTGAAAGAGATGGGAATACCAGACCACCTGACCTGCCTCTTGAGAAATTTGTATGCCGGTCAGGAAGCAACAGTTAGAACTGGACATGGAACAACAGACTGGTTCCAAATAGGAAAAGGAGTACGTCAAGGCTGAATATTGTCACCCTGCTTATTTGACTTATATGCAGAGTACATCATGAGAAACGCTGGACTGGAAGAAACACAAGCTGGAATCAAGATTGCCGGGAGAAATATCAATAACCTCAGATATGCAGAGGACACCACCCTCATGGCAGAAAGTGAAGAGGAACTCAAAAGCCTCTTGCTGAAAGTGAAAGTGGAGAGTGAAAAAGTTGGCTTAAAGCTCAACATTCAGAAAACGAAGATCATGGCATCCGGTCCCATCACTTCATGGGAAATAGATGGGGAAACAGTGGAAAGAGTGTCAGACTTTATTTTTGGGGGCTCCAAAATCACTGCAGATGGTGACTGCAGCCATGAAACTAAAAGACACTTACTCCTTGGAAGGAAAGTTATGACCAACCTAGATAGCATATTGAAAAGCAGAGACATTACTTTGCCCACAAAGGTCCGTCTAGTCAAGGCTATGGTTTTTCCTGTGGTCACGTATGGATGTGAGAGTTGGACTGTGAAGAAGGCTGAGCGCTGAAGAATTGATGCTTTTGGACTGTGGTGTTGGAGAAGGCTCTTGAGAGTCACTTGGACTGCAAGGAGATCCAAGCAGTCCATTCTGAAGGAGATCAGCCCTGGGATTTCTTTGGAAGGAATGATGCTAAAGCTGAAACTCCAGTACTTTGGCCACATCATGCGAAGACTTGACTCACTGGAAAGGACTCTGATGCTGGGAGGGATTGGGGACAGAAGGAGAAGGGGATGACAGAGGATGAGATGGCTGGATGACATCACTGACTCGACGGATGTGAGTCTGAGTGAACACCGGGAGTTGGTGATGGACAGGGAGGCCTGGCGTGCTGCGATTCATGGGGTCACAAAGAGTCAGCTACGACTGAGCGAGTGAACTGAACTGAATGTGTTAGGTCTGCCAATGTTAAAAGAGACACAAAATTCCCAGAGAAATGGAACTAATCATAGTTTTGATGTAGTAAAACAATAAAGATCAAAAGGGCAATTAAAACAATTGCAAAACAACCACAACAGCAACAGCAATAAACCACCACAGCAGCATCTAAGATCAACAATTCTCCCAAGTGGAACCCTGTTTTGTATGGCCTTCTTCTTGTCTTCTCTGGGCTTTTATACACATGGCATAACTTATGAAACCAATAGCCTTCAAAGCCCAAAATCAATGTCAAAGGTAATTTTGGGGTGCACAGGAGAGAAGCAGGTGGAGTATCTTGTCCTCTCTGCACCTGCAGAGGGTATCCTGTTGTTTTCACTCTCCTAAATGTGGAGAGGAGGATTCTCCATATACTTTACTAACATGTGCTTTATACAAAATGTCATATGAGAGTTGGCAGTGACTTTCTCATTTCCATCTGAGAGGATATGTCACATCCATGTTGTACCACTGCCTCAAGACTCCAGTAATGTGCTTTTGATCTTCACTGGGTTCAATAATCTTGAATCTCACCTCTCTGCTTATGAATCTGAGAAATATTTGCTATAGAGCAGTGGTTGGAAACACTCCATGAGTCAAAGGCCTTTTGGGAGAATCCTGGGACTCATCAGATTCCTCTTTGGTGCACCTCTCAGGTGCATGCATGCACACACACACACACACACACACACACACACACTACACACACTTTGATGTACATCTCAGCTAGCTCACTGATTCCAGATTAGGCATGCTCCACCCCCTGCCCAACTACATGGTCCTTGCTGCTGCCGCTGCGAAGTCACTTCAGTCATGTCCAACTCTGTGCGACCCCACAGACAGCAGCCCACCAGGCTCCCCCATCCCTGGGATTCTCCAGGCAAGAACACTGGAGTGGGTTGCCATTTCCTTCTCCAATGTATGAAAGTGAAAAGTGAAAGTGTCATGTCCGACTCGTAGCGACCTCATGGACTGCAGCCTACCAGGCTCCTCAGTCCATGGGATCCTCCAGGCAAGACTACTGGAGTGGGGTGCCATTGCCTTCATTGACATGGTCCTTGGTCAAATATTATTCTTAATATCCAGAATGCCCTCGGTTTTGCTTATGTGTGTAACTATAGTTTTATATATAACTTATTTTCTTCCCATTTACCTCCTTTTCATTGATGGATTTAAGTTCAAAATACAAAATCTGTCAGACATTATTTGGAGAGATTCTTCCTTCTTTTGGACTGATCCTCAAGCAGATAGTTCCATGTCTTACTTGTGTTAAAAGATTTCCTTATAGCGATATTAAATGCTTCAGCACATGAAGCAGTCATTTCCTCCTGCTGTTTTGAGATAGCTCTTTTACTTATTGGCACCACATGAGATAAAGTTCTGTAATTGGAACAGAGATTTATGTAGTGTTATTGCTGAATGTATGTGTATGCTTCTTTCTGGTGGTGAAAGACCCATGATATAAGACTTCCGTTTGGGGATTGATCTGAGGCCTCGTGTAACATATATGCTGTAATAAGTCACAGCAGATGCTGCCTATTCAGTCTCTGCTGTCCCATGTGGTTCGAGAGTGGATAATTTCGCTCATTCTTTTGGCCTTTGCTATGACTTGTCAGGGACTGAACTCATGTTCATAACTCTGAGAAGTGCTCAGCTGTGAAATAAGTACTGAAAGGATGAAATGCAATTGATACTGAGCCATTGTGATCTTTCAATCCCATGTAAGCAAGAAATAAGTATTTAAAGTGGCCCCATAAATCTTCTTGAGTTTAAAAGTTCATAGATTTAAAATATTTATGGACTGACTTGGGCAGAAAGACCAGGAAAAACATATATACTGGCTCTGAAGCAGAGCTAGAAACCATTATGGTGTATTCATGACAAGCTCAGTGGGTCAGTCTAGTGTATCTGTTTCTACAGAAATGAGGACCTTTTAGCATCCAGGTAGGAATGTGTGTTCAAAAGTATAGGAGATGTCAGTTCCAAGATTGATTAAAAAGGAAAGATGGGGTTTCTTTTAAGTACCTGTAGCTATTTTTTTGTGTGTTTGAGCTTTATTAGAAGAGGATATTATATTAAAATTCTTGAGGCTTTCTCTAATAGGAAACAGGGTAATCCTACAAACTGAGTGGTAAGAGTTATGCAGGACCCATGGAAGAATATGTTGAAAATGCTTGATATTCATTCATTCTTCATTTATTCAACAAGCATTACTGAATGCCTACTACATTCCAGGACCTCTGTTAAACACAGAAATAAGAAAATGAATGACATGATTCTACATTTAAGATTGTCTCAGTATAGTAAAAAAGACTGATAGTAATTTAATCATGGTGTGATACATTCTATGACAGACATGCAGAGTGTTACTGGAGCACTGAAAAAGTGTTCTTTTCTTATTTTTAGAGGTTAGAAGATCTCAGTGAAGGTGATATTTTCCAGAATGAGAAGGTGCCTCCTTTCCAGGGAAAAAAGGAGGGAGAGGCACCCCAGGCAGAAGAGACACCACATGCAAAGGTGAAAGAAAAGAATCCTGAGAGATCAGGGACTGGAATGACTTGGTGCAGACGAGCTGGGTGGTGGTGTGGTGTGAGATGAGCTGGAGAGGGAGCACACGTCACATGTATGCCATGCTGACAATGGAGTAATTGGAAGCCGAAGGCTTTAGAGTGAGAAGTGAATATGGAGAAAAGAGCATGGATCTTTGAGTTAGCTAGGATGTAGAATAACAATAGCTCCCAGACTGACAGAATTCAGAAGATGACAGAGAACAAGGAGGCTAGAATACATTTGCTTCCATCTTGGACTACTAGATTGATTAACAGTTGTATTCACCATAATCAAGAATCAGTTCAGTTCAGTTCAGTTACTCAGTTGTGTCCGACTCTGCAACCCCATGGACTGCAGCATGCCAGGCTTCCCTGTCCATTACCAGCTCCCAGAGCCTACTCAAACGCATGTCCATCAAGTCAGTGATGCCATTCAACAATCTCATCCTCTGTTGTCCCCTTCTCCTCCTGCCTTCAATCTTTTTCAGCATCAGGGTCTTTTCAAATGAGTCAGTTCTTCACATCAGGTGGCCAAAGTATTGGAGTTTCAGCTTCAACATCAGTCCTTCCAATGAATATTCAGGACTGATCTCCTTTAGGATGGACTGGTTGGATCTGCTCACAGTCCAACAGATTCTCAAGAGTCTTCTCCAACACCACAGCTCAAAAGCATCAATTCTTCAGCCCTCAGCTTTCTTTATAGTTCAACTCTCACATCTATACATGACTACTGGAAAAACCATAGCTTTGACTAAACAGACCTTTGTTGGCAAAGTAATATCTCTGCTTTTCAATATGCTATCTAGGTTGGTCATAACTTTTCTTCCAAGGAGCAAGCATCTTTTAATTTGACAGCTGCAGTCACCATCTGCAGTGATTTTGGAGCCCCCAAAATAAAGTCTCTTACTGTTTCCATTGTTTCCCCATCTATTTCCCATGAAGTGATGGGACCAGATGCCATGACCTTAGTTTTCTGAATGCTGAATTTTAAGCCAACTTTTTCACTTTTATCTTTCACTTTCATCAAGAGGCTCTAGTTCTTCTTCACTTTTTGTCATAAGGGTAGTGTTATCTGTGTATCTGAAGTTATTTATATTTCTCCCAGCAATCTTGATTTCAGCTTATGCTTCATTCAGCCTTGCATTTTGCATGAAGTACTCTGCATACAAGCTAAATAAGCAGGGTGACAGTATACAGCCTGACTTACTCATTTCCCAATTTGGAACCAGTCTGTTGTTCCATGTCCGGTTCTAACTGCTGCTTCTTGACCTGCATACATAAGGGACAAGAAATGAGGTTGGGATGGGTAGAGATGATGGTTTCCTTTTTCATGTTTTGTCTGAGGTACCTGGGAGTTTCTGTTCTGAATGTACTAAATTTGAGGTAGATGTTCACTAGACACTTAAATATAGGAAATCTGAGCTTAAGAGACACACATTTGGAAGTCATCAGTAGTTGAAGCCTTGGATGTGGGTGAAATTAGAAGAGAAGGTTGAAAAGAGAACCTAAGGTAACATCAACATTTATGGAGGAAAGGGAGAGACAAAGGAATTTTAAGTAATATTGAGAAACGCCTGCAAGAACATTAAGAGGAAAATAAGAGGTAGCCAAATGAAGCCAACAAAGGAGCGTGGCTCGAGAAGGCAGCAAGGTCTCATGTGCTAGTGACTCCAGGTGACACAAGGACTTCAAACCGCCTTTAAGATGTGACAACTGAACTGAGCATGTTGGCAAGATCAGTTTTAATACAGTCATAGGAGCAAAAGCCTGGGTATAAAAAGAGGTAAAAAAGTTTCCTAAAACTTGATTGGCGGGGGCGAGAGCTTTTAAGACCAGTTTCTTTCATAAGAATGCAACTTAATTAGCTCAAAATTTTGATCAGATAGAGTTCCCATCTCCCCGAGTATCATGGCTCAATCTTCTGAATATTTCTACCCACCACGCACCTTTTATTCTAGATTTACTTATAGTAATTTGTATTACAAATGAAATATTTTTCCCAAAAAGGAATTTATAGTGTAGTAGGAAACATCATCCACTCCTCAAGAATTCGATACTATACATAGATAGGAACTACTGAGGTTACTAATGTAAAATTCACCTGGACACCTCAGCACAGTGACAGGGTGGGGGTTGTGGTCATTAAGTTGTTGGGTTAATTTCAAAAGCTAGGAGTCATGAATGAATTGACTGGAAACCAAGTAGAACTATGGTGTTGTATGCAATAGCAACCAGCATAGGAAAATAGCTAGTTGGGAATTTAAAGAGTTCTTACATGTATGCAGTGGTTCAGCCATTTTTGAGGATTCTAACAGAGCCCCCTGGCCCGGGGATCTTGGTTGTCTTGCCCTTGACAGATGTCTTCACAGTCGTAATTCTCCTTTGAGATTGTCATCATAGCCAACTGCCAGGCTGGCAATGGAGAGACTTTCCCCAGCACACCCTCCAATCACTGACGTCTCCTCCTCTCTGCCCGCTACCTGTCGGCACAAGACTTCATGAAGTGGAATGAAGGCCCTCTTCTATTAAAGAGGATTCAGTAAAGAAATCCAAAGACTTTGCACTCAAGGAAAATGTTCTCTGTAGGTTCTTAGTGTAAACTCTCACTCAGTGGAGCTAGTTATCAGATCTACTACTTTCTAACATATTTGACAGAAAAGTTCACCAAGTACTGAAATGTTCTGATGGAAAGGTATTAGAAAAAGTGCGTAAGCAATATTTATTATTATTTTTTTCAGTAGGGCTAATGCAAAAAAACATCCTCTCAAAACTTACAGACCACACATTTTGTCCAAAATGAAAATAGCTTTATTATTTTTCCTGATTGTAAAAATAATGCATGTTTATTATTACAAAAACTTGAACACTGTTTGTATGAAAAAGAAGTAAATATAGCTTGAAATCCCAAAACCCACAGGGGCCAACGGTTTAAAACAACTCAAGTAGTTTCTTTAGTATTTGACTTTCTTGACTAGAGAAATGTCAAAGGATATCTTTTAGCTACTAAGTTTTTGAATATTTGAAATTTGATGATTAAAGGTTGAAATGAAGAAACAAAAGGCAGCTTTTTAATCTCTTACTCAGAATTGAAATCCTGGACTGCACTGTAGCCCTTCCGAATAACTGATCTAAAATGCTCCGGGCAACACATGAAGGACCAGCTGGACTGTTGACGCCTGGGGGAGAGGCATCAAGGCTCTCACTGCCTGAGGTCTGGGGAGATGTCCTAAGGGGAAAGGGAGTTTCAGTCACCAGAAGAAGGACCCAAAGACCTGAAGTTTGACTTATTCACTGAAAGGTCACAATCATCTTGTTCATTGTCCCATCCTAGCGACAGGGCCAGCACAGGGCTGGACACAAACTCAATTAAAACCTCTTGATGTAGGACAGGTTTTATCTACTTCACTATTTGGCCCTGGGGTAGTGATGCAGGACCACAAGTAACAGAACAGAAGGAGTCACCAAGATTGAGGTTCGTTTATGGTCGCTGTGCGTATGTGCATGCTTGGTCGATTCAGTCGTGTCTGACTCTTTGTGACCCCATGGACTGTAGCCTGCCAGGCTCTTCTGTCCATGGGATTCTCCTGGCAAGAATACTGGAGTGGGTTGCTATGCCCTCCTCCAGGGGTCTTGGGGATCAAACCTGACTCTTAGGTCTCCTGCCTTGGCAGGCAGTTTCTTTACTACTAGCACCACCTGGGAAGCCCTTTATGGTCACTAACTTGGAGTAATTATAGGACTAATCAAAATCACCCAGTGGCAGCAAAAGCACGGAACAGCCCACGTGCCTGGAAATAAAGAGATTCTTTTCCTTTATGCCCAGGCTACATCTGGCTGGGGCTAGTTGCTTTAGGCTAATAAAGATTCGTAAAGAAAAATGAGAAGTTTTAGCATGCTTTCCAAACGGTGAACTTGTAGAAGCTTGCAGGACCCTGCAGAATACCTTAGATGGTAGATAATGAGTTTCGAGGAGACTTCAGGATTTTTGAAGCAGTTTGCAGACCCAGCGCTCCAGGGAAGGAAACGTTTGAAGTCTTTGGATCAAGATTATTTCAGATCCAGATTCATGATTTGGGGAGAACCTGTAAAACACCCACTGGCTGAGGGAGCCTTGGGGCAGGTGAGGCCTGGCAAGAGAGGCCCAGAGAGTCTAGGACATGTGTCTGTGTCCTTTTCTTAGCAGTATGATAGGATTTCAGCATGTCTCGTGGGAAAAGAGATTATGCATCTTTTCAATAGAAGTCACGCTGGCTTTGGGAGCTCAGTTGCTGTTCAATACATGGGCTCAAGTGGTCTCATTCTTCTTTCTCCCCAGGAGGTGGGCTACTCTTCGGTGCTTCTCTCTTTAAAGTTTCAGCTTTATTCCCAGTTGAAGTAGACCGGGGAATCCATCAGCAAGACCTACTTTTGTTTTACCTTGCTGTGCAAAGTTTTAAAATTCATCTAAGACCCATTTGGAAATATTGACTGAGATTATGTGCTAGTTCAATGGGCTTCCCTGGTGGCTCAGCTGGTAAAGAATCTGCCTGCAATGAGGGAGACCTGGGTTTGATCCCTGGATTGGGAAGATCCCTTGGAGAAGGGAAAAGCTACCCACTCCAGTATTCTGGCCTGGACAATTCCATGGACTACTTAGTCCATGGGGTCGCAAAGAGTCGGACAAGACTGAGGGACTTCCACTTTTGCTTTACCTAAAATAACAATGATTTCTAAAATTCAGAAACTCCCTGGTGGTCCAGTGATTAGGACTCTGCACTTTCACTTGCTGAAGGGTACAGGTTCAATCTCTAATCAGAGAACCAAGATCCTACAAGCCTTGGTGGAAAAAAACCCCATCATTCATCAGTTTAACAATATTGAACCTGGTATGTTTCTAGGCTCTGGGACCATGACAGTGGGCCAAAGAGACAAAATTCCTACCCTCATGGAGCGTCTCATCTTGTATAGAAGATGGCAGGATTGAGAACACAGCTGAAACCAATGAGGAAATCTATTATGAAAGCCTTTTAATTTCAGTTAAATTTTGATTTATTTAATCAATAGTCTTTACACCTGGATTATGTGTTGTCTTGGTTGTTAATACATTAAAACGCTTTTTGGCCACACAATTATCTTTCTCTATCAGTATTTTCTTTCATATGCTAATACCTGTGATGAATGTATTCACCATACTCAAATAAATGGACATTTAGTTTTAGGGACTGAAGCAGAAGCAGACTATTACTTCATGTATTTGCTAATTGCTCTTCATTTGGTATAGATAGCTAATTTTTTTGTGTGTGTTTTGGCATAGAATTTGCTTTTCCTTGTAGTCCTCCTCAGGTCTCCTTAGCAATGAGATGACAAACTCCCCAGTTATCATTAAAAAAATGAAAATGCTTTTTAAAAAAGATTGGAAAAACCATCTAGTCATTTTTCAGATTGATTTATTGCTTAACAGCAAGGCTTTGCCATAATGGTACTCACTTGCTACAGCTTGAGAGGAAATAAAAAAGACAATTATTCCACTAGTTGAAATGACAAAATGCTAAATTATAAAATGTTAGGGGAAAAATTCAGGCTTTAAATTTCCTGGCAATGGATCTATAATTTATCTGAGGGATCAGTATTATGAGCTATAGACAAATGTATTTTGTGGAGAAAAAAATTACACTTCAGTTTCACTGCCCAATTTTAGTGCTCAATTACACTCATATTTTATAAAGTATAGTTTTGGTCTTCACATATAGTTCCTATAAGGAGCGCTATTCCTGAGTTTTTAATTCTCTTTTTGTCATCTAAAAGTTTTAGCAAACTTTCCTGCTTGGAAGAAATTTTATCAATCATTTTTAACCCTGTAATATTTTTGTTATAGCTTATCTACAGCTTTTAATTTTTTAAATTAATTCTATTTTTACAGAGGTATAATTGACAAAACAATATTAATTTCAATGTAAAGATTTGATATTTGTACAAATTGCAAAATAATCACCACAGTAAGACCAGTTAATATCCATTATCATACAGAGTTACAAAATTTTTAGTTGTTTTCTTATAATGAGAACTTTCAAGATCTATTTTCCTAGCTACTTTCTATCTATAGCTTTTTTAATACTTAAGAGTAAGAGTTGTATATTTCCTGCTGAGTCCCAGAAGCTGAAAATGCTATAGAAATATTTTCTACAATACCTATTCTGAATCAAATGATACTTTAAGCAATATGCATTTATTTTCAAAGCATTCTTTAAATACATAAAAAAAGATTTTTTTTTTTTCATGGAACTGAGAAATACTAATTCAGTTCTTACTGCATTTAGAGCACTATTCTAAACTAAGAAATATATACATTAAAGAAATGAGACAGTACTTGTTTTCTCAGAGACAAAAAAAAAAAAAAAAGAGCTCACAGATGTGAGAGGAAGTCTATTTTTAGACTTTAGGTAAGAGATCAAGCCCTGAGGCTAGACTGACCAGCTTCACATCCTGACTCTAGTGTTATTACTGTGGAACCTCTGGCCGGTATTAATCTTCGCTCTGCCTCAGTTTCATTCTCTGTAAAATGGGATCATAAAAACCTACCTGACTGAGCTGTTATGAGGGTTAAATGAATGAACACACATGCAGAGAATTTAGATTATGTTCTAGAACAGAGTAAGCTCTCTGAGGAAGTTCTTACTATCATGGACTTGGTGTTCCCAAACTGAATTACTCCTTTAGTCTAGAGATTTATCATCTAGTTGGAAAGGCCAAAAAGAACAACTGGAAAGGTTTCCCAACCTGGGACAAATTGCGAAGTATGGAGATGTGGCATCAAGATGTTACTAGAGCAAAGGAAGCAGGATCCAATTGAAGAAGATGGTCAGTAATTGGTAAGAACTGAGTGTGGTCTCAAAGGATAAGCAAAGTGGGTGAAAACTATGGACAGGTAGGTAGGGAGAGAAAACATGGCAAGAATAAAGACTCTTAGATTTTTTAGAACCAGAGGCTCTGAACACATTCAAGATGATGTAAAATAACTAAGAACAGAGAGCATGGGCTTTTTAGCTAAAATTCTAAAGTTAGTTGCCCACAGAACCAGTGAGAAAATCTAAAACTATGACTTCCAGCACACTATGTCATTTGCTACACCAATATGAGGTAGAATCAACAAAAACTATCCTTTTGTTGGTCAATTTTCTCCAATGTTGAACTCTTAAAAAATTTTTTTTTAAGGGTTCAAGTAAAAACATCTAAGGAAAACAACAACTCTACACATTTAGTGGTAAAATAATTCTCTTCCTGGGACACACACAAATGTGTTTTTATTTCTAAATTGTTCCACAAAGATGACAGGATTTTCCGTGTTTTAATTTAAATCACTGCATGTTTTCAGTGAGGTAAAATATACTTCTTACATTCTTTTACTCCAGGATTTGAGAATTTATGTTTATGATTATAATAACAGTCTTTTTGTCTCTTCACAGATTCTTGCTTGCTGTTGCTGTGTCGCTTCAGTCGTGTCCGACTCCGTGCGACCCCATGGACTGCAGCCTACCAGGCTTCTCCGTCCATGGGATTCTCCAGGCAAGAACACTGGAGTGGGTTGCCATTACCTTCTCCATCACAGATTCTACTTCCTTCAAATAGACTGAGGGGAAAGTAAAAAATGCTTTGTACTTGATGGATTTATTATCTATTCTTGACAGTTATTAGAACAACTGTAATCTGCTTCTTTTAAATTCAAAAGTTGTTGATTGATTGACTTTTGGAAAGAACAGCCAGGAAGGTAAAAGTATTTAAAAACGTTATGGTATGTCTTCAGAAGTTTGAAAGTTATGAAAAATAGGCTAATGGTATTTTTAAAAAAGAAACATAGGTTTGCTCTAGAAACATTTTTGGGACATTGTACAGGAGACAGGGATCAAGACCATCCCCATGGAAAAGAAATGCAAAAAAGCAGAATGGCTGTCTGGGGAGGCCTTACAAATAGCTGTGAAAAGAAGAGAAGCAAAAAGCAAAGGAGAAAAGGAAAGATATAAGCATCTGAATGCAGAGTTCCAAAGGATGGCAAGAAGAGATAAGAAAGCCTTCCTCAGTGGTCAATGTAAAGAAATAGAGGAAAACAACAGAATGGGAAAGACTAGAGATCTCTTCAAGAAAATTAGAGATACCAAGGGAACATTTCATGGAAAGATGGGCTCGATAAAGGACAGAAATGGTATGGACCTCACAGAAGCAGAAGATATTAAGAAGAGGTGGCAAGAATACACAGAAGAACTGTACAAAAAAGATCTTCACAACTCAGATAATCACAACGGTGTGATCACTGACCTAGAGCCAGACATCCTGGAATGTGAAGTCAAGTGGGCCTTAGAAAGCATCACTACGAACAAAGCTAGTGGAGGTGATGGAATTCCAGTTGAGCTATTTCAAATCCTGAAAGATGATGCTGTGAAAGTGCTGCACTCAATATGCCACCAAATTTGGAAAACTCAGCAGTGGCCACAGGACTAGAAAAGGTCAGTTTTCATTCCAATCCCAAAGAAAGGCAATGCCAAAGAATGCTCAAACTACCGCACAATTGCACTCATCTCACATGCTAGTAAAGTAATGCTCAAAATTCTCCAAGCCAGGCTTCAGCAATACGTGAACCGTGAACTTCCTGATGTTCAAGCTGGTTTCAGAAAAGGCAGAGGAACCAGAGATAAAATTGCCAACATGTGCTGGATCATGGAAAAAGCAAGAGAGTTCCAGAAAAACATCTATTTCTGCTTTATTGACTATGCCAAAGCCTTTGACTCTGTGGATCACAATAAACTGTGGAAAATTCTGAAAGAAATGGGAATACCAGACCACCTGACCTGCCTCCTGAGAAATTTGTATGCAGGTCAAGAAGCAACAGTTAGAACTGGACATGGAACAACAGACTGGTTCCAAATAGGAAAAGGAGTACGTCAAGGCTGTATATTGTCACCCTGCTTATTTAACTTCTATGCAGAGTACATCATGAGAAACACTGGACTGGAAGAAACACAAGCTGGAATTCAGATTGTCGGGAGAAATATCAATAACCTCAGATATGCAGATGACACCACCCTCAAGGCAGAAAGTGAAGAGGAACTAAAAAGCCTCTTGCTGAAAGTGAAAGTGGAGAATGAAAAAGTTGGCTTAAAGCTCAGCATTCAGAAAACGAAGGTCATGGCATCCAGTCCCATCACTTCATGGGAAATAGATGGGGAAACAGTGGAAAGAGTGTCAGACTTTATTTCTGGGGGCTCCAAAATCACTGCAGATGGTGACTACAGCCATGAAATTAAAAGATGCTTACTCCTTGGAAGGAAAGTTATGACCAAACTAGATAGCATATTGAAAAGCAGAGACATTACTTTGCCAACAAAGGTTCGTCTAGTCAAGGTTATGGTTTTTCCAGTAGTCATGTATGGATGTGAGAGTTGGACTGTGAAGAAGCCTGAGCATCGAAGAATTGATGCTTTTGAACTGTGGTGTTGGAGAAGACTCCTGAGAGTCCCTTGGACTGCAAGGAGATCCAATCAGTCCATTCTGAAGGAGATCAGCCCTGGGATTTCTTTGGAAGGAATGATGCTAAAGCTGAAACTCCAGTACTTTGGCCACATCATGAGAAGAGTTGACTCATTGGAAAGGACTCTGATGCTGGGAGGGATTGGGTGTAGAATGAGAAGGGGACGACAGAGGATGAGATGGCTGGATGACATCACTGACTCGATGGACGTAGTCTGAGTGAACTCCAGGAGTTGGTGATGGACAGGGAGGCCTGGCATGCTGCAATTCATGGGGTTGCAGAGAGTCGGACACAACTGAGCGACTGAACTGAACTGAACTGAATAGCTTCTTGGTTCATTTTCTCAGTGTTACTAGGATGAATTCAACAATTTCTACTATTTTATTTTCTGAACTTGCTTTAAAAAAAAAAAACAGGGAGAATGCCTCAGGTGTCCCCACTCTGGTAGATTCTTCTTGAAGCAAAACTGTTCTTACATAACTATGCTCCCAATTTCTTTCTTGGGGCAGGATCTTCAAAACCTTCTTGAGAGAAGCTCTCTTAATTATCCTACTCAGTACATACCTGTCTTAAACCTACTTTCTACTAACCTGGTCTTCTTCCAAGATCAAAACATTACAGAACTCGCCCATTCTCTCAAACCACTTATTTACATTTGTTCTTGTGAACCTACCATTTGAATTTCTGTGATTTTTGAAAAGCTGGACTGGACAGCAGAGGTCAGGGGCTCCCTGACTACCAAACTGCTAAAAGCAGTCATTTGGAACCTTAAGTCAGATGGGCAAAATGGAGAAGAGAGCCTAACACTTGTCATCAGGTAGCAGGTCTGTATGCTGTCTGTTGCGAAGGCAGAAAATCTTCAGGGTGTTCTTTAGGCTAGGTTATCAAAGTCTGAGGTGGTGTGCTTGACTGTGGTGAAGACTGTGGAGTCAGATTGCCTGGGTTCACACCCCAGCTCTCCCAGTGTTCCCCGTGTCTACTGCTCTGCAGTGACCACCCTGAAGACAATCTTGTATAATTATTACCCCTCCTGTTTCTAGGCACTGACTAGGCTCAATTAGGGTTTCTTCTGAGGTCTCTCAGTCAGTGACTGGGACTGGAGTAATCTCAATGGCTTCGTAACTCACATGTCTGTCTGTTCATCCGGCTGAGGGCTGGGTCCTCACTTGGCGTCATCAGCAGAACCACCCATACCTGACCTTCCATGTGACTTGGGCTTCCTTATAGCATGGCTGCTGAGTTCCAAGGATGATTTTCCCAAGAGAGGGCCAGGTGAAAGCTGGAGCTCCTTTAACGACCTAGAATCAGAAGTTTAAGTTATGTAACATCACTTATGCTGGATTTTATTCGTTAGAATCACATCACTAAGTCTAGCCCATATGCAAGAGGAAGGCAATTAACTCCATTCCTTAATGGAAGGAGTGTAAAGGAATTTGCAGGCATGTACTCAAACAAGTATAGCCACTTATTAGCTGGAGGAATTCTCTGTTCTTGGTTTCTGGTTTGTAAAACAAGGACAAAGAGGGTAACTTACCTCCCAGTTTTTTGTGAAGATTAAACAGGAAAAGAACAGTACCTGGTACTCAATATGTTTAAGTTTAGAACATCTCTGGTGTCTTATGTAGATCAGAATGCTGATGGTGCCATTAATGATAGTGTCATTTCAAAGCAAGATACAGTTACCTTTTCAGTCTCTCCTGGTAGCATTTGACAAATAGCACTGCCTGTGGGGACAGTTACTATATATGGTCTGAATTCTTTGGTTCACCTCATTTTAGTGACAGTTTCCAGATATAGGTCAGTCCATTTAAACCTGGCCCCATTTTTGGCAATTTATTTCCTTATTGGATAAAACAGAAACATGAGTAACAATTACCATGTCTTCATTGCTTTCAACACCTTAGCCAAGTAATCCTCACCTCACCCAGTGAGTAAGTTAGGATGAGCACCCTTCCCTTCTTGGGATGAGGAAACCAGGGCGAGGGTCAAATGGCTTGCTCTGAATTTTACAAAGAGACAAGAACCCAGCTGGAGTGAAGGAGGGCCTGATTCTCTATCCACTCCAGGATGCTGAAATAACATACAGATGAACACTTTGTCACTGATCATTCTATATTCATATGTACTGTTGTGCAGATATTAAAAAATCTTGTAAATAAAAGCACACTTTGCTACTCAGTACACTTTTTTTCTTTTCGGTCAGATTAATATTTTCCAATATTCTTGGGTATCCCAACTTTTTTTTATCCAAGGGAGAAGGAACAATGAGCAGTCCTACTCTTTGCCAGCCGGTGCCTGCAGTCTGGCTTCTAGTTATTCCCCGCCGGCCCGGTCCCCTTGGCCTGCCCCTCCAGTAATTATATTTGTCGTTTGATGTTAATAAATTCGGGAGTGAAAAATGTAGAAGGGCAGCGCCTTCCGTGGGCTGAGAGGGACGCCTCTTCCTCTCCCTCTTTTCACTGCTTGCCCCGTGCAGGCGGGTCCTGGGGCCGAGGCTGCACCCGCACTCACCGGGGGGCGCTGTGCCGCCGGCCCCGAGGCGGCCGGAGGTGAGTCGGCTGGGAGGCGGCGGCTCCCGGTTCTGCCGGCTCGCGGAGGGGCGAATCCCAGGCTGCGAGGTCGCCGCCCCCGCCCCTCGGCCGGCCCCTTTGCCCGCGCCGGGGAGAGGGGAGTGGCCGGGCGCCTCCCGCCGCAGCGCCGCACTCTGCAGCTGCCGCGCACTCTGCAGCTGGGCGCGCACGGGAGCCCCGGCTGCGGCGCTTGGAGGCGGTGTGGGAGCGCGGGCGCAGGGGCCGGCAGTCGCCGGGCAGCAGCCGCTAGCAGCATCCGCCGAGTAGCCGCGTGGGAGCCCCGCAGCCTCGCAGAGGGCCAACGTCCCGGAGCGCGCCGGAGAGGGTGGACGACGAGGAGGCAGAGTGGCGCTCGGCGAGGTAGCGCGAGCGCTTTCCCTCTTCCCCCTGCCCTGCCCGCTCGGTCCTTTGTGCCCGCGGTCCCCGTGGTCCTGACGCAACCCGCTGGGCGCTGGGCAGCGGGGTCTGCGGTCTTCACTCCCGGGCCGGGCGGCGAGGCGGCGAGAGCTGCGCACCCTGGAGGTCGCGCAGGGTGGTCGCGACTCCGCAGTTGCTTCGGGGGCGGTGGGAGAGTAGAGGGCGCTAAACTAAGTTGCTCTCACTTTGCCCCATCCCCCTCGTACCTGTGGGCAAAGTGGAATCCTGGTCTTCCTGGTGTTCACCCACACCCCCTCCATCCCCCTGGTGCACAGCTGTTTCCTGGCCCCCTGGTTCTATAGAAGGAGGCGGGGTGGCCTCCTCCGGGAAGGAAAGCAGAGGGAGAACAATGGGGCGTCCTGGGGAGTGGGGTTCAGGTGCGGCGTGCCCCGGCGGCTGGGGAGAAAGGGCCCGGGACCCGATGGGGCGTCCTGCGCGTGCAGCTGCGCTCTGCTCCTTTGTTCCACCGCAGCGGAGGGGGCTGCCCTGGGTCTCGTTTCCTGCCCGGGATGGGATTGATTCACGGTCCTGGAGAGGGAAGGGGAGGGGGCGGGGCAGGAATGGAAGCAGGAGCGGGCGTCCTGGAGGGTTCTTGCTGGGGCGGGGAAGAGGGTTGGGGAGTGGGTGATGAGAGAGAGTGGGGAGTTGATTACAAACACCCAGCATTTTGTCCAAGGGCTTGCTGTGTGGGTTTCTGGAGCTTATTTGTAATGCTTTGTTCAGACTGCGGCCGAGCGTTTATTGCTGCAACAAGTTGTGTACTTCCTTGAGTTCTAGGCGTTCTCAGTGTTGGTTTGTTGAAATCAAATCTTCTTAATTAGAATGGAAGAAGACTTTTTTGACCCCCCGCTGTAAATCAGAGTATTTGTGTGTATATATGTGCCTGTGGGTCCGTGTTTGTAGCTAGTAGGTATTGACTCGAATGGGTAGGGAGCAAATTTTATAGCATTGATTTTGACACAATTTTCTCCATTGTAATATAACAAATTTCCAGGAATATTTGAGGAGGAAAACCATCAGAAAATTAGACATTGCTAAATAAATGAGTCAGGTTAGATAACACCAGATTGAAAAACCCTTTACAGTCTTTCCCAGAAAACACATCATACACACCACTCTTTGGGCTTTGAGTTAAGGAGTCACGACTTCTGTGCTTTCACTGCCATAATGTGGGTCATCTGGACTAAGAGAGAGAACGGTTAGCATTATGGTGAACAGAAATCTTTTTTTAGGGGGAGGTAGAATTGAATGTAAGGTGTTGGGCATATGTTAAGTGACCCTTTCCTAGATTGGAATCAAGAGGCCCAAGAGGATTGGCTGACCTCCCCGGGGGAGTCACAGGGGATTGAATGATGAGTGTTTTTTGAATGGAGTATTCCAAGCGAAACCATTTAGGGAGGAGGCTGACATTTCCAGGCATTCATGGTTTGTGCCTATGGGACCCTGGTGGAAAGATCCCAGAGTTGTACTGAAGGTTAGAATTACTGTGGGGATAGTTTAGGAGACATTCAGTTATAGTTGTCTGGCTGCAGGCAGGGCTGGGAAATGACGCAGAGCTGCTGCTTTGAGACGTCTGAGGGCTCAGGGGTAAACTACCCCATTGGCTGTTCATTTGAAGACAACCAAGTTTGAAAGTCTCTTAACCTTAGAAGGGGGATGAGAAACGTACTCCGGGGGAGAAAAATGTTTCCTGCCCACTCAGTGGTAATGGAAAAGAGCTGTACCAGCTACTAGGATGTGGTCAGATTTTTAGGCCAGGCTGAAAAGCAGTGGGATTTGTCCTCAGGAGCCATTATGATGTGCAGCTGAAGTGGGATGCTGTCCAACCGTCAAGCTGTTTGTCGTTATAACTAACACACTGCTTGGCAAAACATGGTGCCATGGGCAGTGAACAGAGGAGACTGCCTTCCTTACTGTTGTCTTGGCATTTGGGGCTTTTTGTTTATGTTGTGAATTGTTTTGTAAAATAGAGCACAGTTGGATTCCTCCCAAGTACTCTTTGGAATATACATTGACAAAATGCAAAGGGTAAGACTGTCACTGCTACCAAAGACATGGATGGGAGATGCTCTTAAATAGCTGGTCTATGGCCACAGGCCATTCCATGGATTCCCTATTGTATGATGAGGCTGGTTACAGGCTGCACCCTCTTCATGGGATGGGATGAATCATCACTTTGTCAACCCTGGAGTTAAAAGACAGACTCTCCCTGATTGCTGCACAGTTACGCAAAGCAATGAGGAGCTTCTGACATCAGTGGGAGGGAGTGGGGGTGGGTGGGAGTGGTATCTGGCCAAGAAGGGAATCCTCAGAGGGTAGGATCCCTGTTTTTAATATTTGTTCTCCTTTTGGGTGAGATTCTTCTATTGTCCCCCTCCCTTCTGCTGTTTCTCATTTTTCGGTTGTGCTGGGTCTTCATTGCTGAGTGGGCTTTTCTTTCACTGCGGAGAGCAGGGGCTACCCTTTGTTGCAGTGAATGGGCTTATCATTGCGGTGGCTTCTCTTGTGGAGTGCAGGCACCACGTGCACGGGCTTCAGTAGTTGAGGCTCTAGGACTCTGGCGCGCAGGCTGAGTAGTTGTAGTGCACGTGCTTAGTTGCTCTGTGATAAGTGGGATCTACCCTGACCAGATATCTTACTGGTGCCCTCTGCATTGCAAGGTAGATTCTTAACCACTGGACCACCAGGGAAGCCCCCTTCTACGATTTTCAATGGACACTTTGATTTTACGCTATCATTTAGTATTTACTATGTGAAAAAGGTTTTATATGCATTATTCTATTAATCCTCACAACTTGATAAAGTGGGTATTATCTCCATTTTAACTTTTGAAACTGAGGCCTAGGGAGTTTGGTAACTTGCTTAGTTGTGTAGGTATCTAGTAAGTGGTGGAGGTGAGATATGATTTCTAATCTCTGATTCCAAGGTCTGCAGTGTATGGTATGATTATCTTTTAATACTGGGAATGATAGCAACTTGATTATCTATTTGATTATGCTTGGTCTCTCAGTGTCCAACTCTTTGTGACCCTTTGGGCTGTGGTCCGTCAGGGTCCTCCGTCCATGGGGTTTTTTTAGGCAAGGATACTGAAATAGGTTGCCATGCCCTCCTCTAGGGGATCTTCCCGACCCAGGGATCAAACCTGAGTCTCCTGTGTCTCTTGCATTGCAGGTGGATTCCTTACCTGCTAAACCATCAGGGAATCCCAAGTATGTATTTGTTTAGCCATTTTCAGATTTCATATCACTTTCATGTATCTTACCATCATGGATTCTTTCAAAAACCACTATGAGATAGGTTTGAAAGGCTAGATTAGTGACAGCTCTTCAAATTGTATTGTTAAAAAGCTTTGCTGTTTGATGGCCTATGTTAATAAACTTTAAGTGAATGAAATAAATGAAAAAGTTAGGCTGCACATTTTTAAAAATAAGTGTTTTTTTTTTTTTTTTTTTTGGCAGGGGGAACATTTAAAGGTAGTGGAATGGAGTAGATCTTATAGTCACTTGATATTTATTGAAATCTATTTTAGCCCATTTTTCTTCCAGCCTTTATTAGAACACTGCACTTTGCCTCTTTACTGAGACCTAATGCCAGCATGTCTTTTTAGAAGAGGAATAAGGAGGGAAGGAATGTGACTCTAAAGAGGAAGTGGGACATCAGAATTGGAGTCATACACAGCAGCAGGCCGTAGATTTTCCCAGCACTTGCTTTTTGTCCTGGCAGTCGCCTTTTACAGAAGACATTCTTCCTTAGGGAAGTGTCAAGGGTCTTTCTTTACAATATCCTCTGAGATCATCACATTTCTGAGCTCTGTGGGAACACACATTCCACAGGATTTCTGTGCTCATCCTGTCCCCACAGGGGAAGGGAAGGGAAGCTTAGGCATCCACGTGAGAGGGGAATGGAAGTGGTATCCGTCCTTGGGGTGGGGAGTGGAGTATGGTGCTGAACTGGCGGCACCTGACCTTGACCTAGGAGACCTCTGAGTGCAGGAGCGGAGTGGATCCGAACACTTGGCATCATCAATTGCTTATGGACTTCTCAGAATGCTCCTGGGCAAGTGGAAAATTCCATATTGGTTTCTATTTGTTGTTGTTCCTAAGATAAAACTTTGAAGACTGAAAGTTCTACCTTTACTTGTTTAATTATTTCAAGCTAGGACATCATTTGGGGTCTTCAGAGATTGTAGTATAAGTGCAGTAAGTTTTGTCTCCTGAGGCCATTACATTCTCATCCATTGGATATTTAGAGGGGATGCACACGCGTAGGCTGCTGAGTGCTAACTGGGAGCACCTTCCATACCAGCTAAGAGGGATGAAAGATGCTCTTATAACTCCCATAGGTTTCTTTTCAGTTGCCAGTGTCTTCATCAATTCATATCTTATTAAGCACACAGCTGATGTAGGGCTGTGCATTAAAAAACAGCAAAGGAAATCTGTTGTGTATCAGAGGATGTACAGGGCAGCTCAGTGCCCCCAGAGAGTGGATGTTAGTGATGAAGAAAATGACTGTGACAGCTGTGGTGACCAAGGCCATGCCAATACTTGCTGCTGAGACAAAAGCTGTAAACAAACCAAAGCGTGAGAGTGGGAGGACCCAAGCACAGTGCCTGAGCCTTGGTTTTGTTTCCTCCAACTTCTGATGGTGCCAGAGGATTGAGTTTCTGAACACCTGCCTCTGAAGGCTGGACTGGTTGGTGTGTTAAGGAGCATCTTTCTTGTGAATTTGCTGCCTGAGGAGAGAGGACCGTATCCTTTTTTAGACCCCAAGGATGTATAAAGTACCATCCCATGGGAGAGGGTGTTGCACTCCATGGTTGGTCCTGCTGTCCAGCAAGTCCCTCCTGCTTTCTTCCCTGCCAGCATCCCACCATTCCGCATCTTGTGTTCAGCCCCACTGAGGCTGTTCATAGACTTCAGGCCTATTTGCATTGTGGACAGGAAATGCCAAGTCACCAAAGAATTGTAATATATTTTGCTACATGACATTCATGCTGCTGTCCATTAAGTATTGGGTACTTGGGCTGTGTCAGGCTGCATCCTGTATTCTCCATAGCCTGATTCATTTATTCCTCATTGTTCTTCTTTAGTAGGAGGTATTTGTAAATGGGGGGTTGAGTAACCGGCCCAGGCTAGTAGAGATCAAACCCAAGACTGTGTGCTTCGCCGTCTTCCTCTTGGTGCAATGCTCTTGGAAGCCTTAAGGAGTGAGTTTTATAGAGTTAGAGAGCGAGCCCACCCTGACAGTGTCTCTCCCTCCTAGATCGCTTCCTTTGTCCCCTGGAGTCAGGGCTCCTGTGTCCTTGACTGCACTAGTGCTGGGAGAGTTGGTTGAAATGCTTCTGAGTTTCTCTTTTTTTTCCCCTGTGTCTTGTGCTTGGCTCTCCTGCATTATTCTCTCAAGTAAGGGGGACTTGGTGAAACAAACCAAGGAGCCAGCTGTGCCTGGTGATCTTTCTCAACCTCTGCTGATCACTGCCTTTTCTGTGGGAGTTCACTGGCCTTCTGGGAGTTTTCCAGGGCTTTGTCCGATCTCTGGCCTCCAGTCTTTGTGGGCACAGTTATGCTGCTGGGCATTCAGTTGGAGCTCAGAGTCTCATGCATGTGGGTAAACTGTGGGAGTACCATTGCAGAGCTGGAACTTTGGGCGTTAAGACTTTGGACAAAGAAAGGAAGAAAAGAATTGGTATGAAATGCATTCTCATCCAAGATAGGCAGTTTTTGAAGTTGCAGTCTAGAGGTAAATGAAAATGGATATTCTTCCTTTGCTTAGCAGATAAACCACAACATTGAGCTTTACAAACACCAGGTGCCTGGCTCGTAGATAACTCGGAGGGGCCAGGAGGATACCAGGTCTCTGCTTTCCAGAGACTTCTGATCAATCTTGCATGGACTCAAAATGCCTTGAAATTACACAGATGGCTTTATTTTGTTGTGTTAAAATGAAGATATGATTCAGAATTGTACTTTACAAGTTTTAAAACTTGTTAAAAAAGATTCACATCCTTGAAGAGGCTTTAGAAAATTTGCCTTGAAAGGACAGTGGAATGGAGCAGGTTATTCACTATTGGTTTCGTTATTGTGTGTTTGCATATTAGTTGACTGGTCGTTTTCACTGGCTTTATGAAAACATTTTCTGCACACTTCCACCAGAAGAGAAAAAAAACAAACCAAAAACCTTAATTGAAAAATTCCCGCTGGCCCTACTGACTTTTGCCAGTGTACACCTTCTCTCTCTTACCCTCGTGCTCGTTTCTTATGAATTCTGTATTAGACTCTGAAGCACTGTTTGCAGTGTTCAGATTGCAAATAAGCTGATCATTTTTTCCCTTGAAAGTGCTTCAAAAGGGTCATCACTCTTTTATTCATTTTATGAAGTCCCTGTCTAAATGCTTTTAGGAGCAGTTTAATTTTTATGAACATAGGGCTTAGGCCAGTTTGCATGGCTTTTTTTTTTTGGCAGCCCTCATGCTGTCTAATTATAGTTGTAATACGCTGACCACAGTTTTGATTTACTTCTGATGTGGTGAGCCATCTAGTAAAAAGTTCTCACTTGCTTGAAATCTTCAGGGTGTTGAGAGGCATTCATAAAAATATATGAACCACCACATTGGGTCAGATTCAGGAATCTGCTTTCTGCCCTAGGAATACTAAGTATTTTGTGACAATGGAAGGAGGAGACTATATAGCTTTTATAGATCTTGGGGCAATCTCTTTAGCACCCATAATTGTATAATCTCTTAAAGACCTCTCATCCTTATACTTAAATTCATATATTCAGATTCTTGAATTGTTTATTTGTATCCTGTGTTGTAAACATTTCACACCTTCTTTAAAGGCAGAACTTGACTCTCTTGGTGTTTTGACTTCAGATATTTAGTTTTTGGAATGGTAGAGTGGTAAAATTGAAAGGGCCTTCAGGCCACCCCCATAACCCCTTCCGTGTGTCTGAGAACTGCCCAGGCTCAAAAAGTTAGCCAGGGATACATCTGTCAGTGGACTCCAAGTCTTTGAACTCCTTGCTCACTTTTCTTTCCAGGGGAGTATCTTTCTCTCCAGATCCATCAAAATCCAGCCTTAGGGCCCATTACCTAAGTAGTTGATCCTGTGTCTGCGCTAATCTTACAGTCATCTTGACTTTGGGTTTCAGAAGCATCACTGACTTCTCTATTTTCTGTGACTTTTACATCTGTCCACTCAGTTACAGTGTCGGGTTGAGTGTTGCCTTTTATTTTCAAATCCCTAAGTCTATTCTGGTTCAGGCCTTTAAAAGGCTGGGTTACCAGAATGCAACGTTTCCCAAAGGGTGTTGTTCCATGACAAGTTAGTAAAAAAGAGTCCTTGGCCAAGTAAGTATTGGTTAAACAACATTTTGAATAAGTTTCTGTAAATAAACTTAAAACAGTTTCCTCTATGCAGAAAGCCTTGTCATGGGCTTTTATTTGTGACTGTGCACTGTGGATCTCCAAGAGGAAGATGGAGTGTGCGCAGGTCCCAGCTTCTGTGACCAGTGTCCCCCGTTGTGGCAGGATCACTTTGTAGGTAACACTGCTGGAGTTACTGCATTGTACTGTTTCTAGATCTGTCACGGTCTGGCTTTCCATGGGACCATGTGTTACTTGGTTCTCGCTCACATATTTCTTTTGCTTCTCTGCCTTGTTGT
The DNA here is from genome assembly GCF_029378745.1 of Bos indicus. NCBI lineage: Eukaryota > Metazoa > Chordata > Mammalia > Artiodactyla > Bovidae > Bos > Bos indicus. The sequence goes on from NC_091761.1 coordinate 79,715,432, forward strand.
TCTCCTGGATATTTTCCTTTTTCCTGGAAGCCCCTCTCCACCTGTCACACCTACACATCTGTCACAACCCAGTTTTCCTGAGCTGGTAGCATTTACTGTTTCACAGCTTACGACAGTGAAAATATTTGAAACAGTCAAAGTATTGGAAGTAACACTGCACACCCATAATAGTTAAATTACTGGAATTCACACCAAATGCCATGTTCTGTCTTTGTGTCAGCTGACGTGTCAAATGCATGTTGCATTGTTCTCTCTCCCTTCACATGGGTCAGCTTGCACATATATTCTCCAAGCGTGTGGCTTATTTATTTTTTTATTTTGTGTTATTGGAATTACATTCATAATAAAAGTTCAGGGAGAATTGATATCTTTAGGGTCTCATGGCTTCTCATCTGCAACCTAATATACCTCTGTATTGATTAGGTCTTTATGTCCTTCAATGAAAGGACGTGGAAGACCTAAGTAACTTTAATAATTTTATGTGTAAAACTTTTTCACAACTTCTGTTAGATTGGTACCAAGGTGCTTTATGGTTTTTGTGGTCATCATAAGTGGAATCGTTTAACACATTTCTGATTGGTGTCTCTGGTATACAGGAATGGGATCGATTTTGTATTTGTTTATTGATGGGTTCTTGACCAAGTTCACATTACAACTAGTATTTGCTATGGGAGCCTGGAGTCAGGCAGCTTTTCTAATAAAAGTGTGAAATAACTAACAGCCTGTCATGGAAATGTCATAACTCACTTCAATTTAAAAATTCTGTATGACACTTTCAGAAGTAAGGGGAAGTGGTGATTATTGGTTGTTTAATGCATTCATGTATTCAGGCATCAAATGTTTGGGTGCCTAGTATGTCCTTGGCACAGTATTAGGTGCTGGGTAACAGTGAGCAGAGCAGGCGTGTTTCTGTTCTCATGGAATGTGAGGGAGAGACACTGCGGAATTGAACACAGATATTTATGACATGTTTGTGAATTGTGATATTTGCTATGAAGGGAAAGGACAGGACACCGAGAATAAGAAAGATGGGGAGGGGAGACTTTGGCTTGGGGGTGGAGGGAGGGCCTGCCTTAGGAAGCAGGCATTCATGCAGCTGCCTGATGTGCGTCTCCAGGAAGAGAAGGATGGTGGAGTTTTCCAGGCAGTGAAGGTGGGCTCAGAAGCCCTGAGGTGTAGTCCTGCTTTAATAATAGATTGATGGAAATGTTAGTAATCAATGATTTAAAAAGTTTGACTTCTTAGTAAGTTATCATCATAGAAGTCATCAGGAAGATCCCCTGGAGGAAGGCATGGCAACCCACTCCAGTATTAGAGTTCTCTTGCCTGGAGAATTCCATGGATAGAGGAGCCTGGGAGGCTCCATGGGGTCGTGAGGAGTCGGACACCACTGAGCGACTAACACACCCTCATCATCATAGTGGTATGTAATAATGTTTAAGTTATGATGACATAAAAATTTTTGGTCAGTGTATTCCCTTTCCTTCTCAAATGAAGCTGCCCAGGTAAAGAGAGCGCTGCCTGTGTGATAGGGCTTGAATGGGGCTACTGCCCACCCCCAAGCCCCTGCTCCACCCCTTGAGCGCTGCTGCTGCCCTGGTTCCTGGTGGCTGCTGGGCACACCAGCGTCCTGGGCTCTGCACTGTTGGACTGAGATTTGCTCTGTGGTCTGGAGAAGCCCTCTCTCTCCTCCTGGGAGGGCTCTTGAGCAGGGCCATCTTTGGCTGTTCCAAGGTCTAGGGTTTCTCTCTTCCATTTCCCTCTGGCCCCTTCTCTAGACACACAGAGGGCTCTGTTGTGACAGGGTGGGGTGGGGGTGGGGGACTCTGATCTGAGTCATGCACACTTGATTCCCTCGCAGACTGCACACTTCAGTCGCAGCTTTTTGGTCTTTGAGGCTTTGTATCTGGGCCAAGTGTGTAAAGGTTTGGTTTTCCCTTACGTGATGATGACCCTTACTCAGTGAGACAGTGCGGTTCAATTGTCATAGACTTTGCTTTGGGGAGGGTACTGGGTTTGAAACCTGACTCTTATGCTTAGCAGCCCCTGTCCACGTCCTGGGGCACATAGCTTAATCTGTCTCTGCCTCCATTTTCTCATCTGCAACATTTGGATAATAGTAGAGCCTTCTTCCTTGGGTTGTATTAAGAATTCAGTGAGTCAAAATGTGTATAGAATAGTGTCAGGCACAGAGCAAGTGCTTGGTATAAATGTTGGTTGCTACTCCTTAGTCTTTCCTGAAAATGGATTTCTGGGGTTCTTCCTCCCTTTCCCCCAGTAGATATTCAGATTTGTTTGACTCTAAGCCGTGCATATAATATATGATATGATATGGGTCTCTAGATACTCCTCTGAGAAATGTATAGGAAGAAAGATGACAAAGAAACCAAAATGTTCACAGTGATCATGTTTATTTAGTAGATTGGGATGGCTTACTTTACAACCCTATTTATTTTCCATGTTTTCTGTAATCTGGTTATGTTACCTCTGAACTAATAATAATACACAAAAATCTTATGAGAAAGATCAGGCTGCTGTTGCCTAATGATTCCCTCAAGTAGGGCAGAAGAGGGTGGGATGCCTGGGGTCTGCCTGTTTTGGTTGCAGTTCATAGGTGGAGGAGTTTCCCATGTATGCTTATAGTTGCAGGAACACACTGTATTTAATAAAAGTCTTCAGCAGAAGTATCCCTAAAAGTTAGAAGACAGGGATGTGGGACCTTGTGAGGCTCTTCTGTCTTTGAGTGTTTATTTTTCTGCCATCATTTTCCCTTTTTGTCTCTTGCTGCACTCCCTGAGTGGGCCTCTGGCCATCTGTTACTCTCTTTGGTCTCCTCTTACTCCCCTCCCTTTGAGAACCGCTCCTTTCAATGACCCCATCTTTCTCCTTTACTTGCTTGTCACGTGGAAATGATGCACACATTTCTACAATTCAAAGTAAAGACTAAATTTTATTATTTTTAATCGTAAAAATAAATGTAACTTTCACCCTCAAAAATCTAAATTAAGTTGCTTTTTATTTATTCATATCTAGAATTAATTAACTTCCTAGCTCACTAAAGGCTGGGGGAGTGGTCTGTGTGCTGTGTGCTAAGTCACTTCAGTTGTGTCTGACTCTTTGTGACCCCATGGACTATAGCCCGCCAGGCTCCTCTGTCCATGGGATTCTCCAGGTGAGAATACTAGAGTGGGTTGCTGGGGGTGGTCTTTGATTTCCTAAATCAAAACACTGAGAATCTTGGGGGACTTGGAAAATTGAGGGAGTGTTGAAGTTGAATTTTTTCTCTTTCCTTATTTTGCTTAGGGTTGTCTCCATGGCCACCATCTTGTTATGTCTCAGAATTTTTAAAGTTTTCCAAGCTGAAAGAGCAAAATTCTGGAAAATTATTGTTGTTCACTAGCTAAGTCGTGCCTGACTCTTTGTGATCCCATGGACTGCAGCATGCCAGGCTTCCTTGTCCTTCACTATCTCTCGGAGTTTGCTTGAACTCGTCCATTGAGTTGGTGATGCCATCCAACCATCTCATGCTCTGTCGCCCCCTTCTCCTCCTGCCCTCAATCTTTCCCAGCATCAGGGTCTTTTCCAATGAGTCTGCTTTTTGTATCATGTGGCCAAAGTACTGGAGCTTCAGTTTCAGCATCAGTTCTTCCAATGAATATTCAGGGTTGATTTCCTTTAGGATTGACTGGTTTGATATCCTTGCTGTTCAAGGAACTCTCAAGAGTCTTCTCCAGCATCACAATTCAAAAACATCAGTTCTTTGGTGCTCAGCTTTCTTTCTGGTCCAACTCTCACATCTGTACATGACTACTGGAAAAACCATAGCTTTGACTGGATGGATTTTTGTTGGCAAAGTGATGTCTCTGCTTTTTGACGCTGTCTAGGTTTGTCACTGCTTTCCTTCCAAGGAGCAGGTGTCTTTGAATTTTGTGGCAGTAGTCCATCTGCAGTGATTTTGGAGCTTAAGAAAATAAAATTTTCTGGAAAATTGCCAAAATACATCTTTAGAAAGAGAACTTGGCCAAATTTGACACATTTCCTCAAAAGCCCGTTGATTTTAATTACTTTTTTAAAAAGTTCAGTGAGCTTTACAGTTTTCCTTTCATATGTCCCTTCTCAAATAATTGTGAGTGGAGAAATGGGCTTTTCTGCTAAGTTTGTTTTATCTACAGGAATTTATTTTTAAGCAGTGGCATGCTATGAATATCTCAAAATGATACTGATACAAATTTCAAAGGAAATGTGACAGCAATGTTGCCTGGTATCAGCAGAGTAGCTATTTATTTGAGAAATATTGCTAATTTCAGTGATGTTTCACAGTCAAATATAAAATCTAGTTGAGGGGATATAAATAAAGGGATGCTTTCCTATACTTTACTCCACAGTTTGTAATGTTTTTCATCTCCAACCACAATGTCTGATTTGAACATAACGTAAATATTTATGTGTGTTCTTTTTGGTAGAACTTATGGTATAAGGAAGTCTAGTTTACTTACGGTGAAATCTGGATTGATAGATTGGGTGTAAGGAATCCTCCTGCCAATGCAGGAGACCTGGGTTCCATCCCTGGTTTGGGAAGATTTCCTTAGCGAAGGGAATGGCTACCTATTTTCCAGTATTCTTGCCTGGAGAATTCCATAAACAGAGGAGCCTGGTGGGCTACAGTCCACCAGTGGGTCACAGAGAGTCAGACATGATTGAGCCACTAACACACATAACTGGGATTTAGTATTTACTTTTCAAAGGGATTCATCTGAGTGAAGTGAGTGAAGTCGCTCAGTCGTGTCCGACTCTTTGCGACCCCATAGACTGTAGCCTACCAGGCTCCTCTGTCCATGGGATTTTCCAGGCAATAGTACTTGTTTCTTTAAAAAGGAAACAACATATATGCTACTACTGAGTAAGGCAGCAGTTCTGAAAGGTCTGTACTATCACTGACCCACTAGGCATGGACAAGATCTTATAGCTTGTCTGTTTCGCTTTATATACACCAATACGTCGAGAAAGAGAAATTTGTTGGATTTAGCTAACGCATGCCAAGGGGATGGCATGAGTTGTTTGAGAAATAGTGGTCAAACTGTCAGCCCAGCCTTAATATTTGCAATTTGTTGATAATTTAAAAATGAAACAGAAAATGTAGGTAAAATGCAACAGGAAACTGTTTCCTATCTCATGGACTTTGGGATGAAAGGGTTGACAGCTTCTCCCCTTGGATGGGAAAGTGCCCCTTCCTTACCTGTTAGTCTGCAACCCTGTTGGACACTTGATACTAAGGGGCTTCACCTTCTGTGATTCCACTCCAGCTCTGCACTTACCCTCCTGGCAGCAGCGCCTGTGTGTTGATCTTCTCTTCCTAGAACAGTTAATAACCATGGCAGATGTTGGGAGCCCAGTTCCGCAATCATGCAGCTGTTAATGTGTCCAGTTGGATTTCTTGAAAGAATTAATTTTTAGGATCTCACTCTGAGGGCTACAAGTAAAATAGGATTTAGAGGGAAACATAATTTCGTGGGAGTTTGCGTTGGATGTTGCAACAGATGTGACATGAAGGTAGCATGGCAGCTGAAGGGAGTTCTGAAGTAAAATTCCCATTTATCCTGAAACCAGGTGACTCAGAAGGTCCAAGATTACTAACAAACACTCGCTTTTGGATATTTTGTACTAAAAAAAAATCATCTTAAGAACATTACAGAAAGTTTAGAAAATGAAACTAAAAGAAGACTCTTCTTGAGCCAGCTAACTCTAAAATATCAACTATGACCATTTCTGAATATTCCTTTTCAAGCTTTCTATGTGTTTGTTTTGGAATGATTGCAATCATAGAGTTCATGTATTTTCTATATTACTACAGGTTTTGAAATAAATTTTATAGTTGTGTATTCTGTTGAGTACAATCATTTCCTGAAGCACCTCTTTTTTATTGGGCATTTGGGTTGCTTCTACCACTTTGCTGCTATAAAATAATAATACTATGATGAACATTTTTGTACATTGAGCCTTTTCTGTATTTTGGGTGATTTGCTGATAGTAGCTGTTGAGAATGTGCTGATTGGGTCAATGATTGTGGTGAGTGTTCTGATGTACCCTTCTTTACTCAGTGGGGGGCTGTAGTGACTGGGTTGGAGAGGGCTGGGGAAGTGGGGGTCTGGGATGACTCCCAAGTTTCTAGCCTGTGTGATGTTGGGAATGGTTGGCACAGACAGGTTGAAAGTGGTGGGTTTCATTTGGGATGTGGGGCCTCCAGACAGAGAGTGGGGTTTAACAGATCCATGAAGTGCAGACACTAGGGCTCAGGGACAGGCCAGGGACTGAGGTCTGGATGGAGGGACCATCAGCATCTAGGTGTGATCGAGGCTGTGGATGTTGTGAGGGTCACTTAGAGTAAAGAGGGAGGAAGGGAGAAGGTGGGTGATAGAAGTCTGGGAGACGTTATTCTGTGACAAGTGGACAAAGGAAAAGAAGCTGCTGAGGAGAAGAAGGAGTGGTGGGGGTGGGAAGTGGACAGCCAGGAAGAAGTGGCCAGAAGGAAGCCAGGGCTGGAGAGAGGTTTTAGGAAGAAGTGTGGTGGGCAGCCAACAGGAAGGGTGGCAAAGGTCAAGGTCAAAGGTCGGGTATGTCAGAAAGCTTGGCTGTGGAGAAAGAGAGAAGTAGGCAGTCTTACAAGGGGTTATAGAATGTCGTATTAATCTGCGTGCAATGCTGTGACAAAATGCTATGACTGGGTGTTGTACACAGCAGAAATAAATTTTCTCACAGTTCTGCAGACTAGAAGTCCAAGATCAAGGAGTTGGCAGGTTTGGTTGCTTGGAGGCCCCTTTTGTTGAATTACAGATGGCCACCTTCCCACTGGACCTTGTACAGGCATCCCTCAGTCTGTGCTGGCTGTGTTCCTGTTACCTTATGAGGACACCAGTCATGTTGGGTTAGGGTCCACCCTAATGGGTTCATTTTAACTTAATTGCCTGTTTAAAGGCCCCGTCTCCAAGTGTTGTTGTTGAGTCCCTCAGTCGTGTCTGACTTGTTTTGCAACCCCTTGATCTGCAGCCTGCCAGGCTCCTCTGTCCATGGAATTTTCTAGGCAAGAATACTGGAGTGGGTTCCCATTTCCTTCTCCAGGGATCTTCTCGACCCAGGGATAAAAAATGGTAAAGAAAGGTAAAGAATCCACTTGCAATGCAGGAGATGCAAGTTCGATCCCTGGATGGGGAAAGATCCCCTGTCCCGTACTCTGAGGTGCTGGGGGTTAGGGCTTCAGCATATGAATTTGGCACTGGGGTGAAGGCACAGTTCTGCTCCTACCAGGTGGATTCTAGACCTGCTGACACACTTGTTCTTTCTCCTTCCTCTTTGTCCCCCATCCTGCACACCGTTGACGCTCTGCTGCTCCTTGTCACCCTCACGCGGAGCCGCACGAGTGTGGCTGTGGTGACCTTTGCTCTAGTCTCATCCTCACCTCCCCTGGTCCCTGGGTGTCCAGATTTTCTAGGATGTAGGCCTTGGCTGGCTTTATTCTCCTCCTGGAATCAAGTTCATTTATTTGTCTTCAACTCCTCCCAGCTCTAACTCAATCTCATAGAGCAAAGCGTTCATTCTCTCAGGTGTAAAGGTTGTGTCAGGTTAACCCTGTAGTAAATTTTATTTGATGATCAGACTAAATCATTCTGTAATTTTATCCTCATGGCTGCTCATTTCACAGTTAAAAAAAAAAACTAAAACATAGTGGGAACATTGATTTAGTCAGGGTTCAGTCAAAATTTTTATGAGTTCCCCTCATATTTTAGAAATTAATGCTTTTTTTTCCCCTCTAAAGTTTCGATTTGGATTCCTTTCCACCCCGCCTCCCCCCACCAAGAGCCCATGTCATTTAAAATAAGACTTGAGTAGGTGACTATCCCAGTAGTGCCTGGGGGCAGAACTATTTGGGTAGATATGGTATTACTGCCTTTTTTCTCCAGATGTGGGTTTTTCTCTTTTTGAATTAAAAGTATATAGAAGTTTAGGTTGTCCTACTAGATGCAGAGGAGGGAGGCTTTCCATGCATGGTGCTGGTGAAGGAGTTGGGGTTGAACTGTGAGGATATGTTATTTCACACGGTTGGTCACTTTGGGGTGTCTGTATATGTGTTTACACAGTGTTTCTCTCAGTAGTCTATTGAAATATATCAGCATGATTTCTACATAAAAGTTCGTATTTTTGTTGAAAAGGCTATCAGATTTCTCAAAGGAGATAAATTATGGGTAGGTTTGCTGTTTGGCTACCTAAAATAGAAGCACCCAGATTTTTCTGGGCGAGCTTGAGAAGAACATTTATCTCTGTCGACAGTTTTAAAAGAAGTATATAATTTTAAAGTATGAAACTCAAATTTAGTTTTTAATAGTAACTTCTGTGTTTTTTCTTTCTATCTTTGAGAGGCAGGTTATTGGAAAGACATGTGACCTTGTACTCTTGACTCTATGTCTGGTTGTGGGTTTGAAGTGTTATTTTTGTGCTTTCTTAAATGACTTAAGCACTTCTGACTGTACATTTGGGACAGAATAAATATGGTAGTTGGATATGGTTTTGAAAAGCCAACTAGATTTTTAGCCTGGTAATATGATAGTACTGTTCATTCTTATAACTGTCTAGGCTCATAGCTTTAAAAAACTCTTTAAGCTCCTAGTGACCTCCAGATTGGCTGGATTAGTTGGTGCTCTTTTCCTTTGTAAAATATATCAGCTGATGCCCATAACACAGTAAATGCCCAGAGTTGGAGGGCCATCCTATAGTGTGCTCTTGAGCGTCTCTTCCTACCAGTCTATGCTTATCTGGACTCAGTTGTGTTTATTTCAAGCCTATTTATGCCAGCTTTACTTACTATTATAGTTAATATAATGATTTTAAAATGTATGCAAAAAGAACTGTTTCTATGAAAATTCATTTGATTATTTAATAAGCCACCTAATAAGAATAAGTTTCTAAAAGTGATTACAGCTGATTTAGGAGTAGCTGAAGTAACTAAAGGATTTGCTGTCGTTCAGTAGCTCAGTCATGTCTGACTCTTTGTGATCCTGTGGACTGAACCCTCCAGGCTCCTCTATCCATAAGATTTCCCAGGCAAGAATACTGGAGTGGATTGCCATTTCCTTCTCCAGGGGATCTTCCTGATCCAGGGATTGAACCCGTGTCTTGCTTGGCAGGCAGATTCCTTACTACTGAGCCACCAGGGAATCCCAAAGGATTTGGGAGATCATAAAATAAAAGTGTTCCCATTAAAACTGTCAGTTATTTAGCACAAGTAGATTAATTTGTGATTATGTAAACCTCAGAATCTTAGTGACTCAAATAATCACGCTCACAGCGGGTGGGCCATTATAGGTGAGGTGGGAGGTCTGCCCATGTCGCCCTGGTCCTCAGTCCAGGGTGCAGTGTGATGGAGCTGTGCCCTCTGAAACACTGCTTATCCCTGTGGCAGAGGAAGGGCAAGTGTGAAACCTTCTTAGCTATACACCTGAATTTAGCAACCCCGTAGAGAAGAGTAGTGAGCATTTGTCAGGAATACTGCAGTCCACCCCACATTGCATCCCAGGTGTCTTTATAGCCTCACCTTTCTTTGAAGAAATTAGACCTGGAAAGTGATGCCATGGAGAATGTTTTACAAGAGACCACTGGGGACTACAGTCAATGGACATAGACTCAGAAAGCCTCAACACTACAGAAAAAGATTGGAAAATAAATATAGATCTTTATAGGGTTTATTCAAAATAATAGGTTTTCGGGGACTTCCCTGGCAGTCCACTGGTTAAGACTCTGTGCTTCCACTGCAGGCGACCCGGGTTTGCTCCCTTTTTGAGGAACTAAGATCCCACATGCTGCTGCTAAGACCTGGTGCAATTAAATACATATATTAAAAAATAATATTAATAGGCTTTGGTATATATCATTTACTTATGACTTCCAACCTTAACTGACCTTTTAAAAAAACCAACCAGCTAAACTTAAACATTAGGATGAAAAAGGATGTGAGTCTTAAATCCTCCTCTCTCTCGTGCCTTCCTATTAAGTTAGTTTCCCACCTCTTATGATAGATTTGTCTGTTATTTCTTTTGCACTTACCTTCTTGTTTCATTTCCATTAGTTCTACCCTAGTTCTTATTCCTGACTTCTAGAGTCATGCCCCAGCTGAACTTCCTGCTGCTAGCTTGTACAGTGCATTTATGCAAGTAGAAAAAGGTGTCCTTTAGGGCAATCACAGCCCCTCAGGAGCTTGACTTGATGTCAGTCCCCACATTACCCCTTGGCTGGCCCATGTTTATGCAGTGCATGAACTGAACACTGCACAGAGCAATCCCATTTCCTGCTTCTTCTCACTCCCCCAACGAATTCAGATTATTTCCTGATCAAATCTCAAATTTTTGTTGTCTCCATGTCTGCTCAAAAATTTTTGATGACTTCCCATCATCTATAATGGCTGTCCTCAACTTCATTTGCCATCTGACTATCACCAGTGACTGTCAGTCACACTTGTTGCCCTCTGGATGTGCTGATACCAGTAATGACTGCAAGAGGCAGGCTGTGTGATGCTTCCCTCTCTCCCGCCCATTTCCACCCCCTCAGCTCACACTCTCAGCCTTGCCCCAGCTCACCTTTCCTTCCAGCTTCATGGCCCAGCAGGACATGAAATCAGCTGTCTTCTGCCGTTCTGTCTAGACACCATCTTCTGAATAGGTTTCGTACCTCTTGTTTTAAGTTCTTCTCTTTTTAATCACATCCTGAGTGCTCAGTTGCTTCAGTCATGTCTGATTCTTTGAGACCCTGTGGACTGTAGCTTACTAGGCTCCTCTGCCCATGGGGATTCTCCAGGCAAGAATACTGGAGTGGGTTGCCATGCCCTCCTCTAGGGGATCATCCTGACCCAGGGATCGAACCTGCATCTCTTAATGTCTGCTGCATTGGCAGGTGGGTTCTTTACCACTAGCGCCACCTGGGAAGCCCTTAATCACATCCTAGTAATCGTATCCTGCTGCTGCTGCTGCTAAGTTGCTTCAGTTGTGTCCGACTCTGTGCGACCCCATAGATGGCAGCCCACCAGGCTCCTCCGTCCTGGGATTCTCCGGAAAAGAACACTGGAGTGGATTGCCATATCCTGCTCATTCTCAAAAAGGATCCTCATGGTCAGGTTTCACCTCTTCAGCCATCCTTCTTGTGATTCTCCTAGACCATGAAAATAGTTCACCTTTGAACATAGATGGTAGTCTCTATATTCTTTTTTATAGTGAATTATCAGCCCTGTGTGAGCACTTGTGTGTTTTTTAGATTTTTTAAAATTTTATTTTGATGTGGACCATATTTAAAGTCTTTGTTGAATTTGTTACAATTTTGTTTCTGTTTTGTTTTTTGGCTTCCTGGCCTTGCAAGCTATGTGGGTTCTTAGCTCTGCCTACTAGGGGTTGAGCCTGCCTGGCATTGGAAGGCAAAGTCTTAACCACTGGGCAGCCAGGGAAATCCCTGAACACTTGTTTTATTAGTTACATTGCTCCTAAGCATTTTTTTCACCCACCTAGTTTGCTAATGACAGGGAAACAGTTTAAGGGTCTCTCATTCCTTGTTCTTCCGGTGCCTTTGCATCCTAGGGGCACAGGTCAGAACAGGAGGCTGTGATTGGAGGAGAGTCCGGCCTGGTTAATCATATAATTCAGTTCTGGATGGAAGCTGAGGCTGTGTCTTCCTAGCCACAGGATATTGACCTACTTTCCTCCTCTTATCTGTTTGCAAAATATTTGTTGTACTTAGTGTGTTTTCCCTGTCACAACGAATGTTTGTCTCTCCCTTTCATATGAACTGAATGCTAAAGTGCTAGTTAAATTGGTGGAAAAAACAATGGAGAAGAAAAGTTGGTAAGCAGTTTTAATTTCTAAACGTGGATGTCATAATTATGTCATTTAAAGAGAACTCTGTAGTTTTTCAGTCTACCTGCCTACCTACTTACCTAGTGAGAGACGTGATTAAGGATAGAGTGTAAAGGTAAAGGTGTTTAGGCCTTTGAGTTGATGCTTTACAATATTAAAATGTGGTAGTTTGAAAATCTTTTTTTCATAAACTACTTGTAGCAGGAAATGAACTTTTCTTAATCGGCCATATACAATGTAGTTCACTATTAAATATTTATATCTTACCAGAACTTCCCTTGGGAAAATTGACTGTATAGTTCTATACCTGGTCAAACTGTTTAGCAGTTGATTTTTCTATAGCTTTACAGGTTGAGACCATGCTGTATTCAAGGGCAAAAATAAGTGTGCATGTCTTAAAGGGCATTTTTTATGTATGTATACTTCTGTAAATATATGAAATAATTTCTGCTTCCTAAAAATTTTGAGAAATGAACAGAACTGTTATTACAATTTAGTTACCATTTATCAATTTAAATTTAGTAAACACAAATTTTGTTAGACAATTTAATTTGTGACTTAAAAAGAGTTATTTAGCTATGGTATGCCTTGTAAATTGCTCTGCTATATTGTATATCTTTCTGTTTCTTCCTAAATGCTTTATAATGTGTTTAGAGATACAGAAAAGTTGGTGCATTTGGTTTTAAATTCAGTAATGCTTCCAAAATGAGCAAAACTAGAAAAAACTTATTCCAGAAAATACTTCAAAATTCTAATCTGATTGCTAATTTTAGTCAATTTAGGTGAAGTAACCCCAGTGCAATTTAGCTATTTTCTTTAAAAATTCTTTTTCAGTGACAAAGTCATTTTGCCTTCTCAATTTACATATCAGTGTCATTTTGGTAACATGTTAGCTGTTTTTGTTTGATCAGTTCTCAACTAATAAACATTCATGAAGCCCTAACGTAAATGTATAAACATCTCTGTCTTTGATTACATAGTGTGGATATGTAACTATCCACTAAAGTGGTTTAGGGGATAACTGCTTGAGGAAGCTTCTGAATTTTTATTATTCCAAAAATACTTTTTCTTAACCACAAGCACAGAGACATTACTGAAGATGTACTGTTGAGCGATGCATATTTTTCTTTTACTATGGTTTCTTTTTCTTTAATTCTTATTAGAGTATAGTTGGGTTTATATGGATTTCTTAATTTGTAATTTTAGATCCCTTTTTGCTTTCATAACTGGATACATTTGTTAAAACAACCAGTGCCATTTTGCAGCTAAGCCTGTAGTTGTAAACAGAGAACACAGTCACGTGTGTCCCGATGCCTTTCCTGATGGTGATCCTGTGATTTTGTTCATTTCCTTCTGTGCTGTGTGTGGTTATTCCCTTAATATTTTTTTTTCTTTTTTTTGGCTGGTGAGGTCAGAACAAAGAGAGCTGCGTTCCTTTATGTCTGAGTAAGTGTCATTGGGAAAGTTTTCTGTGGCCTGGCATTTTTGGTTTCTCACATTCTTTGTAATCAGGCCTGTGATTGCTTACCCTGAAATGAAGGAAGTCAGTCTTTCCCAGTTGAGCTATTCTTGCTGAGTCAGTAATGATGGAAGCCGGAGCAAGACCTTAGGAGACGATGTGTTCGACCCCTATGTGGGGAGACTGAGGCTCAACATTGGCAGTGTGCTGGGTCTCCCTGCACTACTGCAGAACTCGGGGGGTTCTTTCTGAGCCACTGTGGTGTTCATTCCAACCTCTGGTCTGTTGCAGAATGCAACAGCTGATGTTTCCCGGAGAGATACTTTCCTTCCTTACCGCAGAGAGTACACGAAGTTCAGTACCTTTCCCTCCATTGTCACTGAAAAGAGCCTGGATGATGCAAGGAGCCTTTTTTAAGGAAAGTATAGTTTTGCTTTGGTGTACCCTAGGCTATTTCATGTGAGTGTCATTGTTCAGCCAGGTGTCTTCAGAAATTGACATAGAGGGACCCCCAAACTGCTGGGTACAAGGAACCCTACATGTATGGCTCCCAGGTGCAAATCACCGTACTTTGAACTATAAGGGAACAGCTTGAGTGCTTGGATGGTCTGGTCAAGCATACAGAGAACAGAGAGGGACTCCAGACCTTGTAAGCAGGGGGAGGGGCTGAGGACAGGAGAACTTGGTGTGGGTATTAGCGTGTGGGACGAGACAGAGACCCTCTGATTAACGAGCCAGTTCGTTTGGAAGGAAAGTTGGATTTCCCCTGGTGGCTGTGTTCTGTTTAATAACCACTGGTCGTATTTGGGGTCTGTGCACCAGCCAGGAACTAATCAGAGCTGTCAGGTGTGCCAGTTACATGTGAGCCCTTTTATGTTCACCTGGGGGTTCCAGGGCGTCAGGTTTGCCAATCTAAACACGTTGGACTTCTTGGAAATTTTTTTAATCTGTCACGAGGGAATGGATTGAGAGGCCTATTGGTTATAATTTGCAGGTCCCAGTGCAGCTGAGTTTGTGTTTCTGACTATAACAGTGGTTTACAGTTTTTGGCTCCTTTGTCCCTCAGGAACTCATAGGCCTTTTCAGACATTAGCTCATGAGTTCTCATAACGTCCAATGTGAGTGGGACAGCATGACCATAGGTTCCCCCTAAAGTCAGGACGGCTTGTCTTCCATTCCCGATGGGTGCTGCGCTGGGGAAGGGGGTGGAGAAGAGGCGTGGGGGTGGTTTTCAGACCCAGTCTTGGGGGTGGGTGGCATTCTCTGAAGGCACCCTGCCCTTTGGCAGTTGTTCCTGCCATGACTCTGCAGAACTTCCTCCGGGAAGTGATGGTGGAGACAGTGCTGTCGGCTGCGTGCTTCCTCGGGGTACTGACCTCATGGGATGTCCACTGCACATGAGGCAATGCTCAAGGTTATTTACATGGACACACCAGCCAGGAGACCTCAGGGCCAAGCAGGGGAGCTCTTCAGGTTAGCAGAAATAGGCACTAGGGAGGGAGAGAACTGGCATCTGGTGATAGCCTCTTGGGAGTTGGGCTTTGCTTTCTCAAAAGAGAAAGTAGACTGGATGTTGTCATCCTTGAATTTTTAGATCAGAACTCGAATTCCAGAGATGAATTTCCTTGGATGCAAGCTTAGGTCAGTGATTCAAAGCCTGTGATGTTCCACGTTGGGTGGATCAAAAGTGAATTCTCAGTCATGGTAAACTCTTGCTACTGAACTTGTGAAAAGTTACTCTTTCCCAAGTCAAGCTTCTCTAAGAACTGTGGAGTATTCTAAAGTTTGATGACTTAGGAATTAGAGTGAAGGATGTGTGTGTAATATAATGAGTATGAAAGCCTATACTCTTAGACCCATTAGGAAAGCTTCCTCTTCACGCTGGCTCTTCCAGAAACCAAATATGCAACATCTCCTGGGTCCATTTCTATCTCTGGTAAAATAAGGATTTGCCTGGGATGCTAAGAAATTTTGCTCATACATCAGAAGAGGTAGTCTGTAGTTTGTAATCCAGAACTTTCAATGTTGTCATAGCAGCCAGTTATTTTTGATTCAAAAGTCTTTCTAATTAGTCTCGATAATACAATTCATCATTTCCTTAGAAAAGAACTTTTTTTTAACGTATCACATTATAAATTATAAAGTTCTGTCTAGACGCTATCTTTCAAATCCTTAATAACTGGACCATGCCTGGGGTTGAGGGTAGCCCAGCTCCTGGCTGACGGCTTTGCTATACCCAGACAGAAACAAACCTGACATTGCCGCTGAGTGGTTCCTGGCCCATCTCTGCCTGTTCAGAGGTACCCTCCAGGGTGTGGACTCTTACATATCCAGAAAGTTGCATCAATTGCCTTTCGCATTAACAGCTTTTTAAGATCTGAGTCTGGCTTTGTGATTTATGGGCTTCTGTATGGTTTTAGCTGTTTGTTTTCATTCCCAGTTCAAATCTATTCCATTTTATCATTGCCTGATAACTTAATGTCCTTTTTATTATCCATAGTTGGAGCTCAAGACAACAGTTATTGTATGGAAACTGCCTGGTAGTTAGGCCTGTTTCTTTGCTAAATCTAAGATGCTAACAAAAACCTTCCTACTAGCAGTCTATTAAATATCCTTAACAAAACGCTTTAGAGAAAGATGGATAAAACCTCAGTGTGTAGTGGCTTTAACAGTGGAAAACAGGATTGGAAAATCAGATAACTATGTGAAGTAAAGCCATGAATCGGCATACCATATACTATAAGCTTCTCTAAGGAAGTGTGTTGATAGGAATGAAAATTGGCATCATTTGAGCCTTTTCATAAATGCATGTCGTGGCCCATTTTCTTAGACTTGGGGGAGCCCTGCATAGCACCCTGTGTGGCCCACCAGCCTCTTCTCCTTTAAGAGACACTCTGCTTGAGTAAATTGTCCTAAAGAATGCAGTTTTCATTCCACTTGCCCTTAACTTCATAAATACTAAGAAAGTGTTTTGGCCTTCAGTTTCTAACCCAGGTCTTTCTTATTCTTGGTGAACCTCATGAGGCTCTCTGGTAGGAAGGGTAGAGATAATGGAACCAACCCTGGAAGGATCAGTGGGCCGAGTCACTCCCAGGTGCATCCATCTACCTATCTGCACACCAGCGCCTTGTGCACCATCCCTTGGCCAGGCAGCGGGGGTCTTCACACGTGGGGAGCTCAGGCTTTCTCCAGAGGCCGGAGGAGACCAGCAAGCTGACAGTTGTGCTGGATGTGTAGGGTCTGCTCAGAGCACACTGCTTTTGGGGAAGGGCTTCTCATACCTGTTTAAGTCAGGGAGGATTTATTTAAGACAAGCAGCTCAGCTGATCCTGTGGAGCAAAGGCCTACAGCTAGAACTACTTTTCTGTCTGTCCCAGGAGGTCCTTCATGTGAGGTTTGCCTTAAGGGGTTGAGAGACTTGGTCAAGGAGCAGTGAGAACGAGGAGGAAGGCTGGAGTCCAATTGTGGTTGTCAGCTCTGATGAGGAATTTTTTTTTTTTTATTTGATAAAATATACATAACGTATCATGGTCATTTTAACCTTTTTAAGTGTGCAGTTCAATGGCACAGAGGATATTTACATTGTTGTGTAACTATCAGCACCATTGGTCATCTTCCCAAAGTGAAACCTTGTAATGGTTAAACAGCAACTTCCCTTTCCCTCCTCCCTCAGCCCCTGGTAACCACCGTCCTAGTTTCTGTCTTTATGAATTTGACTGCTCTAGGACCTCATATAAGTGGAGTCATACAGTACTGACTTATTTCAGTTGGTCAGATGGTAAAGAATCCACCTGCAATGCAGGAGATCCGGGTTTGATCCCTGGGACAGGAAGATCCCCCGCAGAAGGGAATGGCAACCCATTCTAGTATTCTTGGGGCTTCCTTGGTGGCTCAGATGGTAAAGAATCTGCCTGCAATGTGGGAGAACTCTGCAATGCGGGAGACCTTGGTTCAATCCCTGGGCCAGGAAGATTCCCTGGAGGAGGAAATGGCAACCCACTCCAGGGTTCTTGTCTGGAGAGTTCCATGGACCCAGAAGCCTGGCGGGCTACCATCCATGGGTTCACAGAGTGGGACAGGAATGAGTGACTAACACTTTCACTATTTCAGTTAGCATGATGTCCTCAGGTTTCATCTGTGCTATAGCATGTGTCAGAATTTGCTTTTTTTCTTAAGGCTGAATAATATCCCATTGTTTGTGTGTCACATTTTGTTTTGTGAATAATGCTTCTTTGAACATGAACATTGGAGTCCCTCTTTCAAATTCTAAAGTAGAATTGCTGGGTCATATGGTAGTTCTCTGATTTTTTTGAGCATCTCCTATGGAATTTGAATATTAAAAGATGCTGGAGAGTTATTGGAGGATTTACAGCAGGGCTTACCTGATCAGTGGAGAAGAAAATGCCAACCCATTCTAGTATTCTTGCCTGGAGAATTCCATGGACAGAGGAGCCTGGTGGGCTATAGTCCATGGGGTCATAAAGAGTAGGATACAACTGAGTGACTTTCACTTACCTGATCAAACTGTGATGTAGAAGGGCAACTTGGGTGGTGTGGCGCATGGGTCGGGGGAGGAGGGGGCCTGGCAGAGGCAGTGGTGAAGACAACTTAGGAGGTTGCTGCCTTCAGGGTGAGAAATGAAGAAGCCTGAACTGGGGCAGTCCCAGTGGGGAACGGTGGGAAGGGATGGAGCAGGAGTGATTAAGCTGATATAATCAAGGTGATACATTGTATGGGGAGTTAGAGACAGGGAGAGGCCAAAGGTGAGAAACTAGATCAACTGTGACTGTGGAATTTAGGGAGAGTGAGGTGGTTTTGTTTTTGTTTCTGGTCTTGTGGTATGTGATGGTAGAAGAGATGTGGATGTGTACTGATATGTTAGAAACAGCCAAGTGGTAGAGATGATTGGTGGTCAGGTGGTTGATACTGTGGGTTGCTAATTTGAGGGTGGGGAGATGGTAAAGAGGGGCTTGCTTGGTGGGTCAGAGGGTAAAGAATCTGCCTGCAGTGTAGGAGACCTGAGTTCAGTTCCTGGGTTGGTAAGATCCCCTGGAGAAGGGAATGGCTACCCACTCCAGTATTCTTGCTTGGAGAATTCCATGGACAGAGGAGCCCGGTGGGCTACAGTCGATGGAGTTGCAAAGAGTCAGCCATGATTGAGTGACTAAGCATACACACAGAAGGTAAAGAACAGAGGGGCAGATGGCCATACAATTTGGCTGAATTTTAAAGTGTTGGATATTACTGGTGTAGTTCCAGAGTTTCATAGCTCCCATGGGTCTATTTCACATTCCTACCTGAGGCAGAAATACTTACATAGATCAATTTATAAAGCCAGAAATGATGGCCATTTCATTGGTTATAAAAATCAGGTTTTCTAGGGATTCTAATGAATCCAGAAGGATTTAAACTAAAGCATGAGGCTGTTGGATTTGGCTTATATTCTTTTTGCTCATCTACATTTTCTGATTTCTTTTTTCCTCTAGTGAACTTGTGTTGCTTTTAATCATTAAGATAGTCATTTGAAATTTCAAAAGTTACCTATTTTTTGTCTCGACTCTCTTACTAGACTGTGAGCTCCTGGGGAGTGTATGGGACAAGGAAGTACCACGATTATTGTGTGTCCCTAGCACTTAACACAATGCTAGGGACCAACAGGGCTGAAGAGCGTAAGCGGTGGTTGAACCGAATTGAATGGAAATTTAATCAGACTTTTCTCAAAGATGAGGTTGCTATTTTGAAAGATCCAGGAAGGAAGTTTCAGGTTTTTTTTAGTCACTTAACCCATTATATTAGGTACTGAACCACGTCTTACAGACTTGGCCTCTCTTTTGCCTTTGTTTTGCTATCAGGATTTGCTGAGTCTTATTTTATTCATGAAATCTTGCCACATTGGCTTTGTTTTCTTAGTTAAATGTGTTTCTCATGTTATCCTTAAAAGCATTAGCGATGTCTTTGGGAGCCAAATAGCTCAATTCTGTTTCCTGTCCTTTGTTGATAGTATTGTGTTTTTAGAGGAATGGATCAAAGTGGCTTGAAGCCACAGTCATTATTTTGCCTTCTGGTCGGCTGGGAGGGAACCACCCAACCCAGGATGGCAGCTGTGAGAATGTGCACTATTGAACAACTCAGTTGTCAACCATAAATTTGCACACTTGTTTTCCTTTTGTGTTTGTCTGAATGCCTGCCATGTGCCAGAGGCTGTGCACTGTGCCTTTGGGGAAATAAAGATGAATAAGGGTGACTCTTGACACCATGGAGCTGATTCTCCAGAAAAGGGGCTATAAAGCATACAAGACTACGGCACAAGGAGGTTAATGAGGGGAACTCGAGTCAAATAACAGTGGTTACTATGGTAAGAAGACTCCCCAAAGGCTCTGCTTCTGATGTATATTATAATAGATGTATTCAGATGTCCTCATTTACAGTTACCAGAGCAGTAGATAACCTGCTTTCATTAAGTTTTCCTGAAAGTGGCTTTTATGGCTATGCTTAAGAAATTCCTTCACATTTTAAAATTTATTTATTATTTAATCATTTACTTATTTATTTTTGGCCATACTGGGACACTCGCAGGATCTTCCCTGGTGGCTCAGATGGTACGGCATCTGCCTGCAATGCGGGAGACCCGGGTTTGATTCCTGGGTCGGAAAGATCCCCTGGAGAAGGAAATGGCAATCCACTCCAGCACTCTTGCCTGGAAAATCCCATGGACGGAGGAGCCTGATAGGCTACAGTCCATGGGGTCGCAAAGAGTCGGACACAACTGAGGGACTTCACTTTCACTTTCATACTGGGACACTCGCAGGATCTTAGTTTGCCCACAAGGGATTGAACCCGGGCCATGGTAGTGAAAGTGTCATTAAGAGTCCTAACCACTGGAGTGCCAGGAAATTTCCAATATTTACTAATTTTTTAAGTTGAATGGCTCAGATGGTAAAGAAACTGCCTGCAATGCAGGAGAACCAGGTTGATCACCGGGTGGGAAGATCCCCTGACGAATGGAATGGCAACTCTCTGTAGTATTCTTGCCTGGAGGAATCCTTGGACAGAGGAGCCTGGTTGATGACAGTCCATGGGGTTGCAAAGAGTCAGACACGACTGAACGACAAACACTTTTTTTTCATAGTTGATTTACAATTTTGTGTTAGTTTCTGGTGTGCAAACGATTCAGTTTTATATGTAATCTTTTTCATATTCTTTTCCATTATGGTTTATTACAGGATGTTGAATATTATTTCCTGTACCACACAGTAGGACCTTGTTGTGTATCTGTTTTATGTAATAGTAGCTTGTAGTCCAAGGTTTCTTCAAATTTAAAATTGTGTTCATAAATCAATGTTAATCCTTGTTAACCATTGCCCTGCTCAGCTCTGATTTGAGAATGTTCTTTCAGATTCTACAGTAAAACTGTTTCAACTTAAAAATACACATTTGTTCTCATCTGTGGCATTCTGAGGCTTTTGAGTAACGTGGGAGACCAACAGATAATATATTTCAGCTTAAAATACATCTCTTATTTAGTCATTAAATTACCGATTACTTTGGAATAACTTTTCAGTGTTGCTGTTTTGATGTCAATAGTAGAACGGCCATGCTCTTCATAAGGATCTACTGTCTGGTTTGGCCATGTCTCTGTGGGGCTGTTGGCTTGGGGAATGCTGGTCTTGACATCCCCAGGCATAGACATTAACGTGGTAGATGATTTAATTTAAGGTTGGGGCTGGGTAGACTACTCATATATATATGTTAAGTTATAGATGGCATTTTAAGATGCTGTAGAATGTTTATGTTTCATTCTTTTGGATTTTGAGAGATTTTTGAAATGATGCTTTTCAGATTTTAAATGGTATTTTTATGCTGCAAAAGATGCCAGTAAATGAATTGATATATACTGCAATATAGGTAGTAAGTTTTTGAGATGAGAGTAAGTAGGGGAAGGAATGCTTTGATCATGTATTTTGTTTTTCTTGGATGGACAAACAGGTGAAAAGAGCTTGTGCGGCCATGGAGTCACCTGGTATCAGTTGGTGAGTTTCTGGCTGGGCTAAACCAGTGCCCTTAGGTGGAGGTCCTGCCTCCAGGTTCCCCAGTGGTCCTCTAAAGGCTCCACCAGTTGTTGTATTTTGTGGATTGCTTTCTCCAAGGTTGGGAGAAAAAGATTGGTTTCACATAATACTGAAGATCGAACAGTGGTTTAATACTTATATTGGGCACAGTACTTAGTGTTCAAGTCAGTCAAGGATCTTGGTTGGGTGCAGTGCAGAAAGGATGTAGGAACTCACAGAATTGCTGAAAGGTCAGAGGACCAGGAAGGATATAAGCTTAGAAGGTAGGCAGGAACCTCCAAAAGACTGGGGGACTGGGCAGCGGGATCCGTAGCAGAAGTTAGGGGATGGGAACCACCTGGTCTTCATGCTGCTGCTGTCATGCAGTGAGTAATAAGTATAACCACCAGCTGTCATCATGTCCCGGGACTTCTGGTCATAGGAGGATGTGATTGGCTGTGCATAAGCCATGTTCTGCCTTCCCAGATCGCTCAGTGGGTAGAGTCTGCCTGCAATACAGGAGATGTAGGAAACTGGTTTGATCCCTGGATCAGGAAGGTCCTCTGGAGGAGCGCATGGCAATCCACTCCAGTATTCTTGCCTGGAGAATCTCATGGACAGAGGAGCCTGGCAGGCTACAGTCCATAGCGTTTCAAAGAGTTGAACATGACTGAAGTGACTTAGCACGCATGCACGCACGCATGCGGGCCACATTCTTTGGGGGTGGAGAAAGCATGTCTGTCTCCTTCGAATTCTGTAGTGAGAATTGGGCATTACTTCTCACTAGTTACTTGTCATAAGGTAACTTGGACTCCCTGAAAGGAGGAAAAAAGTAGAAGTGTGATAGTTGCTCAGTTGTGTCTGACTGTTTGTGACCCCATGGACTGAAGAATAGATCCTATGGACTAGCTCTCCTCTGTCCATGTCCTGGAGAATCCAGGCAAGAATACTGGAGTGAGTTGCCATTCTTTTCTCCAGGGGATCTTCTTGACCCAGAGATTGAACCTGGGTCTCCTGTATTGCAGGCGGATTCTTTGTTGGAATAGGATTGTATACAAGATAGTGTCTCCATTTAAAAAAAAAAAAAAAAGGCGAATGTCTCCTCTGGCTTATCTTGTGGCTGCCCAGAACTCACATATGCCTTTCTTTCCATACTTTGGCTTAAGAAAATAAAATGCTCCAGCCAGCATCATGCCGGAGAAGGCAATGGCACCCCACTCCAGTACTCTTGCCTGGAAAATCCCATGGATGGAGGAGCCTGGTAGGCTGCAGTCCATGGGGTCGCTAAGTGTCGGACACGACTGAGCGACTTCACTTTCACTTTTCACTTTCATGCATTGGAGAAGGCCATGGCAACCCACTCCAGTGTTCTTGCCTGGAGAATCCCAGGGACGGGGGAGCCTGGTGGGCTGCCATCTCTGGGGTCGCACAGAGTCGGACACAACTGAAGCGACTTAGCAGCAGCAGCAGCAGCATCATGCAGCTCTTCCCTGTGAGGCTGAAAACATAGCTGCCCCTCCACAGAGGGTATCAAGAAGATCTCTTTTGTCCGTTGTCTTCTGTGGCCCCATCTAAAGTGGAGTGTAGGGGATGATGGCTTTGTCATATTTTAACAGTTCTTGTTTTTAGTTTGTTTTATGAGTTGGAGGTCTTGGTGTTGATTGTCTTAAGAATTAAGTACTTGTCACTGTCAGCCAGACTCCCTTAAAAATGTTATTGGCTTTCAAGGTTTACTGCTTCCATCGACTAATAAAAAATAGTACGTGCGTGCTAAGTCGCTTCAGTCTTGTTCAATTCTTTGAGACCCCCTGGATTGTAGCCCACCAGGGGGTCTTCCCGACCTAGGGATCAAACCTCTGTCTCTTACATTTCCTACATTAGCAGGCAGGTTCTTTACTGCTAGTGCCACCTAGGAAGCCCCAATAAAAATCAGACATACTACCAACCTCTAAGGTTTTGAACCTAGAACCCGATCTGAGAACTTGTCTCTGGGAGTTGGACCTGGCCTTAGCTCTTGGTGAATGGAATCCACCTGGGAATAGTTAAGAAGCTTAAGAAGCAGTAGCGTGGGTGATAATTCCCTTGCATTCCATCTTCACGGTGGGTGTGCTATCCTATTCTTGGGCTGTAGAGATGAAACAGTTGGTTCTTGGGACAGAGGACTTCTCTGCATCTCCTGCCTCCAGGCAGAGTGACTCCTCTTAGAATCATTTGTTCTCCCCTCTGGCTTTCGGACAGGCTAGTTTTACGGCTTTCTTGTAGATCTTCAATGAGTAGGCCACACTTATTCTAGCATCGGATTTTTTTCCTCACATTCTCAAAAGTTGCAAGCACAGGGTCCATGTTTTAAGGCACAACAGGCCATGGTTTAATCACCTGTTTCTCTGTTAAATATCAACGGTGATCTTGCCAGTCCAAATTAGTACGTAGGTCCTAATGTCTCCACCCTTGCGGCCTTAGCTCAGCCGGTTCATGGTCTTTAGTGTGTTATTTACAACATTCTATTTCCTTGTGCCACCTTCTTTTATTGGGTAAGATGCTTTCTGTCACAAATAATAGAAAATCCAACTCAAACAACTTAATAAGGAGAATTAGTTGGCCTCTGTGACTGAAAACTTGCAAGCTGTGTGGCAGGCTTCAGGTGCAAACCTTTCCGGAGGTTTGTGACGTCACTGGGTTATTTTCTTTCCTTGCCCTCCTCCGTGTACTGTTTTCCTCCTCAGACTAGCTCCCTAATAAAAGCAGACCCTACGGACTGTAGCCTGCCAGGCTCCTTTGTCCATGGGATTTCCCAGATAATAATACTGGAGTGGTTTGCCATTTTCCTCTCCAGGGGATCTTCCTGACCCAGGGATCGAACCCAGGTCTTCTACATTGCAGGCAGCCTCTTTACCATTTGAGCTACTAGGGAAGCTCCAAAAGCAGTCATGGTCATAGCAATTCCTAGTACCACATCTGTAAATCATGCCACCCAGAGGTAGCTGGAACCGTTGTCCTAATACTCCAAGCCAAAGCTTCAGGCTTAGTTAAATGACCAGCGCTGAATCTGCTCTCATGGCTGGGAGATGGAAATGTGTTCATTGTCACAGTCTAGATCACACTCTCTATTCCTGGACATTAGATAAAAGTGGCTTCCTTGGAACAACATGGATTCCCCTGGGGGGTCTTGGGAAGGGTGCAGGTGGTGAGCTTGTATGCATCAAACACAAAGTGTCCTCGGTGCTCTCCATCTGTTCCCGTGTGGATTCTTCTGATAGTTTCTGGAAACCTTGAGTTAGCAAGTCATTCTGAAATTTGTTCCTGTAGTCAGTGTTGCTCTTTCAGGGAAGAAACAAATCAGTTTCTTTTGGCTGAATTAAATATACGGGCTAATTTTGTTGAGATGTCAGAGTGACCCAACCAGGCCTGGAGATGGTAGTCAGGGAAAGTCAATCCATTTGTGTGAAGATAGGAAGTATCTCTGTGCCATTTTATCAGGGTTCCAGTTTCACCAGAATGAGAGTGTGGAGGAGGGTATCACTATTTGCTCCCCCAGAGAACCTAGATGCTAAAAAAAAAAAAAAAAAACTGGTACGAAACAAAACTCTGCTGGCTGGACTAAATGGATGTTGGCATCACCTTTTCAGTTGGTTTACTTTATTGTGGTATTTTGAGCTGAGAAAGTTGTGTTTTCAGAGTTTTTCCCTTTTACCCACTGCCTATAGCAGCATTTGTTTCGCCCTCTTCCGCCCTTGCCCTTTGGATTGATTATAAAGTTGGGAAAGAAATGTAAAGATCAGAACCCATACTCTCGCTTGAAACTCATATTTGAAACCATGGTGAAGCAGGTTTAATTACAGAGAAAGATTGGCTGCTTAATTGCTGTTACCTGCCACGAAGCTGTTGCCTTTCTGTAGCTGTTTCCATAAATAGACTTTATATACAGGAATCTACCCTGGGGCAAAGAGTTCCCATTCGGCCTCTTTACTTAATTCAAATTGCTAGGTTGAGGTGGTTATTTTTGAAACTCTTCTCAGGTTGACTTTCCCCTTAATCCCCAAGCCTTCTTCCCTCATCTGCCAAATTACATGTAATGTATCGCTGCTAGATTGCTTTTGGCATTTCTCAAGTCTGAGAACTTGAAATTTGATTGAAATGTTAATTTATTGCGACAGTTTGGGCACTCACGTTCCTATTCCTGAACAAGTCTCTGAAAGGACTTAGTGTGGGCCCAGCCCTGTCTCTGGCTTCTGTGCATCTCTAGAGCATGGCATGTCTCCTTCCTCCACCTGGTTTATTTTGAAAGAATCTGGCCTGATTCAAGGTATGTGAAACGATTCTTGGTGTGACTGTTGTTGGGTTTTAGCAATACCTGGGGCTGTTTATTCCAAGTGTAGTTGGCATGATATTTAAAAAGATTAACAAATAAGTTAACTTTGGTTTTCTTCTTTTGATTATTAAATAGTTGCTTATTGGTTGCTTTTGTTTGTCGGAGAGCCTTGCTGCTGGTTCTTAGTCTCTCTTTTTTGGCTTTTCAGTACACACTTAAAAATTTTTTTTTTAATGTTGTTGTTGTTCAGTCACTTGGTCATGTCTGGCTGTTTGCAACCCATGGACTGCAGCACGCCAGGCTTCCCTGTCCTTCACCATTTCCTGGAGTTGCTCAAACTTACGTCTATCGAGTTTGTGACGCCATCCAGCCACCTCATCCTCCGTCGTCCCTTTCTCCTCCTGGCTTCAATCTTTCCAGCATCAGGGTCTTTTCCAGTGAGTCAGCTCTTCGTATCAGGTGGTCAAAGTAGTGGAGCTTTAGACTTCAGCATCAGTCCTTCCAATGAATTTTCAGAGTTGATTTCCTTTAGGATTAACTGGTTTGATCTCCTTGCAGTCCAAGGGACTCTCAAGAGTCTTCTCCAGCACCACAGTTCAAAAGCATCAATTCTTCAGTGCTCGGCCTTCTTTATGGTCTAACTCTCACATCCATACATGACTGTTGGAAGAACCAAAGCTTTGACTAGATGGACCTTTGTTGGCAAAGTAATGTCTCTTTGCTCTTCTAGCAGTGTGTCTGTTGGAATGAGCATTAAGAATACTGAGGTCATTCTTGGCAGGTTATATTATATAGGCAACCTCTGATCTTCAAGTGGGGTGTATTCTTTCTGTATATCAGTCAGTGTTGACTCCTGGAATGAAGTTTCTCCCCATAGGTACAGTATTATAAGTGGTGATTTTGTTCTTTTAACACATAAATGTAATATAGTCCTAACTAACCATAAGCAAAATCTCTTAACCTTTCTGAGCTTCCTTATCTTAAAATGGGTATAATGATAACAATTTACCTCATAGAATTGTGAGAATTAAATTAATTGATGCACAGAAAGTTCTTGAGATAGCATCTGGTATGCAGCAAGTACTCCGTAAATGTTAACATCATTTTAAACACAATATGTTTTGGGAAAATGGCATTTTGCATTTCATCATGGAATACTGGGTGATGCCACTTGGGGCAGCAGGTTTCTGTGGGTTCAGGTCTGACATTGGTAGGCAAGGGCTGGTAGAAAGGGGTGGGGTGGGTTCTCTTGCTAGTGTTTTGCAACTTCTGGTTGGGGAGAGGCGATGATCTAAAAAGAAGGAAACAGCAATCCTGGCTACCTAGTGGCTCTTTCAGTAAATGGACTTTGCTTGGGGTGATGATGACTGGGAGGGAGGTTCATCTTTGGTGGCAGGTTGGCAGTTGGGACTTCTAGCTTGGCAGTGACTGCAGCCTTCCCCCCACCCCCTCTACCCCCTAGGCTTCTGACACAGGTTGTAGGAAAGGAGAGGTTACAACATAGGTGAGGCAAGTGAGGACCATTAGGAACTGGCAGTGTTTCATTTCTCCGTTGGTGCCAAGAACCCATCTGAACTAATCTTGCTCATTTAAATTCTTCCTTTCTCTTTCTTTGCTACAGCAAGAGACTATGGCCAAGATGGAGGTGAAAACATCACTGCTGGACAATATGATTGGAGTTGGAGATATGGTTCTTTTAGAACCTCTCAATGAGGACACCGTCATCGACAACCTCAAGAAGCGCTTTGACCACAATGAGATATATGTGAGTGTGCACGGAATGTCATCTGGGGAGTTTAGACTTTGCATTTTATGGTGCAGAGTGGGCTTCTCTTCCTCAGACTCTTCTTTTTTCTGTTTATTGGAGTCCAGAGGTATTTGTTGATACCCTCAGGAAGAAGTTTGTGTTTGCTCACTTGGTGCGTGAGTAATGTTGATGAGAATCTCGTGAGTCTCTTACCACACATGGTGTCTGCTAACCAGGCAGAGTGTTGCACTGGACGTTGATGGTATTCCAAATCAAGTGGAAGACTACGTTCTGCCCTCTGAGGGACATATGCTCAGGAGGAAGTTTGAAATCCAGAAGTGTCATGGATACCTACATAAGATTAGTAGTCTAATCTTTGAGAAACCACTTGTTGAAATGCAAGGCAGTCAACTGTCAAAAGAGAGAGAAACCTTCCTGATATTTGTAGTTAGTAAGAGACAGGAGCAAATTACCAGCTATGGATATGTGTTTGGTCCCTGGAGATTTGGGAATAGTCTTGTCCTGCTATACAAAAGTATTATGTCAGGCACAAGAATGAAAATATAGAAATATATACAGTGATAGAAATATTATGTTGTAAAAATTCTCTATGAAGGATTTCACAGTGTTATGCTGTTGAGTTTTTTAAATGTATTTAAAATATGAATGAGAAATGCTTTTATGTGCAGCTTTTTTTGGAATTTGCAGAAAGCACAGAAATTTGCATCTGCTCAGATAGAGACATGGTGTTAACTAAACCAAGGAAATGGGGCAGTGATGCCCTGTACCAGCAGCTGAGAAGGAAACCAATGGATTGGGTAGAAGTAGTTTTGGTAGATCCTACATCACTTTTGAGTTCTGTTTCTTCCACTCTATAGAGTTCAGTTCAATTCAGCTGCTCAGTCGTGTCCGACTCTTTGCGACCCCATAAATCACAGCACGCCAGGCCTCCCTGTCCATCACCAACTCCCGGAGTTCACTCAGACTCACGTCCATTGAGTCAGTGATGCCATCCAGCCATCTCATCCTCTGTCGTCCCCTTCTCCTCCTGCCCCCAATCCCTCCCAGCATCAGAGTTTTTTCCAGTGAGTCAGCTCTTCTCATGAGGTGGCCAAAGTACTGGAGTTTCAGCTTCAGCATCATTCCCTCCAAAGAAATCCTAGGGCTGATCTTCAAAATGGACTGGTTGGATGTCCTTGCAGTCCAAGGGACTCTCAAGAGTCTTCTCCAACACCACAGTTCAAAAGCATCAATTCTTCGGCGCTCAGCTTTCTTCACAGTCCAACTCTCACATCCATACATGACCACTGGAAAAACCATAGCCTTGACTAGATGGACTTTTGTTGGCAAAGTAATGTCTCTGCTTTTCAATATGCTATCTAGGTTGGTCATAACTTTTCTTCCAAGGAGTAAGCGTCTTTTAATTTCATGGCTACATCTGTGTCTAGATATGAATTGGTTTATTGAGACATGCTTCATGTTTTCCTATTAGTGTGCAAACAGTAGGAAGAAATATAAATAAATAAAAGGAGAGAACATAACTGATTTGTAACTTTTGTGGAAGTAATATATTTTAAAAATCATATGCAAAGCTATATTTTATATCTCATATAGCTTTCCTTTTCAGGTAGGCAATCATGTTTCGAGGATAACTTTGGATAATTAATTTCTGAATGAAATAGGAATCACCATCTGGGACTTGAACTTTTCATCTTTCTTGATGTGATTATTAGAGATAGGGGTAGGTTGACAGTAACAACAATGAGATATGTGGGTACTGCTTTGGAATATTAATTGGTTAACTGGCTACTAACCTAAGTTCAGAGATGCGGTTATGTAAACTGCTGATTCAGGTGGACGAGGTATAAAATGCTGTTGCGGTATAACAGGGGGAAGGTGTGGTTTGGTTGGGCACTGAGGCCCCGGGTCACCTTTCCTCAGGCTATAGCACTTCAGCTTTCAGGTGGGAAAACTGCACGGCCCTGCAGCTTTAATTGAAAGTATGGTCTGATAGCAAATAAAAGACAGACTTTAAACATTGGTCTTTCAGGTGGAGATAAGAGAAATCAGTTATATCCCAACCTAAGGTGGCTGATCATTTTTCTTTTTGGCTCTGAGAAGCAGAATTCCCTTTCAGGTGAATTGAGAATAGGATGGAGAGTAGAACATTACATGCATTCAAATACCTGATTTGTTGTACCCACTAAAGATAAAACAATCTCCTTTTAAACAAAATGCCAAGTATTAACATTCATGAGTCTTTAGCAGACGAAATGTCTGGGTTTCAGCCTTACATAATTTTATTTTCTGACTATTTTAGGAATGTTCTTTCTGGTATAAAACAAAAACAGAAAATTGCTTTCTGCTTCCAGATATTCATATAATTAATGTTTTCCATGATACTTTGGACCTATCATTTCCATGATGTTTGTGCCTTCATTTTGTAACTTTAAACACACGTCATATTGGAGGCTTCAGTTCAGTTCAGTCTCTCAGTCGTGTCTGACTCTTTGTGACCCCGTGAACC
Source organism: Bos indicus (assembly GCF_029378745.1). NCBI lineage: Eukaryota > Metazoa > Chordata > Mammalia > Artiodactyla > Bovidae > Bos > Bos indicus. The sequence continues at coordinate 79,745,407 of NC_091761.1, forward strand.
GCAGCACGCCAGGCCTCCCTGTCTATCATGAGCTGCTGGAGTCCACCCAAACCCATGTCCATTGAGTCGGTGATGCCATCCAACCATCTCATTCTCTGTCGTCCCCTTCTTCTACTGCCCTCAGTCTTTCCCAGCATCAGGGTCTTTTCAGATAAGTCAGTTCTTCACATCAGGTGGCCGAAGTATTGGAGTTTCAGCTTCAACATCAGTCCTTCCAATGAACACCCAGGACTGATCTCCTTTAGGATGGAATGGTTGGATCTCCTTGCAGTCCAAGGGACTCTTAAGACTCTTCCCCAACACTAGGCATTCTCCATTTTAAGCAAAAAAGAAAAAAAAAAAAATAGCTTATAGGGTAATGTGTGTTGTATGACTTTTTCAAAGATGGGGGTATATGATATGTACATATGTTTGTATATTTGTATGAATAAAAAGAAAAGGCATGCTGACTTTCAGTTCAGTTCAGTTGCTCAGTCGTGTCTGATTCTGCGACCCCATGGACTACAGCATGCCAGGCTTCCCTGTCCATTACCAACTCCCAGAGCCTACTTAAACTCATGTCCATTGCGTTGGTGATTCCATCCAATCATCTCACCCTCTGTCGTCCCCTTCTCCTGCCTTCAATCTTGCCCAGCATCAGGGTCTTTTCCAATGAGTCAGTTCTTCGCATCAGGTGGCCAAAGTATTGGAGTTTCAGCTTTGGCATCAGCCCTTCTAATGAATATTCAGGACGGATTTCCTTTAGGATTGACTAGTTGGATCTCCTTGCAGTCCAAGGGACTCTCAAGAGTCTTCTCCAACACCACAGTTCAAAAGCATCAATTCTTCGGCACTCAGCTTTCTTTATAGTCCAACTTTCACATCCATACATGACTACTGGAAGAACCATAGCTTTGACTAGACGGACCTTTGTTGGTAAAGTAATTTCTCTGCTTTTTAATATGCTGTCTAGGTTGGTCATAGCTTTTCTTGCAAGGAGTAAGCGTCTTTTAATTTCATGGCTGCAGTCACCATCTGCAGCGATTTTGGAGCCCAGAAAAGTAAAGTCTGCCACTGTTTCCACTGTTTCTCTATCCATTTGCCATGAAGTGATGGGCCCAGATGCCATGATCTTCGTTTTCTGAATGTTGAGCTTTAAGCCAACTTTTTCACTCTCCTCTTTCACTTTCATCAAGAGGCTCTTTAGTTCTTTTTCACTTTCTACCATAAGGGTGGTATCATCTACATATCTGAGGTTATTGATATTTCTCCCGGCAATCTTGATTGCACCTTGTGCTTCATCCAGCCCAGTGTTTCTCATGATGTACTCTGCATAGAAGTTACATAAGCATGGTGACAATATACAGCAGTCTTGATGTACTCCTTTCCTGATTTAGAACCAATCTTTTGTTCCATGTCCAGTTCTAACTGTTGCTTCTTGACCTGCATACAGATTTCTTTGTATATTTGTATGAATAAGGAGAAAGGCATGCTAACTTTAGTACCATGCTAACTTTAGTGTGGGTGGGTTTAAGCATGTTGACTTTAGTTGGGGGAGGGGATGGAATACGAGGACAGGGAAAAGTTATTATTCTTTTAGACCTCTGTAGTATAGGATTTGTTAAATCAAGCATGTATTGGTTTTGTAATTAACAAAAAATACAGGACAATAAATTTGATCATCCCACCTCTGTAACCCCACAAATTGTATATACCATCCTTGGGAAATCTGTTTCTTGGCCTTTATTCTGATAATATTTCTGCTTTGCTTTTGTTCATGGTTTTGCTACAAAATTGTTTAGCCTGGTATCAAAGGCCAAGTTAATAACATGCGATATTTTACTATCTTGCATTTCATTTTTTTTTTTAATTCTTTCCCAGAAAGATGCAGGGTTTTTTTTTTTAAGTCCCTCTCATAGTCTCCTGGCTTTATTTCATTCTGTAAAAGTGTGTGATTGTCTTGGGTGATTCATCATGCAGACGTATTGAACAATCATTTGTTCATACTGTGGTTGATAAGGGGGCCCGTGAATGGAGGGCTGTGTGGCTCAGACTTCAGAACTCTGGCTTTGCTCAGAGCTTTTGCAGCTCTGGATCTGAGTACATGCTCTTCTATCCTGCCGTCCACCCTCCTCCTGCCACCACCCTATCTTCAGGTAAGAAATAGTCCCTTCCTTCACAGAGTTCTCACAGGATCACCTGTCTACAGCATTTATAATCCCTAGTGATCCTGTCAGGTAAACCTGGAACTCTGGGTAGGCCATTGAGTCACACATACTCTTCAATCCAAGTCACCACAGGTGACTGTGGCCAGGTGACCAGAAGGAGCTGAATGGCTTAAGAAAATGTTTACTCTGAGGTTTGGGGAAGGGTCAGCTTTTTCCAAAGTAGATGGGTTAACAGACTGTGGGCAGGGCTGGTGGGGGAAGAAGAGGGTGGAAGGAATTGAGAGAGTAGCTCTGAAACATAGACATTACCATATGTAAAATTAGATAGCCATTGGAGATTTGCTGTATGATCCAGGGAGCTCAAATCTAGTGCTCTATGACAACCTGGAGGGTTGGGAGGTGGAAGGGAGATTCAGGAAGGAGAGGACATATGTATGCCTATGGCTGATTCATGTTGTTAGATGGTAGAAACCGACACAATATTTTAAAGCAATTATCCTCCAGTTAAAAATAAATTTAAATTAAAGAAAAAACAACAACAAAATAGGTGGATTGTGTGTAAGTAGGTTAAATAGTCTACTGAATACAGGAGTTGATGCTGACTAGACCCTCTGCTGTCAGCCCCTCAGGCTTAGTGTGTGTGTGAAAGTCACTCAGTTGTGTCGGGACTCTTTGCGAGCCCATGGAGTATACAGTCCGTGGAATTCTTCAGGCTAGAAGACTGGAGTGCATAGCCTTTCCCTTCTCCATGGGATTTTCCCAACCCAGGGATCTGGGTCTCCCGCATTGCAGAGGGTTTCTTTACCAGTTGAGCCACAAGGGAAGCCCCACAGGCTTGATAGGGAATTCTGTAGTGAAGTGGCTTTATTGGTTCGTGTTGTTACCAGGCTGAAGGACACGTCCTGTGAGAAGCATTTATTACTGAAATTCTAAGCTTGAAGTGCACCCAGAGGCACACTTCTTAAGCTTTTTCTCCTGGCCAACTCCTCAAGGCAGGGCAAAGTAAACAGGAGCCCCAGGGGAGAAGGGTGTAGTTGAAGTCCATCAACTTAAGGGAAATTATGTTGAAATCTTTGCTCCTGAAGTCACTGAGTTTTCTTTTATTCTGTGATGCATATGGTTTGTTTGTTTGTTTGTTTTAATCTGCTATGCTTCTTGCAGCCCTCCTTTGAATAAGAAGTGTTTTTGGTGCTGACAAGCACTTTGAGTTTGTTCTCTATCTGAATTGTCAGGATGGGGATCATCTAGCTGTCGAAGTCTGAATTAGTCCAGTTTTAGGATCTCATGTTCAATGAATTGTAGCTGTAAAAGGACTGCTTTGAAAGTCTTGATAAAAATTGTCTTGATCTTAGAGGCTGGTACTAGAATTAGGATCCTCATAAAAGTAGGATCTGGTATTTTATGAAAGATATTAATGCATGCTTCAGGATTATCTGTTCTTTGCTTTGAGTTGGGTTCACACACTGATTTTAAAAGGCTGAAGTTGGTTTATCACTCTGTCTGTAGTTGAGCAGAGTCTCTAAATCTGAGACAGTTCCAGATATTGACGTGGTCCTCGTCGAAAGACTGTTCCACTGGAGATGGATGGAGGAGGATCGGGTGAGAACAGATAGAGGGCATGTTGGTCTGATGGGGTAACGTGTAGAATCAGAGACTATTTGCTTTGATTCCTCACTCTTGGCAGAGTATGGTGCAGGCTGGGCCCAGCTGCAGGGCAAGCTAGTGCTCCAGCGGTCGCTGTGGGGTCAGCCAGTGGTGGGAAATGCTGGCTGTGACATTCCTGAGCCCTGCTCTGCTGTACTCTTTCCTGTCCTTTGTCAGACCTTCTTCTGGCACCCCGCCCCCGCCCTCAGCCAGATGGGATAGTGGCAGGATTTCAGGTGTACTGGTAATGCAGGAGACCCAGCCAGACGTGATGCTGTTTTTAGGGTGACTGGTCAGGACTGTGGTTCTGTTCAGGAACAGGAAAGGTGCAATTTAGGCAAGAACAAGGCCCAGGGCAAATTTGGAAACTAAAGAACCAAGGTGTCCATTCTCTGACAGGAAGTATTTTTGATGCTGACAAGTAGATTTAGTTTGTTTTCTATCTGATTGTCAGGTGGGGATCATCTAGATATAGAGGTTTAAATTAGTCCAATTTTAGGATCTTAAGTCAAACTAATTGTAGATAAGACTGCTTTCAAAGTCTAGTAAAAATTGTCTTAATTTTTAGAAGTCAGTAGTAAAATTAGGATCCTTGTAAGGATGAGATTCAATGCTCTTATGAAAGATATTTAAATGTAAGTATATTTGGTTTAAAATATTGCAAAGCAAAAGAAAATAATTCTAGTTAACATTTATATATTTATTTGACGTGTCAAAGTCACTTTTCATTTATGCACATGAAAATTCCTACCTCCTGAGGTTAACATTTATTCCTGAGAATTTGGTATAAATGGTGTACTAGTTTTCTCATGCTGCAGAATAGATTGCCTCAAATTTAGTGACCTAAAATAATGTACATTTATTATCTGACTCTTTTTGTGGGACGGCTTAGGTGGGTCCTCTGTTCAGGGCCTCAGAAGACTGCCATCAAGATATAAGCTAGGACTGCAGTCTCATTGGAGGTTCGTCCCTTTTCTGAGCCCACAGGGTTGTTGGCAGAGTTCAGATGTCCACTTAGTGCTATTCCTGCTACCTAGACGTTCTCCAGCTTTTTTTTTTTTTATTTCCTTTAAACAGCCTTGAAAAAAATTACAAAAATAACAAATGCTCTTGAGAAAACAAAAAACAGGTAGTATAGGGATACATAACATAAAAATGTAATTTTCTTATTTCAGTACCCTAGTCCCATTTCTAGAAGTAATGCTAGTTAGGTAGGTCATCTTCCAGATCATGTAAGTTTGATTTAAAATGAAAAAATTTTGTTTTGTTTTAAAGTTGGAAGTAAGAGGTTCTCCTTTATCTAAATGGATCAGTCTTTCCCAGAGAACCCAGACCCAGCAAATTTGTGTGAAACAAGAACCTTCTTTAATGCCACCTCCCGTCATGCCTTAACCAAATAGGGGAAGAAGGAGGGACTCCTGAGCTGGTGGAATGAAATGCCTAGACTTCACTGTTTGTGAGGGGTTCATAGTGAGCATACACTGCCTGCTTGGCTAGCTGAAAAGGTAGATTGTTAAGGAAACATGAAGAACAAATCATGTGTTTTCAGGAGTGTAGCTTTGATGTTTGGAATGGAGTCATAGCATTAGGAAGCTAGATAAAGCTTCCTAATGCTGTGAAAAACAGTCACGAGGCTGTTGTGTCTACTTTCTGAGCACAGTCTAACTCTTGGACTGTTTTATAATGCTTTTCAAAACAATTATTTTTTGGTAAAAGCTTGCCAGTTTCAACCTGTCCAAGCTCTCTTAAAACCTTTGGTGATTGGAAAAATTTTTCCTCTTTAAACTTGCAAAATGGACACATGTTTATCTGTTATTTGCCAAGCCTAGAGAGTTGTTTCATCATGCAGGCACTATCTAGTACTTGATATATTTGTTTAATATTTAAATATATTAAATGTAAATGTTCTGATTGAAGTCATACCTGAAGTTTGATTTGGCGGGAGACTAAGGCTTCTCTGGTGGCTCAGCGATAAAGAATCTGACTGCAATACAGGAGATGAAGGTTTGATTCCTGAGTCAGGAAGATCTCCTGGAGAAGGAAATGGCAACCCGCTCCAGTATTCTTGGGATTCCCTGGTGGCTAAAACGGTAAAGAATCTGCCTGCAATGCAGGAGACCAGGGTTCAATCCCTGGGTCGGAAAGATCCCCTAGAAAAGGAAATGGCAACCCACTCCAGTATTCTTGCCTGGAGAAGCCCATGGACAGAGGAGCCTGGCAGGCTACAGTCCTTGGGGTCGCAAAGAGTCCAGTGTGGACTGAGGAACTAACACTTTCACTTTCAATTTCCAGTATTCTTGCCTGGGAAATCCCATGGACAGAGGAGCCTGGCGGGTTACAAAGGGTCGGGCACGATTGAGTGACTAACACAGAGTGTTTAAGTTTTACTAGAGTCTTAGGCACTGTAGCTTTTAAAACTATCTTCATTTTACATATGAAGAAAGAGGCTCAGCAAGACTTAAGTAACCTGACCAGGATCACACAGTGGTAAAAGTGCAGGGATTCACACCCAGAAAGTCTGGATCTGTAGTTCTTACTAATAGTCCTGCTGACTTTACAGTTATCATGCACACCAGTGATACCACTAATAGGGAAGGATTCTCGGCCTGCAGAGTGCTGTTCAACATAATTGAATATGATACTGAAGAATGTGTGGGTTTGGAGCAAGGCAGTCTCAACAACCCAGGCAGATAATGGAAGTGATAATCAGTATTCCTGCTGTGTGTTGAGTGAGCATTCAGTGGTGCAGTGACATGAACTAGTGTGGCAGGGAACAAGTATGTTCAGTTCTAAACTAGGTGTTCCCTAGTCAAAGAAAAGTGACAGCAACGTGTAGGATGGTGTTTTTATCTCTGGAAGATGGGAGAAGATCTTGGGAGGAGATTGATTTTCATCCTGTTCACTGGACAGCTGCATGTGGTCCTTTACCTTTGAGAGCATAGAGTAGGGCGACTTCCTCCCTGGTGGTCCACTGGTTAAGAGTCTGTGCTTTCACTGCAGGATCTTAAAAAAAGAAGATGAAGCACAGAGTAGAGGAAACAATTCAGCACGGGAGACGTGTGCCCAGTTCATGTGGCTGATTCAGCCCTCCCTTCTATATATGTGTTTATTTCTGCTCTTACATCTGTAGTACAGATAGGTATTAATGATAATTCTAATTTCTAAGGAGAGGCTCCTTTCTTCATTCAGCTCCGTTGTGGAGGGGTGGAGGGTGAGACACGATGTGGCGTATTGGGACAGGCATGGGCTGACAGAACAAGGTTGTATCTTGGCCACTCACAACCACTGTGACCATTGAAGTGAGTGATGGTCAGTTCTTTCATCTATAATATACGTGTCTTGATGCTTATCTTGTTGAGTTGTGTTGGACATTAAGAGACATTTTAGCCCAGTGCTTGACACATAGTTGAAGCGGTATACCTAGTTGGGGCCATGACCATCAGAAAATCTTAGAAACCCAGAATGACTTTAGTCCAAGATTTGGGACCCTGAGATTTTCTTATAAGTAGAATATTTTTCTGTCTCTCCCCTTCTCTGACTCTTTCTTTGTCTCTCCGCACTCCCTTTTTCCCCTTGCCCCTCCTTCTTTGGTATCCATCATACAGATCTCGTTTTTGTTGGATTGTTGTTGTTTAGTCTCTAAGTTATGTCCAACTCTTTCGTGGCCCATGGACTGTAGCCTGCCAGGCTCCTCTGTCTATGGGATTTCCCCAGGCAAGAATACTGGAGTGAGTTGCCATTTCCTTCTCCAAGGGATCTTCCTGACCCAGGGATAGAACCTGAGTCTCCTGTATTGGCAGGTGAATTCTTTACCACTGAGCCACTAGGGAAGCCTTTTTGTTGGATTACTACTTTCAGTTAGCTGCATATTATTTTCAAGACTTGTAGCTGGTAGCAAAGCTGTAATGTGGGACCACTCTGTACCTTCATTAAGAGAGTCTTAAAAATGGTGCATATTTGGAAAATACTTATTCATTACAGAGTTTATTTCGATGAAGATGAGGTAGTATTGTGTTATCCTGCTCTGAAATAAAACTGCCCGAGGTGATGTTTTTAGTTGGTATTTTGGTGTAGCATAGAACTCATATATAGTTCCTTAATTCATAGTCTAAAATGGCAGCCCAAGAACAAAGGATTATCATATGGTGGTTAAGGCATGTCTCAGACTAGACTGACAGGGGCCAGGCTAACCTGATAAACCTGCTAAGCCAAGGCCAGTGATTGATGGCACAGCATAGATAAAAGGATGAACAGGGCTTGGTTCTTTCCTCCAACTTTGAATTGAGAAGTACTGGAAAAAAATTTATATCAACAGGAGCAGAGGCTGGCAGTCACGATGTAGTGAGGCCATGATGGGCCATGTACAGGCAGAAACTATGAATAAGTCTTTGCAGTGGGCCAGCTATGGAGTAGAAAGTGAGAAGATCAGTCAGTAGCAGGCCCAGAAAAAGCAGAGACGTGAGCAGGGGATGAGCACGGGATGAGCACATGGATACTAGGCCTGGAAAGGAAGTCTTCACAAACTCAAGTTACTTTATTCTATAATGCACTCTTACACTCATCCACACTCACTCTTGGGTGGGCTTGGGTCCCAGCTTTTCTGGTAGCTCAGTGATGGGTTCCTCGGGGAGTTCTTGAGTGTGTCATTATTATAATAGAACTCTCTATACTTGATGTAACTAGAGAGCATCTCTGTGCCCAGCAGCTGACAGAGCCTGACCAAATCATACTTCTCTCTTCTCGCATCACAGACTCCAGTGAGAGTGTTGGCATGAAACTGTCTCTGCCACTAAGCGTGGGAGCTTCGGTAGGTTTTTAAAACCTTCTAAAGTCTTCGGTTTCTTCCTCTGTGAAAATTAGGCTGTTATTCTTCTATACCACAAATCTGTTCTTTAGACTGGGCTTGTGAGGTGTACTTACTGAATTCCATTGTTCTTGATATAAGACCCAGATAGAAGCCTAATTGTTATTGACCTTATGTTTATCATTTTTCACATAGGCAGCCAGCTTTTCATAATTTTGAACTGAAGAGTTGGTAGACCAAACTGTCTTTCAAAAACCAATTAAGACAGATGTCTAAATTAAAAATGCTGTGGCATGTAATGTTTTAATGTCTTGTGATCAAATTCCCAAGATCCAAGACCCAAGAAGAGGGAAAATTCCTCCGTGTGAAGTGAGTAGCATGTTGTCATTGCTGCAGATTCCACCAGCTTTCCTTATCCAGGCATTTTGTGTATCTCAGGCTTTCATACCAACTTCATTAAGACCATACATACCTCATGCACCCCTGTGATATTGATAACTCGCCTGTTCCCTGTATACAGAGACCATTGGTAAGACCATTTGATAAGTGTCATAGGGCTCACTGATGAATTTAACTGAGATTCTCGAGTCCATAATAGCCAGTAGATTCCAGTAGAGTCAAACTGTGAGTTTCCCTAATCAAAGTAGATAGTATTTATGGAATACTTGCTGTGTGTCAGGTGCTGTGGTTTGTGCTTTGACACACAATCTCTTTTAACCCTCAGATTGGACAAGGGGAAGAACCAGTCTTGTCCTCCTTGTCCAGAGATGAAACTGCAGTTGGAGAGGTTCAATAATGCGCCCAGGTTCACATAAAAACTAAAAAACTTTGCTAGATAACATTTGAAGTGTTGTAATGTTGTATGGCATGGAATCTGAGCATAAAGCTCAATATGTAAGTCAGGATGTTGTTCAGTCGCTCAGTCATGTCCCACTCTTTGCGACCTCCATGGACTGCAGCACGCCATGCTTCCCTGTCCTCCAGTATCTCCGGGAGCTTGCTCAAGTTTATGTCTGTTGAGTGGTGATGCCATCCAACCATCTCGTCCTCTCCCACACTGTTTTCCTTCTGCCTTCAATTTTACCCAGCATCAGGGTCTTTTCTAATCAATTGGCTCTTTGCTTCAGGTGGCCAATGTATTGGAGCTTCAGCTTTAGTATTAGTTCTTCCAATGAATATTCGGTGTTAATTGCCTTTAGGACTGAATGATCTGATCTCTTGCAGTCCAAGGAACTCTCAAGAATCTTCTCCAGCACCACAATTCGGAAGCCTTTTTTATGGGCCAAGGGTGACTTGGGTTCAAATTCAGTCAGTTTCATCATCTAACCCCTTCACCCTACACACTGACTTTTACTTCAAAACTGCCTTCAGACTGAAGCTCAGACTCTTCACCCTGACATTTGAAGCTGTCTGCAATTTGATCCCAGTCTTATTTTCTAGGCTGTTATTCACAAAAGGTCTTTGTTCAAGGTAAGCTGTTTGTTTCTCTTTGTCTGAAGTGTGACTGGGTGGGCCTTTATGTTGCTGCTGCTGCTGCTGCTGCTTCTGCTAAGTCGCTTCAGTCGTGTCTGACTCTGTGCGATCCCATAGACAGCAGTCCACCAGGAATCCCCGTCCCTGGGATTCTCCAGGCAAGAACTGGAGTGGGTTGCCATTTCCTTCTCCAAAACATGAAAGTGAAAAGTGAAAGTGAAGTTGCTCAGTCGTGTCCGACTCCTAGCGACCCCATGGACTGCAGCCTACCAGGCTCCTCCGTCCATGGGATTTTCCAGGCAAGAGTACTGGAGTGGGGTGCCATTGGCTTCTCCGCTTTATGTTGCTATCCATGTTTTAATCCTTGTTATAGCATGTGTCGAATTTCCTTTTTTTAAAGGCTGAGTAATATTCCATTGTATCTGTCTACCATATTTTGTTTTCCCGTTTATCCATCTGTGGACACTTGAGTTACTTCTGCCTTTTGGCACTTGTGAGCCAAAGTTGAACCTGGGTGCGCAGATATCTGCTTTGAGTCTCCAGCAATTCATAGTTAAAAAAAAAAATACATTTGAAGCGTACAACAATCTTAGCAAAAAAATTTTTTAAAGGGGAGGGTTCAACTGTGATCTGAAAACCAAATCTCATGCTACTATTCGGGGGAATGCTACTTTATCTGAATTTTGCCCATCCTTTTAGACCTGCCCAAGTCCTCTAACTTCTGGAACATTCTTGGACCTCTGCAGTTGACAGTGACCTTCATTTAAACCCAAAGCACTCCTTTAGAAAGAAGACTAATGCATTCATTTAGCTAAGAATCACTTAAATCCTATTTCATCTGTTTTTGTGGCTAGAGTGGATAACCCTTAAACTTTATGTTTTATGATAAAGAAGTCTCACCTCCTAAGCTCTGTTATAACCTCCTCAGGGCATAGGCCACAGGAGTGTCTTACATTTTCACTGTGCCTAATACGATATTTTGCATAAAGAAGGCTCTTGAAAAATTTGCCGCTTACTTGTTAAACGCTGTAGCCTAAATTCAGTCAAGACCATGTGGTTGTGCAGCCTTGTGAAAGGTTATTTTTACTTTATTTGAGTCCTGACCCCTTCTGGATTTGAACTATTATTACTTTAGAGGTGAAAATAACATGACTTGGAGACTAGGACTTGGAGAACTCCAACATATTCTTGAATATTTTTTGATGAAATTTTAGACTAAATAATTAGCATTAAGTGAACTATTTAAATAAACATGACCTGTTCCATTGCCACCTTGCTGATTCGTTTCTCTCAAGTTAAAAGGATGATTGTGACACAGTGTCTTGCGTTTCTTCAAGACGTAGGCACAACTTTATGTGCTGGAATAAACATGAAAAAAAATTCTTTTCCGTTGAGATACAAAATTTTCCTGTAACTAGAAAATCTTCTCTCCCCTTTTCTTCTTTGTTTATTTCTGGTGGTGTAAGGATGTCTCCATTCCTCAGATAGTCAGAAAGAGGCTTCTGCCCAACAGAGTCACTCTGTTATACAAAGGTGAAGACCCTGTTGTAAGGCACTGTACAACACAAGTTCCTGTGATGAGGTGTTCTTGGCCACTTTTTGCCAGAGCTTCCCAGGCCTGACAGCAGCATGGACTGTGTGCTCTCATGAAAAGAGAACAGATTCTTGGCTCCTTGTCCTGATTCCACTTTTGTTAGATAATGTGGTCATACCACTTAACTTCTTTGTGCTCCGTTGTTAAGGACATTGAGATGGAGACTTCATTTCTGTCTCATGGTGATTTAGGAAGAGTTTAGTAAAAAGGTGCTTCAGTGTATATTATATACAAGAAACTTTAATAACTGTTGGGGTGAGTTTTTAAGAAACTGCGGTGACTGTAAATAAATGGCTAAAATTCGTTCTGAAGAAAGGAAGAAGCTGACATATGGGATGCCAAATTAGAGCCTCAGCAGAACAGGGGCTTCAAAAATATTTTGGAAGAATCTGATATTTGAAAAGAAGCCTCCAAGTAATCATCATGGTGAAAAGAAGTCACTATAGGATTTCCTATGGTATTTATGGTTTATTTATAGTTTTATTTTCAATTTCATATGTGGAATTGAAATATAAGCTTTCAGGGTTAGGGCTTCTAAAGATCTTATTGTTGCACTGTGAAGAACTATGATATGAAGATGTGACACCTTTGTGACTGTTCTGTATGTTTGCTAGCGTTTCGTGAACCTGGCCTTGTGGAAGAATATGTATACAGTTCTGCATAGTTGAGACACACAAAATATTAAAACTGTAAAAAGGCTTTCCCTTTTAACTTGAAAAAAAAGTGTTTCTGGTTAGATATCTTTCCGAAATGTATTACATGTGTCCTTGTCAACGGAAACAGAATACTGTCTATCTCATTTTGGCCCTTAACTGTTAGGCTGTGTTCTGACTCAGTGCTGTAATAAAGCACTCAGGGCCAACTGAGCTGAGCTATTGGCTCTTATTCTAAATGACTCTTCACTTTTATACTTTTAGAATTATTTTGACCACTTCTTACTCCTTTTCTTTTTTCTTTGCTTTTCTCCCTTTTCCCCCTTTCCCTCTGTCTCTCTTTTTCCATTAGTGGCTGTTGTTTCTTTCCTTAGGGTGGGAACTTGTAATCTGGTATATCAACTGTATGCAAACTCTATGTGCATATTACATGTATGTTTTTTGGAGAGAGAAGGTTCATAGCTTTCAATGGCATCTCAAAGCCATCGACAGCTAAAAAAAATGAAGTGCTCAGTTAGCAGTATTTTTTAAACTGCAAGATTGAGCCTTTAAGTGATGAAAACCATTTAGTTTTAAAACATTTTGTAATGAAAATGAATAGCGTTGAACAAAGAATATCAGTACATTGCATATGATAAGGATATTTACTGTTTTGTGAAATTTTTATTTCATGCATATGTCTACATGCATGTGTATGTAAATATACATTCAAGCACAAGTACTTGGTTGTCATGAAAATATTTTTTACGCTGAGTCATAGTCAAACGTTTGAAACATACTGCCATGGGAAGGCCCCAGTTTACAGGTGAAGCTGCTGTTTCTCTGTAGTGTACTGAGATGCCATATGCTGAGTTTATTATAAACGTGGCTAAGATGAAAGTAACTGAAGCTGGGAGAATTTTCTTTTCTTTTTGAAGTGTTCATGGAATTAATTACATAGGACGATTTAAAGGGGAAGGTAAAATAGTATAAGACAGGCCAACGCAGCTGTGTTTGAAAGTAAAACCTGGTCCTTTGAGCCCTGAGGGTGAAGGCATCAAGCAGTGTTTTTAACCTTGGTTACTTGGTTCTTTTTCTGGGGAGACTGTTAAAGATGCGAATGCCTGGCCCTTCTCTGCTGCTGAGTCACTTCAGTCGTATCCGACTTTGTGCGACCCCATAGATGGCAGCCCACCAGGATGCCCCATCCCTGGGATCCTCCAGGCAAGAACACTGGAGTGGGTTGCCATTTCCTTCTCCAATGCATGAAAGTGAAAAGTGAAAGTGAAGTTGCTCAGTCATGTCCGACCCTCAGCGACCCCATGGACTGCAGCCTTCCAGCCTCCTCCATCCATGGGATTTTCCAGGCAAGAGTACTAGAGTGGGGTGCCATTGCCTTCTCTGGCCCTTCTCTAGAGAGTTGAAATAGAATCTCTGAGGATGAGGTTCTGGAAGAACTTTCCTATAGAATTAAATGCTTGGTCCTTGTGCTATTTGTCTGTCTGGGCCCTTTCCTCTGGATTCCGGATTGTGGTCTGGAGAGTGGAGCCTGTGGGGTGCCTGGCCTCCAGTAAAGATTTCAGTTTTCCCTGTCATCACAGGAGGAGCTCTCTTTTGAGTATTATTTGGGTATTTACAAGGCGCCTGTTCTGGAATTCTAGAGATATCTGAAGTATGAGATTGTTTTGACGTAGGAATGTTTGTACATTCTTGGTTTAATGTCTGCCCTTGAGAAGTGAGAGATAAACTTGATAATTGAACGTGCCATTTGTGGAAAGGTAGCGCCTTTCTTCTACCTCTTCCCTTTGCCTTTTCTCCCCACTCCTTTCCCTTCCCTTCTCTCTTCCCTCTTAGACGTCAGAGGCTGGGTCTATAGGATGGTGAGAGTGGAGGGGGCCTTCCGTGTCCGGTGATGTGCACGCTTCAGAACTCGGGGTGCTGAGGGCTGGGAGTATGGAGATGGTAAGCTAGGATTGCTAGGAGGTTGGTTACATGGAGTGAAAAAGGACATGGATTGATCACATCCATCCATCCATCCATCCATCCACTGAGGGTAATGAGAACCAGACTTGCCCCTGGTGGAGAAGGTAGATAGAACCTAATTGGGAAGTAGTCTTTGGCATTATGTGAAGGAGTCCTTTTTGGTGTGATCAGCTGAATAGAAGAACAGGCTCTGGATTCCAGTAGGTATTGCTCTGTGAGCCCTTTTGGGACAGAGGGACCAGGTGGAGTGCCAGTGCAGTACAGAAGTCTGATAGGAATGAGCACATGTATGGATGTGAGAGTTGGACTATAAAGAAAGCTGAGCGCTGAAGAATTGATGCTTCTGAACTGTGGTGTTGGAGAAGACTCTTGAGAGTCCCTTGGACTGCAAGGAGATCCAACCAGTCCATCCTAAAGGAGATTAGTCCTGAATATTCACTGAAAGAGATCTCTATTCTTTCCCATTCTACTGGGAAATAGACACCCTGCACCCTAATTGCGTGGGAGCTGAGAGTCTTTCTTTACAGCAGCAGTCTTGTCTGCTCTTGCTAAGATTGTATTCTTATAGGATGCTGCTGCTACTGCTGCTAAGTCACTTCAGTCATGTCCGACTCTGTGCGACCCCATAGACGGCAGCCCACCAGGCTCCCTGTCCCTGAGATTCTCCAGGCAAGAACACTGGAGTGGGTTGCCATTTCCTTCTCCAATGCATGAAAGTGAAAAGTGAAAGTGAAGTCACTCAGTCGTGTCCAACTCTTAGGGACCCCATGGACTACAGCCTACCAGACTCCTCCATCCATGGGATTTTCCAGGCAAGAGTACTGGAGTGGGGTGCCATTGCCTTCTCCGACCTTATAGGATGAAAATAGATATAAAAGTGACCTGTTCCGTTTTCCAGGTTGGGGGAAAAGGCTTTTATAATTAAAATAATTGTGACCCACGTTTTGAAAAAAAGATCAGAACATTTTTACTGTTCTGTTTTCTATTCTGTTTAATTTTCTAGAAAGATCTAACAGTCTCCTTGAATCCAGTGGTGACAGTACTGGAAAAACTTGTTGGCCTAAAAATGTCACCTTTTGCTGCTTGACCCTAGAAAGGTGGGGAAGTTGGAAGTGAGCTTTTTCTTCTTTCTTTTTTTATCTTTTTCTTTAAAAACCTTTTCATAACTGACATCTTTTTTGTTAGCATCCCCCTTCCTGCCATCTTTATAATGTTAAAACTGAAAGGAAAAAGGAAACTGCTAAGATGAGTTACAGTTAAGTAACTTTTGCTTGCAGCATTGTGGTAGTCTTTGTGCAAAGTGACCTAACCCAACTCTGTTCTTGCTGCTGAGAATTTAAGATAGAAATGGAAAGAAACATAAATAATGTTATGGTTTGCAGTGTGAGAGGCTTACTGTCTGCTAAGATAACAGCATGGATCCTTCTGAAAGTACATTTAAATTCTACATTAAATTTAAATTCAACATGAAATGTACTCTTTCAGCAAGTACTTTTCAATTCTGATATTGAAGTCCATTAGATGTAATATGAAATTATTTTGTTTGAGTGGTGGTGGTGGTGGTTTAGTCACTAAGTTGTGTCTGACTCGTGTGACTCCATGGAATGTAGCCCGCCAGGCTCCTCTGTCAATGGGATTCTCCAAGCAAGATGCCCAAGGGAAAGCTGTAACTCTGATATTGAGTTATATGTGGTCTGAGCCCATTGTAGAGATGGACAGACTATGAAAGGGCAGTGCCAAAGTCAAGGTCCCATTGGATAGGTATGGGTGTAGGCATGGAGGAGGGGAAGCCTGGGTCACTATAGACTGAAATTGGAGGATAAAGATGAGAGAGGGAAGCACCAGTTGTAGCTGGAATCCAGGAAAGCATAGTCTTGCTGACAATTAGCTGTGGTCGGTGACGAAATTTTTGGCAAGTATGACGGTTGTGGAGGACTCTTATTCAGGATCATGAGTTAATCTAGAGATTTATTTTGAAAGCTTTTTTCAATGTATAAATCTGTGCTTTCCTGTATCAGCAAAATAAACATTATCGGCCATCTATCTTCAGAGATGTAAAGTGTTCTTGAAAAGTACAAAATGATCAGGCAGTAGAACTAGTGTTTTTATTTTTTAAATTTTGAAATTATTTTCAGGATGTACCACTGTTAAAACTTTTTATTTTATACTGGAGTATAGTAGAACCAGTGTTTTTAAAAGGATAAAGCCATGCAACACTAAGACTTAAGATGGTAAAATGGTTGTATTTTATTCTTTCTTTTGCAGACATACATTGGAAGTGTGGTTATATCCGTTAACCCATACCGGTCATTGCCCATTTATTCACCAGAGAAAGTGGAAGATTACAGGAACAGAAATTTCTATGAACTGAGCCCTCATATGTAAGTATGGTATTAAAGTATCAAGTTTCTCTTTCACTCCAGGGATGTTGAGTTGACAGATGTGTCCAGCTGTTTCCTTTGAGTCTCAGGAAAATGTTATTAGTCATTTTTAAAAATCAGATGAAGGAACATAGAAGCTAATTGTTACAGCTTATTTTAAATTAAAAAAAAAGAAGACTTCATTTGTCCTCAGGCTCTTTAAGTCCTGAAGTATTTGGTTTCAGTATGTAAAGTATTTTCTGTTAAAAATTCTGTGTAAGTAGCAGCTGCTGCTAATTATTTTTGCAAATAAAACAGGAATGTGTATTGTTTGTTATTATAAACAGCCCAAGCAGTGTTTCCATGCCTTTGTTGGGTCAAGAAAGATTCCAGGTGTTGGATTGTGTAATGGGTTTTGAGAAAAAGAAATACATAATACCTTCAGTTTATAATCTTCATGGACATTGTTCACCAGATGTGTGCATTAGGCCAATGATTTCACCTTCCTTGAAGTTAGTCACTTGTTTGATTTTTCTGAGAAGGTCACTTGTTGTAAATAATTCCCGTAAGTAATAATCTATAATTGGAGAAGGAAATGGCAACCCACTCCAGCATTCTTGCCTGGGCAATCCCACAGACAGGGGAACCTGGTAGGCTGCAGCCCAGGGGGTCGCAAGAGTTGGACATGACCTAGCGACTGAAACCAACCACAAGAGTTGGACATGACTTAGTGACTAAAACCAACCAACCAATAATCTACACTAGTTACCTAGTGAGAAACCCTGAGCTAAAGTCAGAGAATCTGCAGAGTTTTAGTTGTGTCCTAGCAGAAAAGAATTTTTTGTGTATGATTGAAGATGGGCTCTATTATTTTTACTAGAAAATAAATCTGATAATTAAAGAACATGCACACTACTGTCCAGATACTGATTTTAGGTTTTTGGGTTTTTTTTTTTGATAGTGGAGCATACAGTAATATTTTTGAACTGTTTGAAACTAAAGATTTAAATAATTTGTGGGAGTGGTTATTAAAACTAAACACTGTATTTTACCAATCAAGTAGATTTTGATTATTCAGTTTGCTCCTTAGGAGTATATTTTGTAAGTGAATTTGTTTCATTTTGCCTTAGCAAAAATAAAATCTGAAATTTGTTTGATAAAGTTCTCTTTATAAGTCCCTACAAGGAAATACCTTATTTGATGCCTTAAGATTTGTTTTAAGTTCTCAGCCTTCAAGTCATGCCTCTTAAGTGCATAGATCAGCTATATCAATATTGTGCCAGGAGCTTAGGAGAAATTTAGTTTCGTAAGCCTTACTCTAGTAGGCCAGGAATCTACATTTTACACAAGCTTTCCAGGTGATTCAGAGGTATTTGCAAGTTTGAGGACCTGTTGTGTTGTGCGTGCGTGCGCGTGTGTGTGTGTGTGCACGCGCATGCGTTCAGTCACTCAGTTGTGGCTGACTCTTTATGACCTTATGGACTATTACCTGCCTCTGTCCATGGGATTCTCCAGACAAGAATACTGGAGTGGGTTGCCGTTTCCTCCTCCAGGGGATGTTCCCAACATCTCCTTCATTGGCAGGTGGAGTCTTTTACCATTGAGCCACCTAGGAAGCCATTGTCTTAGATATATATTTGCAGGTGTTTTCCTTTCCTTAACTGCTTACTGCCTTTTACAGTAATAGCATTAATAATACTAGTAGTAATAGCTTGTATTTATTGAATACTTACTGTGTGCAAGTACTTCTCTAAATACTTGAAGTGTATTGTAACTCATGTCATTCTCAAAATAATTCTGTGAGGTAGGTACTATAGTGTGTGCATATGTGTGTGCTAAGTTGCTTCAGTCGTGTCCAATTCTTTGTGATCCTGTGGGCTGTAGCTCACCTGGCTTCTCTCTTCATGGGATTTTCCAGGCAAGAATACTGGAGTGGGTTTCCATTTCCTTCTCCAGGGGATCTTCCTAACTCAAGGATTGAACCTGTGTATCTTATATCTCCCGCATTGGCAGATGGGGTCTTTACCTCTGGCGCCATCTGAGAGGGGAAATTGTCTCAGAATAATCAGCCATTTATCAAAGCCACCCAGCTCTGGGTTGGGGAGCAGGGATGTGAGAATAGTTACCTGCCGTGCCTCTCAGCTGGAAATACATTCTGTCATTTTCACATTAGGCCTGTTATTCTGCAGTTTTATTCTGCCATCCTTGGGTTGCCTATGTTCCTGCATTCTGAGCTCTCCAGGATAACTTCGCTGTGCCTCGGTTTGCCTCCAGAGACTGCATGCCATTTCTTCCATTTGCAGCTGAAATCTCCACTTTGGGGTTGTTTAGTTGTGTGCTAGATGTATATTCTAGAACACAGAAATTCATGCCCTGGAATATCCATTTTTTATACCTGCTCCTAAAGATTCTTATAAGAGGCTACATAGCACTGCTTACCTGAATTCACCTTTTATCCCCAAGGGAAAAATACCACACTGGCAATAAATTCCCAGAGTGCCTGTGATAAAGATAAGATATTTTTGCCATGCTCTGTAAATTAGTGGCTCAGTGGTAAAGAATCCGCCTGCAGTGCAGGAGATGCAGGTTTGTTCCCTGGGTCGAGAAAATTCCTTGGGGAAGGAAATGGCAATCCGCTGTAGTATCCTTGTCTGGGAAATTCCATGGACAGAAGAGCCTGGCGGGTTACAGTCCATGGGGTCACAAAAGAGCTGGACGCAGCTTAACAACTAAACAGAAACATAAAACATTGTATGTGGGGTGAAAGGTACAATCTCACCTATTAAATCTGAAATCGCTAGATTCATATCACAGCTCCCTCCCCACCTCACTTTTCAGTCCTCAGCACATTCCTTCCCACCATCAGGTCATCTTTGCACATTCTGTGCCTTCTGCCTGGAATGCTTTTCCTCTCCCTTTCCCCCAAGGCAACTCCTGTTCTTTAGATCTTAGATTGCATTAGACCCTATCCTTGCCAAAGTCAGATCTATTGCTCTTGTCACAGTTACAGTTAAACATTTCTTTCGGACGTTATTTGATTCCTGTCAGCTTTACCTGCCTTACCAGCTTTTGCTCACCGTAATTTGCTTAGCACCTGAAAGTAAGTGTTCAAAATACATTGATCAAGATTTGGTTTGAGTCCCAGTTTTCCCATTATAAACTCTGTAACCTTGAGCAAGTTACTTGAAAAAAAAACATCAACTCAGAAATTAATTGGCTGCATACAATGGGAAAATAACTCATAGGATTTTTGTGAGGGATAACTATCTAGAAGATATTTAGAAAATACAATTATCTGATATAAATACAGTGCTTATCAGGGAATCCGTTGTAATGGACAGCTGCTGCTATTAACAGTGATAAGTATAATAATTATTATAATACGTGGGACACATTTCCAACATTCTGACAAGCTCTTCCTTACCGTTTTCTCCTCCATGGTGGGACATTTCCACTTACTTTAATGCATTTTCCTTCATTATTCTTTGTGAATGTCCATCTTTGACAGCATTTGAAACAGAGTTAGTGCTTTCTAGTTTCCCTGCTAAAACCCAACCTGACCTTTTCAGAGATAGGATCCACAAAGAGAGGATCTTTGTGGTATAAGAAGATAAGATGACTTTAAGCTTTTGATGCATTCTAATGATAACTACTTCAGGAACTTGGTTCCAGTTTGAATAAAAAATAACTTAAGCAGCTGCTCAAACCATGTCCCTTGAAAATTGCTGATTAATTTGCCTCATATTTTATTTGAAGTTTCTCTTGATCTGTTGTTCACTGTTAGTCTGCAAAACTGTCCAGATATTTCCCTCATAACTCAATGTGTTTTTGAAGGTGTCCAGAAATGGTCTTTCTTAAGTGTCAGACAACTGAAAAATATTTACATTCTACATAAGTATGTGACTTTCAGAGAGCGGAAATGTATAAATGAATAAAATGAAGATAAACAGTGGCTTCTTATCTATATTCCTTTTAAAAAATGTTTTCTTAACTCATGAATAAGGGGTTGCTGCCAAGTCACTTCAGTCGTGTCCGACTCTGTGCGACCCCATAGACAGCAGCCCACCAGGCTCCCCCATCCCTGGGATTCTCCAGGCAAGAACACTGGAGTGGGTTGCCATTTTCTTCTCCAGTGCATGAAAGTGAAAAGTGAAAGTGAAGTCGCTCAGTCGTATCCGACTCTTAGCATTCCCATGGACTGCAGCCCACCAGGCTCCTCCATCCATGGGATTTTCCAGGCAAGAGTACTGGAGTGAGGTGCCATTGAATAAGGGGTTAAATGAAGTAAATTAATTGCTAGTTATAAATGACCATCAATCACTTTTATAAATTATAGTTAGCTACAGACAAATCATTGGAAAAGACCTTGATGCTGGGAAAGATTGAAGGCGGGAGGAGAAAGGGGTGACAGAGGATGAGATGGTTGGATGACATCACTGACTCAGTGGACATGAGTTTGAGCAAACTCTGGGAGATAGTGAAGGACAGGGAAGCCTGGCGTGCTGTAGTCCACGGAGTCGTAAAGAGTCGGACACGACTTAGTGACTGAACAACAACACAGACAAATTACAAGCACTGTTACCTAATTTATGGAAGCATATGTACATATATAGCACTTTCCTGGTGGTTCACACAGTGAAGAATTTGCCTGAAATGCGGGTGACCCGGATTTGATCCCTGGATCGGAAAATCTCCTGGAGAAGGAAATGGCAACCCATTCCATTATTCTTGCCTGGAAATTCCCATGGACAGAGGAGCCTGGAGGTCTGTAGTCCATGGGATTGCAGAGTCAAACACAACTGAACGATAAGACTAACACACCACATGTACATATATACAATAAATATACGTAAGACAGGATTTTGAAGAATTTGTATGAAAAGGCTAATTGTTTCTATTGAGTGGTATTATGGATATTTTTTAATGTTCTTCTCGTTTGGTGTTCTTTTATGTAAGAGCCATGCATTGCTTTTCTAATAAGAAAAAATAAATAATAGAAGTAATGGGGGGGGGGGAAGGAAAAAAAAGCCAAAAATGGTTTTCTGGTGTCATAATCTCTTCTTTCCCCTCCTTCTTTGAATTCCTGTCCCCTTTATGTTTGAAGCTATACCTCAAGCCTGATAACATTGGGTGGCTGGCTCTGCATAGATGATACTGTTTACCTTTCTAATTGTGTAAGCCATGTCTTTCCAGTGTGGTTTTTACAGTTTTTGTGTATAAGGAATTTTCCTTAAATATCCCAGGGAGGACTTGCTACATTTTAGACCACTTAGTAACTCTGTTCATGGAGAACTGCCTCAAAGGCCAAACCTGAGAGATGGGGAAGAATGATAGGGGAGAGATAAGGGGGATGACTGAACTGGTCACTCCCTCCACTCAGACTACCGTGGCGACATACGCTTTCTGGTATGTTAATTACCAAATCAGCTGGCCTGTTCTTGGGTTATTGCTTTTTTTTTTTTTTTTTAACCTTGCAGCACTAGATAGGGTTTATCACCCTCAGATGGATCTTTGTAAAATCAGAAAACCCCCTGGGGTCCCTGTTACTATCTGTGTGAACTTCAAGTTCCTTGGCTTATTGTTCAGGCTCCTGCCAGTCCAGCCTCAGTCCTCCTCTCCAGTCTAAACACCACTACATGCCTTCTGGAGTCACAGGTTTCCATGTCTTCTCCTTTCTACGTCTCCCACCTCATATCCCAACTCTACTGTTAACATCCTGCCTGTCTCCTAGGTTCTGTCTTAAAGGCTTGATCAGCCCTAGACTGATCCACTGGTGACTTTCCCTGCCTCTGAATTCTTGGAACCACTCATATGATCTTACACACCACCTTTCTTACTGTGGCTAATTGTGTTGCAGCATCATCCTCCTTAATGAGACCGAAGCTTCTATAGATCAGGAATTTTATTCTGTCCATCTCCATGGCTTTCACAATGCTTTTCTCTTAAGAGCTCCATTACTTGAGTACAAAAGAGGTTTTAAATAATGTTTCATTACATTTTGCCTGTATTATCTCTGACAATTCAAGGAAATCAAACTATTCTTGGAAGGCTATTTGCAGAGTTTATTCAAAACTTCATGTGGTATAATGAGAAGTTTTTTTCATTTTTACAATAAAGTAGACTAAAGTATTTTTATAGTGCTCTTCAACACTGAGTGTTCAATTTATTCCTGATGTAGAGCACTTACTATCTAATTTTATGCAGTGTCTAGGGAAGGGAACATGCCTCTAGAAGGAAAAGTACCCCACCACCTACCCCTCTCAGTGGTTGCAACCCCGGAGCAAGCTGAAATGTGTCCTTCTCAGACTGAGGTATAATACGGTGGTCATATTACATAGGCATTTCAAGCACTATTTGAAGGAAGCAGTCTTTGCATTCTGGTAAATGGAAAAGCTTGCAACACATTTTAAAAACTGAGAAAAATATCTTAAGGCCTTGAAAAATTTCTGGCTACTGTCACCTAAAAAGGGACAAGTGATTAATGGGAGGATGTAGACGTGTTCCTGTCAGTTTTCCAGACGTCTCTAGGGAACCTGTGATCCCTAATTTTATGATGATTGAATTTGTAGGGCTAGATATTAGTGCTTAGAGAATGGTGTTGCTAGAAAGATGTTGTGGATTTTGAGTCCTTGTTAATCCTGTACTCCTTTCAGGGTGAACCAGATTCATATTAGAAAGAACATTTCTGACCGTGTCTCACAATGTGCTGGTGCTGTGGTTGCATGTCCAGGACTTAGGATAGAGTTTAGGGCAGAAGCCCCAGGCATTGTCCCTGTTCTGTGACCAGTATTTTCCTTAGCAGAGTTAAAATATTGTGAGTAAAAATTTATTTGTTTGGAGAAGTCTTATGGTAACTAGAGCCTGATTCTAATAGAGGTTGCTTTTACAACTGGGTTTAAGGTACTTTATCAAGGCGAGAGATGGAGAGAAGGAGAAGGGAAGGAGAGGAAGAGGGAGAAAGATAGAGAACAAGAGAAAATGTTGATGTGATGTCCTGTCATGAGGCTTTTGTATTATTTCCCTAATTTTCCTTTTGAAATAGGTGAGCCTCTCATTGATTCAGTCCCTTCTGGAAAACCACTTTCAGAAAAGGGTTTTGTGCTTTCCCATCTAGCATTCTTTCTGGTTATTGCTTTAGGAAAGTTACTCATTTACTGAGCAAATGTTTATTGAGAGCTTACCATATACCAGGCTCTCTTTTAGGCACTGGGATATAGCTGTGAACAAAGCCAATAAAATTTCTGTCATCATGAAGGAGACAATCCTCAAACTTAAGTGTACAGAAACCGATGTTGTTCAAACCATCCGTTCAAGGGGAAAAGGGAAGAGGAAGGGAAGGGAAACTCTTATGAAAAACAAAATGAATTTAAATACTATTCTTGTAAAGCACCTCTAAGCCATGTTCTCTCAGGTAGTTTAAGTCAGTAGGCCATTGGTTGTGATCTGGTAGGGTTTGTATCTGCTTAGGTCTCTAATCCACATGAGTAACTTGTGCTCAGGAGCACCTGAGCTCCATCTTACTCTCTAGTTTGAATACCTTAACAACTCATATGGAATGTCATATCTTAAAAATCATTAAAATTGCCCTTTTCCCTTGCTGTGTGACTGTCTTGGGTCAAAATAAGCAGAAGGCAGTCACCACGTTTGCTTTGTCTTGGCATATACTTGTTGGATTCTGGACAACGGTGGATGAAAAACTTTCTTGATGTAGAAAGACTGGTTTATTTAAGCAGTGTGATACCCTGTGGTGGTGAAGGACAGATGTTAAATGGAAGCTTCCTGGGCCTCTCACTAAATCAGCTTTTACGAAGCTCCATGATCTGAACTTCCTGCCTTTAACTCAAACTTTTATTCTCTATCGCTTTATGGGAATTATTTTCAAAATAGTGTCTTTTAGAACATATATTATTAGCAGAAATTGACCTAAGCTAATTTCTCTTATAGTTTATGAACCTTTTAAAATTAAAGTCAGAAAGCTTAGGTTCTATATAACTGTGATGTTTTTACCATGAGAATTGTGATAGAAGGATACATTTATTAATGAAAAGTGTTTCTGTATGTCTGCAAAGTCTCTGAATTCTAATTTCTAGATCCCTAATTAAAATTTTTATCACTCTTTAGAAAATGCATATCTCAGACATGAAAGAAAGTTTATGTTGAAAAGGTGATTCTTTGAGCCAGCTAAGCACATATTCATACCAACAAACATGATTATTTCAATGGTATGTAATATTAAAGGGAAAAATTTAATTCCTAGCAAAATAGGCTGCTTCCCGCCAGAATGTTACAGGACTTTGACAGGCCCTGAGAAATCCTACAACATTCTGGAAGAGATCCATTTCACCTTAGGCCTCAGCCCTGATAGGAGTTAATAATATAACACTTCATCTACTGTTAGAACACACTCGAGGAGTGCTGTCTGGAGAGGTTGTGTTCAGAGGGTGGGGAGGGGTCCCCCCTTTGTTGTTGAAATAATACTCACTGCTGTGGCCTGTTGTTGGGACTTGTGTGACCATTGGACCGGATGGGTGGGGCAAAGGGAACTGTGTGGGAGTTTGTCTAAACAGGGGTCAGCAAATACTGGTCTGTTCTGGGGGAGGTCAACAAAATCAACGGTAATAGAAACAGAGTTCAGTAAGGCACTTAGGAGAACCACTCTTAGGAGACAGGGCCCCAGGGCTGTCATGGGACAGAAATACTTGCAAGGGGAGTGGGTCCTGGAGGACCATCCCCTCCCCACCCCAGGGTGGGGGCGGTGCTTGCTGCTGTGCCCACTGTCTAGGTGTGCTGTCTTCCCTGCTCCAGCCTGTCTCAGGGTTCCAAATCCCCAAGCAGAAGCGATGGTTCATTCATTCACTCAGCATTATTAAGCATCCATAGTATGTGTGAGGTGTTGGGGATACAGAGATGATTTGTCCCTGAAGGATTTATAGCCAAGTGGGGGAGACATACCAGGAAGTAAATGAATACGCAAGAGATAGAACCGCCATGCAAAAGGTGGGAGATCAGAGTGACCATGTGTTCTGGCCTGCCCTTGACAGCCTGTCATTCCAGCATAGTTATCAATAGTGCCCCCTGTCTGCAGGTGTCTTGAGTGTGGTCCCCCATGGATAAAGTTCTGTGGGCATGCCAGGGAGAAGGTGTTAAGCCCTGCCTGAGGGCGGGGGGATGGGACAATAGGATTTTTGAAGAATGAGTTAGCTGCATAGATAAGGAATAGCATTTAGGGCCAGGATATAATTTTCCCAGCAGAGGGAACAGTGTTGATCCAGTGATTCAGCAGATGTTATTGAGTGCCTGTCATGTGCCAGGCATGAGTGCAGGTACCAGGCAAAAATCTCAGCCTTTTTGAGCTTATATCCTAGCAGGGGGAGAGACAATAAACCAGAGAAGAAAATAAATGGTGTTGGAGATGGTGACAAGAACACAGGAGGCCTGTGTGGGGGTGGGAGTACCATGGTGTACCATTTTAAATAAGGCAGCCAGGGATGCCTTACTTCTGAGACTGTGATACTCCAGTGGGTCCTGGAGATAAGGGGATGAGCCATTTGGAGGGAAGAGTGTTCTGGCAGAGGGAACAGCAGGTGCCAAGGACTGAAGGAGAGAGACAAAGGTACAAAGACATGGCACATCCTTGATCTCAATTCCTTTGGTCTGCAGAGGCTGGAATGTAGGATGCATGCTGGGAAGGGGGATATATGTGGAAGAGGAAGAGCTGATCTGGGTCACAAAGGGCTTGTGTGCTAAGGATTTGCAATTTTAAGCAGGCAGGAGAGATAAGGGCAGCCTTGAGATTTGAAACTCTAATACTTTGGCCATCTGATGCGAAGAGCTGACTCATTTGAAAAGACCCTGATGCTGGGAAAGATTGAGGGCAGGAGGAGAAGGGGACGACAGAGGATGAGATGGTTGGATGGCATCACCGACTCAGTGTACATGGGTTTGGGTGGACTCCGGGAGTTGGTGATGGACAGGGAGGCCTGGCGTGCTGCGGTTCATGGGGTCGCAAAGACTTGGACATGACTGGATGACCGAACTGAACTGAGATTTGAACTGTCCTGGTGCCCCAGGGGGAAGGGAACTCAAGGACAGTGAAGTTTAGGGATCTGGTCGGCTTTGGCAGTAATCCAGGCTGGAAGGAACGAGGGCAGAGTCTCATCTGGAAATGGAACATTTCAGAGGCAAACCCATAGAATCCAGTGGGAGTGACTCAGAGGGATGGGAGGAAGCTCAGAGGCCAGTCTTGACCCCTGGCTGAGCTGGGGGTGTGAATGCCAAGCAGTTCCCCCAAAGCTAAGCTAGTCTGGAGACAGCCTTGTAAAGTAGCTGTGGGTACTGGGAGTTGGCATGGACATGAAATGGGGCACTTCTTCCCTGGCATCTTCATATTCCCTGATCCAAGCATGTGAACAGAGTGGCTTGTCTGAACTTCTGGAAGAGAATATGTGTGTAGAACTGCATTTCCAATATTGAATATCCACTGATGCCATAATGCAATATTGCCACTCATACTCAATCACTCAGCCTTACTTGTTTATAAATGTGCTTCTGAAAGGTTTTATGTAAAATTTGAATCCCTCATTAGTGTATGAAATTACCGTGTAGCTGTTTTATTTTTAAGGTAATTATTTGTTCCAAGTCCAGTTGTTTATATCTCTTAACTCCTTGGCTCTGTGGTGCTTTGGTCTGACCTTTCTCCTCAGGTGATTAAGGTTTGGAAAGCAAATAGACCAGCCTTTGCTGTGTGTGAACTCGCCACCCTCATGTTTTCTACATTTAAGATCCAGAGTTACCTGTGTATATTTTTAAGAGAGTGTGGTACTGTAGTCTTGTTTTCTTATTCCTTACACCTGGTAGCTTTGAAATTTCAGCATGGAGACATTCACTGCTGTCATCAGTTCTCATGGTCCCTTATCACTTGTTTGCTTTATTCCCTCGTGGCCTAAGAGCAGATGTTGTGTGTTTTCTGATACCAAAGGTATGGTTATTTCCAACACCAGCCAGTTCTCTGACACCAGCTGGCAATTCACTTCTGGCACTAACTACCAGAGTTATTGCAGATCCCATAGGTCAGAGGCTCTGCCCTACAAGTCGGCCCCCGCTTCTGATGCCAGCAGAAAATGAAGTGCCCAGGCCCCCCAACACTTCTAGAGTTGACTGCAAATTTGGGGGCTTCTACATCCCCCTTCAAGTTCAATACTTCACTAGAATGACTCATAGAACTCAGGAAAACACTTATATTTATTGATTTATTATAAAGGATGGGCTTCCCAGGTGGTGCTAGTGATAAAGAACCCACCTGCCAACGCGGGAGACCTAAAAGACATAGGTTCGATCCCTGGGTTGGGAAGATCTCCTGGAGAAGGAAATGGCAACCCACTCCAGTATTCTTGCCTGGAGAATCCTACAGACAGAGGACCCTACAGTCCATGGGGTCTCATAGTGTTAGTTGCTTAGTCATGTCTGACTCTTTGTGACACCATGGACTGTAGGCCATCATGGGGTCTATTTGGTTTCTAAGAGTTAGACATGACTGAAATGACTCAACATTATAAAGGATACAACTCAGAAACAACCAAATGGAAGAAATGCATAGCACAAGTATAGGGGAAAAGAAGTGCAGTTTCCATGCCCTCTCTGGGTGGATCTGCTCCCCAGCACATTAGTGCCTTCAACCCAGAAGCTTCTGAATCTCCTTGTTGAAGAGTTTTATAACCTAATCTGCAGCCACCCCCACCTGCTTCCTGGAAGTGGGGAGTGGAGGCTGAAAGACCCCCTCCCCTCTAATCATACATTTGGTCTTTCTGGTGACCAGTCCCTAAGCTGAAGCTATTTGGGGATCCCGCCATGAGTCACCTCATTAGTGTAAACTCAGGTGTGGGCAAAAGGGGCTTGTTATGAATAACAGAAGACTTTCCTGTTACTCAGGAAATTCCAAGGGTTTTAGGAGCTCTGTGCCAGGAATCAGAGTCAAAGACCAAATATATTTCTTATCATACTAGAGATGAGCTTCCCAGGTGGCACTAGTGGTAAAAAACCTGCCTGTCAATGCTGGAGACATAAGAGATGCAGATTCAATCCCTGGGTCGGGAAGATCCCCGGGAGGAGGGCACAGCAATCCACTCTAGTATTCTTGCCTGGAGAATCACATGGACAGAGGAGCCTGGTGGGCTACAGTCCATAGTGTCGCACAGAGTCGGACATGACTTAAAGCGACTTAGCAGGCACATGCCACAGATTGGTATGTGTGGATACGCCGTTCTTGAGAAGCATAGGAAGCTTGCCCTGAAATACTTGAATGTTAGCTTCCTGAAGCCAGGTTAATGTAACAGTTTCTGTAAAGTGTTCTAGAAAGCTGAATTAGTGGGGACTCCTTTTTATAAGAAATATCTTAAGTAGTAGTTCAATCTAAGGGGAGTTCAATTCCGTAAACACTGAGAATTATAAAGACTGTGCTGTCCAGTCCACTCTCAGGTCTCTCCTCCATGCTGGCCCTGGAGGAGATGGGCATGCAGCCCCGCTCATGCCCTCAGGACTTTGCTCTGTGATTATCTCCCCACTGCGCTGTTATCAACCTTTTCTTCTCCTCCTTCCATTCCCACCAACATACATGCTGTAATGTTTCTCTTGCTTCCATGTCTCCGAGCTATCACGCTGTTCGTTTCCCTTTATTACAAAACTTGAAGAAGTTTCACATGTGTGTTGTCTCAGTTTATCTCCTTTTCTTTGTTCTCTTTAGTCAGGCATTTACTTCTGTTCTCCATGAAAACTGTTCTTTATCAAGGTCATCTGTGACCTCCATGTCATCAACTCCAGTAGTCAATTTTGAATTCTCTCCTTCCTTTAATTATCAATCATATTGGACAATATGACCAGTTCCTTCTGAAACCCTGTTTGAATTTGGCTTTCTGACCTCCATACGTTCTGTTTGCTGCGTGGAAGGCTGGATGTGCCTGTACCTCTGAAGGTTGGCACCTCCGAGGGCTTGGCTTGGGGTCTTTTCCTTCTCCTCTGTAGACACTTAGAGAAACCCACATGGGCTTCAAAGATGTGCTGATGCCCCCAGATTGAGGTCTCCAGCTGGACCTCAGCCCCTAGCTCCTGGTAACTCAACTATATTCAACCCTTCAGTATAAATGAACTTCGGCTGCTTCAGACTGGAGGGCGGGTTGCCCCCTCCACCTCCTCTTTCTCATCTCTGGCAGTGGCAGCACCATCCTTTGGCTACTTATGCCACAAACCTTTTCTCTCCCACCCCACATTCAGTTCACTTGTTGGCACTGTCTGTATAGATCCCCGTCTCATCACCACTGCCACCGTGCTTGTCCAGGCCACCAGCCTTTCCCACTTAGATTACTGTGGGAGCCTCCTAGTGGGGCTTCCTGTTTCAGCTCTCCCTGTGTCTCTACCCACACCTCAATACCTCAACCATCTTTTGCCCAAAAATGTGATGGCTGCTAGCTGAAGTGATCTTTCTTGAAGATGCCCATTAGCTTGCTTTCCTCTGCTGCTCAGAAACCTGCAGTGCCTTGCATGTGGTCTGCAGGGCTCCACTTGATGTGGGCACCAATTTCCTGACTTCTCATCTCTGTGCTCTAGCCAGGTCGGCCTCCTCTCTGCTCCTCTCACGTGTCACACACTCTGTGTCACTTTCTCCCCTTAAAGGGACTGACATGTTTGTTATCTCACTTCAGTTGTATGTGTGTGTGCTTAGTTGCTCAGTCGTGTCCAACTTTTTGCGACCTCATGGACTGTAGCCCTCCAGACTTCTTTGTTCATGGGATTTTCAGGCAACAATACTGGAGTGGTTGCCATTTCCTTCTCCAGGGGATCTTCCTGACCCAGGGATCGAACCCTGGTCTCTTGCATTGCAGGTGAATTCTTTACCATCTGAGCCACCAGAGAAGTCCTCTCACTTCAGTTAGGAAACTCCTTAACCATCCACGATTACCTAAAATACTTAAAATAGCAATCTGTGCCCCAGCCACTCACTGTCCCTTGAGACTGTTTTACTTTCTCCATTTATCATCTGCCATTTCACTAGGTGTCTGTTGCGTCTCTATTATTTGTCTCCTACATTTGAGTGTCATCTCTAGGAGAGCAGGGGCTGTGTTTATTTTACATATCCATGTATCCATAGCAATTAGAATAATGCTTGTCCCGTAGCAGCCGTCGCGTTAAGTGTTTGTTGAGTGAGTGACTGATCTAATGACTATGGGGAGCCTACTCTTTAGTTAGAAACTGTGTATAGAAGATACAGATGTTCTTTGTTTCCAACAATCTCAGGCTAGTTGGGAGGAGAAAGGAATGGCTCCATAAACAGGTCATTTTAATATAATAGAGTACCTGGAATGACAAGGAATAAGGTGGAAGCACAAAAGATTGGTGGGTTCAAAGATTCTGAAGGTGCCACCTGTGTTGAGTCTTCAAGAAGGAATTCTAGAAATTGATGGCCACTGTAAAGTACAATAATGATCTGTGTAGAAGAAAAAGCAAAGGACTAGTTTTGGCTAAGGCACAGTGTTCCGGGATGATAGGAAGGTATGTGAAGAAGGGAAACGGTGTTTGAGTTGAGATGATAGCCATATGTAGAACTTTTTTTTTACAAAAATAAAACATTCAAATACCAGTCTACTTGAATCATTGGGAGGATTGAAGGATTATGTTTATTCTAAAGTAACAGGAGGAGGGTTTGGGATGAGGACATTACTTAAAATTACAAGCTTATGTGTCTGAAAAAATTGCCATCTTGCATTTTCAGTCACCAACTGGAAAAAAATGTCAGGCTTGTCAAATATGCCTAAATATGTATGTGTGTAAATGCAGTGTTTTAATCAATGAGTGGTAAATGACTGAATGTTGACATGAGTTTTATAAGTGTAAACAGATGTTAATTCATTATGTTTTATGACAAAACCTCTAGTTGCTATGGGTGATGAATCATAATGTTATTCAGGAGGAAGAGCATTTTATGTACAGTAATCCTGATTTTCAGTCGTTATTGACTTCTGCAAAGGATGTACTCTCCTTTGAATATGGAATCCTTTTCTTGGGAGGTTCGTGTTCAGTGTCCAAATGCCTGGGCAGTCAGCTGGAGATCTGAAAAGAATATACTCAATTACACTGAGAACATTGTAAGCCCTATTGATGGTTTGACTCAATTTTACAAAAAGCAGTAGAGGCATAAGTTAGAATGTATACTAATCTTTTCCCTTCAGTCCACCTCAACAGTCAAACATTAGAAAGTACCTGAAGGGAGGGAAGGTTTGGCTGGTTTGTACCAGGTGTGTGTGTTAGTCACTTAGTCGTGTCCGACTCTTTGCAGCCGCGTGGACTGTAGCCCAACAGGCTCCTCTGTCCATGGGATTCTCCAGGCAGGAATACTGTAGTGGGTTGCCATTCCCTTGTCCACGGAATCTTCCTGACCCAGATATCGAACCCCGATCTCCTGAGTTGTAGACGAATTCTTTACCGTCTGAGCCACCAGAGAAGCCACAGTTTGTACCATGGACTTTTACTTTTGGGGAACACAGACAGGCATCCTCCTAGGTTGTCTACTGGAGACCTAGATGGCCACTGGATGAGTCCATTTCCACTTCTGTCATCTATATTTTCGTGAAGCGTGGGCTACTAAGGGCTTTTGAATATTTCCTTAGGACTTGCTAATTTTTAAGCTGTTGCTTTGATTGCTTTCAGAGGACAGATTCTTGTCTCATACACGCTGCCTCACGTTCTCTCCAGTGTTGCTGCTGCTTCTCTCTCTGTTTAGAATTGCGTTGGCCATTGTTAATAGCAGAGGCTTAAGCGTAATTTATATGTGTGAATAGCATTTTGAATAAAAACAAGGATATTAAAAATGGCAGAATCCCACCCATGGTCAGAGAAATGTATTAAAGAAAACGTTACTGAAGTATAAAGTTGTTAGGACATAAATCATAAAATGAACGCACTTAAGGCAATGGCACCCCACTCCAGTACTCTTGCCTGGAAAATCCCATGGACGGAGGAGCCTGGTAGGCTGCAGTCCATGGGGTCGCTAAGAGTCGGATATGACTGAGCAACTTTACTTTCACTTTTCACTTTTCATGCATTGGAGAAGGAAATGGCAATCCACTCCAGTGTTCTTGCCTGGAGAATCCCAGGGACGGGGGAGCCTGGTGGTGCCGTCTATGGGGTCACAGAGTCGGACATGACTGAAGTGACTTAGCAGTAGCAGCAGCTGTTTAAGATTACTTGATACGGGTGAGTCCTTGCTATGTGGTTACTCATTACCTGAAACATGGATATAAGGAAGGAGGAAATGTGAAAATGTCTCTGGGTGTTTCTTGGGCATCTGTCCTAAAACAAATAGAAAATGGTGTATAATGCTTTGTACATTTTCTTCCTTTTCAGAGTGTAATACGATTGTCATTATAATAGTATCCTATCTGTGGTTGTATCTCACAGGCATAGATCAAGTAGCATAAATGTATCTTCAGATTTGAAAATTTGTCATTTTAAAGATTGCTTCCTTGCTGTTTGCATATATCTGGCATTGACCTTGAACAGAAAATTTTGGCTGAAAATACAGAGGTTGAGTTTGAATAAATTTGGCTGGGGATCTGTTAGTTGTAAGCTTTCCTTCTCTTGGCCTCTCCTCACCTGTCTTGCTGTTGCTTTCATTTTTCCTTCTTTTTAGGCACCCTGGTTGTGTATTGTTTCACTCGCTTCATTCTTCACCACGTGTTCAAATCCTACTCATCTTTCAGGACGCATCCAGAGTACACCTGCATTTTGAAGCCGTTTCCCAAAAGCCCACTGGTGGTTCTAACATGTATTTTCCATAGCATGCATTATGTCAGAGTTGTATGGACTTTATTGTATACTGTCTTATATATTTCATTAATTGTTTCCGATTTAAGTATTGGACAAGAGGGAGCATCTTTTGAGCAGGGACTAAACAGTTATAATTATTTTCTTGTCTCAAGATCATGGGTCTTAAAATCTGTCCAATATGTGTGTTTATCTTTTGTATGGTATACATTATGAAACATCCACAAGAACAAGAACCTTAAAAATATGATAAAGACCTATAAATAGAAATTCTAATATTTTATATCCATATTCCATTGGCTTATCTTAGGCATGTCCTGGGATGCCCACATCTCACTTTGGAGACCTAGAGTTAGGGATACATTAGAGACACAGGAAGTATTTATTTTTAGCTTTCAGCTGTTTTCTGCTGGTTGTTAATGAATTTTCTACCTGTCCAAAATAAAACTCAAGGCAATAGTGTATGTTTTATATCTAGTTAGGGAATTTCAGTGGAGAAGGTGATGGCACCTCACCCCAGTACTCTTGCCTAGAAAATCCCATGGACGGAGGAGCCTGGTAGGCTGCAGTCCATGGGGTCACGAAGAGTCAGGCATGACTGAGCGACTTCACTTTCACTTTTCACTTTCATGCATTGGAGAAGGACCTGGCAACCCACTCCAGTGTTCTTGCCTGGAGAATCCCAGGGACAGGAGAGCCTGGTGGGCTGCCGTCTATGGGGTCGCACAGAGTTGGACACGACTGAAGCGACTTAGCAGTAGCAGCAGCAGGGAATTTCAGGGATGTATTAGAATAAGATAGGTTATGCTTGGACAACAAGCCTTCACACCTTAAGACCTAACAGAGTGCAAGTTTGCTTGTCAGTGGTACCAGAGTCTGATGGGGAGTCAGATGGCTGTCCTCAGAGGCTGTCCTCTGAGTGGTGACTCATATTCAGGCTGTAGTTGTAGCAACTGGAAGACATGGCTTTTAAGTTTGCTGTTGGAGGTAGCGAGAGAGCATGGTCAACCCTTTGCTCATTGGTTGATGTGTGGTCACATAGGCCCAGCCTCCTGCAAAGGAAGCTGGGAAATACACCCAGGAAGTAGAAGATAGAATGGGATTTAGTCAATATGTGTCATGGCCTCCTATTTGCTAGGATAATCTGTTCATTTCACTAGGGTTATTGCTGTTTAATAATTCAACTCATGGTTTACCAAGTAAAGCAAGTTTCTGCATGAATTTAAACATGAATTCAGTAGTATAATTTAGAAAGAAAATAAGTCCTCTTAAAGTACTGTCAAATATTTCCCTTGTAATGATTATAATCACTGTGGATTTTCACATTTCCATTTGAATCTTATTTGAATGCATTTTAAACTACAAAAGTAAAGCTGTTCACTCAATTTTCATGTTTCTGTTGTTATTTCTTTCCTTTTTTCCCACTCAGCAGAGACTAGTGGTTTATTCGTTTACTATGAACAAAGTTTATAATAGTGTCCAATTTCATTGCAGTTGTTTACAGAAGTAGTTAATATATGAATATTTGAAGATGTGTGTAAATGCTTTGATGGTTTATGCCAGTAGATATGTCTTTGGTCCAATTCCCATATTATCGATTTTCTTGGAACAAATGTATTTATTGAGAATTTTAGAAAATTAAATGCTGATCTCATCTGTGTTAATTCACATATTCCCCTATTGAGAATTGTGGCAAAATGGTCTGACCAGCTTTGAAACTTAAGCCAGTGTAGTGTTAATTTTTTTGGATTCAACTCTTCTGAGAATGAATGAATAAAAATTAGTTTCCTTTACATTGTGGAATTTAAGTTGTGTTTAAGGACAACTTTAGTGAAATTCTTTTTCCAAATATGAGTGTAGTCAAAGGTGTAAGGTGAAGAAATATTAAAATTTTAAGATGGATGCAGAAGAATTTTAATACTACTTCTGACCAGTAAATTTTAATTTTAAAGCAATCATATTAATTTTCATGGTGGGAAAACTGAAAACCATAAATAAATAAATAATGTCACTCCCAATAAGTAATGTCACTCTGTAGTTTCATCATATAATATAGATAATATATTACTTTTTAAATTTTATTTCTAGTTTGTAACAGTCATTCTCTTGTTAACTTTGGTCATGATTAAGTACTTTGCAAAAATGCTATGGTGTATCCTTTACATACTTTTCTTGGGTCTTCTTATCTGGAAAAATACAGTTGTTTTTGGTAAACAGTTTTATTGGATATAAAGATCTTAAGCATGGCCTTTACTAGCATGGAAGATGAGTGCAATTGTTCGATGGCTAGCACATTCTTTAGTGCTGCCTTTCCTGGGAATTGGGATGAAGATTGACCTTTTCCAGTTCTGTGGTCACTGCTGAGTCTGCAGATTTGCTGACATATTGAATGCAGCTCCTTGATGGCATCATCCATTAACGTTTTGAATCGCTCTACTGGAATTCCATCACATCCACTAGCTTTATTAACAGCAGTGCTTCCTAAGTCCCACTTGACTTTGCTGTACAGGATATCTGGCCCTGGGTGGCTGAGCACACCATTGAAGTAATCCGGTTCATTTGGATCTTTTTTGTACAGTTTTTTCGTGTATTCTTTCAATCTCGATCTCTTCAGTGTCTACTGTACCCATAGATATGATTAAAAATCATTGTCAATCAACTCTTTGCAAACATAAAATAGAACATTAAAATATCATTAGTTAAATTAAAATAGAATTCTGTTTAACTGTTAACCTAGATGCACACTTGCATACTGAGGGTTTTGTGCTCACTCTTCTCTCTGCTTGGAATGCCGCAGCCCCTGCAGTGTGTGTGTATCTCTCTCTCTCTACAAGTCCTCCTCCCTCACCTTCCTTGAGTCTTTGCTCACATGCTACCTTCTTAATGGGTCCTTCCATTGTTATCCTTTCTAACAGTTTCATCCTGGTCTCCTTTTCTGTTCTGCCCCAGCATTCGCCATCCTTCTTGCTTGCTTTGTTTCTCTCTTTTACCAACTTCTGGTACATTATACTTTACTTAGTTTCATTATTGCCTGCCTTCACCTTCACATCACCCAGAGAAGCTTGGGTCCATGTTCATTGCTATATTCTCAGTGGCTGGCACATATTAAACAGTCTGTAATATCAGTTAATTAGGTTAAATAAACCTTTAATCACATGTTCAGAAATTTCTGATGTTCTAGGAATTCATATCAAAAGATGAAGCTAGACTGTAAGGACTCTGCTTGGATATCTCAGTTTGCTATTTAGTAACTGATCCAACCAGTCCATTCTGAAGGAGATCAGCCCTGGGATTTCTTTGGAAGGAATGATGCTAAAGCTGAAACTCCAGTATTCTGGCCACCTCATGTGAAGAGTTGACTCATTGGAAAAGACTCTGATTCTGGGAGGGATTGGGGACAGGAGGAGAAGGGGACGACAGAGGATGAGATGGCTGGATGGCATCACTGACTCGATGGACGTGAATCTGAGTGAACTCTGGGAGTTGGTGATGGACAGGGAGGCCTGGCGTGCTGCGATTCATGGGGTCGCAAAGAGTCGGACACGACTGAGTGACTGATCTGATCTGATCTGAGCTAAAAAAAGAAAAAAGAGGGAAAATTTTCAAATGGTATAGTTTTAAAATTTAGGAGCCACCTTCTTTGGGACTCACACCAGGGAAGAGAAAACAGTAAAATTATTCAAGTATGAGATATGAATATAATAATGATAATATTATGTTTAAATGTTCACAGATGAACTTGTGCTGTCAGTAGACTTATTGTTGGTCGTTTTGAGTTGTGAATGCTAACAAAGAATTTGTGAATGGGAAATAATTTAATTCTAAGGTTCCTTTCAACTCTGAAATCCTATGAGTATATGATCTTCCTATTTAAGAAATGTGGAATGTATTTTAGGAAAACTTTCATTAGAAAAAAAATTTTTTTAATGTTACTGATTTTTTAAAATGTTAGTTGGTTCAGTTGTTTAGAATAACTAGGTAATAGGTTGTATATGTGCGTCCCTGGTAGCTTATCTGGTAAAGAATCTGCCTGCAAAGCAGGAGACCCTGGTTTGATTCCCGGGTTGGGAAGATCCTCTTGAGAAGGGATAAGCTACCCACTGCAGTATTCTTGGGCTTCCCTGGTAGCTCAGATGGTAAAGAATCCACCTGCAGTGTGGGAGACCTGGGTTCCATCCCTGGACCGGGAAAAATCCCCTGGAGGAGGGCATGGCAACCCACTCCATTTTTCTTGCTTGGAGAACCCCCATGGACAGAGGAGCCTGGCAAGCTACAGTCCATGGGGTCGCAAAGAGTCCGACACAACTGAGTGACTAAGCACAGCACAGGGTGTATATGGGACCATTTGATTCTTCAGTTTCTGAGGTCACAGTCTAAGTTAGGGAAGTTGAAGATTAGTTAACATATCTAGATTTAAAGTCTAGTTTTGCCCTTTTCTGACTTCATTGTCAGTTGGGCACTTGTGACAGACTTTTCTGTATCGGGGTGGAGATGTACCTGCAAGGTCTTGTTTACGTGGAAAAGAAGGCAGATCTCCAATTCTCTTTATAGAGATAACTTTCAAGAAGTGAGTCTTATTAACTCTCTTTGAGTTACTGGTGACCAGAATTTGTTTATTATACTCTGGAAATCTTAGTGAATGGAATAGTACATTTTCACAAGCACACACCTAATTTTTCAGCGTCTCCATAAAAGCATGTAAGGAAAGAGTCCTCTTGGAATTGGCAAGAAAGAAGAATATTGGAGTTTTTCAGAAGAGATGGGATGTTTTGAGGTGTTTGGGTGATGGGTTAGAGGAAAGCATAGAATTAGGAATGAACAGATATAGAATCCATGTCAACAGTCACCCATTCAGAGTTTCTCTTTACATAACATGAGGTGGGGCAATAGTCTTGAGGTTTCTCTTAACTCAGTGTTGCTATGATTTTTAAACTGTAGTCTTTTACTTCTGATAAACCTATGTCTATCTGCTTGCACACTGAAGGTTTTTCTAGATTTGTGAATTTAGAATGTTACAGTTTTAAGTGAATGAATGAAAAATTTCTGGGAAATTGCCATTCTTAGCTATACTTTAAGTGAGCTCATATATTTTAAGGGAGGTCTGTCTATCTACCTACTTGTCTATCCTCCCCGCTCCAAAAAAAAAAAAAAAACAGAAGAACTTTACAGGTATCCATGCATTTTAGTCACAGCAGTGCCAGTATTTGGTCTTTTATCTAATTTTTTTATTGGAATATGGTTGCTTTATAGTTTTTAGTTCTGCTGTACAATGAGGTGAATTAGCTTTATATATACATTTAAAGATATGTGAAGAGTATGGATGGGAACTAACTGTTTTATCTCCTTACATTGAAAGGTGATTGAAAGCAGCTTACTGTTTTACAGTTAATATTTTAAAATGATAGCTTTCGTAAAGCCAGAGCAGGTTGGATTTTTTTTTTTTTTTTTTTTGAGCATAAGCCACCTGTTCTCCTTGCTTGGCCCTGTAATAAACCTTTCCTTTGCTTTAAAAAAATAGAAAAAAAGCAAAGGAAATAGAAATAATGAGACCAAAGCAAAAGTTAATACCATGGTGTCCTCTATGGTTATTGAACTTGGATTTTTCATTTCCTGGTGGTCAAAACAAAAAGGGGAATATGATCAGTTACAAAATTCTTTTTGCACACAAGATCAAAGTACTTGAGTTGCTCAAGAGAAAAGTTTTCCTTACCAGTTAGTTTTAAAAGAGATTTTGAAGTCTTACGGGACTTTCAAAGTGAAGGAGAGCATCTTGAGCAACACCTCCCAAAATTTCTCTGCAGAAAATAAAGTAGTGAATTTAATATGGCTGCTT
The DNA here is from genome assembly GCF_029378745.1 of Bos indicus. Taxonomy (NCBI): domain Eukaryota; kingdom Metazoa; phylum Chordata; class Mammalia; order Artiodactyla; family Bovidae; genus Bos; species Bos indicus. The sequence continues at coordinate 79,784,689 of NC_091761.1, forward strand.
TTTCTGTCACTTCACTAAGTGGAAGCAGAGGATATAACACCAAAGCACAGTTTTGCAAAAGCAAGTCTGTAAGACACTGAAGTCAGCGATTGGTTATCCTTGGCTGCTCCACAGGACCCCCACAGAATTCCATTACATCTGTGGAGGGTGGGGAAAGGGTAGCGAGCATCAGCTCCCCAGGTGATTCTAATGTGTGTCCAAGGTTGAGAACCACCAGTACAGGTACCTAGGTTATTGATGGTTAGGCTTGATTCATAAATACAAGGAACAGATAGATTGCAGTTTCTCCCTCAGGACAGTTTTGTATGTTCCTTTATTTGTTTTCAGTTTTTTCATAACTGGGCTTTGAATTAATGGTGATCTACTGACAGAGATGATATTCTTTGGAAAGAGCCCAGAATACATGTGCCCTGTTGTCAGGAAAAGATAGAGCCTTAATTTGGAAATAAGGTTGTCATTATTTTATGAAAATTGAGGAAGCAAAGCAAGGCTCATTTAAATAGGTGGCTGCTTCCTCTCTGTAGAGTTGTGGGCTACAGACATGACAAATAGAAGATTCTCTGGATTGGAACTAGTTTATAGTTATGCTTAAGCAACCATAAAGGGTATAGGAATGGTCCCAGTCTTTGGGTCTGGGGAGTTACTGCAGAGATTGATATTTCCTCAGTTAGTAGGTATTTGAAGTACACGTATCTGGAGAGAGCAGTCGTGTGTGTGTATGTTTAACCTTAAACAGTAAGTTTAGGGACCACAGGTCTCAATGGCAAAAAAGACACATGAAAAAGGGACAGAGGGTTGTGACTATAGCTTTTTTAAGTAGTCTTGTAACCAGTTTAAGTTTCAAAGATTTGATGTGTGGAGTCTTTGAAGATTTATTGGTTTATTCATCTGACAAAAATTTTGAGTGCCCCACCTCTGCCTGTCCCAGTGCTTTTCTTGGTGTAGAAACCCTGCTCTGAAGAACATAAATTCCAGAACAGTGAAACTCCATTCCTTCTTCCAGTGGAGTCTTTTGCTGGGGGAGCTGAAGGGGACTGTGCTGGGTGACTCTGAACAGAGTCAGGGCTGTGGAGGGAGAGCCTTGAACTTGATGGTTTGGATGGTAAGGATAAGCTCATTTTCATCTACATGTCCTCTGATGCTGGGTGCGTGGTTCCTGGTGGGTTGTACCCTCTTGATAGATATTGGCTGTAGAATCTGAGAAGCACATTATGATAATCATGATGATTTGCTCAAGGGGGTCCTTGCAGAGGGACTATACTTATTCTGGAGAGGAGCGGGACTATCAGTTGAGGGCTCTGAGAAGCAGTAGGAGCAGGATCTCTTCATCAGGCAGTTCTGGAAATGATTCTGGTTGCTTTTGCCTCTTAGTTCAAGAACTGCAATAACAAGGTCTTAGAGTGTTACCAGGGCAAATATAATCATGCTTTGTCTTTCTAAAGCAGAGGATTTTAGATGACCATTTGCATGTGTCTTTAAACAGAATCTATATGGATTAACATTAGGGAGAATTGCTAGATAGTAAGAAACTTAAATGAAAAATTTCAACTAGAAAATATAGTGTAGAGTCCCAGTTCTCTTCAACTTTCTTTTCTAAGTATTTTAAATCCATAAGTCTCTTTCTTTGTAAAGATGTGAATGTGCAGTCACATATACATACCTGAATAACATTTCTTTTAATTTCTCCCTAACTTAGTTACAAATAGTTGGTAAACTTGGAGTTTGGAAATGCCATACAGTGATTCTGTCAATTTCTTACATGGCTAGGAGAGAAGACTATGTTAGGATTCATCTCACAAATTTATTCTGACCATACACCGTGTATCATCCGCTTGAGATGATGAATCATAATTTCTGCTCTCAAGGGAGAAAAGCAAAAAAAGTTCTCCAGAAATTTAAACCACATACAATAGATATACAGATGGGATTTTTGTAGGTTTGTAGGCAACGCTGTCTTTGAACAATGGGAATCACTGAGGATTTCCAGAAGAGAGTGTTTGGCAGGGACAGTGGGGGCAGAAGAGGAACTGACAGGGAGATAAAACAGGAGACATAACTGATCTTGCTCCTGGGAGGGGCTTGGCTTCTTTAGCACACCAGTGAGAAATAAAGCCCTTAGAGACTGGCTTCTGGGTGGGTGACCTGCCTGATTTTGACCCCTTGGGCCAGAAACCAGTAGGGATGTACATGAAGGACGTTTTTAAGTGCTTCATGTTTTAGTCACTAAGTGGTGTGACTCTTTGCGACCCCATGGACTGTGGCCCACCAGTTTCTCTGTCCATGGAATTTCCCAGGCAAGCATACTGGAGTGGGTTGTCATTTCCTACTCCAGGAGATCTTCCTGAGTCTTAAGCTTATATTCTGTAATAAAAACAAACATACCCTGACACTCTGCATAGCTTTTAGGGACCCAGTATTTGTATCCAGAGCACCTGGGGCATGGTCTCATCTCATCAGAATCTTTTGTCCCTTTGCCGCTCATCTGGGAGGATTTCTGCTGTCTTCCAGGACTTTATTCTTAGTATTTCAAAGTTTAGTTTTTTAGGATGAAATCTTTATCAGAAGACTTTTTGTCCTTCAGTCATATGGTAATGATACTAACTGCCCGCTTGCAGATCCGAGTCTTTCTCTCAAATATCCATGTCATCTGTGAATGTGGCATTTCAAGGCAGTCATTTCCTTGTGGCCACTTTGCAGACACTGTGACCTAGCTTTAGAATCTTGAAAGCAGATGTGGCATGCCCTGTGTTTTAAGTCCATTCTGGAGCTGTGCTTTCTGTGTGCTGCAGTGATAACGAGAGTTGTTTCAGACCCCTTTCTGAGTGTTAGGGCACTTTGTGGGTATCAGCATTAAATCTTCCTCCAGCAGTAGCTCAAAGCATTGTTGCTTCGTCATCCCCTGCCTCAAGTGGGGGCCAGAGAAGCTTGTGGAGGAGGGAGTGACCTGCTCGCGTTTTAGAAGGAGGAGGGTTGTGGGGAAGCCAGCCTACAGACAGAGTGGCATATGGTATTTTTGGTTTACCCATTCTTACGTGGCCACTTTGAAGCCATTTTTGAAAGGCAGATATTTTAGCATAAAACACACACACACATAAAAGTTAACCGAATACTGTACAGAGCAGACTTTCTGGCATCTTACGAGCCTGCCTTATGTTATTGTTGAAACCCCTTCCTTGTGAAGGGGAGCAGAGGTAGAGTAAGGAGGGAGTGGGTGTGAAATCTGTCTGGGAGCCACATCCAAGCAAAGGGTAGTCATCCTTGGTCAGCTTCTCAGAGAGGGCTGTCAGTCACCCCAAGCCCAGAGCCTACTCATTCTCTGAGGGGGCTTCTATCTCATTGGTCTGTTTCGTAATCCTCTGATTTCCTCCCTTTATCTTAAGTTTCTTTTTAAAATTGAGACATGGATTTGGCCATGTAATTTTTTTTTCCCCATTTGGAAATTCAGAAGAAAGGTTTCTGCATTTTGTCTTTGTCCTAAATTTGTAAACCTTACTGGAATAGGTACATATTAAACTCTGGTGGATTGTGGGCCAGCAGAGCCCCTTAATATCACTCCAGTTCAGTCCAAACCACTGTGAAATCCTCATCATGTGTTCAGTACTTGTGTCTGGTGCCTAAGCAAAATAAATGCATTATACTTAAAATCGCTGTGCTCCACAGGATCATAGTTTTGGAAGATAGGAACGATACAACCTAGCTTTGAGAAGCTTTGTCACAGAAACATGTAAAATCAAGAAGTTAAACCTGGATGCAGTGAGATCAGAGGAGAAAGTCATGTCAATGAAAAATGGCCTCAGTTTTTGACAGTGTTGTATCAAGATGGCTTGTGAAAAGTGTCTTATTTGGATATAGAAAACCCCTCTAAGAGTTACCAAAGCTCAGGCCAGAAATGAAGAAGTCATCTAAGGCAATAAAAAACTAGTGATGGAGAGGAGAGAAAGGGATAGATTTGAAGGGTATACGGAGTACCTTCATGAAATAATCAAATAAAATTTTAACTATCTTTTTTTCTCTAGTATTGGCTTCCCTCAAGCTTTAGGAAATGGATTTCTTGTTGTTTTTTAAGTAAGCCACATAGACCAAGTGACATGTCCTCAAATGACTGAATTATTGTCTCATTAGATAGTATGTGATTTCTCTAAACTGAGCAACCCGAGGGTGGGGATGACAGCATTTATATTCCTCTGCCTGGAACACTCCATGGCATGTAGAATGCTTACTGAATTAACGAGTACTAAATTCTCTTAAAATTATTTCCCAAGATATTTCTTCCTTTACAATGTCATGATATAAATTTAGCTAATTTCAGGACGTTTCATTATTATTATTATTTTGCCAATTCACTTTCTTTTCTTCACAGCAATATACGTAAGCTCGGGCAATTGCATTGTATGTACATGGTGATCTTTGTGTGTGTATGTGTGTGTACATGTATCTCTTGGTAACCAGGAATCTTAATCTTAATATTGGATAGGCCAAAAAGTTTGTTCAGGTTTTTTCTGTAAGATGTTATCGGAAAACCTGAATGAACTTTTTGGCCAACCCTATATTTGCTGATTTCACTGAATTGTGTATCCACTCTATGAAATGGTGGTGGATCTCTCTCTTCAGATGTGAGTCGATTTGTGAGCTTGATTCTGTAACATGCAATCTTAGCCCCATCTGGCCTTTCTGTCCTTTATTTAGATCCTGCGGCCTCTCTATAAGGGGCACCTTCTGCCAGGTCTGTTAGGCTAGAAAGCTAACAGCTTCTTCAAAGCTTTCACTGCTGCCCACTCCCTCTCCTCTGTGCTTTTTTTTAAAAATACAAAACAGATGTACTTGGGGTTCCTGTTCAGAGGCCATCTCTACTCACTGTGTTCCATGTTAACCGCAGCCAGATTTCTCTATACTTCTTCAGTATGGGGTACCATGCAGGGTGCTCAGCACAGCATCTTCCAGTGTGGATAGCTGTCCCTGTGTTTCTCTTCCTCTCTCTCTTACTGGAGGGAAGCTGAGACTCCACCTCACGTCATTGTATCCTGTGTATATACCTGGCAAAGGGGACTATCAAAGTTAGATGATGCAGAGTGTGTGACATTTGAATGTTGAAAAGTTAACTTTACTGAACAGTCTTAATTGTTTGGTTTGTGGATGTGGAGTGCTTTAAATCAGAATGTGTGTTTCAGTGTTTAACAAAGACACACAGAATGGCATACGAAGTGGCACATTTTTAGGCTTCTAGTCAGTAGGGAACACCTATCTCAAAACTCAGCATTTTGAGAACTTGAAGTCATTCTGTTTACTTTAATGAATAAAACATTAAGTTCTGAGGACAATTAGGAAGGCCATGGGAATAACCTCTTGGAATCCGTTCAGTTCAGTCACTCTGCTGCTGCTGCTGCTAAGTCGCTTCAGTCATGTCCGACTCCGTGCAGCCCCACAGATGGCAGCCCACCAGGCTCCCCTGTCCCTGGGATTCTCCAGGCAAGAACACTGGAGTGAGTTGCCATTTCCTTCTCCAGTGCATGCAAGTGAAAAGTGAAAGTGAAGTTGCTCAGTCATGTCCGACTCTGGCGACCCCATGGACTACAGCCCACCAGGCTCCTCCATCCATGGGATTTTCCAGGCAAGAGTACTGGAGTGGGGTGCCATTGCCTTCTCTGGTTCAGTCACTCAGTCATGTCCAACTCTTTGCAACCCTGTGGACCACAGCACGCCAGGCCTCCCTGTCCATCACCATCTCCCGGAGTTTACTCAAACTCATGTCCATTGAGTCAGTTGGATGAGATGCCATCCAACCATCTCATCCTCTGTTGTCCCCTTCTCTTCCTCCTTCAATCTTTCCCAACATCAGGGTCTTTTCCAGGTCTTTTGCAGTTCTTCACATCCGGTGGCCAAAGTATTATTAGAGTTTCAGCTTCAACATCAGTCTTTCAGGACTGATTTCCTTTAGGATTGACTGGTTGGATCTCCTTGCAGTCCAAGGAATTCTCAAGAGTCTTCTCCAACACCGCAGTTCAAAAGCATCAATTCTCTGGTGCTCAGCTTTCTTTAAAGTCCAACTCTCACATCCATACATGACTACTGGAAAAAACAAAGCTTTGACTAGATGGACTTTTGTTGGCAAAGTAATGTCTCTGCTTTTTATTATACCGTCTAGGTTGGCCACAGCTTTTCTTCCAAGGAGCAAGTGTCTTTTAATTTCATGGCTGCAATCACCATCTGCAGTGATTTTGGAGCCCAAAAAAATAAAGTCTGTCACTGTTTCCACTGTTTCTCCACCTGTTTGCCATGAAGTGATGGGACCAGATGCCATGACCTTAGTTTTCTGAATGTTGAGTTTTAAGCCAACTTTTCACTCTCTTTGACTTTCATCAAGAGGCTCTTTAGTTCTTCACTTTCTGCCATAAGGTGTCATCTGCATATCTGAGGTTATTAATATTTCTCCCAGCATTCTTGAGTCCAGCTTGTGCTTCTTCCAGCCCAGCATTTCTCATGATGTACTCTGCATAGAAGTTAAATAAGCAGGGTGACAATATACAGCCTTGATATACTCCTTTCCTGATTTGGAACTAGTCTGTTGTTCCATGTCCAGTTCTAACGGTTGCTTCCTGACCTGCATACAGATTTCTCAGGAGGCAGGTCAGGTAGTCTGGTGTTCTCATCTCTTTAAGAATTTTCCACAATGTGTTGTAATCCACACAGTCAAAGGCTTTGCTTTGGCATAGTCAATAAAGCAGAAGTAGATGTTTTTCTGAAACTCTCTTACTTTTTTGATGGTGCAACAGATGTTGGCAATTTGATCTCTGGTTCCTCTACCTTTTCTAAATCCAACTTGAACATCTGGAAGTTCATGGTTCATGTACTGTTGAAGCCTGACTTGGAGAATTTTGAGCATTACTTTACTAGCGTGTGAGATGAGTGCAATTGTGTGGTAGTTTGAACATTCATTGGCTTTGCCTTTCTTTGGGATTGGAATGAAAACTGACCTTTTCCAGTCCTGTGGCTACTGCTGAGTTTTCCAAATTTGCTAGCATATTGAATGCAACACTTTCACAGCATCAACTTTTAGGATTTGGAATAGCTCAACTGGAATTCCATCACCTCCACTAGCTTTGTTTGTAGTGATGCTTCCTAAGGCCCACTTGACTTCACATTCCAGGATGTCTGGCTCTAGGTGAGTGATCACACCATCGTGATTATTGGGGTCATGAAGATCTTTTTTGTATAGTTCTTCTGTGTATTCTTGCCACCTCTTCTTAATATCTTCTGCTTCTGTTAGGTCCATACCATTTCTGTCCTTAAGTGTGCCCATCTTTGCATGAAATGTTCCCTTGGTATCTCTAATTTTCTTGAAGAGATCTCTAGTCTTTCCCATTCTGTTGTTTTCCTCTATTTCTTTGCACTGATCACTGAGGAAGGCTTTCTTACCTCTTCTTGCTATTCTTTGGAACTCTGCATTCAAATGGGTATGTCTTTCCTTTTCTCCTTTGCCTTTTGCTTCACTTCTACTCATACCTATTTGTAAGTCCTCCTCAGACAACCATTTTGCCTTTTTGCATTTCTTTTTCTTAGGGATGGTCTTGATCACTGCCTCCTGTACAGTGTCACGAACTTCGGTCCATAGTTCTTCAGGTACTCTATCATATCTAATCCCTTGAATCTATTTTTTCACTTCCACTGTATAATCGTAAGGGATTTGATTTAGGTCATCCCTGAATGGTCTAGTGGTTTTCCCTACTTTCTTCAATTTAAGTCTGAATTTGGCAATCAGGAGTTCATGACCTGAGCCACAATCAGCTCCCAGTCGTGTTTTTGCTGACTGTATAGAGCTTCTCCATCTTTGGCTGCAAAGAGTATAATCAGTCTGATTTTGGTATTGACCATCTGGTGATGTCCACGTGTAGAGTCTTCTTTTGTGTTGTTGGAAGAGGGTGTTTGCTAGGACCAGTGCATTCTCTTGGCAAAACTCTATTAACCTTTGCCCTGCTTCATTCTGTACTCCAAGGCCAAATTTGCCCGTCACTCCAGGTTTCTTGACTTCCTACTTTTGCATTCCAATCCCCTAAATGAAAAGGACATGTTTTTTGGGTGTTAGTTCTAGAAGGTCTTGTAGGTCTTCACAGAACCATTCAACTTCGGCTTCTTTAGGATTACTGGTCAGGGCATAGACCTGGATTACTGTGATATTGAATGGTTTGCCTTGGAAATGAACAGAGATCATTCTGTCGTTTTTGAGATTGCATCCAAGTACTGCATTTCAGACTCTTGTTGACTATGGTGGCTACTCCATTTCTTCTAAGAGATTCTTGCCCACAGTAGTAGATATAATGGTCACCTGAGTTAAATTCACCCATTCCAGTCCATTTTAGTTCACTGATTCCTAGAATGTCAACGTTCACTCTTGCCATCTCCTGTTTGACCACTTCCAATTTGCCTTGATTCATGGACCTAACATTCCAGGTTCCTATGCAATATTGCTGTTTACAGCATCGGACTTTGCTTCTGTAACTGGTCACATCCACAACTGGGTGTTGTTTTTGCTTTGGCTCCGTCTCTTCATTCTTTCTGGAGTTACTTCTCCACTGATCTCCAGTAGTGTATTGGGCACCTACTGACCTGTTTTTTGCCTTTTCACACTGTTCATGGGGTTCTCAAGGCAAGAATACTGAAGTGATTTGCCATTCCCTTCTCCAGTGGACCACATTTTGTCTCTTGGAATAGGTATTTTTAACCTGAAGTTTGAGTTGCCTATAATAAAGTCATAAAAAACCATGATGTTGGTTGTTGGTGGTTTAGTAGCTCAGTCATGTCCTACTGTTTGCAGCCCATGGACTGCAATCCACCAGGCTCCTCTGTCCATTGGATTTCCCAGGCAAGAATACTGGAGTGGGTTGCCATTTCCTTCTGCAAGGAATATTTCCAACCCAGGGATCGAACCTGGGTCTCCTGCATTGCAGGCAGATTCTTTACCAGCTGAGCCACCAGGGAAGCCATAAGTTGGTTGAAATAAGCTATCTTGCTAAAAAGCTTGGAAACGATTGTGTTGGGAGTTTGTTTAAGTTATATTTACCCTAAGCAAAAAAGGCTATTTTTGTAAATAAATACCTGTGTCCTTACTTTTATGAGAGTTGGGAAATGAAAGGTTATTTGTTAGTATTCTTTTGTTAAAAGAGATGCTAAAAATACTTTGAGGGCTTATTGAATTTGCATTAAGAGCTCAGTTGTCTGGGTTTTTCCCTCTCAAATCAGGTGTGTTTTGTTAATTTCTGGATAGAGGAAATAACACAATTTCCTCTTGTTTTCTGTGTTCTTCCAGCCTCTGTCCTCGCATATAGATGTGACATACCTGTCTTCTGTGACATACTTTACTCAGTAGAAGTTGTGTTCCCCACCCCCTCTTTTTTCTTTTTAGGGAATTGATCATATGTTTCTTACCATCTCCCACACCTTTTTTTTTTTTTTTTTTTTTAATGAGGAAATCTGTTCAGATCTATTTACAAGTCAGTGGAAAACCAGGGAAGACAGGCTAGAATGCTTGCTTCTTGTGCTGTTTATTATTTTATCATATTCATTGAAAGGATATCCTGTGTAATGGTAGAAGTTAGATATAAAAAATATAGGCAATGTGGAGCTGTACACAGAACTCAGGATTCTGTGTAGAATGAACTTTGTATCGTTGTGTCGTTGTTTTCGATAGAATCTTTTTAAGAGTGGGAGTGGATTAGAAGGAGAAATAAGTGTGGTTCAACTGGAATTCTTCTAGTATGAATAGCATTATGCACCTTAATGTTCTTCTACACCTCTTTTTTGGGGGGGATTTAATGTCTTTCCTGTTTGATTTTAAGCTGTTAAAAGACAGATTCTCTTCATCTTTTCCCAGAACCCTCACAGTGAGTATGATGCCTCTCAGCTTGGAGGTGCCTGGGAACCTCACCCTTGTGGATGTTCTTGCTCTAACCTCCGCGTATTCTTCCATATTAGTTGTTAGGGGCCCTCATTCAAGATAGAAGAAACCAACCACACTTCATTAATTTGCGAGATAAGGCCCTTCAGCAGCAAAGACTGATAAAGTGGAGTCAGCCTCTGTGCTTTTAACTGCTTGCCAAGTCCAAGCAGGATGCTGGCCCTGTGAAGCTTTCCCCTGTGGCCTCTCATGCTCAGGACACCATTTGCAGAAGGAAGTCCTCAACAGCACAAGGGATTACTGCTAAGTTCCAAAGAGCAGCTTCTAGGGCCTGAAGGCAGATGTTTCCTCCTCAAGGCCTTCATATCTTAAGTCCAGTCCTTTTCCTTCCTGACATAATTTAGTCTTTTTAAACCTCTTACCTACTTCCTAATGTCTGTCTTCAGTACCTGGCTGTTGCAATTCACCTTTGTAAATGAATCACCCCTTGGCTCAGTCCACCTTCACATCCCTCTCCAGGAGAAGGAAGGTGTTTGTTCTGTTGAGGGACACTTAGCCAGCTGACCCTGGGCTCAGTAGAACTGAGGAACTCCATCATAATTTTGACAGTGGTTGGGCCCATGGGGATGGGAAAATGTGAGCATGCCTCAGAGCTTCTTCCATCGCAAGAGGATTGTAAATAAAATTCCTAAAAATCTTGAACAACTACCCTTTAAGTGCTCTTTGCTGTTTGTTGTGGATTATATAGCATATCTAGCACGTGAACTGGAGAAGGAAATGGCAACCCACTCCAGTGTTCTTGCCTGGAGAATCCCAGGGACGGGGATTCCTGGTGGGCTGCTGTCTATGGGATCGCACAGAGTCAGACACGACTGAAGCGACTTAGCAGCAGCAGCACGTGAATGGGTGAATTAAAGAGCTTTGTTTGTAAATTCTAATACTAAAGGAGAAGAATGTCTTGTGTAATTACACAGGGATTTCTGTTAGTCCTTAGAACGTTACAATACCTATGAACCATTTTATTCACACAAAACGTTCTAATGCTATGGTTTTTGTCCCTTTAGTGGTTATGCTTGACTGTCCAGAAAATATTTTTGAGTGACTCATTAAAAAATAATGAGAGACCTAGTGTACATTGAGGTTGACTCAGTCTATGAAAATTTGCAAAAATACTCTGTAGTCTGTTTTTTGAAAGCCAGTGTAATTCTAGAGACGAAGAAGAACCTTTTTGTGTCCATTTGTTATGTCTTATTTTAAAACCTGACTTTTGAGCCTTATTTGATGTCTTAACTGTGTCACTTCAGAACAGATGTCATTTTAAAATGATTCATCCCTGATGAGATTTCTGTTTTGTACCTAATAGAAACAAGCCTTTTAGGATATAAGAATGCATATGAACTTTAAAAAGTAAGTATTGATAAATATTTTTTTAAAAATGATTGAAGTTAATGAAGTTTCACCTTTAATCTGCCATATGTCATGCCATGACATAACAGCCTTCTTTTCATTGAGTTGCCAACTAGGGAAATCTTTGAGTTTAGGTGAATAAAGACAGTGAAATGTACTTCTCTCTCTCTCTTTTTCTGACCAGTTGTTTTGGCATGGTATCAGTTCAGTTCAGTCGCTCAGTTGTGTCCAACTCTTTGCAACCCCATGAATTGCAGCACGCCAGGCCTCCCTGTCCATCACCAGCTCCCGGAGTTCACTCAGACTCACGTCCATCGAGTCCGTGATGCCATCCAGCCAACTCATCCTCTGTCGTCCCCTTCTCCTCCTGCCCTAATCCCTCCGAGCATCAGAGTCTTTTCCAATGAGTCAGCTCTTCGCATGAGGTGGCCAAAGTACTGGAGTTTCAGCTTTAGCATCATTCCTTCCAAAGAAATCCCAGGGCTCATCTCCTTCAGAATGGACTGCTTGGATCTCCTTGCAGTCCAAGGGAATCTCAGGAGTCTTCTCCAACACCACAGTTCAAAAGCATCAATTCTTCGGCGCTCAGCCTTCTTCACAGTCCAACTCTCACATCCATACATGCCCAAAGGAAAAACCATAGCCTTGACTAGACGAACCTTTGTTGGCAAAGTAATGTCTCTGCTTTTCAATATGCTATCTAGGTTGGTCATAACTTTTCTTCCAAGGAGTAAGCGTCTTTTAATTTCATGCCTGCAGTCACCATCTGCAGTGATTTTTGGAGCCCAAAAAAATAAAGTCTGACATTGGTTTCCACTGTTTCTCCATCTATTTCCCATGAAGTGATGAGACTGGATTCCATGATCTTCGTTTTCTGAATGTTGAGCTTTAAGCCAACTTTTTCACTCTCTACTTTCACTTTAAGCAAGAGGCTTCTTAGTTCCTCTTCACTTTCTGCCATGAGGGTGGTGTCCTCTGCATATCTGAGGTTATTGATATTTCTCCCGGCAATCTTGATTCCAGCTTGTGCTTCTTCCAGCCCAGCGTTTCTCATGATGTACTCTGCATATAAGTTAAATAAGCAGGGTGACAATATACAGCCTTGATGAACTCCTTTTCCTATTTGGAACCAGTCTGTTGTTCCATGTCCAGTTCTAACTGTTGCTTCCTGACCTGCATATAGGTTTCTCAAGAGGCAGGTCAGGTGGTCTGGTATTCCCATCTCTTTCAGAATTTTCCACAGTTGATTGTGATCCACACAGTCAAAGGCTTTGGCGTAATTAATAAAGCAGAAATAGATGTTTTTCTGGAACTCTCTTGCTTTTTCCATGATCCAGCGGATGTTGGCAATTTGATCTCTGGTTCCTCTGCCTTTTCTAAAACCAGCTTGAACCTCTGGAAGTTCACGGTTCACGTATTGCTGAAGCCTGGCTTGGAGAATTTTGAGCATTACTTTACTAGCGTGTGAGATGAGTGCAATTGTGCAGCAGTTTGAGCATTCTTTGGCATTGCCTTTCTTTGGGATTGGAATGAAAACTGACCTTTTCCAGTCCTGTGGCCACTGCTGAGTTTCCCAAATTTGCTGGCGTATTGAGTGCAGCACTTTCCCAGCATCATCTTTCAGGATTTGGAATAGCTCAACTGGAATTCCATCACCTCCACTAGCTTTGTTCATAGTGATGCTTTCTAAGGCCCACTTGACTTCACATTCCAGGATGTCTGGCTCTAGGTGAGTGATCACACCATCGTGATTATTGGGGTCGTGAAGATCTTTTTTGTATAGTTCTCTGTGTATTCTGCCATCTCTTCTTAATATTTTCTGCTTCTGTTAGGTCCATACCATTTCTGTCCTTAAGTGTGCCCATCTTTGCATGAAATGTTCCCTTGGTATCTCTAATTTTCTTGAAGAGATCTCTAGTCTTTCCCATTCTGTTGTTTTCCTCTATTAGTTTGCATTGATCACTGAGGAAGGCTTTCTTATCTCTTCTTGCTATTCTTTGGAACTCTGCATTCAGATGCTAATATCTTTCCTTTGCTCCTTTGCTTTTCACTTCTCTTCTTTTCACAGCTATTTGTAAGGCCTCCCCAGACAGCCATTCTGCTTTTTTGCATTTCTTTTCCATGGGGATGGTCTTGATCCCTGTCTCTTGTACAATGTCACAAACCTCATTCCATAGTTCATCAGGCACTCTGTCTATCAGATCTAGCCCCTTAAATCTATTTCTCACTTCCACTGTATAATCATAAGGGATTTGATTTAGGTCATACCTGAATATATATATATATATTTTTTTTGTTTGTTTTTTCCATCTTACTTCCTTTTAGCCTATCCATGTCTTCATATTTTAAGTTTGACTTCAATAGGAAGCAGCAAATTGGGTTTTGTTTTTATATCCATTTTAGCATACTCTGCCTTTTGATTGGAGTATTTTGTCCATTAACATTTAGTGTGATTATTGATGTGCTTGAATTTAGGTTTACCATTTAATAATATACTTTCTGTTTGTTCCCTGTTTTTCTTCTTGCCTTCTTTTATTATCTTTGGATAATTTGAATTTGTTTTTAGAATTCATTTTAATTCTTTTGTTATTTTATACCTCTGTGTTATTATTTTGTGATTGTTCATGGTATAATGTATATCCTAAAGTTTTCAAGATCCATACATAGTTAATGTTGTACTGCTTTATGTAAAATGCAGAAACCTTGCCATCATTTAGGTCCATTTATCATCCATTTCCCTCCAATTCTGTTCTTTTTTTCTTTCTCATAATCTTGCCTTTTTACTTCACAGTATATATATGTCCCCTTCACAAAGGGAATGGCAACCCACTCCAGTATTCTTGCCTGGAGAACCTTGCACAGAGGAGCCTGGCAGGCTGCAGTCCATAGGGTCGCAAAGAGTTGGACACGACGGAAATAATTTAGCACGCACGCATGCATACATATGCCCATTGCTGTTTATTTTGAAGAGAGGCTTACTTTTGTTCTGTCTTCTCTTGGATTGTTAGGAATGCTTACCAGTGTTGTGGCTATGTAGGAATAAATGTATTTTTGTAAATATGTTAATTTACTGTGCTTTTTTAGGCACACCTCGGAGATATTGTGGGTTCAGTTCCAGACTACCTTAGTAAAGTGACTATCTCAATAAAGCAAGTCACATGAATTTTTTTGGTTTCTTTGTATATATGATAGTTATGTATACCCTATACAATAGTCTCATAGTGAAGTATGTAATAGTATTAAATCTTAAAAAATGTACATACATTAAATAAACTATATGAAACAAAAAGTTATAACTGACATCAAAAATCACAGATCACATGTCACCTTAACAAACATGATAATAATGAAAAAGCTTGAGATATTGCGAGAATTATGAAAACATGGCATAGGACAAGAATGGAACAAAGCTTTCCAGGATAAAAAGTTATAGTTACTTGTAACAAGTATAAAAACTTATTTTCCCTGAAGTTTTTCTTTAAGATGTGGGATGAATGTGTCACAGAAGAGCATAACACTAATTTAACTCAGTGTTATTTTCCAAGCAAGTGAATGTTTCTGAGTTAAGAATATGAGGCAATCATAGGTGTACAGGTATCTGCAATGGTATTTTACAAGAAAGGCCAGCATTGTGCTTCTCCTTTGGAGAAGGCTGTGGCACCCCACTCCAGTACTCTTGCCTGGAAAATCCCATGGATGGAGGAGCCTGGAGGGCTGCAGTCCATGGGGTTGCTGAGGGTCAGACATGACTGAACAACTTCACTTTCACTTTCATGCATTGGAGGAGGAAATGGCAACCCACTCCAGTGTTCTTGCCTGGAAAATCCCAGGGATGGGAGAGCCTGGTCCTTAAAAGCCAGCAAATAAACAAACAGACCTCAAGGATACTGTGCAAAATACACCACACATAATTCCCTTTCTTTCTTTCCTTCTCTTGCATGTCCTTGCTGTGGACCTTGGTCCTTAATGGGATTTAATATGAAGTTAGAAATTGGTGGCACACTTATAGGTTAGGAGTTTTTTTAGAAAGCACTTTGTATTTTTGTTGTTGTTGCTTAATTTTAAAAGCATGTTGTTTTTAGAGGTGAATCAGAGCTAGAAAGTGGAGAAATACTTAAGTTTTGCAGGTCTCAATGTGGATGAGAATTTTGAGACAGAGCTGTTTTAAGAGGGTTAAATTCAGAAGCAGAATTTCCTTAGTGTAATTTGAAAGTATTCTAGGATTCAGGATTGAATGAAAGGAAGTACCATTTTGAGAGTTCTTGAAAAAAAAAGATAGAAACAGAAAGGTAGAAAGAGTCATCTAAGTCTAGGAAAGTTTCCTAAGACGAAATTTGTTCTGTGTAACACTTTGGCTAGAGGAGATGACAAACTAGAAGTTTTCAGAATGGATTAGACTGCTTTAGAGAATGGTTCCTCAAGCACCTCATTAGGAGAGCCAGAGGGACTGAGAAAAAGGGGTCTGCTTGGGAGAACATGGGTGGGCTTCCCTGGTGGCTCAGCTAGTAAAGAATCCACCTGCAATGCAGGAGATCCTGGTTCAATCCCTGGGTGGGGAAGATCTGCTGGAGAAGGGAACAGCTCCCCACTCCTGGAGAATTCCATGGACAGAGGAGCCTGGCGGGCTACAGTCCATGGGGTCACAAAGAGTCAGACGTGACTGAATGACCTTCACTTTAGGAGAACATAAGCTTTAGGTGGTGGTGGTGGGGGTATATTTGGTGTCACACCATCTTTTCTGCTCCCTGAAATAGGTGAAGGAAACGTAGAAAGAAAATGATAGGGTAAGGAGCTTGGAGTTTTGGGCAGGGACACCCTGATGCCCACGAAAGCAGGACCACAGCAGAGATTCCCATTCTGAACAGAAATAAAATGGTGAAAGAATATAAATACTGGCTAGATAATTTTGAACATGCAACTCAATCTTCTGCTCTGACAGAACATGATAGATGAGCCCCAAATCTAGCTTCCAAAACCTATAAACAATAGATACAACTGCTGGCAAATGTGCAGCAAACATGCTCGATGTTAATGGAAGGTTGACTCTCAATGAACAGCTGTTTAGCTGATCTGGAAATGAAGGGGGACTTGCATTCAAACGTCAGGCTGTCGCTATTCTTAGAGCTCAAGTAGAGGACAGAAGAAATAGATGAAGCCCTGCTCTTGATGTGGTGTGATGAAGACCATGTTTGCCCCTTAAGTTATCATCATTATAGTGCAGTAAACCATTCATTTTTGTGTATGGTAAATCACAATGCTGACATGCTTACAAAATAATGTGAAGCATATGGGTCACAACTGTTTTTAAGTAAAAACTGCTTTAAAGATTTATTTAGGTTCCTTAATTATAGAGTGGTTGGGAAGGCTGGCATGTGGTTTCAGTTTAGTTACAAATGTTGGCTGTGGTGATGGGTACGTGCTAACGTTGCCAGAGAGAGAGTAAGATTGAACATTGCCAGAGAGAAAGAGAGTATGGTTGGGAGGGGAGCTGGTGTCCTGGCCCCCCTGTGTTATTTTTTTAAGTGAAGTCAAGATCTTGTGTTTATACTAAGTAAGTCAGATGGCATTATGCTCTGCTTGAGGTGGATGTTGCTAGTATTCCGGGCCAGTTTTCCCGGTGTGTGAGTACTTTAATTGGTAAATTTTCATGGCAGTTTGAAATCATTGACTCTTCAGAAACCTGACAGAATAACCATCCCTTTTAGCCTTTAAACCCACTAGATGTATCAAGCCCAGGTTGGGGGACAGCAGTTAACGATTCTGTCTAGATAGACAAGAGGAAAGTAAGTGTTCTACCTGGGTGTTTTGATGGGAAATAAACCCATGTCAGAGTCATTTGGTGATCTTCTGAGCCTGTGTGTGTGTGTTTGTGTGTACACATGCATATATGTGTGCAGTCACAATCACATGTGGTTAATCATGTTAGAAGTAATTTTGCATCATTTGGGATCTAACGATGGTAGAATATATAAAGCTAACTTGCAGTACTAGGAACCTGGGGAAAGACCTGTGTTAATCCATGAAGAGGTCAGCAAATATATCAATATATGATTGGAAGAGTTCATTTGTATTTGGCGTAACATGCTTTCCTGCATTTCTTGCCAGTGGTGAAGATGACATTGGCTTTGCTGAACTATTGTCTTGAGGTGGGAGGGATGGGAGGGAGGAGGGGGCTAATAAGAAATCCAAGTAAAGCTTTCCTGCCCTGTCTGAAGGCAGTAGGAGATATGAGTTTCCTGCTTCATGGAGCTCAGTCCGTTAGGGGCTTTGTCAAAACTTGGAGAAGGTCCACTCATTTATTCATTCATATTTTGGTATAGACAATGTCTTATGTTTATAGCTCTGTGGAATGCACGAAAGTTAATTACACAGAAAGGCTGTGCCCCCAGAAGCTTACACTCTGGTAGGGGATAAGAAGATGTCTGCATAACTAATTATAATACAGAAAGACATTAGACATTTATTGAGGACTTAGTCACTTTTAAGGTGCTTTCATACAGTTTGATTTAATTTTCTGAGCTAAAGTACAGGGCTACATTTCTTTATTTTGTACCTGGAGAAATCAAAGTTCAGCCAAGGTGAGTGACTTGCTCCAGGTCCTGTAGGTGGTAAGTTGTGGGTCTGGGGCCCATAGAATCCTGTCCATCCTGGATGCCGTCTGCCTCCAGATTCACTGTTTTTTCCACTGTCCCAGGTTGCAGTGGGGCTTCCCAGGTGGCTCAGTGGTAAAGAATCTACCTGCTAATGCAGGAGACGAGGGTTCCATCCCTGGGTTGGGAAGATCCCCTGGAGAAGGAAATGGCTATCCACCCCAGTATTCTTGCCTGGGAATCCCCTGGACAGAGGAGCCTGGCAGGCTACCGTGCATAGGATCACAAAGAGTTGGACACGACTTTGTAATTAAACAACAACAACAACAGTATGTAATCACACAGAGGGTCTTACTTGCTTCTCACTTGGGAAATCAGGGAACGCTGGACAAGGATGAGGCCCCTGAGCATCCTTGGGGATGAGCAGGACACTGCTTATTCAGGGGATGGCTGAAGGGGTTTGAGGGTGAGGGAGGGAGGGCTGCTGGATGGAAAAAGATCAGTGTACATTGTTCACATAAGATTCAGCTCCTGGCAGATTGAAGGTGTTCAGTGCATTGTCAGTATTAATGGCTGCACACACTTTTCTGAAGAAAAGCCCAAGTCTGTGATTGAAAGGCTGAATTGACACCCTTCCAAGTGTCCCAGCCTTTCACCGGGCTCCTTGCCTTAGATGGATCTCTCTTAGTGTACTCTTGTGGCCCTGTGATCTGTCCAGAACACAGAGGTGGTGTGTGCCAGTGGTCAAGAGCAGGGCTCAGTTTGGACTCCACTGCGTCATACTGCCAGTGTGACCTTGACACGTTCTGTCTTCACTTTGTGCCATGATTTCATCATCTGAAAATAGGATTAGTAATAATATATTCTAGTTGAGCTATTTCAAATCCTAGAAGATGATGCTATGAAAGTGCTGCACTCAATATGCCAGCAAATTTGGGAAACTCAGCAGTGGCCACAGGACTGGAAAAGGTCAGTTTTCATTCCAATCCCAAAGAAAGGCAATGCCAAAGAATGCTCAAACTGCTGCACAATTGCACTCATCTCACACGCTAGTAAAGTAATGCTCAAAATTCTCCAAGCTAGGCTTCAGCAATACGTGAACCGTGAACTTCCAGAGGTTCAAGCTGGTTTTAGAAAAGGCAGAGGAACCAGAGACCAAATTGCCAACATCCGCTGGATCATGGAAAAAGCAAGAGAGTTCCAGAAAAACATCTATTTCTGCTTTATTGACTATGCCAAAGCCTTTGACTGTATGGATCACAATAAACTGGAAAATGCTGAAAGAGATGGGAATACCAGACCACCTGACCTGCCTCTTGAGAAACCTATATGCAGGTCAGGAAGCAACAGTTAGAACTGGACATGGAACAACAGACTGGTTCCAAATAGGAAAAGGAATACGTCAAGGCTGTATATTGTCACCCTGCTTATTTAACTTTTATGCAGAGTACATCATGAAAAACACTGGGCTGGAAGAAGAACAAGCTGGAATCAAGATTGCCAGGAGAAATATCAATAACCTCAGATATGCAGATGACACCACCCTTATGGCAGAAAGTGAAGAGGAACTCAAAAGCCTCTTGCTGAAAGTGAAAGTGGAGAGTGAAAAAGTTGGCTTAAAGCTCAACATTCAGAAAACGAAGATCATGGCATCTGTTCCCATCACTTCATGGCAGATAGATGGGGAAACAGTGGAAACAGTGTCAGACTTTATTTTTTGGGGCTCCAAAATCACTGCAGATGGTGATTGCAGCCATGAAATTAAAAGACGCTTACTCCTTGGAAGGAAAGTTATGACCAACCTAGACAGCATATTCAAAAGCAGAGACATTACTTTGCCAACAAAGGTCCAACCAGTCAAGGCTATGGTTTTTCCTTTGGGCATGTATGGATGTGAGAGTTGGACTGTGAAGAAAGCTGAGCACTGAAGAATTGATGCTTTTGAACTGTGGTGTTGGAGAAGACTCTTGAGAGTCCCTTGGACTGCAAGCAGATCCAAGCAGTCCATTCTGAAGGAGATCAGTCCTGGGATTTCTTTGGAAGGACTGATGCTAAAGCTGAAACTCCAATACTTTGGGCACCTCATGTGAAGAGTTGACTCATTGGAAAAGACTCTGATGCTGGAGGGATTGGGGGCAGTAGGAGAAGGGGACGACAGAGGATGAGATGGCTGGATGGCATCACCGACTCGATGGACGTGAGTTTGAGTAAACTCTGGGAGTTGGTGATGAACAGGGAGGCCTAGCGTGCTGCAGTTCATGGGGTCGCAAAGAGTTGAACACGACTGATCGACTGAACTGAACTAAACAGAATAATATATTCATAGTGGTTTCATTGTGAGACTTAGAATCCTTAAATGCGAAGGGCCTGGGGCCCATGCTGGTGCAGGGTAAATGTTGGTGTTTTAGCTCCAATTACTCTCTGGTTACTATCTGGTCCTGCCCCTCTTCTGCTTACAGTCCCCCTGGGTGGCTCCATTCTCCTGATCTGGAGTCTGCTCATCTCTCTGGGCTTCCTTGGTGGCTCAGATGGTAAAGTGTTTGCCTGCAAGTTGGGAGACCTGGATTCAATCCCTGGGTGAGAAAGATCCTCTGGAGAAGGAAATGGCAACCCACTCCAGTACTCTTGCCTGGAAAATTCCATGGACGGAAGAGCCTGGTTGGCTACAGTCCATGGGACATGACTGAGCAACTTCACTTCATCTCTCTAGTGCATTTCTCCTCAGGCCTTGCCTTTCAGCAGCATGCAACTGCTCATACCCCTTAGTCCACCTCTAGGATATCTTGGCCTTTGTTTTTGCCTCAAAGCCCTTTATCTTGCTCATTACTTCTTTAGGACTGTTTTTTCCCACCTCTTAAAATACTCCAACTCTAATCCTCACCCTACTGAGGGCCCTGTCTGGTTCTGCAATGTTTTGCATATATCTTTTCCCTTGCACTTATCTATTCTCTATTTGTATCTCTCCCCTACTTTTGGCTGAAAACTCATCAAAGAAGGGCTGAATCTTAATTATCTTTGCATTCCTAGCATTTTCTTCACATTAGGTAGACTCAAAATAAATGAATTAGAAGAGCAGCTTTACCTATTTTAAGACAGCATCATATTGTCAAAATTATTCTTCAGTTAGCTAGAGGGAGTCAGAATTTACCTTGTTAGTTGATTTTGCGGAGGGGAAGGTCGACATGAGAGCTTACTTGATAGGGGGCCCTTTGTCATCATGGAGCCCAAGACTGGGCAAGAACCATAGCAACCTACAGGACCACCTTCCACTGGTGGATCTCATAGTTTCAACCGTCTTGTTTGTGAAGGTGGTAGTTCTGTTTTTAGTTTTGTGATGGTAGTGTCAGCTATTTAGTATTTGATAACATTTTCTAACATTTGAAAAACTTTTTTCTCAGTGTTTTGAAACTCCAGTTTATCATCCTGGAAATAGCAACATTATCCAGTTGTGGACATGTGTTGTAAATTTTTTTCTTGGTTCTCTTAGTTGCCCAGATTTTAACAAAGTAAGCTGTAAATATAGTGTGTGGGTTAAATAAAGCATATCTTTATGGTGTACAGTACATCAATACCATTTTAGTTAATAGGGAATGCATAGGAGAAGATAACTTGGGCCACAAAGAATAAATAACTTTATTTATTTACTTGAAGAATTTGAAGAAAAACAATGTGATATTTCTGTTTTCTATCTGAAACATAACAGTGGCCCTTAAAGAGCCTGTTATATCTGGTAAACGAATAATAATGAGCTGAATTGTAAGGACTTTTTTTTTTTCCATTATCCCGTGCAGCTTTGCCCTGTCAGATGAAGCATACAGATCCCTAAGAGATCAAGATAAAGACCAGTGTATTCTGATTACTGGGGAAAGCGGAGCAGGAAAAACAGGTAAGGTCACCACCTGACAACTTACTTTCTCCTCTAAGAAGGTGAACCATGGACAGGATGGTGTCAGCAAAGTGGGCTCATTAGCATGAAGCTTACAGGACTTCTTTGCAGGAAGGCCAGTTGTTAGGATCCTGGAATGTTTTCCAGGAAGAACTTGCCTCATCTCTCATGTGAAGGAGCAGGCACCTATCAAAAGGGGTTCCAGCCAATGCGGGAGTCAATTCCTGGATTCTAGACCTCTAGTGTAGTTCCTGAGTACTTCAGGGTCTTTGACCTTTCCTCCAAGACACCAGAATCTGTAAAGTCTTACCTCTTCCCTAAGGAATAATTATTTGAGTTTAGGGAGACCACAACCACAAGCCTACCTCTGCTTAAATGTGAGGGAAGGCCCCAAGAAATGGTGGATTTCACTCCAGAGAAGCCTTCCTCTGGGTCTTCCCTGGTACCCCAGTGGCTAAGACTCTAAGCTTCCAACGCAGGAGGCCCAGGTTCGCTCCCTGGTCAGGGAACTTGATCCCACATGTCACAACTAAAGATCCCATATGGTGCAACTAAGACCCAGTGCAGCCAAATAAAAAATAATAATAGTAAATATTAAAAAACTATTTGAAAAAAAGATAAGTCTTCCTCTGAAGCCTGAAGAATTGAGATTTCTGTATGTATTTTTAGACAGGTTGGCAACCTCCCCATAAAACAACCCCTCAAATGGAGGGATTATGCTTTGTTTCTCGTGCTTTTAATAAAAACGATTTGTGTGATTGATGGTCTTGAGTGAGAATGTGCTTTTACAGATGGTGCCCAGCTACCTGGAAAAGGTTCAGAAGAGCTGTGCTGTCTGAGTCAGTCAAACTTGGACAGGTTAGGACTGCTTTTGTCAGTGGGTTTCTTTGATGGAACTGATGAGTCCATGAAAGAGGAGGATGATATTTTCATAACTGTTTCATCTCTAAGATGTTCTTGTTTTATAGATAAGACTCTTTTAATTGGTAATTTTTACTTGTTTGCCAGAGTGGGATTTAAATGTTTCCACTTTGCTTGGCTAATTAGTTATCAGATTAATAACTTTGATTTCCTGATGATCAAAAGAAGAAAATCCCCTGTGGATGTTTCAGTCGTCTGACTGCATCCATTCTGTTCATCAGCCCTTAGTTAGATCTGTGCCTTGAAATATCTATTTCTGTTTCTCCTGACCTGCTCTGAAGTATCTGTTTCTACTCCACTTTCATGAGGAGTGCCTCTTCTCTATTCCCTAGAGTAGCTGAAGAAAGAACGATTAGATCAGTGTGTCCAGCTCCCTTCCTAGAGCCTTTGAACACACAGTGCACTGTTTCTTTTGGTTGTGCGGGTTCTAGGTTCTGGGTGGACAGAAATGGAGGGGGAAGGTCCAGCGTGTGAGAATCTTAGGTAACAGAGAGCATAGTCTTATATAGACCATCTACTGTAGGGTCCTCCCAGCAACAGCAGAATCTGATAGAAGGCTCACCATTCTGTATGGTGGCCTATGGACTTTGTCACAGAGGTTTGGCTAACAAAGTTCTTCCTTACTTAGAGATGAATTCTGCCTCTATGTATTCCTCTTTACTCAGTAGTCTAGAACCTTACCAAATAAGTATACTTGCTCTTCTGCAGGACAGTCACTTAATTATTTGAAGTCATTTGTATTATCAGTTAAGAGAGTGTCACAATGAGTCTCAGATTATGTAGTTGCCTCCTAAACTGTATATGCCAGTCAGTTCCTCTTACCTGGTCTCCCAGCTTACACATCCAGTACCTGCTTGTCATGTCTAAGTGAGTCTCTAAGAGACATCTCAGACTAAGCATGCCCCAAACTGAACTCTTGATTTCATCCTCCTACCTAAACTTCCTGATCTCAACAAATGGGACCACCTGTCAACCTAGTTTCTCAAGCTAGAGATGTTAGAGTCACCCTTGATGTTTTCTTTTCCTGTATCGTCCACATAAATGCCATTTTCTATCAGCCCTACCTCTAAAATATATCTCATGCCAAGCTCTTTCCTCCTTTTCTTTGTGTCCACCTGGAGACTCTAGTTAGAGCAAGCCACCAATCTTTTTTTCCTTTGAGGGCTGTTTGTAGCAATATCTAACAGGTCTCTTTCCCCCTTATGCTTGCCTGCAGAAAGATACCAGAATGATCTGTAAAACTGAAAACTGGATCAAAGCCTTGGCCTGTTTGATTTTTTTCTTTTTCTGAGTTACCTTCTTCTGTGTCTATGTGGTGAGAACTTTTAAGATCTACTCTCTTAGCAACTTGTAAGAATACAATACAGTGTTAACTCTAGACCCTATGCTATGCATTAGATTCCTAGCACTGCATCTTATAACTGGAAGTGTGTACCTTTTAACTACATGTCTTCATTTCCCCTTTCTTCCCCAAACCAACAATCTACTCTTTGATTCTATGAGGTTTTTTTGTTTTTGTTTTTAAAGATTCCATGTATAAGCAAGATCATACAGTATTTGTCTTTCTTTGTCTGACTTACTTCAGTGAGTATAATGCCTTCACAGTTCATCCATGTTGTCACAAGGGGCAGGATTTCCTTCCTTTTTTTTAGCTGAACAATATTCAATTGTATATATATAACACATTTTCTTTATTCATTCATCCATAGACAGACACTTACTTTGTTTCCAGGTATTGACTATTGTAAATAATGCTTCATGGAACATGGGAGTACAGATTTCTTTTCAACCTAGTAATTTTATTTACTTTGGATATATACCCAGAAGTGGTTTTGCTGAATCATACGGTAGTTCTGTTGTTTGTTTTTTTTTAATTTTTCAGGAACCTCCATACTATTTTCCATAGTGGCTGTACCAATTTACATTCCCACCAGTAGTGGCACAAGGATTCCCTTTTCTCCACATCCTCTCCAACACTTATGTTTTGTGTGTATGTGTTTGTTTTATACATATATTAGCCATTCTGATAGGTGTGAGGTGATACCTCATTGTGGTTTTGATTTGAATTTCTCTGGTGATTGATGGTGTTGAGTATCTTTTCATATTTGGAAAAATGTCTATTCAGGTCTTCTCCTCACTTTTTAATCAGATTATTTGGGTTTTTTGAGGGATTGAGTTGTATGAACTGTTTATGTATTTTGGATATTAACCCCTAGTTGGTCATATTATTTACAGATATTTTCTCCCGTTTAGTATGTTGCCTTCCATTTTGCTAATCATTTCTTTTGCTTTGCAGAAGCTTTTCGGTCTGATGTAATCCCATTTGTTTATTTTTGCTTATGTTGTTTGTGCTTTGTGTGTCATATCCAAAAAATCATTGCCAAGACCAGTGTCTAATAAGAGTTTTCTCCTTTGCTTCCTTTTAGAAGTTTCACAGTTGCAGGTCTTGCACTTAAGTTTTCAATTCCAGTTTGAGTTCATTTTTGTGAGTGGTAATTAAGTTTTGTCGGTTTCATTCTACTGCATGTCACATGCTTTTTCCAGATCTGTTGAGATGATCACATGATCTCAACCTTTTATTCTATTCAGATGTGTTACATGTATTAACTGTGAGGTGTTGTGTTTATTGATTTGCATACGTTGGATCATCCTTGCATTCCAAGGACAAAGCCCACTTGATCATTGTGTATGAACCTGTTGAATTCAGTTTGCTAGTATTTTACTGAGGATTTGACATTTACATTTGTCAAGGATATTGACCTGTAGTTTTCTTTTCTTGTAGTATCCTTATCTGACTTTGGTATCAGGGTAACGTTGGCCTGCTAAAATGAGTTTGGAAGTGTTACCTCTTCTTTGTTTTACAAGAGTTTGAGACAGTTCTGGTGTTTTTATTTTGGGGTTTTTGATTACTGATTCACTCTCCCTAATAGTAATTGGTCTTTTCAGCTTTTCTAGTCATAATTCTAGATACTTATCCATTTCTTCTAGGTTGTCTAATTTGTTGGCATATGACTGTCCAGAGTAGTCTCTTATGATCCTTTATTTTTGTGGTATTTGTTGATACCTCTTTCATTTATAATTTTATTTATTAGAACTCTCTTTTTTTCCTTGGTTAGTCTAGATAAAGTTTTGCCAATTTGGTTTATTTTTTTGAAGAACCAACTCAATTTTCTGTTGCTTTCCTGTTCTCTATTTCATTTATTTATGCTCTAATCTTTATTGTTTCCTCAAAAAACTGTATCTTCTGCTAAGGTTGGGCTTAGTTCTTACTTTTCTACTTTTTTGAGGTATAATATTAGGTTGTTTATTTGAGATATTTCTTTATTCTTGATGTATGCATTTATAGCTATAAAATTTCCTCTTGGAACTACTTTTGCTGTATCTCATCAGTTTTGGTGTATTTTTCCATTTTTGTTGCTTCAAGGTATTTTTTTAATTTAAAGTTTTCATTTCACGAAATGGTTTTTATTGCACTAAAATATAAGCCTAACCCAGAAGATTCTGCTTGACCTAGCCCCTACCTGCTTCTGTACCTTCCCCTCATGTTTCCCCCACCCCAGTGGCAGCTCGTGTTACTATTCATGGAAGGGTTTGCTTTTTGCTGTGTGTTGTCAGTATATATTATAAATAGTCATTATATTGAGTTTCCCACCCCTTTTTAGATCATTCATTTGAACTCTGGGTATGGGCTCTTACCTCTGTTCACTCAGAAATTTGTGAAATCTTTCACTATTTAGGATTCTTTCTTCCCAGTAAGAACTTTAGGAGGATATTGATATCTTGGGAGGAAAGTTTTTGCTCTTTCACTGCCTCTAACCTTCCTTTCATTGTGAAACAGAATTCAGTTCTTAAAAGCAGTACCGCTTTTTGTTTGTTTCCAGGTTGGCCAGTGGAAGTGGTGGCAAGGTCAGTTAAAAACTGCGTCCCTTGACAGAGTCATTGGTGGTGATGATGTCTCATGTCACCTGTCCCCAGCCCAGTCATTTTGATGGTATCTACCAGCCTATTCATTTCACATTTGTTTCCTTTTTAAGGCATAAAGGAGGAAGAGATGAAAATATTCCTAAGCCTATTAATTTTCTTTTAGATTTTTACTCATTCTTCATCATGTTTTTATAATTTTTTGAGTATCTGATTATTTCAGTGTGTTACCACGTGAGTCATCAGAAGTGGGTTGTGGTCACTGGTTTGATTGGCGTGGGCCAGTTCTTCATCTCCTCTGGAACATGTGTCCCCTCATGAGCCATGTTAGTGTATGACCTCCTCCTTCTCAGAGAGTTGTAAACCACCTGCTTCCTCCTGGTGCAGAATTCTGTTTCCTGGTTGGGCTTGTGTCCCTTCCTTATTGAGAGATGGAGTAGAGGTTGCTGTTACTGTTTCATGGGGTAGACATTCATTCTTTCTGTGAAAAACAGAAACACCTTATTCCTCCAGTGGAAATCTAGTGGCACATCGAGTTCATTCTTCTTTTCTATATTTTTCTCTTTTCTTGACATTTTTCTACTTGATAACTTGTCCTCTTGGTTTCAGTGTCCCATTCACTGCTTGAAATCCTATCATCTTCCCTAGATTTAGTCCTTCTCGCACCCCTTTACCCCTCATAAGCTGAAGAATGGACACCTGCTTCACAGGGTCATTGCCACCTCCTCTGCTGGGAAGCTTTGTTTACAGGCGCTGCTTCCCACAGGAGGTTGCAGGAGGGTACCACCTTTGGTCATATTGTCAAACCTTCCACTGGGAAGCACCAGCTTCTTCACTCACCCAGACTGTTGCTGATCAATAAATACCAGAAGAAATCCAAGAAGACATAGAAAGGTTCCCAACTTAAAGTTTTAGTTTCAACAGACAAGGTACCAGCTTGCTACAAAAACTTCTCTCAAAGTCTATTCTCATGTGTAGACAGACCAATAGCTGTTCGTGGACAGATCTGCTTTTGAGTAGTGCTGGTCCTTGAACCATACTTTGAGTAGTGCTGTCCAAAAGTCACTTGGAACATTTGTGTTGTTTTTGAGCTCCTGTGCTTCCTAGATCTGGTGAGGCTTCACTTATCCATCACATAGAACTCCTGGTGCTGGGTGGTGGGCACTATTCCTAAGAGCTCTGTTTGTAAAGATCCACTCAGCTATACTCTTTGGTGACTGCTTTACCCTTCCTTTCACTTATAGATTCCAAAAGCGTCTCCTGCCTCTCCATCTCCATAGAGACAGTTAGTGTTTTACTTACTTATTCCCATCTTTTTCCACTTTTCTTTCCTTTTGAAAGTAGTGACACAGAAATTGTTTCAAATTGCATTAAGGTTTTGATTGTCATTAGGTAATAGTTTTGAGTAAAGAGACTTTGTGTTGTTTAATGTCTCTTTTTCATAGAGATTACTTACGGGAAAATGAAATGATGGAAAATAATACAGGGATTGTAGCACAGTGGTTGAGGCTTTTCTAGAGGGGGTTTAATTTCAGTTTTGTGGGGAAGAGGAATGCCAGGCCATTTTTTGAATGTCACGTTATCTTATTCACCAATTTTTTTTTGAGTACATGTAGTCATTAGCATTTTTGTATCAGCTAATGAATGAAAGAAGAGAGCTAACATTTATTGAGGGCCTGGAATGTGCTCTGTACTTATACAGTATCTCTTTTCAGTGAGAGTTTTTACTAAATAGCATATACAGAACCATCACGCAGTATCAGAGGGCTCATTTTATAAGAAGTAATTAACTTAATGAGGTTGTAAACCTCTCTTGGCAGATGATGATGTTATTGGTCTTAAACATTGGAGACACTCTTACACTGTAGGGTCGTATAATGAGAGCTCCCAGGGAGAGGTGTAAACTCTTTGAATCCTTTGGGGTCCTATTTAATTCATTACTGCTGTGCTAAATAAAAAATTCATCATGCCTCATAAAAGTGCCCAACTATTTCTAGGCAGTGAACTCACAATTCACTATCATGAATACAAATAGTTTGTGGAGAGCCATTCAAGCACTGATGGGGGCAGGGAGGCAGAACATGAGGGAACCATCATAACTGCATTTTTCCAAGGACATCAGAGTAAACTGTGGGCCTGAGAAGATGATCCTGATATAAGAAAGCTTTATAAATTATTTGGCTTCTAATTTTACAGTTACATCAGTTTCTAGGAACTCTGCAGCCATCTGCTACAAGAGTTGTGAAGCCTGCCCTGCTCGTTAAGACCCTTGGTTCTGAACCCCAGATGACCTTGCACTGCTTTATATCTGTGATAGTTTTCTGACTCGGTCAGCAACAGAGATGTGACTGACTTTTTGTAGCCTAAACATCCACGAGCGTTTTACAATGCTGACTATCTCCACATGGACACAGAAGAGCTAAGCAAGCTCAAGGCCAAAATGCCGTGAGCTATGTTTTCTTTCTTCCTCATGTGAGCGAGGTCTTTCATGACTCGTGTGTTTTATATGAATTATCAGAGATTTTGTGGCCAACTTTCAGAGGCAAAGCAGCTTCTTTTTAATTGTGTTTCAGTACAAACATTTCCAGTCACGATTCCTCTCAAAGCAGAGGCAGTGTTTCTCATTGCAAGACCCTTGCTTTTGATTGGGGCAGTTCACAGCTGCCTGTCTGGCCAGTTTGGATGTGCTGCAGCTGGGTTATTTTGTAGCACAGCAGACTCAGGGCTATTGAAAAGGGTGTTCTTCAATGTTGTAGAGTCCTTGTTTCACTGTATACAAACGTGGCTTGCTTGTATAGGCAGTCATACTCTTTCGGTCACTGAACTACCAGACCTGTTCAGTCCCTAGAAAACCTTGGGTGCTTTAGCCAAGGAAATAGAGAGGTGTGTAAGTAGATAAATATATCAGTATTAGGTGTATAAGTGTATGGCTATCTCTATGCTATGTGACATATGTAACAGGGTTTATATGATGTGTATGTGACATACGATGATACTTATATTGGGTTCCATAAGATGTTATGGAAAAAAACCAAATGAATTTTTTTGGCCAACCTAGCTATCTGTTAATGCATGCGTGGGTACTTGTTAACTCCTGGATAAATTTATTAGTTCTGAAAAAAAAAGATCCTCAGAAAGCCTTGCTTATGTTCATACCTTTCTTCCCTGACACAGTGATGGAATCCATGTGGAGCCTGCTCATTTACATGTATGGGTCTTCCCTTGTAGTTCAGTTCAGTTCAGTTGCTCAGTCATGTCCGACTCTTTGCAACCCCATGAACTGCAGCACTCCAGGCCTCCCTGTCCATCACCAACACCCGGAGTCCACCCAAACCCATGTCCATTGAGTCGGTGATGCCATCCAACCATCTCATCCTCTGTCATCCCCTTCTCCTCCTGCCCTCAGTCTTTCCCAGCATTGGGGTGTTTTCCAATGAATCAGCTCTTCGCATGAGGTGGCGAAAGGATTGGAGTTTCAGCTTCAACATCAGTCCTTCCAATGAACACCCAGGACTAATCTCCTTTAGGATGGACTGGTTGGACCTCCTTGCAGTCCAAGGGACTCTCAAAAGTTTTCTCCAACACCACAGTTCAAAAGCATCGATTCTTTGGCACTCAGCTTTCTTTATAGTCCAACTCTCATATCCACACATGACCACTGGAAAAACCATAGCCTTGACTAGACGGACCTTTGTTGATGAAGTGATGTCTCTGCTTTTTAATATGCTGTCTAGGTTGGTCATAACTTTCCTTCCAAAGAGTAAGTGTCTTTTAATTTCATGGCTGCAGTCACCATCTGCAGTGATTTTGGAGCCCAGAAAAATAAAGTCAGCTACTGTTTCCACTGTTTCCCCATCTATTTGCCATGAAGTGATGGGACCGGATGCCATGAACTTAGTTTTCTGAATGTTGAGCTTTAAGCCAACTTTTTCACTCTCCACTTTCACTTTCATCAAGAGGCCCTTTAGTTCCTCTTCACTTTCTGCCATAAGGGTGGTGTCATCTGCATATCTGAGGTTATTGATATTTCTCCCAGCAATCTTGATTCCAGCTTGTGCTTCTTCCAGCCCGGCATTTCACATGATGTACTCTGCATATAAGTTAAATAAGCATGGTGACAATATACAATCTTGACGTACTCCTTTTCCTATTTGGAACCAATCTGTTGTTCCATGTCCAGTTCTAACTGTTGTTTCCTGACCTGCATACAGGTTTCTCAAGAGGCATGTCAGGTGGTCTGGTATTCCCATCTCCTTCAGAATTTTCCACAGTTGTTTGTGATCCCCACAGTCAAAGGCTTTGGCATAGTCAATAAAGCAGAAATAGATGTTTTTCTGGAACTCTCTTGCTTTTTCCATGATCCAGCGGATGTTGGCAATTTGGTCTCTGGTTCCTCTGCCTTTTCTAAAACCAGCTTGAACATCTGGAAGTTCACGGTTCACGTATTGCTGAAGCCTGGCTTGGAGAATTTTGAGCATTACTTTACTAGCATGTGAGATGAGTGCAATTGTGCAGTAGTTTGAGCATTCTTTGGCATTGCCTTTCTTTGGGATTGGAATGAAAACTGACCTTTTCCAGTCCTGTGGCCACAGCTGAGTTTTCCAAATTTGGTGGCGTATTGAGTGCAGCACTTTCACAGCATCATCTTGCAGGATTCGAAATAGCTCAACTGAAATAGCTCACCTCCACTAGCTTTGTTCGTAGTGATGCTTTCTAAGGCCCACTTGACTGCACATTCCAGGATGTCTGGCTCTAGGTCAGTGATCACACCATCATGGTTATCTGGGTCCTGAAGATCTTTTTTGTACAGTTCTTCTGTATATTCTTGCCACCTCTTCTTAATATCTTCTGCTTCTGTTAGGTCCATACCATTTCTGTCCTTTTTCGAGCCCATCTTTGCATGAAATATTCCCTTGGTATCTCTAATTTTCTTGAAGAGATCTCAAGTCTTTCCCATTCTGTTGTTTTCCTCTATTTCTTTGCATTGATCACTGAGGAAGGCTTTCTTATCTCTTCTTGGTATTCTTTGGAACTCTGCATTCAGATGCTTATATCTTTCCTTTTTGCTTCTCTTCTTTTCACAGCTATTTGTAAGGCCTGCTCAGACAGCCATTTTGCTTTTTTGCATTTCTTTTCTATGGGAATGGTCTTGATCCCTGTCTCCTGTACAGTGTCACGAACCTCATTCCATAGTTCATCAGGCACTCTATCTATCAGATCTAGGCCCTTAAATCTATTTCTCACTTCCACTGTATAATCATAAGGGATTTGATTTAGGTCACACCTGAATGGCTAGTACATATTAAGAATACCCTTTTTTTTTGTCCTAAATAGAACCCTTTTATATTTTTACAGCAAACATGCAAGACATTGTCCCTGAGAGTATGATTAGTGGATTAATGCATTCAGTTTACTCAAAAGTATTGTCTTGGAAAAGGCTTACTGTTTTATATTGTGGTTGCCAAGGTCATGCTTAGTTGGTTCCTGTGATAGTTAACATGATTCAAAAATTGGGCTTTGTAGTATCGAGGAGGATGATAATTTAATTCTTGATTCTCCTCAGAAATGTAATATTTTTCATATATAGAGGTGATTACATAAAGTTTTGATTTAGATAAATATCTAAATATTTGAATAAAGATCTAAATGTATTTGAACTTTAGCATTGAAGAGCCAAGGAAAATGAAGCAGAAAGTCTCATTAGATAGCTATTATTTCTTGTCTCCAGCATGGTGAAATATAGGGAAAACAGTCTCTGAACTACCGTGGACCTTGCCACTTGTCCTACAGGTTTACTTATTTTCTCTAAAGTAGTCGACTCTCTTGTGAGCTACTTGAGTTAAAGATCAAGTATTATGTCAGGAAAAAAAAAATAATAAGAGTAGTCTCTTTTAGACAGTGAGGCTTTATTTGGAGAAAATTACCCTTAATCCCAGCTTCCAAAAATGATTTATTAAAATGAGCCCAGTAGTAGAATTACTGAAGATAGTTAAGAATCTGAACATAGAAGCTTATTAACAACTTAGAAGGATCTTTGAAGTATATTAAAACATTATATTTGAATTACTTAAATAGATTTTAAAATTAATAAAACTGATTCCTAATTTCAACTTAAGTTAACCTCATTGTGATATCTCGGTAGATATTGTGGGTTTACATACAGTTTTAACAGCTGTATGATGTCAGTCAAATCCAAGTTCCAAAAAATCTGCTACTGATGCCTTTTTAAAATAGATTTGACCCCGAGAGAATTTGATACTATTTCGTTCAGGCCATTAAAAGATCTCTGGGAGGTCAAATCAATTCCCCCAGCTACCAAAGAGTTCTCGTTCCTGGTTGATCTCCCTTCCTCCCTCTGCTCCCATACACATGGGCACACACACAGCACTTTGTCCCTGGTGTCCATCCTGGACTCGAACAAGATTTTCAGAGAACTGGGTGTAGCCATGTATCTGAGGTTTGAGGTTTTGCTGCAGTGAGGTTCATAATCACTGAAATAAGCAAAATAGCCTGGCCTGGACTTTTAATATTTCTTGTTAGTTTACCTAAAAGAAAACCTACCTTTCCATCTGAAATATGTCTGTGTGTGTATTTACCACTACCTGGAGCAGTTCTTTTGCCTGTAAATGCTTCCATTCTTCTAGTAGTATAATGAGTAGAGGGCCAGAAATTCAAGTCAGGAAGAGTATAGGTAATACATGTGAGAGTGTAGGTGGGGATAGGGAGTAAAGAATGCTGTTGAGTAAACAGGATGATGAGAAAGCAAGCCTGGAGGTGAATGGTTTCAGAGGCCACACCATAAGGTTGGAATGCGTGGGCGATTCAGGAGAGTTGGCCCACAGTTGGGAGACCAGATAGCACAAGGCGTCAGGAGTTTGCTGGGAGGGCTGTCTCACCTGACTTTGAAAGCCAGAGAGCCTAGAAACAAAGTATTTTGAAGTGACAGAAGAAGAGTTCCAGTGTGGACTGGTGAGCATGGGAAATGCAGCACCCAAAAGTGAAATGAAAGGTAATAATATAAACTTTTGTCCATGACTGAGGCCAGGTTGCCCTGATGGAGCAACAAAAGTGTGTCCATACAGTTCGCTTGCCTTTACATAGTTAAACCTTGAGTGCAATGGGAAATGTGGTTCAGGAACTAGACAGGATGGAGGGTGTGTTAAGGGACAGTGCCCTCTGGAAGGAGGGTATTGCAAAAATGCAAGACTGATATTTCTCAGTTACAGTCTTTAAGAGGAGACAGCAGAAATCAGCCATCACAGACCACCAGAGAACCTGTTTGGACTCGTTCTCGTTACCCAGTAAGCAAATTGGAGTTAGCATTAACTCCAACCATTGAAGAAGTACCCCGCCTCCCACCACCGTCCTCAGGGCTCCAATGAGATCGTCTGCTTCCTCAGCACTGTATCTGCTAGCACTCCCTTGAGGACTCTGTGAGACCTGCGTGGATTCCTGGTGCTCTGTGGCTCCTGTTACTAGTTGATGCTTTGGGTTTGTGTGTAGGCCCTGAAGCACGTGTTGGGCAATACACTCAAGGTCATATTCCAGTCATTCATTTCTTCACATACAGATGTGGGAAATGGGCTGGAAGTTACCTGTGTATGTCCTCATGAGAAAGGGCAGTATTAAGATTGATCCCCTTACACCCGTAGGTAGGGGTCCTGCCACTCACACCTGGGGAAGGCTCTCCTGCCCTCCGACAGTGGCACCAGAGCAAAGAACTTGCAAGAAAGTAAGATTTGGGGAGATTGGTTTTTCTTCTTGACTGCCCGAATGTGGGTCCTTGTGTTATTTTGCTGACATTTACTGGTTGAGTGTTTACCAGATCCTGATTATGGAACATTAGAACTGGGACAGTTCGAAAGAAATTTGATAGCAAATAAATTTGGGAAATGGTGCGTTCTTGATCTTTTTCCAGACTTCCACAATGCACATGCTCCTCTAAGAAGCCATGTAATAAGGAAACCTGTTTCACTTAACCTAACTCACTGTGGCCCCAAATTCGTTTGACTTTGGACTTCATTTTCCCTTAACATCTATTACCATTCCTTGGAACAATATTAAAAGGATCAGTTTTTTGGAAGTAGATGCTGTGAAGAAACATGTATTGATTGGGGAAGGATAAAACCAGATTTGGCCCACCTTACCAGTTTCAGCTGGGCTTCCCACGTGGCTCAGTGAGAAAGAATCTGCCTGCCATTGTAGGAGATGCAGGAGATGTGGGTTTGACCCCTGGATTGGGAAGATCCTCTAGAGGAGGAAATGGCAACCCACTCCAGTTTCTTGCCTGGAGAATTCCATGGACAGAGGAGCCTGGGTGGGCTACAGTCCATGGGGTCACAAAGAGTGGGACACAACTGAGCACTCATGCAAAGCAAAAGCACCAGTTTGAGCAAAGAGTTCTTTGCATGCCTCTGGTGGCCTGCGTCTTTTAGCAGAGAACTTTCTCCTAGTGAAGTCTATGAAAGTAACTAAAAGGTTCCCTGGAAGGTCTGCATTTCTTGTATTCAAATCCTTAAGATTAGCTGCTTAGATTTTTAATTGATTTGAAGAGTAATTAATCTGATTGTAAGCAGGCCAATTTGATGTAGAAAGTATTTTTGAGGAGAGGCAGTTCTTGTAAACTGTAAAAATACATTTGGTAAAGACACTCAGGTTATCAAGTTCATTTTGACTTGAATCACCTGTGTATAATATAGTAATTGTATATAAACAATTGCTTTTAAAAATTAATTTTTTATTGAGGTATACTTGATTTACAATGTGTTTCAGGACTATAGCAAAGTGATTTAGTTATAGGTATATATTTATACACACACAATTCTTTTAAGATTTTTTTTCCCATACAGGTTATTATAAAATATTGAATATAGGTCCCCATGCTATACCGTAGGTCCTTGTTGTTTATCTGTTTTATTCATACTAGTGTGAATTACGGTTTTTTTCTGGATATATGCCCAGGAGTGGAATTGCTGGATTATATGTGGTAGCTCTATTTTTAGTTTTTTAAGAAACAATTGCTTTAAGAATATAGTCCTGAGATCTTGTTGGCTATGTTTACTCAGCCAATTTTTTAGCAACTCAGTGATAACCTTTAAGCACAGTTTCTGTTACACCTAAATCAGTGATATATCTGAATAGAAAGCATGAATATTTTAAAAGATTTCCAAAACATTCTTTGCTCCCAGGAAGTGCAGGCTTTTGAAAACACTATTAGTGCATATTCTCGCCCAGATCTCTTCACCCCAAAATTAAAAAAAAAAAATTTTTATCGGTTTAATTTATTAATATGGCTTGTTTTCATCCACAGAGGCCAGCAAGCTTGTTATGTCCTACGTGGCAGCTGTTTGTGGAAAAGGAGCAGAAGTTAATCAAGTCAAAGAACAGCTTTTACAGTCCAACCCAGTTCTGGAAGGTAGGATTTGGGATGTATATTGGTTCAGTGTGACTTGAACAGTCAGTCCAGTTTTCAGGGCACTTCAGGC
Organism: Bos indicus; assembly: GCF_029378745.1. Taxonomy (NCBI): domain Eukaryota; kingdom Metazoa; phylum Chordata; class Mammalia; order Artiodactyla; family Bovidae; genus Bos; species Bos indicus. The sequence continues at coordinate 79,820,788 of NC_091761.1, forward strand.
ACCTGGAGGTAGCCTAGGAGGGCAGAGGGAAGAGGAGAGTTAGGCCCAGACCTGCTGAGCAAGGTAGCATGCCATAGGAACTCGGGGCTGCATGAACTTGAAGGAGGGAACACTTTCCTTGACTAAAGGAGCTCTCCCACTTGCAGTCACTTTTTTCCCTCTCAGTTTTTGTTTGAATTACTTAAATTTTGCTTAATATTAATCAATTGCTATTTGCATTTGACTTGACAGTGGGGAGAAACTTAGTGAAAAAGAGTAATGTGAGGGCAGTGCTATTTTATTCAGAATAACACCCATGGCTGGTGATTTCTGTTGTCAAGGAAACCAAGGCTATGTCAGAGAAACATTTAAGGACCAGTTTCTAAGGGTTAAAGAAAGCCTAAACTTGACTTTATTCTCTGGTTGGCCATCTGGGTCAGTCAGCTTGGGCTGCCATAACAAAGTACCACAAACTGGGTGGCTTAAACATCAGAAATCTATTTTCTCACACTTGTGGAGGCTCCAAAGTCCAAGATCACCTGCTGCTAAGGTAGGTGTTCTTCTGAAGCCTCTTGGTTGGTAAGCAGCTACCATCCTGCTGTGTGCTCACATGACCTCTTCTTTGTGTGTATATGTGGGAGGAGGAGGGGGATGATGGGTGGTTGGGGGCTGGCTCATAACCTCATCTGTTTACCTCCTAGAGGCCCATCTCCAATACCATTACACTGGGGGTTAGGGCTTCCAACATGTGAAGCTGGAGGGAGGGAAGGTCATAAATATTTAGTCCATAATACCATCAGGAAACCAAGCCAGGGATAAGTCCCCTTCTATCATGGAGGTTGGCATAAACCATCAGCATAAGCCATCCATATGTTGAAATCAGTAAGTGAAAGCCTGTCTCTGTTGATAGAAGGCCCACTGCATTGCTTTATACTGTAAGCATACCTGTATTGTCATTTGACACAGCTGTTAGGATAGAAAAGGTTTCTCAGCGAGGGCATTGACAATTTGAACTGGATAAGTCTTTGATGTAGAAGGCTGTCCTGTACCTTGTAGGACGTTTAGCAGCATCTCTGATCTCCACCCACTGGGTGCCAGTTGCACCCCTGCCTCTAGTTGTTACCATTGAAAATGTTTCCGGACATTGTCAGCTGTCCCCTGTGGGGGTCAAGACAACCCCTGGTCAGAAGTTCTGGTCTCAAAAGAGTAGTGTGGTTCAACTGTTTGTTCAGAGTCATGGAAGGTCAAGATTTAACATGGATTAAAGCAGAGCTGCTTTTGGAGGGAGAACCCCGCCTCACCCTGCCCCAACCCAGTATGGAGAAACAGCCCTGCCCATTGTCTCTGTTACTCAGGCCTAGTCCCTCCATCCACATTATTACACCGTATACATCTTTATCCCCCAGATAGTGAAATAAAACTCATGGAAATACTTTGCATGTGAGAAACAGAGGCCAAAACATCTATTACATTGTTACTGATCTTTCCTTCCCTTCAGTACCTTAACAAATAAAGATGCTATGATAGAAAGCACTATATCTTCTTCTTATTCCAGTATTATGACTTTTTGTTTATTGTCTTTTGCTTTTAAGTTAGGATGCTATACATGTGTTATATTTCTGTAGATGCTTATTTTAAGAATGCTGAGATCTAACGGAGAAACACTGTGGAATGCTATAGCTCGCATCTGTGATTAGAATTTGACTCTTTATTTGATGGTATTTGAGATGAGGCCTCAGTGCAGGAAATGGGAGAAATGTCCACTGTAGGCATGTATTATATTTTATGGGAATGCTTTACTTTTTAACTGGAGCTGCAACTGTAAATGAACACTTAGAACAATGAACTTAAAAAAACAATTGAGGAGTGTGTCTCAAGTGTTCTATAATGGAACACTTGTTTTTGCTTCTGAGGCTTACAATAAAAGACTTTAGTGTTTAGAGCTATGTTTAGTAATATGCAACTCAGAGTTGTTTGATGAAAAGACGGTCTATGGCTTGCAAATGGCACCCTGAATAAAGTTTCTTGAAGCAATTCCTTCACTTGCCCTTGACCTTCAAACCACAATAAACTCTCCTTTATGTGTCAGCATCTTGTGCTAGACTTTGGGGCTGTGCATATTAGTTAATTTGGCATCCCTGCATGTTCACCCCCGCCGCAAAGATCTAGCCCATGAAAACATGGAAAAGTTATGGTGTTCATGATGACTAGGTCAACACTCACCATTAGCAAGGTTACATGTATCAAAGCCCTTTAGCTGGTGGTGGATGTGGGATAAGGACCTCTTCAGCAAGTATCCTTTTTTGAGTGTTCTTCATGTGCAGGTTTCTTTACTCAATACAGCATCTCAGCTTATTTACTATCAAAAAGAGAATTTGTTGTCAGGGACCATGAAGCCATACCCATTCCAAGTGGAATCTCTGAATCAAAGGACTTGCCTGGTGTGACTTTGTAAATTTTGTCTTAACTGAGCAGGAACCAACTACTTTTTTTTTTAACAATCAAAAACATAAAAATACTGGCTAACATGAAATGTAACACAGTGGGTTTGGTTATTGAATATCCACAGTGAACTCTCCACATTTTGATCAGACAATTGCTTTCAAAACTTGGACCATCTTTTAGCCTGCCTTGAGAACCCCATGAACAGTATGAAAAGGCAAAATGATAGGATACTGAAAGAGGAATTCCCCAGGTCAGTAGTTGCCCAATATGCTACTGGAGATCAGTGGAGAAATAACTTCAGAAAGAATGAAGGGATGGACCCAAAGCAAAAACAATATCCAGTTGTGGATGTGACTGGTGATAGGAGCAAGGTCTGATGCTGTAAAGAGCAATATATTGCATAGGAACCTGGAATGTCAGGTCCATGAATCAAGGCAAATTGAAAGTGGTCAAACAGAGATGGCAAGAGTGAACGTCGTCATTCTAGGAATCAGTGAACTAAAATGGACTGGAATGGGTGAATTTAACTCAGATGACCATTATATCTACTACTGTGGGCAGGAATCCCTCAGAAGAAATGGAGTAGCCATCATGGTCAACAAAAGAGTCCAAAATGCAATACTTGGATGCAATCTCAAAAATGACAGAATGATCTCTGTTCGTTTCCAAGGCAAACCATTCAGTATCACAGTAATCCAAGTCTGTGCCCCAACTAGTAACGCTGAAGAAGCTGAAGTTGAACAGTTCTATGAAGACCTACAAGACGTTTTAGAACTAACACCCAAAAAAGATGTCCTTTTCATTATAGGGGACTGGAATGCAAAAGTAGGAAGTCAAGAAATATACCTGGAGTAACAGGCAAATCTGGTCTAGGAATACGGAATGAAGCAGGGCAAAGACTAATAGAGTTTTGCCAAGAAAATGTGCTGGTCATTGCAAACACCCTCTTCCAACAACACAAGAGAAGACTCTACACATGGACATCACCAAATGGTCAACACTGAAATCAGATTGATTATATTCTTTGCAGCCAAAGATGGAGAAGCTCTATACAGTCAACAAAAACAAGACCAGGAGCTGACTGTGGCTCAGATCATGAACTCCTTATTGCCAAATTCAGACTCAAATTGAAGAAAGTAGGGAAAACCACTACACCATTCAGGTATGATCTAAATCAAATCCCTTATGATTATACAGTGGAAGTGAGAAATAGATTTAAGGTACTAGATCTGATAGATAGAGTGCCTGATGAACTATGGACTGAGGTTCGTGATATTGTACAGGAGACAGGGATCAAGACCATCCCCATGGAAAAGAAATGCAAAAAAGCAAAATGGCTGTCTGGGGAGGCCTTACAAATAGCTGTGAAAAGAAGAGAAGCGAAAAGCAAAGGAGAAAAGGAAGGATATAAGCATCTGAATGCAGAGTTCCAAAGAATAGCAAGAAGAGATAAGAAAGCCTTCCTCGGCAATCAGTGCAAAGAAATAGAGGAAAACAACAGAATGGGAAAGACTAGAGATCTCTTCAAGAAAATTAGAAATACCAAGGGAACATTTCATGGAAAGATGGGCTCGATAAAGGACAGAAATAGTATGGACCTAACAGAAGCAGAAGATATTAAGAAGAGGTGGCAAGAATACACAGAACTGTACAAAAAAGATCTTCACGACCCAGATAATCACAATGGTGTGATCACTCACCTAGAGCCAGATATCCTGGAATGTGAAGTCAAGTGGGCCTTAGAAAGCATCACTACGAACAAAGCTAGTGGAGGTGATGGAATTACAGTTGAGCTATTTCAAATCCTGAAAGATGATGCTGTGAAAGTGCTGCACTCAATACGCCAGCAAATTTGGGAATCTCAGCAGTGGCCACAGCAGGACTGGAAAAGGTCAGTTTTCATTCCAATCCCAAAGAAAGGCAATGCCAAAGGATGCTCAAACTACCACACAATTGCACTCATCTCACACACTAGTAACATAATGCTCAAAATTCTCCAAGCCAGGCTTCAGCAATATGTGAACCATGAACTTCCAGATGTTCAAGCTGGTTTTAGAAAAGGCAGAGGAACCAGAGACCAAATTTCTAGCATCTGCTGGATCATGGAAAAAGCAAGAGAGTTCCAGAAAAACATCTATTTCTGCTTTATTAATTACGCCAAAGCCTTTGACTGTGTGGATCACAATCAACTGTGGAAAATTCTGAAAGAGATGGGAATACCAGACCACCTGACCTGCCTCTTGAGAAATCTGTATGCAGGTCAGGAAGCAACAGTTAGAACTAGACATGGAACAACAGACTGGTTCCAAATAGGAAAAGGAGTATGTCAAGGCTGTATATTGTCACCATGCTTATTTAACTTATATGCAGAGTACATCATGAGAAACGCTGGGCTGGAAGAAGCACAAGCTGGAATCAAGATTGCTGGGAGAAATATCAATAACCTCAGATATGCAGATGACACCACCCTTATGGCAGAAAGTGAAGAGGAACTAAAAAGCCTCCTGATGAAGGTGAAAGAGGAGAGTGAAAAAGTTGGCTAAAAACTCAGCCTTCAGAAAGCGAAAATCATGGCATCTAGTCCCATCACTTCATGGGAAATAGATGGGGAAACAGTGGAAAGAGTGTCAGACTTTATTTCTTTTGGGCTCCAAAATCACTGCAGATGGTGACTGCAGCCATGAAATTAAAAGACACTTACTCCTTGGAAGAAAAGTTATGACCAACCTAGATAGCATATTTAAAAGCAGAGACGTTACTTTGCCAACGAATGTCCATCTAGTCAAGGCTATGGTTTTCCAGTGGTCATGTATGGATGTGAGAGTTGGACTATGAAGAAAGCTGAGTGCCGAAGAATTGATGCTTTTGAACTGTGGTGTTGGAGAAGACTCTTGAGAGTCCCTTGGACTGCAAGGAGATCCATGCACTCCATTCTGAAGGAGATGAGCCCTGGGATTTCTTTGGAAGGAATGATGCTAAAGCTGAAACTCCAGTTTTTGGCCACCTCATGTGAAGAGTTGACTCATTGGAAAAGACTCTGATGCTGGGAGGGATTGGGGGCAGGAGGAGAGGGGGACGACAGAGGATGAGATGGCTGGATGGCATCACTGACTCGGTGGATGTGAGTCTGAGTGAACTCCGGGAGCTGGTGATGGGCAGGGAGGCCTGGTGTGCATGCGACTGAACTGAACTGAACTGAATCATGTGAGCTTATTATTCTGATCTTCTTGTCTCTGTTTAACTTAATGAAGTTGTGAAAGCTTCTGGGGTTTTGATGCCTCGCCTCTCATCTAAAGAGTCATTTCTATTCACCACAGCATTGCATATCACACTGCAGTCCCTACTGGCTGCAGTATGGCCCACAGATCCCTCAGGGTAGGGTGGGAGGGTATTGGTAGAAAAGCAGAATTTCATGCCCATCCCTGGACTCAGTGAACTGAAATGTGCACTTGAAGAAGATCCTCAGGCGATTGGTTTACACATTAAAGTTTGAGGTATGCTTCTGGGCTTCACAGCATCAAACAGGGATCCCCTCTGCTTCTATGACTTACATTTATCCCACTTAATTCTGTTACCAAGGCCCAGATTAATCTGCTCCTATCTTATGCACAAGCTTGATGAAACAGTCCTCTTACCTTTTGACACTGAAAGTCCTTTGTCAGACAGCAGCATTCTGTGCCTGGGGCAGTGTCATCCCCAAGGTTCTTCCGTGCTCTCATTGGAAAGGGTGTCCTGTGGAAGATTCTGGCTCCCTGAAGCAGCTAAGCTTGGAACTAACTTGATTTTGCCTTGTGGGCTGTTTTTGTTTTGGTTTTGTTTGTTTCGCTTAGGTCTGATGGACATAAACTAATGAAACTATGTGATATTTTTAGTCTATTGGAAATGATGTTAGTTTCCAAATTTCTTACTCTTTCTGTATTTCAGTTATATATTTAATCACATTTAAATAGCTTTTATTTCAAAGTTAATTAAACAGTTTAAAATTTCTCATGTTTTTTTTCCACCTGGAAACCTCATCAGTTGAGTTTCATAAAACCTTTGGTAATGTTAAGTAGTTATCTCTAAAATAACCTTGTTCGTTGTTAGTAATGGAAGAAGAACACAGAAGCCCCGCTTGCTAGCCATTCAGTTGACTACCATCAAAGCAGTTAAAAGGTGTTGAATTAGACAAGATTGTTTACAGTAGTACTTGGAAAAAATTTCCACGAATCATAGGAATGATTCTTTCTATGAACTTATAAGAGGACATGGGAGCTTTGGCAGCTTATTAAAACTTGTGTTTAGTTTCTATGGAAATTTTCTGGACGGAACTGTCATTGCTGCAAGTAGCATTTCTAGAAATTTATAGATGTCATGTATTTGTTTTAGTTTTTGGCTTGAAATTATTTTTCTGTCGCTTGACCACACATCTGTTTCTTTCCTACCAGCATTTGGAAATGCCAAGACTGTAAGGAATGACAACTCCTCTAGATTTGTAAGTATTTGTATAAGCATAAGTGTTAACACTAATATTTAGTTCATGTGTGTTTAAACAACCAGTAGATGTTTAATATGTCTTAATACCCACATTTAAAAAAATAAGAAACACTGTATTGAGATAGGCTAAAAGTTCTATAAGGATTATTTTCATGCTTTCTGGAATTTTCCTTTCAAATTCTTCATGGAGTGACAGGCTGTTTATTTTTCCCCACGTTTTCTTATCGTCTATCGTAAAATTCTGTGAGCAATTTAAATAGGGCTGTTTAGAATCTTTACTAATGTGAGTTTTGATATTTAAAAATCATAATTAAGACTTAGAAATTAAGTAGAAAGGAGGATAGACTAGGTGTCAAGTTTGTATACTGTACAGCTCTTAACCTTTCTTCAGTGGGGCCAGAAAGGATGGACATGTATTCTAAAACCTTATAGAGGTAAAAATCAATTAGTGTGGCAACCTGTAGGGGATGAGAGGAGTACCGAATAGTGACAGCTGAAGCTGACTGAATCCTTTCCAGCCTCATCTCCATTTCTCTCCAGTGTGCACTCTGCACATCAGCCCCTGGGATCTCTCCATCTGGGCTGCCTTCTTTCCCACCTCTGGTCTTTATGGAGGCACACACTGCCTGGAGGCAGCTGGGGGAAATATGATGAGTGTCATGGTTGCATTTTGAAATTGGATGGCTTTTTTCCTATAGTTAGTTCTATACATTTGATAAAGCTGTGTTCTCATATACATTGCTTCGGACCATTATTGATGATCTTCTGTGCCTCCCTGCCAGAGATTCTTCCTGTACCCCACACCTCCTCCCCAACCCTCACCCCTAGCTTCTTTTAGTCCCCTTTTACTTTTTTCTTATTAGAATTGTCCCATGCTTAAGGTACGAGAATGACCTCAGTAGAGATAGTTTTGATAGCTTGGAAAGTGAAAGACTAAGGTTCCTAATTCCAAGGCAATGAATTTTTTCCATTGGATTACCCCCTTAAGTTGTTAAAACTGATTTAAGCCATGCCTTTTCCTGTTGTGGTAACATGGCTAATCTCATTACATAAATAGAATTAGACACAAAGTGTGGGCAGATAGGAGTAATTCCAAAGATCAAGCTTCTATATAGGTTAGAGATTTTGTTTTTGCTGTTGGCAAATGTACATACATTTTAAAAATTTGCAAATATATTTAGTCTATAGACCATAAAAATGCAGAGAAGTATATTGCTTAAAGAGTCATTAGTACTTAGAGATATTGGAAAATCTAGCAAAAGGCTCGGCAAGTAATTCAGCTTGTTGAATAACTTCAGAGAAATGCTATCATAACACGGGTATTAGGATATGAGATTAATACTTGATTATAAGCTAAATCATTTCATGCCCAGTTTTTAGTAATTTCTCTGCTTTGTGCCCTGTGACTTTGCCAGTAATATACTAGAGTCTGTGTTATAATACTATAGTAGGACTCTTATATGTTTAAAATTACTGCTGTAAATATAACAGGGGTTTATGACTCCAGGGAAATTAACCTTTCCTTCAACTATGTTTGACTGATTATCCTGGAATAAATTTCTTGATCTCTTTGCTGAGAAATCTGGTAGACCCTTCATCTCACTCTAGCTGACAGTGTCGACCAGTGTTCCCATGATATATCTCATAGTGACCCCCACCACAGCACTCACTTTAATTTGACATATTGAGCTTATGTTAAGACTTAGTGTTTTTTTTTTTTTTTGGAGGGGGGGATAGGGTAAGGCTTTGAAAATCACTTCTTGACCAAAAAACTTTGGAAGGGGATTTTGTTGAGCATCTGCTGTGTACCCTGAGCTGTGTGAGGCTCTGGAGAGCATGGGAGAAAGCGTTATAGGGTCAGGAAGATCTCATCACCATGCCTCTCATTCAGTAAGAATAGAAACACACACACAGTTTATTCATTTGTTTGAAAACTCTGTTTTGTTTTTTGTTTTTTAAACATAGTTAAGCTTAGGTCTCCCTGCATGTCCTCTTGCAGCCTGCAGTCCTTTCCCCACTAGCAGCCTGAGTGGTCTTTGCAAACTGCCGTCCCCTGCCAGTGACAGCTTCTGCGGTCCCCTTGTACCTGGAAAACAGCCTGGGCTCCTTCAATCCTCCTAGGGCAAGCTAGGCTGCCCAGCCGACCCTTACTGGGCTCCCCAGGCCTCAGCCACACAGGCCTTTGTGACGGTCAGGCATGTCCGAGTGCTTCCCGGCCTTGGGCCTTTCTGTTGCTGGTCCTTTTGGCCAATGCGCTCTGTCCCCAGCTCTGTGTATGATTGGCATCTCGTATTGTGTAGGTCTTATCTCAGATGTCACTTCCATGATGCCTTTTATAGCCTCTGTGACTTCACCCTGTTTTCATTTTTGAAGGTATTCATCGGGCTCTGGAGTTAACTCTGCTCTCTTCTCCCATTTCCATCCTCATTGGCCTTGGAGAGTAGGAGCCGAGGAAATGAGCTCTTCAGCCCCTTGTTCACTAAAGTGGCCCTAGGAGCTTGAATAAGCTGGTGCCATAGTGGACTCTGGAGACATTTATTTGTTGATGAATGGATACCTATTTTGAAAAAGCTTAGAGCCTAGTCAGGAAAATGGACATGTCTGAAAATAATTACAACACAGAAACTAGTAAGTTCCCCATGACAAGTACAGATGAAGAGTTAGGGAAGCTCAGACTCAAGAAGCTGGAGGAGTCCGGGGCAGGGACAGTCCTGAGCAGGTCCACAGGATTTAAAGAAGCCAAAATCAAGTGGTGAGCCCAAGGAACTGGCACTACAGATTGAGGAACTGAGGGGGAGAAGCCAGTGTGGACCTGCATTTGCCAGAGTTCGTGGCCAGGCCAGAGGTTCTGTGAATGGAGCCGTGGACCAGAGCACTGGGAAGATGGGTCTGGGCCCCAGCTGGAGGGCTTGGAGAAGCAGGGTCAGGGTCTCAGACTTGGTTTTGTAGTCTGCGGGAAGCCCCTGGTTATTTGTCAGTGGTCTGGTGGCAGGATCAGAACCACGCCTTGGGGATGTTGTCAGCATGGGCATCCGTTGGGTTCTCAGTGCTGTCCTGGAGTTGAGCCCTGGTCAGTTTCCATTTCCCTTCTCCACAGGGTTTACTCACTTCAAACCTCCTATTCTTTATTCTCAGCTGATGGTATTATGCCTGCTTCACAGAATCATCTTCAAAGCTTGCAGACTCACTTAACCCCACTCCTTGACACCTCCCTATCCCCATGTCAGTTCACATACACTCCTGTCTCTCACTCGTCCCTCCTCCTGTGTTCCAGCTCTGTCACCTCCTATGCCCCGGGACCACCTGCCATCAAAGTCATCCTGTCTCCTCTGGTCAACCTCTGACTCTCTTGTGAAGTTACTGTTTCTCCCTCCTTCATAGCTGCTTTGGCTCTGGGGTCCCCATGTCTCCTGCAGAGCACTGCTCTTAATTGCCTGGATCTCAACCTGGACTTTGGAATTCTTGACCCCAACCTTCCTTACCTTCTGCGTCTAACTGCAACCTGTCATCATGACTCCCTCCGTAGCTCTCAACTCCGTTTAGTTTCCTCCTTTGCCACACCAGCTACAAACTACCATTTCTCTCCATGTGCTGTCACCTCTGCCAGCTAGATCCTTTGCAGTCCATTCTACACAGCCAGAGTGATCTTAGAAAGAGGCAAGTCTGATCACTGCATCCTTGTTGAGGAACCTTGAATGACAAGACTTTTGTGTCAGGAGAAAATGTTGGTGTCATGATATTGTGGCTTCCTTTAGTATCCTCATGGGTGCCAGTCCTTAAGCCTGCTCTTCCCTGACCCCTGAGCGCCTGCCTGCCTAACCTCTCCTGATACTTCGCCTTTAAGTCGGGGAAGATCTCCCACACTGCCCCCGTCCTCTGTTCTTTGTGCACAGCACCATGACCCATGTAGGTTGCAACCCTGTACATGGTTATGTCCTGTTTATGTCCCAGTTTCCCCCAGGCTGTAAGTTCCTTGAGGGCAGGAGCTATGCCTTGCTTTCCCTTGTGTCTACATTAGTATCTAGGAGATGCTTGATGGACATCTTCGTAATGAGTAAGTGAAGACTTAAAGAGGCCAGATGACCTATGACAGTGAAGAAGGCAGGAGAGCATTCACAATCTAATAAAAAGTCACAGATTGCATCATTGATTGTGTGCCATGGGATTGTGTTTCTTCTCCTTTACCATTATTTTGAAAAATAGAATTAAATTAATTCTCTGGCAGAATTATTTATAAACCATAGATCTGACTAAGGTAGAATATGAAACAAAACCAGACAATTTATTAGATCAACACACACTTTTCCAAACAAAAAACAGCTGTCAGTTATTCTGATATATTTGTAACTCTTTAACCAGATGATTCGAGATTCTTCTCTACAAATCATAGTATGAGACACTCTACGTGTATTCCTGTGTGTTTGAGACTCCATCTATATAGTATAATACGAGCATGAGTTATATGTTGCTGTATAATCTAGATCAAAAGCCAAAAAGAATAATGATCAGCCTTTGATTCTGAGGTGGTCACACCACATAATCGTGCATTTGATTTGAGTAGATGTAAAAACAGAACTTGAAGTGTTCCATTTTATCCACCATCCAGTATGTCTGAAATGTCTAGTCATGGCTTAAAACATACTTTGCCTATAAAACTGAAATAATTTATATTCCTAGCTAGCGCATATGCAAGAAATACTTATTTTTTCTGGTTTTCATTTTTGGATTGAATAAACATACCATTAAGAGCTTTGAAGCACATATCTGAAATGGAAAAGTCTTATGATGGCTGAGAAGATGTATTCCTAAATTAGCAATGAGATATGTTCAGTTTGAGCTAATGGAGTATTTAGTATTGGAAAAGACTCTGATGCTGGGAGGGATTGGGGGCAAGAGGAGAAGGGGATGACAGAGGATGAGATGGCTGGATGGCATCACTGACTCGATGGATGTGAGTCTCGGTGAACTCCGGGAGTTGGTGATGGACAGGGAGGCCTGGCGTACTGCGATTCATGGGGTTGCAAAGAGTCGGACACGACTGAGCGACTGATCTGATCTGATTTATGGAGGCATGTTGTTTTGCATCATGGTTACATAAACTATGTCCTTCTTAATTACATTTAAACCAATGCATAAAGGGCTTATTATGCTATGTTGTAAGATACAGACTGAATATTTTGAGGTGAACTTAACTCACAAATTCTTTCTTTTGCAGGGCAAATATATGGATATTGAATTTGATTTTAAAGGGGATCCACTGGGAGGAGTGATAAGTAACTGTGAGTATTTTAAAGAAGTTCAGAATAGTAAAATATATATTAATATGTAAATAGAATAGTTTAGATACTTGGGTCTTTAAGAAATAGCTATAAGGAAACATTTCCTGTTCTTACACTTAGATTTTAAACCTATGCATTTTAGATTGTTTTTATAGTATTTAATTTCCAAGTCTTTTTTAAAAGATCAGAGTCTTTGCCTTTGAGAAATTTTTTAGAAATCTGCTAAAGAAATAAATATTAGCCCAACTGTATTTTATATTCTGTAGCCAATCCAGTAATAAAAAAGATTCTTCAACAGTTGTTTTCTTTAACAAAATTATGGTTAAAAAAAACAAATAATAATTGATTTTAATAACTTTTTGAGATAACATTCATCTGATAGGATGAGAAAAACCTGTTCTTCAGGTTTTAAGAAATTTTGTCTTTAAGTGTATTTAGATAATTGAAATGTGATACACCTGTTAGGTAGAAACAGATTTATTTAGTTTTCTTTAGTCATGATTTGTGATTGTAGTGAAACATTCTCTGTCAAAGGTGAAAAAAGGAACAAAATTAGGTCAGGTCTACTCAACAGTCCCAGGCGCAGAGTTTTCTCGGGGGCACAGTGGTCAGTACCTGTTGTCAATGAGGCCCCTTCATCCACGCTTTGGAACTATCCTGATGTCTCTGCTCCTGTTGATTTCATCTGATTCGTTTGGGATGTGTAAGATGACAACTCAGGGTTTGTGCCCATCCAGTGGGAGCCACAGCCTAGCTACTCTCTTGTTTTTTTGAGGGCCACACTGCTGAGCCACCCCACCTCCCCACCTTCCCCTGGCTCCTCTCTGCCCTAAGATGCTATTAGGATTGTTAGAATGAAAGCAGTCTAAGCCTGTACTAGACAAAAGCAAATTGGCTCAGATATCTGAAGCACTGCTTTTTGTTATAGTAGTGGCATTCTTTCTCCAAATAAAATTTTACTCCAAATATCAAACAGATAAAACAAGGCCTGATCTGGTTAAAGAGGAAATGAGTTGCCAGAACCCCTAGACCCCCGGGTGGCCCCTGAGATCTTCCTGACAAACTCTAGAACCAGAGGAATGCCATTTGATTCCAAAGTGAGTGTTTTTAGAATTTGGGCACACCGTGCAGCTGAATTTTTTAAAAACCACAACTCATGGAGTAAACTTCTAGGGCTAGAGTTTCTTCATCTTGGAAACAATAGAACTGACTTGGATGAATTCCATGGTTCTTCCCATTTCTACCATTTGTAGTTTTTAAATAATTTAATTTTTTAATTTAGTTTGTGTACCATCCATTGGGATTATCCATATTTGCAAAAATGTATTGTTACTGGGGAAACATCTTGAAGAGGAAGTTTTAATCTGAAGTGAAATTGGCTAGGGTGGTGCAACTTATGTTAAATGATTTTAAATGTCAAATCAGGATGCAGAAGTACTCATGCAAACCATTTATGATGCCACCAAAAGCAAATGATTATAACCCTGCCAAGTTTGTCAGGCAAGCTTCCTTCACAGTATATGCCAATTGGTGAGAGCTGTACAGGAAAAGGTAGCCTCAATTTTAAGACCACCTTTTTAAGAAATGATTAACTTTTATTCTGAAAGATAGTTATAACACATTTACAGCACTTGTATTTTATAAGAGAAATTAGCTCTAGTTATTAATTGAATAGCACATTATTTTTAAAATGAGAATAAATGAACTGTCTTTATTATAGAATATTCTGAGATGACTGAACCTATGTTACTCTTGAGGACTCTAGGAAAATATTTAAGGATGACTTAGATTGCAAGTATTAGAAAATCACTTGGATTTTACATTTTGAAGTTTCAAATTTCAAACAGAAATGTCTTCCTGTCCCTAGTCCTTGCAGTATCCATGGAGAATAAATAGTAAACACTCAGTTCATTTCCAGTGAAGATTAATATATCATCATGAATGGATTTCAAATGGTCTCTGTTACCATTTGTTCCCACAATGAAATAATATTGAAATTTGTGGTAGTGGGAACACCCTGGTATTTTAGAGTATCCTTTGGTTTGAAAAGGAGAGGGAAACATCAGTGGTGAGAGCAGGAAATTTCACCCAGTATAGACAGAGGACTGACTCATAGGTGGCCACAGGGAACTGCTGCCTGCTGTCTTAAGGGAGTATAAAGCCATGGGTAAACCCACTCTTGTTCTCACCAAGCTGCCAAAAGTTAGCTTCTTGTACCCAGAAAAGAAGACAAGATCTGCCATTTTGTTCAGTTCAGTTTAGTCGCTTAGTCGTGTCTGACTCTTTCGACTCCATGGACCACAGCACGCCAGGCCTCCCTGTCCATCACCAACTCCTGGAGTTCACCCAAACTCATGTCCATTGAGTCGGTGATGCCATCCAACCATCTCATCCTCTGTCGTCCCCTTTTCCTCCTGCCTTCAATCTTACCCAGCATCAGGGTCTTTTCAAATGAGTCAGCTCTTCGCATGAGGTGGCCAAAGTATTGGGAGTTTCAGCTTCAACATCAGCCCTTCCAGTGAATATTCAGGACTGATCTCCTTTAGGATTGACTGGTTGGATCTCCTTGCAGTCCAAGGGATTCTCAAGAGTCCTCTCCAACACTACCGTTCAAAAGCATAAATTCTTCAGCGCTCAGCTTTCTTTATAGTCCAACTCTCACATCCATACATGACTGGAAACAATAGCCTTGACTAGTTGGACCTTTGTTGGCAAAGTAATGTCTCTGCTTTTTAATATGCTGTCTAGATTGGTCATAGCTTTTCTTGCAAGGAGTAAGCACCTTTTAATTTCATGGCTGTGCTCACCATCTGCAGTGATTTTAGAGCCCAAAAAAGTAAAGTCAGCCACTGTTTCCAGTGTTCCCCCATCTATTTGCCATGAAGTGATGGGACCAGATGCCATGATCTTAGTTAAAAGAAGACAAGATTTGCCATTTTGTACGAAGTCTATATTGCTTGTTTTGTCAGCAGCCAGCTAGTAAAAGTGTAAGACGCTTTGGGTTAATTATTACCTTGAAAAAGTCATAGGATCACTTGAGCCCATTGTGTACCCAGGAAGTGGGGGGAAAGCCCAATAACTTACTCTATCTTTCTAAGAGAGGTGTGCTGTAAAACTTGTCTTCATCTCATTTGAAAGCTATGTGTTTCTGAGATTAGTGTCATTAGGAGAGAGGTGTTAAAAAAGAGAAAATGGCAAACATTTACTTAAGTAGAGAAGATAAAATATGGATGCATATCCAGATTTTTGGCTGATGTGAAGTACTGTTTCTACTATTTGTTAATGCTTATTGATCTCATAAAATTTATACATTTACATTCGAGGATTTTGGACCTAATGTTATGAACTTAAAATGTTTGGAAACCTGTTGCTTTCATTAATAGCTATAGATACTTGTTTATAGTTATGGCAGTAAAAGGCAATTCAGACTGTGCAGAAAATATGGTACAAGTCTCAAGGGATTTTATTTCCTAAAAAGCATACAGATGTATTGGGTTGGTCAAAAAGTTCATTTGGGTTCTTCCATATGATCTTACAGGAAAACCTGAACAAACTTTTTGGTAATCCAATACTAAGAAGAAGCCTCAAGATTTCAAGTGTGCATATATACCTGAGGGAACTGTAAGGACAGGAGACAAAATTGTCCTGTTCACAGTAACGTATCAGGAGCCTTGGGTGATATCTGGCATACAGTAGGTGCTCAGTAAATGCTGGAGACGAGGATGGAATTGGTTAAATATAGGTAGGCTCTGTGTTTTCCTGCTTTATTATTTGGGTCATATCCATGATCTTACGTATGCAGCTCTCAGTGATTTATCATGTGTGTGCCAATGTCTAAACAAAAAGACAAATTACTTAATTCTCTGTGCCTTCATTTCTTTATCTTTGAAATGAGGGTAATAGTGCTGATGTCATAGAATTGTGATGAGTTGTGAATAATTTGTTAACATCCAAAGCGCTTGTAACAGGGCCTGGCATGTAGTAAGCACTCAGTAAACGTTAGCTTCTTTTCATTGTACTTATTTGTTGATGGTCTCTAGCTCCCAGACCAATATATACCCTATAATAACAGAGACTTAGTTTGTATGGTTGCTGAATGACAGTAACTAAAATAGTGTCTGATGTCTATTATATAATTGTTGAATTAACTACATGTAAGTACCTAGTGTGCAACAAGTACAATTCGACACAGAGAAATTTATTGAATAATAAAGCTGCTTCTTCATTGGATAATTTTATCTGAAAATTCTATGCTAATCATTTAAAAATACTTTATCTAAATCCCAGAAAGGCTAACAGAATTGTTGGTAATCAAACTTCTCTGTTGCTGATGTCTGTTCAGCTTGAAAAAAGTAACACAATCCTGTGATTATGAACGAAAGCAAATGTTGAAGTTGGTGTGTGGTCCAGTTATGATTACTGCCCAGTAAACCACCCCAGGCTTAGTGGAGTAAAACAACACCCTGTCATATGCTCTTGGATTCTGTGGGTCAAGAATTCAGATGGAGTCAGCAGAGCTGGCTTGTCACTACAGCATATGGAGCTTCAGCTGCATGGACTTTCCCAGTGTTGGGGAAGACTTACACAAATGGTGGGGGTCATAGTCCTCTGGGGTCTTTGTCATTCACATGTCAGGCTTCTGTGCTGGGATCATTTAAGGACTGGGCTCAGCTAGACTGAGGGCCATCTACGTGTAGCCATGGGTGGTTTGGGCTTCTCACGGCAGGCTGGCTAGGTTCTGAGAGGGAGTGCCCCAAAAGGGAACATACTGACATACTGAAAGAACCAGGAAGAAGCCCGAGGAACCTGGGAAATCGTACAGTGTTACTTTGACACTCTTCAGTCCATGTAGGCACAAGTTTGCTCACTTTCAGTGCTGGGGGATGTGGACTGCACCTCTCAGTGGGAAGAGTGTGGAAAGAATCGGTGACCATTTTATTTTAAAAAGCCTAAACCCAATGGATTGTTTACAGAAATGGCCACAACAGTGTTTCAGCTTGGATCCACCCTCTGCAGTAGTCCCTTCTCTCATGACATAAGGCTTGGCTGTGAGATTTGTTTTGGTCAGTGGAACAACTCACAAATATGGTGCACTGACAAACTTGAAAATTGGTTCTTTGCTGGGACTTGTCCTCTCTTGCTTCTCTGGGGAACTGTCTCATCACCTTCATGTGTATGAACCTGGGTGAGTCAGCTGGATGATGAGAGACGCATGGAATGAACCAGCAGACGTATGAGTTGAGAGCATCTTAGGTCAGCCAGCTGCCAGCCAACCTGGGTTAGATCAGAAGAACTACAAAGCTAGCTCTCAGACTCATGAGTTAATAAATGATATTGGTCTAAGCTGGTAGGTTTTGGGACCTTTGCTATGCAGTGGAAAGTAAATAACTAAGACAGAAGTCTAATAAGTAATGTGCTTTCCCCACACAGTTTGGAAACACATGAGAAATAGGCATAGGAATCAAGCTGCAGAGAAGGCAGCTTTATTACTGTAGAGGCAAGGTTGAAGAAAGTGATTTGGTTTATCACCAAGAGGGGTGCTAGTAGTCCTCTGGCAGGTGGGCAGGTATCGACCACACTGAGCAGCCCCTGGGGAGTGGAGCAGAATGTGCACAGTGTGGGGAACCAGAGGACTGAGCTGTACACACATGCCCATTTCTTCTCCAAACTTCGCTGCTCAGAGGTGTATTTCCTCCTGCCAAGCGGAGGAGTGAGTCAGGGTCTCCTGGGCTGGGGAGTTAATTGCAGAAAATCCTTCCACATGGACTCAGAAAGCAGGAATAAATGCCCACCTTACTTACTAGAAAGATGAGGGGGATGGGTAGAAGGAATTGCTTTGAATTCCTTTTCTTTTACATTTCTTTTGAATTTTTGATGCAATTAATTTATGTGCTATCTCATGGCTTGCTGTTTAGTCCATATGTATGGCGCACTCATGCCATTTTGTAGCATATGGAATATAATTTTACTCTTTTTAAGTTGTTTGAGGTTTATAGCTTTTTTTCTTCCTTTTACATTATACCTTTGGCTTAATTGATGATGAGTGGGTGACTGGGAGCAGAACTGCTTGTTACAACACTTCCTAAAGGAAACTTGAATCTGCTTTGTTTTTGGTGGGTGGGTGGGTGTGTGTGTGTCTGTGTGTGTCTGTGTGTGTGTGTGTGTGTGTGTCTGTGTGTGTGTCTGTGTGTGTGTGTTATGTATTGAGGTGGAATTGGGGACTTTCCTGTACATGAATCAGTTCTCAACAGCTAGTGACTATTCAAGGTCTGTTTTTATAAATAAATAGGGTCTGTTTGTAATCTGTCTTCTTTAGAGTCAAAATTCATCAAAATTTGATGTACTGAGGCAGTACATCACCTAGTTTATAATTCAAGGCTGGGCTTTTTTAGCACTTTGACATTTAATACCCCTCCAGAAGACAGAAATAATCCACCATTGGTTGTGAAGTATCTGTAGCAATAAAGCTGAAATTTCAGAGAGCAATTCTGTTCCTCTGTAATGGATGGCTTTATATAAAAGTAGATGCTTTGTCTCATTTTTACTTTGGTATTCTTTCTTATATAAAAATATGTTTACCATGAAAAGAAAAGACTGCATGTTTATCATGAAATAAGACTACATACAATACTATAGAAGAAACCAGGTGTTCACATATGTCTAAATTAACCTCAGATTAAGAAATGAATTGGGATTTATTAGAATAGTGTGTGTAATAATAAGATATTGTGGACTAGATATTTCATTAATTTTATTTCAGGGTTGGGCATCAAATTTTAGATTCCGATACATAGACACATGAGTAATTTTTCAGTTATTAGATAAATTTTAAATTTGTATTAGAAAAAAATCCGTGGTGAAAATGCATAAGTGCTATATATATGGAACCAGATTCTAGCAAAAAACCCATAGTTAATCAGGTAGATAATAAGGCACATTTTCTTAGGGTTTCAAACCCCAAATTGGTTTTTTATGTGTAGACACTGAGAGCCCTTTCACAACTTTTAATGCAACATGTCCAGCTATCTTTGGTACTGATTTATCACTTTAGGATTCTGACTTTTGAGTTAGAACTTTAAGCTGATTTCTTAAAAATGAAAATGCTGCGTGGAGGTGGAGATATGGGAAAAAACTGTCATACCAGGTGTTTGAGGGCTTGCAAAGTCTGGGACATGTAGCCACACAGAGGTCTGTGTGAGACCCGGGCTGAAAGAGAGCCCTGGAGTGAGCACCCATGTCTGCTTTCTTTTAGTATAATACATGGGCACAGGGAGTGATTTGTAAGAAGATATTTGCCCCATCTTTTTTACTTTAAAGCTTGTCTTTAGTGAAACTTCCTAATTGTCAATCTTGAGGGTAATGTTTTATATTTCCAAAAATACACTGTAGAGTTGATTTTAGAATATATACCCCAATGTATGAACAAACATTTGTTCATAATCCAAGTTTTTCATTGAAATTACCATCAGTTATGCCCAGTAAATCACTGGTTATTTGACATTTTTTCTTCAGGGATGGTGATCCAAGGCAGCAGAGTCCATATGGAGATAAATGTTGTTACTTAGGTGGCAGGTCCTTAATTACTGCTAACTGTATCATTTCGCATTAGGGAAGGGACATAGATCCATTGAAAAAGCCGTGTGTGTGTGTGTGTGTTTGTGCACGTGTGTGCGTGCATGCACTTGCATTTGCTCTGTCGTGTCCGACTCTTTGTGACCATATGGTCTGTAGCCCACCAGGCTTCTCTGCCCATGGAATTTTCCAGGCAAGAATAGTGGAGTGGGTTGCCATTTCCTATTCCAGGGGATCTTCCTGACCCAGGGATTGAACCTGTGTCTCTTGTGTCTCCTCCATTGGCAGGCAGATTCTTTACCACTGTGCCACCTGGGAAGTCCTCAGTGCCACTCACTTTTTTCTAGTGTGTATCTGTGGAGAGGAGCAGGGCTCATTGTCATTCCTGCCTTACAAGCAAAACAGGCAAAGCTGATTCTTCTATAAGCTTTAATCAAGATCTTGGACCATTTCTTTTTTCTTTTCTGTCCAGGAAGAGAGATTATATGTCAAGTAAAGAAACTTTGATCCTGCTATCTAATCCTTTAACTGTTATACTCCAAGTAATGCGAAATTTTTTCTTCTTTGAAACCACTACTTGTTCTTTTATTCCTTGGCTTATTAAAAGACTTTCTTTTTTAACAGGTGCAAACATGGACATTTTACTTCTTTCATTTCTTGTGCCTTAGGGAGGTTGTCTCAGTGCCAGGCACATGTATCAGCTATGAACTAGCAAGTAATTAGTCAAAACTAAGAAAGCCCCTCAGTTGGTCTGGTGCTGTTAATAGTCAGGTGTCAGTGTCATGGTGGAGTCAGGGGGGAAGTTCTGATTCCAGAATTTCTTTGTCCCTTCCCATTGCTTTTCCCCTTTAGAATGTCTTCATAGGTTTCTTTCTTCCCTTTAAACTTAAATTTATATCAGATATCAAATGGGCTTCCCTAGTGGCTCAGACAGTAAAGAATCTGCCTGCAGAGCAGGAGACATGAATTTGATCCCTGAGTTAGGAAGATTCCCTGGAGAAGGGATTGGCTACCCACTCCAGTATTCTTGCCTGGGAAATCCCATGGACAGAAGAGCCTGGTGGGCGATGGTCCATGGGGTCGTAAAGAGTCAGACACAACTGAGTGATGAACACTTTCACTTATATCAAATTTAATATGAACTTAGATTTATGTCTTGAGGGAGGAATGTAGCTTCACTGGAATATATGGAATATATGGAGATTATTTTACTGTCTTCTCTATTAAATATCTGGTGTATCCTGTACTCCTTTTTATTAAGTTGTTAGCAGAGCTGCAGTCTTGTTAGCAGTGGTAGCAGAAGCATCTAAAACAAAAGAGGAGGCCGTGGCAGTGTTTTGCTTTGCCTTAAGTCAGGGTCATACTTAAATAAATTTAAATGTTCAGGTGGCAAGTCCTTAGAGTGAATTGAATTTATTTGAGTAATTATTTGATATGGCTTCATGCTGTTAGGTTATGTTGGTGCACGCACATTTAAAAAATAGAATAGGGAATGGCTTTAAGCACTAGTAAATTATTTGGGAGCAAACATTTTCCTGATTACTTTTCTGCCTCGAAGCTTATAACTTAAAGAAAAGTCATAAAGAAATAAGCTCTGGGATAATCGACATAGCATTTTACGTGGTAAAACCCTTAACTGCTTTGTAGTAAAAGGCTCTCACTTTGTGATCAAGTTGTTTAGGTGAAGTCAAACATTTTTTGTGAAGAATAGTCTCAGCCTTTCCAAGTGTTTATGGATTTAGCATTCTGTTTGAAAGAAAATTATAAAGCGCATAAGCAGGATACCTTAGTCTCCTAAAGCTTTGCATTCTGGCTCTGTCGCTTAGTAACAATGTGTTGCCTCGTTTTCTCATCTACAATATGGGGCTTGTAAAATCAACTTCAGAGGAGGTATGATAATAAATGAAAAGTATTGAATGCGGAGCAAAAGGTCAGTGAAAGTTTCCTTGTACTTCCCCTCCTGCACTTTTTCTTTTAAACTCAGGTTGTATTATGTTTCAGATTTGAATGTGATAGTGATCACTGATTATATCAGGATGTGTGGTACAAGGAGTATACTGGCCAGCATTCCTTTCCACACTGCATAAGCGGATATCATTCATTAACTTGGTGACTGTTATCTGCTGAATCATACAACCATCACTGTTTCTAAGCTCCCCATTGTGTGTGAGCATGTGTTCAAATGTGCCAAACATGAGGCTGGCCATGTTGCTGTTGCACAGCGTGTCCCTGTCACGGGCTCTGAAGTTGATTTCGTGTCTTGAAGTAAGTAGTACAGTTTGCTTGTGGAGTGTAACTGGGTGAGTGGCACTGAACAGTTGTTCGTCATCATCATTGAGGTGCCCCGTGAGGCGAGGGCAGCATAGTGGGATTCTTGGTGCTATGGGGAGAGCCTGGGTTTTGCAGGCTTTCACAGGTGAAGGACACATGGTCATTCTGCCTTTCTCATCCCCACCTTCTGCTGTCTCTCTCAAGGGTGTTGGCAGCCCACCTTAGACAAAGCTGCTGCCCTTGGTTTGAGTGGTGAGAGTGATTGAGACAGTTGTAGGTGTGACAGTTGTAGGTCCAGAGGAAGAAGGTCTTCAGGTGTGTAGTCGGTGCTGGGCTCATCCCAGGTAATTCTGTCATATGGTGGGTGAGCAGTAAGTGAGCTTCATGAAAGGATGAAGTAAACTGGAGCATTTGTTTCTGTTTTTCATGTAGTTACTTTCTTCTAGGCTTGAGGAATTAGGATTAGTTAGTGTCTCAATGCGGAGAAGGCAATGGCACCCCACTCCAGTACTCTTGCCTGGAAAATCCCATGGACGGAGCAGCCTGGTAGGCTGTAGTCCATTGGGTCGCTAAGAGTTGGACACGACTGAACGACTTCACTTCACTTTTCACTTTCATGCATTGGAGAAGGAAATGGCAACCCACTCCAGTGTTCTTGCCTGGAGAATCCCAGGGACAGGGGAGCCTGGTGGGCTGCCGTCTCTGGGGTCGCACAGAGTTGGACATGACTGAAGAGACTTAGCAGCAGCAGCAGTGTCTCAGTGAAGACTCTGCCCAGGCACTGAGTTCTTTCTTCTAAAACTGTGCTGGTACTCTTAGGACCCCAGAGGAGCTTGGTCCATGATGAGTGCCATCATATACTTTTATCCTTACCTGTTTTGTTTATTCTGTCTGCTGCCTTGGATGTCAGTATTTATTGATTGAAATGTTTAGTCCTTAGACATGATGACTATTAAACAATCCTTTTTTGAGTTTTATGTCACTTGTGCTTTTCAGTTTCAGTTTTTTTGGCTAAATATGAAGTCTTCATTACTCTCCATCTGTGATTTGAGGGCATTTGCAGTTGTCCAAGTCAAGTAAGAGCTGAAGGTGAAATCTCTGCAGCATCTTATTCTTAATAATTTTTGTATTTACATGTTTTTGTTCTTTCTGTCAACTTTATGTATCCTCTTAACCTATCTCTTCATTCTTACAAACGGCCTCATGTATTTGGAGCACCCTAGGACGTCCCTGTTCACTGAATCAACACTTTTTAACTCTCCCTAAACTCCTCCTCTTGTGCTGGTAAGGTTTCCAGAAATATGAGTTAAGAAGTTTAGGGAAAAGTCCCTGTGAAATTGCACACTGTACTCTCCTTTACTAATTTTTTGGATAATGTTTAGATTTCAGTCTGATGGTAAATCGAATGTGTCTGTTCTCTAGAATTAGTGCTCAATAATGGGATCACTGATGCATAATTTTATAAGTAAATTTGGCCTTTGACCACAGAATCCAGACCCTCTTTTATATTGCTGGTCAGTGATAAACAGGACTCTAGGTAGGAATATTCTCTGCAGTTGTACTTTGCCACTCTCTGTTTCTGCCACAGTGGTGCCTTTCTGGTTGGCTTGCTGGTATTCATCCCTTCCTTTCTCCCTGTCTGCCTCCCTCCCTTCCTGAACATTTGATAATATGTAAATTACAGCATGAAAAAATTATCCAGCATCAATGAAAGTATACTGTCAGATAACACCAGATTCCATTAAATGAGAACCATCTTTCATTCTTTAAGACTTCAAGAGATCAAAGAGGTTTGCTTCTCTTATGCCAGGTAGCACTGGGGTCAGATGGCTTGATTTCAAATCTTTCTTAAGCAC
Source organism: Bos indicus (assembly GCF_029378745.1). Classification (NCBI taxonomy): domain Eukaryota; kingdom Metazoa; phylum Chordata; class Mammalia; order Artiodactyla; family Bovidae; genus Bos; species Bos indicus. Next base: position 79,844,666 of record NC_091761.1, read on the forward strand.
TTGAACTATCAGTTTTTTCATCTGTGAAGTTATACCTTACAAAATGATGAGGATTCAATGACATAATGTCTATAAAGCACTTAGCATAAAATATCAAAAATATTTAATTTGTTATCATTATAACTCTTCAGTGAATTCTTAACTGAATGGCTGCATTTCCTTACTTGGACTTGTAATACTACATATTGAAGAACCTAATGTCATCAGGTTGCACTAGTAGTAAAGAACCCTCCTGCCGATGCAGGAGATGCAGGAAACTTGGGTTTGATCCCTGGATGGAAAGATCCCCTGGAGGGGATGGCAAACCACTCTGGTATTCATGGCTGGAGAATCCCATGGACAGAGGAGCCTGGCAGGCTACAGTCCATAGGATTGCAAGGAGTTGGACACGACTGAAGCAACTTAGCATGCATGCAGTGTCATCATATATAAAATCAAGAGAATATTATTATAAAAGCTGTGTTGTCTTTAATCAGCTTGTTGATTGTATTGTTAAACTTATTTTGCATATTCACTATTGTTCACCCGGAAGCTGGTTTGTTTAATTTAGTGGTTCTAGTTAGAGTTGTGCTTCTTCCTGAAAGTAGAACTGAAAATGTAGCTTCTGTTATTACTTTATTAGTACAAAACAGAAAATGAAAAAGAAAGTTGAGGGGGAAGAGAAAGAAGCACAGTGTATTTGAAAGTGAGATTAATGCTGTATTATGCTTTTGATTCTTTTTCTCTTTAGATCTTTTAGAGAAATCTCGAGTTGTTAAGCAGCCAAGAGGCGAAAGAAACTTCCATGTGTTTTATCAGCTGCTTTCTGGTGCCTCTGAAGAGCTTCTCAGTAAGTCCCTGTTTTTGTGTTTTAATTTAATTTTTACTATTGCAGCATCCAAAGAAGAAGTGTCCCTTATGATTTTCCTCTTTTTCTCTTAAAAGTTTTCCATAATTCCACTTGAAGGGAAGAACACGATGGGTTGGCTTCTACCGCCTTACAGTCTTTGGTATCTGTCTCTGTAGTACCTCACCAGGTACTGGAACGTGTCTCAGATGCATTGCTAAAAGAGCTAAAAGTTGGGGGAGGGACTCATTATCAATTAAAAAAAAATAAAATGGAAGACTATAATTTGTGTTTCAGATGGGTTGCTAAAAGAGCTAAAAATTGGGGGAGAGGCTCATTATCTATTAAAAAAAAATGGAAGAATATAATTAGTCCACTTGGAGAGAAGTTAGCAGGGAGCAGTAGATGAGTATAATCATATAAAAACATACTACTCAGTGACAATTTAAAAATAGTGGAAAAGACATTTGCAACTGATACAAGAGATAAAAATATGACCTTTAGATATTTTAGAGAATTATTATAAGTCCATCAGGAGAGTATCCAGTAGTCAGTAACTAAGTGATGAAAAGTTTTGAACAAATAGTTTAAACAAAAAGAGCTATGGAAAATCAACACACTTGGGGAAAAAATTACCCTCATACTCAGTTCAGTTCAGTCACTCAGTCATGTCCGATGCTTTGCGATCCTGTGGACAGCAGCACGCCAGGCCTCCCTGTCTATCACCAACTCCTGGAGTTTACTTAAACTCAAGTCCATTGAGTTGGTGATGCCATCCAACCATCTCATCCTCTGTCATCCCCTTCTCCTCCCACCTTCAGTCTTTCCCAGCACCAGGGTCTTTTCCAGTGAGTCAGTTCTTCACATCAGGTGGCCAAAGTATTGGAGTTTCAGCTTCAGTATCAGTCCGTTCAATGACTGTTCAGGACGGATTTCCTTTAGGATGGACTGGTTGGATCTCCGTGCAGTCCAAGGGACTCTCTCAAGAGTCTTCTCCAGCACCACAGTTCAAAAGCATCAATTCTTCGGCACTCAGCCATCTTCACAGTCCAACTCTCACATCCATACGTGATTACTAGAAAAACCATAGCCTTGACTAGTTGGACCTTTGTTGACAAAGTAATGTCTCTGCTTTTTAATATGCTGTCTAGGTTGGTCATAACTTTTCTTCCAAGGAGCAAGCATCTTTTAATTTCATGGCTGCAGTCACCATCTGCAGTGATTTTGGAGCCCCAAAAAATGAAGTTTGTCACTGTTTCCACTGTTTCCCCATCTATTTGCCATGAAGTGATGGGACAGGATGTCATGATCTTAGTTTTCTGAATGTTGAGTTTTAAGCCAACTTTTTCATTCTCCTTTTTTACTTTCATCAAGAGGTTCTTTAGTCCTTCTTCACTTTCTGCCATAAGGGTGGTGTCATCTGTGTATCTGAAGTTATTGAATTTCTCCTGGCAATCTTGATTCCAGCTTGTGCTTCATCCAGCCTGGCATTTCTCATGATGTACTCTGCATATAAGTTAAATAGGCAGGATGACAGTATACAGCCCTGACATATTCCTTTTCTAATTTGGAACCTGTTGATCCATGTCCAGTTCTAACTGTTGCTTCCTGACCTGCATACAGATTTCTCAGGAGGTAGGTCAGGTGGTCTGGTATTCTCATCTCTTGAAGAATTTTCCACAGTTTGTTGTGATCCTCACAGTCAAAGGCTTTGGCATAGTCAATAAAGCAGAAGTAGATGTTAATTATCCACAAATGTAAATTGAAGCAGCACTGAAGTAGCCCCTACACATGTTATTAGCTAAAGTTATTGAAGAGGATAAAGCTAGCAGAGTTGTCAGGACTGATCAATCTATCTAGAGCTTCTGAGTATCACTTCAAAGTGAGGACTTTTTCCTGGGGGACTAGTTGGCAAAGCAGAAGAAGTCATAAAATGATCAGACTTTGCTGCCCAGGCACACCACTTTTTGGATTACATCCCAATGGAATCATTCAAAAGAATCCAAAGAATATTTTGTGTGAAGACATTTATCACTGGCTTTTATTTATTATAACAAACTGGAGAAAATCCAAGTGTCCAACAGTGGGAGAATCACTAGGCAGACATCATATGTTATAAGGAAACAGCTCATTGAAGATAAATAATCCAAATATGGAAAGGGCCTGCAAAAAAAAAAAAGTTTGAAATATGTACACATGATAAAGGTGATTTTGGACAAATACTATTACTGATATATTTGAGTTGATACCATTTATTTCTGTTCTTTTGGTTCAATGCATAGTATGAAAGTCTTTTATCTGAAGGGTTAAAGGAATGAGATGTTAAAGATGATTAGATTTATTGAAGTAACTTATCAACTCATATGTGTGATTCAATAGATAAGCTTAAACTTGAGCGGGATTTCAGCAGATATAACTACCTGAGTCTGGACTCGGCCAAAGTTAATGGAGTGGATGATGCAGCAAATTTCAGAACCGTTAGGGTAAGATGTAATACTTTTATTACTCTTTAAAATGGGTAATGTTATATTGCTCAATCAGAATTGTTAAAGTTTGGACTTTTCTTTGATTCCTAACTCATGCTCCCAAAGGTTTTATAATTATAGTATTTATTGTATTTTTATTAGTTTGATATTTTACTAGCTCAATAGTCATACGGTATTGAGAAGGCCAGGCTTTATTGGAGCATGCAATTTTACTGTTTATCAAAAGGAGCTTTCTTATCTATTTTGGGGTTTGACTTTTTATATTGTACTGAAATTCCAAATGTATTTATAACCAATGCTCAGTAGTTAATTTCCACATTTGAAAACTGTCCTACAATCATGTTAAGTCAAATCTATTTTTCAGACAGAAAGTCATGTTTATATATAGTTTTTGAAAAATCTTCCATAAAACAGAATAATTAGCATTTGTGTTCATTAGAAAAAAAAATCATTTTAAATTAAATTCTGCTTTCTATGTTTCTGAGGCACTTGGAAAGTTGCTTCTATTAGGAAATGATCCTGCTAACTGTTATTTACATCCAGATGATACAGCTGCAATAGTGGCAGGGGTGGGCATAGGCTGGATTATAGATAAAATAAGATTGGAATCAGTTCATCTTTAGGGGTGAGTGAATATAACATGTGGTTCTTTTCCTGCTCTCTAGACTTGTGTATGTTTGAAATTTCTAGAATGATAAATCTTATAGTACTCCCATTGCTGTGTAACCTAGTCATTATAAATAAATAGGTAGATTGACTGGGGTGGGGGGAAGTAAATAAGTAAGCAAGCAAACTGGGCTGTTCTCCAAAAAGAAAACGTTTCTTGAGAGTATCATTTTTTCTAAGTTGTCTGAACAGCCTCATATGGAAGCCTGTTGATCCCTGGTCATGATTTTAAGTTTGGGACCAGTTCTGTGATTACTTTGCTTGGCAAATCATTGGCACACAATAAAAATTTATGACTGGACGAATGTTCCTTATTACCCATAGTTCCTGGAATTGAGCACTTCACCTTTGCAAACCACAGTTTTTCTCATATGTAAAATAAATGAGGAGGTTTTTTGGTAGGGGATTACGTAAGGTTTTTTGCTTGGTTTTGTTTCTAGCAGCAGAACACCAGTATGAAAACACACACACACACAGCTGCTGACACACACATGCACGCGCACACACACACACACACACACACAGAGCTGCTGTGGTTGGAATTGGAGTGGGAACCGAGGGCTCAGCTCTCCACCTTCTCTCCCTCTATCTTCCTCTTTGCCACAGCCCGTGAAATACCCCAGGGCTCCTTGAATCAGAATTTGAAACCACTGAGCAAGATAGAGCCCCTCATTGGTGCTAATTCAGTTCATTCATTGTTAGGTTGGCCACAAGTTCGTTCAGATTTTTCCATATGATGTTAGTTTTGCCTTTTGGAAAGTTTACTCTGGGACACTTTGTCTTTTTGATTTTTTTTCAGAGGCGAGTCTGTTTTATGATTTATTTTTTTTTAAATAATAGAGAACTTCAGACAGAAAACAGTTGCTTTTTCTCCCCTAGAATGCCATGCAGATTGTGGGTTTCATGGACCATGAAGCTGAGTCTGTGTTGGAGGTGGTGGCTGCGGTGTTGAAGCTGGGGAACATTGAGTTCAAGCCTGAATCGCGAGTGAATGGCTTAGATGAAAGCAAGATCAAAGATAAAAATGGTAAGTCAGTGGAGGACGGGCCCTGTTGAGAAAAACTGACTTTGAACTTCTGCCCAGTTTTTAATGTAGAAAGTAAAACTTACTTTGAGTTGAAAAAACTTTCTAGTGAAACCGAGCAGAAATGTAATTACAGCTCAGTCTGAAGTCTTTTAATTTATATATTTTACACTGATTGATTTGAAAATGATTTAGAAAGAACGCTGTAAGCCTTGAAAGTGATTGATTATTAGCAGCAGATATGCAGTAACTCTTTGTGACCATTCCCCCTACAACAGAGTTAAAAGAAATTTGCGAGCTGACCGGCATTGACCAGTCAGTTCTAGAGCGAGCTTTCAGCTTCCGAACAGTTGAGGCCAAGCAAGAGAAAGTTTCAACTACACTGAATGTGGCTCAGGTGGGTGAAACATAATGTCTAGAAGGGAGTTTTTAAAGTCTTCAGAATCTTGTATAAGTGGAAACAAAAATTTTATTTTTCAGGCTATTATCCTGTCGTATTATATTCTAGGCATTGTTTTAGGCACTAGGGGTACAGAGTAAACTAAACACACAAAGATCCCTGCCTTTGTGGAGCTTAAAATTTTGTCAGGAGGAGCCAGACAAAGCAGTAGACCTAGAAAATTCATATAGCAAGCTAGCAGGTGATAAGTGCAATGGACAGAGAAGAAAGTAGAGCAGAGTAAGGGGGACCCATAGTGTTCAGGGCAGAGGGGTTGAGTGAGCTGAGAAATAGCTGGAGAGTTGTGAGCACAGGTGGTATGATCTGCCTTGTAAGGGGTCATTCTGGCTGCAGTATAGACAGCAGAATGTAAGGGACAGAGGGTGTCTTAGTCACTTTGGCTGCTTTAACAGAATACTGTATTCTCTTTAAACAAAAACAGTTATTTTTCACAGTTCTTGAGGCTGGAAGGCTGAGATTAGAGTGCCAACATAGTGGAATTTGTGCTGAGGGCCCTCTTCCTTATATACAGACACCTGCCTACTTACTGTGTCCTCACATGGCAGAGAGAAGGAGTGAGCAAATGTGAGCTTTGGTGTCTTCATCCCTTTTTAAGGGTATTGGTCCCATTATGGGGACTCCAGCCTCACCACCACATCTAAATCTAACTGCCTTTTAAAGGCCCCCACCTCCAAATACCGTCACACTGGGGCTTCAACATATGGATTTGAGGGAGGGGGATACACATTCATAACTCAGGGGAGCGCACAGTTGTGTGCTAACCCAGAGTCAATAGTGGCTTTTGAACCAGATGGCGGCAGTGGAATGAGAAGTATATTTTGAAAGGGGATGCAATAAGATTTGCTGATGCGTTGATATGTGTGAGATGAAAGACAGAGAAGAGTCAAGGGTGACTCCCAACATTTTTGGCCCAAGCACCATTATTGATTTGGAGAAGACAGTGGGGGAAGCTGGCTGTGGTTAAATGACCAGATTGGCTTCCCTGCCTTTCTTACTGTTCCCCCTCCACCCTCCACACTTAGGCCAGTGGAGTCTTTCTAAGACACAAGTCTGAGTTGCTTATGTCTTTTCTCCTTTGGTTCAAGGATGGATGAACAGATGTATTCCAGCATGCTTGTATATGTAGGAGCTTGTATAGACCTTTTCAGTATAAACGCTTTGTTCTATGGCTTAGACACTGTCCCACCAGTCACTGTTGATCTGGGCTAGAATTAAACGGTTAACTCAGGATTTTTCCCACTCAGGCCTGTTCTGTCTAGCTGTATTTTCATCCTCCTTGTAAGTAGCCTTAAGCATCTGCAAGACATAGAGTGGGCTTAGTCTGCCTCTCTACTGCTCTGAGCTAGACTTTCTTACTAACCCAAAACACATACATGCTTTTAGCTTTCTTTCAACATTGATTTCTTACTTAAGATGAGCAGTTTTGACTATGAAAATACTATAGCTTTATAATTATGTAAATTTGAAGTGTAACAATCCTTTTCTAGCTATAACTGCTATGTGTCCTTCTTCCTAAGTTACTACTACTGCTACCATGTCTGTCCTTGTCCACCTCACTCATTCAGAGTCAGATGGTGAGTCACTTGCCTCATCAAGAAAAATTGGTTGAGAGCCCACACAGCGGAAGCCTCCGGGTAGACCATTAGTAGGGACCTAAGAACATGATTTCTGAGCCAGTCTTTGAATGATTAGATGTATAAAGAATAGACGAAATGGTATTTCAAAAAGAAAAGTGTGAGAGGAGCCAGGTTTGGAGTACATAGTAGAAAAGAGTTGATCAGGCTTGGTTAAGGCTATAAATATGTAAAGAGGATTCAGAGCTACATGGCTAGAAATGATGTCAGAGCGGATTGTGTGCAACAGCGGTTCTCCAACTTGAGGGTGCATGAGAATCACCTGGAGGCTTTCTTAGACACGGTTTGCAGGTCATACTCCCTGCAGTGTTTGGTTCAGTAGGTCTGAGGTAGGATGGGAGAATTTGCATTTCTAACAAATTCCCAGTTGCCGCTGCTGCTGCTACGGTCCATCCCGAGGTCCCATTTTGAGAATATTTCAACAGAGTGGGGATGGTGAAGTATATAGTGATGCGGTGAGAAAACATCTGTTTAAGAGGCCCTTTAGGAATATTTCATATATATTATATATATATGGAATATATATGGATGTATTTCTGTCTTTTTAGTGTGTGTTTTATTCTTGCATTTTAATGATCCTGTACAGAAATCAGACCCAGGTGCCTCTTACATTTATAATTTTGGGTCACCTTGCATTACAGGGTAAAACTTTCCCCCATTCTTTTAACCATTGACATAAAAAATTGGCTTGAGATCTCAGATTATTCAGCTTCTTATTCTAGTTTTTTTATTGGTGTTGTAGGATTCATGGAGTTTGTTTCCACAAGTCTTATGGCCTAAAAGATTTTTATTCCTACAAGATGTGATTTGTTTTATTACCTTTTCCTCATGACTTCAATTCTTGGGCCCCATTATCATCTTTACTGCTCTATGCCTCATTTTCCCCAAGGCATTTAGATCTTTCCCCAGATGGAATGACTAATATTGAAATAACAGAAACTCAAGACAGAGTTATTATTCAGCTTCTACCACATACTTGAACCTTGGCTCCCAGAGTCCCTGTCATCTGACCCTAAATGACTTCTCCCAGTTTATTCCCTGATAGTTCTCTAAATGCCATACTCATTTCTACCTGGGGTCTTTGCTCCTGCTTATCCATGTAATTGCTAATTCCTTCTGCTGTCTAGATGGTCCTTGAATTGTACCTCATCTAGGAAGCCTTCTGCAATCATAAAGCCCCGATTATTCCTTCTCTGAACTTGTTTTTCTCCTGCAAACTCCTTTAGAACTTGCCCTTTGATTGTTTGACCTCCTATATTCCTCTCTAAGCTCCCGGAAGGTGGGCCCCATGCCATGCATCTCTGTGTCTCCACTTACCCTACTGTCCTGGGTCACTCCTGATACTGGACATCATCTTGGAAGCAGATTCCTCCTGGGGTTTTTCTCTAAGAGCTTCATCAACTGCAGAAACAGTCATGTCATTTGTGCTTAGAATCTGAGATGGCGAGTCTGTGCACTCGGCGTCTTCCCTTATTTCTACACACCTTACTCATGATCCTTATATGGGAATAATCCGTCCTTTGGAGGATGTTACTGTGGAGATGAGGTGGCAGCAGTCAGACCCAAGAAACTACAGGTAGCAAACTGACATCCGTGAGGCCAGATACAGCTCAGTAGGTGTACTTTATTTGATGAATATTTGAGGAAATTGTAGTTTTGGCTTATTTGTTTTTGGCTTATTTGTGTTAGCTTGCTTTTTAAATTTTGAAGTTGAGTTCCTTTAACCTGGAATGCAGTTTCCATCTCGCTTGGACCCCACTATTTCCCGTTGATTTCTATTGTGCAGTCCCTAAAAGCATCTGAGTTTGAGACTTCTAAATAAGTTTTTGAACAAAACAAGGACGATTAAGATTGTCAGTGGTTACACTTTAAAAAATATAGAGCAGTTTACCAGAATAAGTTGTCAGTATTCATTCAGTTGCATACTGAAACAGTGGTTTGTTTATAGCAAATTGCATACGGTTAGGAGAGCTGGATGATGTGATGATGAAATAGGGTCTGTTTATAAATAAGTAGTGTTTGGAAATGACTTGAACTTATAAGAAGAAAGGGGAAAGGATTAAGAAAGAATTACCTAGGTTTATGAAGCCATAGAAGAGGACAAGGACACTTCAAAATATACCTGCAGACACTAGGCACTTAAATTATCTATTTAAAAAAAAAAAAAAAAAAACAGAACAAAACCTAGAAGAAAGGGTATTGGAGAAAGACCAGTCTTCTAAATTAAACATTCTGTCTTTGTGTCAGCATTTTATAAACATTTTCTTCTGTGGAATTATTCCCTCTGCCTCCCAGCCCCCACCCCATGTATAGTATCGGACGGTCAGGCTTTATTTTTTTACCAACGTCTAGGTGAATTTTCTAACCCATATTGAAGTAGCTGCCTGAGACTTAGGGAGACGGGTTTGGGATTAGCATGGAAGTATCAGATAAAGGGAAAAGGTACTCTCTTCCCAGCTGTAGTATGTTACCATGGAGTGAGTCTGTTATTAAAGTTGTCACACTTCATTTAAAGAAGAATTGTAGAGAAAGAATGTTCACATAATCTAGTATATTGTGTTCTTTATAAAATAAAAATGATTCATTTGAACTGTAATGCCCAACTTTCTGTTTATAAACAATGGAGTACACACATATGTCTAGTATTAAAAACAGCAACAGAACCTCTTGTTTCCTGGGGCCTATCTCTTCTTGGGCTCCTGCTCCCCGTTTCCAGGCCTGTCCCCAGAGCAATGGTATCAGACGTATCACTAGTACTCCTGCATACCCTTGGCAGCCTGGATGTTTGCTTAGGGTCTGTTAGGTCTCCTGACCAAACCCAACTTTCTCCAACCTTTGTATTCTAAATCAAGGTCAGAGAGACGTCCATGTCTTCTACCTATTCTTTGTTAAGTAGCTGTGAACAGCTTTCAAACAGACAACCGAGTGAAAGCACTTTATTTTTATTATACAAAGTATTATCCAACAACATGTTGTTACACTGCTTATTACGAAAGTTTTTTTAAATGCTCAAAAGACTGATTGATGAAAAATAATTAGAGAGCTCATCAGTCAAAACCATTTTCAGTATATTTCCTTTGAGTTTCCTACATCTAATAGTTAAAAAAAATAGTTGTTATTATAATAAATGTATACTTTTTATTATCACAAAGCACAATAGGGATTTTTCATTTCATTATCTGATTTTTATAACAGTCATTCTGTGATGGCTGTGTAACTTCCCTTCCACCAGGTGCTTGTTTATTTGTTTCACTATGCTTCTGTTGTTGGACATCTAAATTGCCTGTGATTTGTCTCTGTTCTATTAACACTGAGATGAACATCCTTGTGGAGAAAGCCTTTGCAGTGTTTAAAATTAATTTCCTGGGATGCAAAAAAGTATAATAACTGGGTATAAGCCATTTTCCCAGTTTTCTTAATGGCTTGACTGTTCATCCAGAGTACAATAAAAATGCTCTGAAAAGAAATTTGAAATAAAAGTTTTCAATATCATTTTAAAAGATCTTCATTATTTTGTTGAAATTAAGCATTGTGGTAATTGTGGGTATTGAGTTTTTCTTTCTTTTTAATAGGCTTATTATGCCCGTGATGCTCTGGCTAAAAACCTCTACAGCAGGTTGTTTTCATGGCTGGTAAATCGAATCAATGAAAGCATTAAGGTACTGAATCTCTATAAACAGATAAATAAATAATTGTAATAAGTGGTATGAAGAATATAAACATTAAGTTAAGGATATTTTAATTTTATAATCAGGTAATTGATTAGCACTTACCGAGATTGTTCCTTGAAAAGCATTTACCTTGCTTGGGATTGAAATTTGTCAGCAGTTCTGTTTTGTTTTGCATGCATGTTATGAGAAATCTCACCAATGAATAGTCTAATGGTATTTGCAGAGTTACTGCAGAAGAGAGCATCCTGGGTCCTGGCTGTGACTCATCTGGTGACTAGTTATGCACACTTGGCTGCAGAGGTCACTGGATCAGTCTAGCTATAATATGTTCTTCAGGAAAATGAAAGTATTGGACTAGATGGTTTTGAAAGACCCTATGATCTCTTTTTTTATAATTAAGCATCTAATTTAGCACCTGATAAAGAAAGCATAATGATTCCTTCTTTAAATCATCTATTATTAAAATTTTATAATCATATAAAATGATTATCATTTTATAATCAAAATAATAATCATCTATTAAAATTATATAAATTAAAATTTATATAATTAAAATATAAAATTAAATATAAGAAAAAGAAATTAAGAAAGACTTTAAATACTAAATTTGTTTAGAGTTTTCAAATAAACACTTTCAAATATAAACTGGCTTTCCTCTTTCATGTGTTTTAAAAAAACCTAAATTCTATTCTTCTAGGCCTGAGACACAATTAACTTGTAATCTATGTCTATAGTCCTTGTTATGCTTTTAGTGTTATATGTAATGCTTAAATTAACCCTTCAATTTGAAACTATTTTTAAGGCACAGACAAAAGTGAGAAAGAAAGTCATGGGTGTTTTGGACATTTATGGCTTCGAAATTTTTGAGGTGAGCTGCTTATTATTGTTATTATTATCTTTATTTTGTGAAACAATTGGAGATTAAATCATGTATTCTATAGACAGCATTTAATATAGTTAATATGACTCAATCTACAAATAACTTTTGTAAAGATGTAACAGTTGTATGTGTGTGTGTATGTGTTAAGAGCTGAGATCCAGTATTTTGGAGACTGTGCTGTTTTCTTGTATTAGTATTTGACTTTTGAAATTGCAAATTCAGAATTCTTACTGTGAAATTCCTAACAAAGTATATAGACGTTATGTCTGTAGTTATTAATATTTGTTCATTTGTAGGTTGCTTGAAAATCAGATAGGATGGTGCCATAAAAAAAGCCAGAAATGGGAGAGCCAGAGGCTGGCTGTGGCCTGGCCAGAGCTGGTTACTTCATCTCTGTAGGACTCAGGCAGAGAGTGTCTGCATTATGTGCTTTGTTGGGTCTTATCCAGGTCTCATCCAACTGTAATCTTATGACTTCTGCTGCACAGATTGAAAGAAATTTTTAGCTAAAAGTTCATAATGAAACTTTTTAAAAGACTCCATGTTCATTGCAAGTTAAATATTTAAACATGATAGACTTATATTAGAATTTCGTATTTACCCCCTTGCTAACTTTGGCATTTAGAAGCTGTTTTAAGGACCTGATGGCAACCCACTCCAGTGTTCTTGCCTGGAGAATCCCAGGGACGGGGGAGCCTGGTGGGCTGCCATCTCTGGGGTCGCACAGAGTTGGACACGACTGAAGCGACTTAGCAGCAGCAGTAGCAGCAGCAGGCATCCTTAAAGGACTCTCACTTAAAGTGAGACCTAAAGGAGCCTTACTTTTAGGACTGGTATTTTAGTTTGGTTCAGGAAAAATAATGAGTAGATCTTAACTCTCACCACCAGTAATTTGTGAATTCCTTTAAACAACGAGGCCCTACCCAGAGTGACCACCCGAAGAATTTACATGTTCCAAGTATCAGCGTCACAGGGTCACAAAAAAGACATCAGCTCGCTTCCTGCAGCTCAGCCAGGCCTTTCTAGTAAATGCCTTTTTCTTACAACATTGACTTTGGGGATCATGCCTTCTCCTTGCTTTATCATGTTCCATATTTAACAGCTAGAGGGAAATAATCATTGAGAACTGTCGATATGCAAGAATTGTAGTGTTATGTACATTGTCTGATTTAATTGCCACAATAGTCTCATGGAGTGGCTGCTATTATTTCTCCTTTTATTAAAAAAGCAGCAGCAGCAGAGCTTTGAAGGTCAAGTAACTATCCCAAGGTTATGTGGCTACTATATGTCAGACTCAGGACCTAAATCTTAGGCCTCTTTGATAAATAATTTAAAAAGCCCTTCTACTGGGCTTTTCTTTACTTTTCTCCCCAAACTCACATGTTCCCAGTATCTGGAGACGAAGAAAAAACCCAAATGCTTTAAGTCTCTGAAATGCTCCCTATTTCTGCACCTTTGTCATCATGCTAAGCTCCTGGGCATTGTAGGGCGCCTTCCCAGGGTTCATCTGTGTGCTGGTAGAAGAATGCAGGGGACCTTTGTGCTTCCTGCTGCCCTTGAAGACTGCCCTTCAGCACAGTGTTTGCTTATATTGGTGTCCTTTTAGCAGACTCTGAAAAGGAGAGCTCCTGGTCCCTTAGTAAGAGGAAGAATTTGGTATTTGTGCATGAGAAGGATTGCCTGAGTAGACTCAGAAGTCATGGTGCTAAAATTAATTTCTTTCCAGCAAAACCTCAGGTTACTGTCACTTGATGGGCACTAAATGTCAAGTCATTCTTCACCATTGGCAGGGAAAGTGGTTTCTTACCTAGCACATTGCTTATCTTCATTTAGATGGTTTCATGTGCAGGGCAAAAGTGGAGATCTCACTAGAAAGTTAGAAAAAAACTCTATTCATTGATATTTCTCAAATCAAATTAATTTTATTTTTGCTTTGGCAGAAAAAATTCATTGATCCTTGTCAATGGGCGAGCGTTTAGTGTCATGTCACAGTACATGGATCCTTTTTTTAAATAAGATAGTGGAGTCACGATAGAACACTGGGTTGGCTTCATCTTCCAGTAAGCTCTAATTAGCCTTGGGGAGACCTGCCGTGCCCTGTCCTCCTGAGTTAAACCTCATGAGCAGTTTGACCATGTGTAAGTGAGGGAGTCATTTCGCCAGGGTTTATTCAGTACCTCCAGTGAGCCAGAATGCTGGTGGTAAGCAAGGCAAAGATGTTCCTTGCCTGCATGGAGCTTATGGTCTTGGTCCTAAGATGGAGAGTCTGTTGCTGGCTGAGGACACATCCTCTCTTTGGTAGGAAGCTCTAATCAGGAAATTAGATTTCTTTTTTAAAGTGTTTATTATAGACCTAATTCGGCTTCCCTGGTGGCACAGTGGTAAAGAATCTGCCTACCAATGCAGGAGACACAGATTCGATTCCTCAGTTAGGAAGATCCTTTGCTAAAGGAAATGGCAACCCACTCCAGTATTCTTGCCTGGAGAATTACGTGGGACAGAGGAGGCTGGTGGGCTACAATCCATGCGGACTCAAAGAGTCTGACACAATTTAGTGACTAAACCAACGAACAACAAACAAGCAGACCTAATCATAACAGAATTTAGATGTTCCAAGTGGAAACTTCCTGTAACTTAGCACTGATTGGAACACCCTTTAGCAATCCAGGAATATTTTTCATTTATGGTTAATTCAGGTTTTTCTACAAGCCTACCTTTCCCAACATGCTTTCCTTCTGCAAGTTTTATCACCATTTTTCTCAACGTTGTTATAGTTATGGACTTTCTGAAAATGCCTGCATTATGTTTCTAAATGGCCTTCCTTTCTTCAGAAGAAAGTTCTGAAGTTCTCATGGCTAATTAGAGCTTCCTGGAAGATGAAGGCAACCCAATGTTCTATCATGACTCCAGTTCAGTAGTTCTCAAACTTAGCTACACGTTGGACTCACCTGGGGAACTTTGGAAAATTCAACTATCCGGGCTGCACCCCAGACCAATAGATCAGAACTTCTGGGTGTGGGGTCCAAGCAGCAGTATTTTCAAGCTCCCAGGTAATTCCAATGTGCCATCAAGGTTGCTCTTATAAACAGGAATCTTCAGTGTAAATTCCAAGCGTATATGGGGTCCTTGCCATTTGACCTCTGCACTACATGCCCTGCCTCACCCACAGTTCATCTTAACCTAAACCTAATCTGTGTGTATATAATGTTCCTAAAACCAAATCGGTTATATTTTACTCTTTTTAAACAGACCAGATCCAACCAGTCGTATGTCTACAGCAAATCTTATGATGTCCATAAAATCTTTAGAAGTTAATTTTCCTTCTCCATGCCGTAAATTAGTAAATGGGGACCCTCCCTGCCAATTTCTTGAGAGAATTAAGATTTGTTTTTCATTATAGTTAATTGTTCTCTCCATTTTCCTGTCTAAACCTTCTCAGTTAATCTTTCAGGCATCTTGATTTTTAACAATCTATGCATTAGTTCTTTTATAAATAAACTTATTTGGGGCAAAGGCAGAGAAGGGATTTGGTTGGGCTCTTTTAAGATACGTTTACCTCCTTTTTGATTCAGAATTAGAAAGTTTTTTGTTTTTTTTCTTTTAATGTATTCACACAAATACCCCAGATCCTATTATACATTTTTCTGGATTCTCAGCAAAATTGGAACATGTGGAAATGTCAGAGCTTATCAGGTTGAACACTAGGAACCCAGATAATTGAGGACGTAAAAGTATCATAAGCTCATGTGCAAGGGCTCAGAGGATGACCTAAGAAGAGGCATTAGAATCCGCATCAGTGCAAAAATGAAAATTTCAGTGATATTTTATACTCAAGTGAAAATAAACTCATAGAATATAGAGAAAATTCTTTATTTTTTATTCAGTGAATTAAGGTCCTGCCTTTTGGAAAGCCCTGGGCATCACTTTAAAAATTGTACAGGACTAGAAGGAATTTTTTTTAAATGTTTCTAATTCTGCCTCTTGACCCTACTGACAGTTCCCATGAGAATGTTTTTCAGCTGAGCTGGTGGAAACCTTTCATTTACTTTGGTCTGTCTCTAAACGGAAGAGGGAAACTGATGCATTAAACCATGGGATGATGACACATGCGTTTGACTGCAAAACATTCCAGTCTCAGCTGGGTGAATGGCTCAGCCTTGCTGGCCACACGTGATCTGATGTTAGTTTGGAAAACAGATTAGTGGAACATTGATACCAAAATAAGGTGAAATGAATTAAAGTTCATTGAGGAGAAAAATCTAGCTATACATCCTGGTAGAATGTATTCAGTTTTGCAAAGGAAGAGAATTATAATCCAGACACTCCAAATCTTCACAATTCAGCTTGGATATTCTTATAACTGAAAACATGCCCTTAGATTTCTGAGGAATATTTATAGCATCTACATAAAGTAGCAAATGCTATTCTTTAAAAAAAAAAAAAAAAAGTGAAACTGAATTCAGAACAATGCTGGGCAATCTAAATTGATTCAGTTCTTTTCTAAGTACTTATCTAATAGAGTGGACAGGTGGTTTACTGGGGAACTCTTGTTAGTGTCCTGTAGACCAAAGCAGGACAGCAGTGACTGAATATTTTACCTCTCATGTGACTGAGCTAGTTTTGCACAGGCCAAATGCTGTTATTTGCAATCAGGCATTCTTACTCATCTTGATCTCAGAACCTCATTGAAAGTGGCCATATATCATAAGGCCGTGATAGGCGAGGTGCTATGATAGTTTCAAATTAAAGAATCTAACTAATACCTGGGGAAATGTCAGTGTGAGACCAACTGGTAAGTTCATCTAATGATTATAGGATTTGTTTTCTAAAATACTTTTTAAAAGAAGATTGATTCTAGTTGCAGGGAACATCTTTTGTTCCAGCTTTTTGTATTTAATTTTGTCTTTTATATGCTGGAGAACTTATAGTTGAAGAGGAAGGAGATGATTGAAAGTAGATTTTAGAATGAAAATGGTGAGAATTAATATAGTTCATAATATGTATATGCTTGTCTGTTGTCGCTATAACTTTTTAAGTCAAAGCATATTTAAAAAGTATTTAAGAGAACTGGAATGCTGTTTTTCTAATATTGACCATATTCATATTTGAGTAGGTACTGGAAAGAAAAATGTTACATATTTAAAGGAAAGTTTTCTATAGCTTCAGTCAGTCAGTTTTGTGAGTGTCTTTTGAAAAGGACAATCTTTAATGTTAAATGTTTCTCTCTTACTCTGAGGATTTTTTTTTTTTTTTTTTTTTACCAAAGTTAATTTTCGGTGGGGGGGGAGTGGCTCTTGATCTGGGGCCCACTTATTGACATTGTGATTTTTAAAAATGGATTGTTAAGTGCATTGTATTTTTCTGTAGGAAGAGCATTATAAATGGGGACTGCCCAGGGGTTTTCCACTGAGTAAACCTTTGCTAAGACCAACAGCACACTTTAAAGCAATAATACAGCCCAATTCCTAAAACAGTGTTGTTACAAAGTTTTAGAACTTTTAGATAAAAGTGCTATTTCATTTGTTATGCAAAAGACTCCATTGTATTTAAAGTATGGAACCCCCACCCAACCTGTTACATCTAAACTTTGACCTCAGATGAAAGTGTTGAGCTATGGGAAATATCGATTAAATATATAATTAATAGTGCTTTTGCTGAAGTAAGTTATGATCTTTTGAATTAGAACTGCTCCCCTGTTTCATACATTTTCTGCATGCTAAGTTGCTTCAGTCATGTCTGACTCTTTGCAACACTATGGACTGTAGCCCCCCTAGGCTCCTTTGTCTGTGGGATTCTCCAGGCAAGAATACTGGGTGGGTTGCCATGCCCTTCTTCAGAGGATCTTCCTGACTCAGGGATCGAACCCATATCTCTTGTGTCTCCTGCATTGGCAGGTGGGTTAGTTCATCTGCAGACTCCTTCCCACCCACCATCCTAATGATGGAGTTGAAGGAGCTACCTCATTTATTTTACATCTTCCTTTCAATGTTTATTATTTATAAGGAGTATAAGATTTAAATATCTGTCTTAAAGAGTAAAAGACATCATTAGCCTTCTTTGTTGCTGAGAATATACAAATATGATAACAGGCCAATATTTTTGATTCATCTTTCAAAATCACTACAAGTGGAAAGCTCATGGTTGACATGAGTAAAAACTGGCTATGAATTTTGGGAGTATGAAATTTTTTTTTTTTTTTATGTTGAAAAGCTGGGCTCAAACTCTAGAATTCTTAATAGAAGGCCTAGATTCTAAAATGTTGGTGTATTTTATATCTCTAAATCCAATGAGTGCTTACTACCCCAGTCTACTCTTTGTAAACAGTGTAGAACGGTATAGAACCCAGACGCTTTGCTGTTTACTTGTGTTTCTAGAGCAGTCCAACAAGGGTAAGGGTGGTTCTGAGCTTCATTTAAGGGGATTGTCTAATGGAAAATTCAGTATGTTCTTGTGCCAAGAGTTTTAGTGTTATCCTTCAGTCTTTAGGGATGAATGTGCTTTAGACAATGGAGAAAAATTCCATGCGTGGAGCGTGGATAGAAAACTGGAGGGAGAGGAGGTGAGTCATTCACGAGAACATGCTCCTGCCTGCTTCCTCCTTTGGAGACTTTGATTCACAGGACTGTCGTGTACAAGAGAGAACCGGCGCAGGGATTGCTGGCCACCCGCAGTTCTCGACAAGCCAAAAAACATCCAAATTCCAAGCTGCTTTGGTGCCTACATATTCATGTGATGGTTCCTTGACCCAGTTTAGCTTTTATAAAGGGGAGCAGAAGAACCTGGTGATATTTAATGCTTATATAAATGAAAAAACTGAGTGTGTGCAAGTTGCACCTGTATGAACTAGTACCAGACTGTTCTTTAATTTTCTGCAAATTGTAAATTTTTGCAACTTACATTTAATGATTTGTGAAGTCTCATTTCCCCAAAATTTGGGACACTGTCAACAACCTAAACATTAATCACAGGAAATATGATTGCCTTCATTTTCAGTAGTAATGAATCACTCTTTGACAGTTCATGGCATGTTTGGGGTCCGTGAGGTAGGTTTGCGACAAATGCGGGGTGTTTCTGTAGGAAGTAAGCTGGCTTCTGTCTTATTGACTGTGCTGTTGATTTGGGGTTTTGTTCTATAAGCAGCAGGTTGAGGTCAGAATCAAGTTTTTGTTCTTAGGCTGTTTCCAGAACACTCTCCTATCCCTCTTGTTTGTATTTGAAGGGGACACAGCACGTGTACCACAGGAAGGGGTCGCTGTGGTGGGGAAAGGGGAGGGGCGCCCTGGATCTCAATGAACCTTTTCACTCTCTTGGTGACTTGCCAAATTTGTCCCCAAGTCTTTGAGTGAATATGTCAGACACATTTTATTTTTGCTGATAATTTAGCATTAGAAGCACCACATTCTGAAGCCTTAGGACTTCAAGCAGGATATATGACATATTATTTCAGGCAAACGGTTTTTATTCTGAGTAGCTCTCACCTAGCAGAACTCCAATTCAGATACCACATGTAGGGTAGGTATTGTGATCCTGTCTTTTGAGTTGATGGGACAGATGTCTTGATCTCAAGTTTTGTGCCAATCAGAAATATAGCCTGGATGATAAAATCTGTCATACGCACCAATAAATAACTGTCCATCAGTGTTTACTTTTAGAAGTTCATTGCAAATTGAGAACTGACTGCATTTTGTGTAATCTGTCCCTTTGTGCACCAGAATGCAGTAAGTATGACCTGTGTGCAGTGCTGGTCTGTTGCATGCGCCTGTGTTAATAGCTTCTCCAACTGTGTGAAGTTTTTGCAGTAAATGGCCATTGATTAACTGTGTGTGGATATGAAGTATATTATAGAAGAACTTACAAAAAAGTCCATATAAGAACTTATAAAAATTAAGGGGAAGTTTACTTTAGCTCAGATTTATGCCTTAGGTTGTATTGTGATTGTGAAGCTTTGCCTTGGTTCCTAACTCGCTTGTGTGTATTTATTTCATAGTCCTGTTCTGGAAGCATACCTCCAGCTGCTCCCAGCCACATACTGTGTCAAGGACACCAGTTGGTTCTCCCCTCCCTTCTTCTCATTAGTTAACATTTGAAAATTTAGCATAATTTTGTTTAAATAGCTCCGTGGGTACAAACCTGTTAAATTAAACAGAAAGGATTTACTCTGTGAATTAAAAAAAAAATTAAAAAAAACAAACAAAGATCTGCTCCTATAAATCACTAAAATTTTAATTTTATGTACAAGTATTAATTTGGGGTAGTATACAGATATATTTTACCAAACTAGGAAAGCCAGGTTTTCTCATAAATGGCATTATACAGATTATAATAAGGCATCTATTGGTATATCAGACCAACATCAGCTGCTAGTCAAATTGATTAAGCTCTGAGAATTGGAGCACTTGTTTTTTAAAACTTTACATGAGAATGAGTGCTGGGGAATGACCTTCATGTCCAGGACTATATTGATTGAATGTTCTGGTGATAATTGTGTGCCTTTTAAGTCAGAACCTTCAGGATTAAAAAAAAAAAAAAAAAAAACCCACAACTTTTATCTTCAACATTTAACACTGTAAGATTAATCAGTGATAATATATTTTATGTGTAGTTCATGGTTTAGAGTTTAAAATTTCCCAGGATTAATTACTTTACTAGTGATTAGAGATCCTTAGCCAACCTCTAGGTGCTCCCTCCCAGGTATTATTTTACAATTTGTCCTGGTTGAACTAAATTTGATTTTGAAAGATCAGCTTTCAAAAACCTATGACTTTTGATTTCATCATTTCTGGAGAGATTTGAAGGCAGCTGCTCAGTGTTCACAGAGAGTGGCGAGCTTCAGTTCTGCCATTACGGGCGGCCCCTCTTAGCCTCGAGGCCAGGACTGTCCACTGCAGTGGGAGAAGAGTCAGCGGTGTGGCCACCATCTCTCACTCACTGCCACCGTGTCCTCTCTGTGCAAAGAGGACGAGAGAGTGAAAATCACAAACTTTATTTCCCAGAGATGCTTCTTTCTGAATGGTGTGGTTCTTGGTGTTTTCATCCAACAGACATGCATTTTGTACCCTCTGTATGTAAAGCAATACATTAAGAGTTGCAGATTGTTCAGAAATGGTTTAAGAATGGATCTTTCTAGGCAGTAACTCTGCTGTGAAGAAGAAACTGCTGAGAATCATAAAAGTGATACATGTGTGACCCTTCTGAGAGGAGATGGTTTGTAGCTAGGAGATGATTTTGATGTACTGATTCCCTTAAGTCTGTACTTTGTGAGCCCTGCATTCATTTATTCACTCATCCAGGACACGATGAGTGCTTGTTCAGGTACAAGTTGCTGCAGGCATGGGCTTCCATTAGTGAGCAAGAGATGTGTGCTCAACCCTTTTGAAATGTAAAATCCAGTGACACGGATGAGTATGAAACTAATCAAAGGTGTGAATACACATGTACATGCTTATATACACATAACATGATTTTTCACAAGTGCTGGTATGTAAGAGTCAGAATGAGGGATATGACCCTGGGTCGGGGAGTAAGAGCTCTTTCAGAAAGAATTTCTTGAGCTCCAGAGTTTCACCTGAGAATGGAAGACAGTACTTGGATGACCGAGATGAAGAATCTCACTGTTTCTTTGATGATCTTCTGGGGGGAATGTATTTACTTTTCATTTTTACCATGTGTGGGCTGCTTATTTGTCAACTAAAATTCTTCATTCTCTATAAGCTGCATAACTTGTGTATCCTTCATTCATTCACTTGACTTGTGAATCATTCCTCGCGTGCCTTCAGTGTGCCAGCCTCTGTCCGGGAGCTGTGTGCTGGGCCGCGGTTAGGTCCGCAAGAGTGTGTGACGTTTCTCGTGGAGTGAGATGTTAGAGCTGCATTGTCGTGAGAGCGCTGCTGGCATGCTTTATAAGGCTGTCTTCATTTTTCTCCACATAGGACAACAGCTTTGAGCAGTTCATTATCAATTACTGTAATGAAAAGCTGCAACAAATCTTCATTGAGCTGACTCTTAAAGAAGAGCAAGAGGAGTATATACGGGAGGTAATGTTGAAAAAAGTTTTTAAGTATTCCTTTTTTAACTCATAATACAAATTCTGGTTTCAGAAGACTGTTCAGACATGACCTTACAATCAGATGTATCAAGTACCTTTTTAAAGCCTGTTTGTTACGACATCTGAGCTGACTGGGAACTTCTTTGCTGTTGGTGCAGGACAGTGCTCAGCACATAGTAGGTGCTCAGTGGACATCAGTTGACGGACTTGAGTCTCACGGGATTCCAGTGCAGTGAAGTAAAATAGTACCCTGTTAAGAAACTAGTCTGAGATGATTGAATGGAAAAACAGTGGTACATCTGTACGAGGCCCTAATACTCAGCAATGAGAAGGAACAAACAAGTGATACACACAAGAGTGTGAAGGAGTCTCAGATGCATTTTGCTAAATGAAAAATGCCAGATTCAAAGGCTACATATGTATGAGCCTATTTGTATGTCATTCTAGAGAAGTCAGAGCTGTCGAGGCACCAGTGATAGAGACATAATAGTCAGTAGTGGCCAGAGGATAGGTGTGTGACTACAGAGGGGCAGCTTGGGGGGTTTTGGAGGCTGGTTGTGGTGGTGGTTACCTGACGCTACGCATTTGCCCAAACTGAAGAGAACAGTACACCTAAAAAGTCTTGTATATAAATTTGAAAATATTTTAAGACTTGGTTCACTCTTTAAAAACATTGATTTTCTAACATTTTTAAATAAAAGCAGATCTTAATGCTAGTGCTGTGGATGTATTATCTCATTTAGATGTAGTTGGAAAATAATCAAGTCATATTTACAGAGTACATTCATCCTTAATTTTAAAACAGATACTTGGTTTTCACCCTTTGATTTTTTTTAAATAGCCAACATTTTTATATGTATAAATGTATTTATTTTAGACAAAAGGAGAAATTTTATTGTATCTGTATTGCATTATGTTTTGTTTCCATTTCATTTATTGCTTTAATATTTTAGTAATATTACCTATTTTTCTTCATTTTTCTATAGTGTCATTTTAAGTCATTAAAGACACAGAATCTTCTTTTTATGGCCTCTCAGTATAGACTTTTCTAATGTGAATATTATCCCCAGTGACTTAGTAAAATAACTCATCTACTCAAAAACTAAATCATAAATATTTCATTTACCATTTGGAATTATTATCATGCTTTAGAAACATTTTATACTTGAATGACACCTTTTTTAACATAAACATCCTAAAAGCCAGATTTATTCTCTTCCTGTCTTCTCATCCTAAAGTGAATACCCAAACTTTGATCTGTAACTTAAAACAGTTTGTACAGATTGTCTAAACCAGTTCTAAGAGTATATAGGAAGATCCTTAGCTTACAGTATGAATTAGCTCTCTTCCCCTTCTGGAAAAATAAATGTTTACACTTACGGACAGACTGTAAGCAGATACAGAATGTTTACATTTGGCCTCCCAGCTTTGGCTTTGTAGCTGGTGTTAGAACCAGTGCCTAGGTTTTCATTTTGTCTTTCTGTTGAAAATTCTTTTCTTAGCAGTGTTCTATTTTTACATTTGAAATAGTTAATGGCCCTAAACATGGGGTTGACTCTAAAATGAATTTCTTCCTTGTGATTACAAATTAAGAACAGAAAAATCTAGGCCTTAGTTTCTTGGGTTCAAGTTCTGACTTATTTCCTTATAAACATTGTAAATATATACAAAGTAATATTGACCCGAGGGCCTGGTGAGTAAATGGCCCAGAGCCAGCGAAGTGCATGGGAAATTGCCACAGATGGGAGTCTGGAAGGGGAGGCCGTCTCAGCCCAGGTCAAGGGCATGTATTTCAATCAAATTGTGTCTGTGCTAGACTGCTGCATTACCAGAGTTTTGGGGACCATAAAATGACATTTGCCACCCTGACTTTTATAAAGGAAATTTTCAGAGAGGAAGTGGAAGATCGTAAGATGGGCAAAGTCTTGTATTATAGATAGTAGTGTTGTAGCATCATTATATGGGATTTGATTATGTTCTTTCTTTTTCAGGACATAGAATGGACTCACATTGAGTACTTCAATAATGCTATCATTTGTGACCTAATAGAAAATGTGAGTATTAAGTACAGTTTTCTAACAAGTTCTTGGTAGTATAATTCACTAGTTACAAATGATCTGACTGCCTTCAATGTTAAGCTTTAGTATTTCCAGTATTTGAACATGTTAGAGAAATAGAGTTCTGTGGAGACTTTTATCACAAGCTTAAGAAATTACACACAGTTCTTAAATACATACATAGAGAGCTAGACATTTTGATACTTAGCCAGTATTCCCCCATGCTCATCCTGTTGCCGTATCACAGAGCCCGGTCTTGACACTCAGATGCTATGCCCTTAGGTACACCGTTCTATCTTATGTGCTGGGATCCCAGGTCCAATCCACCGCTCCTGGAAATAAGAGCCCTGATCATAGGAAACTCAGTAAAAAAGATGTTTGCCAAATCAAAATATGCCGTTCCTAAAATTCTAATGACCTCTTAACATACTATTCAGTGGTTATTATCAAAAAGATGATTGTTGGTGAGGATGTGGTGAGATAGTAATGTACCGATGGTGGGAATGTAAATTGATGTAACCGCTATAGAAAACAGTGTAGAGAGAGAAAAAAAAAAAAAAAGATAAGAAAACAGTATAGAAGTTCCTCAAGAAATTAAAAATAGCACTATTATGTGACCCAGCAATCTCACTTCTGGGCATATATATAAAA
The DNA here is from genome assembly GCF_029378745.1 of Bos indicus. NCBI lineage: Eukaryota > Metazoa > Chordata > Mammalia > Artiodactyla > Bovidae > Bos > Bos indicus. Next base: position 79,869,066 of record NC_091761.1, read on the forward strand.
AAAAAACAAACAAACCCAGAATCAGGATCTCAAAGAAGTATCTTCGCTGCCACATTCACTGCAGCTTTATTCACAATAGCCAAGATTCGGGAAACCACCTAAGGGTCCGTCCACAGATGAATGGCTAAAGAAGATGTGGTGTACATATACAATGGAATATTGTTCAGTCTTGAGAAAGAAGGAAATCCTGCCATTTGTGACAATAAAGATGGACTTTGAGGGCAACTGAAAGAAGTCAGAGAAAGACAAATACTGTATGATATCACTTGTATGTAGAATCTAAGTTAAAAAAAAAAAAACTCAGAAACAGAATAAAAGGAATAGTGATTGCCAAGGGCTAACGTTTGGGGGAAATAGGGAGATGTAGGCCAAAGTGTACAGACTTCTAGTTGTAAGATGAGAGAGTTCTGGGCTCTGATGTACAGCATGGTGGTAGAGTTAACAACACTGTATTATATATACTGGTGGTTAAGCAAGTAGGTCTTAAATGTTCTCACCACAAAAAAAGAAATGGTAATTAGGTGATGTGATGGAGGTAACTAGCAATATGGTTGTGGATCAATGAACATGTTGTACACCTTAAACTTTCACAGTATTATGTCAGTTATATCTCAGTAAAACTGGAAAAAAGTTTACAAAAACAACAAAACTCCATGCAGTTCAAATTAAAGGAAGATAAAGGCACCATCTTGGGAGCTGAATGACATAGGATCCCAGGGGTGGCTGGTATGGATCACGGCCTTGCTTAAGGATGTGACGGACAGTGTGTGTGACTTCACAGATGGCTGAGGGCCATGGGATTTTTCAGGTTACAAATTATGCATGTTAGAGGCTTAAGGTGTGAAAAATTACTGCATCATTTTTAGTAACCTTTCCAAATCTAAGATTTTTGTGTTTACATCATATTTTTTAGTTTATTATGAATGAATTGATTGTGGGAAGACTCATTTGTGTGTAAAAGCTTAGGATCCTGACCTTGATAACAAAGTAATTTGAAGCAATGCGTAAACTTAGGTGTCATCATAGATGAGTGCTGTTTCAGCAATAGAATCACAGGCTCTAAATGTCCAACAGGTCGTTTGCTATTCATTTTCAACAAGATGTTTTTGAATATTATATAGTTCGCCAATATATTTTCTTTCAGTATTCACAATATTCTTGAAAGCTGCACCTTTGACTATTGAATTAAAAAAAAATTCTGAGCCATTATTATTTTTCAATTAAAAAATAAGCCTTGTTTTGAAAAATTTGGACAGTTTTGGATTGTGAACACTAATATTCCACCTAAGCAATTTAAAACTGTAGTCTAAAATTTAGAAAATCAATCGCTTTCCTGAAAAGTTTTTCTGGTAAGTTTTGTGACCGAAGTAATTTGCTGAGGGAATTTTAACTTTCAGAAGTTGTGACTAACACTTCTTTCTTCATAAATGTAACATTGCACTTAATTATTTCCCTTTAAGAAGGGGGGTGGGGGAAGGAACAGTGGTAATACACCTAATATAGCTAAATTATCTCAGCCCCAAATCCCCTTGCATATGTGATTAAAGAAACTCATGTCCATGTAGGATCCTGGATACATAAAGGAAATGTTTCCTTTCAGCAACACCTAACAATAATGTTTATTCTGGGGATGTTATGAACACACTTGATGCCTGAGAGTCCACACTTCCCCCAGATTTTGTGTGTGAAGTGTTTAAGTGCTGGTCAGAGGATGTCACGGCCTTGTAAAGAGAAGAGGAGAGCCGTGAGACTTTGCCCTAGCGGAAGTGGGTGGGGCTAATGGTCAGTAGATTGTTCTCCATGGAATGGAGACGTGTGGGCCTGTAGAGGCAATCAAAGGAACAACAGCCTTTATTTAGCAAAGTAGAAGTTTCCTGATTTTTTTATTGGGTTTAGTTGGGCTGACAGCTCTTGGGATAAATATGATCACAGGGTCTGAATACTCAGCAAACAAATTCTCAACTCATGTTTAACATCCATTTCGAAATTTAATATGGAAAGAGAATTTTATTCTAAACAGATGATTCTTGAAACATAGCTTGATTGCATTGATCATTAAAAGCAGCATCCCAGTCACATCACTTTTTTTCCCAGTAAAATAAACTATTTTGAACACGTGAGCAATTTGGAAACATCTGAAACCAATTTCCTTCTCAAGCTATGAATCCAATAATGGCCTTAGAAGACAGTGCTTTGTGATTTATGACTACATGTTATACAGATAGTAGTGTCAGACTAGTTCCTGACTTTCAGATTTGCTTTCTGGTCTTTGCGGTATAAGTTGCCTTTTTCTAAACTACATAAGTTTCAGTCATCAGCCTGCTGAGGTGGCTGAGGTAACTCCTACATCCTGTTCTGTGGGAGAGGCACCATGGATGGGGGGAAGTGGGGGGAACCTCATAAAGACACTCCTGCCCCCTCCTCCAACACACCTGGGACACCCTGGAAGGGGTTGATTCCTGTGTTTCTCTTTGTTATTTGTTTTGATTCTGCACTTTTTGTTGTAACAAAACAATTTTTCTTGTGACTAAGTTGACTATGTTTAACAGCATAATTAGGAATAATTATGAAAACAATACAGTGAGGAAGGAAGGAAACCTTTTTATTTCCTTTCTCCTAGAACACAAACGGGATCCTAGCCATGCTGGATGAAGAGTGCCTTAGGCCGGGCACGGTCACGGATGAGACCTTCTTGGAAAAGCTGAACCAAGTCTGCGCTACCCACCAGCATTTTGAGAGCAGGATGAGCAAGTGCTCCCGGTTCCTCAATGACACGTCCCTTCCTCACAGCTGCTTCAGGATCCAGCACTATGCTGGCAAGGTGTGGGAGCCCGGGACCCCAGGGAGGTCACAGTTACTCCTTGGAGGGCAGACACCTTGCCTCAGAGAAGGCATTCTGACCAGCGCCAGCTCTGGAGGATAAATGGAGCTCCTGAGGGGTTGTAGAATCCATGAATGTTTAGTGGGCATAGAATCTGGATCATATTGAGAAAAACCTTACTAGTACTGAGATCTGAAAGGAAAGCCAGTGGACCTAATCAAAGAGTTCAAGTATATATTAAAAAATAAATTTTATTATTTTTAGGCTGAGAGCTAGCCTATAAAAAAGATCTAGTGACACATAAAAAATTTGCCAGTAAAAATGAGCCGTCACTAAAGACATACAGTAAGGTTTTAATTTTTTCCATTTTATTTATTTTTTTGATGTGGACCATTTTTTAGTCTTTATTGAATTTGTTGTAGTACTGCTTCTGCTTTATGTTTTGGGTTTTTGGCTGCAAGGCATATGGGATCTTGGCTCCCTAACCAGGGAGCTAACCCACATCCCCAACATCGGAAGGCAGAGTCTTAACCACTGGACTGCTAGGGAAGTCCCTACAGTAATTATAAATAAGCTTGCAAACGTCAGAGGAGAAACAAAATCTGATTTTGTATTTAGTAAATATGAAGTTGTTTTGTTGTTGTTTAGTTGCTAAGTCATGGTCCGACTCTCTTGTGACCTCATGGATTGTAGTCCACCAGCCTCCTCTGTCCATGGAATTTTCCAGGCAAGAATACTGGAGTAGGTTGCCATTTCCTTCTCCAGGAGATCTTCCTGACCCAGGGATCGAACTAGAGTCTCCTGCATTGGCAGGCAGATTCTCTACCACTGAGCCACCAGGGAATCCCAAATATGAAGTATATAGTATCTAAATTACCTTTAATTTCAAAATGTTGGAACTTGGTACTTCATTTTTTTTTTCACTAGCCCATGTTATTAAAAAATACTTTTCTGGTCAATTTCCCTGCTGGTGTAGGATGTCTATAAAAATGTGAACGTTATCTCTGTTTTCCCCTATCTCCTTTTAAACACGCTTGAATTGGCGTATGTAAACTAAAAAATATAAGTAAAACCTCAAAAATATGATTGAATACCCAAAAAACCCTAAAATCCTTTGAAAATGTTATGATAACATTTTTGAAGTTTATTCTTGCAAATCCTGAAGGGTAATAGAATTTATTTTGAACTCCTCTGTGATTTAGACAGATGGAATTTAAACTTGGAGGCTAATTTGGTATTAGAGTGTGACTAATGTGTTGAGGGTTTTTTGATGGAGAAAGAAGAGGCTGCAGTATAGATAGTCTCAGGATATTTTTAACAGCTGTTTGATGTTCTGGTGTGCAGCGTATCAGCTACTGAGTCCCATGTGCTGCTCATAGGTGCTGTACCAAGTGGAAGGATTTGTGGACAAGAACAATGACCTTCTCTATCGGGACCTGTCCCAAGCCATGTGGAAGGCTGGACACGCCCTCATCAAATCTTTATTTCCCGAAGGAAACCCTGCCAAGATCAACCTGAAAAGGCCTCCTACAGCCGGCTCACAGTTCAAAGCATCCGTAGCCACTCTGATGAAAAATCTACAGACCAAGAATCCAAACTACATTAGGTATTTCTGGCACATAAAATTCTTTGGCCATTCAACTATGAAGGCATTCACAAGGAGGATCATTTTCCTGTTTGCTTAATCTGAGTATAGCCCAAGCAAAGGGGTAACTAAAGTACTTACAGTTCAAATCATATGGTGTCTTGGGTGTGTTTGAAAAATACTCCAGTGCCCCCAAAATAAGGAATTTTAAAAAGGAAAGAAGAAGTGTGGCGGGGGATGGGAATAGATACTTAATTGGGTTGTTGGCATACAGGAGTTTGCAACTTTCTGTTTTTTTTTAAAGACAAGAAACAAAATATAAATTTATTTCTGATAAGGTTTTGCATAAACTCTTCTGTTGGATTCATTGTGGATTCTTGTAACATTGACTTGGCCCATTGACACCTGAGTTGCAGGTCTTGTGTGAGGAAGCATATGCCTCAAGTAATGATTTCTGAAACAATCGAAATTTTTTCAAAACAAGACAAGAACCCCTTTTAAAAAATCTGGTTTCTTTTTTTGCTTCTAAGTCATCATAGATTTCAACATTCAGTACAGGCCGATTAGTATTAGAGTTGGCTATGTATGTACTTGATGAACTAGGTGATAGAGGGTTTGTCTAGCAGGTCAGGTTTCATGTGGCACATGCATGCCCACACATACTTTCTCCTGTTGTCTTTGAAAATTCAGTTATGAGGAAGTTAGCATGAAGAATATTTTCGTGTTTGGCTTGTTGCCCTAATATTTGTGTTCATAGCAAATGTAAATAGCATCCCCTGGTTTGGTTGCCAACAGGTTAGAACATATATTAGGTAAGGATCCTAGTTTCCAAAAAAATGAACCAAGAAACTTTGTGCGATCAGTGTTTTGTTATTCTCATTTGAGTCAACTTTTTTTTAAACCTTAAGATTCTGTTAATTGAGGTATAATTTGTATAGAGTGATATGCACAGATCCTAGGTAAATGGCTCCATTGGTTTTTCACCACTGAATACACTTTGGTAACAACTACTCAGATCAAGACATGGAATGTTCCATCACCCCCAGAAAATTCCTTTCTTCTCCTTGTCTTTCAGTGGTTTTAATGGGACTCTAAGAATTCTTAGTTAATAAACTCCCAACGTTGTGAATATATCATTTTAAGTGTATATATATATATCTTTATCTTTAGACTCAGTTTCAGATTCATTTTAAGCTCTATTTTCCCCAGACAGGTATCTTGTTTTGGCACTGTGTAATGAAAAGAAAAACAAACAAACCTCTATTTTTCACTCATTTGCCCTGATGCCTTTGTCGAAAATCAGTTGAATATATGTGTAGACATCTAGATCTAAACTCACTAGTTTGTTCCATTGATCTATTTGTTCTTAAACCAAAAAGTAAGCATTATTTTTATAAATGTAAAAAGGAAAATCATAGAAAACACCAGGGTCAAACTATGTAAGATTTAGTTGTTCATATATTGTATATGCATGTGGATTTTATTTGACAGTTATGGTGAGGCAGATATAACCATAAATGTTTAACAGTATATTAATTAAGATATAAAGATTGCTCCAGCAAGATCCAGAAATAATAAGGGCCTAAACAAGATTAACATTTATTTCTTTTTTTTTTTTTATTTTTATTTTTTTCTCTAATTTTATTTTATTTTTAAACTTTACATAATTGTATTAGTTTTGCCAAATATCAAAATGAATCCGCCACAGGTATACATGTGCTCCCCATCCCGAACCCTCCTCCCTCCTCCCTCCCCATACCATCCCTCTGGGCCGTCCCAGTGCACCAGCCCCCAGCATCCAGCATTATGCATCGAACCTGGACTGGCAACTCGTTTCCTACATGATATTTTACATAACATTTATTTCTTATGTAACTTCTAAGTGTATGGACTTCAAGGCTAACAGAGCAATGTCTTCTGTGTTGAGGCTCTGCCATTTCCAGGATATCTCCTTTTATGTATATAGTCAGAGATAGCTCTCTACCATGTCAACATGCCAACCAGCAGTTAGCAGAAGAGCAAAGGGAGAACCAAGTTCCTTTTAACGACACATCAGAAGTAGCAAACATGATTTCTGCTCTGGCTAGAATTTTGGTCACATGGCCACACTTACCTACAAAGGAAGCTGGGAAATCTAGTCTTTCCTTGGGCAGCAAAGTGCTCTGTTTAAAAGGAGGGAGATAATAGGGATTTAGTGAGACAGCAGTGTTTTTAACTGTTTGATTGAGGTATGTAATATACATATACACAATCTAATATATGAAGCTTAACTGTGGAGGCTGTTGAATTTTTACATATTTCTATGCCCATGTAGCCCCATCCTGACCAAGATATAAAACATTTCCATCAACCCAGAAGATTCCCTTGTGCCCCTTCCTTGTCCATCTTCATGCCTTCCTCTCCCCAGAGGTAAAACACTGCCGAGTTCTCACTAGGAATAGTTTCTCTAGAACTTAGTATAAATGGAATCATAGAATATGCACTCTTATACATCAAACTTCTTACATTCAACAGAATGTCAGTGATATTTATCCATGTTATTGTACATAAGAGTTTATTCTTTTTTTTTTTTGCTGAGTCTGCAGTGTATTTATCTTAATGTTTTTATAAAATGATCTGGAATAATTTCAAAGGAAATGATGAGGTTTCCAAGAATGATAAGTAATATGTGACTGTGAAATAACTCTATGTGATACTTTGTAAAACATGGACAGATCAATCTGTAAGAGACAGAGTTTAAAAACTAATATTTGTGTATTCTTTCAGGTGTATCAAACCGAACGATAAAAAAGCAGCACACATCTTCAACGAGGGTCTAGTGTGTCATCAGGTCAGGTATCTGGGTCTTTTGGAGAATGTCCGCGTGAGAAGGGCAGGCTACGCCTTCAGGCAGGCCTATGAACCTTGCCTAGAAAGATACAAAATGCTTTGTAAACAAACATGGCCTCACTGGAAAGGACCAGCAAGGTGAGACATTCATTAATCACATTTAATGATGAAGTTTTAAAACATACAAATACCATGTTGTTTTCTTCACGTGCTATTCAGGCGAAACAGAATCCTATGAAAATTTGGATGTAACTTCTGGTTTGGACCGTCTTCTGTCAGGATACCATTTTGTGCCAATTTTTATTAATTCTAGAGCGCTTGGTCTTCAAGGTTAAAACAGGGCTTATCAAATCTACCTTTGGAATTTGTATGTCAATAGAACTTCTAAGATATGCTGTGGTGAGTTAGCAGGAGGGAAATTTGTGATTGATAATTGTATTTGTGTAGAATCATAGCAGGGTAGAGTTAGAGGCATCTTGTATCACTGCTTTCAGCTTTTCATTTTTTTTTCTGGAGAATTAACCCCAGAGAGAGTGAGTAGGGAGTGGGGATCGAATTCTTTGCCCAAGTCTGTACCAATTAAGAAATGGATATAGGAGCAGTTATATCTGTTCTCTTGTGACTTCCTTTGTGGCTCAGCTGGTAAAGAATCCGCCTGCAATGTGAGAGACCTGGGTATGATCCCTGGGTTGGGAAGATCCCCTGGAGAAGGGAAAAGCTAGCTACCCACTCCAGTATTCTGGCCTGGAGAATTCCATGGACTGTATAGCCTATGGGATTGCAAAGAGTCGGACATGACTGAGCGAGCGACTTTCACTTCACTTTGTATCTATCTATTCTGTAGAGTTGACTCATTGGAAAAGACTCTGAAGCTGGGAGGGATTGGGGGCAAGAGGAGAAGGGGACGACAGAGAATGAGATGGCTGGATGGCATCACTGACTCGATGGACATGAGTCTGAGTGAACTCTGGGAGTCCGTGATGGACAGGGAGGCCTGGCGTGCTGCGATTCATGGGGTTGCAAAGAGTCGGACACGACTGAGCGACTGATCTGATCTGATCTGATTCTGTGTTCTGTATCTGAATACAGGAGAGTTCACAGTGTCAGTGTTATTGCAAGTAAAACTGGATTGGAGAATATGGCAGAACTCAGGGCCATGTGGCTTTTCAGCTCATCCGCCCTACATTGCATTCATCCATCAAGTCCTAGCAGAGCACTGGACCACTGCAGACCCAAGCAGAGAGAGCTTGTGTGCTGGTGGGGGGCTGCTGCAGGAGAGAATCCAGGCCTTGTCTGTGCAAAGGCCTTTCTTCTGCTTCACCAGAGTCAGAAGTTACTCTTCTGCAGGCCATAGAAGCTTTCCCAACTACTACAGCAGGAGCAGTGTGCTGTTTAATGGGATTTTCTTTCACTGCACTGGTTGTGCCTCCACATTGTCAGTGCACCTGACCTGTCACAGGAGCATCAGTAGAATTACATGCTCACCTCGTATTGCAAGAAATTCCAGACTTACGGTGTGGTCTCTGATGCATAATTCAGTGCCCAAGTAATTAGGGTTTGGGTGCTATGTCATTTCCTACTGCTAATTTCCAGGGTATTATGGTCATTGTCTACTATAATACACAGAACAAGTATTCCTCCCTGCCTGGTATCCAGTCCACAGGTTGGTGGGGCAGAGTTTAGGGCTAAAGACTGACTTTAAATCCAGGCTCTAGGATGAAGGGGTTAGAGCCGAGTCCAGGCCCTTGCTTCTGCCCCGTAAGGCCTGTGTTCTTTTGCATTCCATTGCCTGGCACTTAGCACTCTTGGTCCCTGTCTACAATCTGAGTAGTAGGAGCAGTGCTTAAAAATGTTTAAAGGGGTTAACTAAGAGGATTCAAAATAGATGTAATTTCTTGCATACTCTTTTGGCCCTGGTTGATCCATTGTTATGAGTTTATTTGAGCACCTCACCTGGAAAATCCCATGGACGGAGGAGCCTGGTGGGCTGCAGTCCATGGGGTCGCTGGGAGTCGGACACGACTGAGTGACTTCACTTTCACTTTTCACTTTCATGCATTGGAGAAGGAAATGGCAACCCACTCCAGTGTTCTTGCCTGGAGAACCGCAGGGATGGGGGAGCCTGGTGGGCGGCCATCTATGGGGTCACACAGAGTCGGACACAACTGACGCGACTTAGCAGCAGCAGCTAATGAAATCAAGAAATTGGCTTTAATAGCATATTTTCATAGAATATGTAGTTTGAACCCAAAATGCTTTTTTAGCATTTACCCCTGGATTTGGTTAAATGTGTGGAATTCAATCTGGGAATTCTCTGATGAAAGGATGCTTAGTGAAAGAACAGTTATACTTAGAAATAGATCCAACCAGTCCGTTCTAAAGGAGATCAGCCCTGGGATTTCTTTGGAAGGAATGATGCTAAAGCTGAAACTCCAGTACTTTGGCCACGTCAAGCGAAGAGTTGACTCATTGGAAAAGACTCTGATGCTGGGAGGGATTGGGGGCAAGAGGAGAAGGGGACGACAGAGGATGAGATGGCTGGATGGCATCACTGACTCAATGGACATGAGTCTGAGTGAACTCCAGGAGTTGGTGATGGACAGGGAGGCCTGGCGTGCTGCGATTCATGGGGTCACAGAGAGTCGGACACGACTGAGCGACTGATCTGATCTGAGAAACTAATATCATGGTTTAAGATAAGATAACCTATTTTTGTAACTCAGAACATGTGTTGCTTTTATTTATCTTTATAGAGCTGGTGTGGAAGTTTTGTTTAATGAATTGGAGATTCCTGTGGAAGAATACTCCTTTGGTAGATCAAAGATATTCATTAGAAACCCAAGAACAGTATGTAATTTTGCATTTGTGTTATAATCATGTAAGCAAGTTCTTAAAGGATGTTTAACTTTATAGTGTTACCCAAGATGCTACCAAGAATGTCACATTTTTGTTTTTCTACAAATATCCAAGTGGATGGCTTAATAAAGGGTAGTGGAAGAACACATGTTTTATGAAACATCAAAATTTTTGAGCTGATAGATGGTGTAATATTTAAAAAATCAAAGAAACTGATAATACAGTAAAACCTCCCTCATTCATAAAAATTGGTGGTTAATCCAGTCTGTATATGTAATGTCTGAATTATACAGTAATTTCAGGAAAGACAACTCTACATGAAGTCACCCAAATTAAAAAAAATTTTTAAGAACACTTAAAATTCTACTTATTAAAAAAATCTGATTGAGCATTTTTATAACTGAAGAGACTAGCATGAAATATAATGAACATAGAGGTTTATTGGAAATATGGTGAAATACAAAAGTATTTAAATTGTTTGAGAGAAACCTAAGCAATCGTTTGAAGTCACCCCCCTTCTGTTAACAATTTCATTCTCATTGATAGTGTGAAGGCACATCTAGAGCTCAGTCCAGCCCTTATGTGATTTGTCATAAACACTTTGTAAAACACTGTAAAAACACTTTGTAAAACATTTGTAAAACACTTTGTAAAACATTTGTAAAACACTGTACCCTAAATTGTGTATCTTGCATGAATTCATCCAAATAGTTTTCTCCATCTGTTATTTTATTAGTTATTCAAATTAGAAGACCTGAGGAAGCAACGGCTTGAGGACCTGGCCACTCTCATTCAGAAGATTTATCGGGGGTGGAAATGTCGCACACATTTCCTGCTGATGAGAAAAAGCCAAATTGTGATTGCTGCCTGGTTCAGGAGATACGCGGTAAGAGCTCATGACGTTTTTGAGGTATAATCATGGTACTTTTTTGCAAATGTTTGTTCTGTACTTAACTATGAAAGTAACTTTTTACATACTTGATCTTCCCAATGACCTGGTGAAATGGGTCTTCTTCTGGTCCCGTTTTTTAAAGATGAGAAAACTAAGTAACAGCTACTAGATGGCTGAGATGGGGTTTGAGTCCAGGACAAGTCAGAGCTCCAGTTGAGTTCATCCCACTGTTTTCCACTGATGGAGATACATGTAGTGGAGGTCTACATCTTGAATTTGGTTTTCAGATTGGAAGAGATAATGTTATTTAACCATTTGAGTAGGGTAGGGTCAGTTTTCCCAAATAATTGGCTGTCCTCCATTTATTGTAGGAGCTCTGAAAATGGTTTTAATTCCAGAAAGCTAGTGCCACATTTTAGTAGAATTCTGGGTTTGGGTAAAGGTTTGGATTTCCTTTAGTCCTCAGATATCAGGCCCTTTGGGAAAAGGTGCGAAAATAAAGTATATTTATTTAATTGATATGGAATTTCTTTGGGGAATTTTCTTTCTCACTCAATTATAGATGTTTCATTGGCGGCATAACAGGTTTGAGGGAAACCTGAAGGTTTGCCTCTAGGCTAGGTTGAACTTGGCATTGTGTTCTCACAAAATGAATTTTAATGATAAGGGCACTGCTGCCAAGTGTATTTTCATTCTCTGCTTTTTCACTAGACAGTGGGTTGGAGAGTGAATTAAAATTGCAATCAAATCTCCTTTAAATGTGTTCTTCTTTTTCAGCTGTAGAGTAGTTTTACTTTAAAGGAGTGTATAATTAGAACGTAACTTATGCTGGCCTATTCTCGTGTAATCCATTTGAGTGTAAATTTCTGAGTTTTATAAATCAATGTTACTTAAATGAGTAAAGATAAATTACATTTAAAAGAACATCTTCAAAACTGCTTCCTTGAGTTAAAAGAGTATAACCAACGGTACAAGTGTTAAAGTCTGACCGTAGCCAGCCACATTAATGATAAATTTATTCACATGTATTTTGCAAAGGCCCAGAGGGCTGTTGTCTCCAGCCTGGCTGCACAGAGTGGTACTTTGCCCTTTGGCAGTTTTGTAACGCTCTGTTTTCTGTTTGCCTTAGAGTGGGAGGACTAACAAATAACCAATCCTCAAGGAACCCATTTTTATTATTTCTTATTTTGAGATCAATTAAAAAAAAAAAAGTTTTGAAGCATCCTAAATTTATCTGTCTTCAATTCTACAAATAGTTTTGAAACTCCTCCTCTGCCAGACTCTGAGGGAATAGCAACGTGAACCAAACAACCTGGTTGCTGACCTCATACAGTTTACATCTAGTGAGTGACAATGTGCATTTAAGCAAATAAATAATCAGAACAATGGCAGATTGTAGTAAGTGCTAGGAAGGAAATAGAGAACTGAGATCTAGAATAATGGTGAGACAGATACTACTTTAGATGGGGTGGTCAAGGAAGACCTTCTGGAAGGGGCCATTTCGTCAGAAGAATGAGAAGAAACAGGAACCGATAATAGCAACATAAAGCTTTGGTATCTCCAGATTTTAAAAAAGTCATCATATGTATTCTTAATTCTTGATGCTGAGAATTAGAATGAAAACAAATAATAGCCCAAGCTTTAGAATGTTATTTCTGTTTCAGAATTTTAACTATGGATAAAACTCAGAAACTTTGTGGGGTTGTTTCCAGACTGTACCAATAAAGCTAGTCACACAAATCTTTTGTTTCCCAGTGCATATAAAAGTTATGTTTGTGCCACACTATAATCCATTAGGTGTGCCATGTCATTATATCTTTAAAAGTACATACCTTAATTAAAAAATATTGCTAAAAAATGCTAACCATCATTTGACAACACAGAGTTGCCACAAACCTTCAATTTGTTAAAAAAAAAAATTTTTTTTTAAACTCCAATATCTATGTAATACCTCCATCAGTTATCTATAGTTATACAGGCCAGTGATTTTCCCTTGACCAAGTAAATCAAAGATTTTCTGAATGTCCATTTTCAGTTACTGATTACCTTAAAACCCATAATCTGTGGTATTTCATGGCTCCTTAAGGTGAATTTTAAAGAGAGAGTTATTTTCAAGCCATGTAGGAATTTTAAAAGAAAACATGGAGGTACCAAATGGATGTGAGAAGCAGTGGTCAGGTATTATAGGTACAGTTTGTTCCCTACAGACATGGAGTATCCTTCTGTGTGGAATCCTAGAGGTTTTCCAGCTCCTCATTTGATTGATGGGGAAACTGAGACCAATAAGGGCAGTGACTTGTCCAAGGTCCCAGAAACAAGGTCCTCTGGCTGGGTCCAGAGGGGCTACTTCAGGGTAGTTCTCAGGCCTGGAACGCTTTCCGCGGGCTTGGTGGGGAGCCTTGGACTGGGAGTCCCGTGGCTTCCATTGCCCTTTGTCAGGATCTCTGCCTTTCTCTCTGGCATCGTCTTGTTCTGCTGCTCATACATTGATAACTTCACCCTCCATCTCTTCTGAGCTTCCAGAACATAGCCTAGAGCCCTTAGAGCATCTGTCCCCCCTTAGAGAAAGTGAGCTGGGCAGTCTGCCATTTCCAGGGTCAGAGTCACAGCCTGGCTTCAGTAATTTGTTTGAAAAACTGTGAAACTTCATCCCAGGGACCCACGTTGTAGTGAATATTCCCTACTAAACACAGTCAACACTCACTTTTTCTAGAGTTAGTGTTCTAGCAGCCTCCGCTTTCCAAGACATCAGCTGGGAATTAAGACGGGCCTCCAGCCATTGACCTTGTCTCACTGACCCTTGGGAAGACTCTGACTGGGTTTTGCTTAACCTTGCCCACCTGGATAATCTCTGCTGCATCTGAACCTGCCTTTTGGGCTCGCATTTCTCTGGGACAGACCCTGTTTCTCTTTTCCACTGCTGACTGGTGTCCCCTCTGAGTCCTTGAGTGCAGGGATGCAGTCAGGGTAACATCTACATCTTCATAGTTCTATTCAAGGGCTGGATGTAGAGCACCAGCTCGATAAATAAAGTTTAGTCGATTGATAAACGTTTGCTTCAATTTGTGAGCTGATTTCCCAGCTTGAGGCAGTAAAAGCAGCAAACCTAAAAGGAATGTGGGGTGTCAGAGGCTGACGTAGTCAGTGGCATGGTGAGAAATGGAACCAAGAAGAGCACACGCTCAGAAGTAGGTGCAGAAGTCAGTGTGTATTCATTCCGTGTGTGTTCATCGGTATCTGTTGTGCATTTGACCGTGTGTTATAACAACATGGTGCGGAGAACAGATGTTAAGAGTGGTGGGTCCTGACTCATTTAGACATTAGTTAATTGTATTTACCAGCCTTGAAGCAAACTTTGAATTAATTGTAATAATTTTGGATTCTTGGATATTTTGATTTCTATACTTAATTGGTTGCCAGAAGGAATAAGGGTGATCAAGAGTTCATTGCACTAAGTGAGCTGACTCTTTCTTGGTATGTGTGTTGTGGATATGTAAATAGAACTGCTGATATCTTCCCCTTTCATCCTACAGCAACAGAAGAGGTATCAACAGATAAAGAGCTCTGCCTTGGTAATTCAGTCTTATATCCGGGGTTGGAAGGTGAGTTTGAAAGAAGTGACCCTTACTTATCTGGTGTTTTCACATTCTTTACAAAGGATGATGTCTTCATGCTCACTCTGCAGGGGAGGGCTCCTTGTCTCCTGCCCACCTTGTAAACAGTCAGATAGAAAGAATAAATATTATGGGCCAAGCTGGGGCCCTACAGCACCATGTCTTGGCTGCTTCCTGCTTTCTTTTCAAGATTTGTTCTCTGAGCAGGAAGTCCTTGAAATAATACTGTACATGATGTTGATCTCCTCTCACCTGCTATTTGCAAGGGAAGCGGTAGTCCATGAGGCTGAGTACCTGTGAGTTCTGCCAGACCTGAGCACCCCCAACCCAGTGCCTTCCATACCCTCCCTGTGACAGTCTTACGGGCTGTCCCGTCATGATTGAAAGATCCTAAGCTCTGGTTGTCTTAGTGCACCCACCCCACCTGATTCTAGGTCCTTCCTGCCAAAGCTTGGTTCAGAGTCAGCAAACTGTAGCCCACAAGCCAAACGTAGTCTACTGCCTCTTTTCACACAACCCGAGAGCTAAGAATGGTTTTTATATTTGTATATTATTATTAAATTTAAAAAAAGAGAAGAAGACGATTTCATGACATGTGAAACTTATAGGAAATACAAGTTTCATATAAATATATGCATACCTGAAGTGCAAAGTTCATGTAAAGATAGCTTTATTAGTACACTACGTCCTATACAAGACTGGGCATCTGAACAACAACAGGACATTACTATGCTCTTGTCTGACATCTTGCGTGTGGCTGCTTTAGCGCTACAACAGCAGAGTTGGTAGTTGTGATAGAGAACATATGATCTGCAAAACCAAAAACACATACTATCTGTCCTTCTGCAGATAAAGCTTGCTGATCCCTCCTTGAGTCAAAGGAACTTCAGGGCCTGTTGTTGCCATATTCCTGTTGGGTGATTTTGTGGAGGGGGCTGGATCCAGAGGGACTACTTCAGGGTAGTTCTCAGGCCCAGAGAACTTTCTGGAGGGGGAGCCTTGGACTGGGAGTCCCATGGCTTCCATTGCCCTTTGTCTAGTCCTATGGGCAACCCAAGGACTTGGTATTAATAGTTATACACAGCAATGGCCAAATATAAGTCTGAGCACACAGAGTATGTGAGATTGCTGCCTGCAGGTTTTTCTTTTGACCTTCTACTGAGTACTGGGGTTCAGATGCCCTGTCCAGAGACCAGAGGCGGGACACAAGATTCACCTCCAAACCAGCTGTCCTCCTAGCCCTACCCCGACTAAATCAGTTTCCAGAAATGACTGGAAGGAAGCCACTAGTATTGAACGAGTGAGATAATTTTGTTTTATAACAAGTTTTTAGCTATCTCTTTTGAATAAAAAGTACAACTACACTTCCATTCCAGACAGTAATAGGAAAAATGATCAAGTGGCTCTTGATGGATCATTGGAGATAGACCCACCATATACACCCATCATGTTCAGAGAACTCTTCCTTCCATCTGAGGCATCCAGTTTATATTGCTATGGTCAGATTTATGGTAAAGAATCTGCCTGCCATGCAGGAGACCTGGGTTCAATCCCTGGGTGGGGAAGATCCTCTGGAGAAGGGAATGGTTATCCACTACAGTATTCTTGCCTGGAGAATCCCCATGGACAGAGGAGCCTGGAGGGCTACATACAGTCCATGGGATCGCAAAGAGTTGGACACCACTGAGTGACTGACACTTTCACTTTCATCAGAGTGTGGGAGGATGCTGTCTGTCTGAGTGGGGCTACACTGTCATGATTGACAATGTCTTCATTTACCTCCTTCTCATGGTCCATTTTGGGCTAATGAGCAACTTTTCCTTTCTTTAAGCTGTTGATTTTTCACTTGAGAATGGGAATTATGACTATGTTTTCAGGTATTTTCTTTCAAGTCACTGGATACACGGGGTTTGCTTTTTGGTTGATTTTCGCTCTTTCTGGATCATTCTGTGTGCTTTAGGCCCGGAAAATCCTGCGGGAACTGAAACATCAGAAGCGCTGTGAGGAAGCCGTCACCACCATTGCAGCATATTGGCACGGCACCCAGGTAGGCCAGAGACCCCCCAGGATAGCAGTGGGTCAAGAGTGACTTGTGAAACAAGGGACCCCCTCATTCGGGTTTCACTGGCTTAAGCTCCTGAGCACGCGTTTGCCTCTTGCTCTTTCCAACATTTTGGTGTGGGGTGGTGGCTCACGCTTTTGTATACTGTTTGATGGTGACCGTGTCTGTCTTCCTCTTTCTCCACTGGGAACCAGCAGTAACCTTTCTTGCCTTAAACTTCTCTGTAAATCCTTTTCAAATGCATCACAGGCGCGAAGGGAACTGAGCCGGCTGAAGGCGGAGGCTAGGAATAAACATGCTATTGCAGTTATTTGGGCTTACTGGCTTGGATCTAAGGTACTTGAAATGCATATCCCATCACTCCCATCCTGGAATCTGCAATAATCAATCCATGTTTCTAGCATCTCAGGGGATGGAGTCCCACGGTTAACAGTGGCGCATGTCCTAGCAGCGAGATTTAATAACCCTGGAGATGTTCATGCCAACAGAGCACGTTAGGAAGCTAACTCTAAGCACGTGTAGGCAAAAAAAAACACTCTAATTGCTTACTAATGAGGTACTAGCGTAGCTGCTCTTTTTTAAAACTCAAATAATGTGCATGTGTAGTTTGGGAGGAGTTTTATTTGTTTGTTTTTTACCCCCTTGATGTGTCCTGGCGGTTTTCTAAAGGTGTTTTAGTATGTGGCGGGGGCATGATGGGAATGTTTAATTAAAATTTGGGTTTTGATTGGTCCTTGTAACATTGATAATAGAAATGCCTTTAATGCATGCTTGGCAAAAATATTAATCCATGAATGAAATTGGTTTTTAGGCTCACTAGAGCCGCTATTGATTATTATAAGCAAAATATTATATGTGAAAAGAATGATCATCTGTGATTTAGCAGAAAGCTATGTTCGTGCAAAACTAGCTGTAATTGCCCCTGAAGAATCCCAGGAATTTCGGCATCAGCTGTTTGTGTTCAGAAACAAAGGCCTCCTGAAATACTCTCACTAATCCCCAGGCAGAGTCGTGGGCTCTGTGAACATTTCACATACCCCAAGGGACGAGCATTTTAGATGTTTTCGTTACTTAGAAAAATCAAAGGTCATCTCTGCTAAAAATGTGAATCCCAGTTAGAAACTCAAATACCAACGTAGTCCTATGTTTTTAAGTCTACCTTGTCAGCGTTATAAACCCATGTTGTGAGAAAAATGAGAAAAGTCAACATTTGCCTGCATAAAGATCATAACTTGCCACAAGCTAACCAAAGTTGTTCGTTTGTGTTTGCCCCTGAACATCTGTGTGCAACCAGCTAGTTCCTTTTATAAACCGAGGGAACCGAATCAGAGGCAGAGGGTCTCTGGACGGTGGATTTCTCCACTGAGTGAACTCATTTCCTCGTCTCAGTACTATGATGTCATGAAACATGAGTGCCTGTCTGTTTTCATCTTTTAAAACACGCCTCAGATTAATTTTTCCCTCAGTTTGATTTTTAAACCTGTGAGTTTTCACTTTTTATCTTGCTTCTATATATGTCACTGTTTGGGGCCCTAGCTAATATTGAATTTTGATACATGTTACTTCTAATTTTCCAACTGCAGAGTTTGGGTGTTTTTTTTTTTTTTTTTTGGAAGTTCAGAGAAGCAACCTTTATTCCTTCCAGTTTTTTAAATGGTTGTTCACAAGAGTTATGTTTTTATATGTTCAAGTGAATGGACTCGGAATTTCACTGTGTCTTTAGCCCCATGGACTGGCAGCAGAGAGGAGTCCACAGAAATTATTAGGTGCCACTTACAGTTCTGAGGCTTTGATGAGGGAGGGAGTGAGAGAGTGTGGGTGAGGATGTAAGAGGGAAAGAGAACAGGGGAGAGAAAAGGAACGGATTGGAAGGAAGGGGGCAGGCTGGGAGTGTTTCCCTCGGGTCCCACATGCATTGTCCTGCTTGGAGACAGAGTCTCAGTGCCCTGAAAGTACACCAGCCTGACACTGATGCTTTGGATTTAAATAATTGTGCACCATTTCTCTTTCATTCTGAAATCCTGATACATAAATTGGCTCTTCTGTTTGGTGGGGTGTCTTTTTCTGGTCATTTGTGCTATCTGCATTGGGCTGTCTCTTTTATTTACCATCTAAAACATTCTAGGCTCGAAGGGAATTGAAACGCTTGAAGGAGGAGGCTAGGCGTAAGCATGCAGTTGCTGTCATTTGGGCTTACTGGCTTGGACTGAAGGTACTTCCTCAACAACTTCTTTCTGTCCACGGTGACTCGATGTAGCCCTTCTAGCACCTACTAACCCTGACCAAATGATCAATTATGCTTGCTGATGGTCTGCACAATCTTTTACAGTGGCACCTTGCCTAATTTGGTTTCTTTTAGAGAGCAAACCTATACACTAAAATTTTCTGATTTTATTGCAGTGTCTTTCTTTAAGTAATAGGTTTAAAGTAATAGCATATTATTTAACTATAGTAATGTAGCATATTTTATTCTTTGTTATGCAAATTCTATTTAATGTCCTCTTCATGAGGATGAAGTGTGTTTTTTTCCCCATTTGTGATACAGAGTTATAGCAGTTGAGCTAAAAGCTGACCCACTGTCTGCAGTGACCAGGCTGGGGATACTGGGCTTTTGTTTCCCTTTATCCTTCTATTCTGTCCCATTGATGGCTCCTGGAGCAGAGCTTTCTTCAAACTGGCCATCAATCATTCTAATTGTTCAGCATAGAAACCAAAGGGTGTTGCATAAATGTACAGATTTTGACAAGTAAGACCAGCAGTGGATCATTCAGGTTAAAGAGAACTTTAGATTCAAATGCATTCTCATTTAAGGCAGGGTTTATTTCAAAGAGGTTCTTACTGCTTGAGGTAAGGATGCAGGTACCTAAATATGATTAGGCTCTGGAAAACCTTGAGAATGACCTTAGGCAATACAAGGATTTTGTCTTCCTAAGAGTCAATAACTCATCACTGTAGGGAGCTATTCATATTGTCATTGGGGGGATAATTAGGCCCTTTTTTGATATTTGCTCTTCATTCTTTTTACTTTAATACTGTAATAATTCACTTTTTTCTAAATATTTGAATATTATCCAGGAAAGCATTAACTCTGAATCTGAACTGAGTTAGCAGTATCCATAAACTCTGCTTTTAAGAGTCTGTATTTTTCCCTGAAAGTTTAGCCTATAACTTTGAGTAAATTAACTTTTTTATTATAATGAATATTCATCAAATTTTGAAGTAATTAAGAAGTAACTTAAATATGAATTTAAGATGTTCTATTTCAAGAATTGAACAAGTTCTGAAATGACTTTTTTAAAGTCAAAATTGAGGATTTTATTTCCCGTTTTATTCACATTCTAATTTGCATCTAATTTTCATAAAAGGAAAGAACAAACAGCATTGAGTCAGGAGTTTTACTCTCTGTAATTCTCTGTACCAGCAACATCACATTTGTCTTCGGTTTTCTGGATTTAACTAACTGCACATATGATTTTATATTTATTATAATACTTTCATATTAAGAGTGTGTGCTCGCATCATATAAACCAAATTCAGTTTGTAGGTGAATGCTATTTTAGTTAGTTAACTGGCCTTAGTATAGACATAACTGTCTTTTTTCCCCCAGTTTCCACAAAACAGGAGTATTTTAATGTGTTACCATAAAATTATTATAAGATTAAATTTCTTTGAAGTTTAAGAATGTAATAATTTTGTATTTTTATATTTTTAAAAAAAAGTTTTGTTGGTATGAACAGTAGTTTTGCCCTTTTAAAGGATTTGATTCTTGTGGAGTTATTACAAAGTGGACCCTTTTTAAGACCCCTGGGGCCCAGGAAGGGAACCCATTCTGTGTACCGTCTTGTCACCAGGCATCTTCTGTGTGTAGCTGTATTTCAGGAGAAGGGGCCTGTCCTGTATCACAAAGCATGTTGCATTGAGCTCAGTTACAATGACATTCAAGTGTATATAAATGTACAGTCAAGTACATTTCTAAGGATATATTTTCATGAAACCTCACTTTAACTTCTCTGCTTTTGTACATTTTTATAATTTTAGGAGCCAGTTAATGAATATCATTTTTCTTCCTGTTCCTTTTACCCTTGTAAGTTTGAGATTGAAGGGAATCCCCTAGTGGTCTAGATGTTGGGACTTAACACTCTCTGCTGAGGGCCTGGGTTCAATCCCTGGTTGGGGAACTAATATCCCATAAGCCACATGATGAGCCCCCCCCCCAAAAAAAAAATTTTTTTTTTCATTTTTAAAAAAATAAAATAATGAAACATAAACTTTAAAAAATTTTTTTGAAATAGTTATAAACAACATGCTGCATACTAAGTTACTTCAGTAATGTCCTACTCTGTGTGACCCGGTGGACTGTAGCCCACCAGACTCCTCTGTCCATGGGATTCTCCAGGCAAGAATACTGGAGTGGACTGTCATTTCCTTCTCCAGGGGAATCTTCCTGACCCAGGGATTGTGTCAGGAATCCTTATGTCTCCTGCGTTGGCAGGTGAGTTCTTTACCACCAGCAGCACCTGGGAAGCCCCTATAACCAACTCCATGACTACAAGAGAAATGATCATCAGTAATGTGAGATATGAATTAAAGGAAGAACAGCCTACATGGTGTATAAGAGAATTTTTAAACTTTAAAAGTCCATAGGTGTAGAGAATAAGTCTGGTACTCAAATGCCCAGAGGCACCAGACGGGTCACATGAAGGAAGTAACAGATGAAATGTGGGGAAGGAACACAGGCCTCCAGCAGTTTGGAGCAAGCAGCTCTCTTCCAAAGGCTGCTCTGGTTCACTCAGTTCTTGCTGTGTGAGAATGGGGCTTCCTGTTGCTAGATCTTAGAGAATTGTAAGAGAAATCTGCAGTCTGAACACCTATGTCAAAGTCTTAAAGTGCATATAAAATATTTTTCAACAAATTGAATTTGGTTACTTGGTTGCTAGTTTATAGCCCCTAATACAGAAATATTTTGAACATGTGCTGTTAAACCCAGAAAGCTAAGCTATAAGAAAAACATAATGTCTAAATTATTCAAATAGGCAAATATTTTGCCAGATTCTAACTCTCCTATTTATAGCTGGATTATAAACATTTTAAATATTTTCCCCTCAATTATGAAACTTAACTACCATTCATTCATTTGACAGACACCTCAGTTATTTTATTTGTTAGACACTAGCATACAAAGTAAATATGACAATATAGCAGAGAAGAAATAGTAAACTAAAACTAATACGATGTCTTAAGTGCTGTGATTAGTATTAGTAGAAAGTTTGGTGGGAGTAGGAGTGAGAGAAAAATTAATGTAATTAAATGGAAGATAATGATCATTCAAAAGCTTCCTTTTACATTCTTATTTTTAGTCATATGCCCTCCTCAGTATGTAGTACTCAAGTCCTGTCTTCATATGCAAGTCTGTTTGAAACTGCCATATATTTCCTCAGGCATTTCTTGCCTTTTAAGAACAGTTTGAAGTGAAAATTACCTTATGTAATTTTTTCTGAAATGTATTTTGATTTTTGATAGATTTGCAGCTATGCCTGTACAGTGTTTCTCATCAGATCTTCAGGCTGTTTAAAAGCTAGTTAAGAGGATTTAAAACATCAAAACATTCTGGTATTATCTTGCATCTCTTAATTTATTTTCCTCTGACTTAAACCCCACTGTCTCAATATGCTTCAATTACTTTGCTGTATCCAGAAAGACACTTGTGAATTTACTTCTTCCACTTAATTTTTGGTTTTAATAGAGGTGTGTCATCTTTATGGGCATCTGTTGGCCACACACTAACCTCTGTATTCTGCTGCTTCTTTTTAAAGGTACGCAGGGAGTACAGGAAATTCTTCAGAGCCAATGCCGGCAAGAAAATTTATGAATTTACACTGCAGAGAATTGTAAGTTTATATTTTATATGTGGCTAATTAGTATTATTGGGTTAACTAGTTCGTAGCACTAACTCAGTAGTATGTGACTTATCTGGTAACAGTTAAATTCTAATTGTGACATTGACGTTTAATATGACCTTTTTTTATCATCACTCCTAAAGTTCAGGTAAATTGTGTCAGAAAGAGGCCCATTAAAGAATATTAATCAAATATTCTTTTTTTGACAGAGAGAACATACTTTGGGAAAAGTGAACCCAAGAAAGCCAGGTGTCTCAATTCAGGCTACTATGACAAAAGTGCCATAGACTGTGTGGCTTAAACAGTAAATGTTCATTTCTCTGAACAGAAACGTTCATTTCTGCACAGCCTCCAGGGTGCTAGCACGATCTGGGCCTGATGAGGGCCTCTTCCTGGTTTCCTCACATGATAGAAAGAGAAGCAAACTCTTTCCTGTCTCTTCTTATAAGGACACTAATCCTATCTTGGAAGTTCTGCCCTCGTGACCTCATCTCAATCTCATTACCTCCTCAAGGCTCCATCCCCTAATACCATCCCATTGAGGGTTAGGATTTCAGCACAGGAATTTGAGGGGAATGTCAAGATCTTGGCCTGCTAAACTGCCATGAACCACTGCAGAGCAAGGTTGGCAACACAGACTAGTGGGTGGAGGGGTGTGGGAGAGCGAGGCTGTGCCCCTCTCCCAGGATAGATCCTAAAGTTCTCTGTTTTTCTGCGAATAGATGTAGTGCTGAAGAGTGTGAACTCTGGAGCCAGCTTGCTCCACCACTCACAGATTTGAAAGCCTCGTTTTGTCATCTGTACAGTGGGGATAGTAATAGCACTTAACTTGTAGAGTTAGGGTAAGGGTTCAGATGAAGTCACACTGTAAAGCTCCCACAGTGCCTGACCCATGGTAAGTGCTCTAGAGCAGTGCTGTCCAGTAGAACTTTATGCAGTGGCAAAAATGTCCTGGATCTTTGTGGTTCAGTAGAGTAGTCACGGGGAGAAGGCAGTGGCACCCCACTCCAGTACTCTTGCCTGGAAAATCCCATGGAGGGAGGAGCCTGGTAGGCTGCAGTCCATGGGGTCGCTAAGAGTCGGACATGACTGAGCGACTTCACTTTCACTTTTCACTTTCATGCATTGGAGAAGGAAATGGCAACCCACTCCAGTGTTCTTGCCTGGAGAATCCCATGGACGGAGAAGCCTGGTAGGCTGCAGTCCCTGGGGTCGAACAGAGTCGGACACGACTGAAGCGACTTAGCAGCAGCAGCAGCAGCAGCAGTGTAGTCAGGAGCCATGTGTGGCTGCCTGTTAGACATTGTAGCTCTCTAGTGTTGACTGGTATTCCTATTGGTGATAATAATAAAATTAGTATTCACATTGGTTACTTTTCTTTTTCCTTAACCATTTGGTGGAGCTCAGATTTCTCAAGCCAGTGAGAATAGTAGAGTAGAGACTTTTCAGAGGAGTTACAAAGTTTTATGGACCAGAACTTGCTAAATTCCACTAAAGACTGGTTTCTTTGAGTCCGGTTTGTATTAGACAGTGTTTTCTTTTTCTGGTGTATTTGACTTACCTGGTATTTTTTGTCAAACCCAACACAGGTGCAAAAATACTTCTTGGAAATGAAAAATAAGGTGCCTTCCTTATCTCCGATAGATAAGAATTGGCCATCGAGACCTTACCTGTTCTTGGATTCTACTCACAAGGAGCTAAAAAGGATTTTCCACTTGTGGAGGGTAAAAACCATCTTTTTCTGTTTTTTCAAAGATGTCTTGCTATCTGTTTTGAGTGTTTGCAAAGGGTAATGTAAAAGCAGGATTTTGAAGTAAGAAGCATGCTTGGCTATCTGTGAGAATTCCCGGCGCCCTCAGTGCTCCTGTGATGTCTCCAGGACTGCATTGTGTTTCCCATCCAGACTAGTTGCTTTCAAGTAGTCCAATTTTTTGTCTTCATCTGTATGTGAAGAAATACTACTGGAAGTAGAAATAATAAAATTCGAATATCTTCATGTGAATAGTAAAGTCTCACAAATTACATGAGTTTACTTTCTACATAGAACTACATAGACATACATGAGAACATACACGTTCTGATGGACTGGGGGGAAAAGCTCTAAATTCACCCAAAAGACATTAAAGAGATTAAAATTTCCTTCCCCCTGGCTCTCTGAGTAAAAGGGAAGCTGAAAATCTATTTGATTTGGCCTTATATTTTAGCTCACTTAATTTTACATGAGCACATAACATGTAATTTAGGTGGTGCTCAGTGTGGACTCTGTGGGGTACTTGTTTGTATAAAGATGGACTTTATTTCAGTAACTTAGTTGGTATGTGGAATGGTACAATTATTTGTCATTTGGATAGAATGAAGTCTTAGGTTGAAGGGCTTGTATTTAGTGAGTGAGCAATTGATGGATACATCTTCCAGGAAACTCTTTCCTGCTCAGTGCTGGGACTTGTTCTTAGCTGAATCATATATATATATATATATATATATATATACATACAGAGAGACATTATCACTAGTCAGTGTAATAATTGTTCCCAGCACAGCCTGTGGAATGGAATACTAAGTCCTGTTCTCCTACTTAGTGAGTCAGTTTGGCAAGATTTGCCATTATCTCAAGGTTCACTTCCCTCTTTGAGTCTGATACAGAAACTATTCCAGAAATAATGATGGGAGGTTGTGAATACTAGGCATCTGCTCCGCCTCTCCTTTCCCCTGGCTCCTGAATTTTGCCCTTACCTCCCTTGGTTTGGGGGTGGAGAGAGAGAGGGATGCATTTATTCCAAGGGTGGGCAGTAATGCTGATGATCCTTTATATGGTCATGTGGGTGATTCTCACCCATCTGTGAACTGGATTTCTTAGAAAGTTCATCTAAAGAAACTGGTCCTGCTCCTCATGCCATCCCCCGTCTCCTTTCAGTACAATCTCAGAATCAGTGTGAACGGGAGATTTCTCAGGTCCTATGTCCACATTCGGGCTTCCCTGGTGGCTCAGTAGTAAAGAATCTACCTGTCAATGCAGGAGACTCAGGTTCGATCCCTGGGTTGGGACGATCCCCTGGAGAAGGAAATGGCAACCCACTCCAGTATCCTTGCCTGGGAAATTCCACGGACAGAAAAGTCTGCCAGGTCCATGGAGTCACAAAAGAGTCTGACATGACTGAGCGACAGACAACAAGAAACAACAATGTCCATGTCATGAAATGGTAATGGAGGATTTGGAGCATTGCTTTTCAAACTATAGATCGTAACATATTTGTGAGTCATGAAATCAATTTAGTAGTATTACTATCAGCATTTTGAAATGAAAATAACAGGATACACAACATGTAGACAGGATAAGTGCTGTTTTGTAAAGCTTTTGTGTCAATTGTATATATGTGTGTGTATAAATATGCACGCTGGGCTGTGATGGACCATGTTTTTCTTCCTGTGAGTCTCTGAAAGAGTGTGGATATCCAAGGGCTGACGTAGTGGGAGGAAACGGTACTCCCAGGAGGGCCCAGGCCAGAGAAGTTCTTGTATGTTTTGAAGAAGCATCGCAAGTTCTGCAACACAAATAGTAGTTTTTATGACATTTTCCAAGACCAAACTTTTAAAACTCAAGAAGGAAAAATTCTCTTGACCTTTTAATGAATATCTCATACACGTTTACTCTTATTTTTAACTGCTGTTAAATTGGTTTAGCATATTTAAGGATGAGTAATGATTTACTTATATAAGTGATGTCTTTTTTTCTTCTTCTTTTCATATCTCACAGTGTAAAAAATACAGGGACCAATTCACAGACCAACAGAAACTTATCTATGAAGAGAAGCTAGAAGCCAGTGAACTCTTCAAAGACAAGAAGGCTTTATATCCATCTAGGTATTATGATTTTACTTTACCCGTAAAAATCAATATTTTTAAAAAGTTTCTCAAATGTACTTGTAGGCATTTTCTAGTGGGATTTGATTTTAGTGACACACAGATTTTTAATTTCATGAATTATTTTGAGCTTGGCTGGATATGTTGTTCAGTGGCTCAGTTGTGTCTGACTCTTTGTGACCCGATGGACTGCAGCACACCAGGCTTCCCTGTCCTTCACTATCTCCCGGAGCTTGCTCAAAATCAAGTCCATTGAGTCGGTGATGTCATCCAACCATCTCATCCTCTGTCGTCCCCTTCTCCTCCTGCCCCCAATCCCTCCCAGCATCAGAGTCTTTTCCAGTGAGTCAGCTCATCACACCAGGTGGCCAAAGTATTGGAGCTTCAGCTTTAGCATCAGTTCTTCAAGTGAATATTCAGCTTTGATTTCCTTTAAGATTGACTCGTTTAATCTCCTTGCAGTCCAAGGTACTCTGAAAAGTCTGAATATGAATGTAACACATTTGACCAAGAGCTTTCATACTTAGCATACTTAGAGAAACAAGATCACATGTGTTGGTTTTACTCCCTTAGCATTATCCTAAACACTTCCTAAATAATTAGAAGTTGTCATTTAAAATGAAAATTGTCTAGGCTAATAAGAGATTTACTTGGTAAATTCCTATTTGTTTTCCATTGGTTTCAGAGACTAGCTGGTTTCTGTTGACAATCTACTGTAATCACCATTCCAATCTTCCCACTTTAACAATTTGGGTCAGAATCTCCTTTGTAAAATAAATGAAGAATGAGCCAATCTGTCACTTTCTAGCGTTGCCTGGACAGTGGCCTATATTGACCTTTGGTCAGCTAACTCATTGCCTCCGACTTCACTGGCCTCTGCAGTAATTTCAGTTCCTTTATTGTAGACATCAAGTACTCAGTAAAAGAAGGAAAACCAACTGCAAGTTTGCCAAGTGAAGTTCTTGGTAAAAACTGCTTTATCTGAATGTTCTTACATCTCCCAAGGTCATCATTCCCGTCCCTCCCCCCACCACCCCAGAATTCCTATCCCTTTTGCATCTGGTATTTATAAAAAAAGTAGATTGTACAACTTCAAGCCAAATCTATAACAACTTCTAGCTTTTTCCAAAAAAATGTCTTAGAAATAAAATGCATTATATGCTAAGTATATTCACATGGACTGCATGTGGTATGTGTGCAGGTATGTTCTCTATGTCTACCTGTATTTGAAAGCTGTTCTTCTTAAAGGATTAAATAAAAGTAAGTTGCCAAACTCATTTGCTTTAGATATTTTAGTAGCACAGCTTACTTGGTTAGCTGATTTGGCTGCTTGAGGGGGCATACACTCCCCTCAGTCAAACACAGTGCCTAAAACCAATGGTATTCAAAGTGCCTGCTGTATAAAGCATATTCAAACAGGTAAACTGTCTGTATGCTTTCCTCTCCGACTTAATTCATTCAGCATTTTCTTTATGTATCTTTAAATTGTAGAGTAACCTTCTTAATTAACATTCCCTGTGGATGACTCCTTAGAAACTGGAAGGAGGGGGAAAAAAAACATTTTTGAAGAAACAAATTTCCAATACTATTAGCACTTTGTATTATTAAAAACATGTTAGAGTATGAACAACCACCCAAAAATGTTAATATCAAGCCAAGGCCTTTGGGTAGTTTTACTAGTTTTCAGGGACGGTGGCGTGCTGAGCCTCCAGCATTAATTGAGGTGGAATCATGTACGCGCCCACTCCTGTGTGAAGCGGCTGCTCTTAGGGTGCTGGCCTTTCCTATCCTGGAGCTGTGAAACCCTGACCACCTACGTGGATTTTCTGCCCTGATCCTCCACCCACAATGCAAGCATTTTAAGTTGCATTTGCAAATTGCCAGAACTTTATAGCTCAAAGTGAAGCCGTGGTTTTTTCTTGGCGTCTTTGAAGAAGTCATCCCACAAGTCTTTAGGAAAAGAAATCTTGATGTTGGGTGCATGATCGTGCCTCTTGCAAGAAGTAGTTTGTTTGGAAGAAAACTGCTCCGATTCTGAATGTTTACCTTAGCCACTTGTGTCCATTTAGGGGCATATCCTAAGAGGAGAGGCCAATTTTCCTTTCACATATGGCCGGCTTAGAGCCAGAGTTATATGGTAATGTTAAGTGCTCCAAAGTTTTCTTCTAAAGTGGTTGCTCTGGATCTGTTCTACCCCCTAGAAGGCCTGTCGCTTTTCTTACTCTTTGTGAGAAAATGAAAATTTTCTTTGGGGCAGGAGATGATAATGATCTGTGCCCTCTTTATCATTGCTCTGTACTGTTTAAAGGCGTTAATGAATCCTGTGTAGGCAGCTGTTAACTTTATATTAACAGACTGGAAGAAATTGCCTCTTCCTTCCCATGAGGCCATGCACCTGGGTCTTGACTGTCCTTCTTGGGACAGATTTCTGTCTTGGTTGTTCCATGTGATGAGATTTTTACCAAAGTCTTCCCAACCAAATGCCATGGTCACATCAAAAATGTAATGAAGTTTGAATTTCAGAATCAACCAACTCGTTACCTTTTTCTAGTAGTACTTCCATCTGAAACCATTTCTAATGTGAGGAACTTTTTTCCTTCAGTGTTGGGCAGCCATTCCAAGGGCCTTACCTGGAAATCAACAAGAATCCGAAGTATAAGAAACTCAAAGATGCCATTGAAGAAAAGATTATCATTGCTGAGGTTGTGAACAAAATTAACCGTGCTAATGGGAAGGTAAGAATGCTAACCCTGGAGACCTGTAATGACAGTTGTTTCAATTGGGACAGTTTTCTGAATGTTAAAATCTGCATTGTAGAAAGACTCAGACAGAAAACAAACACTGTTATCAAAAGGGAAAGGGGCGAGGAGGGATACATTAAGAATATAGGGTTAACAGATACACACTACTTTATATAATATAGATAAACAGCAAATTCCTACTGTAAGGAACTATATTCAATGTCTTGTAATAATCTATAATGGGAAAGAATCTGAAAAGAAATATGTACACAGAGTGTATGTATAACTGGATCACTTTGCTGTATGTTTGAAACTAACACATTATAAATCAGCTATACATCAAAAATTTTTTTGCATTTCATATTCTCTGCAGAGTTACTGTGAAGGAAGCTATTTTCTTTCGCCTTTAAGCTTAGGTGGAATTTTGCTCATTCTCTGAAATTTTTGCAAATTGAAATAGATTGTCTATGTTCTTTAGTGTGTTTTCAGTTTACATAGGTGTGCAGGCTGAAAAATACTATTATGAGATGTGCATTTCTACAAATAACTAATGCCTGAAACACATGGACAATTTGGGGATGTTTTTGATCTTCGGTTTTATATCCTTTTTTGTTTCGTTTCTCGTAGAGTACATCCCGTATTTTCCTCTTAACAAATAATAATCTGCTTCTTGCTGATCAAAAGTCTGGACAGATCAAGTCAGAGGTTCCCCTGGTGGATGTAACCAAAGTATCCATGAGCTCACAAAATGATGGCTTCTTTGCCATCCACCTCAAAGAGGTAAAGCTTCAACTATTGATTTGACTGAAAGATTTCTGCATTGGTCCAATCTCTCAGCCATTGATTTAAGATTTTCCACATGCCTGTTACTTGAAGAATATATATCCTTCTTACTGATCTGCAAAATTGGGCTATATTCACTCTTACATAAAATCTCAGGCTTTGTTTTTCAGTAACTAAATAAGATTAATGACTCTTATTGACTTGTTCACTTGAATTCTCATTTCATTGAGTAGCTTTTTGTTTACACCCAGTGTTATGTGCATTATTTTGAGATAATGCCTAGAAATATCAAGACATTTAAAATTTTGCTTCCTTCTATTGTTTCTTGTATCTCCTAAATTGGTAAATGTCTTTTTGTCCCTACTTAATTTGGGGGTTTTTTAATTAAAGGATGCAACTATAGTAAAACAATGCCTAATAATTTTGACCTGAAGATTTTTTGATGTCAGCTTAACCAGGACCGCCTGGCTTGAATTGAGCAGTTAAAGTGTAGACTCTGGCATTGGTGCCATTAACTTTACAGTGACTTTGGCCAAGGTATTTAAACTTTAATATGCCTACCTAATTTTTCTTCTCTTAAAATAGGAAAAATATTAGTACCTACTTAATAGTGTTGTTATAAGGGTTGAATGGAACTATGTAAAGTGCTTAGCATAGTACATGTCACATAATAGTCACTGAATAAACAGATGTCAGTAAATATTAACATATATAGAGACATATACTTAGCTAATAGATAGTAGTCTATCTAACTGATTTTGAACTTAAAAAAAAAAACCCATAAGCTTTGTTCAGCCTGTTTTCCCCACTGTGGATTTTAACCTAAGGGAGCATATTATTTCATCGGTGATTATGAACCTCGATTATATATTAAAATATGCTGGTGCACAGGCCGTTTCCCCAGTCCAACCAAATCAGAGTTTCTTGGAATGGGGCACAAGCACCCTATTTTCCAAAAGCTCCCCAGGTGAGCCCCTTGTGCAGCTGAGGTTGAGCCTCTGCCCTAGAATATTTGTTGCAAGCGTTGTTGCTGCTGTTCTTATTTTTTTAACCAAATCATGGAGGAGCTTTTAGAACAGCACTTTCAGGATGAGTTGTAGGTTAGGCCAGTGAGTGTTCCAACCTGAGCGAGCAAACAGATCACACATGAGCCTCGCTGTGGAAGCATCTGCCATAAGCCTTTGATCAGGCCTGACTCAGCATCTGCTTTTCCAACAAGCTCCCAGGTGGTGCTGGTGGTACTTCTGGTCCATCGACCAGCTTGGGGTGACAAGGGCTTAGGTGACCTTACTAAAGTGCTCTGAGCAAGTTGGAAGAAACGATGACTGCTCTTGTCATCATTGTTGATTCGGAAGACTTGACACCAGTAGCTGATGTTTTAAAGAGACTGTCAATGTGTTTTCAGCCAAACCTGTAAACACATACTTCCCGAGCTGTCTTTAATTACAATTAGCCTGACTCTTGGTTTGTTCTTTCAGGGCTGTGAAGCAGCTAGTAAGGGAGACTTTCTCTTCAGCAGTGATCACCTGATTGAAATGGCCACCAAGCTCTATCGGACGACTCTCAGCCAAACCAAACAGAAGCTCAATATTGAAATTTCTGATGAGTATGTTTATGAATTTTTTGAATATGTCTTTTCAGTTTCAGCTTTATTGTTTGAGTTGAGGGACCTGGTCTCATTCATTTTTACAGCTACTACTTATTGAGCCGAGTATGTGTTCGACATGTGTTCTAGGTGATGGATGGGCCGCGAGTGACACTGACCAAGTATCCACGTTCACATGCCTGACATCCTAATAGAGGACACAGATATGCACAAATGAAATAATAAATAGGTGGCGTGACTTTGGTTAGTAATAAATGCTGGCAGAGGAAAGAAAAGCAGATTAAAGGTCAGAAGATGTTATTTTTGATAGGGAGACCAGGGAGGCCACTTTGATGCGGTGGCATTTGAATTGAAACTGGAATCCAGGGAGACGCCTTCCAGGAGAGGCAGCAGGTGCAGAGGCCCTGAAGCAGGAGTGGACATTGTTAGAGCAAAATAGGCAGTAGGGGAAGACCCTGGAGCAAGAGGCAGGGTCTGTGTAGAGCCTAGAGTTGAGATTTTACTGAGGATGATGGAAAGCCACTATAGGTTTTGAGCAAGAATGTGACATAATTAGATTTATGGTTCTCAAAGATCTCTCTGCCTGCAGTGTGGAGAATAACTGTAGGGAGGCAAGAGTGAAAGCAGAGGAAATAGGAGCTTCTCCGAGCTGTCGGGTAAGGATGACGAGGCTTAGGCAGGGGTGTGAGTGGGAGGCTGTGAAAAGTAGTCAGGTTCTGAATGTAATTTGAAGGAAAACAAGAGAACTTATTAACAGATTGGGTGTTAGGTTTCGGGCATGAGCCCAAAATGGTACCATTTACTGCAGTAGTTGACACTGAAGAATGAGGGGTTTGGGGGTGGGGGGAAGTCAAGAGTGCCATTTGGGAATGTGTTAGGTATTTGATATACCTTTTTCTCCATACAAAGTAGAGTTATGAAATAAGCATTCTGGGTTGACAAGGGTTCACTAGTGTTAAGACTGCTGTGAATCTGAAATCTGCTCTTTTGGCTTCACATTAGGGCTCTAGTTATAGAGACCTGTTATTTGCATACAGGTTGGAGCATCCCTCCCTTTATTAAATCTGTCAGTATGAGATCACTGGATTGAATTTTAGTTACTATATGGATTGATACTTAATTGATTACTTTTCAATAGATTGTTTATTGTCTATATATATACTTTCTTGGACATGGAGTAAAATTTGCATCACCATATTGCATAGGAAATGATTTTATTTTCTAATTAAGATTTTGCCTGCCTGTTTTATTTCAACTCTTTTTAAAAGTTTCTCTAAAATAAGTTCATATCCATTCCTGTCCCTTTGTAAGCCACACCAGCTCTCCTTGATATACTAGGTTTGACAGAACCTTAGGTCCACTGTCTGTTCTCATTGTACACTAGGAATGGTATTTAGATGGGGATAGAGGGTGAGGGGTGGTAATTGACTTTTATGTATACCCTATATTGGAAATTGCAATTTAAACAAAATAACTTTCCTTGTTATCAAGTCCTTTCTCATAAAGACTTAGGAGAAAAGATATGGACCAGTTGGGTTCTCATCAATTAAAATGTTAACCTGTTAGGGTTGTTAGATCTTTAAACTCTTAGTTGAAATATTTCATAACTCAGGAAGCTGGGCTCCTGTTGTAGTGGGACTGGTCTTCCCACACCTCCTGGAAAGATTCTTTGTGTTCAGATGCAGAAGCTTCTTGGTATATGGATGAAGTAGCTTCACATGTGGTTTACTATGTTAATCAGATCAGATCAGTCGCTCAGTCGTGTCCGACTCTTTGCGACCCCATGAATCGCAGCACGCCAGGCCTCCCTGTCCATAAGGCCATCTTTACAGAGAAAACCACACCAACATCCAGGCCACTAAGGATTGCTGCTTTTAGCGCTTCCCAGACTGGCATTCTGAGAACACTGCCTTGGCAGGATGTTAGTAGTGATGTGTTGTGAAGAGGTGAACTGTCCTTCACGACAGCGCTTCCCAGAGCTTCTGCAGTCTTGTTGTGCATGGTGACTCTCCTGAGGCGCCCTGTGGGGGTGCAGCATGCTGTGTCAAGCACAGAACCCCAGCAGCAACTCTCACAGTTTGTCTTTGAGGCATTTGATCTCAGAACACGACTTCCAGGTGAAAGGGACCCTGCTTGTCACAGAAGGGGTGGGGGTGATGTTCTAAGTGTGTAAGTTTTCAGTAAACATGCTTGTCTGAGCGAAGATTCAGTGTGGCCATGTGAAGAAAACAAACATTCAGTAGCATTATAAACTAGACCAGAACACCTTTCCTTCTCCTATTCCTAATTACTGGTCGGTCTCATAAAAAGAAAATAGCTGATGGCACCTTGCGTAGCACCACGGTCCCTCCCTAGGCAGCCCAGGAATCCACGTGGCAGAACAAGGCTCCCATGTAGCCTCTGCTTCATAACCTCTGGGAGTTCTTAAGCAGCTTTTTTGGTGAGCATTTTAAATTTATATACTTTTTTGGTGAGCATTTTAAATTTAAACAAAATTTTACAGAGTCATGGACAAGCATGCCCATGATGTCTTTTTGTGGACTATACAGACCAGTGTTGTAAACAGCATGCATTTCAGTGACCAAAACCTCCCTTAGTGCATCCTTTTTAGAAATAGAAGTAGATATTCTAACAAACCCAATCTCCATAATCATTGTAGATAAACTGGATGTCAGCTTACAGGAGGAAAGCCAAAGGCCTGCTTCCTCCTTAGAGCAGTTTTAACCAGCATGTGTAGACATGAGAATTAAATTCATTGAGAGACTCGACTGCCTTGTGATCCCCAGTCCTTAAATTCCCAAACTATTCAATCTATAAATAGATTACATTTTAAGGATAACATTAAACAAGATCTATAGTTCTTCTAAAAATGAATCTGCAATGTTGAAAACTAAAGTGATTTTTTTGTATTAAATACTTTAAATATATGTATATATGCATACATACATGTAATACACACATACATGTGTATCCTTTAAGTTATACAGTTGTTTTTCTGAATATTTTAAATGCAAACAACTAACCTGTCTCAGTCTGCTGTGACATTGTGAGTGGTTTTGATGCTGTGAAATCATGCATCTGACATGATTCTTTGCTGGAGGATGGTATGTCTTCACTGTGGGCTAGGCTTCAGTTTTCTCTTCTGTGAAAGACAGATAATAGTACCCTTACCTCATAGGACTGTTTTAAAGTTGAGTTAATATGTGTAACTTAGTAAGAACAGTGTGGTGCGTGGTAAACACTTGGTAAGGTTTAGCTACTGTTATTTCTGGAGTGAATCATGGGCATGAATTGCGGACATGCAGACAGCTGGTATATGCTTAAGTTAATGGGAAAAGAACTTCTCTCTACATTTATTACACTACAGATTGTCTTTAAAAATTAAAATGTAAATATATTTGATCTTTTAAATGTATGTATTTGTGTTAAACTTGAAAGATTTTGTTTTCTCTCTGAGGCACATAGATTTAAGTGTGCATGCTAGAGAGAGATCGCAGGTGAATTTGGAACTAGAGCTGCCTTTTTAGTGCTTTCAAGTTGAAAAGAAACAGCCCATCTAAAGCTCAGATGTACCACCGATGAGTACAAGCTTACGTGTCACGTTTCACTCCAGTGCATAAAGTTTGCGAAACATGGGCTCTTTAGACCTTGAAGCAGAGACTGACGTGTACAGAGCAGAGCTATCGTGGGTGCCAGTGAACATGTGACCTACCACATGCTTTTTAGACTGACTCATTTAATTATACACCAGTAACTCAGAAACAGTTCCCTGAGAAACACACTGAAAACATGGTAATGCTATACTGATTCTGATGGTAGAGAGAAAAGAGCTGGGAAAGCCTGGGTTCCAGGACAGCCACGCTGCCCGTATGCCTCCCTGGTGATGCCTCAGAGACCTCATTTCGTACCTGCAGTGCCTGTTCCTCACAGCACCCAGCCCAGGGGGAAGCCAGTCATATGTCTCTTGTAGGAAGCTGTGACAAATAGTCTTGTGGGCAAATGCCTGACTGCTCTTGGGCTGTGAAAGGAAAGATTTGAACTAAAATACCGTTTCCCACAGTGTACTGCTTGTACCACTGGTAGGATAAGAGGTGTCTTTAGGTGTACATGATAGATTGTTAAATTTTTATAGTGACATATGTGTGTGTATACATATATTTAAATGGATATTAAAAATATAACTGGCAGATCAGACTTATGATTTCATCATTTTTATTCTGTAGGTCATAGCTATTTTAAAACACAGTTATTTAGTGTATAGATATAAAAAAAGTAGTGTAGGAAGTGTGTAAATATCCAATATTTGGAAACCATAGTCTGGAGTGTCTCTGGACCTGTTCTCTGTTATTTCTGCATTTCATTTTCTCAATTTGTTGATAATTTTACTATTTTTGCTATGCAGAAGTGGATAAAAATGGGGAAAATAGCATGTTTGTCTTTCTATTAATATTCCAAATGTGGATATTCATAGTCCTTCTTACTGGATAGGAGTATGATGAGCTAATGAACTTGGTTTACTTAGGGCTAAATGGTGGCCTTTGGAAGCAAAAGGCAATGTAATGCCTGGGGGTATAATCCTCTGGGCTGGAAGGGCTGATGGAAAGGGGAATACTTGTCAAGGTAAATATCCATTAAAAAACAAAGGCTAGTGTTCATGTAATCATCAGCTGTTCTGTGTGTACTTTTCTTTAGTTTGTCTTATTGTTTCCTCCTAGGTTCCTGGTGCAGTTCAGGCAGGACAAAGTGTGCGTGAAGTTTATTCAGGGCAACCAGAAAAACGGGAGTGTCCCAACGTGCAAGCGAAAAAACAACCGCCTCCTTGAAGTTGCTGTCCCTTAACTGGCGCCTCCTCTCTGCTTCCATGGACTCGTTTCTTTGTAACAGTGCAATTTGGTTTTGTTTTGTTTGGAGTTCATTGTATGTTGGGGAATTGCCAAAGGTTAATACTGTTAGAGTCCCTTGGCAAAATAAAAATATTTGACTAATCAATTCTTATTATTGGAATAGTTTTAACCCTTAAAGTACACATGCTGCCCTGGGACGGAATTGTAGACGCTAACAGTATCTCCGCCATGTCATGTGTGTTCTTTGTTTAGTCATCATGTTAGATTTGTGTGCCCTAATGCAACATATTACTCATAAATCATTAATACATCTAAGTGTAGGAAACGGTCTTAAAAGATAGTGCATCCATTCGTCACCTATTTATTGAATGCCTACTCTGTGCTAGGCACTGTACTAGGCGATACAAAAACTTATTAGTAGGCTCCCCCCTTTTTTTTCCCCTTAAGGCCATTGTGTTCTGGCTGGTTTGTGCTGGCTTTACCAGAGCTAAGAGAGTTTGAAAATGCTGAGACGAGAACAGTTACTGGCGATAATGGACAGCGTTCATTAGGAACCCTGTAGGATGGTCTTTAACAATATATACTTCAAGAAGGGCTGGTCCTAGGAAGTAGAAATATATGACTGAGTAAAAATGCCTCTACATGTGGTTTCTGTTTGAAAAGAGAAAACTGACATTTGAACAGGACTTTTAATTTGTTCACATCTCTTATCATTGCTTTTAAAACAGTAAGAAAGAGTAATTCTTATTTTAGAAAAAGTAACAGAAGCAGTCCAGCAAAGTTATATATTCCTTTTTCTGATAAGCATCATATATGATCCTAGATATGCTAATACCTGCAGAGTGTTGTTTTCATCCAGATTTGAGTATCTGTTTTAAACATCTAATAAAGGGAAGGACTTAAAGCCTTTCAGATGGTGGTAAGCATTCTCTATGATATGCAGTAAACATCTGAGATCTTTTTTGAAAGTTTTATTTGTAATATACATTTTGTATGAGAGAAGTGATTAGTACAGGGTGCATATTTTAGTCAAGGATCAAAATGATGTGTGTTAATTTGCAGGACTATTTTTACCCCAAAATTTATAGTTAGGATTCATTTTGGAAATCACATTTTAAACTTTGGAATCAAAATTGTTTCCTATTTGGGAGGATAATGTATATACATTGGTATGTTAAATAATAAAACTGTTCTAATTTGGTGCCATTCCTGGATCACAATTGTATTTTTGTATTTCAAGCTATTTTCTTAAGTTGTGTGTCAATGTATTATCGCACGGAAAGGCTTTACAATCCAAACATTACATGTTCTCTGTGTAATTGAATTTCACTTACCTTTTATAAACCAGAAGCAGTCATTGAAACTATTTTTCTGGGGATTTTCTTTTAACTTTTGTACTTAAAAAAGTTGTTGCTGTAAAAAAATCCTCAAAAGCCTTTGTGCTTATTGGTTCAAGTAGAAGATATAATTGCTTTCTTTTAGTCTTTTCCAACATGTATCTAAAGTGGTAGATTGATGATTCCTGAAATAGGTGAGTAGAAATTTGGAACTGAGAGGTGGGTTTTTTTTTTTAATGCTTTAAAAAATATGTGATACATTCCCATTGTTTGACATAAAAAGAAGTATGAAAAGACATATAACACAGATTTTCCATCCCATCATTTGCTCAGTTCCTATGCCTTCCTGAAAAGTTAACTATAGTTTTCAGTTGGTTTTGCTTTACTTTGTTGTTAAGTTGCTAAGTCGTGTCCAGCTCTTTGCAACCCCATGGACTGCTGCACACCAGGCTCCTCTGTCCTTCACTATCTCCCGGAGTTTGCTCACATTGCTGTCCGTTGAGTCGGTGGTGCTATCTATCTCTCACCCTTTGCTCCTCTCGTCTGCTTTTGCCTTCAGTCTTTCCCAATCTTTCTTTTACTTTACTTTATGCATATGCTTACAAGAGGAAATAAAAATAGAGATTCTTAACCTTCCTCCTGCTTTAGTAGACAAAAGCTAATATGTTATAGGTATTGTTCTTTACTTGGCCTTTTTCAGTCTTCATTCTTTGTACCATATAGTCTTCCGTTGTATGGATGCACTATACTTTATTTATCCAGTCCCCTGCTGATCATCGTTAGGTTGTTTCCTGAATGGAAGCTCTCAGGGCACAGCATTGTTGGCCAGACTGGCCTGTGCTGCTCACCTATGTCCTACCTAACTAGACATTACTGATAAGCCGTACTGTCACCTACTGTAGCAGGTGAGCATCCGCGATTTGTGTGTCTGAAGTTCTGTCACTGTCCTGCAGTGGAGAATTAAAGTACAGGTGGCACTCCAGATTTCCTGTGTACCCTAGTAACACAGCTCTAACTTATTCCCAACCACCACTTGGTTGCCCGGCCCCTGGAGTGTCTTGTAGATGTTATGCTTGAAAAAAGTAACCAGGCAGTGAGGACCAAACATCAGACCATGATATTGCTGAGTTTCCGCATTGTTGATGCAGTTACCCTTGACTTTGACATCCATCTACCACAGGCAAGAAAGGAACTTGGGGAAGTTACCGACTTAAAGGCTGGATACAGCTTTGTGATTTCATACTCGGATTAATAACTTGGACCCAATACTCAAATGGAAGACCTTCAGCTGCAGTTTGAGTGCCTTTGCTCGTACTCCAGGGGATATGGGGCCTGTCTGTAATAGCAAGGCCAGGGCCAAGGGTTCTGAGACCTGGGCACATCCTTAGAATTGATTGGCTGAAATCTAAGAGAATAAATGGTTTTATTATCATGGCATTTCAAGTAATATGCTGAGTGAGAACTCTCAAGTTCATGTAATTGAGTATAATTATGATAATTACAGCATGGTTTAAAATTCTTTGAAGCTACATATAATAGAAAACAGCATTTGGGTTTTTTTTTTCTCTCTTTGTATGCTGTTTTTCGTGTATTAGGTAAGGTAGTTTAGGCCCTAAGATGTTCAAATAGCAAGCGCTTTTTGAAATGGTGTAAGTTGCTGGTAAATTCCGTAATGGTCTATTCTTTTGCCAAAAGACATTGTAGTAGGAGCCTTTGTTTTTTAACTGGGCGTTGTTTTTCCATTAATACTGCAGTACTCAAATTCATGAAAAGGAAGGGCAGTATTCTGCTCTTCTTTCCTTCTAGTGAGAAAAGCAGCTGTGAGTTTTCATTTTCCATTTGAAGATTTAATGTTGAGGAGCTATGTTATTATTGGAGGGGCTCTTTCTTTGGATCTCATGTTAACAGTTCCATTCTCTGTGCTTTCATTCTCAGGGTTTGCCTAGCTGAACCATAGGAAGCCTCAGTCTTGACGAGCTGACACTTTATAGTCTCATCAGCTTGTATTCCAATAGCCACTTGGTAGAAAATTCATTCTTTTTCAGTTGTTTTCTTCCAAATCTTGAAATTGTTTGCTTTGTTCTCTTAGGTTTGAAGATCGTTTTCAAAATCTGGAGTTAATCACACACAGTAGAGCGTAAACCACAATCTCTTCCTCATTAACTTTTTTTTTTTTTTTTTGCTGACATGATGGCC
Source organism: Bos indicus (assembly GCF_029378745.1). Classification (NCBI taxonomy): domain Eukaryota; kingdom Metazoa; phylum Chordata; class Mammalia; order Artiodactyla; family Bovidae; genus Bos; species Bos indicus. The sequence continues at coordinate 79,908,990 of NC_091761.1, forward strand.
AGATCCCACTGCTCAATTTCATAAAATTCAACAAAATTCTAACTTTGTAAGGAAAATAGTTTCAGCTTCTCAGTGTTTAAGGAGAAAACTGGGAACAGAATTTAATTCCGTATTCACCAAAAGGCCTGGCAGTACTGAGAAAAGAAATAGATCAGCCAGTTACCTTTTCATTGCAGTTAGTTTTTTAATGTTTTTTTTTTTAAGCCAGTTTTGAGATATGATTGACACTTAGTTTTAGGTGTGTGTGCATGCTCAGTCACATCTGACTCTGCAACCCCATGGACTATAGAGCCCGCCAGGCTCCTCTGTCCGTGGGGTTCTCCAGGCAAGGATACTGGAGTGGGTTGCCATTTCCTCCTCCAGGTAGTTTTAGGTATACAACATAATGATTTGCTATATGTGTTATTGTGAAATTATCATAGTAAATTTAGTTAACATTCATCACCTCTCAATTCTTGTGATGAGGACTTTTAAGAATATTCTCTTAAGTCATTTCACTCCAACTTCTTTTTTTTTTTTTTTTTTTTTGCTTCTTTTCTTTCTCGCACCAATTAATGGATCTGGCATATTCTCTTTAAAAATATATTTTTTTAATGATATACACATCAGAAATATATACAAACCAGAAATGGACCTTTCCAAGAATTTTTTACCAAGTGAACACGTCCATATAACTAGCACCCAAGAAAGAAGCACCCCAAAGATAGCACCCAGAAAATTCCTGCATCCCAGTCATCCCTTGCAAAAGTAATTTTGTTTTGTTGTCTAGTATTGTGTTTTAATTTAGACCTTTTTTTATTTGCTTCCTGTAAATAGAATCATCCAATATATTCTCTTCTTTCTGGCCTCTTTCATTCAAACGACTTCAAATTTTGGGTTTTGATCTTTCCCTGGGCCTGAGATGCTCCTGTGATTCTGGGCAGTGGCAGCAGCTCCTTGTCAGTACCGAGATCACAAGGGGAAACAGCTGATACACATATGACCATTCTGTGCCCAGACAACTTTCTGTTTTTCACTTTCAGTGTAGCATTCAGTAAATCACATGGGATGTTCAGCACTTTATTATAAAATGGGCTTTGTTTTAAATGACTTTGCCCAACTGTAGGTTAATGTACGTGTTCTGAGCATGTTTCAGGCAGGCTAGGCTAAGCTACCCTGTTTGGTGGGTTAGGTGTATTAAATGCACCTTTGGATTACGGAATTTTCAGCTTACAATGGGGTTTATCAGGAATGTAATCCTGTCATAAGTTGGGGAAGGTATAATTGTGGGATTCATTTATATTATTGAATGTAGCTGTTCTCCTGGCTGTATGATACTTCATCATGTGAGTAGACAGCACTTTTGTAATCCATGCTGCTGTGATGGGCATTTGGCTGTTACTCATAGTGCTGCTGCAAACATTCCTATGAACATCTTTTGGTGAATATCTATACATTTCTGCTGGTTATATACCTAGGAATAGAGCTGCTGGTTCATAGGTAAGCATGTGTCCAGCTTTAGTAGATTCCGTCAAACTGTCTTACAAAGAATCGGCACCAGTTTATACTCTCCCCAGTAGCGCACGAGGTCATGGTTGCACCACATCCTTGCCATACTGGGTGTTGGCCGTCATTTTCACTTTGATCCTTCTGATGGATCTTTAATTCAAATTTTCCTGGTGACTAAGGAACCCAAACACCTTTTCAATATTGTCCATTTGCTTATCATCTTTTGTGAAGTGCCTATTCAAGTATTTTGACATTTTTTTCTGTTCAAATTCTCTGTCTTTGACTTGCAGTTGTTTTGTATATGAGACCTTTATAGGGTATGTGTGTTGTCTGTATTGTCTCACAGTCTGGTCTCCTTTTTACTTGCTTACCAGTGCCTTTTGATGGCTTGATATTCCCTTTTAGCCTAGTACAATTCATTGATTCTTTCCTTTATGGTTAATACTTTTAGTTTTCTATTTACAAAATGCTTGTTTACCCAAGTTTATTATTATATTTGTCTATGATTTCCATTAAACCCTTTATTTTGCCTTTCCCATTTAGCTCTTTAGTCTATTGGAGTTTTTGTTTGTTTGCTTTTGTTTTTGAATGGTGTAAGGTAGGGAGTCGAGATTCCTTTTTTTCCACATTGATATGCAGTGAACCTGGCACCTTTTATTGAAAAGGCCATCCCTGCCCCACTATACTGTTTGATTCTTTATTACATTGATTATGTGTCTTTGTGTTAGTACTAACTAATATTAGTTTGTAGCTTTGCAACATGTTGGCATAGTCATTTAGAAGTGAAATTCATGACTCTTAGAGGTCCTACGCCCTTGTGGTAGAAGGGGGAAAAGCATTAAGACTAATAAATTTTCAGGTACTTTAAGTAGTGACAGTTGGATTTCTAAAAATGTGAAGTTAAATAGCCTTTCTCTAGCCACAAGGATCAGGCATGGGAGTTTCTAATGGGATCATATGGAGAAAAGATTCAAGGTTTCCTTGAAGTAAATTAGCAGCTTCTAATTTAATATGATATTTTGGTTTTCCATTAACTCACTGGCTCCTATCCATATCCCTAATCATCTCCATTTACAGTTTTCCGTGCAGTCTTCATAAAAAGTGTGCTTGAGTATTTTCTTTCATTTTTAGGTGTTTCCGTCTTCAATTCAGTTCTTTCCTGTGCTGTGCTTAGTCGCTGAATCGTGTCCAACTCTTTGCGACCCCATGGACTGTAGCCCCCACGCTCTTCTGTTCGTGGGATTTTCCAGGCAAAAATACTGGAGTGGGTTGCCATGCCTTCCTCCAGGAGATCTTCCAGATCCAGGAATCAAACCCACGTCTCCTGTATTACAGGCAGATTCTTTACCCATTGAGCCATCAGAGAGCTCAGTTCTTTTGTGGTACATAATGAAAGACCTCTGAGGTGGTTCTTTACTAGTCTTCTACAGTAATACTTTTACCATGTTTTACGATGACTTACCTTGTGCAGTGATAATAGTTTGTAGGTGAGGCTGTGAGGTACTGCAAGTGGAATTCATATCATTGGCTTCTATGGTACTCAAACACTTTTTTTAATTAAATTTTTTTTTCTGAATCATTTCCTAGTAATCAGCCATTCCATTCTCTTGTGTGCAGTTCTATGCTAGTTAAATTCAGAATTGCCTCCTCTAAAATGATTTCTGCAAACTCAGCTTTCCTGACATAGAGATTGTAATTGACAGAGAGGAGCAGTAAAGGCATATGTATTCACCACCCCCTCCTTTTTTTATGAGGGGCAAATTATAAACATAGAAAAACATGTTTACTATTAATTTTATATGTAACAGTAATAATCATTTCCCAGAAAGGTATGCATGTCTGTAAATCAAACAAGGAAGAAGTTTACATGGGTCTTAGCTTATACACAGAAAGGAGAGGGGTGGATTTGTTGAGGCATTGCACAGCAAAAAATAAAACTTACATTTAGAAATCTGAAAGTAGTCCTTCAGCTACAAGGTCATCTTCATTGTTTATTCAGTAACATAATGTGTATGATAATATTGCCATTCTGTTGTCTCATAGAATGTAATCTAACTTATACTGAAGCAGAGTAATCATAAAGACTCATTCTCCTTGTTATAGCCCCTAAAAATGACCTGAAATGAATTTCCTAAAGTTTGAAAACAGCTTTTAGAATAGAAGCTCATAGAAGATAGAGCTGTATCTATTAGATAGGAAACAGCCATTTTATTCAATTGAAACTACCTAATAACTTTCTCCTGGTGGCTCAGACAGTAAAGAATCCACCTGCAATGCCGGAGATGGGTTCAGTCCCTGGTTTGGGAAGATCCCTTGGAGAGGGGAATGGCTATCCACTCCAGTGTTCTTACCTGGAGAATTCCATGGACAGAGGAGCCTAGTGGGCTATAGCCCATGGGGTCAGAGAGTCAGAGATGACTGAGTGATTTACACATACTTCCTCATGGGGGAAAATCAGTAAGTTTCTATTCAGATGTCTAAGCTGGCATTTTTGAGATTCAATTTCAAAAAGGGCTTGACAAGTTTAACACTGCCCAGGTATAACATTTACTCAGAAGGAGAGAAAACTTATTTCTGTCTTTAATATTTGTAAGATTTCAGTTCAGTTCAGTTCAGTTGCTCAGTCGTGTCCGACTCTTAGCGACCCCATGCACTACAGCACACCAGGCCTCCCTGTCCATCACCAACTCCGAGAGTTCACTCAAACTCATGTCCATTGAGTTGGTGATGCCATCCAACCATCTCATCCTCTGTTGTCCCCTTCTCCTGCCCTCAATCTTTCCCAGCATCAGGGTCTTTTCAAATGAGTCAGTTCTTCGCATCAGGTGGCCAAAGTATTAGAGTTGCAGCTTCATCATCAGTCCTTCCAATGAATTTGAATCTTTCTCCCGGCAATCTTGATTCCAGCTTGTGCTTTATCCAGCCCAGCATTTCTCATGATGTACTCTACATATAAGTTATATAAGCAGGGCGACAATATACAGCCTTGACGTACTCCTTTCCTGATTTGGAACCAGTCTGTTGTTCCATGTCCAGTTCTAACTGTTGCTTCCTGACCTGCATACAGGTTTCTCAAGAGGCACTCAAGTGGTCTGGTATTCCCATCTCTTTCAGAATTTTCTACAGTTTGTTGTGATCCACACAGTCAAAGGCTTTGGCATAGTCAATAAAGCAGAAATAGATGTTTTTCTGGAACTCTCTTGCTTTTTTGATGATCCTGTGGATGTTGGCAATTTGATCTCTGGTTCCTCTGCCTTTTCTAAAACCAGCTTGAACATCTGGGAGTTCATGGTTCACATACTGTTGAAGCCTGGCTTGGAGAATTTTGAGCATTACTTTACTAGCGTGTGAGTTGAGTGCAATTGTGTGGTAGTTTGAGCATTTTTTGGCATTGCCTTTCTTAGGGATTGGAACGAAAACTAACCTTTTCCAGTCCTGTGGCCACTGCTAGTTTTCCAAATTTTTGGCATATTGAGTGCAGCACTTTCATAACATCATCTTTAAGGGTTTGAAATAGCTCCACTGGAATTCCATCACCTCCACTAGCTTTGTTCTTGGTGGTGCTTGGTGAAGCCCACTTGACTTCACATTCCAGTATGTCTGGCTCTAGGTGAGTGATCACACCATCATGATTTTCTGGGTCATGAAGATGTTTTTTGTATAGTTCTGTGTATTCTTGCCACCTCTTCTTAGTATCTTCCTCTTCTGTTAGGTCCATACTATTTCTATCCTTTATTGTGCCCATCTTTGCATGAAATGTTCCCTTGGTATCTCTGATTTTCTTAAAAGAGATCTCTAGTCTTTCTCATTCTGTTGTTTTCCTCTATTTCTTTATATTGATCACTGAGAAAGGCTTTCTTATCTCTCCTTGCTATTCTTTGGAAATCTGCATTCAAGTGGGTATATCTTTCCTTTTCTCCTTTGCTTTTGACTTTTCTTTTCACAGCTATTTGTAAGGCCTCCTCAGACAAGCATCTTGCCTTTTTGCATTTCTTTTTCTTAGGGATGGTCTTGATCACTGCCTCCTGTACAATGTCATGAACCTCCATCCATAGTTCATCAGACACTCTGTCTATTTAGATCTAATCCCTTGAATCTATTTCTCACTTTCACTGTATAATCATAAGTTTTTTATTTAGGTCATACCTGAATGATGTAAGATTTGGGTGACTATAAGCCAAAATAAAAAGAAAGATGTTCATAGGCATATTTTTGTTGGAAAGCACATTCACTTTACCATAGCTTTGAATATAAATAGGGGAAAAGTTCTTGTGTCTGGGTATTATGGACAAATTAAGGTAGATATCCAGGAAATGCAGAAGTTGGAATCCAGTCTGTCTGCTCATCTCCAAGGCAGTTTGGTAACAGCTGTCTTTACTTCCTTGCACAAATTGGACTTGGATCCGAAAAAGAAAAGGGATCTGGTAATATTAAATGAAAAGCAGTTGGGAGCTGGCACAGAAACATTATAAAAAGGGAAGGAAATACACCCACCGATTTGTTCCTTCCACTAGAAAGAAACCCCACAGATGAGGATACCATGTGGTGTCTTGAACTGCCCCCAAACCACAGCAGACACACAGAGTTTGTTTGAAACCCCTTATTTCACAAGTACACATGCAGATATGTGTACACGCAGACACACCATTCATCTCTCTTTCTAAAGATGCCATTTCTAATGGGCACTTGCATGTACAGGTCTGCTGTCCGCATCCTGGATTGCTCAGAAGTCATCGTTAGTCACATGGTTGTCAACTTACCTGCCAAACAGACCCACCTCTGGATACTTGTTCTTTGGGGCAACCGTTTCAGGATTTCGTTCTACAGTTGACCCTTGAACAACATGGGTGTAAACTTTTCAGTCCACTTACATGCAGTTTTTTTTCCAATAGTAAATACTGTAGAACAACAGAATCCACAGTTGGTTGAATCCCTGGGTGCTAAAACCACAGATATGGAGGAGCAATATACATGGAGAGCTAACTATAAGGTACGTGAATTTTACTGTGTAGAGGGTCAGTGATGCTAATCCCTGCATTGTTCAAGGGCCAGTTATATTTTCTGCTAAGACATGCTACATTCTAGGAATGGGAGCTACTTTATATTGGGTGCAAAGATTTAAATTCTTAGTTTTGCCATCAAGTCCTATTTTGATGTGACCAAGTTACTTATCATTCAATAATTATATCACTGTTCTTTTCATGAAGGTAATAAAATGTCTTTAAACCAAAATCAGATCCCTGAATGGGCCATTTTGCTTTATCTTAGACTTCACCTCAACAAGTCTTGCCAAATGTACACCGTTAGACAAAAATGCCATTTGATTGCTTGGTAGAAACCTGATACTGCTCTTCAAATGAAGGTACATTGAGAGTGTCTCACAAGTTGCCATTCTGACTTAGAATGTGGATGCTGAGGATTAAAAGTGTTAGTGAAGGGAAAACACTTTCAACTCTTGCCTGAAACGAGAATCTTTCCTTTCACAGTGGAGTTTCAAGAGTAGCAATGAAACAATATTGAGATCTTCTCTGTCATGTAATTGGGTGGATCCCAATGTTGTCTAATATGAAGACCCCTTCTTAATTTATTCATGAATACCTGCATGACCTCATGCTTTTAACATCTTCTGATTGGGCAGATACATAGTTTTTGAATGCATTCAGTAAGTTTTCATTTTCTTAATCATAGAACATCTCAACACATTTGCAAAGTGGAAATACATATGTTTGCTCTCATGGATATGGTAAACAGAACTTCATGTAGACTCATGGACCCTTTGCCAAAACTCCATAGTTTGAGAATTGCAGTCTGTAACTTCCAGTTCCTTTATATTACAGGTAAGAAAAATCAGGGCCCAGAGAGATTCAATAATTTGGTCCAAGGTTTTATGGTCTCTGGCAAAACCAGACTGTAATCCGTGTCTCCTGCTTTTCTCACTCCCTACCACAGGCTCCCTTAGTTGGATTAGGAAAGGATGCTCAAACTCCTGAATTTTCATTTATGAATTTACAGTGGTGGATATTAGTGGAAGGGGCTTCTCAGTTGGCGCTAGCGGTAAAGAATATGCTTGTCAATGCAGGAGGCACAAGAGACATGAGTCCAATCTCTGGGTCAGGAAGATGCCCTGGAGTTGGAAATGGCAACCCACTCCAGTATCCTTGCCTGGAAAATTCCATGGACAGAAAAGTCTGGCCTCAAAGAGTCAGACATGACTGAGCATATATTAATGGAAGATGCCACAGTACAAAAAACATGCAGGAGAGATGAACCCCATGTAGAAACCCAAGCTGGCAATGCCTAGAGCATAATAATTGTTCAATAAATAGACCAGATAGAAACAAAACTTCTCCATTTCTAACCCTCTGTTCCTTCACCTCCCCCTACCCCCTGTTGCTGCTGCTGCTGCTAAGCCACTTTAGTCGTGTCCGACTCTGTGTGACCCCATAGACGGCAGCTCACCAGGCTCCCGCGTCCCTGGGATTCTCCAGGCAAGAACACTGGAGTGGGTTGCCATTTCCTTCTCCTGAGTGTTCCCTTAAAATGAAGATTTTAAATGTCTTTGTTCATTCAAGTTATACAATTGAATGTTTAGCCCCACTTTTCTGAAAGATATTTCTTTATAATAATTCAATTCCCACATCTCTCCACTCTCCCCACCACCAATAACTTTATATAATAACTTTTTGAGACCATCCCTCTGGCAAGAAGTAGGCACAAGCAGATGGATTGTTCTCAGTTCCCAGGCAAATATTTCAGAAAGAAATTTTCTCTCTTGCAATCTTAAGGAAAGTAACGTTTATATGAACAATTAAGTAAGTCTTTCTCTGGTCTTCATTCATTCTTTGGAGTTACCTCTAAGCTAATTAAGATGGTGTATATTCCCTGTGGCTGATTCATGTTGATGCTTGACAAGAAAACAAAATTCTGTAAAGCAATTATCCTTCAATTAAGAAATAAATTTGTAAAAGATGGTGTATGTTCCAAAAACATCTTATTTTTAATATCAGAAGTATCGATTATCCAGTATCATGAACACCATTTCAGAACTATATTTGCATCTTCCCCATGTCCATTGTTATTTGAGTCCCACTGGACTCACCTTTTGTAGAAGAGCTGACGAGCTGTCCAGGGAAGAGTGTTTCATGTCAGGCAGGCTCAGACGTTAACTCAGACATTCAGATGAGCCTTTCCTAGATTCAAGGCTGTTTCAGACAAGTCAAGAGTAGACCCCTCTGATAAGGAGATAACAGAGATTCTCGGCTGTCTGAGAAGACATGGACTCTTTAGGTATTTTATCTCAGGAAGAAATTGTCACTTTATCTGATAGTGACTGTGTTTAAATTAGTAATATTAGGTCTGTATGAGACTTGGCAGGCTTTCCTGGTGGCTCAGTGGTAAAGAATCCGCCTGCCAAAGTAGGAGACCCGGGTTCGATCCCTAGGGTTGGCAGATCCCTTGGACAAGAAAATGGCAACTCACTCCAGCATTCTTGCCTGGGAAATTCCATGGACAGAGCAGCCTGGTGGGCTCCAGTGTGTTGGGTCGCAAAGAGTCAGACATGACTAAGTGACTGAAGAACAGCAACGTGAGACTTGGCACTTCAGTTTTTGTTGTTGTTTAGAACAATGTGACTGCTTGCAACACACCATTTATTTAATAGGAAGGATCAGGGAAACTGACTGAATTTCATGAAGCTGCAGTAAGCCAATGTCTGCAGCTTCTGATGAAGTAATGATGGGTGTTCATACAGATTTACACTGCTTAGACCCAGGGGCCCTGACATCTTTTATCTTTGAGGAAGAGCTTTTTAGAGCAGATCGGAAGCTCCTAGAGTCTGTCAGCTCCATTAATTTTTAATCCTGGTTTACAAACACACAGCCCAGGGCTTCTATTGCACACACTGGGCTCATGTTTATTCTTTTATAAGGACAAACCTTCACTAGTGGTCACTTGGCCCTGTTATTCTCCTCACTTATCTCAATCTCTCCAATTACTCCATCTCTAAGCTTCCTCAGGATAAATGCAAAGCAGGAGCCAAAATTATTGGCATTGGAGAGCGACCCTAAAAATATCTGGAGAAGATTGCTCACAATTTTCTATTAACAAATTAGTAACCCAAATGAGTACTTTTGATATTTGATATTAAATTGATGAAGATTAAAATGGCCCACAGTAAACTATGCTACAGGTGAAAATATGATTAGAGAATCCTGTATACAAACTGTGACCATAATCTCTACCTTGGTTCTCTTCTGAAGCAGCTCTGAAGTCTCCTCTGTTCTACATGACAGCAGCACTGGGTCTTCACTTAAAAAGCAGAGATTTGGCACCCTCCTTTTCTTCACCTACTTATGGTGCTTTTCTGGTACCCTGCCTGCAGGGCAGTTAGTCAGCAACCCCAGAGTTACCCACACTGTTCAATGTGGCAGCCTGGCGCTTCTCTGCTTGTAAAGGAACTGACTTGTTATACTTCCAGTTAGAGAAGAATCAAAACCAAGTGATCAGAAATTTATAAAGTGATTACAGATAAAACTTATAAAAATACTGAATTTTTCAGAATATGCCCAAGAAAGCCATATTTGTATTATCCCTCTAGAGACAGATTTTGTTTTGTTGATAGAGTATCTGCTATATAGCACTTAGGTTTTTTTTGTTGCTTTCTGTTTTAAAAAGTAAGTTATTACTTTTTCTGTTGCCTGTCTTATTTTCTAAGCTGCTGAATAGAATAATTCTGTTACTGAAAAAAAGATTAGAATAATGTGATCAGGTATGTTTTCCACAAACAAAAATGGCAACAGTTTTTAAAGTATTTTTTCAACTACTGAAGTAAGGAGGAAGAGGGTGGTGGTTTCAGCATCTTAACCATGTCCTTCAGCACTTGGTGTGAGTGGCAGCAAACAGAGAAGAGACAGCCTGGCAAACTGCCCCCTGAGCACCAAATGGCTCTTGAGCCTACCCAGCTGGTGCCTTGGACCGTAAAGAGAAATAATTGCATCTGCAGAGTTTAATTTATGCTTCATTTAAGTTTTGTAGGGAATAACTTTCTACTGTTCCCCTTGAAAACCTTGGGGGCCCAGATGCTAAGAAGCTAACTGTGTCAACTCTCCCTCCATCTTTTTCTGGTACTTATTCGACACAGGAAGACTTATTTGCATTTAAATTTTAGATAGGGGGCCTCTCTTGACTTAGCAGTCGTAAGATTTCCATGGGCTTGTGGCTGACAGATGGATATTTAAAATAAACGTGTTTTAAATGTAACATCAAACATATGTTATTCTTTGAAACCATATGATCCAGTCTCTCTTGTGGCTAAATTGTTTCCCAAAACAAAAGGTGTCCAGAGTCCTCCCCTCTGAAGACAGCATGCCTGCATACACATATACACGTGTGTGTTTCGCTCAGTCATGTTCAACTCTGTGTGACCCCATGGACTGTAGCCTTCCACGCTCCTGTCCATGGGATTCTCCAAGCAAGAATACTGGAGTGGGTTGCCATTCCCTTCCCCACGAGATCTTCCTGACCCAGGGATCGAACCCTAGTTTCCTGCATTGCAGGCAGACTCTACCATCTGAGCCATCAGGGAAGCCCCCAACCCCACCCCACCATATACACATGGGTATATATCAAAAAAGAAAGAAAGGAAAAGTGACCCCATTATGCACTTGCTTCTTTGAACTTTAACCTCATCTTGCAAATAGGCAGACCTCCTTATCTGTGATAAATCTAATCAGGAAGTGCTGGAGATAGTTTTGCAACTATTTTGCAACACAATCCTGCATCTTTCTGCCTCCCTTGAAAACACCATGTCATATCCCTCAAAATTCATAACACTTGGGTTAAAATTTTGAAAAAGCAAAAGAACAAAATAGAAATCCATGAACTGTATCTACCACATTCCACCAAGCAAAGACCCTGATGCCAGAATGTCTAAAAGCCACTGTTAATTCCTTCTCTACTGGAAAAATGTAGTCTCCTTCATGCCATCAGGAAGATGCTCCATCCCTCTATGCAGCAGGGGACTAGTGTGTTGGCTCTGGGTCATTCTGACAGACTTATGGGGACAAAGGATGAGAGACATAAGAGAACCAATGATGACACCAGAGAGGGACATGGCCAAGCTGTCTGAACAGAACAGCAGGCAAGACACAGTGACCAGGGCTGGATAAGTGGGAAGAAACATTGCTGTGTATAGAGGCAGTTCAAGTTGGATGCCTTAACCACTCTCTCTTAATAATAAAGTATCAATTACACCCTTACATCTCTCCTTCCAATTAGTCTTCTAGAACTCAATTATAAAGATAATTTTATTAAATTGAGACATATTTGTCTAAATCATAGAACTAACTTTTCAGAGAGACTACAGAGGAACGTCCTAAGTATGAAACATCTTGTGTATTTGAATGATGTGGCATTTCTGCTCCCTCATCCCCCCCCCATTCCACGCCCATTGACCCACTCTGGAATGCATTGCTTCGTGCCCTGGGGAGGATATCTCCTTCTCACGTTCTCTCCTTTCACCTCATTTTCTCTGAGGGGTGGTGTGTTTCATCTCTGTCTTTCCATTCTCTCAGCTTGGTTCACTGCATCTCTGGAAAGTTTATTCTTTTCTGCTTGCACATACTCTTTATAATCTCCTTTCTTATTGCCCTTTAGCCTTTCCGTTTTCCTCAGGAGAACTGTATTTCTTCATCTTCATAGCATTTTTGAACCAAAAAAAAAAAAAAATGTGTGCTAATCATGACAAAGTACCTCTTTGCTTTAGAACCTTTGGCTAACTCTGGATGCTTACATTCACTGTGCTCAGTCGCTTAGTCATGTCTGACTGTTTGCAATCCTATGGACTATAGTCCCCCAGGCTCCTCTGTCCATGGGATTCTCCAGGCAAGAATTCCCGAGTGGATTGCCATGCCCTCCTCCACAGAATCTTACCAATGCAGGGATTGAACTCAGGTTTACATTCATTAGTGAGATTCATTAGTAAGATTCATTAGTGAGTTTCTCTTTTCCCAATAGGAGAATAACTTCATGAAGGTGGAGACTGGTTTTTCCTGACTTCTTTTTATTATATTCCTAGTTTCTATATAGTGGCAGGCACATAGCAGATGTTCAATAAATATTTGCTGAATTAATGAGAGAATGCAGTATTTAATGAGCATCTACTATATGTCAGATACTATCCTAGGTGCTCAGATATAATGACAAAATTGACAAGTCCCTAGACTCCTCGAGCTTACATTAAATTAACAAATGCATCAAATTATTAAGCAACTGAAAGTAGACATTATAAAAAAAAATATGATCAAACTCTAAAATCCTTGGAAGTAAACATAAAATTCTATCTCCTTATCTTTTTCTAGTTAAAACTTCTTAAGTGCTGCTTTTCAGTGAAAGTATTTCTTATTTTACCTCATTATTTTTCTCTTTTAATGATTAATATTATATAGTATTATTTTCAGCTAGGTATCATTGCAAACATAATGTTTCAACCACTTTATAGTATAAATAGCCTTTGGGTATATGTGTGTAGGATCCCAGCTATTTCTTAGAACTATTTTTATAGGGAAAGATATTTGTGTATCTAACAATGAACCTAACTTTAAGAATTATAGCCTATCTGCCTGGTTAGAGGGGATTTCAACATGGGCAAAACCCAATGAAGTGTTGAAAGAAGCATTTCAGTGTTAAGGACCTGGCTTTTTAAAAATAGATGTAAATATTTTATCTAGCCATTGCTCCAACAACATCATTGTTAAGAGGAAGAACGTGATCATGGCCCTGCAATGTAGGCATTGGTGCTGGGTCTCCTTCCCAGGTTGTGGCCTATCTGTCACTTAGGCTTTTCTTCCTCCAAAGGGAAAAACCAAACAACAGAAACTGTCCCTCTGTTGATGTGGAAGACCATTCACTAACTACATAAGGTGGCACACCTTCCCCACAAGTTGCATGAATTATCGTTATGTATTGAAATTAAAAGGCATATTGTGAGAACATTCTTCCAATGGAAATACTATATTGACTTTGCAGAATTTCTTTTATTTATTTTCCAACATTATTGCTTCCTTTTAATTCATTGATTTGTGCATCCATTAAACATTCTTCATAGAGAGAAATACTGTGAAGACTATGTAATGACATAAAACTGTGTAATACTCCTTGTAAAAGTCTGGAAATAAAAATCGTGCCCTATGTACAAAATATATACATATACTACATGTAACATAGTCATTGCAGTTAAAAGACTGAATTGAAAAGTTATGATAGGACTGATTTTAACTTGAGTCTAACTCAAGTTGAAACTTTCACTATCTCTCTGTCATAGTTGTCATATTACAAGCATGGCAAAAGGGACAGTATATAAATATTTAATATTAATAACATGTAAAATAATAAAGGAATGGCATATATTCATTCAAATGTATTTACTTTTACAGTGGATTTTTATTCCTATCAATTCTGCTTAAATATTTTCAGCTACTTTCATAATAATCTTCTTAAAAATGAGATCTGTTTCCTATTAAGGCAAATGCTTTCTTGTGAGTCTTGTTATCATTGCTGAAAACACCTAAGTATGTATTATCTCACGTGAATCACACAGTAGTGAGAGGTGTAGTGCGTCTCCTTGTTCCACTGGGATGAGCTGAAGTGTCAAGCATTTACTTGCATGCATGCTATTCTGAAGACTCGACCTCTTACACGAACTAGAATTTTCCCTGATTTAAAGAAAAATTGGTATGGAGATCTGCACTTGGAAAGCATAATTTTGGGATAGTTTTGCTTCACTAAAGATTTTTTTCTTTTAGGAAAGCACCTAGCATGGCAGTTATTTAGATAGCCAACATCATCAATGAATTGTTTAGTGAATGTCCAACTTCAAAAAGACTGATATTGCTTTAAGGGGAGTTAAGACTCCTGGGATCCCTTTACGTAATTCTCCCCATCCCACTAGGTCACCCTCTTCTGGTGTCTTTGATGGCCTCAGTGCCCTTGAATGAATAAGCATATTTTCTTTTTTTATTTTCCAGTCATGAGTCTTTTCTTCATTATGTGACGATGTAGTCTCCTGAGAGTCTGTACCTCTTGCTTGAAGCATTCTGCTCAGGGCAGATATGATGAACTCTTCAGCTAGGAGGTGCCTGGTTGGATTTTTCTTCTAGATCAAAGCATGCATCTGGAATCATTAGGGGAAATGCCACATAAATCACTGAGTCAGTGATATCCCTGGAATGCAGCACTTGCCTCCATCTGAAAGGGTCTCAGTCTTCAGTGAGGGGAAGCCACGGACGTAGACCTGCTGAAGGCTGGCCCTAGAAGATGGTTTTCACCCTACCTCATGTTCAGTGTGGGAAGTAGGACAAAGGATTTTAGGAAAGTAAGAATCAAAAGCAGACTAGCCCTCGCCTGATGTGGACAGGACTCGAGCAGGACAGATGTTCCAAGTCACATGTGGAGAAGTGTTTGTGGTTGGATTCTGTTTAAAACTGATTGTTGATACTCTCATGAGACAGCCTGTGACAAATTGTATAATAAAAATGTTAAAAATAGCATATTTATTCCCTGGAAAAGCTGAGTTCCCACAATTCAGTGAGCTGGGAAAATTGCTAAACTTTTTGGACACAAAGTGCTGATTCTCTGTTCTTATAACCCTTTCATTACACATAGGATTTTTCATTATAATTTTTGTTTTCCTGAACTCTGAACAGTGTTCTGGCTAGCCTTTTAAAAAATAATAAAACAAGTCAACATATTTTTGAATAAAAATTTTAAATCCAAGTAAAGTGTACATGCAATATTGATAAATTACAAAATGACTGTAATTTTTAAAGAAAATTCTATGTATATACCACCCCTGCCCATTTTAAAGATAATGTGAGCCACAAATGCAATTCGTATGTGTAATTTGAAATTTTCTGGTAGTCATATTAAAAAAGTAAAAGATCAAAATTAATTTTAATAATTAGTATATTTTATTTGACCCCCCATAGATCCGAAACCTTATCATTTCAACATGCAATAAATGTAAAAAAAGTTGAGATATCTTACATTTTTAATTAAATAAAAAGTCAATGTGTATTAATGTTTTATACTTATCACACATCTCAGTTCAAACCATCCACATTTCAAATGCTCATTTGTCGCATGTAGCTAGTGGCTACTGTATTAGAGATCACAGGACTATACCATAACAAACGTGAATAAAAATTTGAAAAAATAATTCTCTGTTGAAAAGCACATAGATATCAGTGTTTCTTAGGACCTTTGATATACAATGGAATGCTAGGATTTTCAGAGGCATAGATCTTGGTTGAGAATATAGGAGATAAAGGATAAATATAGACAGTAGAAAAATACTTTGTGTGTTATGACTGAGGTGAACTAGAATGAGATATGCTTGAACTATCTAAGTGGTTTTCATAGATTTCAGATAGCACTATGTATCAGAAATGCTTTTGGCTGCAAGTAACACAAACTGAATTATAGTGACTGTGGTGGTTAATTTTATGTGTTAACTAGGCTAGGCCATAGTACTTGAGTATTTGGTCAAATATCATTCTAGATGTTCCTGTGTTTTGGGATGAAGTTAACATTTAAATTGGTGGACTTTGAGTAAAACACATTGCCCTTCATAATGTGGGTGGACCTCATCTAATCAGTTAAAGGCTTTAATAGAACAAAGCCTGACCTCACCCAAGCATCTGTCAGCAGATGTCCTTTGGACCTGAACTGTAGCATCAACTTTTCCTTGGGTCTTCAGTCTGCTGACACAACCTACAGTTTTGGGCTCGCCAATCTCTATAATCATGTGAACCGATTCCTTAAATCTCGTTTTATCAGATAAACCCACACTGGGGGACAGTCTATGAATAACTGACCAATACTCTTCAAAAATATGAAAGATAAGGAGAGATGGAGGAACTGTTTAAAGTTAAAGGAGACTAAAGAGATATATGTGATGCTAGACTGAATAGTGAATGAGAAAAAGGACATTGGTGAAACAATTGAAAAAATTTAAGGCCTATAGATTAGATAATAGAGTTATATTGGTGTTAGTTTCCTGATCTTGATCATTGTGCTTTGGATATGTAAAGATGTTAACGTTTAGGGAAACCTAGGCAGACAGTAGACAGGAATTCTTTGTATGTTTTTTATATATTTTTATTGACAGCCTAAAATTATCTCAAAGTGAACATTTTTTTAATAAAAATACTTAAAAATAAAAGAGAATAAAGAAATGAAGAGAAATAGAAAATGATTTAAAAGAACACAATAAATACTAAAGATAGGCAAAGAAAATAGAATGTATGGATAATATGAGAATCTTTCTGAAATTAAAGACTTGAAACTAAATATTTAAAGCACATATCATCTACCCTTAGAATACTGACCTATGATGATCAACACCAAGACATGTCAGTCAGCTCTAAAGGAAATGAAGATATCCTTTGACTATCTACAAAAGAAAAAGTATATAATTTATAAGGAAAAAAATTAGATTATTATACATCTTGACACTAGTGCTCTATGTGAGAAATCTATGAAGCAACAAATTTAAAATCTTCAAGGAAACAAGTGTGAATCAAAGATTTCTTAAAATCCAGCATAACTTTCAAGTATAATGGGCACAGATCTCAGGGAATATTGTTTCCATGATTCCTGCTGTGAAATCTTCCAGAAAATGTGCTTCAGACAACAAAATAACTAGACAGATATTGACTGACATAAGGATTGTTGGTGAACATTAAGTACAGATGTGAAAGTGTAGTCGTTCGGTCATGTCCAACTCTTTGCAACCCTATGGACTGTAGCCTGCCAGGCTCCTCTGTCCGTAGATTTCTCCAGGCAAGAATAGTGTCATGGGTAGCCTTTCCCTTCTCCAGGGGATCTTTCTGACCCAGGGATTGAACCAAGGTCTCCCACATTGCATGCAGATTCTTTACCATCTGAGCCACCAGAGAAGCCCCATTAGGTTCAACAGTTCCCTAGGACTAAGATGACTAAATACTAACAGAGAATGCTTAGAGCTATATCCTCTGATAGTGTAGATATTGTACAGCTGTTTAAAAGTGGAGATGAGAATATTTTCAGTAATCATATTGCTGTTCATCTTATAATTGCTATCCTGAGACTATTAGGTGTATAATATAAGACAAATAACTAATCATAAGATATTTAGGTGTGTCATCATTTTCATCCCTGAGAACAATTCTATCATCTCCTTTGTCTCTGGTTCCTTGAGAATCAGGATTTTTGATGTGGAAGAAAAAAGATACTAAAGTAATAGAGAAGAGGTTAAGTAAAAACTTGGTGTTTTCATAACTGAATTGGAACTTTCATTATAAACACATGAGGTACTTGATCTTATTTTATCCTTGGATATGCCCAAGCAAAATTCTTTGCAATGACCTACAATCTAACACCCTCCACAATCTAACACCCAGATTGTGGTCTTGCAATACCATGTTTCACTACAAGGGACTCTGTCTCCTTGGAGAAATGACTGGTTTTGGGTATAAGGGAGAAAATGAAATAAGATGACTCTTGGAACCCCTTGTCACACCAGATGGCAAGGAAGCTATCAGACACTACATGGGACATGTCTAAAAGACTTGGAGTCAATCTGAACAGGTAGAAAAAAGAAAAAAAAAAAAAAAACCTGAA
Source organism: Bos indicus (assembly GCF_029378745.1). Lineage (NCBI taxonomy): Eukaryota > Metazoa > Chordata > Mammalia > Artiodactyla > Bovidae > Bos > Bos indicus. Next base: position 79,927,134 of record NC_091761.1, read on the forward strand.
GAGTGCATAATGATAACTGTATGGATTGAAGTATATTAAATACATTTATATCCATGGTTTCACAAATATATGAAAAGTAATTACTCCTTTTGGAGGATTATAGAAAGTCAAATCATTATCTTGAAAACTGGCAAGTATAGCTAAAGAACCAAATATTTATCCCTCTTTTCCTGTATGAATTATATCACAGTACAACCAAATAGTGGGTATGGGGAAGTGTCTCTTTATGAAAATATTCTAATGAATAAATAAAATATTTATAGAACTAGAATGTCAAAATTTGCTATAGGTATTAAATGTTAACAGTTTCTAAAATCCGGAAAAGAATGACAATCATATGCTATGTGCCTCCATAGTCTTCAAAAATACCACCTATATAGATTTGCCAAGGGGATGGAACCAGAATCTGACCTTGTCTCTGGATTCATCATTTAATTCTCAGGAAATACAGAGACCAGAAGAATAAGTCGGGATAGTGGTTACTTATGGGGAAGAGAGGGTTTGTGAATGGATTGGGACACACTAAAGGGCTTCTGGGATGACTGGTGAAGTTCTATTCAGAACCTTGGAGACATTTGCTTTATACTAATTCAGTAAGCCATACATTTAAATTGTGTGGTTTTCTACATTAGTGTTTTATTTTACAGTAAAATTAAAGAGGAGATGAAGAAAAAGAAAAAATATAAAACCACCCCAAAATTAAGTGAATTTTTCCATTGCTGTTAGTTGGGAAGGCTGTGTCTCACAGAGGTCACGGGGTAATTTGACATAGCAAACTTACTTCTAGGGGACTTTGGGTTAAGTGTCCTCCAATTTATTGTAACCTTTCATGAACAGTAGGTTTATTTTTTTAAAAATCAGTAAACAGAACAGCAATAAGCTTTGTCCCTATTCTCCCAGAAGTGATGAGAAAATAGAGTTATGTGTTTTCTCTAGCAAAAGCATAGCTTGATGTTACCTAAAACATCTTTGTACTTTGTATCAGGGCAATAAATTTCTATGAATCAGTTAGGCAGCATGACAAGATATATGACTCTGAATTGTTTATTTATGCTACCTACTAAGTCCTACTATTTAGGTGGAATCTTTTAGACATGTTGATGCTTGCATTTACAGGCACTTCAAGACATTTTCTTGCATACTGAAGATGATAAATGTTTGGTTTGTAAAATGTAAGTGAATAAATTAGAGTAACATTAAATTGCACTATGAGTATTCAAATAGCTAAATCTAGACTGTGAACTTATATGCTGTTTATAGATTTAGAGCAGGAAGATCTTCATCAGGAATATCCTAGAATTCTGCCTTCTCTGTTAATTTCCTACATCCTCTCATGCCTTTAAATAAACTGATAACTCCAAAATGTATATCTGTAGCCCACACCTCTCCCCAAACTCCAGGTATATATTTCAATAGCCTACGGAAAAGCTTTACTTGACAAATAGGCATCTCAAACTTATCATGTCCCAGAATAAATTTCTGATTTCCACATGCACAGACTTTTTCTACTCACAGTTTTCCTGTCTCAATAAATGTCTACTTCTTTCTTCTACTCACCTTAGTCCCAGATCTTGGGGTCATCCTTGGTACCTCTGTCTTTTGCATCCCACGCCCAATCCATTATCAAATACTTCCACCTCTACTTTCAAAATATATTCAGAAATGTGTTTCTTATAACATGCACCACTACCACTGTGGATCAAGCTGCCATTTTCTTTATTTCAATATGAATGCAAACATAAAAATTGCCAAAATAGTTATAAAGAGCTACTGCACACTGAATATCCAGATTTACAAATGTTACACATTTTTCTTCAATTCCTTTTTATTTCACTCATTTCCCTTTTCTTCCCTCTCTCAAACATATAAACATAACGCAAACACACAGACTATATACATGTAATTTATTCTGAAATTTAATTATTTGATTAAAGTGGTTTCTACCTGGTTTTTCCGTGTTAAGTCAGTTCAGTTCAGTTCAGTCACACAGTCGTGTCCGACTCTTCGCGACCCCACGAATCGCAGCACGCCAGGCCTCCCTGTCCATCACCAACTCCCGGAGTTCACTCAAACTCACGTCCATCAAGTCGGTGATGCCATCCAGCCATCTCATCCTCTGTCGTCCCCTTCTCCTACTGCCCCCAATCCCTCCCAGCATCAGGGTCTTTTATAATGAGCTAACTCTTCGTATGAGGTGGCCAAAGTATTGGCGTTTCAGCTTCAGCATCAGTCCTTCCAGTGAATACCAAGGACTGATCTCCTTTAGGATGGACTGGTTGGATCTCCTTGCAGTCCAAGGGACTCTCAGGAGTCTTCTCCAACACCACTGTTCAAAAGCATCAATTCTTCATCACTCAGCCTTCTTCACAGTCCAACTCTCACATCCATACATGACCACTGGAAAAACCATAGCCTTGACTGCTGCTATTACTGTCACTTAAACTTGACAAGTGGACCTTTGTTGGCAAAGTAATGTCTCTGCTTTTGAATATGCTATCTAGGTTGGTCATAACTTTCCTTCCAGGGAGTAAGCGTCTTTTGATTTCATGGCTGCAATCACCATCTGCAGTGATTTTGGAGGCCCCCAAAATAAAGTCTGACACTGTTTCCACTGTTTCCCCATCTATTTCCCATGAATGGTTGGGACCAGATGCCATGGTCTTAGTTTTCTGAATGTTGAGCATTAAGCTAACTTTTTTACTCTTTCACTTTCACCAGGAGGCTTTTTAGTTCCTCTTCACTTTCTGCCATAAGGGTGGTGTCATCTGCATATCTGAGGTTACTGATATTTCTCCTGGCAATCTTGATTCCAGCCTGTGCTTCTTCCAGCCCAGCGTTTCTTATGATGTACTCTGCATGTAAGTTAAATAAGCAGGGTGACAATATACAGCCTTGACGTACTCCTTTTCCTATTTGGAACCAGTCTGTTGTTCCATGTCCAGTCCTAACTGTTGCTTCCTGACCTGCATACAGGTTTCTCAAGAGGCAGGTCAGGAGGTCTGGTATTCCCATCTCTTTCAGAATTTTCCACAGTTTATTGTGATCCCCACAGTCAAAGGCTTTGGCATAGTCAATAAAGCAGAAATAGATGTTCTTCTGGAACTCTCTTGCTTTTTCAGTGATCCAGTGGATGTTGGCAATTTGATCTCTGGTTCTTCTGCCTTTTCTAAATGCAGCTTGGACATCTGGAAGTTCACGGTTCACATATTGCTGAAGCCTGGCTTGGAGAATTTTGAGCATTACTTTGCTAGTGTGTGAGATGAGTGCAATTGTGTGGTAGTTTGAGCATTCTTTGGCATTGCCTTTCTTAGGGATTGGAATGAAAACTGACCTTTTCCAGTCCTGTGGCCACTGCTGAGTTTTCCAAATTTGCTGGCATATTGGGCGCAGCACTTTCACAGCATCATCTTTCAGGATTTGAAATAGCTCAACTGGAATTCCATCACCTCCACTAGCTTTGTTCGTAGTGATGCTTTCTAAGGCCCACTTGACTTCACATTCCAAGATGTTTGGCTCTAGGTGAGTGATCACACCACTGTGATTATCTTGGTTGTGAAGATCTTTTTTGTACAGTTATTCTGTGTATTCTTGCCACCTCTTTTTAATATCTTCTGCTTCTGTTAGAGCCATACCATTTCTGTCCTTTATCGAGCCCATCTTTCCATGAAATGTTCCCTTGGTATCTCTAATTTTCTTGAATAGATCTCTAGTCTTTCCCATCCTGTTGTTTTCCTCTATTTATTTGCATTGATCGCTGAGGAAGGCTTATCTCTCCTTGCTATTCTTTGGAACTCTGCATTCAGATGGTTATATCTTTCCTTTTCTCCTTTGCTTTTTGCTTCTCTTCTTTTCACAGCTGTTTGTAAACTCCCCAGACAGCCATTTTGCTTTTTCGCATTTCTTTTCCATGGGGATGGTCTTGATCCCTGTCTCCTGTACAGTGTCACGAACCTTCTATGTAAAGGTGCTATTTCTCATAGCTCAGATGGTAAAGAATCTGCCTGCCATGCAGGAGACTTGGGTTCCGTCCCTGGGTTAGGAAGACCCCCTGGAGAAGGAAATGGCAACCCACTACAGTATTCTTGCCTGGGAAATCCCATGGACAGAGGAGCCTGATGGGCTATAGTCTATGGGGTCACAAAGAGTCAGACATAACTGAGTGACTAACAAACACATTCCTCATCAAAATTTTAACCACAGTATTATTTTCCATTGATACTTTCCAAATTTCATCATTCCTTCTAAATTTATAGAAGGTTGTCATTATTCTGTAAAAAAGAAATTCCCCAACTCCCATTTATTTATGTATTATGTATTTCTTTATATCGGTATGAACTCAGGGACAAATTTTATTGAGTGTATAATATTCTATTACTTTTATTATGTATTTTGACGTCCAACAGAAGGATTATCCTTCTGTATTTTACATCTACATATAAGTCAATAATACATGTTACTATTTGCTTTAAAAGTCAGCAATCTTTAAGGTAAATTAAGAGATTAAAAATATTATTTTTAATTTTTTACCATTTGGGTGCTCTTTATTCTTTCTTATAAATCTGTGTTTCTCTCTGGTGTTCTTTCTCTTCATTTTGCAAACAAATCTTCTCTTGTCATTTATAGTAGTACAGGTCTGCCATTCTATACTCTCTCTGTTCTCCTTCTGGAACTACAAATACATAGATAATACCTCACTTGATATTGTCCCTTAGTACATTTAAACTTTATTAATTTTTGAAAAACTTTTTTTCCTTCTGTTCTATGGTTTAGATCACTTCTATTGATCTGTCTTGAAGGTTCAGTTCAGTTCAGTCGCTCAGTCCAACTCTTTGTGACCCCATGGACTGCAGCAGCAAGTCCTTCCTGTCATCACCAACTCCCGGAGTTTACTCAAACTCATGTCCATTGAGTCGGTGATGACATCCAACCATCTCATCCTCTATTTTCCCCTTCTCCTCCCTCCTTCAATTTTACCAGCATCAGGGTCTTTGCAAGTGAGTCAGTTCTTTGCATCAGGTGGCCAAAATATTGGAGTTTCAGCTTCAGTATCAGTCCTTCCAATGAATATTCAGGACTGATTTCCTTTAGGATGGACTGGTTGGATCTGCTTGCAGTCCAAGGGATTCTCAAGAGTCTTCTCCAACACCACAGTTCAAAAGCATCAATTCTTCAGTGCTCAGCTTTTTTTAAAGTCCAACTCTCATGTCCATACATGACCACTGGAAAAACCATAGCCTTCACTAGACAGACCTTTGTTGGCAAAGTAATGTCTCTACTTTTTAATATGCTGTCTCGGTTGGTCATTAAATTTCCCTCCAAGAAGTAAGAGGCTTTTAATTTCATGGCTGCACCATCTGCAGTGATTTTGGAGCCCCTAAAAATAAAGTCTGTCACTGTTTCATCATCTATTTGCCATGAAGTGATGGGACTAGAGTACATCATGAGAAACGCTGGGCTGGAAGAAGCACAAGCTGGAATCAAGATTGCCGGGAGAGATATCAATAACCTCAGATATGCAGATGACACCACCCTTATGGCAGAAAATGAAGAGGAACTAAAAAGCCTCTTGATGAAAGTGAAAGTGGAGAGTGAAAAAGTTGGCTTAAAGGTCAACATTCAGAAAAATAAGATCATGGCATCTGGTCCCATCACTTCATGGGAAATAGATGGGGAAACAGTGGAAACAGTGTCAGACTTTATTTTTTGGGGCTCCAAAATCACCGCAGATGGTGACTGGAGCCATGAAATTAAAAGATGCTTACTCCTTGGAAGAAAAGTTATGACCAACCTAGATAGCATATTCAAAAGCAGAGACATTACTTTGCCAACAAAGGTCCATCTAGTCAAGGTTATGGTTTTTCCAGTGGTCATGTATGGATATGAGAGTTGGACTGTGAAGAAAGCTGAGTAATGAAGAATTGATGCTTTTGAACTGTGGTGTTGGAGAAGAGTCTTGAGAGTCCCTTGGACTGCAAGGAGATCCAACCAGTCCATTCTGAAGGAGATCAGCCCTGGGATTTCTTTGGAAGGAATGATGCTAAAGCTGAAACGCCAATACTTTGGCCACCTCATACGAAGTGTTGACTCATTGGAAAAGACTCTGATGGTGGGAGGGATTGGGGGCAGGAGGAGAAGGGGATGACAGAGGATGAGATGGCTGGATGGCATCACGGACTTGATGGACGTGAGTCTGAGTGAACTCCGGGAGATGATGATGGACAGGGAGGCCTGGCGTGCTGCGATTCATGGGGTCGCAAAGAGTCGGACACAACTGAGCAACTGAACTGAACTGAACTGATGGGACTGGATGCTATGATCTTAGTTTTCTGAATGTTGAGTTTTAAGCCAACTTTTTCACTCTCCTCTTTCACTTTCATCAAGAGGCTCTTTAGTTCTTCCTTTCTTTGCTTTCTTTGCTTACTGCTATAAGAATGGTGTCATCTACATATCTGAGGTTATTGATATTTCTCCTGGCAGTCTTGATTCCAGCTTGTGCTTCATCCAATCCAGTGTTTCTTATGATGTACTCTGCATATCAGTTAAATAAGCAGGATGACACTATACAGCTTTGACATACTCCTTTCCCTGTTTGGAACAAGTCTGTTGTTCCATGTCCAGTTCTAACTGTTTCTTCCTGACCTGCATACAGATTTCTTAAGAGGCAGGTCAGTATTCCCATCTCTTGAAGAATTTTCCACAGTTTGTGGTGATCCACACAGTGAAAGGCTTTGGCATAGTCAATAAAGAAGAAATAGATGTTTTTCTGGAACTCTCTTGCTTTTTTGATGATCCAGTGGATGTTGGCAATTTGATCTCTGGTTCCTCTGCCTTTTCTAAAACCAGCTTGAACATCTGGAAGTTCATGGTTCACATATTGTTGAAGCCTGGCTTGGAGAACTTTGAGCATGACTTTACTAGTGTATGAGATGAGTGCAATTGTGCAATAGTTTGAGCATTCTTTGGCATTGCCTTTCTTTGGTATTGGAATGAAAACTGACCTTTTCCAGTCCTGTGGCCACTGCTGAGTTTTCCAAATTTGCTGACATATTGAGTGCAGGACTTTCACAGCATCATCTTTTAGGATTTGAAATAGGATCTTGAAGGTCACAGACTCTTTTTTTCTGCTATTCCAGTCTGTAGGTAAGTCCATCTAGTGACGTTTTCATTTGTGATATTATGCTTTTCAGTCTAGAACTTTATAATCTTTTTCATAGTTCTCATTTTTACTATTGAGATTCACCAAGAATTATGGCTACTTTTCCTTTAAGTCATTTAATACACTTATAATAGCTGCTTTAAAGGTCTTGTTCATTAATTCCACTATCTGATCATCTTGGGCATCTGTTGATTGCTTTTATTCTTTACCTTGGGTCACATTTTTCTCTTCCTTCACATGTCTAGTAATTTGGATTTCAAGCTGATCATTGTGGATAATGTATCTTGGAGAATCTTGGATTTTGTTATCCAGTTATTTTATGATAATTTACTTGGCTAAACTTAAACTCCAAACTCTTCCTCCCCTTTTGTGAGCAATAGTTAAAATTTCTGATCAGTTCTTATAGTCTTCTTCCTATTGTTTTCCTCTGAACTTTTTTACCCCATATGTTTGTAGTCCAGGATTCCACCAAGAAGTTGAATGAAATTTATATGCAGAATTTTGGGATCCCCATGCTGTGGCATCTTTTTTTTCTGAGATTTCTTTGCTCAATTTCCAGCTACTCTCATAGCCTCTAAATTCCGTCTGATTCTTCAAACCAGTAAGACTGCTTTCTGAGTGAGTTCTAGCTGCCCTGTGTTACGTGGACTGGAGCTTGCTGTCCAGTGAAAACCCACAATCTACTTAGTGTGATTCCTTTCTTAAAAGGGTTGTATTCTCTCCAGTTTCCCCCTGCTTCTGATCAATTGACAGTGCCCTAAAATTCTTTAAAAACATTTTGTTTAGAGGTTATAACTATTATCTGTGAGAGGTTTAACCGATACATGTTCCTCTGCCGTTCTCGGAACCAGAACCTGCCATCATTTCTTACCTAGACTATAGCAATGGCCATCTCATGGGCCTCCTTGCCCCAACTCTTACCCTTTCAGCCTGTTTTCTTTTGAGAAGTCTAAAGTATCCCTTTAACATTGAAGTCATCTCATTTCACTTTCATGGTCAGAACCCTCTATTTATTTCTCACCTCATTCAAGTAAAAGCAAAATTCTCTGCAATGACCTACAAAGCCCTCTACCATCTGGCCTCTCATTGTCTCTCTAACTGTATCTCATGTTCTGCTCCAGGAACACTTGGCTCCTTGCTGTGCTAGTACACAGTAAATACACTCCTATCTCAGGGCATTAGTCCTGGCTATACCCTCTGCCTCAAATGCTGTTCCTTCAGATATCCACCTTGCATATTCCTTCACTTCTTGCTTCAGGTCTGGCTCAAACATCACCTTCTCAGTGAGGCCCTGAGCATTGAAGTAAGCATGCAGTCCCTTCTCTTCCCCTCTCTCCATTTCTTATCTGTTTTCCTTAATATATTTTCTTTATAATACTTATCATCTTCTAAAATATTTTCATTTTACCCTTTTGTTTATTTTCTACTTCTACTGGAAAAAATGAGCTCCTCAAAGGCAAGTTTTTGTCTCTTCTGTTCATTGCTGCCTCCCCAATGTCAGAACAGTGCCTGGCAGTTAAGAACTGCTCATTGGACATTGTTCAAAGGAGACCAAATAGCTTTGGATCATCCTCCTTTGCAGGTAGGTCTTTACTTAAACAAATTAGTGATGAAGTTTGATTTCTCCTAACTAGGGATCAGGTGATGTGGTAGGTCTACCAACCTGTTACTGTAAGACAAACCTATGTTCTTTCAGTTCCGGATATGAAGAGCAGCAATAATACACAGCATTTTACCTACAGACCTGTCTTAACTTTTAATTTGTATGGTAGTTTAGACTCAGTGTAATACAAAACTCAGAGGCTTTGGTGTTGGACAAAAGTAGCCACTCTGGGCTACTTGGCACCTCTGAGCCTCATTTTTCTTACCTGGAAGTGGGATAATGGCCATTACCTAGACTTATTAGTTGAGATTAGGTGAGTTTGACTGACAAAAATCCAAAGTAATGAAGAATCAAACAAGATAAAAGTTACTCTCTCTCTCATATATAGTCTGGAGGTTGGTCCAGAGCAGGTATAGCACTCCATGCCATTAAGGACTCATTTCATCATGTGACTCTGTCCATAGTAGCCCGAAGTTCCAGGGTGGCTGCTCCTGCTCCAGCTTCTGTATCTACTCTCCAGCTAACTGCAAGAAGGGAAGAAGCAGAGTCTCAAAGTCTACCACAACACATTTATCCAATAATCAGAATGTAGATAAATACACATATAATGTAGTGTTTATTTTGGAGGCTATCAGACCACTTGAAAATGCTATTAACCGCGGCAAAAGGGAAGAATGAATGTTACAGGGCAAATGGTAGCCTGCCATTCTAGCTAATTGTAAAGATTAAATGATTCCCAAGGATCATGATATCTTGAAAGCACTTAAACTATTAACTATCTTCTCCCTTTTCTACACTAAATCATCTCTTGGCCTTTCCCTTTTAAGAAAATGAACATTCTTTAATCCTTTTCTTCTGGTTCTTGTTTATTACACATTTCTTTTTTTAATCAGTAGTTACTTTGTTTTTTTTTTATTTTTAAACTTTACAATATTGTATTAGTTTTGCCAAATCTCGAAATGAATCTGCCACAGGTATACATGTGTTCCCCATCCTGAACCCTCCTCCCTCCTCCCTCCCCATACCATCCCTCTGGGTCATCCCAGTGCACCAGCCCCAAGCATCCAGTATCGTGCATCAAACCTGGACTGGCAACTCGTTTCATACATGATATTATACATGTTTCAATGCCATTCTCCCAAATCTCCCCACCCTCTCCCTCTCCCACAGAGTCCATAAGACTGATCTATACATCAGTGTCTCTTTTGCTGTCTCGTACACAGGGTTATTGTTACCATCTTTCTAAATTCCATATATATGCATTAGTATACTGTATTGGTGTTTTTCTTTCTGGCTTACTTCACTCTGTATAATAGGCTCCAGTTTCATCCACCTCATTAGAACTGATTCAAATGTATTCTTTTTAATGGCTGAGTAATACTCCATTGTGTATATGTACCACAGCTTTATTATCCATTCATCTGCTGATGGGCATCTAGGTTCCTTCCATGTCCTGGCTATTATAAACAGTGCTGTGATGAACATTGGGGTACACGTGTCTCTTTCCCTTCTGGTTTCCTCAGTGTGTATGCCCAGCAGTGGGATTGCTGGATCATAAGGCAGTTCTATTTCCAGTTTTTTAAGGAATCTGCACACTGTTCTCCATAGTGGCTATACTAGTTTGCATTCCCACCAACAATGTAAGAGGGTTCCCTTTTCTCCACACCCTCTCCAGCATTTATTGCTTGTAGACTTTTGGATTGCAGCCATTCTGACTGGCGTGAAATGGTACCTCATAGTGGTTTTGATTTGCATTTCTCTGATAATGAGTGATGTTGAGCATCTTTTCATGTGTTTGTTAGCCATCTGTATGTCTTCTTTGGAGAAATGTCCATTTTTGAAGTACAGTTGATTTACAACATTATATTAGTTTCTAGTATATGATTTCTTGCACATTTCTGCTGTAGTTTTCTAAGCCTCCTCCAACTCTTACAGGCAGAGATGAAATCTAATCAAACCAATCTAAATAGAGCTGTTCCAGGTCTCGTTAAGCCACTGTTGCACATTTTTGGTCAGACCTGTCATCCCTATGCGTGCATGCTAAATTGTTTCAAACATGTCTAACTCTTCGCAACCCCATAGACTGTAGCCCACCAGGCTCCTTTGTCCATGGGATTCTCCAGCAAGAATACTGGAATGGGTTGCATGCCCTCCTCCTGGAGATCTTCCCTACCCAGGGATCGAACCCATGTCTCTTATGTCTCCAGCATTGGCATATGGGTTCTTTAAGACTAGCACCACCTCATCCTGATAGCAGTTCCTTAACAACAAAACTGTCTTGATCACTGGTTTTCAAGAGGTGTCCTTTAGATCCTCAGAATTCCTTGGAATCAGATGTAGTAAGATGGAGTTACAGTATTTTATTTGTGTTTGTTCTGATGCCTTTAGCTCTTTTCTCAGCACTCTATGTAAATTGAAGTTCTAAGAGGTAACTCTCCACCTCTAAATGATCAATGCTTTTATTTCAAGTAGAGGAAATCTTCCTTCAAATAAAATCTTATAAATACACCCCGAACAGACTGAGGCACAACTGTACTGATTAAAGCAAGACTGGGGCCATAGGCAAGTAACTGGTCAAGATCATCTCTTAACTCATTGAAAATCAGTTAGTAGAGGATGAATGCTACTGATTATGAAAAGGAGTTTGGAAGGAAGTAAATATTCTTGTTCACCTTGGTAACTCTGGCTATAAACTGAGGCCTGGTTGCCTAGCATCTCAACCCAATCCATGACAGGCCATGCCAGTACTTCCCCTGGACTCTGTCACAAAAAGAAGCAGAACTAATGATTTAAAATGTCTCCAAACTGATCCACAAATTATAAACAAAAGATAAACATACAAAATCTTGTCAGGCCTTCAGTGTGCTGGGAGCCCAAGGGCAGAGGGGGCAGAGTGGGGTGAGAAGAGTGAGATCAGTGAGCTCCCCCCGCCCCGCAGAACAAATAATAAATTGGTCTGATTTCCCAACCATTTCCTTGCCTGCACCCCAACATAACACTGCCTTTTGCTCTTCACTTTTCTCACTACCATCTTCTGCATTAGACCTTCTAGTTCCTAGACTCTCCCTGAGTTCTCAAAAGTTGTCTTTCCTGCGTTTTGTCAAAAATGTTGTTCTGACTTTTGCTACAGATTGACATGCCTCCCTCTTGTTTATATGCTGAGAGCAGTGGTTCTCAAATGAGGTCAATTTTCTCCCTCAGGGGACATTGGGCAAGGTCTGGAGATATTTTTGGTGGTGTCACTGGGGCAAGGGAGTGGGGTACCACTGGCATCTAGTGGGTCAAGTTACAGATGCTCTAAACATCCTACTGTAAACATCTTACTCTGTGTGGTGATCCCCCACAGCAAGGATTGATCTGGCCCCAGATGTCAGCAATGTCAAAGCTGAGAACCCCTAGCTAATGCATATATTCTCTACAAGGACAGTAAACTCAATTTTACAATGGCTCAAACCTACCTGACAAAATCTTATTCCTTAGTTACTTAGTATTTAATTTCCTAGGAAGAGGGGTAGCAGTTAATGTCTTAAAAGGATCCTTATGAGAACAATAATGGAAAAAGAGTTGAGAAACACTTAGCCTAATGTTGGGAATCTTTCAAGGTGAAGAATCAGTGTATCAAGCCTTTACACAAAGCACAGAGTTGCAATTCAGCAGAAGCTGGTTCCTGGCATTGATACATAGCAACCTCCTAGAATTAAACATGAGTCTAAGATAGATGGGTACTGCTTTTCCTGGCAAGAAGGGCAGGCAGGCCAACCATCAGTGATCCAGTCCTTCTTTGAGAAAAGCACATATTCTTTCAGATGCCCCAAAGGCATCTTAAAATGTTTTAGGCCAGTAATTTACTTAATGACACCCAGTGACCTAGAAGAATTAATGTGCCTTTAAATGATGAGTTTTTATGGCTTCCTTGAAGGCCCTAATTTATTCGGTAGTTGAACTCTGTAATGTAGAAAACACAGGCAAGACTTTTAAGAGCATCCCATTCCCATCACTGAAAAAACACTACTCATTTGAGTTAGCATATTTCTTTTTGCTTAAAGGTATTGCAACTATTAAAAAGGCTTGAAATCACATTCCTTCTCTGAAGGTCAAAAGCAAGCATATCTTGCTGAGACATTTCTTTTTTTCTTGCCCAGGGTATTAGAAATGCTATAAAAATGACTCATATATATAATTCCAGACTCTGGGCCAATAAATTCTGTTTCCTCTAGCCAGTTACTATTTTTTTATTATTAATACAAATTTTTATTAGACCTGTTGGAATCCCTTGAGATTTTACACTTTTACTAAGAGAAAAATGGAAGATGTGTGAAATTCAGCAGACTGTCACTCTGATACTCTTTCTTTCAAGGCTGTTTGGTTTCTCCAAGCTCTTGTACCTTGTACTTGGGAGCAGTTCCAGAAGATGGTTTGCTCAAGAAGAGGAGACTCCAAGGAACTTCCGAGGGTGGAGCCCATAGCAGCGGCTGGCCTAGGATAGGTGAGGAGGTGAAACTACTTTTCATATCAGAAAATACTCTCTCCACTTTTGAGGACAAAGTCTGGGGCTTTGTTGATCAGAATAATTAAGTGGAGGTCAGTCCAGGAATGTGGCCTTCTTGGTGGACACAGCTGCAGATGACTCTGGGAAGAAAGGCTTCTTGCTTCCTGTAACCGTGGGCTGTTCCGCTGGGACTTCCTGTCACAGGCAGTCCTGAGGGCTCCAACCATTCCCCCCACCCCCCAAGTTTTTCCTCCTACCAGTTTCTCTCATCTTTAAACAAAAGAATAAGGGGGAAAATGAGCTCATTGAAATTGATGCCAAAAAGATATTTTATAGCAGAACTACTTTATAAATGAATTCACATGTCTCAAAACATTTTTTTACTAAGTAATTTTAGTTATAGCTTAAAAAATAAAATCAGGAATAGGAAAGAGAGAAAGGCCTTTAGGAAGCCAAAATAGAAGTCTTATTGGATTCAGTTTCTAAATTAGAGTCCCTGGGTTCAACTCTTACTGTGACAATATAGGACAGAACCATTGAGTTTACGTGTACTCGATATTTTCATTTTAAACCTGGTCTGGCGTACCAACAGAGGAAATTATCTTGGCACCATGAAAGCTTGCATTTTAGAGTCCTTTGAGAATGATTTAATTGAGTTTCATGGTACTTTACATTTTTAATTTTAGTGTCACAATCATCAATGTTTATTTAATAGTACATAGAACGTGTATTGTTTTTGTTAAGCAAACAAATGATCTAAGGACCTAGAATAACCATTCCACAAGCCAAATGCAATGGCTTGAATAAAATGAACATACAGTTTTGTAGGCTTAGTCCTCTCACTTCCAAGTAAAGTGCAATGATGAGAAATTTAATGTTTTATATGGATCATACATAAAAAGAACTGTTCTGGCACCATGTCTCAAAGCTGCTGATAATAATACCTCAAGCATGTGTGCATGTCACCAATTTTCAAATACCTTCTTCACACATATTACCTCATTTGATTTTCACAGCCATCCATCAGGTGGGCCTGGCACACATGTAGTAGATGTGGATCCCACTGTCTAGAAACCACATTATTTCTGACTCTGGGTTGGTGGAAGTCAACTTTTGGGGCTCTGCTAGCACTCAATTTCCAAAACACACCCCTTCCAGATAGTAGAATCACAAGCACACCTTCACTGAGCAAGTCACAAAAAGCCTCTTCCTTCAGGTACAGAGCTTGGGGCTCAGAGAACACGTAGATTTCAGCCAGCCTGCACCCTCATGCCTCAGCTCAGGCACTTTTCTGTAAGCCACCAACATGCATGTGCAGTAGTCTTGACAACCTTCATCTTTCCTGGGCCTCTCCCCCATCCCATCTGGATAGGTGGATGCTTGGAATTTCTAAGACCTCAGGAAGGAGAGGTGGGAGAGCAGGGGAGCAACTCTGGTTGCCACTGTGCTTTCCATTGCTTTTATCTGCATCTCACCTGCAGGGCTGGAGGCTCGCTGCTGTTTCTATTACATATTTGGAGTGTGGGAACGCTTGCTCAGAAGCCTGTGATCCCTTCCCAGGGTTCACCATGCAGCCATTTCCCCACAGAGCTTCTGCAGAGAGCAGCCTCAGCTTGTGGTTCTCTCTCAGAGCTCACCTCTGTCTCCATTGCTCATTCTCTTTTGTCTTCTCTCTCACTTTGTCTTCTTCCTCTCCATAAGCCAGCCAAGAGGTCCTCTCTGAATCTGGGGAAAGAGAGGAAGAGGAGAGAAGGGTTTTTGTAAGACAAAGCCAGATCTTTGTCTAAGCTACTTCTGATCTGGAGATAGAATTAACATCAGGATAACCCTGTATGTCAGCCCTGCACTCAGGCCCCATCCCAGGAGCCCCTGCTCCTTAGTGAGAGGAAATGCTGGCATCTAGTCGAGGTCACATGCAGAATCTCGCCCAAGGTGTTGGAAGACCAACATGCTGTCTGTCGCCTAGAAACTCTGCTCTGGCTTGCCAGCCAGGAGGGCTTCCCTGGACCCACGCGGGTAGCGAGGGAACCCCTTCCCCTCTGGCAGGGGAACCAGGCAGCGGGAGATTTGGGACATCCGGACAGCGTGGCGCAGGGTCACCTTCTCCTGTCCTCCCCCCAGCATCTTGTCCAGACGAAGGTACTTATGGATCCCTGTGTTCAGCTACTTGGTCTTTTTATTATCTGCTCTGGAGAAGGAAATGGCAACCCACTCCAGTACTCTTGCCTGGAAAATCCCATGGATGGAGGAATCTGGTAGGCCATGGGGTCACAAAGAGTCAGATACGACTGAGTGACTTCACTTTCTCTCCTGCCACAAGCCTACACGGAGACCATGAGAACATGGCTGACTTCTGGACCTCCTTGAATAGAAGGAAGGAAAAAGGAAAGGATACAAAGTGGGAAAAATTATCTACCCACAATTACTATTTTTTTTTAATGGAAAATAAACTACTGTGAAGGATAGAACCTTCACAGACCGAGGCCAGAGTCTTTTACATCATAGTATGATAAAGTGAGCCAGGTATCAAAATAATTCCAGAGGCAAAGGATGAGCCAAGGTTGCCTATGTTTTGAATTGACTATTAGATCCATGTGGTAGAGGATAAGAATTGAGTTGTTCCATTTTTTTTGTTTTCTGCTCTGTTGGGTAAAAGATCTCTTGGGAGTAAAGGAGTCCAACCCTTGATGAGATCTCAGACAGGCTGTCAGGCAGAGAGATTCTCTGGGAAGGCCAAAACTAGCCAGCTAACCTGGATGTGTAAACCTTGCTCCCTCACTGTGCTTCCCCATATGTTGAACACATTGAAAAGCATGATGTTTTGAAAGAGCCCCTTTGATGTTCTGTTTTTCTTGATGGAGAGAGTAATGTATGCTTTGAATTTCTTAGGAAAGCTTAGAATCTGGGTAGGGATTGGGGGAGTGGTGGTGGTGATGGTTGGGAGGGGACAAGAAAGTGACATCTTCAAGGAAAAAGCACCACTATGGAGGTAGTGTTGGGGGGTGGGTGAAGGTTGAACAGAATTAAACAGGACAAGAGTTTACGGGAGAGAGAAAAAAATAAAAGAATAAGCATATAAAAGGCCTATAGGTGAGAAGACATGACTTGTTGAAAGAACTGAAAGTATTTTGTTTTTCCTGGAGCAGAAAATGCATGGACAGGATAAAGAAAATGACATGGGGGAAAATTTGTTGTTGTTGTTGTTGAGTTGCTCAGTTGTGTCCAACTCTTTGTGACAACATGGACTGCAGCATGCGAGGCTTCCCTGTTCTTCACCATCTCCCAGAGTTTGCTCAAACTCCTGTCCATTGAGTTGGTGATGTCATCCAACCATCTCGTTCTTCTTAAAGTTGGAAAATTAAGGAAGAGAAGTTAGCAGAGGTAAAATTGACTGTATATAGCAAAAAACCCAAATAACAGTGGCTAAAATAAGATAAGTGGAGTGAAGTGAAGTGAATTCGCTGAGTCGTGTCTGACTCATTGTGACCCCATAGACTGTAGCCTATCAGGCTCCTCCTTCCATGGGATTTTCCAGGCAAGAGTGCTGGAGTGGATTGCCATTTCCTTCTCCAGGGGATCTTCCCAACCCAGGAATCGAACCCGGGTCTTCCACATTGCAGGCAGATGCTTTACCGTCTGAGCCACTAGGAAAGCCTATAAATAAAATAAGATATGCACTTGTTTTTCTCATGGAACAAGTGAGAAGTGGGTAGCTATTGGCTGATGTTCTTTGGGTGACTTGTAATCATCAAGGCCAAGATCTCAATATGCCTCTTGTCCCTTTTTCATGGCTTTAGCCTGCACTTCCACTTTTCAGGAAAAAAGGCAAAAATAGTTCATATTTATTGAATCTGATCTTTAAAAGTTTTTCTGGAAGCCCCTCTCCAAAACTTCAACTTAGTCTCATTATCTAGAACTATCCAGACATCACAGAAGAAGACATCACAGAAAAATGTTGGGATTCACTTTCAATGGATATATTTGATTTGTATTTTCAATTTTTTGAACTAATCACTGTGTCCAGTGCACTGATTGGCCCAATCCAAGTCCTTGTTTTGTTATTCCTGAACTACAGCAGGAATTTCTTTTGAATTTCATCCTGCCGGGTCCCTGTTCAAGAGACTTCACAGATTTTCCATGACCTGGAGGCCAGCATTCAAGACTCTATTCCAGTATGCCATCAATTAAATTCAACAAAAATATTTTGGGTAGCTACCCCAGGTAAGTAGCCTAGACTAGTCCATGCTGCTAAATGAGCACAATGATTTCCATGTCCATGCCTAAACCCCTGCTTCCCTCAGTCATCCTGTGCATCTCATTTCCTTGAATCCACTATGCCTTTCAGAACTCTGCTCAAGTCCATCCTGCACATTAACTTATGAGGGTTCCCTCCTCCTTTTAATTCACAAAACTCTTTGTCCAAACCAATGGCAATTAGAAATGGACTATCTTGTTGTCACTTGGTTTTTATGTTATTGAGCACTTGTCCTAAGTTTCCATATAACCATGTCCTATTCATGGGAAATAGATGGGGAAACAGTGGAAACAGTGTCAGACTTTATTTTGGGGGGCTCCAAAATCACTGCAGATGGTGACTGCAGCCATAAAATTAAAAGACGCTTACTCCTTGGAAGGAAAGTTATGACCAACCTAGACAGCATATTCAAAAGCAGAGACATTACTTTGCCAACAAAGGTCTGTCTAGTCAAGGCTATGGTTTTTCCAGTGGTCATGTATGGATGTGAAAGTTGGACTGTGAAGAAGGCTGAGCACCAAAGAATTGATGCTTTTGAACTGTGGTGTTGGAGAAGACTCTTGAGAGTCCCTTGGACTGTAAGGAGATCCAACCAATCCATCCTGAAGGAGATCAGCCCTGGGTGTTCATTGGAAGGACTGATGCTAAAGCTGAAACTCCAATTCTTTGGCCACCTCATGAGAAGAGTTGACTCGTTGGAAAAGACTCTGATGCTGGGAGGGATTGGGGTCAGGAGGAGAAGGGGACAACAGAGGATGAGATGGCTGGATGGCATCACTGACTCGATGGACATGAGTTTGAGTGAACTCCAGGAGTTGGTGATGGACAGGGAGGCCTGGCGTGCTGTGATTCATGGGGTCGCAAAGAGTCGGACACAACTGAGTGACTGAACTGAACTGATCCCATGTTTACATCTTCTACATATAATAAAACCTTCAGATATGCTTAATGTTGAAGGAAGAAAACCAGTGAACGAATGAAAAATACAATTTGACTGCTCCAAAAGCATGTCTTTCAGTTTTAAGATTATTATGAAGCTTTCTTGAGTAAAATTCGTCCCTTGACCTCAGAACTATGTGACCAGATTTCCATTGAGAATGAATCCAGATACCCTGTGGGGACTTAATCTGTTGCATCTCCAGATCCTTCCACATATTTATTATGAATACTTTCTTCTGTAGATAGAGAAATTGATTTCACAGAGCCTCAAAATAAATTTTAGCCAAGTGTTGATAACATAGGAGACTCATCAAGTTAGTATCTGTCCAAACAAAAGAAGCATATGTAATTGCTGGAATTGTTTGAAATAAAAGAAACTCAGATTGTACAGTTACTGTTCGATTCTGATGCACAACAAGATATATTCAGAAAAGTAACACTTGATTGCTAAGTATAACTATATCTAAATAGTAGTCAAATTTTCTAAGAAAGCCTCATAAAACTCTGGAGAGTTAATCTTGAATATAGCAAAGAATTCAAGTTAGACTTATGTTGTGTCAGTAATCAATCCAGCTTTGTAATGTGATTTTCAAAATACATAAAGGGGTATTTGACTTTTCAGTAAAAGTGATGAACACTTAAAACTTGTGACTGTATTTGATTTATCTATGGAAACAATGATTAAGTGCGAGGTGGGTGCATGAGGTTTGCTCTTTTGATAAGGCATTTGAAGAGGAATTAAAATTCTTTCCTAGGTCTGCTGGTATTGAGTATATATACAAACGTGTCTTTAAGTAAAAAAAAAAATGCCTGGAATAATCTTTTCAAAATAGAAAGTATTTGCCTTCCTACTTCAGATAACTTTTGTTCAATAAGACTAGCCTACACACTAAAAATTAATGTCAAAATCTTTCATAATGTGAATTAATCTCAGCATCTGTAACTCTTTCTCAAATTAGCTCTTTCTCAAATGAGGCTCTTTTCCATCCGTTCTGCCTCTGGATAGCAGTTTGAGGCCCAGGATTACCAGGTCCTGTTGGCAGCATAAAGTAGTGGAGACAGCCCTAGGCCTCTCCCCTGAGTCAGTGTTCACCTCCACTCCTGCTCTTTGCTTACACTACTTGTGAATCCTGACTGTAGACTGATCACCTGTCTCATCACCCCACCCCATGTCTACACATGTGCCAGGAAACGCTTATCCTCCTGCTTTAGCTAAATTCCCATTGAGCTAACTTGGGGGCATCAAGGAACAGCCCCGAAACACAAATTTTAGCTAGACTCCTGATCAGAACTTGACCCAAGTCCCACTTCCCAATTCAACACCAAGTGGCTCTTGCATGCCACTTATCTAGTGGAACCTTCCACTGTCTCTATTTTGCCTCCTAGTAAATTTGAAACAGAGTTGTCAAAAGCTTCTATGGAATTATTCTTATCCTATGAGATCAGGTCTAGGAATTGTTAGGTAAATTTTGAAATATTATTACAGTATAAAGTTTAAAGAATGATATGCATTTACCTTAAATAGTCTATTTTAATGTACATTTACTCACCAACTTTTTGATGAAGGGCCAAGTTCTCTCTGATTACTATTCTGAGTGGCCTTTATTACATAAACCATTCCATTGTGTGTTATCTATCATTTCTATTTTTGGTTTGTTTATTGTGGTGGGAGAGCTTAAAGATACTTTTAGATCTAAGTTTTTATGATTCTTTCAATCATTTAAAGTTTTCTTGCCCATGCTTAAATTGATAGAAACTTTATTTTGTGTAGTGCTTTGCTTTTATCAAGTCCTTCCAAAGCCTTTGGCTTTGTTTTCAGACACGACTCTCTTTACACACTCATATATCATTGATTTATACATATACATGATGTTATATAGTTATATTCAATAACAGGTTTTATAAGTGGGTTTAGGAACAAATGCAACCAGCTCTTGGTAAGTATGCATCTCAACCAACAGGAGCAGAAATCAGAAAACAAGAGAGTCCTCTAGAAGCAGTGCGTGAGTATTCAAAGTGCTGTGGGCATCATTCAGTGTGTGCTAAAGAAGGAATGAAGATACACCAGCAGTTAGACAAAAGCATCAACTGGACAATGGTGTAGAGCATCTCCCACTTTAGGCAACCTGAGAGAAAGAAGATTTTCTTTCTCTCTCAGCTCTATATAGTCAGTCAGTCAGTTCAGTCACTCAGTCATGTCCGACTCTTTGAGACCCCATGAACTGCAGCATGCCAGGCTTCCCTATCTTTCACCAACTCCTGGAGCTATATAGCAATATAGGGAAAGAATCTGACTGGGTCATGTGTCTACCATATGATGGATTACTGCTACCAGAAACATAGGGTTCTATGACAGCTCAACTTGTATCACATTTGGGACTGAATGATTCTCCTGGAGTTGCCAGCATAACTGTCACAGCAGCCTGGGGTAAGTAACTAAATCATAGACAAACTCTGATCTAGTTAAAAGCAAGGCCTTGTGGTGGGAAGTGGTAATGGAAAATTCTTGTAAGGACACTACATTAAATGTTCAATATTAAATCCCTCTTCCTTCTTTTTACGATTGCTTAAAATTTCTTAAGAGTAAAGAGTATGAGATGATGTTGATGATGATAATGATAACAAATGGCTAACAATGATTGAATACCATGATGTGCAGCACTGTTCCAAACACTTTATATGATTATTACTTAATTTATCGTCTCATGATCCCTAATCTCCACTGGGCCCATTACTGCTAGCCAGCCATCCCTAGTTTATTCCTACCTCCCAGAAAACTGTTTATAGCCTCATAGCTTTCCTCAACCTCTCCTCCTCTACATCTTTATTCAGTTGATGAATTTGCTTCTCATTTCACTGAGGAAAAAGAAGCTGTGACAAGAGCTCCTACCACTTCATGTACATACCTACCTACACATGTACTATATTCTCTGCTTTCCTGCTTATTTCCACGTGTCAACCATACACACCCCCATCTACAGCCAACCCTTCCACTTGGGCGCTGAATTCCATCCATCCCTTCTCTCACATGGAATGTCTTATCTCCTTTAATTATTTCTTCCTCTAGGGCATCAATAATTGTCCCTTTTCCTCTTCGTAGTTCTATTATCATACAAGACAGTCATTCCTCCCATGCTGAAAAAAAAAATCTCTAAAGTCTCTTTTGACCTCATATCTCATACTAGTTATTGCCAAATTCTCTACTCTCCTTGATGGAGCACATCTCTTGGTAGAATTATTTATACTTGTCTCCAATTTGTCTTTCTCTCCTAAACCCTCTGCAATGAAGCTTTTACTCCTACCATTCCATCAATTATTATCTTGTATATCAGGAAAATTGAGCAAAGTTGATCATTCTCTTCTCCTTGGAATTCTTCTGTTTCTAGAACAATCTTTAGTTTTATTCCTTCATCACAGACTGCTCTTGCTTAGGCTCCTTTCCTAGTTGCTCCACATCTTTCTAACCCCTAAATGTTGGAATACCTCAGTCTGAATACCTCATTATCTATACTCAAACCCTGGAAGATTTTGTGAATTTAAATATCTATATAAACTGATGGCTTCTCAATGTATATATTCAACTTTGGTCTTTTCCCTAAATTATAGACAGATGCCTGTTCAACAGCTCCACTTGCCTGACAGTAGACATCTCAAACTCAATACAGTCTATTCTGCTATAACACTTATTTTGAAATTGTGAATTTGTCTAACATGATTGATACATTAGGGAATAATTTGAGCATAACACTAATTTTGCCTTTGCTTATGTTCAGTTTTGTCTGTGAGAAACACTAGGTGAATGAAGAAAAGGGCACCCAGCTGAGCGCACAGGAACACACAATATCTACCAGCTACCTCTATTCACATGGTGTGCTATTCCACAAGTGTGTGTTTGACTGTTCTTCCACCTTCATGAACTTTTCTCCACTAGAAAACACTCAGTCAATATCTCAAACACTTAAGTATCCTAGATCAAAAATGCCAAGCCGTGCACACAAAGAAGAGGTAGTTAAGTACTGAGGAGAGGCTTGAAATAATAAAGTAGGGTTTTTTAAACTAGAGAATACAGGCAGTCTTTGCATAGCGCCATGTTAACTGAAACTTATGCAAATAGGAAGGGGCTGTGTGCTCCGTTTCCTGGTTCCTTAGTAACTGACACCTCTTAGCAAGGACACAGTTCTGAAATGCCTGCGTTTTTCTTGACATGGTGTCATGCAATCAAGAATGCTTGTATGTGACTTCTGCTGACCAATAGGTTGAGGGAATCCACACTGCAGACTCTGATAGACAATGCCATAAAAATGAGAGTTTAAAAGTCCATGGTTGGAACAACTTTGAGTACAGTGGAGTCAGTAAGAATAAGGCCTAAAGACACAGAAGGAATGGAAAGGTATGGATTGAAGATCAAATAGTGAAAGGTGTTTGCTCAAATGCCATATTGTCAGTGGGGCCTTCTCTGACCATACTATCTAGAATTTCACCTCAAGTCCTCAAATAATAGTGCTGTCTATCCTCCCTTTAAAACTCTTCTTGGTCAAAGTTAGTCACCACTAGACGTAGGATCTAGTATTTCACATATTTATTAGTTTATTTTCTGTCAGCAGGTGATAGTTTTAAAACATGACTGCAAATTCTTTGACATTTCTCTCATAGAGCGGTGAGGTTTCTGCCCCTCTCCCCAGAATCTTGGCAGGCATGGTGGGAATGACGTTATGTAACTTCTGAAGCAAGGTGATAAAAGGTTGTGCACTCTGGGAACACTTGCTCTTGGAGCCTGACTACCCCAAGGCAGTCGAGCTGTGTGGAAGCCCTGGTCAAAAGGAGGAGTCACTTGTGGTGCTGGGAACAGCGTCAGCCAAGCTGAGTCTGAGTCATTTAGCCCACATGGCCAGAGTCTAGTGGGAAGATGAACGTACATGTAGTCTCATTACATAGTTAAAATTCAGTGTGAAAGATGCTACAGTGAGATATTAGCAGACAGCTGTGGGAACTAAAAGGAGAGAGTACCTAATGGGTGAGGGCTTAGCCAAGAGGTCCATCTGAGTTGTCCTGAAGGATGGAAGAGGAATTAAACTCTAGGTCTTTTTCCTATTACTTTCAGGGCAAGGAAGGTCCATTCTTCTGACCACAGGAATCAGCCAGCTGACAGGAAGCATAACCTGAGCTATAGGGTGAGTATTGGGATTATGTAACCTGATGCTATGGAATAAAACTAGCAGGTTTAGGCATGACTGTAGATGGAGGTGAGCAAGGGATTCCCTTTGCTGGGCCTGTTTTCTAGTCTGTAAGAGACAGAGATTAAAGGATGTAGAGAAGGTCACTCTTACTCAGTTCTGTGATTGTTGTTCTTTCCTAAACTAGATCTTTTCAAGGTTAAACAGTCTCCATTCTGTCAAAAGCAGAGACATCACTTTGCCCACAAATGTCCATATAGTCAAAGCTATGGTTTTTCCAGTAGTCATATATGGATGTGAGAGTTGGACCATATCTATAAATGGAGTATAACCTTAAAAATTTGTGCATCACTGTATTGTAACCTGTAGCTTATATAATATTGTATATCAACTATACTTAAATTTTTTTCAAACAGTATTGTATCCCAGCTAGAGCAACCCAAGGGTTCATCAGCTGTCTTCCAGCTATGTCAGAAGATCAAGGCCTTTCTCACATGACCTCCTAATTGATTCATCCATGTACCATGTATTGTGAGTTTATGCAATTGATCCAACCTAAATGTTGGACTTGACATTTGTTCATGTTGAATTTATCTTTTAGTCCCAGAAGCATCTAGCATAGTCAATAAATATTTGTTGAATTGATTTTCATTTTGCTTTAGACTGTCAACACAATTTAATAGAAGCTTTTTGAATTTTTATTAATTTTATATTCTATAACCCCAAGCCTTTCTACTTTAAAGATGTAGGTTTGAGGTTTGAGATGTGTTAAAAAAAAAAAAAAAAAAAAAACAAGACCACAGGCCCAAACTAAGTCTTAATTACATACTGGGTTCACCCAGAAATATAATCTTAAACCAGTCATTCAGGAATCACCTGATCAGCACTAGTGAGATAATCTGCCTGATAGACCCCTGACAACTCCTAAAGGAAAGTGACCTTACAGTAACCAACCAACCCACGTTTTTGCCTAGTATAACTTCCTTGTTTCTGCTCCCTCCTGTCTGTAGTCCTCTTTCCTTCTGTACAGCTCCCTAGAGCTCCTTTCTTTCTGCTAAATTGGATGCTGTCTGTTTTGAACTGATTTTTGCTCAAACTCTTAAAAGTTTTAATATGCCTCAGTTTATCTTTTAACACATGAGAGCATTGATCCTGTATTTCCTCTCATCTGTGTATTTTCTCCAAATTAGACAAAGATCCAGTCTCTGCATCCATAATGAATGTGACCTGGAAAAGACGTAAATCTGGTGTTTTCTACCAGCCCTCTCCATTAACGAGTAAGATGTATCTGGCTAACAACTGTGCTAAATAAACTAACTCTATGAAGATCACAAAGTACAAGGTTCTCAATGTGTGGATTTTTCCAACATGACAAATCATAACATAGTCCTTTAAATGAAGGACTCAAAAGTGACAATTCTCTAAGGAGAAGGAGATGTAAAATTCTCAAAGCTCTCTGTCAGTTACTCTCTGGCCCAGGGCTATTGATTTAACGCACAAAGTTGAATCTGAAACTTCATATCAAGCCATCTGCTTTTTGTAAAGAATTGTAGAAGTTGTTCTGAATCAGATTGTTCAAGAGAGTTTCTGTGAGCACCCGTGGAAAAGACCCTGAGACATAGCAGAAGCAGAATGGAAAAATGGTAAAGCCTCACAATCTTCATTGGTCCTGACTGTCCTTTTCACCCCAGAAACCATGCCCACCCTCCCAAATTCAATCCCTAGAAGTGCCTTGGTGCCTTCCCCTGCCTTGCAGCAGGTGAGGGGTATGAAGAGGAGGAGCCTGGAGGGACAAAGGACTCTAATGATTGTATTTTCCAGCAATTTTTTCTCTTAATTCTGTGCTTTTCAAAAACTGCAGGAGTGACTGCATGTAAATAGCCCTCTCTAATGGATGTCTGTTACCACTGACTCTTTTCAGGTTTAATCCATTAAGTGCCTTCTCTAGAAAAAGGATACATTACCCCACAATCCACAGGGTCAACCATAGAAAATAAAACACACCCTGAATGGGGCAATGTGAGAAGAGAAATCCAAACAGCCTCAGATGGTAAAGGGCTGTTTGTAAAAAAATTTTTTCAGAAGGGAAGCTAAATCACGAGCCTGATGCTTGTGCTAATCTTTTTCGCTCCTTTTTTCCCTCCTCCCTCAGGAAGGAAGCCATTCAGGACACAAGCAGGCTCTTATCCCGGGCTTCTTATCATTAACCAGAGGAGCCTGTGCTAGAAATGAGATTCAGAGTCACGGCCAGGAAAGGCTGTTTCCTTAATTGAGAACCTCCCGTTTGAAGTCCTGTCTCCCTGATGGAGCCTGGAGCTGGCTGGGTCCCTCTGGTCAGGATCAAGCATGTATAATCTCTTGCATACCACAAGCAGATGCTCCAAGACATGGAGCCTTTTTGAAAGGTCTTTAATAAGATTTCTCAGCCCTGCACGTGTCGGGCAGGCGGCGGGAAAAATAGTTTTCAGAAAAGCCACTGATCAAAGGGCTCGAGATTTAAGGCATTTCAGGGCTTTCCGGCCAGATTTACCTCAGTTAAAACTCTGCAGTTCTGGGGGATTCTTGGCACCTTGAGGATATTCTCCATCATCCTTTCCCTGCCCTGTCTCCTCTGCCAGACTTAAGGACCCCTTCTCTTCCAGTTCCTACAGTTTATGGAAATTAAAATGAGTATTCTTTGATATGTCATCTTCTTTGGGTTATTTGGAGATGCACAAGTCTGTCAGGAATCCTAGGAGAATGTTCAGTAGATGAAGCTAACACCCTGTTTGGAGTTGATTTGGGGGAAGGGCATATTTTTAAAAATCAGCCAAGCTCATATGTTGTTGGAGTTGATTAGATTCTGAATCCAAATATCCTCTGTAAGTGAGGGTAAGAGCAGACATAAGGACCGGATTGGAGTGGAATTAAATGATGTAAACCATCCGCACTCCAGTACTCTTGCCTGGGAAATCCCATGGACGGAGGAGCCTGGTAGGCTGCAGTCCATGGGGTCGCTAAGAGTCGGACACGACTGAGCGACTTCACTTTTACTTTTCACTTTCCTGCATTGGAGAAGGAAATGGCAACCCACTCCAGTGTTCTTGCCTGGAGAATCCCAGGGACAGGGGAGCCTGGTAGGCTGCCGTCTTATGGGGTCGCACAGAGTTGGACACAACT
This sequence comes from Bos indicus, assembly GCF_029378745.1. Lineage (NCBI taxonomy): Eukaryota > Metazoa > Chordata > Mammalia > Artiodactyla > Bovidae > Bos > Bos indicus. The sequence goes on from NC_091761.1 coordinate 79,953,909, forward strand.
GAAGCGACTTAGCAGCAGCAGCAAACTGTGAGAAGCCACTAGCACAAATGTTCCAAAAGGCTCAGAAATGTTTATTATTAGCTTATTATTAGTTTGTTATTACCCCTGTGGTTGGGAGAGCCTTTAGCTAGAGACTAGACTGTCTAAGCCTAACAGAGTTACTAAAGCACACTAAAGCACAAGAGTCAAGGCTTTGTCATCTACGGTCATGCAATATCTCCTGGATGGAGAAACTAGATTATTTTAAACACACAGTGCTGTGCTCCTGCTGTCCCACCTTGGCCCTGGCCACTCCTCCTCTCCCACTTCCTACTTCCTCTTCTCTATGCCCATTACCCCTTCCTTTTTGCCATTCTGTCCCCTACATTCAGCAAAACCCCCAAATCTGACCATTCTAATCATATGCATTCTTTTTCTTCAGCCTGGGCTGCTGAGTTCTGTGTTACAGAGAAGTCCTTGCTGCTCAGACAGAGGTCACCACAGCATCACAGATTCTGATGTCAGCAGGAAATGTCTCTATATGTCTCCAATTCACATGGCAGAGAGTTCATACTGGGCTTCCCTGGTGGCTCAGATGGTGAAGAATCACCTGCAGTGTGGGAGATCTGGGTTCAATCCCTGGGTTGGGAAGATCCCCAGGAGGAGGGCATGGCAACCCATTCCAGTATTCTTGCCTGGAGAATCCCCATGGACAGAGGAGCCTGGCAGGTTACAGTCCATGGGGTGGCAAAGAGTTGAACACGACTGAGCAACTAAGCACAGCACACATAGAGTTCATACTCCTCAAACCCTAGCCTACCTTCTCCCACCTCGTCAGCAGATGACGTGGTCTCTTTGGTTACTGAGAAAAAGGAGGCCACCAGGCAGAGATCCTCAACCCACTGCTTATCGGTCTGCACACTGACTGCCACCCAGACTCACCCCTCCCCATCCTCTAAGGCACTGGTCCATCTTTTTCGCTTGGGCTCAGGATCCCTTCTTCTGCATCTTATTCTTTATTAAACTTCCTAAATGCACTTAGCCACATTCCTCTCTCCCTTTCTCTCCTCCTCTTTCTCTCTCTCACACACACACACACACAAACACACACACACACACACACCACACTCTTTCTCTTTCATCTATCCATATTTCTTTTATTCTGGCTTCTGCCTTATCCTGTCTTCTTCCCTTAATGGCCAAACTTCCTGAAAGGCCTCCCACATCATCTCTGTTCTCACAGTGTGTTCACTTCTACAACCGGGCTTCGCTTTCTACCCCTCCCCACAGTGAATCTACCTTGCTGCTAGGTTGAAAAGATTCTCTCCAGGCTCTGTGTCATTGGATCTGTCTGCAGCATTTCCCGTCAACTTTCCTGACAATACTCTCTGCTGATTTCCATGACAGCACTCCATGCTAGTTCTCAACTCTTCAGTCACACCTGTTCAGACTCCTAATTGACTGCCCCTTATCCATTAGTAGCCCTCCCTGGGTTCTGGCTTCTCACTCCGCACATCCTCCCTGATTATCTTATCCTCATTCCCAGCTGGAACCACCACCTCACTCCGACCCAGATCACTCTTTTAAGCTCTAACTGCCCACAACTGCCCATGGGACACATCTTCTTAGTTGTTCCACAGGCACCTCAAAATCACCATCTTGTTAACCAGTTTTCCTGTCCTCTTACCTAAACCCAGTCTCATCTCCCCCATCAAATCAGTCACCAAAGGTAGTTGGTTGGTTCTCCCTCCTAATTTTTCCTTCTTCAGCTCTCCATCCAATAGTCACTACTTAGTGCAGGAGCCTATTTTTTTTGCCTAGGTGCAACAGCCCCAAATTCATCTGTCTCTGGTCCTGCTAGATGCCCCCCATTCCCCAACAGCATTGCCTTCAGGAAGAGCTTTCCACAACCAAATTTCATAGCCTCTTGGGTCCTTCATGATCTCCTTCTCTGAAAACCCAAAGGGGTGGGTCTCTGCAACTCTGATATCACTATATGATCCTAACCTTCCTGGCTACAGGTGAATGGCTCAAGGAACAAATATGATCCAAGCTGAACCAAGCAGATTCTACTAAGAATTTACAATGAGGACCCAGAAGATTCTAAACAGGTATGTCAGCACTTAAACTGAATGAGTATTCACTAGGTGATTTTTGTTTTCTTCTGTTTTCTGTGTTTTCTAAACTAAACAAACCAACATATAGCAGTTTTCTAAGAAGACAAAAAAAAAACCTTGCTATTGGTTTTAAAATAAAAACTGTAGGATTTTATCTTCTACTCTCAAGTCAATTCTCATTGAAATGCTACCTTATATGAAATAAAAAGAACAGATTGACCATAAACAATAATATTTACTTGTGTGGTCAAAATATTCACAGGTCATAGGAATTAAGGATTTCTTCCTACTAAATTCCTTCACTGCTTTCCTCCTTTTCCTACTGTTTTTCTGGTGGGCCTCCTATAAAACCTGTAAGATTCGACACAGAAGCGATAATGGTTGGTTAAAAGTCTGGGCTTTTGACCAAACAAATGTAGATTAAAATCCTAGCTTTACCCTCAACAGGGTAATTGCGGACAATCTACTTAGTATTTTGTGTTTCAGATTCTTTCTGTGTGAAACAGGAAGATAAAGCCTGTGTCTCAAGATTGCAGTGAAGTTTATATGGCATTGTGTATATAAAGGTCTTGACACAGATTAAGCTTACGCAAAAAATCTATCTGTCGACTTGCTAGGGCCCTACCACCCTGAGTGATTGTCGCTGATCTCTAACCCTCAGTGCCCCTGGTCCTGTTCCCCAACCTGGCCCTCACCCTTGGCTCTAACAGTTCTCCTTTTCAAGATCAGAAACTCTGAGGTCTACATATTAAAAAATTGCCCTCCTTTCACTGGACAGATAGGGCCTGGGTAGAGGATAAGGGAGAACATGGGTTATTTCAAGAAGTACTCCCAACCAGATTTCCCAAGGACAGACAGGGCACACCAATATGGCCCTATACAATGGAGCCCCCATCCCCACCAACTGTTCCTCCAACTTCAACTCCTACTCTTTTCCTGCTGGTTTAATGATCTCCTATCACACTGTCTTTTTTAGTTCTTCTTCAGACCCACCATGAATGTTCCTGCCTTGAGGCCTTCACCTCTGCTGTCTCCCCTGCCTCTTTCCTTGCACTTACTTGGCTGGCTCCTGGTCTTCATTCAGTTCTCTGCTCAAATATCAGCCATGCCGTCTCTGCACACTATCTAAGACAACTCTCTCCCCCCAGGTAACCTCTGTCACCCTGCTTTATATTCACAGAGCACCTATTGCTATCTAAAAGTATGCTCTTTATTTGCCTACACGTGTGCAGCCTAATGAAGGTGACGTCTTTGTCTTTTTGTTTGCTACTGCCAAGTATGATGTCTGAAACATAATAGGCATTCAATAAATATCTGTCAGGCAACTAAATAAAATGTTAGAACAATCAGAAAGCATGTCAGCAATATATATAGTCAGATAAAAATACGTGGGCTTGGGAACTTGATAGAAATGATAGGCTTGTAACTAATAAAAAGAAACCAGAAGGGTGAGCCAAGAATAGGAGTTGACAAGGGAAAAGATATGTGCTAGAATGACTTAAGACAAGTTCAGATGATAATTTAGACTGACCTGAATAGAGCAGAATTGTTATTTTGGAGGAAAAAAAAGTGGGGGGGGGGATGCAGAGATGGTAATGGTGGTGGTGACTGGCGGTAAATTCAGACTGCCTGTACAGCTGCGCAGGCTGTGCACCACACAAAGCATCACATCTCAACTGTTGTCATTCACAATGGGAAGCTTCCAGCCATTATTTCTTCTGCTCTTTTTGTTTCCTCTCTTCCTGGCACTCCAGTTATGCACATGTTGCTGTACTTAGACGTGTGTCACATTTCACTAAGGCTCTAGCAATTGTTCTGCATGTTCTTTCCTTCTTCAGACTGAACCATCTCCATCTATCTTCAAGTTTTCTGATTCATTATTCTGCCAGCTCACATTTACTGTTGAGCCTGTCTAGTGAATTTTTCATTTCAGTTACTGTATTTTCAACTTGAGAATTTCCGTTTGGTTTTTTAAAAATAATTTCTATCCTTTTATTAATGTTTTCTATTTGATGAGACATTATCACCGTATCTTTCTTTTTAAAGCATGGTTTCCTTTAGTTCTTTGAATATCTTTATAATGATTGCTTTGAAGTCTTTGTATAATCCCACATCTGGGCCCTATCAAGGCAGATCTTGTTGTCTGCTCTTTCATTCCCTATGTATGGGTCACATTTTCCTCTTCCTATGCCTGTGTTATAATTTTTTGTTGTTGTTGAAAACTGTGTTTTAGGTAACAGCAATTGTAGCAACTCTGGATTCCAATTTCCCTCTCTTGTCTCTGGAGCTTGTTTTTATGGTTTGTTTGTTTAGTAACTTGGTTAGACTATTTTAGTGAAGTCTGTTTCCCCCTCTGTCTCACCCTCTGGCAGTGTTGCTCCTCAGAGGGTGAAAACTTGGGTATGTACAGAACCACCCTGGAATGACAGCAGGTTTAGCAAGCTGAATGAGGCCTGTATCCTACAAAGAAGAAATGGGAGACTTGTACCCAGGAGGTACAAGGTACAAGTGACAGGTCCCACTGTCCTACTCCATTTTATACTTTGTTTTAAATAAAGTTGATTTCTTTAAGAAGCACATGGGGGCTCCCTTTTCTTATGGACTTTGTCTCCCCCAGGTCAAAACATCTAAGCCATGACTCTGCATGCTGGGAAGGGTGAGAGCCTCTCCTCTTCTCAGCTTGTCTCTTCCAGGGTACAGCCTCAACCCCATCAGTGAGTTGGGATGAAGGTGATCACATTCCAGGGTTCTTGTTCCATGCCTGGGTTAGAGCCCTGTCTTCTAAGTGGTAGCTGAGTTTCAGAAGAGACCCCAACCTCTCAGCCACACTCACAAGGAATCTAGCCTCTTTAACAGACCTGGAGGGGATAAGAAATGCTCTCCTGGTGAGATATAGTAACTTTTGATAGGGAGCTGATGGGAGAGGAAGCCCCATCTTGGCTACACCTGCCTGTAGTGGAATTTCCCTTCAGCTGAGATGCAGGGGAAGTGGTGGGGTGGTGGGGGGTTGGGGGTGAGGGGGAGGGAAGAAATGGGTTGTTGATTCAGATGCCTCAGGATCTCTCTGATTTTGAAATAAAATTTAATAAATTTTCTTGAGTAAAGAAAGGTTTCCTCATTTAGGACAATTTCCAGAGACTTTAAATATGGTTTCTGTTGTTTTAATAGTTTACACGAGTTTTGCTTATTCCTCTGGGGAGTGGGTCTGCAGAGCTCCTCACGCTGCTGTCCTTGTATATGCATCCTTGCAGGCTTGTATCTTTATGATAATGAACACTTTCTAGCAGATGGCTGTAAGACATCTTATTCTACCAAACTCAGCATGTTCCAAAATTTTCCATCAAATAAAAGTCGTGTCTTGGGGAAGGTACACATTTTCTTGATTTGTACAGAGGCTCCTTTAGGTCAAGCCTTGGCCTTGGTGGTGAAGGCTAGGGGGTGGAAGTATAATGTGATTGGAGGTGGAGGTGGTCCTAACCATATTACGGTGTCAGGACTGTTGCATTTGACTGTGCATGTTATATACTGTGCAGCTGTAGGGTCATCATAGATTTATATTTGTTATTATGATTCTGCAGGAGTGTTTCTCATTTGCTCCTCCTGGTCTACTCTTCCCACTTCATCACCTTGCTCTGTGTCCAAGAAATTGATCTGTATGAGCTGTTTCAATGTGCCACCACACTCTCTGGCTTCTGGTTGAATTCAGAGAAAATCAGAGGGTAAAAAGAATGTGAGAGCATTTCTTCTTCCCCTTCTGTTTGCTAGGTTACCATGTCTTGCCCACATCCCTCTACTAAAGGTCCCACTTTGGTAACTACATTCTGTCCTTAAATCTCCAGGCCTAGTGGGTGATAACAGCTCCTGACTGTTGCAACCGCTGGGGTACTACACTCCCCATTATTTGTTTCCCTAAATCCTACCCAAAGCTTTGTAAATAGTCCTTTTATTAACTGTACCTAAAGTATCCAATTTGAATGTACCATCTGTTTCCTGGTGAGACCCTGGCTTATAACAAGGATTTTACTGCAGATGGTAGTCAAATATCTTGAGGGCAAAGTACCTTTTCTGTCTTGCACCTGAGCTAGCCCCACTAGAGGGGGTAGGGGAATTGTAGGAAAGTGGTAGTGGTGGTTGGGGTGGCAGGGCTTATGCAATTATTCTGAATGCCAGGATAAGATGAATATGTGCAATAGACATTACAGATTCTTAAACATGTGCACGATGCTCTCTAAGATAATTCTGGCAGCTTTGTGAAAACATCCTGGGATAAAGGATAACTTCAGAAAAAGAAGCCAACTAGAAAACTGCGGCTCTATTATTGGAACAAGACAGTAAGGGCCTAGAGTAGAAAAGAAAACCTAGAGGGAAAAGAAAGCATCCCATAGACCTAGTAAAGGGTAAAGGCAGAATTTCCTGATGAGTTGTGTTGGAGACAGAAGGAAAACAAAACAAAACAAAACAGGAAGAATAACTGTAGAACCTATGGGTAAACTAGAGAGTTGAGGAAGATGATAGAAATAAAAATGATAAGAATGACTAATTGAAGCTTAGGTATTTTAAATGCTCCCTGAGTTGTGACCACAGGTTTTAAGAGCTAACAAGTATTAACCCTCTTAATCCCCTACCAACTTTGTGAAATAGATCTCGTTACTACAATTTACAGGAAACAGAAGCACAGAGAGCTCCAGTTACTTATCCAAAGTCACACAGGAAGCAAGTTACTGAATAACTGAGCTGAAATGTAAAGTCTAGAGCCTGAAGCCTGCTACCTCTGAAGATGTGTAGGAAGTGCTAAGGGCTCAGGGAGCTGGGGTCCTAAATCAACTCTCCAACTTTATCTTTATCCCTGGTTGCATCAAAGTGGCCATAATTAACTCCTTACTGTTTGCATATTCACCACATTCTTTGTACTCTGACTGGAATGCCCTTGCCTTCTTGCCCACCTAACAATTAAAATAATAACATTGTTGAACATCTGTTGTATATGCTGTGACTGTTTTGTGTGCTTGATATGTATTTGCTCCTTAATCTTCAATGACCACCTCTTGAGTTGGGTATTATTATTATGACTATTATTATGATTATTATTCTTATCCATTAAAAGGTATGCTATAGGGAGCAGGGATTTCTGTCTGTTTTATTTATCAGAATGCTGCCTAGCTCAGCAAAGATGTGTTGACTGAATAAACTTTACAGATGAGGAAACCAAGGCACAACTTGGGCTAAGATGACACAATAGTATGCCGTGGGGACTGGCTGGCGCCCAGCTGTCTGGCTTCCTAGTCAGTGTAGTATCACTAACTCCCTCCAACCCAGTTGTTAAGATCAGCACGGACATCACCTCCCCTGGAAGCTGGAAGGGATCTTTTGGGAAAACTTTCCCACTCCTCTCCCCTTCCCATGGGAGGTCTTAGAAACAGCTCATCTTGGGCTTTGAGCAAGATCACCAATCATGAATCAGCTTGCTCGATTTTCAAATCCTGCACTGCTTCTTTGTGGTCTTCCTCGCTTCTCCTTGGCCTCTTCCCTTGTTTTCTATGCTGCTCTCCTCTCATGTACTTATTTTAGATTCCCAGGATCACACTCCCACCCTCAGCCTTGCCCTTTATCTCCCTTGGCCAAATTCTGGCAGTAACACTGTCCATATAGCCACTCCCTGCCATTCCCTGGGGCCCAGTGTGCTAGCTTTGCAGAAGATACTTGGGTTTCCATTTCTATCCAAACTTTGATCCTCTCCAAGCCTCTTTTTATAGTCTGCAAATTGCATTTCCTGTTTCCTCTCAAACTTTGAAATTAGGCAGTGGAGGCTGCCCTGGGTGTGGTACTCTAAAAGTAGGACTGGCTTCACCTCCTTCTTATTTCTCATGTAGCAGGAGAGAGAGGATGGTCAGTGAGTGTTTATTAGATGTCTAGTAGAATTCCAGCAAGGAGCTCAGGTGAACACACCTGTGGGGAGAGAGGACGGGTAGGATGGCCTTAGAAGGACACTGCTACTGCAAAGCCTTGCTTTAATTCATGTCCTAAAATTAAGCAAAAGGAAAATTCCAAAAGGACAAGTAAGCAGCCTCATCACATTTCCCAGACAGGAGCAGATTGTGTCAATGATTGTGTTCTGTTAAGCATTGCATTTGCTGTGACCTAATGTCCCACGAAGGAGCTCTGGTTCCAACAACTGACAGTGATAACTAAAACCAAAATCTCCGTTTTTCCAATTGGAGATTAAAACTTATATCTGGAGCCATGCGTTTAGGGGGAATACAACTTGGTATTTCATAAGCCACAAATACTATTCTTTTCTTTCGGGATGGAACCCGTTCTTAGGAAACCAGTTAGGGAAGGCAAATTGCCTTTCGTGGTCTCGTTTCGATTCCTGGCTCTAAGAGTTTGTGACTCATGACCACAGACTTCAGCCTGAGCCTGGGCAGCGGCCTGGAGCTGGGAGTGGAGGTTATTACTGGAGATGACTAACCAGCATGTAGCTGAGGTAGCGGAATCTGGTGCAGCTAATGAGAAAAGATGACTACTGCTTTTTCTTTTCCATAAGCTGGAGGTTTTCTTTGGCAGAGTTTCATCCTATGCATGAAAATGGCAGACTTGCCGCTCCAGATGTTAGGTTTCCATAGATGTAGAATTATAGAATGTCAGAACTAGAGAGGGATCATCTCTTCCATTGTCTCAAGTTATATAGAGAGAACTAAATTAGAAAGACCAGGTAACTGCCTTTGCTAATAAAAGCTTTCACTAATGCTAGGGTCCAAGGTTTTTCCTGTGGAAGCCAGAAGGATGTCTCCATGGGCCATCTCCAGGTATGGAGTAGAATAATTTGGAGAGAGCAGAATATTCTTCTGTGGATGACATTTTGTTGACACTCCTTTCGAGGTTTAGCAATGTTCTGATTATCAGTGACATAAGCAAAGTCAAGAGATGTGGGTTTGATTTCTGGGTCAGGAAGATCCCCTGGAGTAGAAGGTGGTAACCCACTCCAGTAGTCTTGCCTGGAAGGTCCATGGGACCACAGAAAGTCAGACATGACTGAGCCACTGAGCACACACAAGTAAAGACAACATCTTCAGTGCTATCCTGGAAAAAAATAGGAGCTCGTGGAGCATTGCAGAAGTTGACCTTGAATTCTGCATGTTGCCCAGAGGGGCCTCTTGCATATTTCACATTTTCAGTCTGCCGATTGTGCAGACTATATGTGGTGGGTTGCGCTATGCCAAGTTACCTTGGGTGGGAACTTTGTTTCCGTAGATCCTCTTCCTGCCCTGAGCCAGGTTAGAGTTGACCAGGAGTGGAAACTGCACAAGATTTGAAAGGCAGAAGAGAGGCCATGGCTGTCACTTTCTGAGGGTCTTTTTGGAGTCCCGTGTAGTGAAGGATGGGCAAAGCTTATCCTCACTCTGCTCTGCATCCAGACAACTGGCCATGCTGACCAGCAGCCCCGAGCCCCTTGCCAGATACCAGGCTACAGACCCACAGCAGAAACAAAGGCCAGAGCTCCCTGAAAACCTCATCACAACCCCACTTCACAATCGCCCTTCAGTCCTTGAAACATGATTAACTCCTCTGCTTGACTAGTTTATGACACTTCATCCCCCAATGTGCCCTTTCACACCTTCACTTCCCCAGCTGCTCCCACACTTGTGTGAGATCTAGTTCCTCTAAAAGGTACTTTATCCTGAAACATAGAGTGACTCTGCCCCTCTGACAGAACCCTGAGTCATTCATGCTCTAGGCAACGTGAGCCTGGAACATCCAGGGCTCCTCCCTCTCCCTGCATTTGGAAATCCTCTATGAAATCCAGATGGTAAAGGAGGAAGCAGGAAGTGCTCTTACTGCGCGCAGGCAAGTGTATGTTGTCAGCGCCTCCCTGTAAGCCTCCTCAGGTAAATAGAGAAGGGCCCTGACTCTGTTAGCAAAGTCAAGGAGGATGGAGGAAGCTGAGGGCTATACATCCTGGTGGGCCCACCCATGGGGATAATGTTTCCATCAGGCTAAAGCCTTTCCTAAGACTTTGCAACCTCTAACCCTGTCTTGTTCCTTGCTTCCCCCTAAAGAACTGAGCTGTATTACAAGATTTTTGATACCCTCGTTATCTAATGGATCTACAGAACTGAAGACTGGCTTCCTTAATCTATTTTGACAGTTCCTATTTCCAGACCCTTCTGGAATGAGATAAGTTGTGAAAATCAATCTTAAAAGGACTATGATTAACTGAACTTTTCCATCCCCTATAAAATGCATAATTTGTAGCTTTTCACGTTATTGTTTTCACCCTGTCATTTAAAAACATGACATGATAGTGGTGAAAAAGTCAGACTATCATTTGAATTAACTTCCTGAGGCCTAAGGGGAAAAGCCCCAAATTAGAAAACTGCTAAACTCACCAAATTTTAGCTGAACTCTAAATGGCAGAGGAAAGACGTGACTATATCTGACAGTAGGATATCAGGTGAATTTTTTAGTAAATTTTTTTCTCTTTTCTTCTTTATTGGGCAATGTAAATTTTCCTTTTAAATTTCCACATTGATTTTTTTTTTTTTTTTAATAGCTGACTCAGAAGTTTCTGAAAACACTGATAGCAGGTTGTTAAAACAGATGTTCTAGAAGAAAAGATTCTCTGGTTAAAGCTTGGGAAATATTGGCTTCATTCAAAACAAGAGACAGAATGCCTCCTTGTCTTAAGATCTGTGCTGGACACCTGGCAAAATGTATGTGGCCCCAGTATAGTTAAACAAGCTTGCTTCCTGGAAGGTTCTTTAGCACCAAGGTGCATCATGAATTCCAAGGGGAAACACTGCCACATTTTTCCAACTGATCTGACCACCCTTCTTCCTCTTCCTCTCTCTTTTCTACAGCTTACACAGTAGAAATAGTTTTCCTTAGGATACTTGTTTGTGAATAGCTGACTTAAATAAAATCCTGAGCCTAACTCATTTGTAAAAAGTATTTTTAAAGAACACCATTGAACTCTTATCCAAGTCAAACCCTGCATCATTTTAAAAAAAATGAGAAGATGCTATCCATTTTTTTATATATGAACTAACAGCATTGACATCATATTTGTTAGCAATGCAAAGATGGATCTTAATGGTTTTTTACAGCTTTAAGTGAAACAAATGTTTAATGTATCTGCTAGAGCGGTGATAATTCACAAAGTAGAAAAACAGCAAGCAAATTCTTGACTTTGGGCTTGTTTATACTTCTGTTGTAAAAGATGAATTCAGTACAACTTGATATGTAATAGAAGAAAAAATCTGAGACTGGATTGTTTTTTGAATTATAGTCCAAGTGTCTGCTTTTGTCCATTTAAGGACTATCTTCTCTGCTACTTTTAGAGGAAAGGGGAGCTTGTCTCACTTCTCCTTCAGGGCTAGTCCAAACCAGCCCAGTTCTCTGTTATGTCCTGGCTGCAGCTCCTGCTTGGACCTCCATTCACCTGAATCCTGGTACCCTGGATTCTGTTGCCTCCCTTGGTATGATGCTTCTGTGATACATGCTGCTGGCCTCGCTGGCTGAGCCATCCTGCAGGCTCATTTGCCTACATCATTCTGTTCCTGAACTTCCCACCATGATGTTGGTGGTAAAAGACTTCATTTTTTTTAAGTAAAAGGAATGAGATTTTAGCCATTTCATCCTGATGAATTTCTAACCTCCTCGGAGCCCTGGATTGTCTCTTTTGTTTGCTCACACAGTCTCTCTTTCTCCCTCTCTCATTCTTTTAAAAGTTGAGCATATGGAGGTATAATTTATATATGATCAATACTATGTAAAGTTCACCCTGTTTAAATGTACAGTTATATGACTTCTGACAAGTGCTACAGTTGCATCTGTGTGTGTGTTTGTGTGTGTGTATGCTCAGTCAGGTCTGTTTCTTTGGGACTCCATGGTCTATAGCCCACCAGTCTCCTCTGTTCATGGAATTTTCCAGGCAAGAATACTGAAGTGGGTTGCCATTTTCTTCTCCCGGGGAGCTTGCCAATCCAGGGATCAAACCTGCAGGTGGATTCTTTACCACAGCGCTGCCTGGAGAGCCCACAGTTGTATGACCACCACCTTAATCAAGATGTAGAACTCTGCATCACCCCCCTAAGTTCCCTTGTTCTCCTTTCTAGTCACCCTCACCTTACCACTAGCCCTTGCCACCACCAATCTGTTTTCTCTCAATATCTTTGCCTTTTCAAGTTGAATTTGGTGATTGGGATTGACATATAGACACTACCATGTGTGAAATAGATAACTAATGAGATAACCTACTATATAGCACAGGAAACCCTTCTCAATGTTCTTTGGTGACCTAACTGGGAAGGAAATCCTAAAAACAAGGTATATATGTATATGTATTGCTGATTCACTTTTCTATACAGCAGAAACTAACACAACGTTGTAAATCAACTCTACTTCAATAAAAATAAACTTTAAAAAAGGAATTAAAGAGGAATCACACTGTATATAGCTTTACTTACTTAGCATTAATACATCTGATAGTTTTTCCATGAATCATCGGTTTGTTTGTTCTTACTGGTGAGTCGTACTCCATTGTATGGCTGCACATTTCTTTTTTTTAACCAATTTGCCAGTTGAAAGACATTTGAGGTGTTTCCCATTTTTGGGTATTTATTAATAAAATCACTGTAAACATATACTTACAGGTTTCCATGTGAATAAAAGTCTTCACTTCTCCTGGGAAATGAGATAGCTGAATCTTGGGGTAAGTGTATGTTTAACTTAATAAGAAACTGACAGCTTTCAAAGGTGGCTGTTATGTCATATTGCATTCCCACCAGCAGTGCATACATCTCCAGTTGATCCATATCTTCATCAGCACTTGGTATTTTTTTCTTTTAGCAGGTCTAATAGGTACTTGTATAGTGATACCTCATTGCGGTTTTAATTTGCTCAGTGACTGACAGTGTCGCATACCTTTCATGTCCTTGTGTGCCACCCATACACCGTTTTTGGTAAAGTGTCTGTTCAAAACTTTGGCCATTTTTAAAAACTGGATAGTTTGTTTTCTTAATATTGCATTTTTAAGGTTCTTTATACATTTTTGTTATAAGTGCTTCATTAGACATATTTTACAAATATTTTTCCCAGTTGGTGATTTATGTCTGTAAAGTTTCTTAATTGTCCCTCAAAGAGCAGAAGTTTTAAATGTTGATTAATCAATTTTTTATTTTATGGATAATACTTCTACTGTGGTATATAAAGATGTTTTGCCTAACTCAAAGTCAAAAAGATTTTCTCTTATGTTTTCTTCTAAGAAATTTATAGTTTTAAAATTAAAATTTAGATTTAATTCATTTTTGTATATGGTATAAGACATGGGTCAAAGTTTTTTTTTTATATATAAATATCCAATTGTCCACCACAATTTGTTGAAAATACTATTCTTTCCAAACAAATTACTATATTAAGTTTCTCCAGAGATGCAAAGGACTTTCCTGATGAGTCTGTTGGTAAAGAATCCACCTGCAATGTGGGAGACCTAGGTTCAATCCCTGGATTGGGAAGATCCCCTGGAAGAGGCATTGCAACCCACTCCAGTATTCTTTCCTGGAGAATCCAGATGGACAGAGGAGCCCGGTGGACTGCAGTCCATGGGGTTGCAAAGAGTCAGATACAACTGAGTGACTAAGCACAGCACAGAGACACAAAACCAATAGGATATATGTTTATATTTCTGTTACATGTACTTTATATTATGTTTATATTATATACAAAATATATACAATTATTTATTATGAGGAATTGACTAATTTAATTATGTAGGCTAAGAAGTACTACCATCTGCAAGCTGAAGCCCCAGGGAAGCTTTGGTATAATTCCAGTCCAAATTCAAAGGTCTCAGAACCAGGAGCACAGGTGTTTTAAGCTTCAGTCCAAGAGCAAAAGACCATTATTTTCATTCAAGCAGTCAGGCGAAAGGAGAGAAAATTCTCTGTTCCTCTGCCTTTTGTTTTATTCAGGCCCTCGATGGACTTGAAGATACCTGCCTACACTGGGGAGAGCCATCTGCCCTACTCAGTTTACTGATACCAATGCTGATCTCTCCCAGAAATACTCTCACGGACACACCTAGAAATAATGTTTATCCAGATTTCTGGACATTCTGTAACCTCTAAAGTAACACAAAACATTAATCATACCAATTACCTTGGAGCCTTTGTCAGTAATCAATTGACCATGTATGTGTGCTCTATTTCTGAACTCTCTATTCTGTTGCATTGATCTCTCCTTTCATTAATACCACATAGTTTTGATCCATGTTGCTTTAGAATGATTCTTAAAGTCAGAGAGAATAAGGTCTAATGTATTTCCCAGGTGGCTCAATGGTAAAGAATCTGCCTGCAATGCAAGAGACATGGGTTTCATCCTTGGGTCGGGAAGACCTTCTGGAGAAGGAAATGGCAACCCACTCTAGTATTCTTGCCTGGGAAATGCCATGGGGAGAGGAGCCTGGCAGGTTACAGCCTACAGGATCGGAAAGAGTCGGACATGACTTAGCGACTGAGCACACACACAGCACGTAAGATCTTACAGTCTTGTTCTTTTTCAAAACTGTTTTGGCTTTTCCACATAAATTTTAGTATCAGCTTGTCTATGTCTACAAAATATAGTTCTATTACTTTGGTTTAGGTTGTAGGTCGGATCTTCAGATAAATTTGGGGAGAGTATTGAGTACAATATAACAATATCAAGTCTTTGAATCTATGAGCACAATACTCTCTCCATTTGTTTAGGTCTTCTTTGGTTTCTTTTATCAATGTTCCATAGTTTTCACTCTACAAATAAATATTCCATAAATTTTGTTAGATTTATACTTAAGTATTTTTGTTTTTCAATGCTATTATAAATGGAGCATTTAAAAAAACTCATATTTCAATTGCTCATTCTTAGTATATACAAACACATTGATTTTTCTTTTTATATTGACTTTTTATAAAATGTGACCTTGCTAAACTCATCCATTACTTCTAGTTCATATTTGGAAACTAGGGTGTTTTCTATATAGACAATCATATCTGCTAATAGAGATAGTCTTATTTCCTCCTTTCCAGTCTGTATGCCACTTTTTCCCTTGTCTTATTACAGTGGCTGGAGTCTTCAGAAGGATGTTGGTAGGAGTGTTGAGAGTAAATATCCTTGCCTTATTTCCAATCTTAGCAGGAAAGTAATCAATCTGACACCATTATTATGATGTTAGCTGTAGGTTTTTAAATGATGTCCTTCATCATATTAAAGAAATTCCCCTCTACTCCTGGCTTGCTGAGAATTCTAGCATGAATAGTAATTTTGTCAGAAGTTTTATTCTGAATCTATTGAAACAATAATATGTTTTTTTTCCCTCAGTCTTTTGATACGGTGAATAATATGATTGGTTTTCAAATATTGAGCCAACATTGTATTTCTGGGATTAACTCTTTTTGGTATGATGTATTATTTTTATTACTGGAATCAATTTTTTAATTTGTATTTATTGCTATGAGTGTTTGACAAGACTCTTGAGAGTTCCTTGGACTGCAAGGAGATCAAACCAGTCAGTCCTAAAGGAAATCAATTTTGAATAGACATTGGATGGACTGATGCTGAAGCTGAAACTCCAATACTTTAGCCACCTGAGAAGAGCTGACTCATTAGAAAAGACCCTGATGCTGGAAAAAATTGAAGGCAGAGGAGAAGGGGATGACAGAGGATGAGATGGTTGGATGGCATCAGCTCAATAGACATGAGCTTGAGCAAGCTCTGGGGGAAGCCTGGTGTGCTGCAGTCCATGGGGTCACAAAGAGTCAGACACAACTAAGCAACTGAACAATTGTTATGAGGATTTTTTACATCCATGTTCCATATCTATGTGAGATGTTGGGCACTCACTACTGGATATACTGACACTGTTCTAGCTATGTAGATGTCTCAGTGAACAAGACAGAAAGTATCCCTGACTTTGAGGAGCTTACAGTCTAATTGAGGGGAGATGAGCATTATTTATTAAGTATATAGTATTAATATATGTCATGCTAGAATGTGATAAATTACATGGAAAGGAGAAAAATTATACCAGGGGACTAGGAATATAGGAGTTTGAGGTGGAGCAGAACTTAAGTTTCTTGAAAAGGTGAGATTTCGGCAAAGACCTCGAGGAGGAGAGGAAGTGAGTCTTGTGACTATGGGGAGCAGCTCTTCAGATGCAGGGAAGAACAAGTGCAAAGGCCCTGAGGCAGGAGTGCCTCTGGCCTGTGCAAGGGGACCAGGGAGGGGGCAGTAGAGGAGATGAGCTTGGGGAAGGAATGGGGAAATAAATCATGTGGGGCCTATGGCCATTTTGAGGACTGATTTCTAGACCAAGTGAAATAGAGAGCCATTGAGCAGAGGAGGAACATGATCTGAGTTGTCAGAGCATCACTGACTGCTGTGTTGAGAATAGACTGTTGGAGGCCAGGAAGAAGGAGGAGGACCTATTAGATTAATGCAGAGATGGGGTCATAGGGCCAGGGTGTTACCCTGAGGGTCGTAGCAGTGATGCAGCCTGATATGTATGAAAGGCCCAGTCAGTGTGATTTGAAGAGGAAAACGATGTGAAGTGGGAAAGAAGGAGCACAGTAAAAATGACTGCAAGGTTTTTGTTTTGAGCTTCTGGAAGGATGGGGCTATTGTCAACTGGGGTGGGAAGGCTGTGGGTGGAATGGATTGGGGACCAGAGCATGAGGATCAGAAGTTCATTTTTGGAGAGGCAAGTTTGAGATGTGTTTTAGACATCAGGAAGTGTTATCTCCTAGGCAGTTGGGTGTGTAAACCTACAATTTGGGTGAAAAGTATGAGCAACAGATATAAATGGTCTCTAGAGGAAAACAGCAGCTGGCAACAACTTTTGTTTTAAATAGGGGATTTTTCCCTCCTCCTGGTATAAGGCTTCCAAATTAGTAAAATCCTTTGATGATTTTCAAAGTCTAATGTACTTTCACACATTAAACCACATTTTTTGGAGGGATTTAATCAAGGTAAAGTAGCTTAATTAAAACAAAGGATTGTTAACAGAATTAAAGATCCTTAATCCATTAATTCATTTTTCTTCTATTTTCCTGGCTGAATTTTGAAGGCAAGC
This sequence comes from Bos indicus, assembly GCF_029378745.1. Lineage (NCBI taxonomy): Eukaryota > Metazoa > Chordata > Mammalia > Artiodactyla > Bovidae > Bos > Bos indicus. Next base: position 79,971,108 of record NC_091761.1, read on the forward strand.
AGGATGTTGAAATATGAAGGCTGTGGGCTCTCTTGACATGAGACCAAGGTTTATGTCTAGGTTCCACAGTTTATCAGCTGTGTGGAAGTGGCAAATTATTTAGCCTCCATGAAGTTGAAATAACTCCATCAGGAGTAATTACAGCACTAACTGTCATTAAAATTAGAAAAAAATTTTTTACCAGCATCTATAGTAATTTATTAATTCAGCAAATAATTATGACCTATTTTGTGCTAGGTGATGAATATTCTGCTATAAATAATAGACTGTCTTTGCCCTTATGAAATGTTCAGTATTGGAAGCAAGGAGTTTATTAAAGAAGAAACTAGAATGTTAAGAAACTTGTGAAAACCTGCTCAAACTCACTGATGGGGAAATGCAAATTAAACTCAATGAAATATAACTTCATACTCATTAGATTAAAAGGGAAAAAAGTAAGAGTATCCAAGTTTGGTGAGGCAATGGGGGAAACACATTCTTTTTTTGGTGAAGGTGGGAGTTCAATTGTACAGCCACCTTGGAGATGAACTTGACAATATCTAATGAAATAGAAAATGCACATCCCCTCCAACCCCAAAGTTCCACTGCTGGGAATGGCATCTGGGAAACTCGTGTTTCTCAGCATGCTCAAGGCAACATGCTCAGGATATTCACTGCAGCACTTGTGATAGCAAAAACTGGAAACCACCTAAATGTCTATCAGTGGGATTCAAACAATGTGATATTATTCAGGATTTTCGATGAATTCCGTAGGTCACTGTGTATAAATCTCCCCGCAAAAGATGGGTAAAAATGCAAGTTGCAAAAGACACTACCCTTTGTCCTATTTAAACACTACACAAAACAGTATCATATGTTCTTATGTAGGAAAATGTTAAAGTATAGATAGGAAGATACATGCAAAGGTGGTTACCTCTATGGAGGAGAAAGAGGAATGAAATGGATGGGGTGAGGAGGAGAGACTTAGCTGCTTCTGTGATGATTTCTTGCTTAGAAATAAAAAAGAAGTGAACAGGGCAAAATTATTAAATCTGAGAACTTATAAATGGACTGTTATTATATATACTTTTCTGTTTGAAATATTTCATAAGCATTTAAAAATGTTATTGTGGTAAAATATACATAACATGAGGAGAAGGCAATGGCACCCCACTCCATGGGGTCGCTAAGTGTCGGACACGACTGAGCGACTTCACTTTCACTTTTCACTTTCATGCATTGGAGAAGGAAATGGCAACCCACTCCAGTATTCTTGCCTGGAGAATCCCAGGGACGGGGGAGCCTGATGGGCTGCTGTCTATGGGGTCACACAGAGTCGGACACGACTGAAGTGACTTAGCAGTAGCATACATAACATGAAAGTTACCATTTTAACCATTTTTGAGTGTACAGTCAATGGTAGTAAGCACCTTCACATTGCTGTACAGCCATCACTACCATCCATCTCCAGAAATTTTTTCATCTTCCCAAACCCACGCTCTGTGGCCATTAAACACTAACTTCTCATTCTTCCTCCCCTCAGCTCCTGGCAGTCACCATTCTACTTTCTGTCTCTATGAATCTGCTACTCTAGGTACCTCATAGAGGTAGACTCATATGTTATCTATATTTTTGTGACTGGCTTAAAATAATATCCTCAAGGTTCATCCACACTGTAGTGTGTGTCAGAATACTCTTCATTTTTTAGGGCTGAATACTATTCCACTCAGAGAAGGCAATGGCACCCCACTCCAGTACTCTTGCCTGGAAAATCCCACGGACGGAGGAGCCTGGTGGGCTGCAGTTCATGGGGTCGTTAAGAGTTGGGCATGACTGAGCAACTTTACTTTCATTTTTCACTTTCATGCATTGGAGAAGGAAATGGCAACCCACTCTAGTATTCTTGCCTGGAGAATCCCACGGACAGAGGAGCCTAGTGGGCTGCCATCTATGGGGTCACACAGAGTTGGACACGACTGAAGTGACTTAGCAGCAGCAACTATTCCACTCTGGGTAAATTCCACATTTTGTTTATCCAGTCATCCCTCGATAGATGCTTGGGTTGCTTCCACATTTTGACTATTGTGACATAATTAAACCATTCAAATCAAAATAAATAAATAACAGGGAAGTTATAGTTAGATAAAGTAAAAATAGAACAGTCTTTTACTCAATAAGAACACCCAGAGATAAGCTTTTATCACACTAAGTCTGTACCCACTGATCTAGGTATGCTCATGGGAACAGTTGGCACAATGTGAATGGTGTGTGTGTGTGTGTGTGTGTGTGTGTGTAGTGTTTTAAGCTGACAAGGAATCTTTTTCATTCATGGGGCACCATGGCACAGACAATCCACACTAGCAGGCCATCCACTCTGTCAGAGGTGGGGCTGGCTGTGAGGGGCGTCTGTGCTCTGCAATCCCAGCTTCTGCATCTGCCCCTCCAGGAGCCACTTCCCTCACCACAGATGGTGCCCTGGCTCAAGCCAAAGTTTCCTTCTCAGTAAAGCTGGTACAAGTCAACAAAGAAAACAATCCCAGTCGATTGGCACATGGTAAGTATTTGGGCTGAGAAGTATTTTGAGCCCCCTGTGCCAGCACGACAGTTGCAGCTGAGGCAGACCGGGACCCACCCAATTCTGGCTCACAGCAGCATGCATCACACCCCATCACTACTGCTCATCTGAGTGGTTCCAGACGCCTGCCACCAGGGGTTCTCAGACTGAAAGTACTGGACCAGCTTCTCCTCACCACTGTTCCTCAGAATTGCTTTAAATGACACAGGACAGATGAAAATGGAGCTGCTGTGGTTAAGGGGTGGGAGTGGGGTGAGTGTGAATTTGGAGGATCCAAACCCCAGTGGAGCTGCAAGGAAGCCCTGCTCAAGGCTACTGACCACTAGTCTAAAAGCCCACTGGCATATGGGGACACAGGAAGGAAGAGGATTCTAATCCAGAGAGGGGTAAACTCTTGTATGTAAGGTGAACCAGATATTCTGGTTGAAGTGTGTGTGCGTGTGTGTGTGTGTGTGTGTGTGTGTGATTGCCAGAGCCCTCTCCATATTGCCAGTGTGGTCTCTTAAATATGTCTTCCAGACACTTAGGGTTCCTCAGGGAGTGATTTGAAAATCTCTGACTCGTCTAACCTCACTTAACCCTTATGATGCTCTGCAGACCGTGTGTCATCATCCCCACGTAACAGGGTGAAAACCCCACAGGCTGGAAGTGATGGAGCCAGGGAAGCTCCTTCCGAGGTCTGAACTGCCCGTCTTTCAGCGGAGGCACACACACGCTGCAGCAGCTTAAAGAGAGAAGGCTTCTGGGAACTGAGGGTTCTGCCCCCAAATGAACCGTCCTTCTTGTAGGGGAAGCCCACTCTGGCATGCAGAATCAAGCAAATTCTAGCTGGGCAGGGTGGAGTTGGGGGGACGAGGGCCAAGCTCAGTGAGGTGGAACCAGGACTGGGATTACTGCTCATCTCCTGGGGAAGTCCCCTGCATTCAGGTCTCTCTTCCTCCAGCCCCTGATTCCCAGGCTCCTCACCCCCTCCAGAAAGGGACCCAAGCTGCCAGGTGTCTGGTAGAAAACATATGACACATGGCAAAGCAGCAGTGGCTTCCTTCCTCCCAGACTGCCTGGCCCTCCAGGTGCCCAAGTCTACTCTTGTCTAAGGGGAAGCGGAGGGGCCGGCAGGGGACAGGGGAGAGCTCTGGAGAGCAGATGTGGGAGCTGTCTGTGGGGGTGGGGGGGGGGGGTGGGATGAGGGTGCCTTATGCCCAGTTGGAGGAGCAAAGGCCACATTGGGAGATGGTTGTGGCCTTTGTTAAAAGCTCTGCTTAGGAACTGGGTTTCAGTTTAAGTCTCTCTGTTACCAAATGCAAGTCCACATGCCTGATGCACAGTAAGGCCAAACAAACCGAAATGTCAGAGTTTGGAACAGAGAAAGGTTTATTGCAGGGCCCAGCAAGAAGAAAGGGTAGCTTATATCCCCAGAACCCCTAAACTCCCTAAAGGGTTTCAGCAAAGCATTCTTTCTGGGGGTGCTGCATACAGCTTGCAGAATCCCAGACCAGGGGTTGAGCTAGGCCATGGCAGCGAAAGCACCAAGTCCTAACCACTAGACCACCAGGAAACTCCCTCAGCAAAGCATTTTAAAAGGCAGGGAGAGGGAGGGACGTCCCAGGATAAGGGATCAGCTCATGCACAATACTGTGATTGGCTGATATTGAGATAACAGGATGGTTAACATTATCAGTCCTTAGGCACCAGTAGGTCTGGGGGTTCTGTGCTCATAATCATCAAATAGTTAATTCTTCCGTTTGGTGATGGGTTTTGGCATCTGAAAAACTCAGGAAATACGCAAGAGATATTATTATCTGGGACTTCAGAGAGGAGCTACAGCAGAGGATGTGGAGAAGGCCCCATAAGCTCCTGATCCATCTCTAGACAAGACCCTTTTCTCTAAGGGCCAGTTGAAAGGTGAGCTATAAAAGGAAAAGCCCACAAAGGGCTCTCAAGAGTAGGACCAGAAAGAAAAATGGGAGCTATCTCAGACCCTGAGAAACTGTCTCCACCTTTGGTGAGTAGAAACAGATGGTGGCAGGCCACTCACAGAAACTTCAGTTCTGGAGGCAGAAGAGACCCTGCAGAGCAGCCCAGGGACATGTGGTGGAGGAAGGGAAGACTCGAGGGTGCTAGACCTCCTGAGTGCTAAGCCGGTTAAATGGACGCGCTTGCAGAGCTCACTGCCAGATGGGGCCGGAAATGGGCCCAGTGCCCGAGTTGACAGGGCAGTGCGTGGAGGCACCCTCAGACTGCAGCTCTTCAACCCTGTAGCCTGTTTGTTAAAGTACTTTTACCTTCTCCTTCTTAACAGCACTCCCCCATACACAGCTCCAGCCCCCCTTTCTTTTTTCTTCTTTTTTTCCTCCTTTCACTCTCTTTTCTTTGTAAATGGAATCACCCAGCAGATATTTGAGTGTGTAGGCATGTACACACATCCAAAGGTTTGCCGACTTGTTTTAAGATACTATTTTACTTTTAGAATTTAAAAGTACACTCATTAAAAAATGGCTAAACCTAAAATGTTTTTGCAAATTTCAAAAAGTCCTTGAACACAATTAGAGTTGTACTTTTTTTTTTTCTTTAACTTTCCCTGAGGAAATTTAGCATGAACCTGTCTCCCTCTTGTGGATTTAATCTTATCTCTTGGTTGTACTATGTGTCTAAAATCAGAGTACAATTTATTGCAAACTCTTTGCTGCCTTGCTTTTCTTTGCAAAAGAAAAGGAAGCATTATTATTATCAAAGGAAAAGTTTACTTTTCTGATTATAATTAGTATTTTGAAATAAACTTATTCTAACACATTATAATGCCAAAATTCTGCCTGTAAAATCTAATGCTTATAGATTTAAGATTAAATTAAAACTATTTAATCCTTAAATATTAGACTGACTTTATTTTCCATTTTATAGTTAAGAAAAGAAAAACCATGACAAAACTAAATTTGTGCCTCACAATTTCTTGCAGAATTGTTAGCAATGATGACACAGTACAACAATACTTGATATTTTATTGATCATTTTCTTCTTGCCAAGCATTAGGCGAAGCATTTCACCTAAATTATATTACTTACTCTTGGCAATGAAATTATTAGTCTAATTTTGCTAAGAAACTGAGGCATAAAGTGGTTAAATACTGGCTTAAAATCACACAGCCCTTGCTGGGGTTTAAGTTGGATTAATATCAGTAATCCTAAATGGAGACAGAGGAATGAAGAATAGCAGAAGCAGCCATTAAATCCTCTCCCACATTTTGGCCTTTGGGAGATGAGCTGAAAGATATATGAATAATCCATAGGGATTTTTCCCCCTCTGAAATATTTTCAAGGATAATGGGCTTGTAAATAGAGTAGATTAATCATATTTTATAATATTTGCAAAGTTAAACTTTAAAACATGGAATACTTATGATTAATAATAGACATCACTCCTGCCACAAAGAGGGGTTGAGACCCAGAAGTCTGGAGGTGGAGATGGCTGCCTCCTGTTGTTATTGCTCCATTAACACTTTCAGCCACACCCACCCCATTGATTTTGTGAGACAGAGATTACAAACTAGCAAGAACATGACAGGACAAGACTGCCCTGCTGATCCGGAAACCCCTGGGGCTGGACGGCAAGAAAGGGGAGGGTAACAGAGGCTCTTTCGAAACAAGTCAGTCTTTTAAATATTCACTGTGGTGTCTTTGTCTATGAAATGTCATTCTGCTATCTTTGAACCACATTTAGGTCTACATACAAGAGACAGGACGAATGGATGCTATTAGCGACCTCTTATCAAATTACGGAAACTCGATGGCCTTGGTGATTCCTGTCTTCATAAATTTGGCTGTGAGTCAAAAGGAGCCGTTCTTGGGATGGGGCTAACCTATCACCCTGTCAGCACCCTTCTTCTTCCTGAGACCATATGGCATGAGGGGAAAAAAGGCCCAGGGAGTCCAATAGTCATGTTTCTGAGCAGAAACATCTGGTATTAATTGCCAAGAAGGCAACATAAACACAGCAATTCTAGAGTGGCTGGTGAATGAGATCAAGCATCTTTAAACATGAAGATGAAAATGGTAGCCCTTCAGATAGCAGCTCCAACTGACTTAGAGAAAATACATGTTCAAAGGAGTTTGATTTTAGTCATGCCTGCGTGCTAAGTTGCTTCAGTCATGTCCAACTCTTTGAGACCCTGTGAACCATAGCCCACCAGGTTCCTCTGTCCATGGGATTCTCCAGGCAAGAATACTGGAGTGGATTACCATGCCTTTCTCCAGCGGATCTTCCCAACCCATTAATTTTAGTCAATGGACTTGAATACAAGGTACTGGGATGCTCTCCACACTAGAAGCCAGAAAACCCAAACTCAACTGGCTAAATAAGGGGCAATTTTTTTCCCCCTCAGGAAAAAAAGAAATGTTGAGGCAGCTGCAGGGTTGATTAATTCAAAAGTAAAATGATATCATCAAGGATTTAGGTTCTTTCCATATTTTCACTCTGCCATCTCATCTTGTCAGATTTATCCTCTAGCTTACTGTAATTGTCACAAGACAGCGACTACAGCTCCATGTGTTTATGAAAACATTCAGTAGGAGAAGAGAATATCCCCTCCTTGGGATTTTTTTTTTTTTTTTCCTTTTAAGAGCAAAGAGGACGCTTCCCAACATTCCCTAGTTGGTATTTGCTCATTATTATATGTTGTCCAGGACTAGATCACATGTCCATGTTTAAAACAGTCACTGGCAAGAGAAATTATATCATCAGAACTGGCTTAGACCAATTATGATTCATCCTTGAGTCACATGGGAGAGGAATCACCTCAGGAGTGAAATAGGGGCTCTGCCTGGTGGCACTCGTGGTAAAAAAACTCCCCTGTGAATGCAGCAGACACAAGAGATGTGGGTTCGATCCCAGGTCAAGAAGATCCCCTGGAGGAGGGCACGACAATCCACTCCAGTATTCTTACCTGGAGAATCCCATGAACAGAGGAGCCTGGCAGACTACAGTCCATAGTGTTGCAGAATCAGACACGACTGAAGCGACTTAGCAGGTTATTATAAAGAAAAGGAAAGGGAAATGGTTGTTGTGTTAGCAACAAATGTTGGCTACATATGGTTTAGAATATGTGAGTATGTATGCATGTGTTTTCTTTTTTAAACATTATTTAAAGATCCTATTTATAGTCCAGACCCCAACTCAACTATTTGGAATGTAACTTGGCAGAAATAACCAAAGCCAACACCTGTAGGAACTTTGAATAAAAACACCTCTTAGTTACAAAAGAAAGAAGGGGGGAAGAAAGGGATAGAAAGAGAAAGAGGGAAAGAAAGAGACAAAGAAAGCCTCTGAGTTCACTTCTCTTGGCAGGAGGGGATTATAAAGAAAAAACAGTGCTTAGTACTGTCACTTTATATTTCAGCCTGACAATGGGCATTCCCCAAGTACCTCTGCAGGCAGTTTCTATACCAACACAGAGAATAAAACCTATGAAGTCATTATTTCATGTTTTATAACTATAAAAGTAATTTTATATGATAAACATTTTTAGTATTTACCACGCTACCTGTGTATGAGTGTGTGTGTGTGTGTGTGTGTGTGTATGTTGGAAGGAGAGAGAGAGGAGTAGAATGAAACTGTAGTTGTTTAGGATAAGTGCTTTAATAAGTCTCTTGTATACAGAAAATGAGGCTCCAGGGCATGTTTAGAAGGAAATAGCAAAGAGAGAGTGAAATTGCCTTGCATGTGCAACAATCAAGAGAGAGGAGGAAAGAAGAAATGAGAAGTGAGCTGTGCAGCAAGTTGGGAGCTATGGCTGAATTTAAAATGAGAAATTTCTATAGCAGGGTGATCAAGGGACTTTTATGAACAAGGATATCTGAGACTTCATTTGAACTTGTGTGATATATGATCCTCTTTGGTCACCCTAATCTGTGTCATCTTGCTTCACATTCTAATGCTGGTGTGAGTGTTTTAGGGGAAATCAAAATGGCTGCATCCCACATCTGGATCAATGCAGAAGAAGGCAGAGAAACATCATGATGTTTGCATGAGATCCAGAGTTTTGTAGAAGCCTGGCACCACAAATGACTCAGAAAGTAAACCCCAAAATGCACAGAGATTTTGGAGATGGTCACAAACTCCAACTGGGATTTAGAAAGGAAGCAAAATTTTGTTTAAATCTTTAAGGAAGGATAGTGTCAACTGACACTTGGCTTGCATCAACATAATAAAAAAAAATTTGCAAAGACACAGGGCATAATTTTACATCCTCCCCCCAACCCACATTTCATAGACATTCTGTGTTTTAAAAAAATATATTCTATCTAAATCTGGATTCTTAAAAATTTTATTACAAGTTATAGCCTATTCCAATTCAAAAATAGAGAAAATTTTATAGGCCTGCCATTACAGATGATAGTGGAAGATATTTGTACAGTCCTTATAAATACCTTTTTGTAGATTTGGACAAGTATTTTAAAATTCTTGTTGTGTGCCTACCAATAACTAAATGCTGAAATAGCAAATGACTTGCTCCCTCGAATTTTAAATAGTGGAATTGCATCAAATGTGCTAAAACCTCAAAATAGATGTATTGAGCTGACTTTAATTAGTGTGAACTATTAAAACAGATTTATTGTGGTTGTTCTTTCTTCAATATCTATTTTTCTCTTACTTTTACATTATTCTTGACCTTTTGGCTCTAAGAGTTAGGAAATGTGTTAAAAGTCTGTCTTATGCAGGAAAAGTTTGCCCTTTTATTTCCTTACTGCTGCTGCTGCTGCTACTAAGTAACTTCAGTCGTGTCTGACTCTGTGCGACCCCATAGATGGCAGCCCACCAAGCTCCTCTGTCCCTGGGATTCTCCAGGCAAGAATAGTGGAGTGGGTTGCCATTTCCTTCTCCTTACTGGATATAGACAAATTTTCATGGTAGATACAAACTCTAGTTTTTTTAAAAGCAAAATACTGATCTTGAATATTAGCTGCTGACACAAACAGATGCGTGGACCTGTAATAATGTGCATGAAAGCTATGTTATGATTTCTAACCCTGCTGTTTAAGAAGTTTCCTTGAATATTACATAAAACAGATACAGATCACTGACAGCAAATTAGTGCCTGCTTTTCACTTTAAGGGGCCTTAATAACACTGGAGTTTTACAATCTGAGGAAATATTAATGCCACTTTTCTGTGCCTATTTCTGGAACATCCTTTCTACATCTGTGCTATAATCAACTCTTTCCCACCTGTGCACTAGAGACCCCCATTGAACTTGTGTAGTTTTATAGAATATTAGGAACTCACACAGGAGTTGAATCGTTTTTTTAACCTGTGTGTGTGTATGACTCCTTGTAAAATGTGCATAGATACTACTGTGATTAAGAAAATACAAATTCATTGAAAAGTACTACTAGATTAATAGTTGCCTTTTATGGAAATTCCCTGATAGTCCAGTAGTTAAGATTCTGCTTTTCCACTACAGGCAGCACAAGTTCAACCTCTGGTCAGGGAACCAAGTTCCTGCAAGCCACATGGCGCAACAAATAGTTGCCTTTTGTTTCTGGAAATTTCATCAGGAAATACTATGACTATTTCATGTGTCTATCTGATAATTTCTTTTTATGTTTGAAAAAGTGTTTGTAAAGGAGCAAAAAAAAAAAAAAAAAAGAAACAACCTGAATGCCCAACATTTTTGTTGTTTATTCACAGAGCTGTGGCCAACTTAGGGGGAGGGTTAAATAACAGATGGTGGATACTTGTAATTGAACTATTAGGCTTTCATTAAAAATCATGTTGTAGAATAAAATATTGAGTGACAAGAAAGAGATGTTAGCAGGATATTATTATACGGAAAAAAGAAAGTTATAAATCAATATAATGGTATAACATTACTGTTTAACAAGTTCGGTTCAGTTCAGTTCAGTCGCTCAGTCATGTCTGACCCCATGAATTGCAGCACACCAGGCCTCCCTGTCCATCGCCAACTCCCGGAGTTCACTCAAACTCATGTCCATCAAGTCTGTGATGCCATCCAGCCATCTCATCCTCTATCATCCCCTTTTACTCCTGCCCCCAATCCCTCCCAGCATCAGAGGCTTTTAAAATGAGTCAACTCTTTGCATGATGTGGCCGAAGTACTGGAGTTCAGCTTTAGCATCATTCCTTCCAAAGAAATCCCAGGGCTGATTTCCTTGAGAATGGACTGGTTGGATCTCCTTTCAGTCCATGGGACTCTCAAGAGTCTTCTCCAACACCAAGTTCAAAAGCATCAATTCTTCGGTGCTCAGCTTTCTTCACAGTCCAACTTGCACATCCATACATGACTACTGGAAAAACCATAGCCTTGACTAGATGGACCTTTGTTGGCAAAGTAATGTCTCTGCTTTTGAATATGCTATCTAGGTTGGTCATAACTTTCCTTCCAAGGAGTAAGCATCTTTTAATTTCATGGCTGCAATCACCATCTGCAGTGATTTTGGAGCCCCCCAAAATAAAGTCTGACACTGTTTCCACTGTTTCCCCATCTATTTCCCATGAAGTGATGGGACTGGATGCCATGATCTTCGTTTTCTGAATGTTGAGCTTTAAGCCAACTTTTTCACTCTCCACTTTCACTTTCATCAAGAGGCTTTTGAGTTCCTCTTCACTTTCTGCCATAAGGGTGGTGTCATCTGCATATCTGAGGTTATTGATATTTCTCCCGGCAATCTTGATTCCAGCTCGTGCTTCTTCCAGCCCAGTGTTTCTCATGATGTACTCTGGATATAAGTTAAATAAGCAGGGTGACAATATACAGCCTTGACGTATTCCTTTTCCTATTTGGAACCAGTCTGTTGTTCTATGTCCAGTTCTAACTGTTGCTTCCTGACCTACATATAGGTTTCTCAAGAGGCAGATCAGGTGGTCTGGTATTCCCATCTCTTTCAGAATTTTCCATAGTTTATTGTGATCCACACAGTCAAAGGCTTTGGCATAGTCAATAAAGCAGAAATAGATGTTTTTCTGGAACTCTCCTGCTTTTTCAATAATCCAGTGGATGTTGGCGATTTGATCTCTGGTTCCTCTGCCTTTTCTAAAACCAGCTTGAACGTTCACGTATTGCTGAAGCCTGGCTTGGAGAATTTTGAGCATTACTTTACTAGCATGTGAGATGAGTGCAATTGTGCGGTAGTTTGAGCATTCTTTGGCATTGCCTTTCTTTGGGATTGGAATGAAAACTGACCTTTTCCAGTCCTGTGGACACTGCTGAGTTTTCCAAATTTGCTGGCATTTTGAGCGCAGCACTTTCACAGCATCATCTTTCAGGATTTGAAATAGCTGCACTGGAATTCCATCACCTTCACTAGCTTTGTTCATAGTGATGCTTTCTAAGGCCCACTTGACTTCACATGCCAGGATGTCTGGCTCTAGATGAGTGATTACACCATCGTGATTATCTGGGTCGTGAAGATCTTTTTTGTACAGTTCTTCTGTGTATTCTTGCCACCTCTTCTTAATATCTTCTGCTTCTGTTAGGTCTCTACCATTTCTGTCTTTTATTGAGCCCATCTTTGCATGAAATGTTCCCTTGGTATCTCTGATTTTCTTGAAGAGATCTCAAGTCTTTCCCATTCTGTTGTTTTCCTCTATTTCTTTGCATTGATTGCTGAAGAAGGCTTTCTTATCTCTCCTTGCTATTCTTTGGAACTCTGCATTCAGAGGCTTATATCTTCCCTTTTCTCCTTTGCTTTTTGCTTCTCTTCTTTTCACAGCTCTTTGTAAGGCCCCCAGACAGCCATTTTGCTTTTTTGCATTTCTTTTCCACGGGGATGGTCTTGATCCCTGTCTCCTGTACAATGTCATGAACCTCATTCCATAGTTATTCAGGCACTCTATCTATCAGATCTAGTCCCTTAAATCTATTTCTCAGTTCCACTGTATAATCATAAGGGATTTGATTTAGGTCATACCTGAATGGTTTAGTGGTTTTCCCTACTTTCTTCAATTTAACAAGTTACAGACAGATAAAATATAGAAAAAAGAAGACATCACTATAAGCTTACTATTTTTTATCTCTGGGTAATGAAATTACAGTTTTTTCCCCCAATGTTCTATAACTTCAGTTATAAGGGAAAATTTACATTTATGTTTAAGTTTCCTTTTTTAAAAGAGTTTGCTATTGTCCCTCAAAGAAATAGTATTGGTGACCATTGGCTTTTCAATCCATTAGATATACTAAAGCTGTTTAATCTGGAGGTGTGTGAGATAGTGTTGACTAGTTTTTGCTGGCAGCCCTCTCCCTCACCCCATCTGTGGCAGTTCTGCTAATGATGTGACTTGATGCCTGTCGCCATTACTTGGGGAGGAAGCACAGCTGGGCACTTCTTTCTCAGAGAACAGGAGAGGTCAGAGGCCTTCCCTGATGACCATGAGAAGAAGAGTCATTTTAGGTCGTGTTAAGAAGATAAAAAAATCCTCTTTATTCTAAACAAATGTGTGTGTGCATATTGGTGTGTGCAACATATATGTATGTAGTATTTTGCAATAAGGGAGAATGTAATTAAAACCAGTGTTGCTCTGGGCTATTGTGGGCCATTACTGGCCCTTTTGCTGAACTGCAGATGGACAGAATTATGTTGCCTTAATAACGTGACTCTTAAGTGCCAGCTGTCATACAGCATGGCAGCCCTCCACGCTAACAAAGCCCTCATTAAATGGTTTGCTCGGAATAATTTGCCTGCTCTCCCTGCCTTTCTAGCAACTGACAACTCTGCTCCTCCCCCTCTCCACCAGACCTTCAGTGGACACCGTTAATCACTGAAAGAGAAGTCTTTGCCATGTGTGATGGGATGGTAATTTTTTTAATAGTACATGTCTTTATATTATTTTTATGCCCTGTTTCAAAAGTTTTTAAATGAGGTTGGTAGCTAACATCCTGTGCTATCATTCATTTTGTGGCAAAATAATAATTGCTAATTTTCTTCTTCAGAGAACCAGGGCTTTATCAGGAATAATATTATGCAAATGACTATGCAAATATAAGCAGAGGAATATCTGGGAAAAAAAGGAGTTTAGATAAATCCTTCAGAACACATCCAAAGTTGACTGAAAAAAAATAACTGTGCATTTTAAACTATGAGGTCACCATCATAGCAAAGGGAATTTATTACTAATGAGAATTTTGTGTGAAAGCTCTGCACTCAAAATAAAAGAGGTAGGGCATGCATCAGTATTTATTCAAGCTTAATTTATTTATGATATTATGGTTGTCCTTGTTAACTGTTAAATCTTCTTGGTATGGGTCTCTTCATTCTTTAAGTGATGCCTAACAGTCTAAAATACTTACTTAATGTTCAAACTTCTATTAGCATTAAGAATTAATCCTTTATTTTCTCCACTATCTATGTTTTTTCCTTATCATCAGTGTTTTAGTTCTTTCATGTTGATTATTATTGGAGGAAAGTACATTGAAATTAAGAGAAAAATGCTCAGATCTTTCAAGACATAGCTTATAGGATATTGGTAAAGAAAGAGAGTCTTTAAAAACTCTACATTATTCCTCAGGATCCTTTGAAACAGTGGGGAAAGAAGCCTGATTATGAACTCCAACACTGTTTATTTCATATATGTGATATATGTATATATTTAATGATCAAAGAGGAAAAATATGGTTATTTAGTACATTTCATGATAATAAACCAGAGGTTTTTTAAAAGACCTATTCTTTGAATTTGACATGAGATGAATATTTAAAAGGTCCTTGCTTTAAATCTCTATGAATCAAATCTATACCCAAGAGTGACCTATATGATATTAGGAGAAAAAACAAAGGCCTTTCTGCTGTAAGATTTCTCACTCTTGCCTGGAATTCCCACTGGAAAATCCCTCTCTGCTATGCAAATCTGTTGCTAGAAAATAGTGAAATATTGGACTAGAGTAAATGAAGGGAGCTGCCTGGGTCTGAATCAGGGGGTGATTCATAAAGAAAGGTGGATACCTGGGCCACACTCAGTTCTACCTCTTCACAACCTGAGGTTTGCATTTTCAGCAGACTCAGCACTCTATAGAACTACCTCAGACTGTGAAAAATTAGAATGGGATAATAAAGTATTAGTTTCTGTATAGAGCCCCTCCCCCAAGGAGACAAAGGAGCCCTTCCCACAAGGAGACAAAGGAGGGAGCAGTTTTATGATGATGCCCTGGGGGTTTGGTGGGTGGTGGAGAAGGTGAACTCCAGTTAGAGTTCAGAGACAGAAAGAGGATAGAGAATCAAAAAGAGAGAGGTGGCAGCTCTTTGAGAAAACCTCAGACATCACTTCAAGACAGACACAGAAGGCCAGACATCCTCTGAGATTTCTGGGGAAATAGAGCTCTGTGCGCAGTTGCCAAGGCTTTGGATTCCAAGGGATCTGAGGAGGACCCCAGTTACCACCTGCATTAAGTAATATCTCTGGACCTCAAGTGCCTCATCTAATAACTAGGTATAAAAGTGGGCTTCCCTCGTAGCTCAGCTGGTAAAGAATCTGCCTGCAGTGCAGGAGACCTGGGTTTGATTTCTGGGTTGGGAAGATCCCCTGGAGAAGGAAATGGCAACCCACTCCAGTACTCTTGCCTGGAGAATCCCATGGACAGCCTGGCAGGCTACTGTCCGTAGGGTCGCAAGAGTCGAACACGACTTAGTGACTAAACCACCACCACCACATGAAAGTGAAATGTTTACCAGGAAGAAAAGTTGCTGAACAGGGAAGATAAAATAACAAGACAGCCAATGGTATGACTGTTGGAGCTTCCAGACATCGTGACCCAGCTCCAGCTTCTACTCTTTGTGTGACCTCAGCAGGTTATTTACTATAATCTATCTGAATCTCAGTTTTCTCAAGCATCCACTGCTGTTAAACATCTATCAGGCTACCCAGTGGGCTCAGTGGTAAAGAACCCACCTGCCAAGGCAGGAGATGCAGGTTCAATTCCTGGGTCAGGAAAATTCCCTGGAGAAAGAAATGGCAACCCAGTCCAGTATTCTTGCCTGAAAAATTCCATGGACAGTGGAGCCTGGGGGGCTACAGTCCATGGGGTTGCAAAGACAGACACGACTTAGCAACTAAACAACAGCAACAAACTACCACATGTTGTTTCACCGGCTCTTCCCTGGTGATCCAGTGGTAAAGAATCCATCTGCCATGCAGGAGACATGGGCTTGATTCTGATCTGGGAGGACCTTGAGTGCCCAGAGCAACTGAGCCCGTGTGCCACAACTACTGAAGCCTACATGCTCTAGAAGCTGTCCTCCACAACAAGAGAAGCCGCCGAGATGAGAAACCTGAGCACCACAAACCACAGAAAAGCCCGCACAGCAATGAAGACCCAGCACAGCCAAAAATAAATAAGTCAAATTATATATTAAAAAGATCTCTCTATTTTATATGTGCATTTTCTTATGTAAATTGCATTATTTACATGTAAAGAATCTCTACATGTAAATACATGTAAAGAATCTCAGCAGTACCTGGCACATAATAAGCAGCTTAATAATATTACTTCTCATCAATATTTCAGATATAAAGCAGTTGGCACCTGGTGGGAATTTAATAAATGAAAGTAATTATTAGTAATAATAATCACTTCTGGCTTCAAGGCAGGATCTGTGGCCAAAAGCTTCTTGTGCAATCCTGGCTGAACCCCATACCTTATTCCTAGATTTTCATAATAGTTCTATTGAGGTTATTTGAGATAACATCTGGTTAGGAGAGTGATAGTTACACAGTGGTATAAGCACAGTAATCAGGCAGAGAAATACCTGAATGTTTTATGAAGGTGTGTGGGTGGAGAGCCTGGGGTGAGCTTCAAGACTCCCCTCAGTCCTTCTGCAGGGATAGCCTGACAGCTGTGTCAACAGCAAAGCACCAGCTCAGTCAGTAAGAGCTGATCTTTCAGAAGCTAATGGATATGCTTCAAAAACAAAAAAGATTTGAAAATTTAAAAATTGTACTCACTTGATTAAAAGCCTACCACATTCCTACAGGTCCTGTTTCCTGCTTTGAGTTGAGCTGCCCAACAATCCCCACAGTGATGGCCACTTCTTTTTCAAGGCTGGAAATAGTTGTAATATTTTCCCCCCTCTGGTGACACTGTGTTTTATTCTCTGGTTTTCAAATTTGAAATGGGTGCCCAGTTCAGCATCCTTTGTGGCCACATGCATCCTATAGTCTTTGTAGAAGAATAAATACAGGAAAACTGTTTGAACCTTTCTTCCTGCCATGCATTGGTGTAATTTATAGTTAAATGGCAGTCAGAGTGGGGGCAGTGTGGTACTCATGGGTGAGAGATACAGAGAGATAGATGAACCCAGATAATTTCAAGAATCTCAAGTTGTGGTTTCACTGTGGCCAAACATGGGGCCATCAGCCCCTCGCGGGGAGCTCTAAAAAACACTGGTGATGTGTGCTAAGTTGTATCTGACTTTTTGCGACCCTATGGACCATAGCCCACCAGGCTCCTCTGTCCATGGGATTCTCCAGGCAAGAATACTAAAGTGGGTTGCCATGCCCTCCTCCAAGGGATCTTCCTGACCCAGGGATCAAACCCTGTCTATTCTTTACCACTAGTGCCATCAGCTCAGTGTTTTGGGAAGCCCCAAAAACACTCAGGTGAGAAAAGTCTCTGGTGGAAACATTACAAGCTTGGCTGCCACTCACTTCACTGCAAAACTGAAATTATTGGATGCTAATTTGTGTCTCTTACATTTTAAGGCTTTAAAAAGACATCATAGATAACATTATTAGCTAGAGACTCTTAAGTAAACAGGTAAATTCCTCTTGTGGCTTAGGTGAAGTCCTGGAGTGGGTAGAAATAGAATGCTTATAGTCTGAAAAGCACGTGTCTATGTGCATATTGCCTAACTATTGATTTATCAAGGAGCAGACTAGTGATCTATCTAAAAACCTCCCAAGCATAGTTCTCTTTTTATTAAAACCAATAACCTGCTGGTTCTTGTGGAATGTCAAGAACAGTAAACACATATGAAAATGCACAGTCACAAGAAATCTTTTAGTTAATAAGAGAAATGTAGAGAGGAAGTAGGATCATTCTTTTCATGTAAATGTTCTAAAACAGTTGCTCTTTGAATCAGGATAAAATTAATGTCACTACTAAAGTTTCGGGCAATCTTGATAATTCCAGTTAACAAATATTTATTGTGCACCTGCCGTATATTTGGGTACAGCATGATGAACAAGAGAAAGAAGGTGCCTTCAAAGACTTTAGTGGGAAAGATGAAAAATACAAAACTTATGTAAACACAGGATCTATAATGCAAGGGCATATGATATGTAACAGCTGTCACTTTGTGGGCTGTTTACTAATAGCTAAAGAGAATAAGATATTTTTCAAGAATCGGTGATTAGGAAGATCATTTGAAGAGGCATTTGACTTGGACATAGGAGCTTGGCTTAGCTGGACTTCACAGCGTCTGTGTATAAGAAAAGTGAGGTGTCAGCTGCTGTCATATTTAAGAGTCTGGACTTCATGGAGAAATGGTGAACCATTGACGTGTTTGAGCAGAAAAGTGACATAAAGTGATAATTAAGAAACCGTAATCTGATGGAGTTGAGCAGGAAAGATTGCATCAGGAAGGGTCTGGAGGCTACGAGATAAGCAGAAGAATGTAAGAAAGAGGCTAAATGGGAAGGGATCCAGTCCAGCACGAGGGTATAATCCAAAGGCACAGAAAAGAAAAAAAATATATGGAAAGTCAAGTTTTATGGTTTAGAAACTAACAGACTCATGAAAAAAGTGTTTGAGTACCATCTAGAAAGCATCTAAATAGCTTTGCTAGAGTCTGAGGCAAAAAACTGATTGCTTCAATCAACTCAGTAAATACAATTATATGCTAAATATTTTTATTGTTCAACTAGGTCTTTTGTAGCAGCTTTGTAACAGAAACAACATAAGCTAAAACTTAAAGATACACACATACTGTTCAGTCTGTTTATATGCAAGTTTATGCATTTTTGTGTGTGTTCATGCATTAATTTCTGGGTGGGGAGGAGCTGTTTGTAGAGCAAGTTGATTTTGAAAACAACAGTTTGGGCCTCACAAAAGTTATGGTTTTAAGGGAAAATATGAATCACTATTTGGAATATTCTTCTTTTTTTCCCCTGAAGTACAACTTCATATTCCAGAAGCAAAAGATAAAAATTTTGATAATGGATCACATGGCAGATGAAGCTTAGCTATTTGTTCTTTTGTAATTCCTGCCACATGAGAGCTGTGTTCCCTGGCACCAAGATGACATCCACGAGAGTAAGAGCATTGCTTAAGGCTCCCAAAGAAAGAAAGAGAAATTGGAAAATAAGGTTTGACGTTGGCCTCAATTTATGATAATGGGTACTTAAAATAGGGAAAAAAAGCTTGTAATTTTGAGAGGTGTGGGAGGGAGTGGTTGAGCATGTATATGATACAGCTTTTGTCAATAATTAGTATTCAGTTTTCCTAGAAGCTGTTTTCTCCCCGTCTTTCTCCTATTAAAAAAAAAAAAAAAAAGAAACTGTAAGTGAGAAAAAAAGAAAAGAATTGACAACAAGGGCTTAGTTCTAGCTCAAAATCCATTGTGGAGGCATATGCTCTATGTAATATTTACGAGGGATGATCTTTGATCTTTGTAATTGGTAGGAAAGCAGTCTCTGGTGCTGTTATGAATTGGAAAGTGCATATGACTATGGTTCTATTTCCCTAAGCAATAACCATTTTATAGGTATAGGTCCTGTTTGTAATTGAAGATCTTTAACCCTTTAATATGATACTGTTGAAGAAGTCAGAGCCTTCAATTCTCAAAGAGGCTGTCTTGAATCTTTCTTTTACATATGATTCTCTTCCTGTTCCATTCTTCTTCAGAAGGCCTCTTATTTATACTATTTGCTTAATATTTCTCTCCTCCCATTGGTTGTTAAGTTTCAAGGGTATCTATATCTAGCCATCTAGTCCTGACCACTTCTTTTTTTAAAATTAATTAATTAATTTTAATTGGAGGCTAATTACTTTACAATATTGTAGTGGTTTTTGCCATATATTGACATGAATCAGCCATGAGTGTACATGTGTCCCCCATCCTGAACCCCCCTCCTACCTCCCTCCCCATCCCATCCCTCAGGGTCATCCCAGTGCACCGGCCCTGAGCGTCCTGTCTCATGCGTCAAACCTGTACTGGCAATCTATTTCACATATGGTAATATACATGTTTCAATGCTATTCTCTCAAATCATCCCACTCTCGCCTTCTCCCACAGGGTCCAAAAGTCTGTTCTTTACATCTGTGTCTCTTTTGCTGTCTCACATATAGGGTCACCGTTACCATCTTTCTAAATTCCATATATATGCATTAATATACTGTATTGGTGCTTTTCTTTCTGACTTACTTCATTCTGTTTAATAGGCTCCAGTTTCATCCACCTCATTAGAACTGATTCAAATGCATTCTTTTTAATAGCTGAGTAATATTCCATTGTGTATATGTACCACAGCTTTCTTATCCATTTGTCTGCCGATGGACATCTAGGTTGCTTCCATGTCCTAGCTATTGTAAACAGTGCTGTAATGAACATTGTAGTCCTGACCACCTCTTTGAGCTTCACTTACCTATATCCAGTTGTCAATTCAATTTTTCTATTTTAATATTTAATAATAACCTCAAATTTATCAAGGCCAAAACAATATCCCTCTCGTCCAAGAAAGCCTGCTTCTCACTCAGGCTTCTCCATCACTAGATTTCTCAGCCAAAAACTGAGGAGCCATTCTTGACTTTGTTCCCTCCCTCACATACTGTGGCCAATCTGCTGACTCCCTGTCACCTCTAAGTCTCAAGTATATTCATAGTCTGTCTGCTTCCCTTCATTCCCACTGCTACAATCCTAGTCCAACCACCATCCTATCTTTGTAATGGCCTCTGAACTTGCCTTCTTGACAACATGATACTTTAAAAGGGTAAATCAGGTTGAATCATTTCCCAGCTTAAAACTCTCCAGAGGCTTCTCGTTGCAATTAGAATGAATTCCAAGCCCCTTGTTGCCGGGGACCAGCCCCGGCTGATCCAGGGTATTCGAAGGAGAGACGGCGTAGGCGAAGATCAGGAAACAATTGCTTAATTAAACGTTAATTAAGGATATAAAGAGTAATAGAATGAGGATAGCTCAGTAAAATTCAGTGAAGAAAAGAGGCTGAAATAAGGATAGCTCAGTGAAGAAATTCAGTGGAGAAAAGAGGCTGAATAATTCAGCCAGAAGGTAAGAGAAAGAACGACATGGTGAGACCAAGTTTCGGTGAACAAGGCCCGCACTTTATTTTTCAAAGTAGTTTTTATACCTTAAGTTATGCACAGAGGATAATGGGGGAAGGGGTAGAGTCAGGCAGCAAGCCAGGCTTTCTTCCTGCAAACTTAGCATATGCAAAAGTTAGGTGATTTGCATCATCTGGCCCGGAGGCCTGTTAACATTTTAAGACCTTTTCTTCAGAAAACTTATTTTTCTCTAAAGGTGATTGGTCAGGAGCCACCCTCCAAAAGCATTAGATAAAGTTGCATTCCTACAGAGCAAAGGTGTGGTGGGCTATAACAAGAAAAAGAATTAACTCAAGGGTCCCAGGTTACAAACATTAAAGCTACTACTTACACCAATTATATTAATCAATACACTGCCAGGGACACAGCAGGTAAGGGATATGGAAACTTAGCAGCAAACATTGGCCCAACTAGTGAAAATCCCTTCACCAATACAATTTCTAATCAATCTTTTAACTATTCAAAAGAATCTGTGTTTAGACAGTTTAGAACATCTCCTGCCTCTCACAGTTGGGAGGCTCTGAACAATCACATGAGGCCGGAAAAACCTATTCAGGCAGGCTAGAGGATTTCCAAAGGAATTTGTAAGTTAAACACTGTCACACCCAGGAATTATTAACTGGAGCTGTAAGCTAACTTTTTTCAGAGAGAGGTAGTGGGGGACAGCCCCCCGTAAAGTCAGAGGTGTAGGTGAAAGCACAAAGCAGAAAGTAGGCAGACTCTGGTTTTGGGGGTATATGCTCGAGAATTTCCAGGGGGACTCCTGAAGCTCGATCCCGCCTTTGCGTATGCCGAGCCTCCTTCCTCATGACCTTTGTCATGGGCGGAGTTCCTCACGCTGGCTACCGGCAGTGATAGAATTCCAGTTGAGCTATTCCAGATCCTGAAAAGTGCTGCACTCAATATGCAATATGCACTCAATATGCAATATGCCGGCTCCCGGCACCTTGTCTGGCCCACCAAGACCCTATGGCACCTGGCAGTATTGATCAATTTCTCCTCTACTCACTATTCAGTGAGTCAGTCATAAAGATCTTCTTTTAGACTCTCAGAAAAACAGACACTTTGCAAGCTTCTGCCTAGAACTCTTTCCCCAGATCTAATCTGTCTTATTTGCCTTAATATCTCTGGTACCAGAAAGGGTGACTAGGATGTAGTGGACACTCAATAATTGTTGGCTGAAAGAATGAATACAGTTAGAATTACAGAAGTCAAATATTGTAGTCAAGGTATCATCAAGACCAGGGCAAATCCATATAACCTAGAAAACTTTGAAAATGGAGGAAGGATATGTGGAAAACAAGCTCAGGTCTATTTATCTTTAAGAAAGTTATCATACATAATACATCATCTTAACATATGATAGAAATATATTATACTTCATATATTACATTATTCCTAAGAAGCTGTGTAAGTTTTCACAGTTCTTTTACAACTCTAAAATACAGTATTCCTAAAGATAAGAGGAGAAAAGGTGCAAAAGTATATTCCAAGTATATTTATACCTTGATTTTTGCATGAATAACTTATATAGCAAGTGTTTTGCATATGAATTTGATTATGGAAAAACTACAGGGCCTTACAAATGAGAGATGTAACTGTCTAGCTAATTTTTTTAACATATGCTGTGTTAAAAGTGAGTTCATACCAGACCATTTTCCAAATCAAGCCCCAAAGCAAATGCATTTTTAAATGAAATGAAATATATACAAAATATTAGTTTCAATATCAGACAATAAAATAATACAATTAATCCTTCACCTTAGGCCTTCTTTTTCATCAAGAACACAATTTTCCCCTCTTTCAGAAAGGGCTGACAATTGACTTCTTCCATGGTTGAAGGCAAAGTACCTATGAACAAACCTGTTTTTCATTTAATATAACTTTCTCTCTTGCCCCTTTAAAGACACATACAGAAAACTTTCCTAAGGAAACCTTTTAGCTTTTCTTCCCTCAGGATTGCTATTAATAAGCACACCAAAAACAAGAGAGGTTTGAATTATTTTAAAATATGCAACCCATAGTAACGATTTAATTACCATATAATACTTAAAGCTTTGATTATTCGTACATGAGAGCTTCCATTATTAATGATTGCTTATGAAATTAATCTTTCTAATTTCCATTATGATTCAAATTAACTTGATTAGTTGGTCTCATGATTCACATTTCTATCAACCTCTACTTTTAATTTCTGAAGCATAAAATGACATAAAATGTCTTTGGGGGAAAATCACTTAAAATTAAGATTTTACTTTGATATACTAAGTAAATGAATTGAGTTAGATGAATAGTAATTGAACTTTGTTTTCATTCACACACTGTCCTCTGGTGTTTAAATGTCCACATTGCATGTTAAAAAGGAAAACCCAACATCAAATGCAAAAGTTAATCGCTTCTTGCACTTGGGAAGGTACGTTTGTCTTTTATGTTCGGTCTAATCAACTATCTGCCTTATTTAGATTGTAGGTAAATGGATGAAAAATTCAAATAACATGAAAAAATTAAGTGCTTTCTAAAAACACAAACTAAAGTCTTAGAGAACGCACATTTGTGTCAATAGGATACAGACTGTCTTCTTAAGGGTACACATGGAGATTTCTTTTAAAGTAAAATCAATCAGTACTAAGCAGTATGCTTCATTTCTTCTCCCTCCCCTGGATTTTTTTTCTTTAAGACACTAGTGTTTTCCCTAGAGATTTTGACAAGGAAGAATTTAGTGATGATCTAGTGCAGGCATGAGGAGCAATTCAGCCCTCAATCAGGGCTTTGTGCTTATTTAGGAATTATGTAATTCTAATAAATATCCCCTAATTGCTTTAATTGAACACTTTCCCCCTCAACATCTTCTGTCCCTTGATTTGAAGTGAAACCAGGGTTAAAACTCTAAAAGCTGTCTCTTTGTTTCAGTTTAAGTATCTTTTTAACTGGCTGGAGGCTGGACTCATGGACTTAATTTTTTTATCGTTGCATTTAATTTTTTGAGCAGTCTTTCTCCCCATTTTCTTGAATGACAACTATCATCATGTTGCTTTTTCAAATGTCTTGAATCTAATTTTATTTGTTTGGTAGAGTTGACTGAGGAAGCTCCATGACGTCCATGACCAAGATAATGGGAAATGATAAATGTCTGCCTGAGGGAATTTATCTTTTTATTACAGTTATGTTCATGAGAAGCTAGTCATTCCAAGTAATCAGCATGATGCCATGAGGGAGAAGCTACTTGCTGGGAGTGATGCATTTTTGCAGGTAAATCTATTTCCCTGAAGCTGGAAGAATACTTCTCAGACATATCAATGGGAGCAGTCCCTCCTCAGGAGCAAAGGGGGGCCAGATGACCTCTTAGGTGATTGCTGACATGAAGAACCTGTGACTGAGAATATCTTTTTGTAAATTTCCCACTATAGGGTAGTGATGGATAATACCCAGCAAAACCTGATCCCCAAGAAATGAGACATTTTCTCTTAGAGTGAGTGATTTGTATTCTGGAAAATTAGGATAACAATCATTGGATGCTATTTCTAGTAGTAAAATAAAATTATTTATACATTTAGAAAGGAATATATCTTATGGATCACCTTAGATGTATCACAGCCCTGCTGAGTATATCTAGGACCCTCCCTTTCTGGAGCTTCATGAGGGTAGGGAGCATGTTTGGCTTCTCTCACTATCAAATCTGCTATATCTAATAAAATACTTCGCATCTAATAAGCCTTCAATAAATATTTGTTGGAGGCAATGAACAAGTGAAAGTTGGCATGGTAAAATCTAAAGCATCCAAATGGTAATATTTTTAACACTCTACCATTGATAATCTATATCTACCTGTCGGCCTGTCTACCTGCCTATCTATGTATCTACTCTCTCATATATCTATCTATATCTTACATCCAGGAAAAAGATTACCTTGAGATCTGTAAGGAACTAATATTAATGGTTTAATTTTTGTAAGTTAGGAATTGCTTTAGTGAGAGACACAACATCAAAGAGGTTTAAGAGAGAAGTCTGCTGACTGGCATGGCATGGTGAGGTCACTATGGTTTGAGGTCTGGCCCTAAGCTTGACAGATGCAGAATCTAGATAATGTTGCTCAATCACTGATGTTACTGCTATCTCAAAATTTACCGATACTACTATTGCTACTGCTGCTGCTATTACAGGAGGCCTGGCGTGCTGCGATTCATGGGGTCGCAAAGAGTGGGACACGACTGAATGACTGAACTGAACATTTATTAGAAGTCAATTGTGCCAGGCTCATAGTCTTAAAAGCTTCATTTAATCCTCATAACAACTTCCTGAGGTCAGTACTATCATTGTTTCCATTTTCATAGAAGAAGAAACTGACATTCAGAGTGGTTAAGAAATTTGCTCTAACTCACACAGCCATAGTCTCCTTTGTGAATGGGGAACCCCTGTTCAGCAACTCCCTTACTCCCCATGCCCCTTGGTAGGCCATGGGATATAAATCTCTGTCTGGGAAGGTCAGGCCTGACAAAGCCTAAATCTTCCTTCTCTACTGGACAGTCTCTGGCTTCTTCTCTGCCACTGCTGTAACTTCCCACCCAGTACATCTGGGCAGAGCGGGTGGGGAGCCTGTCCTTTAGCAATGCTGTGGAGAAGAATATGATTTGGATAATTCGGATGATGCAGCTTGCTAGATACTGTGTGCAAGCCTGAGCTTAGCATCCCCAGTAGTAATGTGGAATGTCTTAAATCTGGGCCTGCCTCTGTCCTCTCTGTCTCCTACCACTCAGGAATGTCCCAGGCACACTCACCCCAGGCCTACTGCATTAGGATCTCCCCAAGTTTGGGTCCAGAATTGTAAAAAAAAAGAAAAATCCCCAAAGTATTCAGATCAACTCAATTGTGCAAATACCAGTTAAAGTCCTTGATATCCAAACCTGAAAGAATGAGGTCAAAAGAGTGAAGGTTTCCTCTGAAATCTCCACCTGGTTTCCTGAGACATACGAGACCAGACCTCCCAGGCCCATTTGGTACAATACCGTCAACACAAACTTTGCTGCAGGAGGCAACAGTGGTCGTTGAGCACGTACTGTGTGTTTGGCACAACTAAGTGCTTATAGGTATTGTCTTAATGGGTCCTACCTAATGTAGTAGGCCTGGGGTGGGTGTACATGGGGTACTCCTGAGGGGCAGGGTTCAATAAGAGGATAAGGGCTGGTCCAGATTCAACTACATAATAGCGCTTATACTGAGGTATAAAGACTATAGGTAGCTTTGGTTAGGGAGACAACCTGTTGCCAGATAATAAATAATGCAACCCCATGGACTATAGACTCCACGGAATTCTTCAGACCAGAACACTGGAGTGGGTAGCCATTCACTTCTCCAGGGGATCTTCCCAACCCAGGGATCGAACCCAGGTGTCCCACATTGCAGGCGGATTCTTTACCAGCTGAGCCACCAGGGAAGCCCAACAAATAATGAAACAAAATACTATTGGCTTGTTTTCTTCTTTAATTCATGCCCCTGTCCCTCTGACTTTGAGAACTGTCAGGGCAGGGAGCCTGTCTGTCTTGCTCACTGTTCTGTGCCTTGGGCGTATTTTAGTGCACAGAGCATAGGAGGCTCAAAAATATTTGTCAAATGCATGAAAGAAAGGGCAGTGAAATGATCACTTCTACTGTTAAAACCTTTATTTTCTGTGAGAAAATGTGAAGCCAAATTACATTCAGATTTCGAGCAAAGAGTTATTTGGAAGGCATTGTTGACTAGTGGTGTCACACTATGATGGTCTCCATTCTCTAGATTATTCTGGCTAAGAGGGATCATGACCCTCCTCCTTAAATAGAAGTGAGTTTTTTAAATAGCAGTTTTATTGAGACATAACTTACATGCTATAAAATTCACCCCTTCAAAGTGTAGAATTTTAGTATATTCACAAAGTTATGCAGCCACCACCGTTATTTCATTTTAGAATATTTCATCACTCAGAAAAGAAATCCCATACTTATCAGCAGTCACTCTTTAGTCCCCACCCCGAACATCTAGTAATTGCTAATCTTTCTGTTTCTAAGGACGTGCCTATTTTAGATATTTCATATAAATGAATTAATACATGTGAACTTTTTGTCTGGCCTGTTTCACTCCGTGTTCAAGGTTCACCCATGTCATAGCATGAATCAGTACTTCATTCATTTTTATTTCCATATAATATGCCATTGTATGAATATATCACACGAATATATCCACTCTTTGATGGACATTTAAGCTGTTTCCACTTTTCAAATATTATAAATAGCACTGCTATGAACAGTCATGCATGAGTTTTTGTATGAACAGACATTTGCATTTCTCTTGAGTGTATATCTGAAGGAGAATGAATGGATCATAGGGTAACTATGTTTTACTTTTTGAGGAACTACCAGACTATTTTCCAGTTGTGTCTGACTCTTTGCGACCCCAGGGACTGTAGTCTACCAGGCTCCTCTGTCCAAAGGATTCTCCAGGCAAGAATAATGGAGTGGGTTGCCATTTCCTTCTCCAGGGAATTTCCCTGACCCAGGGATTGAACCAGCGTCTCTTTATGTCTCCTGCATTGGCAGGCGGGTTCTTTACCATTAGCGCCAGTTGGGAAGCCCCACATAGATAAAGATGAATGTTCATGTATGAGTTTTTCTCTGAACAGATATTTGCATTCCTCTTGACTGTATATCTGAAGGAGAGTGAATGGATCATAGGGTAACAACGTTTTACTTTTTGAGGAACTACCACACTATTTTCTGGTAGTCTGCAGAATGACTGCAGATTCCTACAATTCAACCAGCAATGTATAAAGCTCCCAATTTCTCAGCATACTAACACTTGTTATTGTCTATCTTTTAAATTTTAGCCATCCTAATGGGTGTGAAGTGGTATCCCATTGTGGTTTTAATTTATATTTCCCAAATGACTCTAAAGACTAATGGTGTTAATAGCCTCATCTTTTCATATCCTCACTGGAATGTATGTCTTTTTTGGAGGAATATCTATGAAGTCCTTCATCCGTTTGTCTTTATTGTTGAGCTATGTTTTTTATATATTCTGCAAATAAATTCCTTATCAGATATATGATTTGCAAACATTTCCCCCCATTTAGTGCATTATCTTTTCACTTTGTGGCATTATCCTTTGAAGCACAGTAATTTTTGGACATAATAATGTCCAATTATTATTATTATGTCCAATAATAGTTATTATTTAATAATTTTGACAATGTCCAATTTATCAAGTTTTTCTTTTGTTGCTTACACTTTTGGTGTTATAGCTAAGAAACAATGGCCTAATCCAAGGCCATGAAAACTTACACCTGTTTTCTACAAAGAGTTTTATAGTTTTATCTCATACTTTTAGGTCTATGATTGATTTTAAAGGAATATTTATATATAATGTGAACAGAAGTGGTTTAATTGATGGAATTCTTTCTTTTTGAATCTTCTAGGCTCATAGAAGACCATTCTTTATAGTGTACATGATCTTTCTTCAGATATTGAGAAGGCTGCAAATGTTTTTTAACCAAGCCCAGATTATTTGATTTCTGAGACTTGCTCTCCTGGTCTGTTGACCAGAGAGGCTTCTTTTCTTTTAAAGTGACTTTTGTAGATTTGTAACCATGTTCACCATGTGTTGACTCTGAGAGAAACTTTTGGTCAGGTTCTTTGGGGTGGGCTCATCTAACAGTGGCTTCTTATGTTGACCACACAGAATCAGTTCAGTTCAGTTCAGTTGCTCAGTCATGTCCGACTCTTTGCGACCCCATGAACCACAGCATGCCAGGCCTCCCTGTCCATCACCAACTCCTGGAGTCTACCCAAACTCATGTCCATTGAGTCGGTGATGCCATCCAACCATCTCATTCTCTGTCGTCCCCTTCTCCTGCCCTCAATCTTTCCCAGCATCAGGGTCTTTTCAAATGAGTCAGCTCTTCGCATCAAGTGGCCAAAGTATTGGAGTTTCAGCTTCAACATCAGTCCTTCCAATGGACACCCAGGACTGATTTCCTTTAGGATGGACTGGTTGGATCTCCTTGCAGTCCAAGGGACTCTCAAGGGTCTTCTCCAATACCACAGTTCAAAAGCATCAATTCTTCTGCAGTCAGCTTTCTTTATAGTCCAACTCTTACATCCATACATGACCACACAGAATAGATTGTTCTAAACTTTTGGTCATGGTTGTTGTTGTTCAGTTGCTAAGTCATATTTTACTCTTTGCACCCCATGAACTACAGCATGCCAGGCTTTCCTGTTCTTCACCATCTCCCAGAGTTTGCTCAAAGTTAAGTTCGTTGAGTCAGTGATGCCATCCAACCGTCTCATTCTCTGTCACCCTCTTCTTCTCTTGCCCTCAGAGTTTTTAATTTAGTGAAATATATAGCTTTGTCTGAATTCAGTTGAAAATCAAAATAAACATTTTGGTAACACTTTATTTTTAGGATCTTAGAAGAAAATTTTTTGTTAATGTCAACTCAAGTTTATGGCTAATAGTTAGGGGCTTAACAGGCCAACATTTACCTTGGCACTTATGGAAATATGTCTGCTTTCTAACTAGGTTACACATTTACTCCTGAGACTAACTCATGGTTTATAATTAGCTGGTGAAGGCTTTCAGGTCTGGGCTTCCCAAGAGTGAAGATGAGCCACGTGTTCCTGTTAATTGCTCCCTGGGCTACAAACTAAAGAGCTAGAAGCCAACAGTTCATGGTAGACAATTCTCATTTGGCAGTTGAGTTTTCCCAAGTCAACAAAGCATAAGGTCGTTAATTCTTCAAGGATAGGAAAGGGACTTTTTCAAAATGAAATCTTATTTGTTGGGAGCATGTAGAATACAGGGACCAAGTTAATTTATTTTCTAATTACTGTACTTTACTTGACTGATTTACATATGCAATGGCATTGTGGTTTTGCTGTAGGTATGAGAATCACTGAGAATAACAGTTTTCTTCAACTGGATTAAAGGAAGTTTCCTAAATTTATGAAAAGCCTTCCATCATCATTATTTTATGCTCCAATATCCATACTCATGTTCACATTAAAAAAAAATCATGTTGTCTTCTCTTATGTAAGAAGATATAAATAGACATTCAAAACATAAGCAACATGATGTATGGTTGAGAAAATAGGAACTCAAGAAAACAGTTGACGGATTGTCCATCTGGTTATAGACAACCAATTTGTGATTAACTGAGCTACAGATCAACATGGAAATATACCTTAAAAATTCTCAGTCTTTCAATTAGTCATCTGATTTTAAAAATGTACCTTGCATGTGGATTTGCCATAAAACTAATGAACCTTAAGTTTTATAGCCTTTCATTTGCCGATGCCCTATGTAGGCCCTATACCAAATTTGCATGTAGAATTTCATATTCTTTTATTTAAAAGGAGCCTGAAAAATGTTTACTTCAGGTCTTATAAATCTGGATTCACCCTTATCCGACTTAGCTATGGCTCCTATCTTTATAAAGGCTATTTTTTAGATTGCAAAAACAAATGGTTAAATGCAGGTGATTCCTAAAATGAATTGTTTCTTCAAGTTATACCAAGAGATGGCAAAGGGGAAAACCCCAGACTCTTATATCTTAAAAAAGTATCTCTATTTTATCCATTGACTTTTATTCTCTTTTGCTTCATACCACAATGTATCACTGAGTGAACTGCTGAGGTCTAATGTGTTTGGAGAAGACTCTTGAGAGTCCCTTGGACTGCAAGGAGATCCAACCAGTCCATTCTAAAGGAGATCAGCCCTGGGTGTTCTTTGGAAGGAATGATGCTAAAGCTGAAACTCTAGTACTTTGGCCACCTCATGTGAACAGTTGACTCATTGGAAAAGACTCTGATGCTGGAAGGGATTGGGGGCAGGAGAAGAAGGGGACGACAGAGGATGAGATGGCTGGATGTCATCACTGACTCGATGGACGTGAGTTTGAGTGAAGTCCAGGAGATGGCAATGGACAGGGAGGCCTGGCGTGCTGCGATTCATGGGGTTGCAAAGGGTTGGACACGTCTGAGCGACTGAACTGAACTGAACTGAACTGAATGTGTTTGGTGGCTAGGAAGTTTGTTTTTATTCTTGACTTGGTAGTAATTGTGGAAAATCCAGTTCTACTTTTCTTTATGGCTCCACAGACTTGCTACAGGGGAGGCTCAGTTAGAGAGATCTAGATTTGTCTTACCCAAATGCCACGTCATGACTGGGTTGTAGTTTTTATGTATATGAAATAGGCATAAATGACTTTCCTACTTCAGAGATTTAAGGTGAAATTCAATAGAACTGATACCGTTAAGAAGATAAGAGGACTTCCCTAGTGGTACAACAGATAAGAATCCACTTGCCAATGTAGGGGATATGGGTTTGATCCCTGGCCCAGGAAAATCCCATATGCCGCAGAGCAACTAAGCCCTTGTGCCACAACTACTGAGCCCATGAGCCTAGAGCCTGTGATCAGCAAGAAGAGAAGCCACTGCAATAAGAAGACCATGCACTGCAACTAGAGAGTAGCCCCTGCTCTCCACAACTAGAGAAAGCCCATGAGCAGCAGCAAAGACCCAGCATAACCAAAAAAAAAATAAAATTTAAAAAGAAAAACAAGATGATTTGAAAATTAAGAGACTTCTCTGTAAGCCCTGAAAAGGATGGACTAAAACTCTTTTCTGTATCTTATAGCCCCCAAAGTTAGTACCAGGTCTGGTATATATAAGTGCTCAATAAATATTTGCAGCATGAAAAATTACATGTAGCAGACTTTATTTATTTTCATTGATCTAATGCTTTAGTTAAAATACCACTAGTTGTTTCAAGATTAATCCCCCAAATCTCAATGGCACAACACAAAAAAGATTATTTTTGCTTATGGAAAAGTCAATGGTGAGAGAACGAAGGATAAGGGCTGGGTGGGGAACAGGAGGGATGGCAGAGCGAGGGAACCATTGAGAGGCCCAGGGCATCAACATCCAGCCGGGTGAGACAGAAGGTAAGAGCATAGAAGGTGTGTGTAATAAACCAGGTCTGAAAGTAGAATACATGCTTCCCAGGTTCAAGGCCAGAAGAACTCAGTCACTTGTCTTCAACTTACTCCCAGGGAGGCTGGGAAATGATGTCCCTGGCCAGGTAGCTGCCTCCCAGGAGCATCTCTGCCCCATGGAAGGGCAGCATGAATGTGGCTGTTGCATGTCACAGAGGCTCTAATGAGAGAGCAAGGGCAGGTGATCCCAGGTAGAAATGATGGGGTATGTGACCAGGAGGGAAGAAGGACAAAAAAATCTCTAGAACATCAGTTAGAGAAGAGGAATGGAAGCACAATACGGATGCACAGCAAAAATAGAAGCAATTAATGTGAGAAATGCCCTTTGATCCCTTTGTATAAAAACAGAGCAGCATGCTTTAAAACCTCCCTCCATGTGTCTCTTGCCTACATTTTTCTCCTTGGACTAAATCTTCCATTCATTTTCCATGCTACATTCTGCCAGAAAGACTCTGAAAGCCTTTCAAAAGCAGTTTTCAGTCTTGACTTTGAGTAAGAATGCTACACAATACTAAATCTCTAACATTCGACTCACTCCAGTTTCACCTTCATGATGTTACTCTGAAAAACTGTATGGCTATGAAAAAAAATGCCAGCACCACTTACTCGGTTTTTTTTTTTTTAACAGCTTGTCATCCATTAGCAGTAGTTTTTTTTTTTTTTTTTTTTTTTTAAGTGTTATTCTGCCAGTGACCTGGAAGTCTCTGAAATGAAATGAATTTCTAAAGAAGGAGGTCCACACACCAGAGCAAAGGTGGCAATCTACCTCTGGAAATCAAATTGTGCTGAAGTAGTTGCAAGTGAGTCAGCCTCAGCGAGAAACAAATTGTTTGAACAATAGACTTAATTAACTTGTGTTTATGTCTTCCATCACGGCAGGTGTGAAGTCCCAGGGCATCTGCTGATACACCTGAGCTGAAAGCCAGAGCTGCTTCTAGAAGAGTGTGAAAAAAGACGCATTAAATAAGGCCGTGATGGTACTGGTAGTTCATTCCTGTTGCCTTCCGGGAGGGCTTTGGAGGGAATGGAGACAGAGGACTGAATCTCCTGGAGCTTTGTTTACCGCATTTCTTTTCATTTTAAAAAAGCATTTAACATTCACAGAAGTGCAGTTTGGGTTGACTTATCAGGAGGACTCTCAGATACATGCTCCTTCTAGATGAGACAGGGAATGCCAGGAAGGTGAGGGCAAACTGGTATACATGGAGACCCAACTCCAGTTGATCCCTTTCTTACTTCTAATCTGATTGAGTGATTGCTCATACAATAAAACACATTTGGAAAAGTGCTTCAAGAACTTTCTCTGGTAAACAGAATTAAACACTTTTCTCTCTTTGAAAATTCCGTTGGAAGACGGGCTTACCTTCATTAAACGTTCTTTCTCTTAGACTTTTAATGTGCTTATTATAATGTGTAGTAAATATGGCAATAAGATGCCTGGGGACAGATTCTACAGAGCACAGAAATAGCTTCTTGTCTAGTTGTGTTTTCAAGCTTGGTTTCATCCGCTAATGATTGGGTGATGAAATTAACTAGGGTTTCCTACATATTAAAAAAAATCCAATCTACTTATTATCAATTTTACTGATGAGAATAACTGCATTCTAGGTCAATGATGAAATGCTCAACTAACAGAGAATCTATGCTTTTCCTTCAATTTTTATTTTCTGTCAGAAATTTTGCTACTAATTTATAATACAGTTTTGGAGACAAAAATATAATTGATAGGTAGAACTTTTTGAAAATTCAAGTGAATTCTAAAAGAGAAATATGGGACATACTGTAACTGTCTTACTAAAGACTCTGATTAAAATGCTGATATATAACATGTATTTTTATACATGGTTTATTCATTCACAAATATACATACAGTCAACAATCATTGAGTACTTTCTCTGTGACCAGATGTGCTCTGGATGCTGGCAATACAAAGGTGAGTGAGACTACCCTAATGAGTTTGTAATAGGACATCGGATCTGGTAGGTTTATCCGTTCTGTTGTTTTTAGGATACATTCATTAAGATGTGACCTCAAGAATAGATTTCGTGAAGTTCCCTTAAATTGTCCCAGATAACTGTCAGCCTTTTGAAAGATGAGAGATACGTTGCAGTTTGGTTTCTCTCAGAAGCAGACACAGATGGCATCAAAAGGGCAGAGTCTTATCGGGTAATAACACCTGTGAAAGGAAAGGGGAGGAAGGTAGCTTGTGTGGGGGAGACTTCAGTCTGCAATGCAGATCTGACCAAGCCTCTCTAGCTCAACCAGGAGCTCTGGAGCACAGACTGCCCATTGGAGGAGCCCTGCATTGGGTAGAAATGGTTATGCTAAAGGTTCCAGAACTGTCCACTCAGATTCTCCAAGATGCCATGGACGTACAGGGGCACTGCAGGATATTTTTAAATTTCCAGGGAAACACAGTAACATCTGTCAGATACCCTACAAACGATTACTCTTTCCTTGTTTGGATCTGACTATTTAACAAAAGGAACTGGGAGGCAATTTCTTTCAGTTTAGGCAGTGCTATGAAAAAAATGACTGAGTCTCTGGGTGCCATGAACTGATAAGGCTTGAGGACTTCTGGGCTAGGCTCTTGTACCTTGGGACCTCAAGAAGGCTGTGAGCACGGCTATCACTACCCTGCTCAGTCACTGACTGACACCACCTGAAAAGAGTATGTCTCAGTCTGAGGGCTTGGTGGTCCCTAGTGAAGCTGGAGGCTGTTCCACTAACCACAGCCAAGCCCATTTTCTACGAATGACATGCTCCACAAATGCTGGGAAAATGAATAAAAACCTATTTGTATGACCAGGGGCCCCATGCTACATTGAAGGAACCATCCAGAAATGTTCCATACATAGATTAGGGTTGTAGGAGTAGCTTCCCAGGGGAAGTGGAGATCTTAGAAAAAATCAGCAGTTGCTCCAGGTTGGAGGCAATATTGTGGTTCAGTTTAGCTAAGGTTGAACCTTGCCATGGGAGGTAGCCCGACACCTTTTCCACCAGCCCAGCCGTTCAGTTCCTTGATATAAGCAGACATGGTTGTCAAAAGAATTATTAGAGAGCTGCAGTTGGTGATTCCAAACAATTTTATGGAGAACAAGGAGCTAATTCTCATACCTGGCATGCCCCTGAGCCCTCACTATTTTTTTTAACAACTCATTTCCCACTCACAAATGTGTTATATGGGTCTTAGTGTGACTATTAAGTCACCAGGCCCAGGTTGATGAATTAAGCTTTTATGCATCAAGTATTGTATCTTGTGAACTGCTTCGTATCTAGATGATAAAAAGCAATTTCAGTAGCACTTAGCTTAATTGGTTTGTGACCAAGACAAGGACCTTGGGTCCCACTTACAGAGCTTGGGCTGTATGCCTTGGCAATTCTAGAAAGCATATGTCCCGTATATTCAGTCACCACCTTCAGTCACTCATTACTTCTGAACCTGAAGGTGGACAAATTCTCTACATGTTAAACAAGGTTTGTGGAACATAATCTAGAAAATCACTGAAAGAAATTTTAGACAACATAAAGGTTGAGCTCTATTTCAAAAAGTTACCAGATTTCCCATCTGACCTGCCTCTTTTCATATTTTAACTCCCCCTACTTATGGAGCTGCAGTTATTCAAGCTCACATTTGCATCCTATTCCAATGCTCCCATTTACAAATGTTTCAAAATACTGTTTTTTTTGTTTTTTGTTTTTTTAAATAAGCAGGTTTCCTTAATTGTCAGCTTGGTCAGAGGAGACCACATCTTACTTTTGTGAATTGGGAATTGATAAAAAGAGCCCTATACACACACATGACATCAGCTTTGTCACTAACTCTGTGCATGCTCTTGCAAAGTCCCATGTCTCCTTTATCTCAGCTTCCTACCTATAAACCGTGGAGCCAGGAGAGGCCCTTCTGGGAGTCTATAAACTCTAGAGCCCTACTACGGCTTACTTCCTGCTCCCGGAAGCCCCTTCTGGCCCCTTGCCAGTCGGGGAGATGGGTCTCCAGTCTCCAGGCTCCTCTCCTCATCAGGCCTCCTGTCTTCCATCCCCAGCTCTAGGCTCAGATAAAAGCTGCTCTGGAAGCTGCTGAGGCAGCCACAGCCTCCTCCTGGAGGAGAAGAAATTTGCTTTCCTGTCACCCATGGAAATTTCTTCATTTCCCCTAGGGAAGTGCCTGTGATAAATGCAAAATAGCACCAGCGCCCTCTGCTCAGCCGGTGACACCTGACTGTGTTTTCTGTTGACTCTAGCCGGTGATACTCAAGCTGCCTGTGGGGAAAAAAAAAATCTATTTTTATCTGAAATGATGGACAGTAAATCATATGCCTGGTTTACAGTAGCTCAAGGCCAAGAGCTGCCCTTGCCCCTTAATGGGCGATTCTAACCTAGGGCACACAGGGCCAATCTTTGGAGAGGAAACAACCCACACAAAAGATGGGCGGGGCAGATTTTGTGACTTTGGTTAGCTCTCACTTGAATGAGAGACTAATTAACATAAAAATTAATTTTAATGTGGCCATAAACCAGCCCAGAGTTTATATGCTGTAAGAGAATTATGGTAATTAGTGCATTCAGCCAGCACAACAGTACAAATATTCAGTGGCATTTGTGATTTCCAGCAGTACCTTTGCTACTTGCGCAATTCTCCTTCTGAGTATCTGTTTCTCAAGAACATGCTTTTTAATAGCTTTGACTTGACATTTATGTCTTGAGCAAAACTGAAATAGGCAGCTGAAGACTAATTATGCTAAATGTTCCAACAAGCATAATTACGAGCATTCCGGCAGGGGGCACTGGAAGCAACATTTCAGTGTGTGTGTGTGTTTTTTTCTTTCCTTTTTTGTTTTTTTCCTCTTCTTCTTCCTTTTTTTTAATTAAAAATTTCTTTTCATCCTTTAACTCCCCCCAGCTCCTTCTTTTAGACTTATTAAATGGAAGCTGATTGCCCTATCATAATGATTCCTTTTTTTTTTTTCCATAAGCTGCACCGCAGTCACCTAGAAGAATTTTTATTTCAGCATAATGTTAAATTTTGCTTTCTGCTCTGTTAGATTCTTTCCATTCATAGAAGAAGCAAAATCTTGGCCTGAGCTCCAGCCTGGGACATTTTTGAGCAGAACATCTTGACTCACTTTAAGGACCACTGTGCTGCATTCTAACCGTGTGCCTGGCTTGGTGTTGGAGTTAATTGCAGAGGGGAGGACAAGGCATGAACGTGTACTTGCAAATTGGGTTTCTATTAAGTCAACAGCAAAATTGAGAAATGGAGCATTTCACAAGCAAATGTTAATTATAATGAAAAACTCCTAACAATATACACAGGAGAAAAGCAGATGTATACCTGCTGCACTGTAATTTCCTGTGGTTCATAGTCAGCAGCATTTGCCTGCACAAGTCAAGGACCTTATAGGCAAGATTATCTAGAAAATCCCTTGCTTCAGAAGCCAAATCCTTTAAGTCTTCAGTATTTAAATGCAGCTGTATTGCTGATTAGATGTCAGAACTGGAGCACACTGAAGTGCCCTGTTCAGTGATTAACTCAATGGACCAATTTTGCTTTCAGATACTTCCACCAGAGGGAAAATTTGCATATAAATTTGGAAATGACTATCATCTTTTTGGGTTATGCAGGGACTGGGGGATGTAAAAGTTGTGAATGCCACAATAATCCTGTTCCACATTTGTCTTCTCTCTAATGTAATGTCTTAGTGAATTATCTTTATTACCAAGAGAATGGCAGGGCCACAGGGGGGTTGCTAGATCAAATCTTTTCTCATTTTTTTCCCCCATTGTTTTATTGATTTGTATCCCCACACTGTCTGCTATGTAGGAATTAGCACTCAGAGAGGACTTTCAACTCTGTATCATGGATTAAAATCTTTAGCTATATCTGAGGGTTTCCCAGTAGGTATGTACATGACTTTTTTGCTTTCATGCTTATAATTAATTTACCTAGTGCATCATGGCTTCCCTGATGGCTCAGTGGTAAAGAATCTGCCTGCATTGCAGGAGATGCAGGAGACGCATCATAGATTTGAGGTATAATCTTAGCACTCCCCAGCAGACAAATTCCTATACACATCAGCTGAAATTCTCCCTCCCTTCTGGATCCCCAGGTAGACAGGGCCTCCTTTGGCATCCAATCATGTGGGCAAATGAAGGCAAGAGATGGGCTATGAAATGGTTTAACTCTGTCAGCTAACACGGGCATTGCATAGAGATACCAGAATATGTACCCATCACTCTGGACGCTCAGACTCAATTTGGAAACTGCATTTCCCACTAAAAAGACTGAGTAGAAAATAGAAGGGACCAAGAAAAAGACTAAACTCCAAGCTCTAAACCCCTGAATATATAAAAAGCCACAATAAGTGATAAGCAGCAGATGTTTATTAGGGTATTAGAGGAAGCGAATGCAGTTGATAAAGACTATATATAAAATCTGAACTGTGAGCAGCTGCAGAAACAGAGAATATTATGCAGTTAGTAAAGAGGGATCTGATACAAGGACATAGTCACAAAGTACATATTGGTAAGGGGACAGAAGAGCAGGCCCCCTCCTAACATTTCTAAGGTTCAGGACAAGAGTACAACAGGAAGCTCACATAATGTAAGTCTAAATATTTAAAAACTATTAATCAGGTTTAAAAACTGGTAAATAAAACATGGTGTAACCCCCTACTTTGATAAATGTAATTGCATAAAGACCTGGAAGCAGGTTCAAGTAGAGATTCTGCATTGTCCTCTGGCCTGTGATCTACCTCCTTTTATCACCCAGGCTCCAACCACATAGCAAGAGACCACCTGTGCATCTATGACCAGTTCCATGTCTATCTGAGCTCTGGCGATATTACCTGGCAATAGGCACCCCCTGACCACACCACTGGCCTTGGGATTGTATACACACCATTATCAAGGTCCTATACTGGAGTAGACAACCCAAGAAAGAAGTATGTGCAGCTTGGAAGTGGGCTCAGGGCTATTGACAGGGAATTCCAGGATCCTAGATACTGACAGAGGGACTTAGAAGGGAACCTGGGCTCTAGATGTGCCCCATGGGGAGGACAGGATGGGCTTTTCTAAAGTGCTGAGACCAAGGCAGGGCCCTCTTACCTGAGTCTAAGACAGCACAGGCACATAGAAGAGGATCTGTGGATCCAGGTGATGAAAGAGCAAGAAGGATGCCTTCCAGGTAAGAGTAGGGACAATTATCTTAGTCACACCAGGAATTGCTGGTATGGCTCCAGCAGTTCCTGGTGAAGGGAAAATGGAGTTTCATGCAATAATAGCACTCTAAGCTATGCTATTTAAAAATTGGTATACATGGTTGTTTATTAGTTACCTATATATGGTTCTCATCCATAGTGTGGTTCAATAATTTACACTTTATCTTACCTCCTTGAATCAATGACTTGGGCAGATGAACTCCAGTTCACAATGACAGTACACAGTCTGGCACCCAAAGTGGGAAGATCATGTAATCAGTCTTCTCTTGGGGATTTAAAATGTTTAATCCTAGCTGGGCATGCTCTAATCACCTCAGTTCTATCACAATTATGGGGTAGGAGAGGTAATAGGAACAATAAGGAGACTAAAAAAAAGTAATCCATTAAATATATAGTAGCACTTTGCCATGTTCTTTTTTTATCCCCTCAATAAATCTAAAAGATGAGGTATCATTAAATCTACCTTGTCTCAGAGAGCTGGAATAATGCCACACAGCTCATGTTCCTAATAAACATTATTGTATTTTTTTCACTATTTTTTCCCCTATGGATTCTTTATGTGTAGGGTCCATGTTTCTACCTGGTGCATTGTAGGTAATTCATAAACATCATTAAATACACATTTGGTTTCTCATGTGGTTAATATTAATTATGTTTTCAAAAGTCCAGAAGGTAATGTGATATAGAGACCAAGTGTAAGTTAATAGACTGAGGTGTCCAAGAAGCAGGCATGCATAAGACTGGGGCCTGTTAACAATGTCATTTCTAGTCTCTAGAGTAGTTTGGCAAGTTAGGCTTGCAAAGGGGTTCACCCATGCTATGTTCCTGAAATGCAGCTGAACCCTCTCGTGGGAAGGGCTACTTGGTGCTCATCTGCACGGGACCACAGAGTGGAGGAGCACACAATATCCAACTCTGTGCTGAACAGCAAACAAAAATGAGTGAAGGCAAGGAGCCTGGGCAGAAGCGATGTTTTAATTGACCCAGGAAGACACACGCCTGGATAGAGGATGTGAACTAACATGTTGTCCTCAGCAAGGGGGGCTAAACTCTCTCAGCAAAGGGTAAGGTGCAGTGGGTCACGTCTGGGCCCATCTGTAGCAAGAGCAGTTCCATCACATTGTGCCCTTTTGCCTATAAAGAAAAGTGTGTTTGCATTTCCTAGCTGTTGTGGAAGAGGACAACCTG
The DNA here is from genome assembly GCF_029378745.1 of Bos indicus. Classification (NCBI taxonomy): domain Eukaryota; kingdom Metazoa; phylum Chordata; class Mammalia; order Artiodactyla; family Bovidae; genus Bos; species Bos indicus. The sequence goes on from NC_091761.1 coordinate 80,011,368, forward strand.
TCCTCCTTGGGAGATACTTTGATGAAAACTATCTACCTTTTTTACAGGTAATGCTGATCAGTAAACAAGCATAGATCTATTGCCCAATGGGTTTCCTATCATTTCCTCACTTGAATTATAATTCCTACCTGCTCTGATAGGCTGGAGGCATACAGAATGGCCAAGTGGGAGACAGCAGAGAATGGGCTGCTCTTGAAAGGCAAAAATACAGTGCTGGGCGTGGTCAATTTCTCCTCCCAGGCTCTCACAGGAAATCTGTCATCTCTGGGGAGCAGTAAGTGAAGGGCAGGCTGGCCTGGCATTGCTGGGAAATGGACAGGTCCCAGCTCGCCCCAAGGGAAATTCCAGTGGTATTCCAGTTATATCTAGGTTATATCTCAACTGAATGACTTGGAAGATTATTTGAATGCAATGAGTTAACTAATGGCTTTAAGAACCTTATGTAGCTCAGCCTGCCAATTTTTGCTCTGCAACTGCAATCAAAATACTTAAGAAGCAACAATTTCTTTCTAATGAGTTGTACTCCTTATTAATACAACTTTAGATCCTCTTTTTCAGGACATTCTCCTTCTGCCTCTTACCTCATAGGCTTGATGTCATTTTTTGCAGCAATTTGGGGCCCACCACCTGCTTCCAGCTCTCATAGTATGTGACAACTGATAGACTAAACAGAAATTCAAAAATAAAACTATATGGACCTATCACATAGGTCTTAACCATGAAACTAAATATAGTAGAGGGTGCTGAAAGAGAACAGAAAATATCAAGCATGCTTTTCATTTTGAGCCCATTACCTATTGCTTTTCATTGAAAGTTGGTGGCCAGCAGTGTCTTTCCAGTTCTCTTGAGATGATATGCTATCCCAGAAGCTCAGTATGATGGATGAGACACTTTTCATGACATCCATTTTTTGAGAAAGCACCAGGAGAGTTAAAGAGCCCTATTCCTGGGCAAGCACCCCATGGTGTTAGCCCAGTTGATATTAACCCTTTACAGTCATTCAGTATTTTCCCATTATTTTCAGGAGCAACAGTACTCTGAAAAGAAATCAATCTTTTTTTTTTTTTTTTCCAGCCATGCCACACAGCTCATGGGATCTTAGTTCCCTGACCAGGAATTGAAACTGGACCCTCAGAAGTGAAAGTGCAGAGTCCTAACCACTGGACCACCAGGGAATTAATTCCTCAAACCAGTCATTTAGAAGGTAAGAATTCAAGATAAAATATTATTGACTTGTAAAAAGTTGGAATGCATTTCTGCTTGATTTTCCCTCAGCAAAAAACAACATGAAAGAAGTAACTTTTCCTTCCAGAGTCCATCTGTAACTATGTTTCTCTTTGTGCTCATAGTGACCAAGGGTCTAGAGAAGACAGTTTCTCATAGTGGCAATACTTGGGCAGTGGTTGAGGCTAAAGACATCATTTCTGCTTTAAACTTGGCTTGGGGCATTCGTGTGACTGCAGTTAAGTCATGAGATTCCCAGCTTTTGTCTTTGTCAGATGTTTAGCAATTTTACACCTCATGCAAATATGTCCCCAGGAGGGAAATGCTCTTTAGCAAACCTACTTTATAGTATTGGATTTGGCTTTGGTGCCCATGGAGATATTTTTTTACCAGCTTTACAAACAGATCAAAGCTCTTTAAGCCCATGCTGCAGGCTTGTATCCAGGTTCATGATGCCTGTCTGACTGCCTCTCCCAAGCAAGACACACCTCTCAGCCCCTCGGTAAGATCCACAAATGATATTTGGGTTCGCTCCTTCATGGTGTCACCAGCTGGTGATGTGCTGCGGGTCCAGCTGTGGGCATTGTGTGTTGAAAACAGGCTTGAACTGAAAGCTGTCTCCTGGGTTAAGCAGCAGGTTTTAAGAGGAGTATGAGTCAGGCATTTTTCTTTATTTGCTTTACATTATGAGGGCTTTCTAACTCAGACGAGCAACAAGAAAATAGGTCAGTTCATGGATGTAAGATTTTCTCATAGAATGATTTCAGAAGGAGCAGCCAGGTTTGCATGAATGCTAAAGCCTCCTTTTGCAGTGGCAGGTGGTATTTTCCTTCCTGCCCCTCATTCCTTCTCTTCTCTAGGTGTGAATGCATGGATGCTAAGATGCTTCAGTTGTGTCCTACTCTTCATGACCCCATGGACTATAGGCCACCAGGCTCATCTGTCCATGGGATTTCCCAGGCAAGGATACTGGAGTGGGTTGCCATGCCCTCCTCCAGGGAACCTTCCCAACCCAGAGATCGAACCCGAGTCTCTTATGTCTCCTGAATTGGCAGGTGGGTTCTTTACCACTAGTGCCACTGGGGAAGCCCCCTCTCTAGGTTTATGCCCCCATAAATGTTTCCTGGGGCTTATCAGGTGGCGCTAGTGGTAAAGAACCGCCTGTCAATACAGAAGACATAAGAGACTCAGCTTTGATGCCTGGGTTGGGAAGATTCCCTGGAAGAGGGCATGGCAACACACTCCAGTATTCTTGCCTGGGAAATCCCATGGACAGAGGAGCCTGGCAAGCTACAGTCCATGGGGTTACAAAGAGTTGGACACTACTGAATCGACTTAGCACACACGTATGCATATGTTTCCTAGGGGGAACTTCCTTTCCAGGAGGAAAGTGAGAAAGCACCCGTTCTAAGTTCATCCTTGCTGTGTGACCTTGGGCAAGGTACTCAACCCGTCCAAGTGTCAGATTTCTTATCTGTGATACCAGTGTCATAATGCAGTTCCTGGTGTGATCATGAAGATCTCATTAAACACTGAATAAATGGTAGCTCTTATTTTGATGATAAGAGTGTGATAAGCCAATTTACTTGCCTGATGTTTAGCTGCTATTTACCTAGGTGTCAGGAAAGGTCTTAGGAAGCAGGCCATGGGGCTTCAGGGGGTGGGCCTCATTGGCTGAGGGAGGCAGGCATAGGTCAGGCCTGGGAATCCTGTCTCCTTTCCTGGAATTGCCCCCCCGGCAGATCCCTGAACTGGAGCCTGTGTCTCCAGGGGCCTTGGCCCTTCAGTGGCTGCTATTCCCTGTGCTGTCCTCCTTCACTTTTCAATCCCGTCCCACGAGCGATGTTCCTTTCCCCTCCTGCAGCGAGGGCACATCCTCCCTTGTTGCTCCACTGCTTCCCCATGACTTTTAAAAACATCCAGCTGAGTTTTCAAATATTGAACCTGTCCTTCGGCTGCTCAGGTGAAAGTTGGTCCCTTTTCCTTTCTCCATCTTGCCTATGGCTAGCGCAGCTGGCTGCAGGAGACGCACCTCTCTTTTCTTTTGCTCTATGTCATGTCAGTCATTCTCAAAGTGTGGTCCCAGGATTAGCAGCATCAGCATCCCTTGGGAATTTGTTAGACGTTCAAATTCTTGGGCCCCACCCCACACACCTTGTGGATCAGAAACTCTTGGGTGGGGCCTGTCACTCTGGGCTTGAACAAGCTCTCCAGGTGATTCCAGTGCTCATTTAAGGTAAGAGAATCACTATTCTACACCTTTGGATGCAGAATTTGTCTCTAACATGCTTCTCAGGGAAGCCTCTGGTGATGGGTATTAAAGTAAAGGACTGCTGTGTCTGCTGAAAGCATCCATTCTTGCACTGACTAAGCTGAGGCAGACAATCCCATCTGATATGGATTACCACTGGGGCACTGTCTAAGCTGGCCTGAAAGTGAAAGTCACTCAGTCCCGACTCTTTGTGACCCCATGGACTGTAATCTGCCAGGCTCCTCTGTCCATGGAATTCTCTAGGCCAGAATACTGGAGAGGGTAGCTATTCCCTTCTCCAGGGGATCTTCCCAAGCCAGGGATCGAACTCAGGTGTCCCACATTGCAGACAGATTCTTTACCATGTGAGCCACCAGGGAAGCCCAAGAATATTGGAGTGGGTAGCTTATCCCTTCTCCAATAGATCTTCCTGACCCAGGAATTGAACCAGGGTCTCCTGCATTGCAGGTAAATTCTTTACCAGCTGAGCTACCAGGGAAGCCCCTAAGTTGGCCTGGACTCTATTTATTTCTGCCCTAACTGGCTTCATGCCCTCCCTCTGCATCCTACTCCCCTGTATTCTCCCCAAACTCCACTCTCAGTACCTCCCTCTTCTCAGAACGAACCCGCTGACGCTTCAAATGTGCTGCAAGGAACTTGATGGACTTTCCTGATCAAATCTGTCCAGATTTGTTCTGCATACTTGGAACAGATACCCCAGTCATTTTTTCTCTAGTTTTATTGACATATAACTGGCAGAGAGTGCTGTGTGTTTAAGGCATACAGCATAATGACCTGACATACATACATTGCTAAGTGGCTACCATAGTAAGTTCAGTTAACATCCATTACCTTGGATAGTTAACAAAATATTTTTACCTTGTGATGAGAGCTTTTAGGATCTAAACCCAGGGACTTTCAAACACCCTGCAGCAGTGCTAGCTAGTCATCGTGTTGTACATTCTGTCCTCAGTACTTATTTATCTTGTACCTGGCAGTTTGTACCATGATTTCCCCAATCTTTAAGGTGAGATCCAAGTGCTCCAATTATGGAGACCACCTGAAGCTTTAAGAGGTTCTAAATGTTATTTTCCTGAGTACTGTGTCCTTTGCTCCACAGGTATGGCTCCGGTCTACACTGGTACTGCGGCTTCTCTTTTTCTGTTAGAGTTTTCAGGTCCCAGGGAGCCCTCTTTTTCAGTCCTGTCTCTAATAAGAGTGGATCCTGGGAGCATCTTTCTCTGGCCTTTTTTTTGTTTTGGTCACACTGCATGGTATGTGGCATCTTGGTTCCCCAACCATGGATGGAACCCACGCCCCCTGCATTGGAAGTGCTTTGTCCCAAACACTGGACCACCAGGGAAGTAAGTCCCTCTCTGGCTGTCTTATCTGTCTAGCCTAGCCTCCAAGCTCTCATTCTCCTTTCTGATTGTGTATGCTCAAGATGTCTGTCTCCCCTAAAGAAATCAGTGCTTGTTTTCCTCTCCAACCATCCCCTGGTTTGCCTGCCTTCTCTGTTTCTTCCCTTCTTCTTGGGCACTGGCCCTGGTAGGAAAGTCTGACACACACATATATATTTTTTATCCCATCATTTAATTGTAGAAAATTTCAGACCCAAAGAAAAGTGGACAGAATAGTACAATGAAAGTTTTTATACTCTCCACTGGATTCACCAGCTACAGACATTTTGCCACATTTACTTTAGCCTTTCTCTCTCTCTCTACACATGCATATGCACACACACACACACACACACACACACACACACACACACATACTTTTTGTCCCTGAACCATTACAGACATCATAACATTTTCCCCTTAAATATTTCAGCTTGTATTTTCTAAAGCAGGACATTCTCTTGCATAAACACAATATCATTATTATATACTATGTAATTCCAATCCCAAAGAAAGGCAATGACAAAGAATGCTCAAACTACCACACAATTGCACTCACCTCACATGCTAGTAAAGTAATGCTCAAAATTCTCCAAGCCAGGCTTCAGCAATACGTGAACCGTGAACTTCCAGATGTTCAAGCTGGTTTTAGAAAAGGTGGAGGAACCAGAGATCAAATTGCCAACATCCGCTGGATCATCAAAAAAGCAAGAGAGTTCCAGAAAAACATCTACTTCCACTTTATTGATTATGCCAAAAACTTTGACTGTGTGGATAACAATAAACTGTGGAAAATTCTTCAAGAGATAAGATTACCAGACCAGCTGACCTGCCTCTTGAGAAACCTATATGCAGGTCAGGAAGCAATAGTTAGAACTGGACATGGAACAAGAGACTGGTTCCAAATAGGAAAAGGAGTATGTCAAGGCTGTATATTGTCATCCTGCTTCTTTAACTTATATGCAGAGTACATCATGAGAAATGCTGGTCTGGAAGAAGCACAAGCTGGAATCAAGATTGCTCGGAGAAATATCAATAACCTCAAATATGCAGATGACACCACCCTTATGGCAGAAAGTGAAGAACTAAAGAGAGTCTTGATGAAGGTGAAAGAGGAGAGTGAAAAAGTTGGCTTAAAGCTCAACATTCAGAAAACGAAGATCATGGCATCCGGTCCCATCACTTTATGGCAAATAGATGGGGAAACAGTGGAAACAGTGGCTGACTTTATTTTTCTGGGCTCCAAAATCACTGCAGAGGGTGACTGCAGCCATGAAATTAAAAGATGTTTACTCCTTGGAAGAAAAGCTATGACCAACCTAGACAGCTTATTGAAAAGCAGAGACATTACTTTGTCAACAAAGTTCCATCTAGTCAAGGTTATGATTTTTCCAGTGGCCATATATGGATGTGAGAGTTGGACTATAAAGAAAGCTGAGTGCAGAAGAATTGATGCTTTTGAACTGTGGTGTTGGAGAAGACTCTTGAGAGTCCCTTGGACTGCAGGGAGATCCAACCAATCCATCCTAAAGGAAATCAGTCCTGGTTGTTCATTGGAAGGACTGATATTGAAGCTGATACTCCAATACTTTGGGCACCTGATGCGAAGAGCTGACTCATTTGAAAAGACCCTGATGCTGGGAAAGATTTAGGGCAGGAGGAGAAGGGGATGACAGAGGATGAGATGGTTGGATGGCATCAACAACTCAATGTGCATGAGTTTGGGTAGACTCCAAGAGTTGGTGATGGACAGCGAGGCCTGGCGTGCTGCAATTCATGGGGTTGCAAAGAGTCAGACACAACTGAGCGACTGAACTAAACTGAACTGAATATATGTAATTATATTATATGCATATATTTTAACTAATATAAACAGTCCCTAGTCAAATTACTCCAAGTATCCTAATACCTTTATGTCATCATGTCTATTTAGTTTTTTTTAATCTGGAGCAATTTGCATGACTTACTTAAAAATTTTTTGAACTTTTCCATATGGTGGCATTTTGGAAGAGTGCAGGCCAGTTGTTTTGCAGATTGTCTCACAACTGGGATCTGTCTGATTGTTTCCTCATAATTTGATCCAGGTTAAAACTTTTTGAACCAGATTACTACATAAGTAATATCCTGTTCTTTTCACACCCAGACATTGGTGCGATGTGCTGAAATTCAGGTTACACATGAATGGAATATATGCTATGATCCCAGAACCAAAGAGCAGCAGAGACCCTTACAGCCTCATGCAGCTACTTCATATCACAGGTGGATACACTAAGGCACCAAGAAGTCAAAGCCTTTCCCGCAATGCAGCTGGTGGCACTTAGCTGTGGCCGGTACACCATGTGGTAAACTCTCCTAAAATGCTAGCGTCCACTTTCTTCAACTTCTCAGGACTCCAGTGATTGTGAGAGGAATCCTGGAGATGTGGGCAGTTAACAAGTGTATACATACGCCAGAGAGTGTTATCTCGAAGTGTTTTTCTTTTCCCTGCTTTGAAGTCTGACAAATCCCCCTTGTGCCCTCTCTGAGAGATACCAAAGAAGAAACAAATGCCTGTTTTTTATGGGAAAGATGAGCTTATGTAAAGAGTGGCCCTGTACCAACCTTCAGAAATGCTTCTAGGTTAAGAGAAGCAGCAGCCCTGCACTTCTGAGCTATTTGCGTCAGTTTAAAAGGCAGATGTCTTTCCACTGACCTGTTTTCCAGTGCTATAATCCCATTAGCTTGGCACTGTCCTCTGGAGTTCTGCTTTGTTTGGGAATTTAAATTTCTTTATTTGTAACAGATCAAAAGCTATCTGGCACATATGTCACTTGTGGATCAGGGCACTTTGAAGGATCGTGCTCCCTTCCTGACTGCACATGTCTGCTGCTTCCTGGATAACTGCTCAGGGTCTGCCATCCCTCTCAATTTTAAGCAGCAACCCTAATTTCAAACCTTTCAACTCCTCTCCCTAAGAGAGTAACTACTAACTTTGTTGATGAATGAAAAACCAAAACTTAGTGTGAGACTTACCAGGCTGCTCCATGCTGTTGAGTAGGGCATCTCTAACAGACCCTTCGGTTTGGGTTTTGGTAGGGGTGTCTTGGGGCGTTGGTGTGCTAAATAGTCTGAGTAGTGGACTATTAGTTTGGTGGAGTTTGGGTTACTGTGGGATGTGGATCCAGTTGCACTTGTGGACATGGGACTTGGGAAAGGTTGGAGTTGGAGATGCTGAGAATCACCAGCATGTGGGAAGGAGTGGAAACTCCTTTGAGCGGAAACTTCCCAGGTCACGCCGCCACTCCTGTGAGGATGGTGTGAGAACAGAAGAGGCCCAGGAAAGAATCTGGCTAATGTTCACATTGAGGGGGACATTGAAAGGATGGAAACTAGTGAAGAAGGAGTACAGGAAAGAGAAAGAGACAGTATCGATCAGATAATGGAAGGGAACCATATCTCAATTCACTTCAGTCTCTCAGTTGTGTCTGATTTTTTGCAGTTCCATGGACTGCAGCATGACAGGCTTCCAGGTTCATCACCAACTCCCAGAGCTTGCTCAAATTCATGTCCATCAAGTCAGTGATGAAATCCAACCATCTCATCCTCTGTCATCCCCTTCTCCTCCTGCCTTTAATCTTTCCCAGCATCAGGATCTTTTCCAATGAGTCAGTTCTTCGAATCAGGTGGCCAAAGTATTGGAGCTTCAGGTTCAGCATTAGTCCTTCAAATGAATATTCAGGACTGATTTCCATTAAAAGTGACTGGCTGGATCTCCTTGCAGTCCAAGGGACTCTTAAGAATCTTATCCAACAGCACAGTTCAAAAGCATCAATTTTTTGGTGCTCAGTTTGCTTTATAGTCCAACTCTCACATCCATACATAACTACTGGAAAAACCATAGCTTTGACTATACAGACCTTTGTTGGCAAAGTGATGTCTCTGCTTTTTAATATGCTGTCTAGGTTGGTCATAGCTTTACTTCCAAGGAGCAAGCATCTTTTAATTTCATGGCTGCAGTCACCATCTGCAGTGATTTTGGAGCCAAAAATAAAAGTTTCTCACTGTTTCCATTGTTTCCCCATCTATTTGCCATGAAGTGATGGGACCAAATGCCATGATCTTCATTTTTTGAATGTTCTGTTTTAAACCAGCTTTTTCACTCTCCTCTTTCACTTTCATCAAGAGGTTCTCTAGATCCTCTTTGGTTTCTGCCATAAGGGTGGTGTCATCTGCATATCTGAGGTTATTGATATTTCTCCCGGCAATCTTGATTCCAGCTTGTGCTTCACAAAGCCCAGCGTTTCTCCTGAAGTACTCTGCATATAAGTTAAATAAGCAGGGTGACAATGTACAGCCTTGACATACTTGGAAACAGTCTCTTGTTCCACGTCCAGTTCTAATTGTTGCTTCTTGACCTGTATACAGATTTCTCAAGAGGCAGGTCAGGTGGTCTGGTATTCCTATCTCTTTCAGAATTTTCCAGTTTGTTGTGATCTACACAATCAAAGGCTTTGACGTAATCAATAAAGCAGAAGTAGATGTTTTTCTGGAATCCTATTGCTTTTTCGATGATCCAACAGATGTTGGCAATTTGACTCTGGTCCATCTGCCTTTTCTAAATCCAGCTTGAACATCTGGAAGTTCATAGTTCATGTACTGTTGAAGCCTGGCTTAGAGAATTTTGAGCATTACTTTGCTAGTGTGTGAGATGAGTGCAATTGTGCAGTAGTCTGAACATTTTTTGGCATTGCCCCTCTTTTGGGCTGAAGTGAAAACTGACCTTTTCCAGTCCTATGGCCACTGGTGAGTTTTCCAAATTTGCTGGCATATTGAGTGCAGCACTTTCTCAGCATCATCTTTTAGAATTTGAAATAGCTCAACTGGAATTCCATCACTTCCACTAGCTTTGTTTGTAGTGATGCTTCCTAAGGCCCATTTAACTTCACATTCCAGAATGTCTGGCTCTAGGTGAGTGGTCACACCATTGTGGTTATCTGGGTCATGAAGATCTTTTTTGTACAGTTCTTCTGTGTATTCTTGCCACCTCTTCTTGATATCTTCTGCTTCTGTGAGGTCCATACCATTTCTGTCCTTTATCGAGCCCATCTTTGCATGAAATGTTCCCTTGGTATCTCTAATTTTCTTAAAGAGGTCTCTAGTCTTTCCCATTCTGTTGTTCTCTGTTTCTTTTCATTGATCACTGAGGAAGGCTTTCTTATCTCTCCTCCCTATTCTTTGGAACTCTGCATTCATATGAGTATATCTTTCCTTTTCTCCTTTGCCTTTAGCTTCTCTTCTTTTCTCAACTATTTGTAAGGCTTCCTCAGACAACCATTTTGCCTTTTTGCATTTCTTTTTCTTGGAGATGGTCTTGATCACTGTCTCCTGCACAATGTCACTGATCTCCATCCATAGTTCTTCAGGTACTCGGTCTATCAGATCTTATCCCTTGAATCTATTTGTCACTCACCCCACATTCAAGGTCAGGAGCAGCGGCTGTGCTTTGCTGGAGCACCTGTGAAGAGATATGTCATGTCTGTGGTAAGAGAAGCCCAAGTAAGATGGTAGGTGCTGAGAGAGGGCATCAACAGGCAGACAGACTGAAACTGCAGTCACAGATAACTAGCCAATCTGACCACACAGACCACAACCTTGCCAACTCAGTGAAACAATGCCATGCCATGTGGGGCCACCCAAGATGGACGGGTCATGGTGGGGAGGTATGACAGCATGTGGTCCGCTGGAGAAGGGAATTGCAAACCACTTCAGTATTCTTGCCTTGAGAACCCCATGAACAGTATAAAACGGCAAAAAGATAGGACTCTGTAAGATGAATGCCCCAGGTCGGTGTGTGCCCAATATGCTACTGGAGATTAGTGCAGAAATAACTCCAGAAAGAATGAAGGGATTGAGCCAAAGAAAAAACAACACCCAGTTGTGAATGGGGCTGGTAATAGAAGCAAGGTATGATGCTGTAAAGAGCAATATTGCATAGGAACCTGGAATGTTAGGTCCATGAATCAAGGCAAATTGGAAGTGGTCAAACAGGAGATGGCAAGAGTGAATGTTGACATTCTAGGAATCAGCAAACTAAGATGGGCTGGAATGGGTAATTTAACTCAGATGACCATTATATCTACTACTGTGGGCAGGAATCCCTTAGAAGAAATGGAGTAGCCATTATGGTCAACAAAAGAGTCCAAAATGCAGTACTTGGATGCAATCAAGTGCAACAGAATGATCTCCATTTGTTTCCAAGACAAACCATTCAATATCACGGTAATCCAGGTCTATGCCCTGAACAGTAACACTGAAAAAGCTGACCGGTTCTATGAAGACCTACAAGATCTTTTAGAAATAGCACCCAAAAAAGATGTCCTTTTCATTATAGGGGACTGGAATGCAAAAGTAGGAAGTCAAGAAACACCTGAAGTGATAGGCAAATTTGGCCTTGGAGTACAGAATGAAGCAGGGCAAAGGCTAATAGACTTTTGCCAAGAGAATGCACTGGTCATAGCAAACACCCTCTTCCAACAACACAAGAGAAGATTCTACACATGGACATCACCAGATGGCCAACAATGAAATCAGATTGATTATATTCTTTGCAGCCAAAGATGGAGAAGCTCTGTACAGTCAGCAAAAACAAGACCAGGGGCTGACTGTGGCTCAGATCATGAACTCCTTATTGCCAAATTCAGACTTAAATTGAAGAAAGTAAGGAAAACCACTAGACCATTCAGGTATGACCTAAATCAAATCCCTTATGATTATACAATGGAAATGAGAAATAGATTTAAGGGAAAAGATCTGATAGACAAAGTGTCTGATGAACTATGGATGGAGGTTCGTGACATTGTACGGGAGACAGGGATCAAGACCATCCCCAAGGAAAAGAAATGAAAAAATGCAAAATGGCTGTCTGAGGAGCCTTACAATAGCTGTGAAAAGAAGAGAGGTAAAAAGGAAAGGAGAAAAGGAAAGATATACCCATTTAAATGTAGAGCTCCAAAGAATAGCAAGAAGAGATAAGAAAGCCTTCCTCAGTGATCAATGCAAAGAAATAGAGGAGAATAATAGAATGGGAAAGACTAGAGATCTCTTCGAGAACATTAGAGATACCAAGGGAACATTTCATGAAAAGATGGGCTCAATAAAGGACAGAAATGGTATGGACCTAACAGAAGCAGAAGATATTAAGAAGAGGTGGCAAGAATACACAGAAGAACTGTACAAAAAAGATCTTCACGACCCAGATAATCACGATGGTGTAATCACTCATCTAGAGCCAGACATCCTGGAATGTGAAGTCAATTGGGCCTTGAAAGCATCACTAGGAACAAAGCTAGTGAAGGTGATGGAATTCCAGTTGAGCTGATTCAAACCCTAAAAGATGATGCTGTAAAAGTGCTGCACTCAATATGCCAGAAAATTTGGAAAACTCAGCAGTGGCCACAGAACTGGAAAAGGTCAGTTTTCATTCCAATCCCAAAGAAAGGCAATGCCAAAGAATGCTCAAACCACAGCACAATTGCTCAAAATTCTCCAAGCCAGGCTTCAGCAATACGTTAACCATGAACTTCCAGATGTTCAAGATGGTTTTAGAAAAGGCAGATATATGAGAAATAAAATTGCCAGCATCCACTGGATCATCAAAAAAGCAAGAGAGTTACAGAAAAATATCTATTTCTGCTTTATTGACTATGCCAAAGCCTTGGCTCTGTTTCACAATAAACTGTGGAAAATTTTGAAAGAGATAGGAATACCATACCACCTGACTTGCCTCTTGAGAAACCAGTATACAGGTCAGGAAGCAACAGTTAGAACTGGACATGGAACAACAGACTGGTTCCAAATAGGACAAGGAGTACATCAAGGCTATTTTTTGTCACCCTGCTTATTTAACTTATATGCAGAGTACATTATGAGAAAGTCTGGGCTGGAAGAAGCACAAGCTGGAATCAAGATTGCCGGGAGAAATATCAATAACACCAGATATGCAGATGACACCACCCTTATGGCAGAAAGTGAAGAACTAAAGAGCCTCTTGAAAGTGAAAGAGGAGAATGAAAAAGTTGGCTTAAAGCTCAACATTCAGAAAACTAAGATCATGGCATCCAGTCCCATCACTTCATGGCAAAAACAGTGGAAACAGTGGCTGACTTTATTTTTTTGGGCTCCAAAATCACTGGAGACAGTGATTGCATACATGAAATTAAAAGACGCTTACTCCTTGAAAGGAAAGTTATGATGAAACTAGACAGCATATTAAAAAGCAGGGACATTACTTTGTCAACAAAGGTCCGTCTAGTCAAGGCTATGGTTTTTCCAGTAGTCATGTATAGATCTGAGAGTTGGACTATAAAGAAAGCTGAGTGCAGAAGAATTGATGCTGGGCTGCAAGGAGATCCAACCAGTCCATTCTAGAGATCAGTCCTTGGTGTTCGTTGGAAGGGCTGATGTTCAAGCTGAAACTCCAATATTTTGGCAACCTGATGCAAAGAGCTAACTCATTTGAAAAGACTCTGATGCTGGGAAAGATTGAGGGCAGAAGGAGAAGGGGATGATAGAGGATGAGATGGTTGGAAGGCATCACCGACTCAATGGATATGCATTTGGGTAAACTCCGGGAGTTGGTGATGGACAGGGAGGCCTGGCATGCTGCATTTCATGGGGCTGCAAAGAGTTGGACACGGGTGAGCAACTGACTGAGGTTTACATGAACCCTGGTTCAGGAAGATATCCTGGGGAAGGGCATGGCAACCCATTCCAGTATTCTTGCCTGGACACTTCCATTAACAGAAGAGCTTGGCAGTCTACAGTCCATGGGGTCACAAAGAGTTGGACATGACTGAGTGACTAACATTTCCACGTTATCTGAACACAAGCACGGCAGTACTGTGACAATTGATCTGATAGCCTAGGTGGCTCCTAAGTGACTAATAAGATATGATGGACAAAAGGATGATCCACGACTGGGAGGGACAGAGCTGGATAGCAGGAGATTTCATCATGTTACTTGGAAGGGCACAAAATTTAAAACTTATGAATTGTTTGCTTCTGTAATTTTCTATTTAATATTTTCAGGCTATGGTTGACCTTGGGTAACTGAAAACCTCCCAAAGTGAAATCACCATTGAGAGGGGGTCTATTGTACTCTTCATGCATGAAATCAGATTTAAATAGCAAGATTCACAAATCAGGACAAGCCTTCACCATAGCTTTACCTTCATCCTTGCTGCTCTACTTACCCAGGGCACTAGTAAGTAAGTAAGTGAAAGTCCCTCAGTCGTGTCTGACTCTTTGTGAGCCCATGGACTATACAGCTCGTGGAATTCTCCAGGCCAGAATATTAGAGTGGGTAGCCTTTCCCTTCTCCAGGAGATCTTCCCAACCCAGGGATGGAACCCAGGTCTCCCACATTGCAGGTGGATTCATTACCAGATGAGCCATGAGGGAAGCCCAAGAATACTGGAGTGGGTATCCTATCCCTTCTCCAGTGGATCTTCCTGACCCAGGAATCAAACCAGGGTCTCCTGCATTGCAGGTGGATTCTTTGCCAACTGAGCTATCAGGGAAGCCCAGCCAGGGCACTGGCTTGCATTAAGTTCCCCAAAGAGAAAAGCTTACTGTTATCCTACACTGAAAACCCTCCGCCAAGCTACTTTCAGCATAAACCTTATCAATGTATCACATTCCCAACCAGTAGAGGTTATACCATCAATGTAAAATAAACAGAAAATAAATGCTGTGGCTAATCCATGTGCAATTTAGAGTTCCATGTCTTTCTGGCTGTACATAAGGCACCACAGGCTAGATACATTCATACTAGAATATCCCAGAGGCATGGTTTTTATTGGTTGGAACAGCAAGAAATAAAAACTAAGATAAATTTAATATTTAACTCTCAATCTTTAGTTTCCCTCATTAGCCTGACTTGCCCACAGCCATATTGCTGTAAATTAAATAGCTGAAGCTGGTGTGTTGCCAAAATGCACAGCCAGAGAAATGTTAACAATTCTCTCCTTGTTCTTATGCTTGATCAAGTTAAAAACAAAGAAGTAATCTGTTTGTCATCCAGAGAAGTCATTAGAAAACTCTCAAATTATTTTTGAAGTTGGAAATAGAAAACTGGCTATATGTTCAGCTCTAAGATGGTCTTCAAAAACGAAGGCCACCATGAAGACCATGTTGAAGGTGGTCTTCAACATTCAAAAACGAAGATCATGGTATCCTGTCCCATCACTTTATGGCAAATGGATGGGGAAACAATGAAAAAAGTGACAGACTTTATTTTCTTGGGCTCCAAAATCACTGTGGATGATGACTGCAGCCATGAAATTAAAAGACGCGTGCTCCTTGGAAGAAAAGCTATGACCAACCTAGACAGCATATTAAAAAGCAAAGACATTACTTCAGTTACAAAGATCCATCTAGTCAAAGCTATGGTTTTTCCAGTAGTCATGTATGGATGTGAGAGCTGGATAATAAAAAAGACTGAGCACTGAAGAATTGATGCCTTCAAACTGTGGTGCTGGAGAAGACACTTGAAGGTCCCTGGACAGCAAAGAGATCAAAGCAGTCAATCCAAAAGGAAATCAACCCTTAATATTCAGTGGAAGGACTGATGCTGAAGCTGAAGCTCCAATACTTTGGCCACCTGATTGAAAAGCTGACTCATTGGAAAAGATCCTGATGCTGGGAAAGCTTGAAGGCAAAAGAAAGGGGGCTGCAGAGGATGAGATGGTTAGATAGCATCACTGACTCTATGGATATGTCTTTGAGCAAACTCTGGGAGACAGTGGAGGACAGGGGAGCCTGGTGTACTGAAGTCCATGGGGTAGCAAAAGAGTCAGACATGACTGAGTGACTGGACGACAACATCACTGAAGAGTTTCAGAGAAGTTTCCTCCAATCAAAACATTATCAAATTATTGTCACCCAAAGGAATCAAGAAAATGCCTCTGATCAGTTCAGTTCAGTTCAGTCGCTCAGTCGGGTCCGACTCTTTGCGATCCCATGAATCGGAGCACGCCAGACCTCCCTGTTCATCACCAACACCCAGAGTTTACTTAAACTCATGTCCATCGAGTCGGTGATGCCATCCAACCATCTCATCCTCTGTCGTCCCCTTCTCCTCCTGCCCCCAATCCCTCTCAGCATCAGGGTCTTTCCAATGATTCAACTCTTCGCAGGAGGTGGCCAAAGTATTGGACTTTCAGCTTTAGCATCAGTCCCTCCAATGAACATCCAGGACTGATCTCCTTTAGAATGGACTGGTTGGATCTCCTTGCAGTCCAAGGGACTCTCAAGAGTCTTCTCCAACACCACAGTTCAAAAGCATCAATTCTTCATCGTTCAGCTTTCTTCACAGTCCAACTTGAACATCCATACATGACCACTGGAAAAACCATAGTCTTGACTAGATGGACATTTGTTGGCAAAGTAATGTCTCTACTTTTGAATATGCTATCTAGGTTGGTCATAACTTGCCTTCCAAGGAGTAAGTGTCTTTTAATTTCATGGCTGCAATCACCATCTGCAGTGATTTTGGAGCCCCCCAAAATAAAGTCTGACACTGTTTCCCCATCTATTTGCCATGAAGTGATGGGACCAGAAGCCATGATCTTAGTTTTCTGAATGTTGAGCTTTAGGCCAACTTTTTCATTCTCCTCTTTCACTTTCATCAAGAGGCTTTTGAGTTCCTCTTCACTTTCTGTCATAAGGGTGGTGTCATCGGCATATCTGAGATTATTGATATTTCTCCCAGCAATCTTGATTCCAGCTTGTGCTTCTTCCAGCCCAGCGTTTCTCATGATGTACTCTGCATAGAAGTTAAATAAGCATGGTGACAATATACAGCCTTGATGTACTCCTTTTCCTATTTGGAACCAGTCTGTTGGTCCATGTCCAGTTCTAACTGTTGCTTCCTGACCTGCATATAGGTTTCTCAAGAGGCAAGTCAGGTGGTCTGGTATTCCCATCTCTTTCAGAATTTTCCACAGTTTATTGTGATCCACACAGTCAAAGGCTTTGGCATAGTCAATAAAGAAGAAATAGATGTTTTTCTGGAACTCTCTTGCTTTTTCCATGATCCAACGGATGTTGGCAATTTGATCTCTGGTTCCTCTGCCTTTTCTAAAACCAGCTTGAACATCTGGAAGTTCACGGTTCACATATTGCTGAAGCCTGGCTTGGAGAATTTTGAGCATTACTTTACTAGCGTGTGAGATGAGTGCAATTGTGTGGTAGTTTGAGCATTCTTTGGCATTGCCTTTCTTTGGGATTGGAATGAAAACTGACCTTTTGCAGTCCTGTCTTTGCCAACGTTACTTATTTGCCCATGATCAGTCTTGATCTTAATTTTTTTTTCTTTATTATTATTTATTTTTGTTGTGCTTTGTCTTTGTTGCAAGAGGGTTTTTCTCTAGTTGCAGTGCACGGGCTTTTCATTGCGGTGGCTTCTTTTGTTGCGGAGCACGGGCAGTACGGTGTGTAAGCTTCAGTAGCTGTGACTCCCGGGATCTTCAGCACAGGCTCAATAGTTGTGGCTCAAGGGCTTAGTTGCTCCAAGACATGTGGGCTCTTCCCAGACCAGGGATTGGCAGGCGGATTCTTTACCACTGAGCCACCAGGGAAGCCCCTTGACCTTAATTTCTAATCCAAAAGATGGAATCAAGTATCTAGCAAGTATCGCCCTCTTGAAACACTTTGTTTGGAAAACAGAAGCTTTCTGCCTTCCCCAAGCTCTACTCAAGTGGGCGTTGGGGGCAGGGTGGCCCTTTTTCCTTTTGGACCATAGCACACAACCTTCTATGAAAAGTGACCTCAAATTCCCCTTTTAGCCACCAGGTGGCAGCAGAAATCCAGCTTCTGGTCTAGGCCAGGCGAGGCTTAACCAGCGTGGTTCTGATGTACATTGTTTAATTAGTATTCTGATTATAGAACTATAGAAATTGAGATGTGAAAGAACATTTCTTAAAAGTTCTAATGACCACATATGTTTAAGTGAAGGGAAAAAGAAGAACAAATATATATGTTAGGAACACAATATTCAACACAACAGATTTCATCTGTGAAGGGAAGGAAGTATTCCAGACACCTACTATGTGCCAAGCACTTTACTAAATGCCTTGTATGCTCTTTCATCTGATCATTAATACAGACTTGTTGAGTGGGTGCCAATGTCTCTATTTCACAGATGGAGAAACTCAAGTGGGGATAGATTAAGTAACTCGCCTGAAGTTTCAGAGAATTAAGACAGAGACAAGGTGTGAACTCAGTTTGATCACATAAATCCATGATTTTCCTGTTATGTCAGACCATCTTCTGTAATTGTGGCTATCAGAAACTGGTTAAAACGGCCTTTGAAGGATGGCTTAGTGTTGGACTACTGTATGCTTGGGGAGGGGGTGGATTTACTAGCCAAATAGCGGGATTTTGATAGTGAGAGAATGTGATTATTGTTTGTGTAGCCTGTTTTATGTCTCTGTACTTGGGCTTGTTATAGGAAGTAGGAGGTCAACAATGCTCTCTAAATTTGAGCTGTCAGTATAAACAGGAGAAGCTTCTTGGAATCTGTAGAGTCCTGACCTAGAGAGAGAATTATGTTCTGAAGAGGGGATAGAATGCTTTTTGCCCCAGGACAGTACGAACCTGAAGTAAATGACAGATTTCATGTCAAGTGGGAATGTTTATTAGTGTGGGAGGTTCTGCTATACTTGTTGCCTTTATAATTAAATAGTACACTTCAATCTCTCCTTCATATCTCTGACTCCCATTAGGTGAGATGAAGAAATTATCTCCCTTTGTGTTCCTATACCTCTCCTTCCTATAAATTTCTCAGTTTTCACTAGTTAAACCCTTATTTTTATGTCCTCAAGGATAGTAATTTACATTTTGTTCTGCAGCTGTAAATAAAAACAATTGTGGTATAATTACATAAAGGGTGTTTATCACAAAACTGAGCAGTGTATGGTCAGTAGGGAATTCTCTCCGACTGAATCTCAAGTCTTGAGAGGGGAATTCTGTGATCATCAGGGTCCCGTGGATTCTCCTCTCTAATGAGCTCAAAATCACACCATATCTGGTTTAATTACATCTGGGCCACAAATTTCATGTAGATACTTTGTTTTTAACAGTTCTGTTTGCCATTTCTTATTCTGATTGTTAGAAGAAAATAGAACTTGTTTGTCATATCACTGGTACATGGCCCCTTGACCTTCTATCAACTGTATGGAGCAGTGTAGTTCCTTTATGGGTTTGCTCCACATGTGTCACTGTGGGCTTTCTTTGAAAAGTGTACTGCTTGGCTGGTTTCTCTGTTTGTTAGATCTCAGGTTTCCTCCTTAATTGGATTTGCTTTTGTGTTTTGCTAAAACACATCCTTAATAATTATTTCAGCAATAGTGCATGAGGAATCTATTTTCCAAAGGTTTGCATATCTGGGATATCTCCCTGCCACTCTTGATTCAAATTTCATAAGAAAAAAATGTTCTTTGATTTCCCTCTTAAAGTTTTTAGTATGTCTTTATTTGTATCTAATACTAAGTCACTGAAATTAATGTCATGTCTCATAATTTCTTCTGGAATTCAGTACTATCTTAATATCATTTTAATTAGTATATTAATATTATTTTAACAAAGGAGATTCTATGGGTAAATTTTGATCTTTGATGAGTCTTTTGGGCTGCACCCAGTAATAAGAAACCACCTCCTATTTCTTTTATACCTTTGCAATACCAACTAGGCATCTTTTTTTCTTATACATTCTATTTTGTTACTATGAAGCCTTCTAGAGGGGTTTTATTTTGTTTATTTTATTTTTTAAAATTAACTTATTTATTTTAATTAGAGGCTAATTACTTTACAATATTGTAGTGGTTTTTGCCATACATTGAGAATCAGCCACGGGCACACATGTGTTCCCCAACCAGAAACCCCCTCCCACCTCCCTCACCATCCCATCCCCCAGGGTCCCCCCAGTACACCAGCCCTGAGCACCCTGTCTCATGCATCAAACCTGGACCAGCAATCTGCTTAACGTATGATAATATACACATTTTAATGCTACCCTCTCAAATCATCCCACCCTTGCCTTCTCCCACAGAGTCCAAAAGACTATTCTTTACATCTGTGTCTCTTTTGCTGTCTCGGATATATGGTTATTGTTACCGTCTTTCTAAATTCCATATATATGCATTAGTATACTGTATTGGTGTTTTTCCTTCTGGCTTACTTCACTCTGTATAATAGGCTCCAGTTTCATCCACCTCATTAGAACTGATTCAAATGCATTCTTTTTAATGGCTGAGTAATATTCCATTGTGTACATGTACCACAGCTTTCTTATCCATTCATGCTGATGGACATCTAGGTTGCTTCCATGTCCTGGCTATTGTAAACAGTGCTGCGATGAACATTAGGGTACATGTGTCTCTTTCAATTCTAGTGTGTATGCCCAGCAGTGGGATTGCTGGATCGTACGGCAGTTCTATTTCCAGTTTTTTGAATCTCCACACTGTTCTCCATAGTGGCTGTACTAGTTTGCATTTCCACCAACAGTGTAAGAAGGTTCTCTTCTCTGCATCCTCTCCAGCATTTGTTGTTTGTAGACTTTTTGATAGCAGCCATTCTGACCAGCGTGAGATGGTACCTCATTGTGGTTTTGATTTGCATTTCTCTGATAATGAGTGATGTTGAGCATCTTTTCATGTGTTTGTTAGCCATCTGTATGTCTTTGGAGAAATTTCTGTTTAGTTTTTTGGCCCATTTTTTGATTGGGTCATTTATTTTTCTAGAATTGAGCTGCAGAAGTTGCTTGTATATTTTTGAGATTAATTCTTTGTCAGTTGCTTCATTTGCTATTATTTTCTCCCATTCTGAAGGCTGTCTTTTCACCTTCTTATAGTTTCCTTCGTTGTGCAAAAGCTTTTAAGTTTAATTAGGTCCCATTTGTTTAATTTTGCTTTTATTTCCATTACTCTGGGAGGTAGGTCATAGAGGATCCTGCTGTGATTTATGTCGGAGAGTGTTTTGCCTATGTTTTCCTCTAGGATTTTTATAGTTTCTGGTCTTATGTTTAGATCTTTAATCCATTTTGAGTTTATTTTTGTGTATGGTGTTAGAAAGTGTTCTAGTTTCATTCTTTTACAAGTGGTTGATCAGTTTTCCCAGCACCACTTGTTAAAGAGATTGTCTTTTCTTCGTTGTATATTCTTGCCTCCTTTGTCAAAGATAAGGTGTCCATAGGTATGTGGATTTATCTCTATTTTGTTCCATTGATCTATATTTCTGTCTTTGTGCCAGTACCATATTGTCTTGATGACTGTAGCTTTGAAGTATAGTCTGAAGTCAGGCAGCTTGATTCCTCCAGTTCCATTCTTTCTCAAGATTGCTTTGGCTATTTGAGGTTTTTTGTATTTCCATACAAATTGTGAAATTATTTAGAGGGGTTTTAAAAGCAGTATTTCTGTCATTATTTTTTGAGTCTTATTTTCCCAACTCACTTAGAAGTAAAATATTTCATGAGAAGTGGTGTGGGGCCCAGAACAAGTGAACCACTGGTTGTCAGGCAAGATTTAGAAAATAGAAGCTTCCTGTAGATTTAAAGCTAGAAAGCCCACATGCATAAAGAAAGTCCTCTTAGTCCACTGAGAAATGCTTATAGGTTTCTGAAAACTCCCTTTCCCTCCACAAAAGAGAGAAAACCATTAAACATGTTTATTTATGCCCCAATCCATTGCTTTCTATAGCAAAAATCTGTAATTCTCTTGCCAATGGAACAAAAATTGCTTTAAATGGTAACAGTCAAAAAATGCCCAAACCAAAATAGTTGCTGCATTTTTCTTTCTAGTGACCTCAATAATACCTAAGTGGATATATAGTTATTTCTTGGACTAAAGGAAACAGAGGATTGTGTTTAATGAAGTCTAAGGGACTTTAGAGTGTAAACATCTGAACCCCTGAGAAAAAGTGGGGCCATCTCCTCTGCTACTGAATGTGTGTAAAACACACAAAGGGCTTCCCTGGTGGCTCAGTGGTAAAGAATCCTCCTGACAATGCAAGAGATGCAAGTTTGATTCCTGGAGAAGGAAATGGCAACCCCCCTCCAGTATTCTTGCCTGGGAAATCCCACGGACAGAGGAATCTAGCAGGCTGCTGTCCATGGGGTCACAAAGAGTTGGACACAACTTAGCTACTAAACAACAACAAAAATATACAAAGATAGACATTGTGGGGAAACCCAGGAAGATTAGTCCATAAAAAGCTATGTTCCTGTGATTCATGTGTTAAAGACTAGATGGAGGAGGGGATAAAAATTTAAATGGAGATCAAATCTAGCATTAAAAAAAGGAAAAAAAAATACATAAAAGCTGTGGGGATGTTCAAGATTCTTCCCAGGGATTTGAGGCAAATTTTGAATAGTGTTCAGTGAATATCTGGGTGTCTGTGCAATAATAAGGATGATGTCAGTTTCAAGGAAGAAAGTCCTCATTGCTCCACTTTCATAGGCATGGACAAGATTAAGAGTTCTGCTCAAATGGACCCCTAAGCTCTACTAAATTTAAAACCTGACATTGTGTTTCAACAATTATGTTGGGATTATCTAAAATTCACTCAACTATGTATTTTTGATATCGTTAGCATGGCTTGCTAATTGCTAATAGCTTAAAGCTCAACATTCAGAAAACGAAGATCATGGCATCCGGTCCCATCACTTCATGGGAAATAGATGGGGAAACAGTGGAAACAGTGTCAGACTTTGTCTTTTTGGGCTCCAAAATCACTGCAGATGGTGACTGCAGCCATGAAATTAAAAGACACTCCTTGGAAGGAAAGTTATGACCAACTTAGATAGCATATTCAAAAGCAGAGACATTACTTTGCCAACAAAGGTTCGTCTAGTCAAGGCTATGGTTTTTCCTGTGGTCATGTATGGATGTGAGAGTTGGACTGTGAAGAAGGCTGAGTGCCGAAGAATTGATGCTTTTGAACTGTGGTGTTGGAGAAGACTCCTGAGAGTCCCTTGGACTGCAAGGAGATCCAACCAGTCCATTCTGAAGGAGATCAGCCCTGGGATTCCTTTGGAAGGAATGATGCTAAAGCTGAAACTCCAGTACTTTGGCCACCTCATGAGAAGAGTTGACTCATTGGAAAAGACTCTGATGCTGGGAGTCAGGAGGAGAAGGGGACGACAGAGGATGAGATGGCTGGATGGCATCACTGACTCGATGGACATGAGTCTGAGTGAACTCTGGGAGTTGGTGATGGACAGGGAGGCCTGGCGTGCTGCGATTCATGGGGTCGCAAAGAGTCGGACACGACTGAGCAACTGAACTGAACTGAACTGAATTGCTATTGCTACTGCATATAGTAGGTAGGTTTTGAGTAACTCTCTTGAAAACAAATATTCAAAAAGAGTTCTTATGTCCATTGCATTCCCTTTCTTGAGCTGAAATGAGCAAAACCAGCTGTGCTTCAGCCTGGAATCACAAAAATTAAGGCTAATGGTTTATCATGAATGAACTTCCAGTATAATTTCAAGTCTTGACCTCTCAACCATAGACGCATGGAGTTCTCCATTTGAGACTGTAAATAGTCAGCTCTGCTGAATATTGTTGCAACCTGGATGTAAAACAAAAGGCACTTTAGAAGAAAAAATGACTTTTCTTGAATGTAAATATGTCTTTCCAGAGGTTGGAAAAGTGCAGATGATCTCAAGATGTCCATCTGACAAAACTTGGCCTGACAAAGGGCTGAATCAGGCCAACAGGGCCTCCAAATGCATCAGGCACTATTTTTTCCCTGACGTAAAGCACTACAAACTCTTTTTTACCCACAATTTTACCAGTCAGAAAGCTAACACAACCCTTTATCCCCAGACTCCATCTTTAAGAGAAAGCAGTAATTAATGTTGTGTGACTTTAGGATTATATCAACACAATAGGACCACCTTAATTTAAGCCCATTCTTCAGATGATGTCAGTTTTGTGTAACATTCCTGGTGGTACCCCTAAAGCAATGCAGAAACTTGGGGTACCTGTGCCTCCTCAGAGATTAAATTGTACAGTATCAATTTCCTAGTTGTATTGTACTGGTTTTCTACTTCCAACCATCTCTAATCATTTCAAATAAATCTAAAGCCAGACACAGATGTAGTGAGCTGAGCCCCTATATATATGTTTAAAATAATCTTTGAGTGTAAAAGTTTTCCCTGATAAAATGACTTTTGACTCTTTCCACCCTCCCTACACAACTTACCTTTAAAAATTGATAGATAAACAGATAAATGGATGAATCAATCTGGCTGTGCATATTGATAAGCTATAATGCAAGAAAAAGGTTAGGCTTCCCAGGTGGCAAAATTGGTAAAGAAACTGCCTGCCAAGGTAGGAGACAGAAGAGACACGGGTTTGATATCTGAGTCAGGAAGACCCCCTGAAGGAGGGCATGGCAATTCACTCCAGTATTCTTGCCTGGAGAATCCCATAGACAGAGGAGCCTGGTGGGTTACAGTCCATAGGATCACAAAGAGCTGGACTCAACTGAACCAACTTAGCATGCACGCAAAGAAAAAAGGTTGACTCAAGAAACCAGTGGGATCTTTTTTCCTTAAAGTCATCACTACTTTTTTTCTAAACTTCTTATGAAAATAACTCAGTTTCTAGCAGCAGCTTATGCTGGTAGAGGCAAGCCTGATATCCAGTAACTGTGGTATGATTTGAGAGGCATGCGAATTAAGTGAAATTTCAAGTGCCTTGCCCATCACTTTATACACAAGGCCTTTAACAAATATTAATTTCTTCAGAGTCCAGCATTAGCATCAATCTTTGAATTCTTTTTCCTTTCAGTCCTCTTTAAATATACTCAGTTCATCCTTTCATTCACACCTAGATTCTCTCCCCCAGTATTCATCATGACTCCCTGTGTGCCACCGCCTATGTGGGTATGGGGAAACAGTACTGAATAATAAATCCCTGACCCCACAAAGCAGCGAGTCTAGTGTTAGCAATAGAGCAGAGATTATTCTTCCCATAAGAGGAATGCAGCCAGGAACCTGGAGGAAAGCGGGGGAAAGGGTCAGGAAAGTGTCCCAGATAAGCAAAAGGAATTTTTAGGTCCCTCAAGCTATTTCTCACTATGGTTCAGTGCTGGCTTCAATACCACCCTTGACTCTGCACCAAAGACCAAGGTGAGTATGACTTCCCTTCGTTAGCTCTGGCTCACATCCAAAGGCAGTAATGCCAGAAGAATTGCTGCTTTAAAACAAAGAAAAAGAACAAAACAATAACCATCATGAAATAAAAGGCTTAAAGCTAAAGAAAAACAAAAATGTCATGATATGTGCATTTTTTTTCTGCAAACTGATTTGTTCTGTGGTGGAAGACAGAGTCTGCATTTGATTTCTACAAGATATGCAGTAATGGGCTATGTACTCCAGGGGAAAACTATCCTTAAGGGAGCAGGAACGTGATGGATTCACTTCTCGGTGAGGTTTATAATATGTGGCAGTTTTAGCACAAGCAGGTACTTGGTCTATAAACTGGGAGAGCACAGAATTAGCCGTGGCTCGTTTCAAAATGAAGAAGAATGCAGCTCTCCCTCTCGCTCTTGGTTGTGAGTCCTTCTGGGGATAAACAGGAAGATTAAGTGTTTTCCTGATGTTGTGTTTGCCTGTCACGGTAATGTGCACACGCCCCATTGCCAGCACCTTTACACAGCCCCCCAGACCTGCTATTTTTGTTGGCAGGAGATGTTCGTTGTGAGACCCAGGTCTCATTCTGTGCTGAATGAAGTCAGGGTTATTTCCGCTTCTTGTTCCAATGCTCCCTCTCAATTAGATACTCTACGATTAGCTGCTTCGCAATTAGACACCGGATCTCTCAGTCTGTGAACATCCAGTTTCTTGGTCCCCGGAGGCCATTTCATGTCCTCCCTCCTCAAAGCCTGCTGTTCTGCTTGTTGCCATTTAAATGGTGCTAAAGAGAGCAGCCTGGCTGCCAGCTGGCTTCCCAGGGGCCCCCCGGTGCTGTTGGGCCTCCGAGACCCTGGTCTGAGCTTCAGCCGGTGTGTGGAAACCCCAGCTGTCAACTCCAAAAGAGATTTCATGTTACTGGCCTGATTCACACTAACTTATCTCATAAGAGGTTGCTGATAAATTAAAATGCCAATATATCTATTTACCCTTAGAAATATACTTGCCAAGCAATAAATCTGCATCAGCCACTCAGCTTGTTCTTTTCACACAATTAAAGTCTGTTGGGGAAACCAAATTCTAGATCACAAGGTTTCTTGGTGAGGGGGAAAACAGACTCTCGAACGCTGCTTGTTGGTGTGTAAATGGAGACACGTCTTCTGGAAGGCAGTGTTTTATTATGTGCAACATTTACATTGAACAAGCATGATGAGTTCTTTATTTGTGTCTCCTATCACCCCTTGAAAATTTATTCAGTGGTGGAGCTCCCATGTCACTGTCTGAAAACTTGGCCGGCCCCCTGACTTTTCCACTTACTCATATGGAATAGATTGGCCTATGATCAAAGTCATAAACACTGGCTCAATTCAGAAATGAAAACTATACAGTGCAAGCTATTAATCAAACTTCAGTCTTCATTCAGAGGTCAGACTTCTCCTCCTTTTCTCCCAGCTGGGGCCTCCGGTTGATGGGCCACCTATCTTTAGGATGATGGTTTTGGTCACGTCATTGAACTCCTCTCTTTCCCTCTTTCTAGTTACTAATTGCATCTTCTGGCCTCCCAGAGGATGGAGCAGGGTGAAGGAAGAGGCTGTCAGGCATGGTGAGGGGCACCATGCTTCCCTACCCTTAGACCTGCCCCTCTGATGGGGCCTCGCATCACAGCTCAGCTAAAGACACTCTGGTCAAAAATCCACTTCTTCCAAACTCTCAGCCCTTTTTGCCTGAGTGATCCAAGGGAGGAGGAATTGCCTTTATTTTCATCCTTGATATTTTGTTCAGGCATTTAACTTTGGTGTAGAACATCATTGCAATTCAGATCCATGTACTTTTGGTTTATTTGGGTCTATTTCTCAGACTGAATGCCTAGAATGGAAAAAGTTGTTTTCGTGGGTGTTAGTAACGTGGTGGGTAGGAGCGAGGGTTCTGGAGTCTACTGTTTCCAAGGCCAAACTTCACTTTTTAATGTCCTGTAACATACGCATTGAAAGACTTAAAGATGTGCATAATAGTAGCAAATGCTTATTTAGCACCTGCTAGATAGCAGAGACTATTCCAAGAGGTTGATCTGTTCTGATAACTTCAGTTTCTCAGCAATCTTGTGTTATGTATTATAGTTATCTCCATTTTGCTGGAAAGAAACTGAGGCAGAGAAAGACTACATGCCTCAAGTCATAAAATGATAAATTCCATCCAGCAGTCTGACTCCAGAACCCATGTTCTTGATTTCTTTGCTTAGTAGTGCTCATGAACACAAGAATTCTAGTTCTAGGAATTTAGCCTCAGGAAATAGACACATAAAACAACACAGCTGGATCTTAATTGAAATATCTCTAATAACTTGAAAAAACTGGATACCACTTTTGTGTTTGATAGTAGGAGATTGATTAAATAAATATGCTAGTATAAACCCAAATCCTTTAAACATATATTTTAGAGGAATATTCACACATAAAAATGCAAAACCGCACCAGTAGTCAGGGAAATGCAAATGAAAGTAAGATCAGATACCATTTTTAACCCACCAGAGTGGGAAAAAGAATGAAAAGGAGACATAATGTTCAGTGCTGGCAAGGATGCAGGAACAGGCACATTCCTTAACTACTGATGAGGGTAGAAATTGTTAGGCTATCTTTGCAAAGGAATTTGACCAGAACTTCTAAAGTGCTTAAAAATTAGAAAGGTGTAAAACCTTTGGCCAATAATAATATTTATGGGAATCTTCATTATTTAAGATAAAGCATGTATATAAGGCAAAAATCTGGAAATAATTGAATGTCAATAAGACAATGATTGACTAATTTTGGTACATTCATGCTGTTATGTTAATCCAGCTCTTTAAATAATGAATTGGATCTTGATTTATTGACCTAGAGGAATGTCCATGATATACTGTGTGAAAAGAAAAGTTGCTTTCACAATAATGTGTAAAGCAAAATCCCATTTTGTGAAAACAAGAATCTACATGTGTATGAAAGTTTGTATGAGGGTGGAAAAAAGTGTGGATAGTTACAAATCAGGATATTAACTTTGGCTATCTTGCTGGGTAGCATAAATGTGTGGGGCGGGGTATGTGTGTGTGTGTTTATGAATCTTTGGACTATTTCATTGGCTGCAGAAAGCAGTTATATTTAGAAATTTTTTATTTAAGAAAAAAGAATATTAGATTATATGAAAGACATGTGTTTGTTTATGTGAGTGCTGAGAAAAAGACTTAAAAGATTATAGAATACAAAATATTAAAAGGAATTATTTCTGACTCATGGGATTTTTATTGTCTTATATCTGTCCATGTTTTCTGAATATTAATTATATAAGGAAAAAAACTTTGCTAGGAAAAAAATGAGAAACTTGTTTGTAAGGAAAGATAGACTTAAGAATTGAATTTCAAGAGAAATTTTTTTAAGAGGGTGATTGGTAAATGGAGTCAGAGCAAAAAGTTCAATGTACATTTGAACAGTTCAGGGTTTGAAAATGTCTTCTCCATTAGAGGGCGACAGCTTCTGTGTCATTAGCTAGTAATCTTGTTCACAATACATGACCTATAAAGATTAGCGGAAAGCCCAATTTTGAGATTTCCTTTGGCAATATTTTCTATCTAAACTGCTGTGGCTTATACAAAACTGTCTTTTATCTAGAAGGGGGGAGATAAAGAATTTGGATTAAGGAAAAAAAGTAATTTGGAATAGAAGCTTAATAAGAAACGAAGATGGATCCAGGCAGTCTTGGGGACACAGGACATACGAGGAGTGCAGAGGGGAAAGTGGATCACTTGATTTCAGAGCAATCCTGATGCAGGGTGCCCTAGGGCTTAGTGCAATGTAGCCATAAAGCCATGGAAATATCCACTGAGAACAAAAATGCATTTTGTGTTAAGAATTGGACTTAACTTTTTCAGCCAAAGGCCCATGGTATTTGTGTCATTCATCACTTGCCATCTGCAGCGCTTTGTCAGGTACTTTTGTGGGGGCAGCGGGGGAGACAATATGCAACATTCATCAAACCCTCACAGAATTAGGAGGGAGGTATTTTAGGAAAAAAATTCTTTTTATCTCTTCCTCATCTAGGTAATATTCAAACCAAAGCTTTAGTTATACAGAACCTCAGCTCTGGTATCTTCTCAGGATAAGGTTAGTACATGAAGAAAAGGAAGAAGAAAAATATTATGTAATTAGAGATAGAAAGAAGAAGGCAATGGCACCCCACTCCAGTACTCTTGCCTGGAAAATCCCATGGATGGAGGAGCCTGGTAGGCTACAGTCCATGGGGTCACTAAGAGTCAGACACTACTGAGTGACTTTACTTTCACTTTTCACTTTCCTGCATTGGAGAAGGAAATGGCAACCCACTCCAGTGTTCTTGCCTGGAGAATCCCAGGGATGGGAGAGCCTGGTGGGCTGCCATCTATGGGGTCACACAGAGTCGGACATGATTGAAGCGACAGCAGCAGCAGAGATAGAAATTTAATGACGATTAAAAATCCTAAGCTTCTTTGTCATTTACAACTATGGTTGAAGCAAACCTTCACTGAGCAGACTGGATCATAAAACTGAAGCTGTGAAAGACCAAAGACCAGAATTCTGGTTTTTCTACAGGGATCCCATTCAGGAAGAGGACTGTCATGTGAAAGGAGGAATAGACGGCAATTTATTTTTTTACTGTCTGTGATCCCAGTTGTACAGTTTTGAACCCATTGTTGTGGGGAATGTCAATGGTCCCTAATTGGTCCGGCATAACCAGGTAATGGGTTTCAGTTTGGGGCTATCTGCTGTTTATTGCAGCTGTTGAGAGGTAGTGTTTCCTGGTAATGGTGAAATGGAATGCCTTTTCTTTTTATGTCCCTTTTTGTCTGATACAGTATTTTTAGTTGTTAACTCAAGGTTGAAATAGACCTAAATAACAACCTGAAAATAAGAGCTTCAAGTAAAAACCTCTGTTTGGCCCATGCCAAGTAAACCGAAACCCAGACTTCTGGCTTTTCAACATCAATTAGAACAAGTGCTATGGAAGATGTTTCTAATTAGGCATTTCTGGAGAAATATATGACATGCAATCAAGAAATAATTATAATCCTAGAAGCTGATTTGTAAGGAGCAAGTCCTTGTTTATGCTTACTCCTTCCCTCCTATTTGGAGGCTTAGATGTGAATATTCCTACAAAAGTCACTCCCCACCTCTTCTCCTTCAGCTCATCCTCTTGTAGTCCACTGACTTTTATCTCTGACCTCTCTCTATCCACCAGGGGCTTTCCCTTTGTCCATAAACACACTCTAGTCTACTTCATCCTTTAAAACTAATCATCCACACACACCCCCAAAGCCTTCCTTCAATCTCCAATCCTTTTGACCTCCCAAGTCCAAAGTCGCTAGAAGTGTAGTATGAATTTTCCTCTCCTACTGTTTTCTCTCTCATTCTCCCATTACTCACTGGTGACTCAGGAAAGAATCCGCCTGCCATGTAGGAGACTCACGTTTGATCCCTGGGTTGGGAAGATCCCCTGGAGAAGGGAATGGCAACCCACTCCAGTATTCTTGCCTAGAAAATTCTACGGACAGAGCACCCTGATGGGCTACAGTCCCTGGAATTGGATACGACTGAGCAGCTAACACACACACTCCCATTACTCATTTCCAGACTAGTATTCATATTTGTCTCCTTATGGAAGGTAAAAGGGACCCTAGATTAACAAGTTCTCTTCCTCCCTGGGCTCTAGAGCACTTGACTTTTCTGTCCGTTTTTCTTTCTTGAAATTCTTCCTTGGCTTTTGCAATCCTAATCGCATCGTTCTTCCTCAGCCCTTGTGGGCTCAATCTCATTCTTGTCCTTAAAACCTGGTATTTTTCAGGTTCTTCCCTTCTCTCTCTTCTCCGCTTGTGTGCATGCTAAGCCACTCAGTTGTGTCTGATTCTTTGTGGCCCTATAGACTGTAGCCCCCCGGCTCTTCTGTCCATGAGATTTCGCAGGCAAGAATACTGAGTGGGTTGCCATTTCCTTCTCCAGGAGATCTTCCCAACTCAGGGATGAAACCCATCTCTCTTGTGTCTCCCTGAATTGGTAGGTGGGTTCTTTACTGCTAGTGCCACCTGGCTTTGGGATAAACAAAATGATATTTATTCATTTCAGGTATTGCGATAAAAGGCAGGAATGCAAGATGACTAAAACATCACCACCTATTAGGAATACTTTGACATACTAACCTCTCATAGCCTCAATTTCCAGATGTCGTCAATACTTGAGATCGAGATCTTCATTTCCAACTCTTGACTGTGGATCCCCAGTTGAAGACCAAAAGCAAACAACTCAAAACTGCTCCCTCATTGCTTCTTCCCTGGTCCCTCCCACGCTTAATGGCAGAAACATTCCTCTCATGTAGACACACTGGAAACCTGTGAGTCATCCTACATCCCTTTCTTTCAACCTCCACATCCAATAAATTTCCAAGTCCATCACTTGTCTAATAGAGGTTGCTAGAACACCTGTCATTTCTTCACTGCTTGGTCCACCTCCTCATTTCACACTTGGAAAATATTAATACTACAGAATCTTTTGCTTCCCTTTTCTCCAAGTTCTGCATCAGCCCCAAATTTATCCTCCACAATGCTGCCAGAGTGCCTATTTAAAAATGCAAATTTGATCTCATCTAACCTGCTGTATTTTGGCCACCTCATGCGAAGAGTTGACTCATTGGAAAAGACTCTGATGCTGGGAGGGATTGGGGGCAGGAGGAGAAGGGGACGACAGAGGATGAGATGGCTGGATGGTATCACTGACTCGATGGACATGAGTCTGAGTGAACTCTGGGAGTTGGTGATGGACAGGGAGGCCTGGCATGCTGAGATTCATGGGGTGGCAAAGAGTCAGACACAACTGAGCAACTGAACTGAACCTGCTGTAAAAGACTTCAATGGCTCCTCATTGTCTAAAGATAAAGCCTAGATCATTTGTAAGACCCTTCCTATTTTGTTTACAACCTCCTTTCACAGTTTCTTATCTTGCCTTCGCCCTTCACCCAGTCACTCTCATTTCAACCACGTGTGTTACTGGATGTTCCCTGAGAGGAGTGAAGTCTCTGTCTTGGTTTATGCTGTTCCTCTCCTCACAGTGCTTTTCTCCTATCACCCCACGTGGCAACATCCTCCTGTTTCAAGGCAAGGTCCAAAGGCTGTCTCTTCCTGAAGTTTTCTTTGACCTTTCTCAGGAAGAATAAAACACTCCTTCTTCTCATGTGCTCACAGAACTTTGCTCCCCCTTCTTTTGTAGCCTTATCAGGTTGCATTCATAGATGTTTGAAAGTTATCTTGTCTCCTTGTGGATCAAGGACTGCTTCTCAGGCATTTCATCATCCTGATATCTTATCTTGGTCCAGCTCTCAACAAACATGCTCCATGAAGGGAGGAATGAAAGATGCCTGCAGAATGCCACCGGCTCCAGGGTTCTGTGGCCAAACCAGTCTTGTGTGACGCGAGCATTAAAGCAGTATTTGTTCCTGGTTCCAACAGACCCTAGCATATGCACCACTACAACTGAACCCTGTGACCCACCGGAGTCTAAGGAGCAGAGCTGTGAAGAGAAGCATTTTGTCCTTGTGGGAACGACACACTCATTTCTACAATCTGCCCATGGTGTCTCGGTCTAGTTAGGTTTTCTACCCTGAAGGTGAGAATTTCTAGCCAGAATTGCAGACTTCACTTCTTCCTGAGTTGAGTTTCTGTGGATCACTTTAGAACCCAATTCTCTTTCATCACTTTTTCCTGGGCCACAGACCTCCAGACCAATAGTGCATGCATATGTACTAAGTTACTTCAAGTCATGTCCAGCTCTTTGTGACCCTATGGACTGTAGCACACCAGGCTCCTCTGTCCATGAAATTCCTCCAGGCAAGAATACTGGAGTGGGTTGCCATGCCCTGATCCAGAGAATCTTCCCTACTGGGCTTGAACCCATGCCTCTTGTGTCTCCTGCATTACGGGTGGTTTCTTTACCCTCTGATCCACTGGGGAAGCCCCAGACCAATAGTAAGAGGCCTTAATTTTAAGATGATTAAAACAAACCAAAAAAATCATGTCTGTTGGTTAATTGTAAATTGCTTGCTCAGCAAATTTAAGTTTACAGGGGTAAATTTAAATCATTCACTGTGTTTCTAAGTAATGAAGGCACTTCCCCATGGCACCATCATGTACCCAGATGGGAAATGCCTTTTTTTGGTGGGACTGGACATATGTGTTGCTCCCTCGGATTTCATGCTGGTTAAAGACAAGCGGCTAATAACTCCCAGACTCGTGCATGATAACCACATCTCTGGTGGCAACGGTACTATTAATTTTTCCACAAGAATTTTCTTTCTGTTACACGCGTACTTTTAAGAGTAGGTAGCCACAGCTGTGACCAGTATGACATTCCTTTCTATTTGTTTTTAATAACGACTCAAGTTAGCTTGTGAAGAAGATTCTCAACTGAGATTTTTCTTTCTTTCTGTCTTCTAAAGTGTTTATTACTAAAAGATTCAACTTTTAGATTCTCTGAAGAAAATTCTTTCCTAGGAAAGGTAAGAGGTTAAAGAAAATGTAGCTAAAATTAGTTTCTTTTTTGACTCTGCAAAAGGGATTGCAGCCATGGCAATAGTCAGAAGCAGTGACTTAACGAACGGTTTCAGAAATGAGCTCTTCACTGTGATTTGAACGAGCGCTCCATGAATCCTATTTTATAATTACTGCTCGATTCTTATGGGGCACTTGAAAGCTTGAGTGACTGTCTACCAGGTTCATTCCTCAGGTGAAGCTTCTGCTTAACTGTGTCCAATCTGAGGCATCACACTGAACTCTCACCCTACCGTTTGTTTGCTGATGACAATTTAATTACACCTGCTGGCCTTCAGAAATCTCAATGATTAAGAATTGCTTTGTTTGTTTTGTACTCTGTTTCATTAATCTTCCTGGATTCCTTTTCCTCCGAGGAAATCAAAGTGTTTCTTGTTAATAATTTTCAGTATACCTAGAGGGATTTGGTGGGCTTCTCTGGTGGCTCAGAGGGTAAGAATCTGCCTGTAATGCAGGAGACCTGAGTTTGGTCCCTGGGTTGGTAAGATCCCCTGGATAAGAGAATGGCAACCCACTCCAGTATTCTTGCCTGGAGAATTCCATGGACAGAGGAGCCTGGTGGGCTATGGTCCATGGGGTGGCAAAGAGTCAGACACAACTGATCGACTAACACTTGAGCACTTTTTCAAAGAGATTTGGTAATAAGTTGGAAGAAAATAATGGTAATTGACCTCCCAAGGTCATTCTAAGTCACCAGAAATTGGGATAAGAATTTGGAGATTCAAGTGTCCTGGTTGCTTAGTTAAGATGAACTTTGACCAAAACATCTAGACCATATTGTCTGTCATATGTAGGCTTAGCTGGTCCTTAGCTCTGTAAGCAGGACATGCTGTGTCTGTGTGTATACAGTGTGTGTCTGTATATATACAGGATATACTCCAACCCTACAGCTAGTGCTTATCTCTAAAATGCAGAGAGGACAGGATAGCTGTGCCGAAGTGGGTCCACAAACTTCCAATTACTCTGATTCTCATGCTGTTTACCAAACAACCCACCAAGATTTACAGAACAATCTGTGGCTGACTTTTGGAATTTAGAATGTTATCATTACGGGTTTGCATGTTCTGTTGAAATGAAGGGAAAGGGGAAGGAATGAGAAGGACAGTGATGATCTAGAGTCTAATTTAATGTTGCCACAGATCTCTGTGTAAATAGCAGTGAATTTCTATTCTTTTTTTTTATAATAACTATAAATATTTTATTTTTTAAAGTTTATTTAAATTTATTTATTTTAATTGGAGGCTAATTACTTTACAATATTGTATTGCTTCTGCCACATATCAACATGAATTTCTATTCTTTATGAAAGATGGTACGATTCCAACCAAGTCAATTGTTTCTGGAGTCAGGAAATGGGGTGTGTTGGTAATGCATGGAGGGGAAAAAAGAGTGTTTATGCAAATACAGGCCTCCCCACAATGGCTGGGTCATAAAATGTTCACCTAGCAGCTCAAGATAAATATTAGGAATTGAGGAAACAGAAGTAAATGCCTTCTTCAAAAACAGGAAAATCAGGGATTTCCTTGGTGGTCCAGTGGTTAAGACTTGTGCTTTCAATGCAGAAGGCACAGGTTCAGTCCCTGGTCAGGGAACTAGATCCCACGTGCAGCATAGTGCAGCCGGAAAAGAAAAAAAAAAAGAAAGAACAATAAAAGCAGAAAACCAGACTAGAGGCCATGAGCAGAACTTGTTCCTAATGTTTGTACTGTGATAGTCAAAGGTAGCGGGACTGACATCTAAAATGTGACACTCATCTGATCAGCTAGGTCGTCTGAGGACAGTTCGGATTTGGGGGAGTCCCTGTTCCATTTGCAGTGCCCTGAAGGATCTCCAAAACTGTTCAGCTCAGTTTAGGTCATTCCTTTAATTATTGTTTTCCCATCAGTACCCCATTACTGACTCTGAATGATGGCTTTGTGCATTTTTCACTTAAGGGTAATGAACTGCTCTCTTCATAAAGTGCCATCATTCAACTTTGTTCCAAGGAGCATCCTTACAGACAATTTCCATTTTAATCAGAAGTGAATGGGACTATTGCCTTTGAAGTGGACCATCTGTGGGTTTACCAGGAATTTTATCAGCTTTGATCTTTATTCAATTTAACTTTCTGCCAGAGCTTCCAGTAAAGTTCTTTTAAGGCTGCAGAAAGCAGAGCTCAGAGCTCAGGGCAGGCAGTTCCCTTGCACTCACTGTGCCAGCCCATATGTTCTGCTCAAAATGAGGCCATTTGCTTTTGTGAATCCCCATGTTGGAGGGGTGGGGAAAGCCAGTTGGGAAGGTGAGAGGATGGAATGTGTGGACACAGACTTTATTGTTGTGTCAGTCTAGATGAAAGTGAGAGCTGGAACCTTCTTCCCCAAGCTCATGGTCTGTTTCTTTCTTTTTTTTTTTTAAACAACTTTATTGAGACAACTGATATACAATGAACTGCAGACTGAAAGAGTACAATTTCATAAAATTTAACTTATGTTTATCTGGGAAACTGTCACTTCAATCAAGACAATACACATATCTTCCACCATAGAAGTTTCATAGTGCCTCTTGGTAATCCTTTTTTGTTCCCATCCCTAGTCAAGCACCATGACTATAGATTACTTTGCATTTCTAGGATTTTATGTAAGTGGACTCATGTTTTTTGGGGGGACGTCTGGTTTCTTTCATTTAGCATAATTATTCTGAGATTAGTTCATATCATCACAAGTATAATTATCCCCCTTTATTGCTGAGTGTTCATTGTATGGACATACTGCAATTTGTTAACCCATTGAGCAATCATTCTTTTTGTTTTATAAAATCATTAGGTATTAGAGCTAGAAGGGGCTTTACAGTTCCCTTGTGTGTGTGCTAAGTTGCTTAAGTTGTGCCTGACTCTTTGTGACCCCATGGACTGTAGCTCGCCAGTCTCCTCTATCCATGGGATTCTCCAGGCAAGAATACTGGAATGGGTTGCCATGCCCTCTTCCAGGGGATCTTCCCAGAGGAGGATTGAACCCATGTTTCTTACATCTCCTGCATTGGTAGGTGGGTTCTTTACCACTAGTGCCACCTGGGAAGCCCTTAGATTACAATTCCCTTAATCTAAGGAGATTGTTGGAAAGATAACTGGAGCCAGAACACTACTTGAGAATTTCCTTGGAGATATTGAAAATACCTCTTCCTGCCCTTCAATCCCAAAGATGAGGTGGACCCAGGGTTCTGCATTTTGAACTGTATCTTCTGGTTATTCTAATCCCGATACGTGGCTAATAATACTTCAGATGGTGAACCAAATGGTTTAAATAATTTGCTCCAGGTCATAGAAGATTAGGAACAAAGGCTGAATTTAAATCCAGTTTCTGATCTTATATCATGCCAGCACCAAATCACATCTGACACATGGATGCTGACACTGTGTGCTGGCATGAATCATTGCTTTCTAATGAAAGGTAAGGCCACAGCTTGGTACTGTGAACTGCTCTCATCTGCTTCCAGAAGAGGGCACTGATAGCAAATCTTTTATTTTATGTCTGCCTGCCTGCCTGCCTCTGACCTTTCTTCCTTTCCTTTCTCCCTTCCTTCTTCTTTTCTCTCCTCTCCTCTTTTTTCATCACCAAAGTTGCAACATGAAAAGCAATGCAAGTGAGACAACAATGGTATGGGAAATTATTTTGTTTCAGTAAAAAGACAAGGCCCCTGCAGAAATTTCTTGACTTCATTGCACTTCTTTTTGGCAGGGCTATATGGTTAATTCCCTGACCAGGGATTGAACCTGGGCTGCAGCAGTGAAAGCCCAGAATTCTAACCACTGCTACTGCTGCTGCTGCTAAGTCGCTTCAGTCATGTCCAACTCTGTGTGACCCCATAGATGGCAGCCCACCAGGCTCCCCCATCCCTGGGATTCTCCAGGCAAGAACACTGGAGTGGGTTGCCATTTCCTTCTCCAATGCATGAAAGTGAAAAGTGAAAGTGAAGTCGCTCAGTCGTGTCCAACTCTTAGCGATCCCATGGACTGTGGCCCACCAGGCTCCTCTGTCCATGGGATTTTCCAGGCAAGAGTACTGGAGTGGGGTGCCATTGCCTTCTTCTTTCTATCTCTAATTACATAATATTTTTCTTCTTCCTTTTCTTCATGTACTAACCTTATCCTGAGAAGATACCAGAGCTGAGGTTCTGCATAACTAAAGCTTTGGTTTGAATATTACCTAGATGAGGCAATGCAAACTAGGTGAGTGTTGAATTGAGAAGGGGCTCCAATATACTTAAATGAGTTTAGCTATTTCAGTGTTGCATTTGAAACACAATTATTGAATACAAACATATACAGAATGACAAATGCGTTATTCCATGAGTCTGACAAGGAAACGAATCTCATTACTTTATGGTCACACTTCTATGACAGAACAGTTCTATTTTGCCAAAATGTATATCTGTGTTTATGCATATATACATGCTCCTTGATGGTCTATTTCTATACCCAACCCAAAATAAATACAATGAAAACTGTCTCCTTACAATCCAGTTAGTTATTTCTTGCATGTGTTGTGACAGAAACATTTTCACTGTGATTTCTGTTCTCGGGTAATGAGAAGCTGTGATAGACATTAACAGAAGAGGCTTCAAGTGGAAAGTTCTCCCAGATTTTCTCACCGCCTCCCTCCAAATTTGATATGCTGCGATGTTTTTAGTCTTATTATTCTAGTGTCTGGGTGGAGATGTCAGGAAAGAAAAGATGAAGTGCTGGAATCTAAAAATGGGTAAACAGCTGTCAAGAGAAATTCTGAAGATCTGTCTTTAAGCTTGGAGAAGGTTTAAAGAATTTATTCTTGGCACCATTTCCTATAATCAGTAATTAGTAACCCATTGAAAGGATATTTGTTAAATACCTACATTTTAGATAAAGACTATTGAGATTGCATTAAGCCAGTGGGAAAACATACTGAAATATTCGTTCTAGAATAGATTTCAGTCTCTGGCAGTAGGTAGCCTCCTGAAGTCAAATAGTTCTTGGGAATCAATAACCCAGTTAGGCCCAGGAGACTGGGATCTCTAGATTTAGTAGACTGGCACAGTTGCTGGAACATCTGCCTATGGCTATGCACCTTAGAGGAAAGATGTTTTCTTTTCAGGCTTTAAAGCTCAGAAGATTTCGGAAAACAGCTCTCCAGGTACTGAACAACTACTTATCGAAATTACAGTTGGGTTCATTGCTGTCCCTGCCCTGAAGCTTTTGTTGAAGTCTCCTTCCAATCAGTCAATTCAGGGTTTAATCTGGCTAATCCTTTTAAGCACTGGAATCCTTTTTCTGTTGTAATTTTTCCAGTCCAAGGAGAAGGAATACATGTTTAGATTCATAAGAGACCTGTGTTTTCTAGCACACTGCAGCAGTATCAGACATACGTAGCAAAAAAAAAAAAAAGCAAACTACTTTTCTTTTTCTATGGTTTTGTTGTTCAGTTGCTCAGCTGTGTTCAACTCTTTGAGACCCCATACACTGCAGCAGGCTTCCTTGTCCTTCACTGTCTCCCGGAGCTTGCTCAAACTCATATCCATGGAGTCAGTGATGCCATCCAACCATCTCATCCTCTGTCGCCCCCTTCTCCCCCTCCTGATGAGAAATATTTGTAGTTCCTTGAACTCAGGTACAGTTAAGTTGTGTATGTTTCTCCTGCACAACTTAATTACCAGGCATGTTAAGTAAGTCTGTCAATGATGACAGTCCAGTATGTTGGCATTTTCCTATCTCCAGAAGTCCTTGGTTAGGCAGATCATGGGTACAAAGCACAGTGTTTGTAAGACCATGCCCCAGTAAATCTCAGATTAGAAGGTTGGCTTTGCCACTACCTGGTAACTTCTTTTCCAATCAATTAAAAACATTTGTGGAAAGTAATGGTGGTCTGAATTACATTGGTGACAAGAGCTAGAAGTAAAGAGATGGTTTCAAAGATATCCAAAAGGTAGACTCAAGAAGACTGATGACCGTGTGACTGTATGAGGCTGGTGGGGCTGCTGCCACAAACCTGATGGCTTAAAACAATGAAATGTATTCTTTCACATATCTGAAGCCAGAAGTTTGGAACCATGGTGATGATAAGACTGCATTCCCTCCAAAGGCTTTAGGCAAGAATCCTCCCTTGCCTTCTCAGTTTCTGAGGACTTTAGGCATTCTTTGACTTATGGCTGAATAACTCCAACCTCTGCCTTGTCTTCCTATGGCCCTCTCTTCCTTCTCTGTCTTCTTTCTATGATAAGTCTCCTTCTGCCTTGCCCTTAGAAAAACACATGCCTTTGAATATAGGGACCACCAAGATAATCCAAGATGATCTCATCTCAAAATCCTTAATTATATCTGCAAACTCACTTTCTTCAAATAAGGCCACACTCATATGTTTGGGGATTAGGACATGCACATGTCTTTTTGGAGGTCACCATTTGACTCACCACAGTGGCCAACCTGAATATATTTGATTGTGCAGGTTCAGTAAAGGTAAATCCAAAGCCCCTGGTCTGGCTAAGTGGGAAGACTGTGGTGGCAAATAGCCAAAGAGGAAAGATTAGAAGAGATGCCATTTTTGTCATTTAGTTTTAGACACAAGTATAAGACGAGGGATAGAGAAAGTAGAAACTTAACTTCACCATTTGCCTTGTATTCACATAGTCTTGAGATTTCCAATAATGCTGTCAATGTTATTCAATTAGTAGTCAAGAAAATAGATAAAAAGCTACAGTGTTCCTGACTATATTAGATTATTATGTCATCTTTGTAAAACTTTACTTGAAAAATACTTCAACATAAACAGTATGATGTAGGAATGAAATTAATTTTTCATTTATAACCTGGCAGCAGTTAGCTATCATTTGAAGGATCCTGATCAGGAGTCCATACTCTAGCTATGATTATCAGGCACTTGCAAATATTGCTATGGAAATCTGCACGTGCGGATTTTCTCATTAGCATAAGAAATGTAAGGAATAACTTTTCACCGCTGAAATGGGTGGTGCTCAGAGTACATGTTGACTCTCAATTCCAAGCACACTTGCATGAAAACTTATAGGAATCTGGCCAGCCCAGCTGTCCAATTCCTTTGGAGAAGCCCTCAAAGGAGACTAAAGGAGAAGCCCTTTAGTCTTGGGTCCCACGTTTCACGGAGCACCCGCGCATGATCAGAATGTTCCCATTCTCACCATTAGAACATTATGGTCCAGCTTGGAGTGAACCTCTCATGCCAAGTGCCTGTTGGCAAGTCTGAGGACAGAGTGGAACTTCCCCAAACTCACCAATTCAGGTTGAGTGTCTTTGTGTCCACTTGCTTAAAAAAAAATGAGCATTTTGGAAGATTTTTGGCTAAAGACTCACTTTCATCTTAGCCGGCCACTTTTTGAGGAAGATATGGGGGAAACTGAGGTGGCCTCACCTACGTCTAATCCCCAGAAGCTATTGACTGAAAGTTCTATTTACCAACAGCCTCAGGTGTTTGTTAAATGTACACATTAGTTTGGATAATTTTGCAACAGTATCTCTTGACCTTTGAGCCCAGTTCCCTGCGAGAACTGTTGACAATACATTCTCTGGGTATCCAAGGAAAGAGAGGATGACTTCATACCTGGGTAAAGTGACCAACTGAGTGATCTCTTCACCCATAATCTGATGCAGGGGTCTACCTAAAACAAATGTTCTATGTGCTTAGTTGCTCAGTCATGTCTGACTCTTTGAGACCCCATGAACTGTAGCCAGCCAGACTCCTCTGCCCATGGGGATTCTCCAGGCAAGAATACTGGAGTGAGTTGCTATGCCCTCCTCCAGCATATCTTCCCAACCCAGGGATGGAATCCAGGTCTCCCACATTGCAGGGGGATTCTTTACCATCTGGGCCACCAGGGAAGCCCAAGAATACAGGAGTGGGTAGACTATCCCTTCTCCAGGGGAGTTTCCTGACTCAGGAATCGAACCAAGGTCTCCTGCATTTCAGGCAGATTCTCTACCAGCTGAGCTACCGGGGAAGCCCAAGTGTTCTATAGTTACAGCATGAAACATGGAACTCAATGACTTCTCTGTTTGAATAGGTTGGATTCTCTGAGAGAAGTTCCTAGAATTTACAGTGTACTGACTAACGGTGGACTACAGTGCTATTTATGCAGCAGGCTCAGTGTATGATAAGTATATGTGTATGTGTGTGTACTTGCATTCACAAATAGAAGAGTTGGGGACCCATTTGAGAGGTTGTTTAGCCTTAGCAAGATCTTCTGTATGTACATACACACATGCACACACACCTGAATGAGAGGAGATAGTCTTTCTGATACTTCATAACTGATGATTCAAAACTGGAGGAATAATGAGTGGTTGCTACTTGATATTTGCTTCTATAAATGAGTAGTATTCTTGATGATTCAAGTAATAATTATTACCAGAAAACAATAATCTATAAAACTCCATTTGTTAAACCCATGTGATTTGAAAGAGTTCCAATAATTTTTCATCAGTTTAAAAACTATAAAAGGGGACAGCTCTAGTAACTTAACAATGCTGTTAGTTCTGTATATAATAAAATTGCCCCTGAGTTTATACTTCTGAAAGTGCCCATAGTTGCTGTAAACAAAAAGAATTTATTGAAGAG
The DNA here is from genome assembly GCF_029378745.1 of Bos indicus. NCBI lineage: Eukaryota > Metazoa > Chordata > Mammalia > Artiodactyla > Bovidae > Bos > Bos indicus. The sequence goes on from NC_091761.1 coordinate 80,053,609, forward strand.
AGACTGTGGAAATGCTATAAATGTAAAGTAAGGGTAAAATTCTCTAACTGAAACATTTTATGTTTCTAAGAGTAAAATTTGCATGTGGAGAGAAAATAACTTTAATAAATGAGGAAAATATGTCAGTTTTAGAGAAGACTGCAAGCAAAAAATTGTGAAATACTAGCTACCTACTTATAATTTTTAGTGGTATCATTTCTCTCCAGTTTTGGTGAAGAAATTAAAGACTAGGCAGAAAGCAAACAAACTGCAACTTTTTATTGAAATTAACTTCCTAAAGAAATGTATGCAATAACTTCAGGGTAATCATTTGGAGTTGACACTTCTCCTGAAGTACAGCTAGTAAGTGTCACAGAGCTACCCAGGTATTGATACTGAAACTAAACAATCCAAGAAGTTTTTGGCCAGAAAGTCTTACTCTGATGGGAAAAGGGGAGAAAGGACGATAAGGAAAAGGAAATGGCCAAAGGGAAGCTAAAACCCCAGTGAGAAAATCTGATTCATTTCTAGTAATCATTGATTCATAAAATCTTAGTAGCAAAGATGACCTAAGAGTCACCTAATTCTGTCCCCTCAACTGCATTTCAGGCAGCAGTCACCCTGACCATTAAGGCCGTATTTATAGTCCACACTGCTATAATTGTCTGTTGCATTGCTTTCCCTCATGTTGAATCCAGCTCTTTAGATTCAGTGGGTCCTGGTTCTGTCCCCTGGAATACATGGGATAACTCTTCTCTCTGTTTTACCTGACACCTTTTCAAATATTCAAAGACAGCTGCTGTCTCTCTTCTCTGTCTCAAAATAAATGGGTAATCTGGGGCAGTTATGAAGTCTGAGGATTGGGATGGCAGGGACATTCCAGGGAATGTCACACTACCCGTCTCCAGCTGATCTGAAGGGAACAACCTGACAACCTATAGAAGAGTCCCTGAGACAGATTAATTCGTCTTCATCCCAGATTGTTTAGTCAAAAGTCAGGAATAAGAATTCTAATGCTATATTGAGTGTTTTGCTATGAAGTGAAGGCTGAATAAAGTCTTGGAGTCATGAATTGTGACATTATTTTTAAATTGCCATTATCATTTATTATCAGCCCAGTGTTACATCCTTGGTTTTATGATGCAAACAAAAAACTCAATGCAAATAAAGATTAACATGATGTTTTGGTAATGCTTAGACCAAACAAGTGATTATTTTATATTTAATTATTTTTCTTTAAGAAACCCAGAGACACAGTCTAACAGGGACTTGCAACTGGAATGTAAGATGACAGGTAGAGAAACCATTCAATCAACATTCTTTTGGACACTGACTAGTGTTGTATTGTCCATAGTTTAGAATACTTTAACAGAGTCAATGATTCAGTTTCAGTGTACAGTAGCAGTTTAAGAGTACATCCAAGTGATTGTTAGTTACTGCTTGAAGTGCCCTGATTACAAATACATGACATGAATGGTTATCCAACATTGAAAAGACAAAACTCAGAAGTCTGCACCCTCACCCCCCAGGAGCTACTCCAACATTTCAGCTAATTTTCTTCCTGATTTTTCATCAACACCAGAGATTTTGTAATGGTTTTATTACTAAAAATATGTGAATGTTTATTAGAAATAATTTCTTTGTTGATAAAATTAGTCATGATAAAGACATACAGATCTGTTGAAAATATATAGGCAGTCTTGCTCTTTCAGGCATGAGGTATAAGAATCTCATGACCCCAATAACTGTAGTCTTCAAAAAGGTACTTGGAATTTCTGACTCTGACCAGTAGGTTCAGGTTTAGAAGGTTTTGGTTACTTGACTCCTATTAAAAATTTAGATAAATCCTGCCGCTATAATAAACTTTTCATTCAAGAGCTATTGCAGCACCTGAAAGAGTAGAGATTTGGGACTTTGTCACGCTCACAACAGCTTCTGTGACTGCTTTTGTTACTGCTTGCCTGTATGTAGGACAGAATTTCATCTGATACATTCTATCATTCTACCTGGAAGCAAGGATATGGGAAGAAAGACCTAAAACTTTCACTCACCTCTAGTTATTGAAGATGTGTTAGACTTGATTATTACTGCTCAGAAACCTTCACTCTCTCCCCTTGACTTTCTCTCTTAACATGTAAGGAATACACTTTCCCATCCTTTGACACTGGGATGGCCACAGAACAATGTTCACAGGACATTTTAGCCAATGTTCTCTCACTTCTCTGCCAAGACAGTGAGAGGAACATGCCCTAGGTGGCACTAGGGACAAGGAAGCTGAGAAAAACAGGGAGCCGACCTGGTCCTGAACTGCAGCATAGATATGCCCAGTCATCAGCAAAGCTATGGCTGCAGACCTGCAGAGAAACGTAAGTGTTTGTTGTTGCGTACCATTGAGACTCTGGTGGTCAGTGCTTCTAATAAACATCAGCATGTTTGTGTTTCTAATAAACATCAGCAATTGCCACAATTGCTATGTGGCAAATGCTGACTGCATACAAGGCTACAAATATTTAAGTCCCCCTTCCCTTGTGGCTCAGCTGGTAAAGAATCTGCCTGTAATGCAGGAGACCTGGGTTTGATCCCTGTGTTGGGAAGATCCCCTGGAGATGGGAAAGGCTACCCACTCCAGTTTTCTGGCCTGGAGAATTCCATGGACTGCAGAGTCTGTTGGGTCGCAAAGGAATGACTGAGTGACTTTCACTTTCACTTTCCCCAAGAAAAACTAATAGTCAGTTCAGTTCAGTCGCTCAGTCGTGTCCGACTCTTTGCGACCCCATGAATCGCAGCACGCCAGGCCTCCCTGTCCATCACCAACTCCCGGAGTTCACCTAGACTCACGTCCATCGAGTCAGTGATGCCATCCAGCCATCTCATCCTCTGTCGTCCCTTTCTCCTCCTGCCCCCAATCCCTCCCAACATCAGAGTCTTTTCCAATGAGTCAACTCTTTGCATGAGGTGGCCAAAGAATTGGAGTTTCAGCTTTAGCGTCAGTCCTTCCAAAGAAATCTCAGGGCTGATCTCCTTCAGAATGGACTGGTTGGATCTCCTTGCAGTCCAAGGGACTCTCAAGAGTCTTCTCCAACACCACAGTTCAAAAGCATCAATTCTTTGGCACTCAGCCTTCTTCACAGTCCAACTCTCACATCCATACATGACCACAGAAAAAACCATAGCCTTGACTAGACGGACCTTTGTTGGCAAAGTAATGTCTCTGCTTTTGAATATACTATCTAGGTTGGTCATAACTTTCCTTCCAAGGAGTAAGCGTCTTTTAATTTCATGGCTGCAGTCACCATCTGTAGTGATTTTGGAGCCCAAAAAGATAGTCTGACACTGTTTCCCCTGTTTCCCCATCTATTTCCCATGAAGTGATGGGACCAAATGCCATGATCTTTGTTTTCTGAATGTTGAGCTTTAAGCCAACTTTTTCACTCTTCTCTTTCACTTTCATCAAGAAGCTTTTGAGTTCTTCTTCACTTTCTGCCATAAGGGTGGTGTCATTTGCATATCTGAGGTTATTGATATTTCTCCCGGCAATCTTGATTCCAGCTTGTGCTTCACAAAGCCCAGCGTTTCTCATGATGTACTCTGCATGTAAGTTAAATAAGCAGGGTGACAATATACAGCCTTGACATATTCCTTTTCCTATTTGGAACCATAGTCATCAGCATCCAAATCAGAGTAGGGTCTAAGCACTTGAATATTGCTTCATATAATTCTCATAACAAATCTAGGGGGTGACATTATTTTTCCTATGATACAGATAAAATAATCATGACTAAGAGAGGTAAAACACCTTGGTCAAAATCATACAACTAGAAAGTTAGCCTCAATCCTGACTGTAGATAGAGTCCATCATCTCCCCCATATTTCATTGCTCACTCTTACCAACTTGCTTGGGTTGAACTGAAACCTTAAGTAAAACTATATCCTTGCACATGGCAAGAGGGACAAAGAGTGAACACATGCACCAGTGAGGGTCATTCATGTGCACACTCAGTCATTTAATACTTGTTTGGTGAGAACCTACTATTGCCAGTGCACTATTGTGTGTCCTGGGGATTTAGTTCTTGCCCTCAGAGGGCACACATTCTCATCTTATTACAGCTGTGTTAGTTAAATATGTGCTTAAGGGATTTTTTTTTTTAATGGTGTAAAGATTATGGCCTCATTATATACTATGTCTGTAAACAACAGCCCTAAAGAAACTCCCTATCTTTGATAGTCTGACGTTTAGTGTGGTGATCACTAACTATTAACAGTGGAATGCATGTAACACCCACTCTCAGAAATGTATTGTTACTAATGATAAACCTGAATTGTTGCTCCACAGAGTTCTCTCAGACATCACAGGTCAAAGAGTTTAGAAAAACAGAGTTACTCCTACTGATCCACCAGGAGAGGGGGAAAAAAAGCAATGGGATATTATAATTCTTATTAATAAACATTATTAAGCTCAGACAATTTCTGAATTTTAGAATAAAATAATTAATCTACTGAAATGATGCTAAACCAGAAAAGATTAAAAAGTATAATTAAAGAACAGGAATGACATTTGTTATCAGAGGCATCTCAGCAGACTATCTGAACAGTGCACCAAACAATGTGAATTATTTCTACCATCATAATGGTATTTGCTATAATACAATGGCATACAAGAAATCTAATTGCAACCTGCCAAGGATTAAAAAAAAAATTATAATGTAAAAATACAGGAAGAGTAGATATGATCTGTATTTTTAAAAGAACATGGTAATACTACTATATGGTTCAATTTTTAGATATCAGGATTTAATATAATAAGAAAAGACAGAGAAAATGAAAATTGGGGAAACTTTTGAATAGGTGCTTTAAGAAGGGGATTTGCAACTGAATGGAAACCGGCTGATTTTGATTACACTTTAATATGAGATAAAGTAAAGATGGGATAAATCCAAAGTAAAACATAATTATAAGTTTCTGCATAATCCCTGGAAAAAATATTAAAGATTAGATTCCAGAATTGTATTAGTAGCTCCATAAGATTTTACCATTCACAGTTACCCACTATACATTAAGCATTGTCATAAAACAGATAAAAATATATTCATAGATAGAAATAATCATAAAGGTATTAAACAAGATATCTGGATTTAAAGTTTTGCCTTCCTCCTTCTGAAATAGAAAAAAATCATAAATACAATTTATTATAGAAAATAATCTGTATAAATACAAGAGTAAGAGCGAGGAGACAGAATGCTATGAATTCATTTGTCAGTAGAAAAAACAATTACATGCAAACCACTTTTCCTATGAAGAAAGCATGAACACAGCATGCTTTACATTATCCCTTGATTTCTTTTCGCGGATATATAAATTCCCATGGATGGGAACACAGATAATGAGTCGTGGAGATTAATTGACCAAGTAATCAGACTAGTGGTCCTTGCTCCACAAAGGCTCAGAAAGATGGGCATCATTCATTCTAACGTAAAATAACCCTCAATTGTGAACAGAAAAGTCGACATCCCTTAACTTAAATGCTGACAACTGATAGATTTGCTGTACTGCACATAGGTGAGAATTATAGCTTTATTTTAGGTGAATATCTGAGATTTGGGAATATCTGATTATGAAGAGTCTGAGACTGGCCAATTAAGTGTTGATAGAAACTTACCATGAAGTATGGTTTCCATCCATTCTAAACTTTCAGAAACCAACAGTGTGGTAATAAATTTAGTGATTTGAGTGTCTTTTTTGTTTACCTGCAATACAGAAGGAAGTGGACATACACAAAATAAACTTCTGCTAAAAATCTGAATGGGTGATGAAGGCCATTTATCAATGCAAGATCAAACATACTTTTAGGGGTTGTACATTCTAAGAGTTGTGGGAGAAGAAGGAGGAGGAGGAAGGGGAGGAAGAGGATAATAAGGAGGAGGAGAAGAAAAGGGATGGAGGAAGGGAGAGAGAAGGAATTAGAATATATTCTTTTAAAAAATCAATTTAGACATTTTTAGAAATGAAATTTCAGTTCAGTTCAGTCACTCAGTCATGTCCGACTCTTTGTGACCCCATGGACTGCAGCACACCAGGTCTCCCTGTTCATCATCAACTCCGGGAGTTTACTCAAACTCATGTCCATTGAGTCAGTGATGCCATCCAATCATCTCATCCTCTGTTGTCCCCTTTTCCTCCTGCCCTCAATCTTTCCCAGCATCAGAGACTTTTCAAATGAGTCAGTTCTTTACAACAGGTGGCCAAAGTATTGGAGTTTCAGCTTCAGCATCAGTCTTTCCAGTGAATTTTTCAGGACTGATTTCCTTTAGGATGGACTGGTTGGATCTCCTTGTAGTCCAAGGGATTCTCAAGAGTCTTCTCCAACACCACAGTTCAAAAGCATCAATTCTTTGGTGCTCAGCTTTCTTTATAGTCCAACTCTCACATCCACACATGACTACTGGAAAAACCATAGCTTTGACTATATGGACCTTTGTTGGCAAAGTAATATCTCTGCTTTTTAATATGCTGTCTAGAAAAACAGAAGTCAAAAGTCATTGTAGCTGGGGAAATATAAGTAAAAATTGCATTCCTACAGTAATGTCATCTCTGAAGAAATTATCTTTATCCATTTTGAAGTATTTTTCTAGAATATGTAATTAAATAATAATATTGACTTCTTACATTTTAAAAAGGATGGAAAGTGAAAAGTGTTAATTGCTCAGTCATGTCTGACTCTTTGTGACCCTATGAACACAGCCCGGCCAGGTTCCTCTGTCCATGGACTTCTCCAGGCAAGAAAACTGGAGTGGGTAGCCATTCTCTTCTCTAGGGGATCTTCCCAACCCAGGGATCAAACCTGGGTCTCCTGCATTGCAGGCAAATTCTTTACCGTCTGAGCCACTAGTGAAGACCCCCTCCCAAATAAAGATATGTTATTTATTATAATATTACTTTCATGAATTACTAAAAATATTGACACTTAAAGTGGTTAGAGTACTAGAAGACCTAGATATGACTGTGAGTTTATTGCATTTTAGAAGAATGTGTGATTTATTTCTGATTATAAGGTTGTTATATTGCAGACAGTATGAATAATTAGAATCATAAAAAGAAGAAATTGACAAATCTATAATTCTTTCACACTATTTATAGGTGTTATCACTTTGAAACATTTTCTTTCAGTCATTTTGCTTCTCTCTTTAAAAAATATACATATACAAATTTGTGTCCTAATTGTTAAAATAGTCTATCAGAAACATTTTTGTATGTGATTAAACATTTAGTAAGAATCATTTTAAATGTTGTATAATATTCCATTACATAAATGGGCTCTTCCTTTAATGTTCTATTTATTTGTATATTTATATTTGCTACTTTCAATGACCTCAGAATGCACAAAACTCTTTGCATTTCAGAATACTTTCTTAGCAAAGATCCTTATGACTGTAATTATGGAGCCAAAAGCTAAATGTTTTATACACTGTTATGGCAGACAATGACTAACTGTTTGCCAGACTTGTTTGATTTTCCTCCTGGGCACAGAGATAGAGTGCATTTCTCAGCCTTCTTTGGTGTAAGATGTGCACTCAAGAAGGAATTATTTCCAGAGGAACATGGGGAGAAGTGATGAAATGATGTACAGTGCTTCCAAGTGTGGCCTCTAGACACCTCACACAGTGCTCAGCCTCTCTCTCCTTTGCCTGCTGGCTATATGTCAATGCAGAGGGAGCTTGTATGGCCTTTGTGGAAGACAGCAGAGCATCTGTCAGGCTGTTTTTGAAGGTCCGTGAAGTGAAATAGCCCTAATTTGCATTGCCTCTAATTGATATTATATGAGTGAGAAATAAAATTCTATTATGGTAAGCTATTAAAATTGGGGGTTTTATTCATTTTACTAACAGCGTAATCTTAACTAATAGGGATGTTGGCTTTGGAAATGAGCTACAACTCTCTAATATAAATCTAAAAGATGTGGAATCAGCATTGGGTAGTAAAGAAACTAATATCAGAGGATGGAGAGATGGAGACCCATGTAATACAATAGAAAAATATGTGTTAAAATAGTCACTGAAAATAGTTTGAAAGCAGATCAAGCACTCTCTATGCTGGTGGTAACTCTAGGGGAAGAGACTGGAAAGCAGAATTATGTGATGTTTACCAATTGTTACTAGGTTCTGTTAGGAAGATACTGGAAGAAAAAAATGAATCAGAAAATAGCTGGATGATTTTCAAGCAGAAATAAGAAAATACAGAGAGAAAAGAAATTTGGGGCATCAAAGAGTTGGAAAAGCTAACATTTCTAGACCCCAAACAATAGAAAACAAGATTGAAAATGCTTTTAATCAAGGACCCCATGACAAAGACCAATTTATAATATTAAGGGCATATCATTCTCTCCCAAGACTCCCATGCTCTGTATGACCTCAATGATGCTGGCATTAAGTTGTATGTATGTGAGAGAGGCATAGGGGTGAGGAAGCAAGGAAAGCTATCAGAGCTAATAATTTTATTTAAGAAAGAGATTTGAGTGGTATTCCTGGCATGTGAGACTGAGTGGTAAAAACACATTGCCAAAGAAATCATAAATCTGGAGTAAAAAAGCCTTTGGCTGCTTGAGCCTTCAAATCATTCTTGGACCCCTAAACTTGCCTAAGCAAGAAGTGGGCTGAAAAAGCTATTTGGTCTCATGGGAAGAGGCCTCCCACTTCACTGGAATTATGAGCAAGATGGAAATGGACAAGGAAGCAGCTCCCAGAGGGAAAATCCAACAACCGTGGAGGAAAAATTGAGAAGAGAAGCCGCCGACAGAAAGTAGAATCAAGGTCAAGGCAAAGCACTTCTCCACCCTGGAGGAAGGAACTTTCAGTCAGCGTAAATGCTATTAGAGCAGTGACTCCCACGTCCAGAATCTTCCTTGTTTTGAATGAGAGGATTTATTTATTTATTTTTTGTAATTATAAAAAATGCTGTTTGGCAATACAAAGAAATGAAGTACTGATAGCGTCACAGAATGGATGAACTTCAGAAACATTCAGCCAAGTGAAGGAAGCCAGACACAAAAGACCACATATTATATGATTTCATTTCTATGACATATGGAAAAAATGCACATCTACTGCGGCAGAAAGTAAATTAGCGGTTGCCTGGTATTGAGGTGGGAGTGAGGAATGACTACAAAGGGGCCTGAGCTGGAAATATTCTAAAACTGGATTGTGGAGATGGTTGTACAATTGTTAATTTACTTAAAAATCATTTAATTGTATACTTAAAACAAGTACATTTTAAGATGTGAGAATTCATCTCAGTAAACTTTTTTTTTTTTTTTTTCATTTGCTGGTGAATGTGGAGGAATGTAAGGAGGAAAAGTCTTCTCAGATTGCCCAGTCATAAAGAATCCACCTGCCAATGCAGGAGACATAAGAGATGTGGATTTGATCCCTGGGCCAGGAAGATTCCATGGAGAAGGCAATGGCTGCCCAGTACAGTATTCTTGCCTGGAAAATCCCATGACAGAAGGAGCTTGGTGGGCTACAATCTTTGGGGTTGCAAAAAATCAGACACAACTTAGTGACTGAGCATGAAGAATGAAATTTGGAATAATCTGTAGAGTCATAGGGTACTATATGTAAAAACTTGAAAAATTCAAATGTTTGTTTTCTCTTATCCAACAATTCCATTCCTAGGAATTTATTCAAAGGAAATATTTGGATACATGCTGTAAGATTGATTCTTTTTTTTGTGTGTGTGAAATTGTCTATAATATTGAATAATTGAAATACATTTAATTATAAGTTAAATAATTAAATGTCTATCAACAGGGGATTGGTTAAATACATTAGAATATATCCAAATGTTGAAATGACCTATGAGTGTGGTTTTTACCATGGAAATCTTAATGTATTTTTGTAGAAAACTATCCAACCACAAAAAAAATGCAGTTAAAGTATGCTACTTATGGTATGGCCCCATTTATGTTTGCTAAAACACAGGGGGATAAGGGTGTAGGTTTTTTCTGTTCCTGAAATAACATGAATTTTTTTCAACCACCATACATTATCATAGAAATAGCAACAAAACATATATACTGCAGAAATAAGCTTATGTTAAAGCAAAATAGAAATCAGATTAAAATTTCATGTCTTTGATATGTTTGTACTACAAACTCAGTTTGACTAAATTCAGGGATATCCCCCCTCCAGTTTGAAAATAGTTCAATTTATGTGCAAATGTATAACTCATTTGATGTTCAACAACCCATCTGACATACATTTTCATATTTTAATTTCTTTGATAGTGATGAAGTAAATCTTATAAATCACATTTATTTAATTTTTCCTATGGGCTGATTCTAATTAAAAGTACCATAAATAAAATTTGATCTGTGTTCTGGAGAAGATTCAACTCTGCAATATAATACATAGGATCATTTTAACAAAATTAACTAAAAGAGTCAGATGTGGTTTGAGTAGGGTCACTCTTTGAGGTCTAATCCTTTGCAATCACCTAAACAAACCTGAAAAGGAAATATTTAGAGGTTAAATTCCTATCAGGAAGTAAAGAATTTGTGAATTTCCTTTATTGAAGAAAGTAAATATTTAAGGAGTTTTTACATCAAATTACCTGGGAAAAATAAATGTGACTCTAATAGCTCTTTCTTACAGTATGTTGCAAACATATTTGCTTAAAGGATTTATGACATTTGTTTATTGGTGCTAAACTCCAAATTAAAGTACCTTTCTGTATATCCTGTACAAATCTAGGATAGAATTGAGTAAATACGTCAGATTATGTGGGCTTCCCAGGTGGTACAGTGGTAAAGAATCTGCCTGCCAACGCAGGAAGTTCAGGAGACATGAGTTTGATCCCTGGGTAGGGAAGATCCCCTGGAGTAGGAAATGGCAACCCATTCCAGTATTCTTAACTAGAAAATTCCATGGACAGAGGAGCCTAGCAGGCTATAGTCCATGGGGTCACAAAGAGTTGGACACAACTGAGTGACTGAATGCATATGCATACACGTCAGATTATGTATTAGAATTTTCTGAATATATTAGAACTGGTAGTTGGGGCATGCTACAAAAAAACAAAAATCCCTATTTTCACAGCACCTCTGACATTAAGCAGCAGGTAGAAAGCTGTGTGTTAGAAAGTAGTGCTGCCTTGCAATTTATTTCAAGACGGAACAAAATAATATAGTTTTTGTTCAGTCAAACTCAGTCATGTCTGACTCTTTGCGACCCCATGGACTGCAGCACACCAGGCTTCCCTGTCCTTCACCATCTCCCTGAGCTTGCTCAAACTCATGTCTATTGAGTTGTTGATGCCATCCAACCATCTTGTACTCTGTCGACCCCTTCTCCTCCTGCCTTCAATCCTTCCCAGCATCAGTTCAGTTCAGTTTAGTCACTCAGTCACGTCCCACTCTTTGTGACCCCATGAATTGCAGCACACCAGGCCTCTCTGTCCACCACCAACTCCTAGAGTTCACCCAAACCCATGTCCATCAAGTCAGTGATGCCATCCAGCCATCTCATTCTCTGTCGTCCCTTTCTCCTCCTGCCCCCAATCCCTCCCAGCATCAGAGTCTTTTCCAATGAGTCAACTCTTCGCATGAGGTGGCCAAAGTATTGGAATTTCAGCTTCAGCATCAGTCCTTCCAATGAACACCCAGGACTGATCTCCTTTAGAATGGACTGGTTGGATCTCCTTGCAGTCCAAGGGACTCTCAAGAGTCTTCTCCAGTACCACAGTTCAAAAGCATCAATTCTTCAGCTCTCAGCTTTCTTCACAGTCCAACTTTCACATCCATACATGACCACTGGAAAAACCATAGCCTTGACTAGATGGACCTTTCTTGGCAAAGTAATGTCTCTGCTTTTTAATATGCTATCTAGGTTGGTCATCCCAGCATCAGGGTCTTTTCTAATGAGTCAGTTCTTGGCATCAGGTGGCCAAAGTATTAGAGCTTCAGCATCAGTCCTTCTAATGAATATTCAGGATTGATTTTCTTTAGGATTGACTGTTTAATCTCCTTGCAATCCAAGGATCTCTCAACAGTCTTCTTCAACCTCACAGTTCAAAAGCATCAGTTCTTTAGCACTCAGCCTTCTTTATGGTCTAACTCTCACATCCATACATGACTACTGGAAAAACCATAGCTTTGACTAGATGGACCTTTGTTGGCAAAGTGATGTCTCTGCTTTTTAATATGTTGTCTAGGTTTGTCACAGCTTTTCTTCCAAAGAGCAAGTGTCTTTTAATTTCATGGCTGCAGTCACCATCTGCATTGATTTTGGAGCCCAAGAAAATAAAGTCTGTCTCTGTTTTCATTGTTTCCCTGTCTGTTAGCCATGAAGTGATGGGACCAGATGCCATGATCTTAGTTTTCTGAATGCTGAGTTTTAAGCCAGCTTTTTCACTCTCCTTTCACCTTCATCAAGAGGCTCTTTAGTTCCTCTTTGTTTTCTGCCATAAGGGTGGTGTCATCTGCATATCTGAGGTATTGATGTTTCTTCCGGCAACCTTGATTCCAGTGTGTGCTTCATTCAGCCTGGAATTTCACATGATGTACTCTGCACATAAATTAAATAAGTAGGATAATGTAGCCTTGACGTACTCCTTTCCCAATTTTTAACCAGTTCATTGTTCCATGTCCAGTTTTAACTGTTGCTCCTTGACCTGCATACAGATTTCTCAGGTAAGGTGGTCTGGCATTCCCATCTCTTTAAGAATTTTCCACAGTTAATTGTGATCTACACAAAGTCTTTAGCATAGTCAATGAAGCAGAAGTAGATGTTTTTCTGGAATTTTCTTGCATTTTCGATGATCCAATGGATCTTGGCAATTTGTTCTCTGGTTCCTCTGCCTTTTCTAAATCCAGCTTGAACATCTGGAAGTTCTTGGTTCACGTACTGTTGAAGCCTAGCTTGGAGACTTTTGAGCATTACTTTGCTAGCATCTGAAATGAGTGCAGTTGAGGGGTAGTTTGAAAATTCTCTGGCATTGTCCTTTTTTGGGATTGGAATGAAAACTGACTTTTACAGTCCTGTGGCCATTGCTGAGTTTTCCAAATTTGGGGGCATATTGAATGAGGCACTTTAACAGCATCATCATTTAGGATTTGAAATAGCTCCATTGGAATTCCATCACTCCACTGTCTTTATTCGTAGTGATGCTTCCTAAGGCCCACTTGACTTGGCATTCCAGGATGTCTGGCTTTAGGTGAGTGATCATGCATAGTGGTTATCTGGGTCATTAAGATCTTTTTTTGTATAGTTCTTCTGTGTATAATGATAGGTATATTGATAGGTTGATAGATATTTTAAGTTCCAGGTTATTGATAGAAACTATGGATGTAAAATAATAAAACTTTAATTGAGAAGTGACAAATAAATAATTAGACTTTGTTTGAAACCAATGAATATTCATGACAATAAAAATAGGGTGTGTGTATGAGTGGAAGAGAGAAATATTTAGATACAACTCACAGGACATTAATTGCCTGTTAATGTTGAGTTGGCCAAAAACGTTTGTTTGAGTTTTCCCATACCATCTTATGGAAAAATCTGAATCATCTTTCTGGCCAACCCAGTAGAAAATACTGGGGCTGCTTGAGAAATAAAGCACTGAACTTCTGGTTTACTTAATAAAAGAAACTATTCCTTTGAATTAAGGGCTTTTCTTGCAATATAATACAGAACTATTATAAATTTTTAAACAGATGATATTTAGAATTGTCCTAGCTTTAGGACAATTACCATTTTCTCCTAGCTTTAATATGGAATAGGAATGTCATAGGAACATCATATATTTTGACTGGGTACTGTGTGTAATATCATATTCTTATCCTTTTAGATAAGATGCTGTTTTGAAAAAATTTTTTTTGTCCGTACTGGCTTCATGTGAAGTGAAGTGAAGTTGCTCAGTTGTGCCCAACTCTTTGTGACCCCATGGACACTAGCCTGCATTATGCTCCTCCGTCCATGGAATTTTCTAGGCAAGAGTACTGGAGTGGGTTGCCGTTTCCTTCTCCAGGGAATCTTCCTTACCCAGGGATCGAACCCAGGTCTCCCGCATTGTAAACAAATGCTTTACCATCTGATCTACCAGGGAAGTCCATGTGGGATCTTATTAATAGTTACCCACTCAGGGATGGAACCTGTGCCCCTTGCATTGGAAGTGCAGAGTCTTAACCACTGGACTGCCAGGGAAGTCCCCTAGATGCTGTTTTTAAACTTCAACTCTTAAGCAGGAGAAGCATTTGGTTGAGAGGAAATCCTGGGGCGCAGAGGCAGCAAAAGGGCAGAGCAGCTCACATCAGTGTTACTGCCCCATCTCTTTAACATTCACTTGCCCAGCTTCTTTATTGCTATTTTAGCCTCTAGGGCAGTGGTTCACAGCTCTGGCTGCATATTGCAATCATCTGGGGTGTTTGAAAATCGTGATGCCTGGTCTCACCTCCAGAAATCAGACTTAACTGGCTTGGGGTGTGGCTGGGGCATGAGGGCTTGAACAAGTCCCAGGTGATGCTGACTTGCAGGCAGTACTGACAGCCGTGGCTGCAGGCAGCAGTTTTCAGAATGTGATCCCGGGACTGACGGACAACAGAGCAGCACCAGGGAAATGTGTGAGGAATGCAAAGTCCTGGGCTTCACCCTAGACCTCCTGAGTGAGAAGCCCTGAAACTGGATCCCAGCTATGTGTGCTTTACCAAGCCTACAGGTGATCTAATGCTGTACACTCAACTTTGAGAACCCCGGCTTAAAGAAATGAAACTTCCATTGGTAAGACTGAAGCAAGTAAAGACTGAGGCAATGTGACTGTTGTTCACCTATCTTTTTTTAATCTTTAAAAGTGGCTGATAATCTAAGAGGATTTTGAAGGCTTTTCCCGGGGTTCTATTCCTTCACAAGTTTTACTATGCAGCTGATGATATCACACTGAATATGTCTGTTATGAATATTTTTCGTGACTCTTCCTCCAAATTGAGTATTTTTAGGCTTGTCAGCTATCTGGGTGTAGACAATAGTGAATGATGTCTTTAGCTGTACACAATAGTGACCTTACATATCTTCTGATAAACTGTGAGAACTGAATCTAAAGAGGAAATCTTACTGCTGTCAAGCAACTGAGGCTTTTTTTTTTAAGATCCTTGAATTATTTTCTTTGATCATTGTAACTATATGTCTAATTAAGACCCTGGATCAAAGAAATTGTTTGATAAAACATAAATGCTTAGGAAACACTAAATAGGTCATCTTTGTTAAAGAAGAATCTCTAAATGCAATAAGCTTCATTTGTATTAGCACTGCTTGTCTCGAATTACTTTCCTTCCTATGTATTTCACACATTGTATTAGTCTTCTATTGCCACTATAACAAATGACCACAAATTTGGGTCAGAATCTTGATATGAGTTTATGCTGGGCCAAAATCAAGGTGCTGGAAGGACTCCATTCCTTTAGGAAGCTCTTTCATTTTTCTTTCCTTTTTTTTTTTTAATTTTTATTTATTTATTTTAATTGGAGGCTAATTACTTTACAATATTGTGGTGGTTTTTGCCATACATTGACATGGATCAACCAGGGTGTACGTGTGTTCCCCCGCTTTCAGAGGCTCTTGGAGAGAATGTTTCCTTGCCTTTTTCAGCTTCTAAAGCCTTCTTGCATTCCCCGGTTTATGACACCCTCCTCTTTCTTCAAAACCAGCAGTGTATCATCTTTATAACACTCTCTTTTTTCCATTGTAACATCTTTTTTTTTTTTTTTTCCTGATCCATAGTTCAGTTCAGTTCAGTCGCTCAGTCGTGTCCGACTCTTTGTGACCCCATGAATCGCAGCACGCCAGGCCTTCCTGTCCATCACCAACTCCCGGAGTTCACTCAAACTCACGTCCATTGAGTCAGTGATGCCATCTAGCCATCTCATCCTCTGTCGTCCCCTTCTCCTCCTGCCCCCAATCCCTCCCAGCATCAGAGTCATTTCCAATGAGTCAACTCTTCGCATGAGGTGGCCAAAGTACTGGAGTTTCAGCTTTAGCATCATTCCTTCCAAAGAAATCCCAGGGCTGATCTCCTTCAGAATGGACTGGTTGGATCTCCTTGCAGTCCAAGGGATTCTCAAGAGTCTTTTCCAACACCACAGTTCATAAGCATCAATTCTTCGGCGCTCAGCCTTCTTCACAGTCCAACTCTCACATCCATACATGACCACAGGAAAAACCATAGCCTTGACTAGATGGACCTTTGTTGGCAAAGTAATGTCTCTGCTTTTGAATTCTAATAAAGATCTCTGTGATTGTATTGAGCTCACCTATCTCATCCAGGATAACCACTCATCTCAAGGTCTTTAACTTCATCATAACTATAAAGTTCTTTTTGCCATGTAGGATTTACAGATTCTAGGGATTAGGATGTGAACATCTTTGAGGGGCCATTACTTATCCAACACACATGTCAAGAGACTGAAAAAGGGTAGGGAACATGTTTTGATAAGTTGCCTTTGGAGTGTAGTGGAGAGTAGAAAAGTAACTTCTTAGAGAGATCCACAAGGCAATACATTTCAGATTGTTGTGTACTTGAAAATCACTTGGGGATATGTAAAAAAATAAAAGAATATTCCTGAGCCCTGTCCCCAAAGATTCTGATTCAGAGTTTAAGCTGGGGAACTGCACTTCACCCTAGGCACGTTCACATCCCCCCTCACCAGCAGTGCTCCCAGAGACAATTTCATTGGTTGGAATGCAAGCCAGTATAGCCACTATGGAGAAGAGTCTGGAGGTTCCTTAAAAAACTGAAAATACAGCTACCATATGATCCAGCAACTTCCCAGGCAGTGCTGGTGGTAAAGAACCTGCCTCCCCATGCAGGAGACATGAGACAAAGGTTTGATCCCTGAATTAGGAAGATCCTCTGGAGACGGGTACGGCAACCCACTCCAGTATTCTTCCCTGGAGAACCCCATGGACAGAGGAGTCTGGTGGGCTACAGTCCATTGGGTCCCAAAGAGCTGGACACGGCTAAAACAACTGGAGCAACTTAGCACACATGCAATTGCAGAACGTGGGGAGAAGCTGCCAGGAGGGAGGGGTGAAGAGCACAGAAACCAAGACAACTCTACAGCAGCAGTACCATTAACTCTGGGTAAACATCAGAATTACTGAGGGAACTGTTAAATACAGTTTTCTTGAGCCCCACTCCAGGAGGCTGTGATTCCAGAGGTCTGGGAAGGGCCAGGACCTGTGTTTTTGAAAAATGTTTCAAATGATTCTGACTGAGAACCATTGCCCCCATCTTAATAGAATTCCTCAATGTTCTCAGCAGTTCTACCTGATCCAGGCTTACCCAGAGGAGTATCCTATTTTCTTGTATTTGAAAACAATCTTCCTGGCTGATATTCTTTTTCTTTATGACTGATTAAACTATGAGTCATGTTAAGTTTTTATTTTCATGTCCCCAGTGCCTTTTGTGTCCCCAGAGCCTGGCACACAGTGTATAAATGTTTTGGGAATAAGTCAGTGATTCTCAGGTTTCACCCTGTGTGATAATCACCTGGTTAGTGATAGTGTGAAAGTGAGAGTCACTCAGTCGTATCACCTGTAGCTCTTGTTAAAAAACAGGTGGTTGCACCCATCCCCAGAGTTTCCAACTCAGTAGGCCTTGGTGGGGCCCAAGAGTGTGCATTTCTAACAAGTTCCCGGGCACTGCGGGTGCTGCTGTTGCTGCTGGTCTGAATTCCACACTTTGAGATCGCTGGAACACATAGAGTTTGAATTGTTAAAGCTCTAATTCTTTTATTACAAAATGAAAAATTTTTATAGATGGTTGAAAGATTTAAAACTTTTCCAGTTTTTGAATTGGCCTTAACATTTTTCATCCCTTGTATTTTTTCCCCCTTAAAAATTTTATCCTCTCGAAATTGAAAAAGAAAACCATATTTCTCAAGTAACACCTTTCCTGTGATATTTTATTGTTTATTTCTCCTCTATATGTGAATTCTCTTGAAACAAAACAATTGGAAATAATGGAGGAGTTCCTACTGATAATTCTTTCAAACTTGTGTCATTAGCATTGCAGATGCATAATCTAACAGTAAATTATCTTTTAATCTAAAGCTTTAGTTTAATTTACACTTTTGCTTCTTTGGTTAGTACTTTTTTTTTTTTTAATAATTTTTTAACCAAAAAAAATAAATAAATAAAGTGAGTGAAAATAGGAAAATAGTCACATATGCATTATGAGACCAGTTACCACTAGAAATGCACAGCACAATTAAGAAAGATGAGTACTACAGAGTGATTTGTCTGATTTTCCTGAGACTTGACAGTGCATACTTTTTATTATAGAGATAAATATAAATTCATTCAGCATATATTTTCAGGAAGTTGTATTTCTTTGAGCAAATACATGATTTTTTTCCCCTATATTTATCTAGCTAGAGATTATACATGGGGATTGATAGCCCTTATATGTACGTTTCAACCTAAGAAATCCTTTGTAGGACTTAAGGATAGCTTTCCTTATTCATACAAAATTGTAACAGTATGCTTTCTTTGTAAAATACTCCCTAAAGATTGGATCAGCTTTGCAGCCTTATGCCTTTGAATCTGGGTGTACTAAGAGTTTCTGATGGTGAAGTAATAAAAGGTATTGATTTTATTTGTTATACTCTCATGAAAAGGCTGTATAGCCAGATTGATGGGATGGAGGATTACTAAAAATATTTTATAGGGTTAGGAAATTTGAATTGTGTATACAGTGCTGAATTTGAGCATATTGCTGCGTTGAAGGCAGGCATCTTGTAAACAAACTCTTGCAGCAAACCACTCTTGCAAGGACATTAGTCATCAATACATTTTTATTAAGTGCATGCCATGACTCCAGCACTGTGTTAAATTATCTTCTATCTCAAAAGTTTATTTTTGTCTTTTGCATATAAATTGGTAAAAAAATTTATTACCCAAAATAGGTATACTCAAGTTAAAAAA
Organism: Bos indicus; assembly: GCF_029378745.1. Taxonomy (NCBI): domain Eukaryota; kingdom Metazoa; phylum Chordata; class Mammalia; order Artiodactyla; family Bovidae; genus Bos; species Bos indicus. The sequence continues at coordinate 80,072,553 of NC_091761.1, forward strand.
TTTAAGATATAATTTGCATACAAAGAAAATTACAGATCATAAATGTACACATAGATTTTGACAAGGCATATACTCCTGAATTGCAACCCTTGTCAATCAAGACATTTTCATCACTCACTAATTGCCTCACATCATTTCCCAATCAACCTCTCCCTCCCATAAATAACCCCTGATCCAATTTCTGTCACATGCACTCTTGTGTCTGTCTTCTTTCACTAAGTACAGTACTTTGAGATTCATCCTTATTATGTGTATCAGCAATCAGTTCCTTTTAATGGCTGACTAATATTCCATTGCATGCGGCATAGGCAAATTTCCCACAACCTGCTGAATCTTCCCCAATGGAATGAGAATGTTGATAGGATATGAGGGCTACCCTAAGTTTCCTCCACTCCTCATACATTTGAGCCATTTTTCCTGAGAGTTGAAACCTTTCGCTTCCTTCATTGGTATCACTAGGGTCCCACTGTTCGATCAGAATTTAAATACAGAGTAGAGGACCAGCATTTCTAGCAAGCTCTCCATGGGGTGCTGAACATCCCGTATGAACATTAATGATTGACACTCTTTGCTTTAAGCAAATATTTTGCAAATATAAAGGATTGAGGAAAGGCCTAGAAGAATTAAAAATGAGTAACCAAATTTCTTCCAGTAATTCATTGATGGACTGAACTAAGCAAGTTTCCAAGATTATAAGAAGATTGTGGGAGGTGACAGGGGCAAGAATCTTTCCTCAGAGGCGGGAGAAACATAATTAATTAGAGGGGAAGTGGAGAATGGGACATGAGCAAGTCGCTCCTTTCTGTGCTTGATAAGATGGGTGGGGGCAAAACAAGAGGCAAAGGTGAGACGGGAAGAAAGTAAGACAGCTTGTGGTATCTTACAGGGAGAAAAAGCAGATTTCAGTTTACCTAAAGAACCAACGCTTCCCTTGCTTTCCTTCCAGATCACTGTTCTCCCATCTGCTGCCTCCCTGAGGGCTGCCAGCCTCACCTGTTTTTCCTTGTTGTTGCCTCCGAGCAGAAATGTGAGTACAGTTCAAAATTAAAAGAGCAAGTATATCAGTGTTCCTGAATCACTCGTTTAAAAACACAGCCCAAAGAAATGGGATCTTTTCTCTCAAGTGCAGTGATAAGGTGCTTAAATGCCAACATGATAAGACCAAGATAAATAATAGCAACAAGCCCTGTGATACACCCCAAAATGTCAGGCTGGTGTCACATGCTGTCCAATGAAATGTTCTGGATGATCTAGGGGCTGGGAGGGGGATGGTGTATACTTTTCATTCATAGAATTTATTCTTTTAAAGTGACAAACTGCTGTGAAATGTTTCTATCACTGCCGTGAAGTGTCTGGCTATCTCAGTCTTGCAGTCTTGGCACAGACACTGTGCACAGATAAACATATGTCTCGTATTTCATCTGTCTTTGTTCAGTGCTGCTCGGGCGTATCTCCTTGGCTGCCAGCATCACCCAGCCGTCCTGGAGAAAGGGGCTCAAAGAGTGTCTCTGGTTATGTTGTATCAACAGGCTAGTGCATCCCCACCCTCTACTCACCTTAGGTCTTTCCTCCTTTCTTCTCAGAGCTCAGAAAGGAGATGAGATAACTGAAGTCATCCTGGCCTTTATCCTAGCCACAACTTCCCTTTTCCTCAAGGGAAAAGCTTTTGCCTATACTTAGGCCCTTCAGGTATTTTAGAACATAAGGTGGTTACACATCGTTTGCTAGTGGAATATAGTCTAACAAAAATACAAAGTGATCTTCACTTTCATTTACTGTCTGTTGTTAGAAATATTGATATATTTCATTGTGAAAACGTGAAAAAAGTGTTAGTCGCTCCATTGTGTTTGACTCTTTGTGACCCCATGGACTGTAGCCCGCCAGGTTCCTCTGTCCATGGACTTCTCCAGGCAAGAATACTAAAGTGGGCAGCCATTCCCTTCTCTAGGGATCTTTCTGACCCAGGGATAGAACCCAGGTCTTCCACATTGCAGGCAGATTCTTTTATCATCTGAGCCACCAAGGAAGCCCCATATTTCATTACACTATATTTTATTGGCATTATTTTGAAGTTATTATATATTATACTTATGAATAAGTGATTATATTTTTTTAAATGTTAAAAAACTTGAAATGCTTTAAAATGAAAAATGTTGAAATATCCCAGCTCTGTCTACTGAACAGACCCAGTAACAATGACTTCTCAGTAATCACGAGAATGTTGGCAGCTGTTGACTAAAAGCAGCAGTAGGGGAAGGTCAATATATAAGGTTTTGGTGAAGGGGGAGTTCAATACCATTAAGCACTCTTTTTTTTTTCTTTTTTTAAATTTATTTTAATTGGAGGCAAATTACTTTACAATATTGTGGTGGGTTTTGTCATACATTCACATGAATCAGCCATGGGTGTACATGTGTTCCCCATCCTGATCCTCTCCCTCCCACCTCCCTCCCTATCCTATCCCCAAGGGTCATCCCAGTGCACCAGCCCTGAGCACCCTGTCTCATGCATCAAACCTGACTGGCGATCTATTTCACATATGATAATATACATGTTTCAATGCTATTCTCTCAAATCAGCTTACCCTTGCCTTCTCCCACAGAGTCCAAACGTCTGTTCTTTACATCTGTGTCTCTTTTGCTGTCTTGCATATAGGGTCATTGTTACCATCTTTTTAAATTCCATATATATGTGTTAATATACTGTATTGGTGTTTTTCTTTCTGACTTACTTTGCTCCGTATAATAGGCTCCAGTTTCATCCATCTCATTAGAACTGATTCCAATGCATTCTTTGTAATAGCTGAGTAATATTCCATTGTGTACATGTACCGCAGCTTTCTCATCCATTCATCTGCCGATGGACATCTAGGTTTCCTCCATGTCTGGGCTATTGTAAACAGAAGCACTCATTTTACAAAAGGTTTTTTGTTAGTTTTGATCCGATGTCACCATAAAGGGATTTAATGCTTCTCTAGGTGTGAGGAAATGCAAGGATTGAGATCATAAAATCTATTCCTAAAAACATCTATCTAAAGACCTGTCCCACCAGATTCCCTGGAGCACAGGCTGCCTCACTCCACCCTGCATTCCCTTAGGGGCTATGGAAAGTCAAAAGGGTTCAGTCTCTGTAGGGGCAGATGGCAAATACCATCGTTTTTCAATTGTTGGCAATGCTTTTGGTAAATGCCAATTTGTAGTTGACACACTCAAATTGTGGGCTCTGAATACTGTTTCTTCCTGAAAGGAACCAGTAATTCATGGAGAGATTGCTGGTTCCAGATACAGAATGGCAAATGACAAGCTGAGATGAGATCATCTTGTTACGCTAGAAAGCAAGGCAGCTGCCCATTGGCTAATGGTGGGCAATTTTGGCATCAAAAAAAAGATGACAGCGATTGATTGAAATACACTGATTAAATAAATATGCATGAATCTATAATGATACTCAGAAGAGAAAGCCAAAGCACCAAACACAACTCATTTGTCATTATTAGAGTTAGTCAACTCTGTACTCTGAAAATCCGTATTTAAAGGGAAAACACTGACTTGATCCACATTTCCTGTGAAAATCTATTTTCAAGTTATAAAATAGCACTAGTGCATGAGGGAATGTTTTCTTACAGAAGTATTTTAATGAACACATGTAGAAGGAATGATAGAATAATTCACCATTCTATAACATCTAATGAAATAATTGATTCGGGCAATAAATATTTATGGATGCTAAAACTAAGAAACCAATGAGGAACTGGATATTCCAAGGAAGGTAAAAGGTCACCTTATAACTTTACAACTACTTATCAGTGAGCATCTTTGGCCGTCTACGAAGGGCAAATAGGTATTGTGTACTTCCTCATGTGGTATCACATGAAATACATAGAACCACCTGTGAAGTATCCACGTCAAAAATGTTAGCTCTGTATTTAATCAAGTCTTTATAACTGAATTCTAGTTACAGAAAGATAGATGATAGAAAACAAATTGGAAAAAAAATCAGCAAGTTATGAACTGTTATGGAACAACTGACCCAGGTCACTGCTTGAGAAAAGGGTGATGTGGACAATGAATGTGCCAGACAACAAGAGACTTAAGAGACATATTAACTTCAACAGCAGAAGCAACAAAATTCCCTTCTGTTAGTTAATTCTGTGTCTTGAATCTGAATGTGTACTTAAGCAAAGAACTGGGATTGGTTTTTAGACTCATGTTATGTATCTGCTAACCTCTAGTGAAGAATATGGCTGGCTATTGATTTCTGCATCCTCTGCCCTCCCCTTTCTACTTCCATCCAAATCCAGTGGGGACAAGTTCAAGAAACTAATAGCAAATAGAGGGGCATAAATAGTTCTTACTCAAACGGGATTTCTCTGAGGCTGTCATGGATTCTGGGGTGGGTGGGGGAGGTTTCCACAGAATCAAATGCTGTAACAAAAACCAGGTAATTTTGTGATCAATACTAAGTTATAATTATATATGCTGAGGTAAATGTAATCAAATCTCATGCTCTATGGTGGAAATTATTGTACACTGTGCAGGATTGTGCTGCAGGCATCTAAAGAGAAATTTCCTCTGAACCGTCTGTAGAGTATTAATAGTTGACTAGAGTTCTCTAAGTGTCAAATATAGGCAGATATAATGGGAACAGTAGTCCAAAGTACAAACACCATTTGATCAGGTCCCTCTGTTTAAAATTCAGAACATATTTTATACATGTACATGCGTGTGTATGTATTTATCCAGTTTCATTGAACTTACAGTCATGGAATTATCCTGACTGGTTTTTAAATTTTTAATTGGATGAGTTTCTTAGTCACAGCTAGATGCCGAACAGTTCCAAGATAGTGGTAGAGATTAAATATCCTTAAAAGGGACATTTGGGGATAGAATAAACTTCATTATGTAATAGACTATAATCTAATCTCAGAGCAGTGATTATTTCTCCTTTTTATTTTTTCAGTCAGATTCCTTTGAGAATCTTAAGAATATTCTAGATTTCTCTTCAGAGAAACATGTGAATATGTGAAAAATTAGCCTACAATTTCTGAGAGTTCCTGCCAACTCCCCACTGTGGCGGATTGCATTTTCCAGAGATGGCCACAATAATAGTTTCCATCCATATGCACTTCTACAGTGTAACTTGCTGCTCTCCCATCAAAAAGTAGAGTCTAAAGCTTCTTCTCTTGCTTCTGGGAAGGCCTGAGTGATTTGCTGAAACAGAAGAATCTAGTAGAGGAAATATTCTGGGACTTCCAAGGTTAGATCATAAGGATTCTTGCAGCTTTTCCCAGGAACTTTTGGAACACTCACTCTTGATAGTGTTCACTCACTCTCAAGACACTCCATCCCTGAGCATAGCTACCATGCTGTGAGGGTCACAGACTCCAAGGAGAGGTCAAATGTGGCCACTCAGGTTAGCACATTCTATTGAGCTCATAGCCAACCACTACTGCCAATATGCCAGTCCTGGGACGGAGCCATGTTGGACACTCAGCCCAGTTGAGCCATCAGATGAGTCAGCCCCAGCCAACATCAGACTGCAGTTGCATGAGAGACTCTGGGAGGAAACTGCCCACTTGAGCCAGCTGATCCACAGACCTATGAATCATAGTAACAAAGTATTGTTGTTCTAAGCTACAAAGTTTGGAGTGATCTCTTACACAGCCATAGACCCAAGGACCCTTACTGAGAATCACTATTAATGATTTATTGAGAAAAGGAAATGAAGTTAATACAATATAGTTAAAAATTCTTAGGTCTAACAACTTAATAGCAGTACGTTAGTATATCTTGTAAAGATTTTACCTCCTAGGTTTTTAAAGCATTTAGATATATTCAGACTTGAGCAGTTGTTGTTTTTTTTATTTTATTTACAAATAACAGGTAAATTTGGCCTTGGAATACGGAATGAAGCAGGGCAAAGACTAATAGAGTTTTGCCAAGAAAATGCACTGGTCATAACAAACACCCTCTTCCAAAAACACAAGAGAAGACTCTATACATGGACATCACCAGATGGTCAACACCGAAATCAGATTGATTATATTCTTTGCAGCCAAAGATGGAGAAGCTCTATACACTCAGCAAAAACAAGACCAGGAGCTGACTGTGGCTCAGACCGTGACTCCTTATTGCCAAATTCAGACTTAAATTGAAGAAAGTAAGGAAAACCACTAGACCATTGAGGTATGACCTAAATCAAATCCCTTATGATTATACAGTGGAAGTGAGAAATAGATTTAAGGGCCTAGATCTGATAGATAGAGTACCTGATGAACTATGGAATGAGGTTCATGACATTGTACAGGAGACAGGGATCAAGACCATCCCTATGGAAAAGAAATGCAAAAAAGCAAAATGGCTGTCTGGGGAGGCCTTACAAATAGCTGTGAAAAGAAAAGAAGTGAAAAGCAAAGGAGAAAAGGAAAGATATAAACATCTGAATGCAGAGTTCCAAAGAATAGCAAGAAGAGATAAGAAAGTCTTCAGTGATCAATGCAAAGAAATAGAGGAAAACAACAGAATGGGAAACACTAGGGATCTCTTCAAGAAAATCGAGATACCAAAGGAATATTTCATGCAAAGATGGGCTCGATAAAGGACAGAAATGGTATGGACCTAACAGAAGCAGAAGATATTAAGAAGAGATGGCAAGAATACCCAGAAGAACTGTACAAAAAAGATCTTCACGACCCAGATAATCATGATGGTGTGATCACTGACCTAGAGCCAGACATCTGGGTTGTGATGTCAAGTGGGCCTTAGAAAGCATCACTACGAACAAAGCTAGTGGAGGTGATGGAATTCCAGTTGAGCTATTCCAAATCTTGAAAGATGATGCCGTAAAAGTGCTGCACTCAATATGCCAGCAAATTTGGAAAACTCAGCAGTGTCCACAGGACTGGAAATGGTCAGTTTTCATTCCAATCCCAAAGAAAGGCAATGCCAAAGAATGCTCAAACTACCACACAATTGCACTCATCTCACACGCTGGCAGAGTAATGCTCAAAATTCTCCAAGCCAGGCTTCAACAGTACATGAACCGTGAACTTCCAGATGTTCAAGCTGGTTTTAGAAAAGGCAGAGGAACCAGAGATCAAATTGCCAACATCCGCTGGATCATGGAAAAAGCAAGAGAGTTCCAGAAAAGCATCTATTTCTGCTTTATCGACTATGCCAAAGCCTTTGACTGTGTGGATCACAATAAACTGTGGAAAATTCTGAAAGAGATGGGAATACCAGACCACCTGATCTGCCTCTTGAGAAATTTGTATGCAGGTCAGGAAGCAACAATTAGAACTGGACATGGAACAACAGATTGGTTCCAAATAGGAAAAGGAGTTCGTCAAGGCTGTATATTGTCACCCTGTTTATTTAACTTGTATGCAGAGTACATCATGAGAAACGCTGGACTGGAAGAAACACAAGCTGGAATCAAGATTGCTGGGAGAAATATCAATAACCTCAGATATGCAGATGACACCACCCTTATGGCAGAAAGTGAAGAGGAACTCAAAAGCCTCTTGATGAAAGTGAAAGAGGAGAGTGAAAAAGTTGGCTTAAAGCTCAACATTCAGAAACGAAGATCATGGCATTCGGTCCCATCATTTCATGGGAAATAGATGGCGAAACAGTGGAAACAGTGTCAGACTTTATTTTTCTGGGCTCCAAAATCACTGCAGAGGGTGACTGCAGCCATGAAATTAAAAGACCATTACTCCTTGGAAGGAAAGTTATGACCAACCTAGATAGCATATTCAAAACCAGAGACATTACTTTGCCCACCAAGGTCCGTCTAGTCAAGGCTATGGTTTTTCCTGTGGTCATGTATGGATGTGAGAGTTGGACTGTGAAGAAGGCTGAGCGCTGAAGAATTGATGCTTTTAAACTGTGGTGTTGGAGAAGACTCTTGAGAGTCCCTTGGACTGCAAGGAGATCCAACCAGTCCATTCTGAAGGAGATCAGCTCTGGGATTTCTTTGGAAGGAATGATGCTAAAGCTGAAACTCCTGTATTTTGGCCACCTCATGTGAAGAGTTGACTCATTGGAAAAGACTGTGATGCTTGGAGGGATTGGGAGCAAGAGGAGAAGGGGATGACAGAGGATGAGATGGCTGGATGGCATCACTGACTCAATGGACATGAGTCTGAGTGAACTCCGGGAGTTGGTGATGGACAGGGAGTCCTGTCGTGCTGGACATGATGGGGTCGCAAAGAGTTGGACACGACTGAGTGACTGATCTGATCTGATGAGTATACCTGGCTATTCAGACAGTTTTCCTAGTACAATCAGTAATTCTTGTACAATATATGGTATCATTTTACATTGAATTTTGATGATTCTCACATTAAATTTTTTCTCCCTTCTCTTTCTCTTACCCACCCTGTTACATACATACAAAAATCATACATATTACTGTATTCTCATGTTATATGTGATCAATATCTCAAATCGTCATATCCCCAATCAACTGTCTTCCATTAACGTTCTTGATTTTAATACCAGATTTAATATCAGATGACACTGAGAAGAAAAGTGTTTTGAAAACAGTTGTTTCTATGCTTTGATCCAGAAATTCCACTTATAGATACCTTTTCCTTAAAAATAAATGATTAATTTAATAAAGATTTAGGTTGTGTATCACAACATTACATATTATAAGGGGAAAATTGAAAACAACCAAAATGCTCATCAAAAGTTTTCAACATTTTTGTATTGTATAAATTACTTTGCAATACTGTTTTAAAAATAATGTTTTATTTTAATGTTATATAAGGAAAAAATCATAAAAAAATAAAACAGACTGCAGACTGTAACCCCTCATTTATTATTTCTAAAAGTTTCCTTTCTCAGTGTATAAGGAAAGAATGGGGGTGAATCCATGAATACATGGATTTACAATCCATGTATTCAACCATAAATTTTTTTCAGGAATTCTGTCCTAAAATATTAAACCTTAATAACTTCTTCTTGGTACTATGTCTTCTAACATTCATGACTTCAGTCTTTGATTCCTATATATTATTTTTCTAATGTTCCTAAATAGTTTTTACATGTATTTAATGTGCATTTTGCATTCTCAACTGTATAAACTCCTTGGTTTTTGCCTGTCTTTCTTTTGTAGAGTCTTCTATGACCAGTACATGCTAAGGACTTTGATGGTAAATGCAGGGGTCATCAAACAATGACCTATGGGTCAAATCTGACTAACTACCTGTTTTTGTACAGCCCATGTGCTAAAAATAGCTTTTACATTTTTAAATAATTGGAGAAAAAAGTAACATTTTATGATGTGTGGAAGTTAACGGAAAATTCAAGTTTGTATCCATAGACAAAGTTTTATTGGAACACAGACACGCTTTAGGCTTGGTCATGGAATGCTTTGGCCAACAGTACATTAGCAGATGTGATGTGAGTGAGGTTTTGTATGTGCTTGCAGAGCTTGGCCTGTATTTGTGAGTGTCTGTGGTCTGCCATGAGGTAGCAGCCATATGTCTGGGTAGCTATTGGTCCCAGAGTGAGAGGCCCACAGAACACACCTGAACCTGAAGCAGAGTCATCTCAGTAGTGCACACACCCATGAGTGAGAAATGAATGTTTGCTGCTAAGAGTCATTGAGTTTTGTGGATGGTTTATTATGTGAAAACCTGACAAATACTGTAGGATTCATCACTTGTTGATTATAGTGATATTTGTGTAGCTCTCCTATGCTGAACATGTAGAAACTGGAAATCTCATTCGATTTAGATAATTTATACTGCTTTATGAGTATGTTCTTGTTGTTCAGTTGCTCAGTCGTGTCCGACTCTACGACCCCATGGACTGCAGCATGCCAACCTTCCCTATCCTTTACCATCTCCAGGAGCTTGCTTAAATTCACATCCATTGAGTTGGTGATGGACATCCAACCATCTCATCCTCTGTCATCCCCTTCTCCTCCTGCCCTAGATCTGTCACTGTTTCCATTATGCTGGGCTGGATGAAGAGTTTTCCACAGTCATAAGTTTGAGAAAAATCTATTTATCCTTTTTCACTATGCTATTCTAATGCCTTGAAATCATTTGCAATAGACTTATTGTCTAATATTATATGATGTTAAAATGAACTGAACTTCTACGATTCTTCATTCCCCCACTACTCTTGTGTGGTATATAATGTGACATGCAATTGTATGCATTTCTGTAGGTGGTTTCCAAGTCTTGACATGCAAACATATTTTTACCTATAATGGGAATCTTTTGTTGATATAAAAATTTGCCCTATTCTAAACCCATACAAATTAGGTGCTATTTTCCTTAAGTGTATAGAACCATGTTGTATTAGTGAAGAGTATAATTTCCTTAAAGCAAGTTTTCTGAACAGTGGCATTATTGACAGTTTAGGTTAGAAAATTACTTGTAAGTGACTGTCCCGTGCACTTTAACACTTCAGCAGCATCCCTGACCTCTACACACCTTAGATGCCAGTAGTGCCTCTCCACATCCTCTCCTCTTCCCCACCCTGTGCACTGATGGTCAAACATCAGTGTCTTCAGATATTTCTGTCTGTTGTATGGAGGTACAATCACACAGATGAGAACCACTGCCTTAAAGAGTGAGTTTTAATACACTGGTTTTCACACCTAGTTACATATTATAATAATACAGTAAGCTTTTGTAAACACCTTGTTTTGAAATAATTTCAAAATTACTGAAAAATTACAATTATAGGACAAAGAATTCTCAAATCCCACTTGTTAATATTTGCTGATGTACTTTTTCATTGTTTTTCTATGCATATGCATAGATACTTGTTTTTTTCTGGATCATTTGGAAATAAGTTACAGGCAAGATGCCCTCTTCCCCCTTAATATTAAGTGTGTATTTCCTAGGAATAAGGATATTCGGTTACACAATCACAATATGAGTAACAAAAACAGGAACTTTAATGCAGTATTATTCAATTCAGAGTCTGTATCCAAGTTTTTCCAATTATCCCCCCAATGACAATTTTTTTTTCACAGTCCAGGCTCCAATAAAGGACACACATAGTATTTTCTTATCATATATTTAATCTCCTTTAATCTAGAGCAGTTTCTCAGACTTTCATTGGTTTTTATAACCTCAATGTTTTTCAAGAGTACAGACTACTTTTTCTTGGTAGAATGGTTCTCAATTTGGATATGTCTGATATGTCCTCATGATTAGATTTGGATTGTGCAATTTCAGCAGAAAGGTTTTGAAACTAATGCTGTGAACTTCTCAGTGCATCTCATCGAAAACCACAAGATTCATCTCTTCACTGGTGATTAATTATTTGGTTAAGGTGGTGTCTTAGTTTCCTAGGGCCACCATAACAAATGATCACAATGTGTTAAATCAAGTCTTCTCCCACAGAATGGAGGCCAGAGTTCAAAGTCAAGGTCTTGTCAGGGCTGTACTCCTTCTGGAGGCTCTAGTGTATAACCCTTCCTTGAGTATTCTGACTTCTGGTGGCTGTCAGTGTTTCTCATGGCTGCCTCATGCCAATTTCTGCCTCTAACTTCATGTGGCTTTCTTTTCCTTCTCTCCTCCATGCCTTCTCTTCTGGTCTCATAAAGACCCTTGTCATGGGATTTAATCCACAGTGATTTCATCTTGAGATCTTTAACTTAATTGCATGAGCAGAGATCCTTTTCCCCAATAAGGTTACATTCACCCAACTTCCTAATCCTGGGAGGTTAGTATGTGGATCTAATTTGGGAGGGGGCTACCTTTAAGTCAGTACGGGGGGCACTTGCCAGACTTTTTCACTATAAAGTTACCATTTTTCTTTTTTCATAGAAAAGTAATCAATAGGGAGGTACTTTCAGACAATGTATATTTTATTCCTCATCAAACTCTTACATTTGTTTTAGCCTCTATTGATGATTCTTACCCAACTAGAGATTTTCTAGCTGCATTGTTCCTTCTACATTTATTAGTTGGCATTCTAAGAGTCTGTCCTTCCTTCCCTCCCTCTTCCTTTTTAATTTCAATATAGATTTATTTTGTTCAATGGGTTATAACATATTGTTATTTTATTTTCATGCTCAAAAATTCCCAAATGTGGACAGCAAGAGTCCCATTAGGTAGCCTTCTGTGCTCTTGGACATGATTCCTACCATTCTTTGAGTAGTTTTATTCCTGGCACAAGAAAATGTTCTAAGCTCATCTTCTGTTTTTTCTACCTTTGTCTTATCCTTGGTTTCTTTTGGTGGGGAATAATATTTAAAAACCAAGATTTGGGTGTCTGAGAAGCTTTTTAAAATAAAAATATTTAAGCCCCACTTTCAAAGATTGTAATTCTCAAGTCCTTGAGTAAGGTCCAGAAATGTGTGTGTTTGTGTTTTGAGTATTTGTGGCTGTGTATACATGTGTACGTGGAAAGTTTCTAGTAGCTTTGTTGCATAGCAGCATGTGGGAATTACCATTCTAATGAAGTTAAACCATGATTTAGTTCACACTAAATTTTTCAGAGCATATTTTTTTTTTAATCTAAAAAGACAAATAATTGCTTCATATCTTAATTACTGGATACCAGAAAACTAAGCAAGATAAAACCTACACTATCTGAAAAAACATACTAGATACCAGATGTCAGTGATGGATGTCTGAGAAGGAAAAATGTGTTCCATAATGTAAAATATTATTGATTACAAAATTAAGTCAACTAAGATTCAAGTCTAGATATAATTATAATCTCAATTTAAAAAGAAAGTAGAAATTTTATTTTTAAATTGCATTCCTCTGAGTATAATCTCTCTCTGTCTCATACACACAAAAGAATATATCACTTTGTGGGAAGGGGTGCAGGGAACATAAGAGTTTTCACAATGGAATAGAAAAATCATTTATTTCAATATCCGTTGCCTGACTATCTTGAATAATAGATACCTCAGAGAAGGAACAAAATTACTTCAGTGAAGCCAACTGTACTGTTGAATAGTTTTATCACATTTTGGGTATTGAACGTGATAAAGCATTTTTGCCATATGAAATTTTGGGTTAATCTTTTTTTACTCCTTAAAAAAATAAGAGAATTCTAAGGAACTAACACTTATATATTTGAGGAAGAATTTCTTATATATCTACAGATGATCAGTATATTCGACTTTGGGTCTGTAAACTTTGCCTTTGTCAAAAAGAATACAATATACTTCCTCTTTTAGGTCGTGACACCTTTTTACCTACCAAAAATCATCAAGGTAAATTAGAAAAAAATCCCCCATGGGAGTAAGAATTATGGTTCTTATTATCAACAAATAATAATAGTTGTCATTTTTGAGTTTGCATCAGGAATTTTACATATCATCTCTATTTTACCATAAGGAAAATAGGTACAGATAAATGAAATAACTTATCCAAGGTCATGTAACTTAGAAATAAATTGTCAAGCCAGGACCCAAGCCCAGAAAGAAATCTCAGCAGCTTATAATATTAATAAGAAAGGTGCAGCTCATGTTTTTCTGCAGCTTTTCTGAGTTTCATCTCCATTCTCTAACCCTGCTGACAGGGAAGACTCTGTTTGGAATTTTGCCAGAAGCTGTAGCAAAGGGAAAGAGAATATTGTGGCTCTGAACCCTTCTCCTTGGCAGAAGAACAAAATGGTTTCAGTGCAGCCAGATACAGCATTAAATAACTATGTCACTCTCTGAGCTTGAATGTTGATAATTTGTATTTCAGTGTCAATGTCCAGAGCAAGTTACGGCCAAAGCTGATGTCAGTGAGGTGGAGCAAGTATAATCCTCTCACAGGTAGAGGCAGCAAATATCTGTCAACTGTAGCCAGCTTACTACAGACTGGTGTACAGAGGGCATCATTTGACTTTAAGCCAGTGAAGCAGTCCCCTGGTTTCAGTGATTGGTCTACATTGGTCCAGTCATAGTGAGGCAAAGACTGTTGATTGACAGTTTGGGGAAGAGTTGACCTTGCTCTTTCTCTAATATGGAATTGCTGCAGCCTTTTTTTCTGTCATAAGGGAAGAAGTGTGACAAAAAGACTGAAATATGTAGCAAGGCAAGAGTCAAGAGAAGTGGAACCCCAGAAATGAGGACCTCACGAATCTCTGGAACAGCTCACTCTGAGGTGGTCCACCTCTGAACTTTCCAATGATGCATCCCAACAAATTCTTTTAAACCTGTTTGAATAAGAACTTTTATTATTTGTATTTCTAAGTGATAATATAACATCCAAGAACTATTCAAGTCCTAAACTTTGTCTTGGAAGAAGTATGCGTGTGCATGTGTATCATATACTTCATTTTGTCTAAAAACAATTTATCAAAACTATGACATTTTTCAAAATAAGGAAATTACCCATAATCATACTTCCTAGAATATAACCTATTAATCAGGTTTGTATGTCTTCTCTAGTTCTCATTCTGCCATATGCTTTTATTTTTACATAGGTTGTTTTAAAGCATACAAATCATTTGGTATTCTTACCTTTTCACTTAAATGTACATTTGAATTCTGTTCTCACATTGCTACATTTTATTTAAAAGATCATTGGAATAGCTGAAAAATAACCCGGCAATTGGTTATAATATAGTATAGATGAAAATTTCTCTAATCTTGGATATTTAGGTTGCTTCCAGTCTTTTACTTTATAGATAACAGTACCACACATATAGAAATATGTGTGCATGGAGAAAAATGGGAAGGATACACATAAAGCATTAAGCCAGTGGATACTTTTGATTAGGCTTCTGTGCCCTCTGGACCATTAGGTGATGAAACTCACAGAATTAGGCAGGAATTGGGCTCTGCCTTCTGCACGTCACTGTTCTAGATACCCATGTGTGTATATATGGTGTTATTGTGTGAAGTAAAAAAAAAAAAAAATAGTATAAACATCTTGAAATTCTTGCTAGATAAAGAATTCTAATTTGGAATAGTTGGTTAAAATTCAGAAGATAATAACTTGTAGGTGGAAGCTACTAGGCTGGGGAGACTTGTAAGCATATTAGAAATAACAAGTCAGAAGTAAGTGCTAGTGAGATCTATCAGAAATTATAGATATCTATCTATATTTGAGATCTATCAAAAATTATAGGAAAAACCAATTATTTTCTTCTGTTGAGGTCCTCCACTGGCTCATGTAAATCTGGCTGGCCAGTATCCGCTGAGGAGGTTATGCTGAAAGTGTTCTCCAAGAACCTGTGTGATGCCCTGCATGGGTCAGATGGCTCTTCTCGCCTGGCCGGCTCACTGGCCTCTAAGGATCCTCATTTCTGGTCCGGTATCCCCAGAAACTCTGCATTTTGAGAACTTTCCCATGAGCCTGAGATAATATTTCCCTTGCTTGCTTGTGATTCATTTATATTTATATCTATCTTCTATAAATAATTAAAAGGGGCTGATGTAGTTACTCTAGAGTGGCATCCAGGCAGTTCTCCAAATCTGTTTATCTTCCTCCATCTCATTGAAAAGCTGGAAGCCTGGTGGACCCTTGATTAGATGTTGAACTTTTTGGCTCTGCTGATCTTGGTCTGGAGGTACAAGGCCACAGCTGTAGATCTTGACACCTGTTTCTCAGTCTAGGTTCCAAACACAATTTCTTGACAACTCTATCAGCAAAAGCATTTAACTTGTGTCCACAGGGCCATTAAAAGTAGAGCTGGATAGCTTGTTTAATGGATTTGATTTCTTAAATTAGGGAATTCTGTGGCAGAGTGTAGGCTGGCTCCGGACAAAGTGATACTATGTAGTAGGGCTGTAAGTAGGTAACTTAGGAGCAGAGAACAAAAGCTGGGGCTAGCTCTTTGGAAGAAACCTAGTAAGAAATCTCCTAACAGTGAAGTTGGTTGGGTAGAAGCTCACAGGAAGAGGCTATGGTATTTCTTCCAAGATGATGGGCATGTAGGCCAACTAAAGTGAGAGGATCTGTAGTTCCCAGAAAGTGGAGGAAAGGATGAGGACCACCAATAAAAATTAGGCCCTTTCCTTCTGACGATTAGACAAAAGGCAATCTCTACCCACAACCCTTACATGATCACTGAACGAATAACTGGTGCAATCACTGTGACTGAAATAAGTAATTATTTAACATGTATATTTGGCTACATTCTTTTCAAAGAATGCAGAGAAATAACAATGTATATTTTTATTATGAATTTCAAAAAATATTTTAATTTCAACCAGTGGTTTTTGTATTATTTTGGTCTTTTTTTTTTTTTTTTACATAGAACTTTTCTTCCCCAAAACTCAAGTATGATGCCAAGAACATTTATCCCCTGATAATTCAAATCTGGGGTTATGCCAAAGCCTATTATAGGATTTCATTTTGTTACTTGGTCCTGAATATCTAATGTAGACCAACAGATCCCTGTTCTTTTCTGACAACTCCCAGGCTGTCACAGCAGCAACACATAAGTGACTTGTCTATACAGGCTTTGGTCCCAGCCTCTCTCAGGCCCCCAGAATGTAACCTCCCTGAGGGCAGCCCACACCTGTAACATTCACTGGCTTCTCCTCAGGCTTGATAAGCACCATGCTGGCTCAATGGACATGAAGTGCTAATGGATTTCCTATATCTTTATAGTTACACTTACTGAGAAGAAGAGAGAAAAAGATTAAGTGGAAGTAGAATAATAAATAAATGTTATAAGATGAGAGAACTTGAATGAAGTTCCCATTTAGTGAGACATGTGCTTAGCACATCAACAAGATGTGTGGCTATTTAAAAAGAAAGAAAAGAAGCAAAAAAATCTGTAGCATGTTTTATCTTTTCAGAATTCTCCAACTACAGTATATATTTCAGATTTTCTTAAGGGCTTTTCTCACACTCTCCAATTATCCTTTGAGGACCCATCACTAAGGAATGAAGCTGGCACTTGTGCTTTCTGAAATAGCCCTGGTACCTCATGGAGATGAAGTTCTCTGGCTTTCAGTTCCTATTTGCTAACAGTCCTATGCACATCAAGCCTGACAGACCATTTATTGCTTTTGGCAGCAGAATGAGATCTGTGCACAAGAATGGCTGATGAGAGAAACTCCTCAGAGGGATTCAGGAGTGGAAGCTGTCGAGATTGGCTGGGAAAGGGCAGTGGAAGGGGCTGGTGCCCTGGGTGCTTGCTAACAAGGATGGCAACTCAGAGAGAGCTACTGCCAACCTGCAGGACCCTGCTGGCACATCACCTCCCATGTTTTCTGAGGGCACCATCACCCTCCTCACGTTTTGTAGGTCCTCAGCCCCATTGACTCCCCAACAAAGATTCTGTAAAGACAAAGGGCAGATTTCAGAATCATCATGAAGAGCTTGGTTTGTGGAGAAAAGCAGTCATCACATAGCGATTACTCAGGAAGCATAGAGTCTGAGTTTTATTTCTGAATGAAAAGTTACTTTAAGGTGGAAATATAGTTGACATTTTTAGTCAGTGTCTTTAAAATGGGCATCATTGCATTCCTGTATCCCACACTGATGTTAGAAGGATTAATTAATGGCTTAGAGTGTGGACTTCCAAATTATTGCAACTTAAACCATATGGAAGGCTTTTAAAGTAACAGCAGGCATATATATGTATACATGTTAATCACTAAGGAATTTCCTTTTATAAAAACTGTAAGCAATAGAATGTTTTCAACCCCACCATGCAGCTCTAGTTATTGACCTAATTATTGAAATAGTGCTCATATAAATACTATAAGTCTTAGTAATTTCTTGCAGAATCTGATTCATTAGGGAGAAGTACTCTTTGCTATTTAAGCACTTAGGTACGTGTTCTCTGAGTGAGTCTACTGTCATAGCAACTGATTGACCACAGAAAAGCAAGGAATTGCCTTAAATGCTTTTCCTTCCCCTTCATTTGGGAATCTTTTCTAGGCTCTTAGGAATTAAGTTTAATGACTCAGGCACCTATCATGAAAATTTTCACTTAATGAATGATAGTTCTGTGACAGTTTAAAAATTTCTGAAGTGCCAGATTTAAGGGTCATTTAGATGCTATGCTTTAGCACCAAGGGTTGGGAGAGCAGGATACCAGAATACCAGAAAAATCATGTGACAGTTGAGTGGGAAGATAAACACTGTGAGTTTTATATAAATATATCTAGAAAAATTCAGATTTATAAACTCTGGTCAGGAATTTAAGGCTCATCTGGATCTCCTTAATTTTAATCACATCATGGTTAATTTGATCCTACAGTAAGTGCGTTAGTGGCTCAGTCATGTCAGACTCTTTCTGACTCCATGAGCTATAGCCAGCCAGGTTCTTCAGCCCAGGAGATTCTCCAGGCAATAATACTGGAGTGGGTTGCCATTTCCTCCTCCAGAGGGTCTTTCCAACCCAGGAGTTGAACCCTGGTCTCCCACATTGCAGGCAGATTCTTTACCATCTAAGCCACCTTAAAATCTTCAATGTGATCCTACAAATGATGAATTGGGTTATAAACTGCTTCACACATTTCAAAAAATAATCAAATAACTGATAAAGAAGTCTTGATAAGACTGATGTCTTATAAGACAGATATCAAGCCTGATAAAAAAGTCTTCCATATTTAGACATTGTCTAAGGAGGGAAAAAAACATCCATTGGGGGAAAATGTTCCAGTGGCTCCAAATCAATGAACAATGACACTGTTGGGTGGGGGTGAGGAGCAACAGTAATGGCTTCTGTATGAGGGGTGAGGAGCAACTGTGATGGCTTAGAATAAAGGTTTTAAAAACCACACTGTGGTGGGATGATTTGGGAGAATGGCATTGAAATATGTATAATATCATATATGAAACGAGTCGCCAGTCCAGTTTCAATGCACGATACAGGATGCCTGGGGCTGGTGCACTGGGACGACCCAGAGGGATGGTATGGGGAGGGAGGAAGGAGGAGGGTTCAGGATGGGGAACACATGTATACCTGTGGCAGATTCATTTTGATATATGGCAAAACCAATACAATATTGTAAAGTTAAATAAAATAAAATTAAAAAAATAAATAAAAACTACACTGTGACACTGGAATTTTCTAAAATCACAAAGTGTTTGTATAGCATGGCTACAGATGTTCAGAGAATCAAAGTATGAGACATCAGAAAATACTTGACAATTTAACTCTTAAAAAAAAGATTGGGGTGGGGGGTTGGGGAATTAAAAAAATAAACCACATCTGAAATCACTTATCTGAGACACTGGAGTCCTTTTTGGATCTTGGCTAGGTAAAAATGGAAGTATACCATATCATACCCATATCATATACTCATAGTATACCATATCACACCCATATATAAAACTGCGTGAAGCCTGGGCAACACCCTGTACTAAAACAAATTGACATTTCACTGGTGAAATGTGTAGTTCCCATTGATTGTGATCAGTGAAGATTACAAATAGCCTCAAGTCAGTTCAGGGTGGGTTTTGTTGCTGAATAAGTTCAGGTCTGGTCAGGCTTTAATGCTGAGTTATGAAAAGTCTTTCATTTTTCAAACCTCTTTGAACTTCAGAGTTGGTGGATAAGGGATGGTGAACCTAGACTGCTTTATGCAATGATTAACATACTTCTCTCTCTCTCTACACTGAATAAAGCTGAAAATAGGTACTGTTCAAAAAAGAAAATAGGCAAATTTAGGAGCAGCAGAGCTACAACAAGTTAATAGAGGAAAATGATATTTGGGAACATCTGCCTTCCAGCAGAACATTCTTATTATGTTTCTAATAAAATCAGTAAGCTGAGTAGATGGAAGAACTGATCTGAATTACGGTGATTCTCTGTGTTATGTCAGCACAAACATGGGCAATGAGGACAGACCTTCACACAACAGTGAGGCAAGAAAGTGGAATAAGGAACAAGGGGATGTCTAGCAATAATGGATATAAGACAGACACCTTTGTGGAAAGGCAAAGGATTTGGCATCACTTAGAATACGTCCTGAGTACAAACTTGACACCATTGCTTGGTTAACTCATCTAAGCCCCAGTTTCTCCAGCTGTGAAACGGGGTGGATAACAACATAGAATTGTCAGGAGGCACCAGTAAAATAAAATGTAAAACAGTGCAGTGCCAGGTGTATGGATAGCAGTTAAATAAAATAAAATGTTAAAAACTTGTTACTAAAGGTAAAGATATAAATATCTCATATAGGGTATTTAGTTATAATATTGATAGTGTCACAAGATTACATATACATACGCAATTTTCTCTACTTGAAATATGCCTCTGGTGGGAGCACTCTTATGAAGAAAAACATTTGAGAGATGTCGCTTGCATAGGAATCTTATTTCAGTTATACCTTAACATAAGTAAGAGGCTTTTTGTTAAAATAACTTACTTTTCCTTTGCCCTGACCTTTCCACTTTGTTTAGTAGGATAGTGGATTTTAAATCAACCAATACCAGGCCCTAGAATTCTGTTACACCTGGGCTCAAAAAACTATTTTGTTCTATAGCTTTCTGAATTAGTCTTATTTCTTGGTTGTCATATCTCATAACTCACAACTTTGTATGTATTGAATTTGGGGCTTTCTCTTCTTTTTCACCATAAAGCTACATATCTGAAAGACAGCTAGAACTTTCCTTTTTTTCTCTCTTAAATTTCACTGCAAAATGTATTCACATACTTTTTTGATTTTTTAAAAAATCCAAAGGCGAGTAATGTAGGGTTGTATGTGTGTCAAGAAAAAAGTAAAAAGGGGAAATGTATCTTGAACTTCCATAATTTCATCACCTCTATCCCACTTTACAAAGATAATTGATGTTAGCCATTAGGCCTATGTCCTTCCAAACAACTTTTGAAGTATATGCAAACATTTATATCCTGCATGTAGGGGAGGAATTTATTGTGGTTGATTTAGCAAAAATAAAATCATTCTATACATACTATTCTGCAGCTTGCTTTTTTCCTATTTAGCCATATACCATGGACATCATCTCATATTATTATTGTTCCCATTATTTTATAATAAGTTGTATTCCTTAAGCATAATTTGTATAGTTATTAGCTTATTCCTTTATTCACCAGAGTAATATTTATTGATCATCAAAATGAGGAAAATACGTGCAAATTGCTATAAAAAAAGTGTGATTTAGTAAAAGATAAAGTTTTCACTCTCTGGATACTTATTATAATCTGGAAAGAGAAATAAAACAAGGACACATACAACTACCATATCAAGCAGTACAGAATATGTAAACTTAGATTTTAATACCACTGTAGGTCATAAGAAAGTTAATTCTTATGAAGGCTGATCAGGAAGTTTTTTTAAAGATTTTGAATTTAAATTGGAAATACTGATTAGATTTCAACTGAGGTTAAAGAGGGAAAAAATACCTTTAGTCAAATGTCTGAGAGAAGAAAATAGAGTATGTGTTTAAACGGGGGGCCATCATCCAAATGTACTGATGTATTAATAAAACATTTCTTCCTTACAAAGATATTAAAAAAGTTGGATGGCATCGCTGACTCAGTGGACTTGGGTTTGAACAAGCTCTGGGAGATAGTGAAAGACAGGGAACCCTGGCATGCTGCAGTTCACTAGGTAGCAAAGAGTCGGACACAACTGAGCGACTGGGCGATTAAACAACAATAAAAAGTGGGATGACCCAGAGGGATGGGATGGGATGGGGAGGGAGGTGGGAGAGGGTTTTTTTTTTAGTTTAAAGTAATAAAGCTAATTAAAAAAAAAAAGTGGGAAGAAATGTACAACTTAAATCAAGAAAACAAGGCATTTAGTCAATTTGGCTGGAATGGCAAATTTCCAGAAGGTAGAACTGATTAAAAGACAAGTCTAAAAAAGTACGTAGAAGCTAGATCATGGAGAGTCTTGAACATCAAGGGATATCTAAAATCTGCCTATTTTGACTCTTGCATAGAATTCTCTTCCAGATCTTTCTTTTCTTCTTATCACAAGCTGTTAGAATTTAAGAAGAGACCAGATAAACTAATCTGGAAGCATAAAAGTCCATATTCTGTAGTCCTTATTCAGATGTCTTTAAAGCTATTGGTCCATTTTGGCAGGCTCTTCCATTATAGACAGAGCTTTCCTGCTGGCTCAGATGGTAAAGAATCTGCCTGCCATGCAGGAGACCCAAGTTCTATCCCTGGGTAGGGAAGGTCTCCTGGATAAGGAAATGGCTCCCCACTCTTGCCTAGAGAATTCTATGAACAGAGTAGCCTGGCGAGCTAGAGTCCATGGGGTTGCAAAGAGATGTACACGACTGAGCATCTAACACTTTCACTTTCCATTAGAGGTTGGCCTTTTTTTTCCCCCAAAAGAGACATAAACATTCCATATTAGTTTATTCACATGGCCCAGCATTGTGTTAGATGCCAAGATGTCAGTGATGAACAAGACAGTCTCAACCTCCCTCATGTGCTCATGGCCTAGTTACTAAAATTTCCAGTGCCTCTCCCCATTTTTGAGACACCATCAGTGTCAAATTTTGCTGCTCCATTAGCATCAAAAGTTATTAGTCACCTCAACATCACATTCTGCTGTCTTGGCATAGTTTCTCATTTGTGGTTATGATTTCCTGTTTGCCTTGCTGATCTCTGATTTCTTGAAATCCCCCTGTCCTTTCTTAACACCTAGGTGATTTTCCTACTGAGTGTTATTTAAAGCAAAGCTATTTACAAATGAACATTTATTTTTTTTGCAGCATTTCTGTAATTATTTCATAAAAGAAAAAATATATTGCTTTTTGGATTTCCCTGATATTGCTGAGGACAACTATGAGGAAGATGATGATGAAACATAGGTGAACTTAGAAACATGCCAAATATTTCCTAAGAAAATGCTTATTACAATAAACACAAGTAGAGAAAACTTCTATTTGGGTTTTAGAATTAGTCATGAAACTCAGTATACACGTTTAGAATTTTTCATTATCTTGAGGAACAAACCCCTTTACTGTTAAGAAGGGTTCTTCTTTATCTCTGATAATATCCTTTCTTCTGGAATCTACCTTGTCTGATGTTAATATAGGTATTCTAGCAGCCTTCAGGATGGTTCCCAACGATCCCCACCTCAGTACACACCCCATGTGTAGTCATTTCTCGCATGGGACCAAAATTGGTTTGTGTAACTAATAAACTTGGCAAAAGGGAAGTTATTTTACTTCTGAGATTAGATGATAAAAAATTGTGACTTCTGTCTTGGGCCCTGTCTCTTTCTGGGATCACTTCCTCTGGGTCATGAGCAGCCCTATGGAGAGTCCAAGTGGCAAGGAGATGAAGCCTCCTGCCAAGCACCAAGTACGTGGGCCTGGATGCAGAGCAGATCCTGCACACCCAGCCAAGCCTGGCAGCTAGACTGTGTGAGACCCTGAACAAGAACTCCCACCTGAACAGCCCCAGAATCCTGATTCACAGAAGTGATGAGATAGTCAATGTTTGTTGCTTTAAACTACTACATCTGAGGTAATTTGTGATATAGCAATGAATAACTTCTACATCTTCTAACTTTCTTTTGGGTGATATTTTCACGGTGTTTTGAGGGTCCCAAGGCACCCCAGTTTCAGTGATTGGTTAGAAGTACTCACAAGACTCAGAGAAGGTTATATACATACTTAAAGTTTATTATGGCAGGAAATACAGAGTAAAGCAGCATGCGTGTGTGCTCAGTCCTGTCCAATACTTTGCAACTCCATGGACTGTAGCCCACAAGGCTCCTCTGTCCATGGGATTTCCCAGGTAAGAATACTGGGGTGGGTTGCCATTTCCTTCTCCAGAGAACCTTCCTGCCCCAGGGATGGAACCTGCATCTCCTGTATCTCCTGCATTAGCTGGTGGATTCTTTACCACTGAGCCACCTGGGAAGCCCAGAATAAAGCAGCAGAAAAGATATTTTCATTGGGTAGAGTCCTGAGAGGCTCAGTACAGGCTTCAGAGTCCTTCTTCAGAGGCCACATAGAATGTGCTTTGTCTCTAGCAGAGAACTGTAGGAACATGTGTGAAATGTCTCTACCCAGTGAGTCCTATTGGAGTCCTAGGCTCCAAGGCTTTTCTGGTGTGCTGCTCACATAAGCATATCTTGCTATGCAACCAGCCATGGCAGCTGAAACCTGGGACCCTAACAATGAAACCAGGTGCACCTCGTTCATCTTGATATCTATGCAGAGCAACTTGACAGCTGATATAGCACAGCTCATTGCTCTAGGTGTACATAACCAAATCAGTAATCTCTGACATCCAAGGGACATATTCCCAGTGGTTGTCCAAGTGTCATTCATGACTCCAGGTTGTCTTGGATATACGCAAGGAATAAGCCACCAGACCTGCTCTGTTAACTCTTCCTTTACAAAAGGTGGCTAATACCATAACTGTCAAATATGTAGCTGAATGAGATTTCAGAAAATTCCAGCCCCCAGATTTCAAATCTTGCAGTTTAGGCCTCAAACACTGTGAAGCGGAAAGAAGCATTCTCTATGGCCTCTGTCAGAATTCCTGGCTCAGAGAAATGATAAGAAAGGATAAATGATCATGGTTTGAAGCCACGAAGTTTTGGGGGTAGTTTGTTATACAGCAATAGAAATATAATTCAGGGTAATATTTTCTTGTTTCTTACAACCTCAGCAATTCTTATTGGATGAATTTTGTGTTTGGGGGCACTGAATTTTGTTGTATTTCATAAAATAGTGCTAAATTTTGTTCACCATTAGCTAAATTACCAGGAATTTGTAGGATCCTTTTAAGGATTGCTAGGGTGGGTCCAGAGCAGTCTTTAGCTCAGAGCTAATTTGTCTCCATTACTAACATGACTGTGTCAGTGATTGACAAACTGTTTTGGTAAGGGGATACATGGTAAATATTGTAGGCTCTGCAGGCCAAATATATTCTCTGTTGTATGTTTTTCTTCTTGTATTTTTACAATCCTTTAAAAATATAAAATCATTCTTGGTTTACAAGCTGTTCAAAAACCAATCTGTGGGATGGACTTGGCCTGTGGGCTGTGTTTGCCAACCCTACCCTATCTGATGTTCTTTGCATGAAGAGGTCTTTCCACTCTGGCTGAAAGGACTATGAACTATTTCCAGCTGGACCTGATTTCCAGAAACTTCATTCTCAGGATTCTTCCCCAGCCCTGGGTGGTTTCTTCTCATGCATGTGTAGATTGGCACTTGGCCAAAGACTTGAAGGGACCTTTCTTCAAATTTCAGTGTAGCTCCCTCTTCTCTGTCACTCTTCTACAAATCCTAGCTCTCGTGCCCTCTCTGAACTCCAGTCTTCCTCTTTTCCACTCAGCTAGACTGCAGGCTGTGTGTGGGTTCCCTTTCCTGTGTCCCAGCCTGGAAATGGCCTCTAAGAAATAAGCTGATTTAGTCGCAGAAGTCACCTTTCTTTGTTTCACTCCTTTCAGGGATCACAGTCCTGTGCTGTTTCTTTTTCAATATTTTCAAAACCATTGTTTCATATGTTTTGTTTTGTGTTCCAGTTATTTCAGATGGGAGTTTAAATTTGTCTCTTTATTCTGTCTTGGAAAGGATATTTATTCTCGAATTAAGTTATTATCAACGATAATGCTTTTATTTCCTTACGTATATTTAGTCCCAAATGTTGGTTTTGACTTATATTGAACATACATTTCTAGCAGAATTTTTTTAGTTCTATTTAATATCTTCATTGTTAAATACCGAACAACATCCTCACACACATAGCTCATCATACATTCCTGCGTGCTAAGTCACTTCAGTCCTGTCTGTCTCTGTACGACCCTATGGACTGTAGCCTGCCAAACTCCTCTGTCCGTGAGACTCTCCAGGCAAGAATACTGGAGTGGGTTGCTGTTTCCTTCTTCAGAGGATCTTCCCAACCCAGGCATTGAACCCACGTCTCTTATGTCTCCCGCATTGGCAGGTGGGTTCTTTACCACTGGCGCCACATGGGAAGCCTGAGGATCATCATAAGTGCCATTAATAAAAACTGTACTTCAGTGACCATAGGTTTCTAGTTGAGACAAATCTTAAATGGTGAAATTGATTTTAGTCTAACTATAGAATTTTTCTCTTCAATATCCTTAGTAATAAACATATACTTTCAAGGGACATAACTCTCCTTTTTAAGATAGCTTGGTAAATTCTTAGATATCAAATAATTATTGTCAAAAAATGTCCATTATATTGAGCTAAAATGTAATTCCTTATAATGTTGATTTTTAGTTTTTATTAAGTTTGTGTTTAATCTAGATTCAGAGGATCTTTTCTTAGAACTCCTTTTAACCTTTCTTGTGCATTATTGATTTAGTCTTCAAACAGGTACTGTGTGATGCTCTGTGCTGAGTTTTGGGTTGCAGAGGCAAAAAAAAAGGTCATGTCCAGGGCTCAGGTATGGTTCAGTTTGGTGGGGGAGTTACAGCACAATTAAAAGAATAAACAGGCAAGCATGAGTGTTTGCCTCATTACAAATTACAGTGTCATATGTGCTAGGATTTGACATGATGAGGGAAGTTAGGGAGGGTATTCTTTTTTTTTTTATTTTAATATTTATTTATTTGGCTGTGCTATGTCTTAATTGCAGCATGTGGGATTTAGTTCCCTGACCAGGAATCAAATCCTGGCCCCTAGCATCAGGAGCATGTAGTCTTAGCCACTGGAAGTCTTAGCCACCAGGGAAGTCCCAGGGGGGACATTCTTGTGGACATGTGAGTTGAGATCTGAAAGCAAAGTAGGAGATAATCAGACAAAAGGAGTAAGAGTTTGCAGGAACAGGAAACAATCTGGCTTGAGGTCCTGGGGCAAAAAAAGAGCAAGTGGTATTCAATCTAAATATAGGACTCTCAGATAACCCTCTTCAATACTCTACTCACTCAAATGTGCATGTGCACAGTTGTGTACGACTCTTTGCAACCCCATGGACTGTAGTCCACCAGGATCCTCTGTCCGTGGAATTTTCCAGGCAAGAATACTGGAGTGGGTTGCCATTTCCTCTTCCAGGGGATCTTCCCAACCCAAGGATCAAACACACATCTCCTGCGTCTCCTGCTTGGCAGGTAGATTCTTTACCACTAGCACCACCTGGGAAGCCCTAGTCATTCAAATGATTAGACCCAATCTCACAAATAGCACTGCTGCTACAAAGTTGCCTCAGTTGTGTCTGACTGTGCAACCCCATAGACAGAAGCCCACCAGGCTCCACCGTCCCTGGGATTCTCCAGGCAAGAACACTGGAGTGGGTTGCCATTGCCTTCTCCAATGCATGAAAGTGAAAAGTGAAAGTGAAGTTACTCAGTCATGTCCGACTCTTAGCGACCCCATGGACTGCAGCCTACAGGTTTCTCCGTCCGTGGGATTTTCCAGGCAAGAGTACTGGAGTGGGTTGCCATTGCCTTCTCCCTATTATGGAAAACATAATATGGATTTAGAAAAGGCAGAGGACCCAGATCTGCTGGATTGACAACATCTGTTAGATCATAGAAAAAGCAAGAGAATTCTGAAAAAACATCTACTTCTCCTTCATTGACTATACTAAAGCCTTTGACTGTGTGGATCACAACAAACTGGAAAATTCTTGACAAGAGAATACGAGATCACTTTACCTGCCTCCTGACAAACCTATATGCAGGTCAAGAAGCAACATGTTTTCACTGGACATGGAACAACAGGCTGGTTCAAAGTTGGGAAAGGCTGTATATTGTCACCCTGCTTATTTAACTTCTATGCAGAGTACATCATGAGAAATTCCAGGCTGGATGAAGCACAAGCTGGAATCAAGATTGCCAGGAGAAATATCAATAACCTCAGATATGCAGATGACACCACCCTTATGGCAGAAAGCAAAGAGAAACTAAAGAGCCTCTTGATGAGGGTGAAAGAGGAGAGTGAAAAAACTGGCTTAGAACTCAACATTCAAAAAATGAAGATCATGGCATCTGGTCCTATCACTTCATGGCAAATAGATGGGGAAACAGTGGCAGATTTTATTTTTGGGGGGTCAAAAATCACTATGGATGGTGACTACAGCCATGAAATTAAAAGATGCTTGCTCCTTGGAAGGAAAGCTATGACAAACCTAGAGAGCACATTGAAAAGCAGAGACATCACTTGGCCAACAAAGATTTGTATAGTTAAAGATATGGTGTTTCCAGTAGTCATGTATGGATGTGAGAGTTGTACCATAAAGAAGGCTGAGTACTGAAGAATTGATGCTTTTGAACTATGATGCTGGAGAAGACTCTTGAGAGTCCCTTGGACTGCAAGGAGATCAAACCAGTCCATCCTAAAAGAAATTAACCCTGAATATTCATTGCAAGGACTGATGCTGAAGCTGAAACTCCAATACTTTGACCACCTGATACAAAGAGCCAATTCGTTGGAAAAGACCCTGATGCTGGAAAAGATTGAGGGCAAGAGAAGAAGGGGGTAACAGGATGAGATGGTTCGATAGCATCACCGACTCAAAGGACATGGGTTTGAGCAAGCTCATGGAGATAGTGAAGGACAAGGAAGCCTGGTGTGTTGCTGTTCATGAGGTCACAAAGAGTTGGACATAATTTAGCGACTGAACAGTAAATGGAAAACAGTTTTCTGATATTTTGGACATACTTATAAGGAGGCAAATTTTACTCCAGTGTAAGGATTCAGAAGGTTCTTGTACTCACTTCAGCTTTTCTGAGGCCTAAAACATACATTTTGGGGGGGCCCCCTTTAAGTAAAAAAAATACTAATAATGGATACAAAGTTAAGTACAGGACTTGGAAGAGGCCTTTGCAAATGAATAGCTTTGACACTGATGCTTCATTAGTAAATAAATCTATCATCTGCCTTGAGGTATTTAAACAAAAAGTTCGTGACCATTTATTGGTAATGTTACCATGGGGATTCTGATGTTGTGTATTTCAGACCACTTTCCTCCAAATGCAAAGATTGTGTGTTTACTCGGCTTAAGTTTGAGAATTGAATAGGTCAAAGTTTGACTCTCTAATCTTCACCCCAAGCTGGTTTATCAAATGAATTCTGTGATAATCAAACAATGATGTGGTGTTTGGGAAAGTGGGTAGACATGGGTGTGGCTGTTTATCTTTCTGGTTCTCAAAGGAATCCGAAAGTTAAATGTCTACCTTCAAGCCCTAGACAGTTGTTTTGTTCGAGCTCTCAAATCTCAAACCACAGAATCTGAGCTAAGAAAGTCTTCAGAATCAAAGCCTGGGTTTGATTGCCCTACTAACCAACAAGTGTACATAAAGAACACATCAGGGATGGCCCACAGATAGCACCTCCAGCCTGCACCCCCACTACATGTCCCACACCCTGGTCGGCGGAGGCTTGAGAAGAGGAGAGGGATGGTTTAACGTGTATCCATCATCCCTGCTACATATGTTGTCAGGAAGGAAGGAAGCACATTACAAATAAACCCTCACCACCACCACTCTTCAAATGAACAAAAACAAAAATCAGAACCCTTTTTGAGTCAGTTATGCTCTGAATCATTATTATAAAGCAGGAATAAGACTAACAACAACAGTGAAATAATAACAGCAGCACTGAGACTGAGCCCTTCTGCATTCCTAGGGTAGTTGTCTGGGCGGATCATAAAGCTCTTGGCAAACTTTAATTAGAGCTCAGAGGTAGGTGAATTACGTGGCTAAAGTTCCTGCCATTTTGGTCACCAGAGAAGTAGACTCAGGTGAGGTTAAGTGGTCAAGTTTTGGACACCTGGTCATGCTCATCTGTGATTGCTTTTCCAGTCTGTCAGGTTTTTTGGAATCTGACTTGTTGCAGTGCTGCCCAGCCCTGCGCCCTTGCTTGCAGGTGCTGGGCCTCAGCGCTAACATGTTAGTAATGTCAGCTTGTTGCTCTGGGGCTTGGCCACACTGAGTCTGGACCTGTTTGCTTTTTTTTTTTTTTTTTTAATTAAGTCCATAAGGGACATCTCTGAGCCCAGGAATAACCAGTCCTGAAGCCAGGTAGCTTCTGTTTGAGCACCTGGCAGGCATGATGTGCAAATAAGGACAGTGCTTTTCAATAGAAGATAAATGACTACAGCTGGCTCCAAGTTGGTTTAAGTTTTTTCTACTTTAGTATTTAGGAACAGTTTTAAACCACATTTTCACAGAAACTGCCACCACTTCTAAGCAGATGGGGGAATTTTTAGGGCTGGTAAAGAAATAAAAAAGTCCCCTTGAAGATATATGAAGACTTGGAACTTCCGGTATTGTGTGTCCCCCACCCACTCCGACTTCTGGGGTGTCCCAGCTCTGTGCCTCAGAGGACAGAGCAGTTCTGTCTCAGGCAAAGTCTATGGTAAATGGGTTGGCTCACCCTGGATTCAATTGTGAGCAAACTGTCAGCAAATTAACTGATCAGCAATTTCCCAAACATCCACATTTTCCATTGACATTTCCGGTCACACATATGTTGATACACATCGCTTCAAATCTAGGATCTTTTTCTTGGTGCCAACAACTGGGAGAAAGGAGCATAATATCTTTCACTTCTCAGGCAAAGAGTGATTGCCTTTCATTTATCCTAAAGCAACACTTCTTAAATTCCAATGGTTTTCACTAGGTCAGGCACCCTGGGGTGTGTGTGGTATGGTGAACCAGCCTCTGTGCACCCGGATTTCACATTCATAATTTCAAAAAATATATGATACCAGACCATCTCACTCCCCTTTTCCGGTCCCACCTGTCCTCATTTCTCAGTCATTTCTTTGCCTTTAGATTTTCATTGTCTTTCTCTGGTCCTTTTCTCTTTCTTAAACTGAAATCAGAATTTCACACATTCATCCATCATCCACAATGTTTTTTGTCTGACAATACCCTAATGATTTATCTTTATGCTTTTAAAATAATTTTTTCCCAGTTTATAAGTGGGTTTTTTGTTTGTTTGTTTTGGGGGGAGGTTGGTCTCAATTAGCTATTTGGACTAATATATTTGTTTAGAAAAGAGGTGACAATAATTCCTGGTGCTTTTCTTAGATTTTAACTGATAGCTTGGAATTTATCTTCCTGTATGAGAAATGTTTTTTCCTCCTTTAAACTCTTCATTATTTTTGCATACATAGAAGTTCATGGGCTTCTGTGTATGCAAAGTACATGGAAGTATTTGGCAGAGTATGCAGAGAAGCTCATTGTGCTTCCCTGATGGCTCAGATGGTAAAGCATCTACCTGCAGTGCAGGAGACCTGGGTTCAGTCCCTGCGTTGGGAAGATCCCTGGAGAAGGGAATGGCAGCCCACTCCAATATTCTTGCCTGAAGAATTCCACGGACAGAGGAGCCTGGTGGGCTACAGTCTATGGGGTCGCAAAGATTCGGACACTACTGAATAACACACGCACAGAGAAGTTCATTTCTCTTTCTGCTTGCGGTGTCCAGTTATCTTTTCCTTACTGCTTCATGAGTTGACGCTGCACTACCTGGACAGTCAGTGTTAGCAATAACTTACCAACAGTGTAAAGAGCTGTCTGGAGACATGGGCTCAGCAGGGGGTGCCTACAGAAGAGCCCTGGCTGCTCTCCATGCCAGGGGTACTATCAGGACTCTACACCACAGGGCCAGAAGCTGCTTGGTTACTGTCTTAGTTTGCTAGGGCTGCCATACAAAGTACCATTGACTGGATGTCTTCACCAACAGAAATTTATTTTCCAACAATTCTCAACCTTGATCAAGCTGTCAGCAGGGTCAGTTTACTTTGAGGCCTCTTTCTTTAGCTCATCCATAGCCCTCCTCTCCCTGTGTGTGTCTGTGTCCTAATCTCTTTTTGTGAAAACGAAAGTTGCTTAGTCGTGTTTGACTCTTTGTGACCCGTGGACTACGCAGTCCATGGAATTTTCCGGGCCAGAATACTGGAGTGGGTAGCCTTTCCCTTCTCCAGGGGATCTTCCCAACCTAGGGATAGAACCCAGGTCTCCTGCATTTCAGGCAGATTCTTTACCAGCTGAACTAGAGGGAGGGGACATATGTATACCTATGGCTGATTCATGTTGAGTTTTGACAGCAAACAATGAAATTCTATAAAGCAATTGTCTTTTAATTAAAAAATAAATAAAAATTTCAAAAAGACACTGGTCATTGCATCAGGGCCCACTTTAATGACTCATTTTAATTTAATTATCTCTTTAAAGAATCTGTCTCCAAACACAATCATATTCTGAGGGACTGGAGATTAGGATCCCGAAATATAAATTTGGAGGGAGATATAATTCAGCCCATAACAGTGCATTAACGATGCTTCGCATAGATGCCATATTTCCAGCAACAACAATTAGTTCTAAAACACAGTCTCCAAACCTCAAAGTCTGTGCAAAAGTCAGATTATGGAGCCCCATTAGGTTTGGGTGTTGTAGGCTCCTCTCACACCTTACAGAATTTTCATGACATATGTAAACAAAGTGCTTATCTGATTCCCCAAACTGCAGCAGCCCAGAGGGTAGAGGAACCACCAACCAGAAGAAAGCCCCACCCTCACCATGAGGGGCAGATGTGTCAACCATAGCAGGAAGTGACTTCAGCATCGAAAGGGCAGCAGCAGAACCTTGAGAGGCAAAACTCCTGTCAGTTGCCATGTAGTACCATGAAAGCAGATAATAACAATATTCCCGAATTGTCAAGAGTAGGCAATGTTAATTTTAAAAGCCTGTAGTAGAGGCTGTGGAAGTTTTCTCATAAAATACAGTGAAAATAAACTTCAGTTATTAAAGTAATTCACCTATGCAAAATAAAAATTTCCTAGTTCTACTAGATTGGAGAAGGCAATGGCACCCCACTCCAGTGCTTCTGCCTGGAAAATCCCATGGACGGAGGAGCCTGGTAGGCTGTAGTCCATGGGGTTGCTAAGAGTCGGACAGGACTGAGCGACCTCACTTTCACTTTTCACTTTCATGCATTGGAGAAGGAAATGGAAACCCACTCCAGTGTTCTTGCCTGGAGAGTCCCAGGGACGGGGGAGCCTGGTGGGCTGCCATCTCCGGGGTCGCACAGAGTTGGACACGACTGAAGCGACTTAGCAGCAGCAGCAGCAGTTCTGCTAGATAAATACTTCTTTCTACAGAAAAGGTCCTGCTTGGAATCCATGAAGATTTTTCTATAATCCTGAACACGACATATGAAAAAAAGGCTCTGGGGTCAGGGCTTTCCTGTCCCAGTGGTCCTTAATGTTTAGGTCCTTCACTTCCTAGTGAGGCTTCACTTCCCAGTAAGGCAGTTAGTGACATTAGCTAACAGTTTTCAATGAAGATGTTATCAGACAACTTTTATTTTAAGCCATCCCCCTGTAGTGTGCAGTGAATTAATATTTTAATAACTTCTATAATGTTTTTATGGATACTCTAATTTTGTGACATTGTAAGATGCTTAGTGGAAACATTTAAAATATACTACTATGGGCTTCCCTTGTGGCTCAGACAATAAATAATCTGCCTGCAATGCAGGAGACCTGGGTTCAATCCCTGGGTTGGGAAGATCCCCTGGAGAAGGGAATGGCTACCCACTCCAGCATTCTTGCCTGGAGAATTCCATGGATAGAGGAGCCTTGTGGGCTCCAGTCCATGGAGTCACAAAGAGTTGGACATGATTGAGTGACTAAGCACACATGTACACACAATTTTAATAACATTGTTTTGGTATTTCTTCATGTTTTGGCATACCAGGAGCCTCAAAGCTGGGAGCAATCCACCACTTCTCTGGTCTAAGGGCCTGCACTGGAACGTGGGGTGTGCTTGACCTCACCCTCCTCTGAATCATCTCCAGTTTACACTTTGTGCTTCTGACCACCTCCTGCCTCCTATCATAGTTATTTATGAAACTGTTTTATCCGTCTTACAAGATGTGAGCTTAATTTCCAACAGCCATTCCCCCACCTCCACCCCATGGTAAAAGTGCCTAGTCTTTGTTTTTCACTTGGTAAACCATTTGAATCTTTTGTAGTGTTTGTTGCAGATACTTTCCAAAGCAACCCTCAGGCCCCTCCCTGAGCTCAAAGGAAGATCACCCAGAATGTTTTACTAGAGATTAGTGTAGCTCGCCACAGTCGTGTGCTGGTAAATGTTTACCAAGAGGCTCTGAGGTGGGTGGTGAGAGGGACGGCCTGATTCCTAGTGTTTGCTGGGTCTAGACCTCACTGATGGTGTAGCTGAGAAATGTGCAAAACTGGCTCTTTCTGGCCAATCGGACTTCAGAAAGTTCCAGCACATCTCTGGCTCATACTTCAGGGATAGTGAGAAATGCTGTTCTGTAAGGAATGGATAAGCCCACTGAATCCTTTCTTCACCCACAGAAGGCAAACCTGTGCTACATATTCCTATGATTGTCTCGCTTTCCATATGTCTCACATTCATATGTTGACTTCTCTCACACCTTCCCAACCAACTGCACAAGATCTTAACAAACACTGAGAAAACTTTAAAGTCATGAGCAATGAGTCATAAAATAGATCCACTCAGAGGTTTTTTAAGGGTCACTAATATGAAGGCAGTTCACAACTCTCAGAATTAGTAATGTGTGCATACAGACTGATTTTGGGGTTATAGTCATTAACTCTCCAAATTAATTTTTTTCAAGTATTTGTTCAACTTCCTAGCCCCCTTTGCATGTAAACACATGCACTTCTTAGATAAATGCTAAATATGTCTATGACTCAGCAATTTGTATCAATGAGAGATAATATCACTCCTTTTCCATTCAACCGCTTCTGCCCTACTTCCATACACCAGAGTGAGCAGATTTCAAATTTCTTTAATCAGGGATTTTGGGCTTTACTCTTCTGTCTCTCAATATAATGTTTTGTTCTTATATTTTGACAGGTAGTCAGAATATTTAAGTTAAATTAACTCTCATTTTGGGCTTCCGTGGTGGCTCAGAGGTAAAAAACCCACCTGTCCATACAGGCGTGGGTTTGCTCCCTGGGTTGGAAAGATCCCCTGGAGGAGAGCAGGGTGACCCACTCCAGTATTCTTGCCTGGAGAACCCCATGGACAGAGGAGCCTGCTGGGCTACAGTCAGGGGGGGTCTCAAAGAGTCAGATATAACTGAGCTACTGAAAAACAACAACTCTCATTTTATGTAGTATGTGAGAAATACCCTTTTTTCCATTCTACAGGTACTCATACATGTTCATTAATTCTTACATGAACAAGCTGAGATTATTTCTAATCTAAAGGAAACTTTCCATTCTTAGAAGAACTAGTTTTCCCACCTGAGCCAATAAAGGTTGGACAAAAGTGTCCAGCCTTACTCTACTCCTGCTTTGTTATAATAAAGGCATTTAGTTGTCTATCTCCCACAGTCAGACTCTTTCTTAAACTGCCAAGTCTCAAAAGCATTAGCAAGTTATAACTGAAATCTTATGCTTAGCCATGCTGGTTTCTGGGACTTGAATGGTAAGAAAGTTCTGAGTCTTAAGAACAAACTCACTAAAAAGACTATAGTGAAAAAGACAGACAATAACAACTATTAGTGAGGATGTAGGGAGACCAGATGCCTTATAAGTTGCAGATAAGAATGTGAAATGGTTAAGCCACTTTGGAAAATAGTTTGGCAGTTTCTAAAAAGTTAAACATAAACTTGCCATATGACACAGCAATCCCAGTCCTAGGTACTTACCCAAGAGAAATGAAAATGCTTTTCTATATGATAACATGTATGGAAATGTTCATAGTATGTTATTCATAATATAGTGCTACACTGAAAAAAATCCAAGTGTCTATCAACTGATAAATGGAAAAAACCAAAATGTAGTATATCCATACAGTGAAATACTCTGCAGTGATAAAAAGTAAAGAAGTACTGATACATGCTGCAAGGTTGAGGGGCCTCCCAGGTGTGCTAGTTGTAAAGAACCCACCTGCCAATACAGAGGATGCAAGAGACGCAGGTTCTATCCCTGGGTTGGGAAGATCCCCCAAAGAAGGAAATGGCAACCCTCTCCAGTATTCTTGCCTGCAAAATTCCATGGATACAGGAGCTAGGCAGGCTATATTCCACAGGGGCTGCAAAGAGTGGGACTCTGAGTGACTGAACACACAACACACAAGGTTGAAAAGCCTCAGTAATGGTAACATTATGCTAAGTGAAAACAAACAAACAAACAAAAAACCTATATGTGGTGTGATTCCATTTATGTGAAATTTTTTGTAAAGGCCTATCAACGAGAGACAGAAAGCAGAATGGTAGTTGTTTGAGGGCAGGGGCTAGGAATGAATGGACAAAGGGTCTTTCTGGGGTGACAGAAAGTTTGCACATTTTGCACTACTGTAAATGTAGTAAAAATCATTAAATTTTATGCCTAAAAATGAGTGAATTTTATGGTGTGTGAATTACAATTCAATGAAATTTTAAAAAACTCAACACAACAAATAAAGGCCTTTGTTAATTCCACTTGGCCATTGATTTTCCTTGCCTGATGACAAATCCCAACATGGCTACGAGTCACCCAGTCACATCTTTTTCTTAGTAGATGGGGAGAGTGGTAAATATGTTCCTAGAGGAGGCAGTGGTTAGATCAGGCCCAGAAAACCTACAGATGCACTGACAGATTTTTTTTTTTTTCAGCTGTGGGCACACTGATCATGTTGTCTACAGGGAAGGACATGGCTTATTTATTGAGTAACCACAGCTGGCCCTGGGAGGGAATGAGGTTCTGTGGAGGAATGCATGTCCCTGTTGTCATCTGCACACTGGGGGAGCTGTATTGGATGTAGGGTATTGGGCTATCTTGATCCGAGGAGACAAAGATAGTTCTTGAGATGGTTTCTTTTACCACCAACCTCTTTCTTACCAAATGTCCTCTCTTTGGGCCATAGCAGAATAGGAAGCTCATAGGGAACCTTCTGGTTTTAACTTGGGCTTTTGCTGTTGCCAGTGAAGAATATTCTGGAGCTTGTTCCAGAACAGCCTTATGTAAGATGGCAGTTCCCATAAGGGGACTGGCCAGGAGTTGGGAGAGCAAGAACTTTGGCAAGGAGTCTGTGATATTATTCCAGGCCCAGGGGGAAAACAATACCTTACTTTTTGTCCGTAAAACTAGCAAACTGGAAAATTAGGAAGTGCATACTGTTTTAATTTGGATTTCTTAGAAAATAATGGACTTGAGAGTATAGTCTGGGTGACTTAATTTGCTTCCAGAAATACCTCTAAGGAATGTTTCACACTGGTGGTCTAGTTCCTCTGCCCTGTGGCCCCACCTACCTTTTCATCTTCATGTTCTTTTATTTTCTTGTATGTAACTGATTTTTAAGGTGTAGTCACCCCTTTAAAAAAAACTTTAAAATTCTTTTGTTATGCTAAAAAAAACTTAACATGAGTTCTACTTTCCTGACAAGTTTTAAGTACACAAAATACAGTATTGTTAACTATGGGCTGATGTTGTACAGCAGATTGCTAGAACTTTTTCTTTTTGCACAACTGAACCTTTATAACCGTTGAACAGTAACTCCTCAATTCTCCCTCCCCCAAGATCCTGGCAACAACCATTCTATTTCTATGAACTTACTATTCTATGTACCTCATGTAAGTGGCAACATTCAGTATTTATCCATCTGTGTCAGTGATATACCACTTAGCATAATTCCCACCAGGTTCATCCATGTTGCCATGCATAGCAGGATTTCCTTCTCATTTAAAGCTGAATAATATTACATCATAGGTATATACCACATTTTCTTTATCCATTCATCTGTCACCTGGACATTTAAGTTTTTTCTATAACTTGGCTATTTTGAGTAACATAACACTGCAGTAAACATGGGAGGGCAGAAACCTCTCTGAGAGCCTGATTTCAATTATTTTGGACAAATAGTACTGGGGTTGCTGGACTATACGGTAGTTCTATTTTTAATTTTTTGAGGAATATTTATATTGTTTTTTATGACAGCTGTATAATTTTACATTCCCAGCATCAGTGCACACGTGTTCTCTTCTCCACATCCTCACCACCAGTTAACTTTTGTTTTCTTGATAATGGCCATCTTAGCAGGTGTGAGGTGAAACCTCACGGTGGTTTTGATTTGCATACCTCTGATGATTTGTACTTACCCTTCTATTACTAGTGCTTGGCAATGCCTGCAGCACAGCAGATGTTCAATAAATATTTGTCCAAGAAGTGAATTATTTAAAAGTAAAGTCATACTCAGTACATGCACAAATGAAGATTCAACCGGGGGGTTGAGGGTGAGGGGGCAGTAAGTAGTGTCTATGACATAAAAGCACAAAGTCTCCAGGCTGATTGGAGTTCCTTCTGGTTTCATATTAGAAGGCTACCCAAAACAGCTGGGACCTGAGGACTCGAAAATTTCACCACAATGGAAAGAGATGAGTATTTTTAGAAGGAGCAAAATTTACATGTTTTGCACAATCTTTTAAAAATCATTATCTTAAATACTTACATTTTCTGAATGTTTGTGCTCTGGAGCAAACCCCAGAATTTTTTTTTTTTTCCCAATCTCTCCTATCCTTCAAGACTTGCCTTAAAGCATCTATCTCCACAGATGCTTTTCCTGAATCTTTCAAAAATTTTTTCAATAAATATTTGTGTCCTACCTTGCTTTGAATCCCCATATCCTTTGCAACACTCTTCTTGCCCACTCACTCTCCACCTCTGTCTCTTGTGACAGTTCTCTGCTCTTATCTAATTCTCCCCTCTTGAAGGCAAGCTCTGTCGTGACAGCAGCAGCTCTTTGTGTCCCATACATAAACTCTAAGGTACTAAACATTTGTTTGATTGGACTGATTAATCATTTGGTTGGTATCAGATTATTTTCTTAGGCAAGGGATACAGCTCTGAAGACATGGCTTATAGACCCCACATACTATTTTAAAATATTAATAGCTCCTCTTCTAGAAACTGATGTCTATACACAGGTGTTATGATCCAATTTTTAAATAGAAAAACAACATTTTTTTTTCCCTAAAAACATTTACCAACTTGAAGGTATAGAGAAAATATTTTCAGTTGATCAAGTTTATCAAAACAATGCCTAATTTCATGAAGGAAGCTTAATTTCATGAAGGAAGGAACTGGGGTGAAATTCCATTGCTATATTTGATTGTTGCTATGAAAATACATAATCAGTATTTCACACTAGTAAACAGTATTTATGAAATGTTTTTCCCCGTGTGGATATGCCCCTAATTGATATTTTTTTATATGGACAGTTCAGTTTAGTCACTCAGTCATGTCCTACTCTTTGTGACTCCATGAACTGCAGCACGCCAGGTCTCCCTGTCTATCACCAACTCCCGGCGTCTACCCAAACCCATGTCTGTCAAGTCGGTGATGCAATACAACCATCTCATGCTCTGTCGTCCCCTTCTCCTGCCCTCAATCTTTCCCAGCATCAGGGTCTTTTCAAATGAGTCAGCTCTTTGCATCAGGTGGCCAAAGTATTGGAGTTTCAGCTTGAACATCAGTCCTTCCAGTGAACACCCAGGATTGATCTCCTTTAGGATGGACTGGTTGGATCTCCTTGCAGTCTAAGGGACTCTCAAGAGTCTTCTCCAACACCACAGTTTAAAAGCATCAATTCTTCGGCGCTCAGCTTTCTTTACAGTCCAGCTCTCACATCCATACATGACTACTGGAAAAACCATAGCCTTGACTAGACCTTTGTTGGCAAAATAATGTCTCTGCTTTTGAATATGCTGTCTAGGTTGGTCATAACTTTCCTTCGAGTAAGCGTCTTTTAATTTCATGGCTGCAATTACCATCTGCAGTGATTTTGGAGCCCACAAAAATAAAGTCAGCCACTGTTTCCACTGTTTCCCCATCTATTTGCCATGAAGTGATGGGACCAGATGCCATGATCTTAGTTTTCTGAATGTTGAGTTTTAAGCAAACTTTTTCCACTCTCCTCTTTCACTTTCATCTAGAGGCTTTTTAGTTCTTCTTCACTTTCTGCCATAAGGGTGGTGTCATCTGCATATTTGAGGTTATTGGTATTTCTCCCGGCAATCTTGATTCCCGCTTGTGCTTCTTCCAGCCCAGCGTTTCTCATGATGTACTCTGCATATAAGTTAAATAAGCAGGGTGACAATATACAGCCTTGACATACTCCTTTCCTATTTGGAACCAGTCTGTTGTTCCATGTCCAGTTCTAACTGTTGCTTCTTGACCTGCATACAGGTTTCTCAAGGGGCAGGTCAGATGGTCTGGTATTCCCATCTCTTTCAGAATTTTCCACAGTTTATTGTATCCACACAGTCAAAGGCTTTGGCATAGTCAATAAAGCAGAAATAGATGTTTTTCTGGAACTCTCTTGATTTTTCCATGATCCAGTGGATATTGGCAATTTGGACAAGGCAAGCTTTACTCAGCCATTAAAAAGAATACATTTGAATCAGTTCTAATGAGGTGGATGAAACTGGAGCCTATTATACAGAGTGAAGTAAGCCAGAAAGAAAAACACCAATACAGTATACTAACGCATATATATGGAATTTAGAAAGATGCTAACAATAACCCTGTGTACAAGACAGCAAAAGAGACACTGATGTATAGAACAGTCTTATGGACTCTGTTGCAGAGGGAGAGGGTGGGAAGATTTGGGAGAATGGCATTGAAACATGTATAATATCATGTATGAAACGAGTTGCCAGTCCAGGTTTGATGCATGATACTGGGTGCTTGGGGCTGGTGCACTGGGACGACCCAGAGGGATGGTATGGGGAGGGAGGAGGGAGGAGGGTTCAGGATGGGGAACACATGTATACCTGTGGCGGATTCATTTTGATATTTGGCAAAACTAATACAATTTATAAAGTTTAAAAATAAAATAAAATTTAAAAAAATAAATAAAAAGAAATCAGTTTAGACTTTTGGAGCTGCATAACATCTGTAAATATTTCCAATGTACAGCATTCCTGATATCTTTCCCATTCTTTTATTAGCATGAGCATTTCTGGAAAGACCCCAATTTTCCTTTCTATCTCTATATGGCGTGAAGGAAGCCATATTAATTGGGTGATATTTATGTGAGCTGGATTCTAGCTTTGACTTCGGCAATGAATAACTGAGTAATCTGGAATAAGTCTCTTGGGATCTCAACTTTCTATTCTGAATCTGAATTATGAGGGAAGTGGACATCAGGATTTGCCATCTGTAGCTTAGGATTTCCTGTCCCCTCAACACTGAGGGTCTTTAGTTTACTTCCTTTTCTCCCCCATCCAGCTGTACCCAATCACTGTCCAAAGAACCAGATTCATGGGTCAGGAGGCTGAGTGACGGATGACCTGTCCAGGATAGAAAGGCTACGTTGACACCCTTGGGATAGACATGTGGTGAGCTGGGATGACGTGAATAAGCCTAAGCATAGACAGAACAAAGGCTGGAGAATAACTTGCAGTAAGAATAGATCCTGCACATGTAGCATCTTGGGGAAGAGACGACAAGGGGTGAGGACAGAGGGCACCAGCTGGGCTGGGAGACCTGTGCTCAGGTGGACTACACTCCAAGTCCTAAGGTTGTCACCAGGAAGCTTGGGTCCTTAAACAGTACCCTCTCCCTTCCAATCCCCATAAACTCCTGGACAGACTTCTAGTAGCCTCGTTAAGGGCCAATTCTGGTTTAAAACCTTCTTCATTATAAGATAAGTACATCATAATACCAAGTGAAGATAAGATATGGAGCCAAAGGGCACGAGAACATTGTGAGTCTAAAGTGGGACCAGGCCTTCTCTCCATTGGCTCACAGGAGAAGGTCCTATGAATAAAGGAAGCCCATGGGACCTTCTTTCTCTTTCCCAGTTAGAGCTCACATAAGCCCACCAGTGCTGCCTTGGACTCTGCCTCCCTGAAGGTTTACCTCTGCTCTTGGGCTCCATGCTTCCCAGTGTTCTCATTTTTCTTCAGGACTGTAGTCTATGAGTCCCTCCTCTGGTCAGGGCTGGACCTCAGGAATGCAGGGCTAAATGCTTCCATTCCTGTCTTTAGGCCCATCTGAAACATTCTTTTAAACTGGTGGAGGAGTTATAAGGAGGACACAAACAGGAGTCACAGCTTGTGTTACTTTCTAATTTTGCTTGAGATGGCTGAGCCTTCCAACAAAGAGACGTTTTTTAAACAGACTAAAGTAAAGAAGCCAGCAAACAAACAGTGCAGGCAGCACTTGGTGTCATGGAGCGCCTCATGTACTTTAAGGAATCACGCTGCTCTCCATTTCTTCTTAAACCCTTCTGCCCTGAGTCATGCCTTTCCACCTTGGCTGATAGTTGTGAGTCGTGCCTTTCTGCCTTGGCTGATAATTGTGACTCTTGACTTGTATATCATGTCTGCCTGTCTTGTCTAGGATTTAATTTATTTTGAAACTTTCCTGACAGGACAGGTATACTAATGTTTCTTGAAAGCATTCACTACTCCAGTCCTCCTCATAATTAAGCTTTAAATTAAAGAAATGTAACTGCTTTGCCCTCTCTGCCTTTCAATCCAGATTCTACAGGACATGGTTTTATTTAGAGTTAGGGTGTGCATGGACATGAACTTGGGCAAACTTTGGAAGATGGTGAAGGACAGGGAAGCCTGATGTACTGTAGTCCATGAGGTTGCAGAGTCAGATACAATTGAGTGACTGATCAACAACAGGGTGTTGAAAATATTAACTCCTTCATCACTTTATCCTCAGTTTGGAAAACCTGCAGAAAAATTTCTCCTGGATCTAAGGGCAAGAAACCTTTTGCTTCTTCTCTTTAATCAGTACATGTTCATAGATAGTCTGTGATTCTTACAATAATCATATTTGTTTTTACTTTGGCACAGTTCTACTATAGTAATTGTGCAAAATGCTATAGCATGTCTCCTGTATACTAATTTTCATATTGGGTCTCATCACTACCCAACTTTGTGTGGTTGGTGTTGATTTTTTTCTTAATTCTGGAAGAAGATTTCTCTCCAATCTGTTCATATTTCAAATTATTTTTAAACTCTTTATTTTGAGAAAATTTTAGTTTTATAGAAAAGCTGCAAACATAGAACAGAAAGGTCCTATGTACTTTTTACCCTTCTCCTCTTACTTTTAATTTTGTTCTATTGTATGTATTTGTAGAAGTCACTGACAATTCCTTTTCGAGCAGACCCACATGTGTGTCACTAGTTTGGCCATCTGAAACTCTGAGCCTCTGGTCAAACGGGTTGGAAATGACTTATGCACACATCTCTGGCAGCTCTGACATGGGAAGGATGCCTAGCTTAAAAATGAACTACACCTTCTAATAATTTGCTAAAAAGTGACTTGGCCACAAGGAAATAGGAACTAAAGAATATGATTCAGAAAACTGGACAATAGGAAAATCTGGTTAAAATTCTGTTTATTTGTAGAAACTGAATTTTTAAAATGTTCATAATCAATGTTAATCATAAGATGGTTTCATATCTATATAACAGTCTATAAGCATTTGCATCCACGTATCATATTTTCCCTGTATTATTTGGACTTAAAATAATTCATAACTAGTTTTTCATCAACAGAACATTAGTAATTTTTTCAGCGATCTAGCAATTTGTGGCCTTATAATAGGTTATATTAGAGGTTATGAAACAGCATGAACCTACTTTTAAGGAGTAGATGTGTGTGCATGTGTGTGTATGTGTATATGTGTTGGAAGGAAATAACTCAAGATTTCAAAGTTTCAACTAGATAGACTAAATTTATGTGTTCATAATATCCCTTTTTGCATGTCTATATTTTCTAACTCTTTTTGTATTGAGTAACTTTGCTTTTATACCAAAAGAAAGTTAATAAAAGAACTTTAATAAAGCATGGAAGAAAACATAAAATTGTGTTTTAATGAATTCCCTAGAAAAGGATATTAAATTGTTTCAACCAATCTACTTTTGTCAGCCATTTAGGCTATTCCACTGTTGTTGAACAATTCTTTTTTTCAACTTTTCGGTATGGTAGGAAACAAAGAGCATAAATAATTGGCAACAAGAGCAACACCCAAAGAAACAATTTTAACAACCAGACAGTATGCTGTGATTTTACTAAAATCTGAAATGACGTTGGAATTTTGCCATAAAAACATTTTATCTTTCCAGGTGTTGACTTTCCAGGCAATTGTCACAAAGCTACACTGAATGAAGACATCTAGTGGCTATTGTCCCCATGTTCATAGCACTTTGCCTTTTGTACACATGGGATTTGGAAAGGGGAGTCAGGGACAGG
Organism: Bos indicus; assembly: GCF_029378745.1. Classification (NCBI taxonomy): domain Eukaryota; kingdom Metazoa; phylum Chordata; class Mammalia; order Artiodactyla; family Bovidae; genus Bos; species Bos indicus. Next base: position 80,116,562 of record NC_091761.1, read on the forward strand.
CTTAGGAATCAGTCTCCTGGATGGCTGGTAACCAAAGGTGACTTAGAGAAGAGAATCACGAGTTTAAGTTTTTCATAAGAAGTCTTTTTTTTTTTTTGGTGTCACATTGCCATTCTTAAAACCATGCACAGTCTGAGGCTATGATTTCAGGGATTTTTTTGTTTTGTTTTGCCTCTAGTATCCCCACACTCTACTTGTTCTAGGATAGTTTTACAGCAGTTATTTTAAAATAAAAATACTGGAATTTCCCTGGCTGTTGAGTGGTTAAGCCTCCATGCTTCCACTGCAGGGAGCTTGGGTTTGATCCCTAGTTAGGGAACTAAGATCCCATACGCCAAATAATGTCATCAAAACATTAAAAGTTAAAAAAAAAGTCTGCATATACCAAGCAAATCTGTGGATTGGAAAACAGCCCTAAAATCTATGGTTTTCTTCCTAACAATGCAGCTAACTTCCTGAGAGCACTGTGATAAATCATTGATGACTTTGCTCCTTAGTTTCCCCATCCATCTATTCATCCATCCTTCTGACAGATAATCATTAAGCACCATGACCCTGTGGAAACAAAAATCAGTAGAACCTGATTCCCTTGTCAAGATACTTGGAATTTAGGGGAAAAGACAAGCAAAAAATCAAAGATTATAATTCAGTGTGGAAAGTGTGATATTAAAAGTGTGCAAAGAGTGCTAAAAGAGCAATGAGAAAGAACATCAAGTCACACTTGGAGATGTAGAGGGGAGCTCCAGACCACTGTGAAGAAAAGATGATGCCTTCATGGAAAGTTGAACTCCATTAAATGGGAGAGGTTCACTAGTTGATCTAAAAGAAATATCTTACATCTATACTCCTATGTTAGTTGAAGAAATGCTCATGTGAGCTCCCCATATAAGAAGAAGCTTTGCAGAGCTTCAAGGAAAAAACAAAAGATATACATCAATTTGCCTAGTTTATCCATGGCCGCCTATACCCTAAAGAGTGGTCTAGGTCTTAATCCCTTTTTCCTAATGTGCCCCAGAAAGAAAATATTCATTTATAGGATCTTCCTGTCACTTGGTGTATTTATAAGTAGTCGTTTGAAGGGTATCTGACCTTCATGAAAAGCAATCACCTCTATAGCCTCCTTCCAACAGGTCTGTCCTCTGAACATTTCCTTGTGGTAAACTGTGTAGTCTTTTTTTCTAGCTTAATCCAAGAGCTATAATATGGACAGAGAAGCAACTCCCAAACTTTGTTTCCATTTATGGGTACACATAGCCCCAATATTAGTTTTCTGCTAAATATCTCTGGTTACCATTTTTAAATTTTTTATTAAATTATAAATGCTTTATAAATATTGTATTAGTTCCTGCTGTACAATGAAGTGAATCAGCTATATACATATACATATATATATATATATATATATATATATATATATGTATTCCTTCCCTTTTGGACCTCCCTCTGCCCTCTTAGATCCCACCCATCTAGGTCATCCCAGAGCACCGAGCTGAGCTTCCTGTGCTTTACAGCAGGTTCCACTAGCTATCTGCTTTACATATGGTGGTGTATATGTCAATCCTAATCTCCCAATACATAATACCTCTCTTTTCTGAAAATGATCTGCTCCAAATCTGAACTAATTATAGACAGAGTTGCAAATCAAAAAATATTGTTTTAAAAAATCATAAGCAAATTATTTCAGTTCCTAGCATACACTGTTAGTTCCTTTCCCAATGCCTACTTTTCTCTCTTCTTTTTCCTAAGGGAATTCCAGTTTGGCCCAGGGTAGGTGCTAATTAGCTCAAATCAATCCTGAGGATTCTACCTCCTTCATTAGTGGTTGGTTTAGGAAAGGGAAATCACCTAGAGTGGAGGGGTGGGGGAGTCCAGGAAAAGGTTTCCTTCTCCTAAAAGAGAGACACACGAGGAGGTGTTCTCTTTCCTTCTGGAACACTGCTGGGTCCAGATGTGCCTCTGGAACCACTGCAACCATATTGCCTCCAATGGGAGGATAAAGCCAGGCATGGACAAAGGCAGAGCTAGAAGAATCACCCAGGAGTAAAACAGCCTGAAGTATCATGCCTGGACTCCATCTTCCTTGGGCTATCTTAGTTCTATGAAACAATAAACAACCTTGCTGTTTGAGCCATGATGAGTCAAGGTTTTCAATTATTTGCAGCCAAAACACCCTAACTAGTAGCCAAGTACACACTAAAGTTTGTGCACTCTGTTTATAGAGCATTATGTCAGGCATTTAGTTCTAGGAAACAGGCTTATCCAATTTCCCAATTCGTGGCAGATTAGAAACAACAGCACGATCAGAAAGAAAGACTGTTAGAGACAGGCAGCCAGAGAGAGAAGGAAGAGAGGTAAAGGAAGAAACAAGAACTGAGGCTGAAATAGTAGGGGCTTATTTAATGTTGGAACAAACAAGTCCACCCACCTCCATAGCCTTTGTGGGTATCAGAGTGCATCTCAATGACTAATCCATAATGAAGGCCACATATCATCAATGGAAATTTGCTTTCTGTTTAGTGTATTCTGTTTTAGAAGGGGATTAAGGCTGATTAATATTTAAAAATATTTCTTTGTAAACAAGGAAAAGGTTAAATGATTAAAGGGATAAGATTATCTGAAAAAGGCACACAGAGAACAACTCTCTCCCTTTCGAAGCTTATAAATAAATGCTCTACATATATGCAAACAGAATCTGTTAGAAGTTTGCTTCATTGAAAGAAAAGGGAGGGGGGAAATAAAGTAGTATTTTGATTGCTACACTGAGAGGCTCATTTCAGTTTTGATCCCCATGTGGAGCCCCAGCAGAGCAGAAGCAAAGCTGACGGATGAGGACGTGGTGCTGCTCTTCTGCAAGTTTCTTTATTTTGGTTGAATGGCTCGGCAAGCCTGGCTAAGCTGTTTCCTCAGAAGCCTGCCTGTAGGAAGTAAATAAGCTGCTTGACTCTTCTCCTAGAGGGGGTTGAGCACTTGTAATTAAAATGTAAATAATTCTCAGGGCCAACAGCTCGTAGACAAAAATAACTGGAAAGATCATAACCGAAACTGCAGGCAAAACAGATCCTAAGTCTTTGTCTACACAAACGCTATGCCCACCAGTTGCTTCAGTCACCTTGGTGAGAAATCATGCAAACCGAGTCATTTGCAAGCATGAAGAGGAAACCAGCTGGTTGCTGTACACTGCTGACGCCAGGGACTAAAGTTGAGGGAGGCTTGTTTACCAAGTTCCCAGGGCACAGACAAGTCAGAACACAAGTGTTACAATGAATTCAGGGCTTTTCTGCAATCAGCTGGTGAATTTGCAGGCCCTTCCACTCCCTGATTGGAAGAGTTGCTTCTGGCCCCACAGCTGTAGGCTCAGCCCAGACCCCCACAAGCTTGCCCACTGCTGAGGCTGGAGGTGTAAGATGAGCTGTCTGCACAGGTCTCCACCCACCCTTTGGTTTTAAAACCCTCCTTCATTTGAAGAGGTTCCTAAAACTTAAAAAAAAAATGCAAAGGCTCAGTGGTAAAGAATCTGCCTGCCAAGGCAGGAGATGCGGATTCAAACCCTGGGTCAGGAAGTTACCTTAGAAGAGGAAATGGCAATTCACTCCAGTATTCTTGCCTGGGAAATCCCATGGACAAACGAGCCTGGTGGATTACGGTCTATGAAGTCACAAAAGAGTCAGACACGACTTAGTGACTAAACAACAAACAAAAAGTTAAATAAAATGGAAGAAAACCTAGCATCTTTCTATCTAATTACTAACAAATCTTCATGTGCCTTACATAAATAACAAATGATTTATTAACATGAATATGAGAGAAATAAAGAATTAAAGAATTTCATTAAGAATGAACCTTAAGATTATTTAAGTTAATGGTTTTCAATGGCAATTTTTTCCCCCCTTCGCACTAGTATATTACCATCCATACTGAGAATGTTAGTGATAAGCTGTTGTTGTTAGCCAATATTTTGGTATTTCCTATATGCTCTACATTCATTGTTTCATTCTGTTATCATGATAGCATGTGTACAATTATTAAACCCATTTCACGGATGGAGAACATGAAACTTTGAGATGTAACTGGTCTGGACACATTGAGGAAATGGTTGGATTACCAAACATGTCCATTCCAATGCTGAAGTCCTAACCACTACATAGTTACTGACAATAGTTGTACTGAAGGTTTCCAAGATTTTCTAGTTTTTTATTTAAAAGGACCTAAGAATGTCTCACTTGCATTCTAATATGTTGCTTTGAGGGAGGGATGAGGCTAGAATCATGGCTAATATGTGGAAAATAGTGAGAAACGATGTCTGCTCATGAAATCTCTTGTATGTTTGTCACAGGGAGAAAAGACTGAGACCTAACTTTAGAGTTTCTTTTTCAGGGAATTCTAATTTTTGAAACTGAGTTTAGTCCAACATTACAGTACTCTCCAATTCAAGGTTCTAAATACTCTTCCTTCTAGTTTTTTCATTCTGAAATGCTTGCTTGATTTTTAAGTTTCATTTTAAAAAACTGATCTTAAAGTTTTTTTACACTCTACCTTCATTCATATTTTAGACTCATTCTTTCAAATTGTCATTATTTACTGCCTTCATAATGTCTAAACAATTCCAAGCCTGCAGAAAAAGGTATGGCACTAGTGGCTTGTTTCACAGTCTTTCTTGGAAGGTCCCACTTTCCTCCTTGATTACCTGGTTTGGGTTCACAAGATACACAGGGTTTCATTTTGGTGATCTCCAAGTGGCTTCTACTTAAACTGACCTTGGGATATATAGGCTAGTTCAGGTATCTGTATTTTAGTGTACTGCTTTTCAATATTAAGTGTGTATATATATATATATTATATACCATTTCCTTCTCCAGGGGATCTTCCCAACCCAGGGATTGAACCCGGATCTCCCACATTGCAGGCAGATGCTTTACCATCTGAGACACCAGGGAATTCCATATATATATATACATATCACATTTAAGTTAAATGATAATTTATATATATGTATGTATATATGCATGCTTAGTCACTCAGTCGTGTCCAGATCTTTGCAGCTCTTTGGACTACAGCCTGCCAACGTCCTCTGTCCATGGATTTTTCAGTCAAGAATACTGGAGTGGGTTGCCATTTCCTCTTCCAGGGGATCTTCTCCACTCAGGGATCAAATCCACATCTCCTGTGTCCCCTGCATTTCAAGAGGATTCTTTACCTGCTGAGCTGTTGGGGAAGTCCTTATGTATATATGACTTCCCTGGTGGCTCAGACAGTAAAGCATCTGTCTACAATGCAGGAGACCTGGGTTCGATCCCTGGGTCAGGAAGATCATCTGGAGAAGGAAATGGCAATCTACTCCAGTACTGTTGCCTGGAAAATCCCATGGACAGAGGAACCTGGTAGGCTACAGTCCATGGGGTCACAAAGAGTCAGACACGACTGAGCGACTTCACTTCACTTCACTTATGTATATATACATATATGTATAGACATATGTATATATGTTACAAATACATGCTTGCTTTTCCAGTAGTATATGCTCACTGGAATAAAGTATTAAATAACAAGAAGCATATGAAGTTGAGGTGAAAAACTTAAACCGTTTAGGAAGTTTAGTGTTTTACCTTCCATGTTTTGGAGTTAACTACCTTGTGAAAATTCCCAACTCTCCACCACTTTGATGGCAACTTCTTTTCCCTTCATTTTTTTGACTGACCCCATTTATTTAACTTATATGCAGAGTACATCATGAGAAACGCTGGACTGGAAGAAACACAAGCTGGAATCAAGATTGCTGGGAGAAATATCAATAACCTCAGATATGCAGATGACACCACCCTTATGGCAGAAAGTGAAGAGGAACTCAAAAGCCTCTTGATGAAAGTGAAAGTGGAGAATGAAAAAGTTGTCTTAAAGCTCAACATTCAGAAAACAAAGATCATGGCATCCGGTCCCATCACTTCATGGGAAATAGATGGGGAAACAGTGGAAACAGTGTTAGACTTTATTTTTCTGGGCTCCACAATCACTGCAGATGGTGACTGCAGCCATGAAATTAAAAGACGCTTACTCCTTGGAAGGACAGTTATGACCAACCTAGTTAGCATATTCAAAAGCAGAGACATTACTTTGCCAACAAAGGTTCGTCTAGTCAAGGCTATGGTTTTTCCTGTGGTCATGTATGGATGTGAGAGTTGGACTGTGAAGAAAGCTGAGCGCCGAAGAATTGATGCTTTTGAACTGTGGTGTTGGAGAAGACTCTTGAGAGTCCCTTGGACTGCAAGGAGATCCAACCAGTCCATTCTGAAGGAGATCAGCCCTGAGATTTCTTTGGAAGGAATGATGCTAAAGCTGAAACTCCAGTACTTTGGCCACCTCATGCGAAGAGTTGACTCATTGGAAAAGACTCTGATGCTGGGAGGGATTGGGGGCAAGAGGAGAAGGGGACAACAGAGGATGAGATGGCTGGATGGCATCACTGACTTGATGGACGTGAGTCTCAGTGAACTCTGGGAGTTGGTGATGGACAGGGAGGGCTGGTGTGCTGCGATTCATGGGGTCGCAAGGAGTCGGACACGACTGAGCGACCGATCGGATCTGATCTGATCTGATTCTACTTAATTTGAGCCTCTTGATGAAAGTGAAAGAAGAAAGTTAAAAAGTTGGCTTAAAATTCAACATTCAAAAAACAAAGATCATGGCATCAGGTCCCATCACTTCATGTCAAATAGATGGGGAAACAATGGAAACAGTGAGAGACTTTATTTTGGGGGGCTCAAAAACCAGGTGGTGACTGCAGCCATGAAATTAAAAGATGCTTGCTCCTTGGAAGAGAAGCTATGATCAACCTAGACAGCATAGTAAAAAGCAGAGACATTTCTTTGCCAACAAAGGTCAATAAATTCAAAGCTATGGTTTTTCCAGTAGTCATTTATGGGTGTGAGAGTTGGACTATAAAGAAAGCTGAGTGCCAAAGAATTGATGCTTTTGACCTGTGGTGTTGGAGAAGACTCTTGAGAATCTGTTGGAATGCAAGATCAAACCAGTCAATCCTAAAGGAAATCGTCCTGAATATTCATTGGAAGGACTGATACTGAAGCTGAAACTCCAAAACTTTGACCACTGGATGCAAAGAACTGACTCATTGGAAATGACCCCGATGCTGGGAAAGATTGAGGGCAGGAAGAGAAGGGGATGACAGAGGATGAGATGCTTGGATGACATCACTGACTCGATGGACATGAGTTGAGCAAGCTCCAGGAGTTGGTGATGAACAGGGAAGCCTGGTGTGTTGCAGTCCATTGGGTTGCAAAGAACCAGACATGACTGAGCGACTGAACTGACTGACTGATTTTACTCAATTTGATCTCACTTCCAGCAGTTTCTCCTCTGGGTGGCACCCTGTCCAGGAATGGAGCTGCTGTCCTCAAATCTACTACTTTGTGGATCTCCTTGTCTAAGATTCTCCAGACGCCCAGTTGCTCCTCTCCACCCATCTGCACAGACACTGTCTGTGGTTTACTGTCACCTGCTTTTACTTCATGGTCTATGTACGCACCTTGCACACAGTGCAATAGCATATATTGTTCATGGCTTTTGGGTATTGTTGTATTTTAGTCATTTGTTTTTATGCAGAAATACAGAAAGTTTCAAAAACCGTATTGCTACTACTTCCATCTTCCCAGAATCTCCCTCTACTCTCGAATTTTCTATTTTATAACAAGTTAAACTAGCTACAGAGAAAGATCAATGCATCTTTAACAGGACCCAGTCTTAGACATGATGTTCTACATAGGACATGTTTGTCAACTTTGGTTCACATCAGTATACCTTGGGAGCTGTAAGAGCGCCTGATGCCAGGGTCCCATTCCCGAGATTTAATTGGTCTGGGATGTTTTGCTCCCCAGGTGACTCCAGTGCAGAGCAAAGGCTGACAACCAGTAATAGTAAGAAATAAGAAAAAATTTTCAAAGCCCAGCAAGGTCTTTATCGCATGTGATTCAGGCTAGGCTGGCTCATACTCTAGCCACTGGAGTAGTCAAGTTACCCAGATGTAGCCAATCAGGGTGCTCAGTTCCTGTCCAGGGGGTAGACACATTACCCAAGTTGAACCAATGAAAAAAATTTCCCACGATATTTGCTTGAGTTATCATAAAAGAAGTACTTTCTTTTCCTAGAAATTATGAATTGCAAGATTACTGAAACCTTGAACTTGCTGAGGCTATTGTTACTCCAAATGAGGAAAATCTGCCTGAGACTCAAGCATAGAGAGGAAAGCACTGTTGAGAGATGGAAAGAGTAGACAGAATCTTGGTAATGGTATTGATGGAGTTTTTAGGGGTCCAAAATATAATGCCCCTCTTTGCCTACACTCAGGATAAATTGAGAGATAAATGCAGAGGTTAGGTAAATGGAGATGAAATCATTTTATTACTGAGAAGCTGACTGAGGTCATGGCTTTGGATTGCTGCCCAAAAGAACCTTCTAACACTCTGCTCCTTGGTTAATCTGATTTATAACCAGTCACTGGCAAGGCTGAGATCTTTAGACTTTGTCCTCCATTGCAAGTTGCATGAGGTAGGAGGGTAGACTGGAAGACAGACTCTCTGACCAGAGAAAATGAAGGGTACTGGGAGAGCAGAACTATGTCCACATGCCAGTTCCTTTCCCCAGTTCCTCAGCTGAATAACTCTCTCCAGGGCCATGGCCCATGGTGTGGTGACCTGAGTTTCCGCTAAATTTTGGCCCCTACTTGCCCCTACTACATCAGTGCACCTTCAGACCCCGATCACTCCTCCTCTCTCAGGAGAAATGAATGAATAGAATGAGAATGCCAGAGTTCTTCTCATGCTTGTTCATCCTGAGCGAGTCACAACTGTTTGAGTTCTTGGATCCTGCTACATGTAAAGCCATTTGCACTCCTGAATTTCCTGACTGCGGTCAAATAAATTCTCTTTCTTTGTTTAAGTCAGCTTGACATAGGTCTTTGTCATTTAGAAACGAAGTTTTGATGAATATGTCACCTAATTTTCTTATGTTTAATAAAATCAATTGCAAGAAACATGTAATGAGTGGCTGTAGGGAAATACCATTTTTCTAGTGCCACAAATGGGCCTCCTTTGAGGGCATACATATTAGGTTTGGTATTGGATTTGTATATGATTGTGCTCTTGGAATCTTTGTAACATGGCCTTTTCGATAGACTTTCCAACTTCCCATCACTATTCCTTCACCCTTTGCCTTCTGGCCCAGGGTGATGAGTTTCAGTATTACTGGTCCTAGCGTACTGCACCATTTAAAGTTCTTACCTGCCTACACCTTTTGTAAACAGTCCTTTGATTAAGCCTCCTGGAGTTATTCCACTTGTTCTTTGACTGTCACCTTTCCCCATTGGCCTCCTGCCTGATAGCAGATCAGTTATTATGTTACCTTGACACAGACATACCTTCACAGGCACTATAAGGTCTGCAGAAGAGCTGACATAGTCACTTTTATATACAGTTACTATACAAAGGTCAAAACCTTTGAATGTTTTACCTAAGAGAAACTTTTTTACCACCCCACCCACTCCCATGCCTGGCAAATAAGGATAATATTTGGTTATCTACTGAAGAAAAAAGAGTTTTTCAAAAGAAATATTCCCCTCCTTTTTTCCCTGATCAGATTATCAAGAATAAAACACACAAAAATCCAGACAGGAAAAGTATGCTCATCTCAATTCTCCAAGTGGTGAGAAGACATTTAAAAATTCACTTAATTTAAATTGTAAATATTGGTTTAAAGTATCACGTTAAAAAAAAGAACTTAAGAATAAAGTGTTTTTTTTGTGGGGGAGGGATAATGTGCTGTGGCTTTTTATGTAGTATTCTCAGATGAGTGAATTATTTCTTTCTAGCTTTTCTCCTCTTTTTTCTCTTTAACCAAGGAAGAAAGAATCAAAAATGTTTTTTTTCTAATCTTCATTTTTTCTCATTTCCTATCTACTAACTTCATTTATTATTGAAAGAGCACTATACATAATTAAAATTACTTTTTGAAAGGGTATTTTAAATGGTATTGAAGTGCTTCTAAAGTTCTTTTAGCTACACAGTATAAACAAGTGAATATCTTTCACCACATTTCAAAATAACCAATGAGAAAACATAAGGGAGAAAAGACACATCCTATGCACAACAGTATGAAAGAGCATAAAATATTTATAAGCAGCTTTAACAAGAAATGTGCATGACCTATATGAAGACAATTATATAATTTTATTGAATGTATAAAGAAGATGAATAATAATAATAAAAGTTAACATTTCTTTGTACTTTGTGCTAGGCTGTATTTCCCTGTGTCACCTTCTTATTTGTGAAGCACTGCTAAGCACTTCTGGAGAAGGCAATGGCACCCCACTCGAGTACTCTTGCCTGGAAAATCCCATGGACAGAGGAGCCTGGTGGGCTGCAGACCGTGGGGTCGCTAAGAGTTGGACACGACTGAGCGACCTCACTTTCACTTTTCACTTTCATGCATTGGAGAAGGCAATGGCAACCCACTCCAGTGTTCTTGCCTGGAGAATCCCAGGGACGGGGGAGCCTGGTAGGCTGCCATCTACGGGGTTGCACAAAGTCAGACACGACTGAAGTGACTCAGCAGCAGCAGCAGCAGCAGCTAAGCACTGCAGTAGCCAGCACATTCCTGAGCCTGACTCAGTTTCCTTGACTTCTCTGTGCTGCAGTTTCTCCACCTGAAAAACCAGGAGAGGTACAATATGTATCTCATACAATTGTAATAAGATTTAAATGTCACTGCAAATAAGGTGTTCAGAATGGTCCCTGGCAAATAGCAAGCAATTGTTATATATTAGTTATTTTCACCACTTCTTACAACAATCTCATGACGTAAGTCCCATTATTATAATCAGTTGTTGTTGTTGTTTAGTTGCTAAATCACGTCAGTCTCTTTTGCAGCGCTATGGACTGTAACCTGTCAGGCTCCTCTCTGTCTGTGGGATTTCCCAGGCAAGAATACTGGAGTTGCCATTTCTTCCTTCAGGGAATCTTCCTGATCCAGGGATTGAATGCACATCTCCTGTTTTCTTCTGCATTGGCAGGTGGATTCTTTACCACTGAGCCACCCAGGAACTGATTATCAGGGAGGCAAGGTGCTTGTCTAATGTCATCCAGTAAGTAAATGACTGGGATTCCTATGCTGGCTTGTCCAACTCAAGAGCTAGAACTCTGTACTTATATGTTTGTGTTTCTAGATGAGAAGGCAGTGGTATTTGTTTTGATACTTTGTAGAGTAATTCTAGAGTTCATCTGGTAAAAATTAACAGGTAGAGTATTTTAAAAATAGAGAAGCTATGGGAGATTAGTCATAGATAATCGCATCAAAATTATAAATAGTTCTATATTAAAATAAAAGATAATTAGGGTGATGGACCTGTTCTCTATCTTCATTGTAGCAGTAGTTACACAACAATGTGCTTAGTCGCTCAGTCATGTCCAGCTCTTTGCAACCCCATGGACTGTAGCACACCAGGCTCCTCTGTCCATGGGGATCCTCCAGGCAAGAATACTGGAGTGGGTTGCCATACCCTCCTCCAGGGGATCCTCCCAACCCAGGGACTGAACACAGGTCTCCTGCATTGCAGGAGGATTCTTTACCATCTGAGACACCAGGGAAGCCCTTCCCAGCAATAATCCTAGCTAAAACTCTTAAACTTTACACTTACAAGGGGTGAATTTTATGTTTGAAAATTTTTCTGCAATAAAACTTGGGGAAAAAAGAAGCTAACCATAGTTAAAAAGATAAGCAATCAAGTAGGGGGGAAATTTACCTAAATATAACAAAGTGTTAATAAGCTTGCTATAGCACCCACCAAAGCTAGTCAATCATATAACCCATGATGCAGCAATTCCAATCCTGTGTATAAATCCATAAGTGTGTGATTATATCTGCCAAAAGATATGTAAAGAATGTTTATAGCAGCCTTATTTGTAATAGTTCCAAACTGCAAACAACCCAAATTTCTATCAACAATAGGATGAGTAAATGAATTGTGGTATATCCATACAGTAAAATAATAACATAGCAATGAAAAGGAATAAATGACATATGCAACATGAATGAATCTCCCAAACACAATGGTGAATGAAAGGAGCCTGATATAAGATTACATACAGGATGTTTCCATTTGAAAGATGTATAATACAGGGTAAACTTATCTATGATGACAGATTAGAATATTTGGGAGTGGTGACTGCTGACTGGGAGGAGGTATGGAGGAGTTCTGGGTGCTAAAAGTATTCTGTATCCTTATCCACCCAAATGTTCATAGCAGCACTATTTAAACAGCTAAGATATGGAGGAAACCTAAGTTTCTATCAACAGATGAATCAATAAAGAAGATGTGGGGTGTGTATGTGTGATAAAATACTACTCAGACATAAAAAAAGAAGAAAATTTTGCCATTTACAGCAATATGGATGGACTTGGAGAGTATTATGCTTGGTGAAATAAATCATACAGAGAAAGACAAATATGTTGTAACATATAACATGGAATCTAAAAAAATAAAACTAGTAAATATTAAAAAAACAAGCAAACTCACAGATAGTGGTTATCAGTGGAGAGAGGAAAGGGGGGAGAGACAAGATAGGGGTAGTGGTTTAAGAGACACAAAATACTGTGTTTAAACAAGCTATAAGGATATATTGTAGAGCACAGGGAATATAGTCTATATTTTATAATAACTATAAATGGATTATAACCTTTAAAAATTGTGATTCACTGTGATTCCCTTCCCCTCCCACCTTCAGTCTTTCCCAGCATCAGGATCTTTTCCAATGAGTCAGTTCTTTGCATCAGGTGGCTAAAATATTGGAGTTTCAGCTTCAACATCAGTCTGTCCAGTAACTATTCAGGACTGATTTCCTTTAGGATGGACTGGTTGGATCTCCTTTCAGTCCAAGGGACTCTCAAGAGACTTCTCCAACACCACAGGTCAAAGCATCAATTCTTTGGCACTCAGTTTTCTTTATAGTCCAACCCTCACATCCATACATGACTACTGGAAAAACCATAGCTTTGACTAGACAGACCTTTGTTGGCAAAGTAATGTCTCTGCTTTTTAACATGCTGTCTAGGTTGGTTATAGATTTTCTTCCGAGGAGCAAGCGTCTTTTAACTTCATGGCTGCAGTTACTATCTGCAGTGATTCTGGAGCCCTGCAAAAATAAAGTCTCTCACTGTTTCCATTGTTTCCCCATCTATTTGCCATGAAGTGATGGGATCAGATACCATGATCTTAGTTTTCTGAATGTTTAGTTTTAAGCAAACTTTTTCACTCTTCTCTTTCAATTTCATCAAGAGGCTTTTTAGTTCTTCTTCACTCTCTGCCATAAGTGTGGTGTCATCTGCATATCTGAGGTTATTGATATTTCTCCCAGCAATCTTGATTCCAGCTTGTGCTTCATCCAGCCCAGCGTTTTGCATGATGTACTCTGCATATAAGTTAAATAAGCAGGGTGACAATATACAGCCTTGATGTACTCCTTTCCTGATTTGGAACGAGTCTGTTATTCCATGTCCAGTTCTAACTGTTGCATCCTGACCTGTATACAGATTTTTCAAGAAGCAGGTCAGGTGGTCTGGTATTCCCATTTCTTGAAGAATTTTGCACAGTTTGTTGTGATCCACACAGTCAAAGGCTTTGCTGCTGCTGCGTCGCTTCAGTTTTGTCCAACTCTGTGCAACCCCATAGATGGCAGCCCACCAGGCTCTGCTGTCCCTGGGATTCTCCAGGCAAGAACACTGGAGTGGGTTGTCATTTCCTTCTTCAGTGCATGAAAGTGAAAAGTGAAAGTGCAGTTGTTCAGTCGTGTCTGACTCTTTGCGACCCCATGGACTGCTGCCTACCAGGCTCCTCTGTCCATGGGATTTTCCAGGCAAGAGTACTGGAGTGGGTTGCCATTGCCTTCTCCGTCAAAGGCTTTGGCATAGTCAATAAAGCAGAAGTAGATGTTTTTCTGGAACTCTTGTGCTTTTTCAATGATCCAACAGATGCTGGCAATTTGATCTCTGGTTCCTCTGCCTTTACTAAGTCCAGCTTGAGCATTTGGAAGTTCACGGTTCACATACTATTGAAGCCTGGCTTGAAGAATTTTGAGCATTACCTTACTAGTGTGTGAAATGAGTGCAGTTGTGCACTAGCTTGAGCATTCTTTGGCATTGCCTTTCTTTGGGAATTGTTGTACACCTGAAACATAATATTATAAATCAACTATATCACACATATCACAAATATAGAACAAAAATGTTCTATATTGATCTGGATGGTGATTACATGGGTGTGTACGTAAGTAAAAATTCATTGGACTGTACACTAAGGTTTGTTTACTTGTCTGTATGTAAACTACACCTCAAAAAACAAAAGGATCTAATCTGAATTAATGAAATGAGCAAAGGACTTGAGATCACAAAAGAAGTAATCAACTGACTTAACTCTTATGACACATAAAGGCACATTCCATCTGAGTAAGCATACAAATACAAATGAAAGTTATTTTTAAGTTACAATACCTATAGCTGAGCAAGATAGGAAGTTATGAGGAAGATGCTAAGATCAAGGTTCACATGCAAATGATTATCAAGGAAGTTCTTAAATAAGAAACCAGTAAGGGAGTGGAGGCCATAGAATAAGGAGAGGAACTCTGGTGTGTAAATGACATTGCATAGTTTATTCCGTCTCAAGTCAAGTGATCTGGGCTTTCATACTCCTCCTCCTCTATTAGTCAGAAGTTGACTACCTGTTGCCCTGGGGTGACGGAGAAGAACATCAACTTCCTCCCATCCCATTCCCCATTTCTGGCTCCCAGTGCATCCTGCCTAAGAGGTTACTGTAGCTCAAGGACAGTTCTCTGTAGAAGGTCCAGAAGTTATGCTAAAGTTAATTGTGCAGAAGTTAGGGCAGGGGGTGGGGGTGGGGATGCGTGGGGGAGTGGACAGATACAAGGGAATCCAGGGAATCTAGGTGGAGTGTTGATGGGATCTGCAATAATTATCTTGATGTGATGTTAGGGGTTTAATAGCCTGAGGTGTCATCTTGCATGAGATAGAAATGACCAATTATAAAAAAAAAAAAAAAAAGAAATGACCAATTATGATCAGTTGAGCAAGTAGATAAATACAGCCAGGAATGAATAAATCTTCTTTCCTCAAACTACTCTTTCCAATAAACTTCTTATACTTTTTATATAAAACAGTTGTTTTATTGCCAAGATTAGCCAAAGGAAATATTGGTGATTTATAGGCAAAGAAGTGAGGAGCTGATTTGTTCAGGAAACTTCAGATTCTATTGAAATCTTAGAATTTGACAAGTCATGTTTATGTACCACCTGGGTTGTGAAACTGTGTGTTTGTTTTCTCTGGCAGGTCTATTTGGTCAGCCTCCACTCTTGTCCTACCTTGTACAATCATACATAGCTCCCTTCTTTGCTAGAGTATGTTGCACTTTAAGATATTTTACCTTAATGGCATCCTGTGAGTCAGCGGGGCCAATTGTTTCCGAAGTGAGCAAAGTGAAGTTAGACCCTTTCTTTCTCAAATTTAGCAGCGCATCACAGTCACTCATGAGAGTTATGTAAACTGTTGCTTGGCATGCCTGGAGGTGGAGAGTAATCCCTGTTTTTAAAAAACCTCCCAAGGTGATCCTGAGGTATAGCCAGATGTGGGAAAACTGAGATTAAGTGACCTTCCCAGGTTCCTGAGGAAAGTAAGAAAACACATCCAGGCCATTAATTTATTTCTTAATCATCCACCCACCTATTTACTGAGCATTTCAATTTACAACAAGCATTCTGCTAAATATTGCATCAGTGAAGACAGTTATAATCCCCTTCACCTCATAAAAGATCGTGATCTGGGGAAGGGCTTAGAGTATAAAGTGGGAGCAGTTGGGTATTGCAGCACACAGTTCCCTGGATGCCATTCAAAGTTGGGCAGACAAAGCCTGCAATTAACTTGGGAATGAGATAGACACTGAACTAAGAATTCCAAATATGATAAACCTTATAAGTTAGAGCTTTAGTGAATTTAGGGAATAATAATGTCAATCATCTTCACATATATCTCTGGTCATTTGGGGGCACTGGCACTTTCCTGTGAAGACAATCAAAACTGCTAACTGGCTATATATTTATATCAAGTGCTCTCTTTCATTAAAATATTACAGAAGCTATGGGTTGGCTGCTGCACAGAGGTGACCCTGACCATTTGGTCTCAAATTCCACAAACCAGATTAAACTCCATATTGTGGTTTTTTGTTTTTCAGTTAACTAAGCCAAAGACAGTCCTACAGAGAACTTACCAAGAGTCCAAAGAGATATACAATTCATCTTTTATTTCCCATCTTCTTCTAATGATTCAGTAGAGGACTAGAGGACTTTCTATAGTCCTCTACTGAAGATAGACAGGTAAACAAATGGCACTTGGTGAAGTTGAACCACAGATTTTAAGGTTTTAAGGTCTTTAAACAAGCATCCATCCATCTCACATGTATGGATGTGAGAGTTGGACCATAAAGAAGGCTGAGTGCAAAAGAATTGATGCTTTAGAACTTTGGTGTTAGAGAAGACTCTTGAGAGTCCCTTGGACTACAAGAAGATCAAACCAGTCAATCCTAAAAGAAAATCAATCCTGAATATCCATTGGAAGGACTGATGCTGAAGCTCCAATACTTTGGCCACCTGATGTGAAGAGTTGACTGATTGGAAAAGACCCTGATGCTGGGAAAGACTGAAGGGAAAAGAAGAGGGTGCATAGGATGAGATGGTTAGATGGCATCACCGACTCAATAGACATGAGTTTGATTAAACTCCAGGAGCTGGTGAAGGACAGGAAAGCCTGGCATGCTGCAGTCCATCAGGTCACAAAGAGTTGGACATGACTGAGCAACTGAACAACAGATAAGCATTCTCCCAAAGCAAGTGTGGGCCGTTTGTCTGAATCCTGTAGCAGAGAACATGGTGAGGGCAATGGAATGGAACTCCTCTTGCATGAGGAGTGGAGGATAAAGGCTTTCTTGGATCAGGGAAGCTCCATGGAAAATCCAGGGAAGAGATGAGGGGACTTGACTATGGCACGCTTTCCTCTACACAGCAGCTGACAAGACATAAACTTGCCCCATAGAGTTGAGCTCAATTGGTGTTTAAAAATCTAACCTATTTCTGCAGTATATCCTTAGCATACTTTTAGAAAGCCTCAAGATTATTTTAAAGAATGATTTAGTCTTCCTAACTCTATTCTTATAGACCTTTGCTGTTCTGATTGTCAAATTGTCTTTTTTTCCTGTTGAATTCATCAAATTCTTCCTGACAATCATGTCAATTTCTTTAAATTCTTCTCCTTTTTCTTCCTTTTTGGTATTATTTATGATCTCATTTGGGGTGTGTGTGGGGTGGTCCTACCTGAGTTGGTTAAGATTTAGATTTCAAAGTGTTTCCCCAAAGACAGTATAAGATCAACAAAGCAAGTAATTAAACTGAGTAGGTGCTGACTGTGGATGAAGCATATGCCAAGCTGTTAGCACAGCAAGTCATTAAACAAAGTGATTACTAAACTCAGTAAAGGAAGATGTGCCTTGGATAAGCTAACCTGGGATAATACGATAAATGAGTTGACTGCATTAGGCAAACTTTCAACCAGGGAAAAGTTTGAAGACAAAAGATAATTTGGCACTAAACAACCTTTCAGAGTTGGAGAACTGGAGATCAGAAGATCTCAAAAGATCATCAGGTCCAAGCCCTGTTCTTAAATATATGATTAACTGACTCTTCTGGGTTATATTGGTTGGATGGCATCACCGACTTGATGGACATGAGTTTGAGTAAGCTCTGGGAGTTGGTGATGGACAGGGAAGCCTGGTGTGCTGCAGTCCATGGGGTTGCAAAGAGTTGGACATGACTGAGTGAGTGAACTGAACTGAACTGGGCTATATTCCTGCCAACTCTAGTTTTCAAAGTTAATCAGAATACATGAAACTTATTTCTTAAAAATGGCTAATATTATAAATGGTTCTTCCTTGTGTTCAGATGAAGGCTCTCCCTCATTTCAGATGTTTTCCTTGGTCAAATTTCTGGCCTCTTGAAAGGAATTGCTTGTCATATTTTTCATTAAAGGGATTAAACCTACAGACTCTAGAGTCAGGTTGTCTTGGGCCCACAGCTTCTCTGCCTCTTCCTTAACCTACCTGAGTTTCTTCACTGGTAAAGTGAAAATGCTAACAACTAGCTACCTCAGAGAACTGCTATGAGGATTAAATGAAATAATGTTTTTAAAGTTCTTGACTACTACTTGTATATGCAAAGTATTCACTAATGATGATAATTGTTATTAAATGCTTCTTATATTCAAAGATGGTAATTGAACCAATCCATTTGTCTTCTAAACATCAAAAAATTCAGTTTCCCTTTTGACAGCTTCAAAATTGCCTCACTTTTTTTTTCTGGACAATCAATATGAGGCTATTTAACATCATGGTCGATACCCCTATACCCTCAAAAAACTAAGAAATTTACTATATTGCATCATGTGTTTTTATAATGGTGACCTTGAATCTTTAAAGGAAATATCATATGATATTCAGCACTTTGAAATTCTTAATTTGAAGATGTCAAGCAAGATCCATATTACTTTTTCTTTTTTAAACCAATCCTTAAAAGAATCAGCCACATTCTGAAAAAAATAGTGATGAAAAGTAATAGACATGCTCTTTGCTCTTATAGTGCTCACAATCTGGCAGGAGAGGCAGATATTAATAAAGCAGTAATAAAGAATGAGGACCTAATTAATAAGTGAGGTAAGTACTCTAAAGACATGAAGCATGTTTCTGTGTGACTATATTAAATAGAAGCCTGACCTCACCAGGTTTTCCTGAGGAGGTTAACTCTAGAACCAAGACCAAAGCAGTCAGTAAGAGCCTGGAGCCAAGTGAAGGGGCAGTTAGGCTGTTTGAAGCAGTTGTGGGAGGGAGTTGCTTTGCCTGAAGGGGCCTGTGGTGAGGGTGGGTGGTGGGGAGAGAATGGGGGGAAAAATGAGGATCAGAAAGAAAGGCAGTGTGGCTGGGATGCTGACAGCAAGGAGAGGAGTACCATTAGATAAGGCTGGAGGAGACAGGCCAGTTCCTGCAGGCCCTTTCAGGCCTTGCTAATGATTGCTGTTCTTATCTACAGAGTAGTGGGAAGTCACTGAAGATTCTAAGCAGATTGTGTAGAACAAGATCTGACCTGCATTTTGCAAAGGTGACTATGACTTCAGTGTGGGAAATGGACAGTTAAGGGGGCTGTAATTGTTTTAGAAGATCAGTAAGGAGGCAACAGGAGAAGTGTGAGTGAGATGTACTGGTGATTTGAATGGGTGTTTTCACAGGACAGATGGGTAAAGAAATGGACTCATGTTATAAATATTTAATAGGCAGGACTCGTTGATAGTTACCATGGGGGCTGAGGAGGAAAAAAAGAGTTAGAATGACTCCTGTGTTTCTGACATGAGTAACTGAAAGAATCAGGTACCACTTAGTAAGATGATGAACACTGTAAGAGAACCTAGTTTGGGTGTTAGATTATTATGAATTTTGCCTTAGACATGTTGAATTTTATATACTTAGAAGATTTCCAATGAGCATGGAATTCAAACAAAAGATGGGGAGTTCTGATGGACATTGCATCCAACTATGTTTATCTAACATAGCTCTTTGATGGCTGTGTTTTTGTTTCCTGGGTTTAGTATCTGTCTTTCTAGAGTAGTTAGAACAAACCTTTCAAAATTTTCTGTAATTCATTGATAATGGCTTAGGATCTGGGTCAGTCCAGTTAAAGATGTCAGATTGAACATAAACATTCAAGTCCCTTCCTTCTTTTGCCCAGTTAAGAAAACAACAGAATGATTTTTAACAAAACATAAATGCACAAGGACAAAGGGAATAGGATAGGAGACAGCAGCAATAAAATTTAAAAAACTAGGAAGCAGAGAAACAAGTACTAACTGAATTAGGACAGTCAAGAAAGCTGAATCTTAAACTTAATGATAACCAATCCAATTTACAATACAGAGCCCTAAAAAATTAGAGTAACAGATACTTTGGTAAGTGAGTGATTACACAGGGGATTTGGTGGAAAGTGTTTTTAAGAAGCTGGTAGATCAGATTCCTAATTCCCTACTCCTATTCCTTGCAGGCAAGAGACTGATTCATCCTCATTCAGTATGAAACTTAAGGCTTATTCCCATGCCAAGAACTAACAGGGGTACTCTAGACTGAGATTACCAGGAAAGGAATAGGACCACTATATTGGCAACTGGGGAATCAAGTGTAAATAATTAAATTGTATATTGAGACTTCCTCAATCTTCTTCCTCCACTTGGTTCCCAGAACACTGTTAGCCAGGCATATGTTTTCCTGGTAAAAGGCTGGAAGAATCCTCTGGGTAATCTAATAAGCCTAAGAGAAAAAATACTGACATGGGTCCTGTATGTTGGCCTATGTTACATCATCCTGTAGTAAATTCAATGGAGAATCCCCTTTCACGTGCAGCACATCCTCTTTTCAGTGCCCTGTTCTTAAAATAAAACTCGACAGTCAGTGATCACATATATTTGAGGAATGTCTATTAATGCAAGCTACAGACCAAAACAAACAGAAGAAAGCAACTTGAAGGAAACAAACTCTGTCAATAGAAAATTTAGAAAATTAACTATCTTGTCTTCAGAGAGATAAGAGAAGATATGAAACAATAACAGGGTTGTCTATAAAAGGAACAGTCAATAAACTCAAAAGGAACTTAGATATTAAAAATATGACATTAGAAATGAGAAATTCAATATAAGGGCTAAAAGATAAAGTTTAGGTATTCTCCCAAGAAGTAGAAAAGAAGAAAAGACTAACATACAGATAGAAGGAGAGAAAAGATGAAAATTAGGGAGCAGTATAGGAGGTCCAATATCTAATAATAGGGTTACTAAAAGAACCCCATGGGGACTGAGCCAGAACTGTGTTTGAGTGTCTCCTGTGGAGGTATGGGTCAGCTGTGGACTGCTGCAGGGGCAGGGGCTCTGGGTGCAGTAGACCTGGGTATGGCATTCTTGGAGAAGGTCATTATCAACCCCACCATAGAGCCACCAGAACTTACACAGGACAAGGGAAGTGACTCTTGGAGGACACAAACAAAAGCTTATTTGCACCAGGATCCAGGAGAAAGGAGCAGTGACCCCACATGAGACTGACCCAGACTTGCCCATGAGAGTCCAGGAGTCTTCGCTGGAGGCGTGGGTCAGTGGTGGCCTACAGCGGGGTAGGGCACACTGCGTGCAGCAGTGCATGAATGGGACCTTTTGAAGGAGGTCCCCATTATCTCTATTACCTCCACCATAGTTTGGCCTCAGGTCAAACAACAGAGAGGGAACACAGCCCTGCCCATCAACAGAAAATTGGATTAACGATTTACTGAGCATGGCCCCGTCCATCAGAACAAGACATTTCCCCCCTCAGTCATGCTCTGCCATCAGGAAGCTTCTATGAGCCTCTTATCCTTTTCCATCAGCGGGCAGACAGAATAAAAATCACAATCACAGAAAACTGACCAATTTGATCACATGGACCACAGCCTTGTCTAACTCAATGAAACTATAAGCCATGCAGTGTAGGGCCACCCAAGATGGACAGGTCATGGTGGAGAGTTCTGAAAAAATATGGTCTACTGGAGAAGGGAATGGCAAACCACTTCAGCATTCTTGCCTTGAGAACCCCATGAACAGTATGAAAAGGCAAAATGATAGGATACTGACAGATGAACTGTAGGTCAGTAGGTGCCCAATATGCTACTGGAGATCAGTGGAGAAATAACTCCAGAAAGAATGAAGAGATGGAGCCAAAGCAAAAACAGCACCCAGTTGTGGATGTGACTGGTTATGGTTATGTTGTAAAGAGCAATATTGCATAGGAACCTGGAATGTTAGGTCCATGAATCAAGGCAAATTGGAAGTGGTCAAATAGGAGATGGCAAGAGTGAACATCGATATTTTAGGAATCAATGAACTAAAATGGACTGGAATGGGTGAATTTAACTCAGATGACCATTATATTTACTACTGTGGGCAAAAATCCCTTACAAGAAATGGAGTAGCCATCATAGTCAACAAAACAGTTGAAATGCAGTATTTGGATGCAATCTCAAAAACAACAGAATTATCTCTGTTGTTTTTGTTTCTAAGGCAATCTCAAAAACAACAGAATTATCTCTGTTGTTTTTGTTTCTAAGGCAAACCATTCAATGTCACAGTAATCCAAGTCTATGCCTCAAAGAGTAATGCAGAAGAAGCTGAAGTTGAACAGTCCTATGAAGACCTAAAAGACCTTCTAGAACTAACACCCAGAAAAGTTCTTTTCATGATAGGGGACTGGAATGAAAAAGTAGGAAGTCCAGAGATACCTGGAGTAACAGACAAATTTGGCCTTAGAGAACAAAACGAAGGAGGTCAAAGGCTAACAGAGTTTTGCAAAGAGAATGCACTGGTCATAGCAAACACCCTCTTCCAACAACACAAGAGAAGACTCTACACATGGACATCACCAGATGGTCAACACCGAAGTCAGATTGATTATATTCTTTGCAGCCAAAGATGGATAAGCTCTATACAATCAGCAAAAACAAGACCAGGAGCTGACTGTGGCTCAGATCATGAACTCCTTATTGCCAAATTCAGACTTAAATTGAAGAAAGTAGGGAAAACCACTAGACCATACAGGTATGACCTAAATCAAATCCCTTATGATTGATTATACAGTGGAGGTGAGAAATAGATTCAAGGTATTAGATCTGATAGACAGAGTGCCTGAAGAACTATGGATGGAGGTTCGTGATATTGTATAGGAGGCAGTGATCAAGACCATCCCCAAGAAAAAGAAATGCAAAAAGGCAAAGTGGTTGTCTGAGGAGGCCTTACAAATAGTTGAGAAAAGAAAAGATGCAAAAGGCAAAGGAGAAAGGAAAGATATACCCATATGAATGCAGAGTTCCAAAGAATAGCAAGGAGAGATAAGAAAGCCTTCCTCAGTGATCAATGCAAAGAAATAGAGGAAAACAATAGAATAAGAAAGACTAGAGATCTCTTCAAGAAAATTAGAGATACCAAGGGAACATTTCATGCAAAGATGGGCTCCATAAAGGACAGAAATGGTATGGACCTAACAGAAGCAGAAGATATTAAGAAGAGGTGGCAAGAATATACAGAACTGTACAAAAAAGATCTTCACGACCCAGATAACCATGATGGTGTGATCACTCACCTAGGGCCCGACATCCTGGAATGTGAAGTCAAGTGGGCCTTAGGAAGCATCACTACGAACAAAGCTAGTGGAGGTGATGGAATTCCAGTGGAGCTACTTCAAATCCTAAAAGATGGTGCTGTTAAAGTGCTTCATTCAATATGCTAGCAAATTTGGAATACTCAACAGTGGCCAGAGGACTGGAAAAGATCAATTTTCATTCCAGTCCCAAAGAAAGGCAATGCCAAAGAATGCTCAAACTACTGCACAATTGCACTCATCTCACACGCTAGTAAAGAAATGCTCAAAATTCTCTAAGCCAGGCTTCAACAGTATGTGAACCGTGAAATTCCAGATGTTCAAGCTGGTTTTAGAAAAGGCAGAGGAACCAGAGGTCAAATTTCCAACATATGATGGATCATGGAAAAAGCAAGAGAGTTCCAGAAAAACATCTACTTCTGCTTTATTGACTATGCGAAAGCCTTTGACTGTGTGGATCACAACAAACTATGGAAAATTCTTAAAGAGATGGAAATACTAAAGTACCTGACCTGCCTCCTGAGAAATCTGTATGCAGGTCAAGAAGCAACAGCTAGAAGTGGAAATGGAACAACAGACTGGTTCCAAATCAGGAAAGGAGTACGTCAAGGCTGTATATTGTCACCCTGCTTATTTAAATTATATGCAGAGTACATCATGCAAAATACTGGGCTGGATAAAGCACAAGCTGGAATCAAGATTGCTGGGAGAAATATCAATAACCTCAGATATGCAGATGACACCACCCTTATGGCAGAAAGTAAAGAAGAACTAAAGAGCCTCTTGATGAAAGAGAAAGAGGAAAGTGAAAAAGTTGGCTTAAAACTCCACATTTAGAAAACGAAGATCATGGCATCAGGTCCCATCACTTCATGGCATCAGGTCCCATCACTTCATGGCAAATAGATGGGGAAACAATGGAAACAGTGACAGACTTTATTTTGGGGGGCTCCAAAATACTGCAAGTGGTGACTGCAGCCATGAAATTAAAAGATGTTTGCTCCTTAGAAGGAAAGCTATGACCAACCTGCTGCTGCTAAGTCGCTTCAGTCGTGTCTGACTCTGTGCGACCCCATAGACGGCAGCACACCAGGCTTCCCTGTCCCTGGGATTCTCCAGACAAGAACACTGGAGTGGGTTGCCATTTCCTTCTCCAATGCATAAAAGTGAAAAGTGAAAGTGAAGTCACTCAGTCGTGTCCGACTCCTAGCGACCCCAGGGACTGTAGCCTACCAGGCTCCTCCGTCCATGGGGTTTTCCAGGCAAGAGTACTGGAGTGGGTTGTCATTGCCTTCTCCAATGACCAACCTAGACAGCATATTAAAAAGCAGAGACATTACTTTGCCAACAAAGGTCCATCTATCAAAGCTGTGGTTTTTCTAGTAGTCACGTATGGATGCGAGAGTTGGACTGTGAAGAAAGCTGAGTGCCGAAGAATTGATGCTTTTGAACTATGGTGTTGGGGAAGACTCTTGAGAGTTCCTTGGACTGCAAGGTGATCCAACCAGTTCATTCTAAAGGAGATCAGTTCTGAATATTCATTGGAAGGACTGATGCTGAAGCTGAAACTCCAATTCTTTGGCCACCTGATGCAAAGAACTGAGTCATTTGAAAGACCCTGATGCTGGGAAAGATTGAAGGCAGGAGGAGAAGGGGACACAGAGGATGAGATGGTTGGGTGGCATCACTGACTTGATAGACCTGAGTTTGAGTTAGTTCCGGGAGTTGGTGATGGACAGGGTAGCCTGGTGTGCTGCAGGCCATGGGGTCGCAAACAGTCAGATACAACTGAGTGACTGAACTGAACTGAAAAGAACAGAGGATAGTAAATCATAACAAAAATATTAATGTAAATATCCTGCAATCCCAGTTTCCAAGGTGAAGAGCCCACCAACTACCCATAACAATAGGTGAAAAAGAAGCCCACCTGAAAATATCATGATAAATTTTCATTGACATAGGATAGCACCTATAATAGTGTCTAGCACATAGAAGGAACACAATAAATTTGTACTTAGGAATAAACAAAAAATCCAAAACAAGAGGGACAAGGACATCTAACAGAGAATATTAGATGTAATGAAAATCACAGTATGACTGTCTTAAGTCTGTTCAGGCCACCATAACAAAATACCACAGACTAGGTGATGTGTAAATAACAGAAATTTATATCTCACTGTTCTGGAGGCTGGAAAGTCCATGATGAAGGCACTGGGAGATTTGATATCTGGTGAGTGCCCACTTCCTGATTCATAGATGATGCCTTATTGCTCTAACCTTACATGCCAGAAAGGCTTCCCTGATAGCTCAGTTGGTAAAAAATATGCCTGCAATGTAGGAGACCCCAGTTCAATTCCTGGGTTGGGAAGATCTGCTGGAGAAGGGATAGGCCACCCACTCCAGTATTCTTGGGCTTCCCTTGTGGCTCAGCTGGTAAAGAATCTTCCTGCAATGTGGGAGACCTGGGTTCGATCCCTGGGTTGGGAAGATCCCCTGGAGAAGGGAAAGGCTATCCACTCCAATATTCTGGTCTGGAGAATTCCATGGGCTGTATAGTTCATAGGGTGGCAAAGAGACATGACTGAGTGACTTTCACTTTCACTTTACATGGCAGAAGGGGCAAGGGAATCTCTCTGGGATCTCTTTTATAAGGGCACTAATTCCAGTCATGAGGGCTCTACCCTCAAGACCTAACCACCATGGAATGGGCCTAATTCCAAATATTATCACATTGGGCATTAAATTTTAACAAATGAATTTTGGAGAGCCACATTCAGGCCACAGTGGACTACACAGACGGGCAGAGGGGAAGAGAGCTCACGATGGGAGTGGGGATGTGGGAGACAGAGGACTAAATCCTCATTTTCTAGGGTGGAATGACAGTAAAGAACATCTAAAATGTAAAACCCACAAAGTAAGAATTCAAATATGTTATTTAGCAATACGGAGGCAAATTCCTTAAGAATCAGCTGTTTAGGTAGGGAATGACTCTAGACTGTGAGAAATAGGATAGGGAGTTAAGGACCAGGGACTGTTGTTTTCAAATAAATCTCGAAGAACTCTGATTCTTTAAATTATGTGTATGTATAACTTCAGTAAAAATAAAATATGAATTAGACAAATCAAACCCTGGAAGTGCCCAAGGGTCCAATTCCTAACATGTTAATTGCATGGTGTTGGGTAGGTTATTTAATTTCTTTGCCTGTCAGTTTCTTTATATGAAAAATGGGAATAGCAATGGTACCTATTCTATAGGGCAGCTGAGATGATTAAATTGAATAAAGTTTATAAAACTTAATCTAGCACCATGCCTGGTCTATGTTCTGGCATTTGGAGGGTTCCTTTTGCTTTACTTCTTGCCAATCATTTTTTTTTTATTCACTCAGTTTTTCCTTGGATTATCATATTGCCATCACATTTCAGATCAGATTGGCTTCCCAGATGTTAAACGCACTTTATTTTACTTGGAATTCTGAGTGCTATCAAATACATTGAATGATTATACCAGTATCTCGCTAAGTGCCAAAAGCATATACAGTGTGATTACATGTACATGAGAAATTCTTCCACAATATCTGGCATGCATTTACCATGAGTTATGAGCAATCCATATTTTCTCCTTTATTGTCTTTTTTCCCCCCAGTACAATGGACCCATTCCCCCTCTATAAAGTCAGGGGAATAATAGACATTTTAAAAACAACTTTTCTGTCATAAATTTATAATTTCATCTGTCTTTCTCATCTATTATGTGTGAATCTTACTAGTTTGACTCTGTGAGAGCCAAATTATTCCCAAGTTCCTACAGGCACCTCATTGTTCCTACCCACCAAAGCCATATTCACAGCCTGTTTGGGGCATAAATTACTCTAGTGTGTGTTCTCTGGCTTGTTTGAAAATCACCAGAAAGGGGCAGGGTGAACATTCAAGTTCATGTTTTCTCATTCTAAGCTAAGTATTCTTTCTGCCATATGAACTGACTGCCCATCAATAAATGACTTAATCTCTCTGGTCTCAAATTCATGACATGAAGGTATAAAGTAGATAACCTCTAAGTTTCTACTAGCCCTAACATTCCATGAATTACTGGGGTATTTCAGTAGTTTCTGACTCACAAGAGTTAGCCTGTATCATTAACCATGTTTATTTCTTCCATATAGGGACTGTGGTTTCTACCAAGTGCCAAAAATTTGTATGATTGTGAAGTCTAAGTTACTTACGTGCAATTTTCAATCCCTGTCTTATTCATAAATACCAAGGCACAAAATAGCTTTGGGTTTTATTTTCACATTCACAATCACTTGGGAATTTTATCAAGGCTGAGCAAGAGATTTGGAAACTCATAATGCATTTCCCAAGAAGCTGCAAGGCTTGTGAAATTCGCGGTGCCCTAGCCTTCCTGAGAGAGTGGGAGCTGACTGGACAAGACAGCTCATTTACAGTAATGTTCCTGGGTAATTCTCTGGAAATAATGGCAAAGGCAAGGTAATTGCTGCCCAGTTTTCTGCTTTCAGCTAGGGCTTGTAAGCAGTGGAACACCCACAGGCTTTTCTTCTCCCTCTGCCCCAGACTTTCACTCAGCAAGCTCCACTTGGAGCTAGGAGAGGCCATAAATAATACAGCCCAGCCCTGTCCCCTGTGGGAACTCAAAGGTACAAAAACCAAGTTAATGCCATTGATAGTTTCAAACTGGATACAGATCAAAGAGAGTGAGATTGCTTTTTGTTTAACTCTTGGCTAAACTGTGTAATTAACTGTTTGACCCACACTTTTAGGCAGTCCACTTCACTTGCCCACCCCTTACAACAATTACTCAGGGGTCTTCCTTAGTCTGAGTGGTTTTAGGCCTTGATAACTTATACCTCTGTGAGAGATAGCCATCAGTCTATGCTTAAAGACCCACAATCAATTCTTAAGAAGATTCTTTTGAAAAAGGAATTGCTATGAAACTTGTTTTTAGAGCTGATTGGGAATAAAGGCATAGTACTAAACACCCTTCATAAAAATCCATAAGCAACTAAAGATGGTCTGATGCATTGATTAGAAATTACTGATCCTTGAGCATGTCAATAATTAATGAACCACTAAGTAAAGTTAATTATTATAACAATGCAGAGTCAAAAAATCTATCCCGGCCTTTGCTTTTCGGATGCTTTGTAAGGCTGGGGGTGGGGGGTGGGGCGGGGCAGGGGGCGGTGTGTGGGCAGGTTGGGGCATAAAACTGGGACAGGGGTGATGGTGGTGATCATATTCCAGAGACTACTCTGAGGCAAACTGAACTTTTACTGTGTGTCAGTGCTTTCTTGTTGGTGGCAGTCTATCCCCACCTTTACAATGCATCCAAAGGGCTCCCCCATTAAAATGGTGTCCTGTAAAGAATATGATAACATCAAGCAAAATGATTTATAAAACCTGGTTCCATTTACAGTGTTCCCTCTTTCAGAGAGCTTCCCTGGTGGCTCAGATGGTAAAGAATCTGCCTGTAATGAGGAGACCTAGGTTTGATCCCTGGATTAGGAAGATCCCCTGCAGGAGGGAATGGCTACCCAACTCAGTATTTTTTCCTGGGAAATCTCATGGACAGAGTGTGAACAAGCTCTGAGAGTTGGTGATGGACAGGGAAGCCTGGCGTGCTGCAGTCCATGGGTTGCAAAGAGTTGGACACTGCTGAGTGACTGAACTGAACTCAAAAACAAGAATGCTGTAAAGCTCTTAGCATAGTGGTAGGCACATAGTGAATGCTCAATAAATGTTTTCATTCAATCACTCAGTCATGTCCAACTCTTTGTAATACCATGTACTGCAGCACGCTAGGCTTCCCTGTCCATCACCAACTCCTGGAGCTTGCTCAAACTTATGTCGATTGAGTCAGTGATGCCATCCAACCATCTCATCCTCTGTCATCCCCTTCTCCTCCTGCCTTCAATCTTTCCTGGCATCAGGGTCTTTTCCAATGAGTCAGCTCTTCACATCAGGCGGCCAAAGTATTGGAGTTTCAGCTTCAGCATTAGTCCTTCCAGTGAATATTCAGGACTTATTTCCTTTAGGATAGACTGGTTGGATCTCTTTGAAGTCCAAGGGACTTTCAACAGTCTTCTCCAATATCGCAGTTCAAAAGCATCAATTCTTCAGCACTCAGCCTTCTTTATAGTCCAACTCTCACATCCATACATGACCACTGGTAAGACTATATGGATCTTTGTTGGCAAAGTGATGTCTCTTTTTAATATGCTATCTAGGTTGGTCATAGCTTTTCTTCCAAGGAGCAAGCGTCTTTTAATTTCATGACTGCAGTCATTATCCACAGTGATTTTGGAGCCCACGAAAATAAAGTCTGTCACTGTTTCCATTGTTTCCCCATCTATTTGCCATGAAGTGATGGGACTGGATGCCATGATCTTTCTTTTTTGAATGTTGAGTTTTAAGCCAGCATTTTCACTCTTTCACTTTCATCAAGAGACTCTTTAGTTTCTCTTTGCTTTCTGCTGTAAGGGTAGTGTCACCTGCATATCTGAGGTTATTAATGTTTCTTCTGGAAATCTTGATTCTGGCTTGTGCTTTATCCAGCCTGGCATTTTGCATGATGTACTCTGCATATAAGTTAAATAAATAGGGTGACAGTGTTCAGCCTTGATGTACTCCTTGTCCAATTTGGAACCAGTCTGTTGTTCTATGTCCAGTTCTAACTGTTGCTTCTTGACCTGCATGCATATTTCTTTCTTTTTTTATTTTTATTTTTTAAAAATTTATTTTATTTTTTTTAATTGGTTTTGCCATATATCAAAATGAATCCGCCACAGGTATACATGTGTTCCCCATCCTGCATATTTCTAAGGAGGCAGGTAAGGTGGTGTGGTCTTCCCATCTCTTTAAGAATTTTCCAGTTTTTGTGGAAAATTAGCAAATGTTAGCTAGTATTTTTATTGTAATTTTATCATTATGGATCCTATCACTTAGCTCCTGAGGGTACCAACTAAACATTCACTGATAAGAAGGTGATATAATCCACCTTAAATAAACTGCCTGGGGCTTGCACAGAGTCTATTGGCTTTTGGGCTGGTAACTAGAAAGCAATGCATTTAGTTTTCTTGACCCTTGATAATGAGATTCCTTATAATCCAGGGGCTTATAAGTTTACAAACTCTGACAAGAAAAACTTTCAAAGTTTTGGACATATACACACTTCCCCAGAAGGGCCACAAACCAAGAGACTTTGCTGAGATGTCAACTTGAACTGAAAGGAGTTTTCTGAGGCCAGTAAATAAGTTGTTATGCTGATGAACAAGGCCAGAAAACTGCCTGGCATGTGTGTCTCATCTTTCTGGTATTGTTCTCAACTCATTTCACAGGCAGTCAATGGTGTTATTATTTTGTGTGTCTCCCAATTGCTAGCTCTGGCAATGCAAGTGAAGTTCTAAGAAAATGATTGTTCTTAGCTAGGCAGCAGAGTTTGGGTGAAGATGAGTATGTAGAATGTATAATTTGGAAGTAATTTCAGTCTATGACAGACATGAATGAGTCTTTTATACCAAACAAACAAGAGATTAGTGTTTTAGTGAGTATTCCCAGTGCAAAAATTGTTCATCAGGTGAAAATAAAATTTTGGTGAAATGAAAAGGCAGTAACTTATTCAATAGATATCTTCCCCAAATGACATGTCTCAGCTTACACATTACAGCATTGTTTGTAATATCTAAAAATTGGAAAAAATAACTCAAATATCCATCTGACTCTGCAATCCCATGGACTGTAGCCCACCAGGCTCCTCTGTCCATGAAATTCTCCAGGCAAGAATACTGGAGTGGGTAGCCATTCCCTTCTCCAGGGGATCTTCCTGACCTAGGGATTGAACCTGGGTCTCCTGCATTGCAGGCAAATTTTTTTACCATCTGAGCCACCAGGGAAGCCCATCAAATATCCATCAACATGAGATTAATCAAATAAATTATAGTACATCCATCAATGGAATATTATTAAGACCTATAAAAGAATAAGCAAGCTATGTATCAGATAAAAAGATCACCAAGCCATATTATAAAGGAAAAAAAAGCAAGGGGCAGAATATTGTAAAAAAAAGAGGTGGAGGGAAAAAATATATATACATATTTACTTATAAAGGCACAGGTTATTTCTGTATTGACACAGAAACATTGGTAACTTCAGCGGTAGAGGGGAGTGGGAAATTGGGTGATTGGGGACAGAGATAGGAAAGACATCTCACTAGAGATAATTTACCTTAAAATTTTTTAATCATGTGAGCATGTTATTGTCTCAAAAATAAACTAGATTGAATTTTTTATTAAAGATGGAATTAAAGAAAAGGCATTAATTTGTAGGATGTGATTTTGTGTATAGAAAATGACATGTCTACCTGAGGAACAGGCAGAAGCCAAAAACATACATGAAATTTTTCTGTTTTTCTCAATTTTGTAAATTTCATAAGTTTTTAGAAATACCCTTTAGAAATGTCAAGCAAATACACTGAACTTGTATGATGAACATTTCTGGTCATTTATGATCAGTTAAATCAAGTAATAATGACAAACCAATACGCTTAATTAGGATTGTATTTTTTTTTTTTTTTGGCTATATCTTAGTAGACCCTCCATTACAAAATCGTGTTTATTATAGTGAATATGGTGATGTCTGTCAACATCCATTTGATTCCACCTTTAAGATTAGTTGTCCTATTGTTGGGTGGCCAGTGGTGGCCAAGATTAGTATAAAACAATCACCAGGGACTTCCTTGATGGTTCAGTGGTTAAGACTATTTGCTCCCAATGCAGGGGGCACAGGTTCAGTCCTAGGTTGAGGAACTAAGATCCTTCCTGACATGGCTGAAAAACAAAACAAAATAAAAAACAATCACAGTAATGTCATCTTCCTTACAGATATTTAATTTGTTCAGGAATGGGCAGCATAAACCAAACCTGAAAAGTTTTTCTGTATGTATTAGTTTTCTATTTCAATTCTACTAATTTATTGGTAAGGTTATATTTTTATATTATTTAATGTTTTTCTTCGTACATGTTTTCAGCTATCATGTTACGTAGAGAATAGTCTTTGTAATGAAATTCCTTGATGGACAATAGGTCAGGGCAAGAAGAATTGACTCATTTTATAAAATGCTTCCTCCAAGATGGGGAAGAGTCCACAGATTCCCCAGCATCTGCCTAGCAGTACAGCTTTCCAAGTGTCTGTCGGACATTGAACCTCACTCCCTGACACAGCGCGGGATATTGATTGACAAAGGTTCTATTCCAGAGGTTGCTACAGTTTTTCTGTAAAAGGTCAGATAGTAAATATTTTGGGCTCTGAGTAGTCTCTGTCACAACTACTCAACTCTGTCCTTGCTTAGAAGCAGCCTTTGGCAATGAGTATGGCACCATTCCAGTACATCGTCATTTACTAAAACAAGTTTGGGGTCATAGTTTGCTGACCTCTGTTCTATTTTTTTTTTAATTCAATTTCTAAGCAGAAAATTCCATTTGGGGGATGATATCCAGCATAGGCTACATTTAATTAGAGCTATTTATATCTTGTGATCTGATAACCTGGCCTCCTATATTGGGTGGTAGAGACACAAACTCTGGAGTCAGAGAAACTAGGTTGAAATTTCTGCTCTGCAGTGGTTATGTGGCCTGGAGTTTCTCTCTCCTAGCTTTATTTTCCCATCTGTGGAATGTGGATCAGGGTCCTATTTTAGACGGGTATGTAATTATTAAATGAAAGTGTATGTTAACTGACACAAAGAACATGGTCAAAACATTTTAGTTTCCTTTCCACCCCCACAAAAACACATGCAAATTGGGCAATACCCTACCTTATTCACACATATTTTGCAAACCCTCTCTTAGAGGGCTAATGTTGGAAATTAAAAATTAAATCTAATTACCTTTAATTTCAGATTACGCTATTTTTAAAAATCTGTTTTCAGTTTCTGGAATCTATTTTTTTTTTTTTTTTTTTAGCTCTAACTCCTGCATGTTAACAGCCAGCCAGGACATGTCATCAAAGCATTCAAGCAAAGGCCTTAATTCTGATAATTCTGATTAACTCCTAGGGAAGTAAAGAAAAGCTATAAAAACATACGACTGGATTTTAAAAGTCCAATACTCAAAAGAGTTTTTGAGAAAAGAGTAACAGTTTAGATTCTATTTGATGTTTGCTATGACCATGAATCAGCTTTTTAGAACTGATTTTATTGTAAAACTTCTTAGGGAAATCACTCTCAGTGCCATAAGTGGTGGATTTTAACAGCTTGAAATCATTCCCCTTTGATACTTAATACTACTTTAAAATACCCCCCTTTGATAAGTTTAATTTAAAAATATACATGCATATATGAGGCAGTAGTAATAGGAAGTACTTCCATAGCAGGAGAGCGGTTCTGTGTGTTTATTTACTTGTATAAACATACTGTTACCACAACATTGAGTATATTTATCACATGCTTTTTAAGTTGGGAAATATTTAAGTCCTCCCATAATTAAAAAAAAAAAAAAAAAACTTCAAAGCTTCCTCACTAGGGAAATGATGTGAATCTATGTTAAAATGGCTATTTAACATCAATAAAACAATAACATCTTCAAAGAAATAATGTACCACAAAAGCAATATAATTTTGGAAAATAATAAAACATCCCAATAGATATTTATTGTTTCAAGCATGAGAACTGAGAACTGAGTGTCTTGGTCAAGGAGTCTTGTCCATTACTTCTGGAATCAGAACTCTTCAATAAGTGACTCAATGCATCTGTTTCTTAGTTCATTCATTCATTCATTTACCAAATGCACATTTATTTAAAAATTTACCATTTGTGAAGCACTATGCTAGGTTGTGGAGAAGGCAATGGCACCCCACTCCAGTACTCTTGCCTGGAAAATCCCATGGATGGAGAAGCCTAGTAGGCTGCAGTCCATGGGGTCGCTAAGAGTCGGGAACGACCGAGCGACTTCACTTTCACTTTTCACCTTAATTCATTGGAGAGGGAAATGGCAACCCACTCCAGTATTCTTGCCTGGAGAATCCCAGGGACGGTGGAGCCTGATGGGCTGCCGTCTATGGGGTCGCACAGAGTCGGACATGACAAGCGACTTAGCAGCAGCAGCAGCATGCTAGGTTGTTGTCGGTCTCTAAGTTGTGTCCGACTCTGTGCGACCCCATGGACAGAAGCATCCCAGGCTTCCCTGTCCTTCACCATCTCCCAGAATTTGCTCAAACTCATGTCTATGGAGTCAGTGACACCATTCAACCATCTCATTCTCTGTCGCCTCATTCTCTTCCTGCCCTCAATCTTTCCCAGGATCAGGATCTTTTCCAATAAGTTGGCTCTTCGCATCAGGTGGCCAAAGTACTAGGTACTAGGAACTTAATTCATTTCAGAGATAGATGCATAAAGAGTTAATTATAGGATGTTTTACAAGTGTTACTGCAGAAATATACAGCCGTAGCTAGAAGAGGAGTGCAAAGGGGAGAATTCTTTTAAAAGATGGCAGACAAGAATGTGGGTAGAGAAGTGGTCAGAGACACTTCATAGAGGATATGAACAGCATCCAGGCTACATATTTTCTGAGGATGAAATAAACAGGAATTCTGGACAGTGTGAAGTACATGATCAAAATTTTAAAAGGATAAAAGTGTACTTAGCACCTTTGTAGTTTAATAAAACTGGAACATAGTTTTGTGATGGTGTGGTGTAGTTCATGCTATATTACAAATCTGAGTCCTTCAACCTGTTGGCCAGTGATCCTTGATCACTATATTGATTTTCTCTCTAACATCTATCCTCTGAATGGCTAAAAAAGCAGGTGTATTAGTGAGGCACTTTCAGGTTATGAGGAGCACAGACATGACGCTGGTCTTGGTGACGGGCATTTACTATAGGAGCTTGGCAAGCCATGGTCCATAGCGTCACAGAGAGTCGAACACGGCTAAGTACACACGCATGCACAAGAGGAAACTAGGAAGCAAATATATGGGAGATCATTTTTGATAAAACAATCAGGGCTCATGAAGAGCACTGTTTATCAGCTTGTAATTCCCATTTCCGCAAAGGAATACTGGGGTGGTCGTCATGTAAGGGTGCTTATTCTTCCTGCACAAGATTCCCTGCCATTCATTTGATCTGCCTTCTTTGTTCTCTGGTTCTTCCTCCTGCTGTTGTTTCTGCCTTCTGGCTACTCCACAGTTTATTTATCTCATGGCTTCTGAGCGACTGAACTGAACCAACTCATAGCGTCTGCTTAGTCTCTGTTTAGTTTCCTGGCTCATATTCTGCTTCGCTTCAGAGAGATCTCTCTCTGTGCTTTTATGTAGAAAAGAGTTAATAACAGGTCCAAGACTACTGTTCTTAGAAAGATCTGTTTGCAAGGGTGTCCTTGACTGGCATCTGAGAATTTAGGTTTCTGCAGAGTTCTGACCATTTGCTAAACGATAAGCATGGTTCACTGTGCCTAAACAGTTTGTATAAACAATATGATTTATGCTAGGCATCTGCTTTCCTTCTGGCGGTCAGAAATTGGTATATGCTAGGAAGAGGGTTACCTATGTGACCAATTCTCAATAAAAACTTTGGGCACTGAGTCTTTAATGAGCTCCCTGATAGAGAGCATTTCATACCTGCTTTCACAATCTGTTGCTAGAGGGATTAAAATCTCCTATATGAGTCTACTGGAAGAGGACTCTTGGAAGCTTGCACCTTGCTTCCTCCAATCTTTGCCCTATATGCCTGTTGCCTTTGCTGATTTTTCTCTGTATCTGTCAATATCATAGACTTAAGTATGATTATAAGCTAAGTCCTTAGCTTGTGAGTCCTCCAGGCAAATTGTTGAAACGGGGGAAATTTTGAGGAAATTGGACACAACTTGGCTTTCAGGCTCCTGAATAAAGAATATCTTATTCCCAATCTACTACTTGGTCCTCATTATGATCTGGACTCTGGCTATCTCTTCATCCTCACCCCTTATTCTAGTTATGCCAGATTCCCTGCTGCTTCTCAAACATTCCAGGCATGCTCCTGCTCCAAGGCCTTTGTACTTACTGTTCCTTCTGCCTGTGCCTTTTCTTCCAGCTATCTGCATGGTTGTGTTCATTCATGTCCTACCTACCTAAAATAGCTATCCCCTCCCACTCATATTTCTTAACTGTCTACTCCTTCCTCTAGATCAATTCTTCATAGCAATTATCAATTTTTAACTTTATATTGTTTGTTTATTGCCTGTCTTTCCAAACTAGAGTATAACTAAATGAAGAGAGCGACTTTGTTTTGTTCACTGCTCTATTTTTAGTAGCTAGAAAGGTGCTTGGTACATAGAAAAGACTCAATAAATACTGTTTGCAGAAGGAATAATTGATACCACATCTCTGTTGGGCACATGTCTCATATCAGGCCACATTATATGCGCATGGACAGTGTACTGATGTCTGCCTTTAGGCTGAGCACTGTGGCAGAGACTGCTGATTATCCATCAATATCTACTCTTTCCTTATTCTGTAATAATGGGGCCCCTAAGTTTTGGCTTGGCACATAGCTATCAGAAATAAAGAGTGTAGTACCCAATCCCCTATGCTGATAGGTGTAGCAGTGTAAGCGCAGGCCAATGGGGTATGAATGGAAGTTGAATGTACAATACCTAGGAAGTATCCTTATAAGAGTGGATTCTATTTTCTCTATCTTTTTTCTTCCTGCTGGGTGAAACAGACTGTAATAGTTGGGGTTTTGGCAGCCATTTGGATCATGAGCAACCTTGGTGATGGAAGGTACAGTCAATGGAGCAAAACAAGAAAGAAGAGACCAAATAATGTGGAATCAAATGCCAATTCTGAAGAACCTACCTCTTTGACAAGAATCAGAAATAAACTTTTATCTTCTTTAAGCCATGAATGGTTTTCTCTCACTTGAAATTGGCTCTAATACTAATAATACAAGCACAAATCTCCAGTTTGACTTCTTGAAGCCAGGTAGAGAGTTACAAAGTACAGAGCATGGTAACATACACATTGTTCCCTCACTTGTTTAAAGGGAAGTTGTGGGCATGATAGGAAGGCCAGCAAGTGGAATGTTATCCTGTAGGAAATTGCAGCTGTGGGAAAGCATTATACTAATGTCCCCCAGTGATTCACACCTTCCTGAGTCCACATACTATTTTGCAACTTCCATCAAGAAAAGGAGCCTATCTCTCCACCCCCCTTGCACCTGGCTTGGCCTTGTGACTGACTTGGACCAACAGAATGTGGCAAAAGTAACATAATGACTGTTCCAAAGTCTAGTCTTACAAGATCTTGTAACTTCCACTTTTGCCATCTGGAATCCTGAGATCACCAAGCTCTGAAGCCTGGTGTAGCTCATAAGAGGATGTGAAACCCTGTGGATGGGAACAGAAGCACCCCACTGCAGAGCCAGCACCACCTGGCAGACATGTGAATGAGGCCACATAAATGATGGCAGGCCAGGCAATCAGAAGTCACTCTCAGATGGCCAGTCAACAGAATCATGAAAATGAAATGGCTGCTGTTTTAAGTCACTAAATTTTGGCAAGGTTTGTTATTCAGCAATAGGAGCATGAAAATTAATCTAAGTGAATACCTATTTCTTGCTGCAGAAAGATCTTATGACAAAGGCAAATATAAGTGAAAGGTACTTAAGCTTGGTCACTTTTCTCTTTTTTTTGGCTGTACTACATGGCTTGTAGGATCTTAGTTCCTCAAAGAGGATTTGAAACCTGGGCCCCAGTGGTGAAGCTCCGTATCCTAACCAACAGACTGCCAGGGAACTCCCAAGTTTGGCAACTTTTAAAGAGAAATATAAAATCTTTAGCTTACTGACTTTAACATTAAAAATGAGGAACACATCTTTATTTAAAAAATTATAAATTTAAAAAAAGAGTAGCATAAGATAGTAGAAGGAATGTTGGGTGAGAAATTGGTAGAACTGGGTATGATTCTCTTTTCATTAACTAGCTTTATGACCTAGAAAAAACTGCTTAGCCTCTTGGTGCATAATTTGTTTTCAATATGAAGTGTGCTGTAGTCCATGGGGTCGCAAAGAGTAGGCCATGACTGAACAACTAAGCAACAAAATGAAGCCTGCCCCTTGCTCGCTCACTCATTCATTTAAGAAAAATACTTATTATCCTTAACTGTTAGGAGACACTGTAATGAGAGGTGAGATGATAGGAGACTGACTTTTATTTACACATTTCTATATGCTGCTGCTGCTGCTAAGTCACTTCAGTCATGTCCAACTCTGTGCGACCCCATAGATGGTAGCCCACCAGGCTCTGCCGTCCCTGGGATTCTCCAGGCAAGAACACTGCAGTGGGTTGCCATTTCCTTCTCCAATGCATGAAACTGAAAAGTGAAAGTGAAGCCACTCAGTTGTGTCCAACTCTTAGCGACTCCATGAACTGCAGCCCACCAGGCTCCTCTGTCCATGGGATTTTCCAGGCAAGAGTACTGGAGTGGGTTGCCATTACCTTCTCTGATTTCTATATGATTTGACTTAAAAACAAAAGATTACTTTTATAATCAAGAAAGATCATAAACATGTTATGGGCTGAATTTTGCCCCCTAAAATTGGTATGTTGAAGTCCTAACCTCCAGTAACTAAGAATGTGACTGTTCTTGAAAATAGGGACTTTAAAGGGACAAGTTAAAATGAGGTCATTAGGGTCCTAATCCAATCTGACTGGTACAAAGAACGATAGTAACCCAGTCTGACCAGTGTCCTTCTAAGAAGAGGAAATTTGGATGCATAGACACCAAGGATCCATGTGCTCAGAGAAAGGACCATGTGAGGACACAGTGAGAAGGTGGCCATCTGGAAGCCAAGGAGAGAGGCCTCAGAAGAAACCAGTCCTGCTGACAACTTGATCAACCCACCCAATCTGTAGTATTTTGTTAGAGCAGCCCTACCAAATACAGATATTTTCATCCTGAAAAAGAACTAGTACCTTCAGTGAGCACATGGTCCTGATTCTTGAGGTGACCATGTTCAAGCTAGAGAGAGACAGTAACTTTTGATACAATGCAACGTGATAAATGCTGTGGTGGGACCATATAAAGAATACTATTGGAGTCCAGAGAAAGGGGACCTGACTGGCTGTGAAGAGGGAGATGATGGCAGGTCCAGAGTGGAGAGTTTAAGAAACCCGTCCTGTGTTGAGATGCTACCTTCGGTATCGAAGGAGAAATAGAGATGATCACACTCCTAAATACTGGCCTTTCTGCTGAACCTCTGTGCTTGGTTGTCATATTGGTCTCAGATAAGGATTTCAATGCTGTGCATATCATTAAAGATATTTTAACATTTTCTCATAATAGTCTCTTACATTGAACACGTTTAGCTCTAAGTTTCTTCCTTGTCCTTGGTTTCTGCACTGCACATGCATTAGTAGCATTAGACGAGCATTTATTGGCCACCAGGGTTTCGAGGCAACTTTTATTAGTTAGGTTAGGAAAACAATATTTAATTTCTTTATATGGCAGAAACAAGTTTTTCTCCAAAATCCATACTTGGCTTCTTCCATAGAAAGAGATTACACTGGGTACATGGCTACTCAGCTAAAGACTATATACCTCCATCCTCTTTTCACAGTTAGATGTGATTATGTGGCTAAGTTTTGGTTGATGGAATGTAAGTGGAAGTAACATACAAACTGATGTTATATGTAATTTCTGGACCATCTCTATAAGTAACTTACCTTGGAGTTCCTCTTTTCCCTTTCCATAGGCTGGAACCCTGAATGTGCCCACATGAACTTTGACAATGAAGCAATAAATGAAAGGAATCTGGTCCTTGAATGACTCTGTAGAGTAGAGATTCCTTGACAGGCTGGACTGTTCAACTTATTATAACATAAGAAAACAAGTTATTTAAGCCTCTGCATATAGATGTATACTTTTTGGTGTTTCTTTCTTGGGACAGCTTAATCTTTATCCTAATAAGCAAGTCCTGCTTTCTCTTGCTCTTATGGTCATATTTGCCTTCCAACTTCCCCTTCAGAAGCCCCATGCTGCTGCTATGTATCCCACCCACATGAGATGCAAATACTACTAGGTTACCAGAGACAGACATCTGCAGAAGAGTTTCCTACCTAAGTTTGGAATTCCCCCAAAGGAGAAGGCTAGTTACCTCCCTTCCCCTTTTGCATAGTTTCTCCCACACATCTCTACCTTGTTCCTTTGATCTACTTACACTGCAGTGAAGGGAACCTTTCACCTGGTAGTTCAACTGCTTAGCCAATGGACACAGCCCATTGTCAGGACTTTCCATCCTGTCTCTATCACTTCCCTTTTTACCTTCTGAGCGCTGCCTCTTTTACTTTCCACAGAACCAGATAACACACATTCAATACAATACAAATTACAGGACACTTTGAACAAACAGTCATTGAACTGCACTCTATAATGTGTACAATGATGAAACAGGGAAAGTGTTTGACTTTTAAGTCTACTTGGAGAAAGTAGACAACTAAGTTGGCAATTATAAATTAAAATGCAAAGTTCTAAAATTGGGTTCAGGATGGGGAACACATGTATACCTGTGGTGGATTCATTTTGATGTTTGGCAAAACTAATACAATTATGTAAAGTTTAAAAATAAAATAAAATTTAAAAAAAAAAAAAAAAAAGAACAAAAGATTCCTGCACCAAGAAGTTTGTAATAACCAGCCACAAGTCTCCCCTTTTAGTATAAAAGAAGTCTGAATTCTAACTTGAGTAAGATGGTTCTTTGGGACACTAGTCCACCCGCTTTTCAGTCTGCTGCCTTTCTGAATAAAGTTGTTGTTCCTTGCCCTAAGGAAAAAAAAAAAAATTGGAATAAGTACAGTGTGTCGTGGGAAGACTCAGAAGACGCACCTAACTCAGCATTTGTACAGGAGGGAGTGTGGTCAACAGTGCAAAGTGAAATAAAGGCATAGAAAAGGTCAAGTAAATGGGTACTTTGGCTGCATAAATCTCTACCCTGTTAGTAAGACATCATTTTAAAACTTCAAATAATTTAGAGTATGTGAAATAAAAAGGGAAAATTCTTACTTCTACACATACTAATTTTAATACCCATAGTGATTCGTTAATTTTTAGTTCATGTTCTTCCAGGTGTATAGATAGGAAAATAGATTTATGAATATATATCCATGTAATGAATGTATCCATTTTACTTTTCAAAAAATCTAATCACAGTATACGTATTGTCATGCAGCCTCCTTTTTTCCATATGGACTTATTTCCTTATCATGCATATATACCCTAACTTAAAAATAGTTTATAGACTTATCTACTACAGAGAAGGCAATGGCACCCCACTCCAGTACTCTTGCCTGGAAAATCCCATGGACAGAGGAGCCCGGTAGGCTGCAATCCATGAGGTCGCGAAGAGTCGGACACAACTGAGTGACTTCACTTTCATGCACTGGAGAAGGAAATGGCAACCCACTCCAGTGTTCTTGCCTGGAGAATCCCGGGGACGGGGGAGCTTGGTGGGCTGCCGTCTGTGGGGTCGCACAGAGTCGGACATGACTGGAGTGACTTAGCAGCAGCAGCAGCAGCAGCAGCAGACTTCTCTGCTAAGAATACACTAACTCACTTAATAAATGTCTTCCTTTTACTATGCTGCTGCTAAGTCACTTCAGTCGTGTCCGACTCTGTGCGACACCATAGACGGCAGCCCACCAGGCTCCCCCGTCCCCGGGATTCTCCAGGCAAGAATACTGGAGTGGGTTGCCATTTCCCTCTCCAATGCATGAAGGTGAAAAGTGAAAGTGAAGTAGCTCAGTCCTGTCCGACTCTGAGCGACCCCAGGGACTGCAGCCTACTGGGTTCCTCCGTCCACGGAATTTTCCAGGCAAGAGTACTGGAGTGGGGTGCCATCTCCTTTTACTATAATTTTATTTAATTTTGGTTGTGCTGGGTCTTTGTTACTGCTTGGACTTTTCTCTAGTTGCAAAGAGTGGGGGCTACTCTTCACTGGGATGCACAGGCTTCTTATTGCAGTGCCTTCTCTTGTTGCTGAGCATGGGCTCTAGGCCCATGGGCTTCAGTATTTGCTCTGCATGGGCTCAGTAGTTTCAGTTCCCCAGCTCTTGAGCACAGGCTCAGTAGTTCTGGCACACGGGCTTAGTTGCTCTATGGCATGTGGGATCTTCCTGGACCAGGGATCAAATCCATATCTCCTGCATTGACAGGTGGATTCTTTACCACTGATCTACCAGGGAAGCCCAAATCTCTTCCCTTTGAACACTTAGGTTGTTTTCCATTTTTTCCCCTTCTAATAGTAGAATTTCAAAGAACATTCTATCCATTGGAGTTAGTGAAAAATACTGAGAAAAGGATTACAATCTCAAGATTCTACACTTGCCCAAGATATGATAGGTGGCTCATTGGTAAAGAATCTGCCAGCCAATGCAGGAGATGCAGAAGATGTGGGTTCAATTCCTGAGTTGGGAAGATCCCCTAGAGGAGGAAATGGCAACCCACTCCAGTATTCTTGCTGGGAAAATCCCATGGAAAGAGAGGAGCCTGGCAATGGCGTCTGAAAGAGTCAGACATCACTGACCATGCATGCACACAGAAGATATGTGTATGAGAAAAAAATTAG
Source organism: Bos indicus (assembly GCF_029378745.1). NCBI lineage: Eukaryota > Metazoa > Chordata > Mammalia > Artiodactyla > Bovidae > Bos > Bos indicus. The sequence goes on from NC_091761.1 coordinate 80,159,484, forward strand.
ACATTTTTAGATCTGTAAAGTAACAAACACCCTCTTCCAACAACACAAGAGAAGACTCTACACATGGACATCACCAGATGGTCAACACCGAAATCAGATTGATTATATTCTTTGCAGCCAAAGATGGATAAGCTCTATACAGTCAGCAAAAACAAGACCAGGAGCTGACTGTGGCTCAGATCATGAACTCCTTATTGCCTAATTCAGACTTAAATTGAAGAAAGTAGGGAAAACCACTAGACCATACAGGTATGACCTAAATCAAATCCCTTATGATTATACAGTGGAAGTGAGAAATAGATTTAAGGGCCTAGATCTGATAGAGTGCCTGATAAACTATGGAATGAAGTTCGTGCTGAATGCAGAGTTCCAAAGAATAGCAAGAAGAGATAAGAAAGCCTTCCTCAGAGATCAATGCAAAGAAATAGAGGAAAACAACAGAATGGGAAAGACTAGAGATCTCTTCAAGAAAATTAGAGATACCAAGGGAACATTTCATGCAAAGATGGGCTCGATAAAGGACAGAAATGATATGGACCTAACAGAAGCAGAAGATATTAAGAAGAGATGGCAAGAATACACAGAAGAACTGTACAAAAAAGATCTTTGTGACCCAGATAATCACGATGGTGTGATCACTGACCTAGAGTCAGACATCCCAAAATGTGAAGTCAAGTGGGCCTTAGAAAGCATCACTACGAACAAAGCTAGTGGAGGTGATGGAATTCCAGTGGAGCTCTTTCAAATCCTGAAAGATGATGCTGTGAAAGTGCTGCACTCAACATGCCAGCAAATTTGGAAAACTCGGCAGTGGCCATAGGACTGGAAACGGTCAGTTTTCATTCCAATCCCAAAGAAAGGCAATGCCAAAGAATGCTCAAACTACCACACAATTGCACTCATCTGACATGCTAGTAAAGTAATGCTCAAAATTCTCCAAGCCAGGCTTCAGCAATATGTGAACCGTGAACTTCCAGATGTTCAAGCTGGTTTTAGAAAAGGCAGAGGAACCAGAGATCAAATTGCCAACATCCGCTGGATCCTCAAAAAAGCAAGAGAGTTCCAGAAAAACATCTATTTCTGCTTTATTGACTATGCCAAAGCCTTTGACTGTGTGGATCGCAATAAACTGTGGAAAATTCTTCAAGAGATGGGAATACCAGACCACCTGACTTGCCTCTTGAGAAATTTGTATGCAGGTCAGGAAGCAATAGTTAGAAGTGGACATGGAACAACAGACTGGTTCGAAATAGGAAAAGGAGTACGTCAAGGCTGTATATTGTCACCCTGCTTATTTAACTTCTATGCAGAGTACATCATGAGAAATGCTGAACTGGAAGAAACACAAGCTGGAATCAGACTGCCGGGAGAAATATCAATAACCTCAGACATGCAGATGACACCACACTTATGGCAGAAAGTGAAGAGGAACTAAAAAGCCTCCTGATGAAAGTGAAAGAGGAGAGTGAAAAAGTTGGCTTAAAGCTCAACATTCAGAAAATGAAGATCATGGCATCTGGTCCCATCACCTCATGGGAAATAGATGGGGAAACAGTGGAAAGAGTGTCAGACTTTATTTTTTTGAGCTCCAAAATCACTGCAGATGGTGACTGCAGCCATGAAATTAAAAGACGCTTACTCCTTGGAAGGAAAGTTATGACCAAACTAGATAGCATATTGAAAAGCAGAGACATTACTTTGCCAACAAAGGTCCGTCAGTCAAGGCTATGGTTTTTCCAGTTGTCATGTATGGATGTGAGAGTTGGACTGTGAAGAAATTGAGTGCCGAAGAATTGATGCTTTTGAACTGTGGTGTTGGAGAAGACTCTCAAGAGTCCCTTGGACTGCAAGGAGATCCAACCAGTCCATTCTGAAGGAGATCAGCCCTGAGATTTCTTTGGAAGAAATTATGCTAAAACTGAAACTTCAGTACTTTGGCCGCCTCATGCGAAGAGTTGAGTCATTGGCAAAGACTCTAATGCTGGGAGGGATTGGGGGCAGGAGGAAAAGGGGACGACAGAGGATGAGATGGCTGGATGGCATCACTGACTCAATGGACATGAGTCTGAGTGAACTCCGGGAGTTGGTGATGGACAGGGAGGCCTGGCGTGCTGCGATTCATGGGGTCAGAAAGAGTCGGACACGACTGAGCGACTGAACTGAATTGAACTGAAAGTACTGTTTCTCTTTCTGGGGAATTTACTTGAGAAATCATTCTAGCAAAATCAAAAGCAAAACAAAACTATATCTCAGGGGGACTTAAAATGTATAAACTCATGAATGAGTGGTTAATCTGGCAAAATTTAACAGACCAGTGTAGAAGATCATAGCCTGGTTCCTGAATGGGGAACTTGGATATTATAAAGAAATTTATATTTCTCAAACTAATGTTTAAGCTTCTTCCAATTCCAAACAAACCCTGAGAGGGGCCTATTTTTGAATCATGACAAATTTTTCTAGAAAAATAAGTAAATAAGACTGGTTAAAGAATGTTTATCAAAAGGCCACTAGAGGTTGGTATTTACCTTATCAAATGCTGAAGAATTATAAATATATAAGAGTTAAATCATGTTAAGTACTGAGAATAGTCAAATCAGTGACTCAGTAGTGATACTGTGGAATTAGAGTTTATAAAATAGAAAACAATATAAGAACATATTTTAAAGAAATTACAAATCTAAGGGTAAGGAACTGTGTTCTTAATAACTAATGTAGAGAAAAGGGAACATTTTGATGACTACTTTATTAAAATTTTGCATTACAGAATACATATGGATAGATTAAAGAGAAAAATTCAACCGTAAAAAATTAGGGTAGGTATAGAGGTTCATGGGCTTCCCTGGTGACTCAGATGTTATATCATCCCTTTATGAGGAAGGACTCCCTCAAGCCAGAAAGCAATGAAAGAAACCACAGGAACAGATAATAGATTTTACCATATAAAAATATAAAATTTCTGTGGTTCTAAAAATACATAGATAAAAGGAAAAGGCAAATCCCAAACCGGGAAATATTTGTACAACATATACTTTTGCAAAAACCAGGGTTGCCATTGCTTGTCAAAAGAATTGGTTAAATCCAATTCTTAGCCTAGTTTATGCCTAAACCTTTATAGATGAGTGTGCCTGCAGAGAAATACAAAACTGTGTGCACTGGTTTACTGTTAATTGCTTTCAAGGGAGACTTTTGTCCTGTTCTAAAATTGTAATACATTTCCCTAGGTCAATCACTCTGCCATGTTTCCTGACAACTGTTTAGTAGCACCTTCTCATCCAGCATCTTCTCCCCATCTTCACTCTAATTTGATGATCTTGCTTATAGCGGCAATCAGAAGAGGATTTACTACATTTACACCACCATATCATCCCACCGAGTAGCATCTCTCCTGTTGGAGAAGAATCTTCTGTGCTCCCATTAACACCTTCACAAGGGCACTGATTCCCACCCCTCTCAACTATTCATGGACAAGAACCTACCTCCAGAAATTCCCATTTCTCCTTTTCTCTAGTGAAACACTCCCTTCAGCCCCAGCCACATATTTTTTCACATCTTAATAAAAGATCTCTTGTCCCACTTTTCCCTCAAGTTATTGTACCATTTCTCTTTGCTTTGGAACAACCCCTCCAGAAGAAGTTATATACACTTGATTTAACATTTTCAATTCCTTAACTTCTGTTCTCTCTTGAACGTAATCCATTGAGGTTTCCATCCCCACAAACTCCTCTGCAACAGCTCTTGTCCACGTCACTAATGACCTTCATTATTGCTGAACCCAATGATCACCTGAGTTTTCTCTCACGTGATGAGCAGCGCTTGACGCAACAATCACCCCTTCCCAGAAATATGTGATTCATCTGGCATCCAGAACACCACTCTCCTGGCTGTGTTCTTCCTGTCTCCCTGTTTTTCATGTCTAAATGGCTCTCCTGATCTTCCACAACCCCCTAAGCTGTTTCCAGTGTAGTCTTGTCCATTTCAGTGAGTAACAACTCTATCTTTCCAGGTGCTCAGGCCATAAATTTGAAAGTCAAATTTAATTTCTCTCATTTTCTCATATTCCACTTCCAGCCAGACTGAACCTGTTGGCTCTATCTTCAAAATATATCCAGGTGCTGATTATATTTTACCATCATCACTGCTCCCACTCTGGTGCAAGCCAGGGCACATCTCCAGGGATTAACACATAATCTAACTGATTTCCCTGTGTCTACACTCGCTCCTCTTATTCTCCACCCAGCAGTCAGAGTGATGCTGTTAAGTCAGATTAGAATGCCAGGTTTTTGCTGACCACATCCTGAAGTCTTCATGTATGATAACACCCCCTTCTCATCCTCATCTTTTACACTCTCTCCTAGCTCACTCTGCTTCAATCCCAGCAGATGGCTTACTGTTCCTGGAAAAAAGCCAGGCAGCTTGAGCCTTTTCAGTGGCTCCCTTCCCTCCTTTGTATTTTCAAATATCTTCTTCCTCACTCATTCTCCTTAGCCATTTCTGATAAATCCCTACCCCTTTCTTTGTTTCATTTTTCACCTCAGTTCTCATTACTTTCTAATGCACTATATAAACAGAAGCAGGATATATTAAGATGTGGCAAGGATACACAGAAGAACTATACAAAAAAGATCTTAATGACCTGGATAGCCATGGTGATGTGATCACTCATCTAGAGCCAGACATCCTGGAATGGGAAATGGGGCTTAGGAAGCATCACTGTGAACAAAGATAGTGGAGGTGGTGGAATTCCAACTGAGCTGTTTCAAATCTTGAAAGATGATGCTGTGAAAGTGCTGCCAGCAAATTTGGAAAACTCAGCAGTGGCCACAGGACTGGAAAAGTCAGTTTTCATTCCAATCCCAAAGAAGGGCAATGCCAAAGAATGTTCAAACCACCACACAATTGCACTCATTTCACATGCTAGCAAAGTAATGCTCAAAAATCCTCCAAGCTAGGCTTCAATAGTATGTGAACCAAGACCTTCCAGATATTTCAGCTGAATTCAGTAAAGGCAGAGGAACTAGAGATCAAATTACCAACATCTGTTGGATCATAGAAAAAGCAAGAGAATTCCAGAAAAAACATCTATATCTGCTTCACTGACTATGCTAAAGCCTTTGACTGTGTGGATCGCAACAAACTGTGGAAAATTCTTCAAGATATGGGAATACCACACCACCTTACCTGTCTCCTGGGAAACCCGTATGCAGGTCAAGAAGCAACAGTTAGAATTGGACATGGATCAACAGACTGGTTCCAAATTGGGAAAGGAGTACGTCAAGGCTGTATATCGTCCCCCTGCTTATTTAACTTATATGCAGAGTACATCATGAAAAATGGTGGGCTGGATGAAGCAGAAGCTGGAATCAATATTGTTGGGAGAAATATCAATAACCTCAGATATGCAGATGACACCACGCTTATGGCAGAAAGTGAGAAGGAACTAAAGAGCTTCTTAATGAAGGTGAAAGAGGAGAGTGAAAAGGCTAGCTTAAAACTCAACATTCAAAAAACTGAAATCATGACATCCAGTCCATCAGTTCATGGCAAATAGATTGGGAAACAATGGAAAGGTGAGCTACTTTATTTTCTTGGGCTTCAAAATCACTGCAGATGGTGACTGTAGCAATGAGATTAAAAGACACTTGCTCCTTGGAAGAAAAGCTATGACAAACCTAGATAGCATATTACAAAGCAGAGACATCACTTTTCCAAGAAAGGTCCATATAGTCAAAGCTATGGTTTTTTCAGCAGTTATGTATGGATGTGAGAGTTGGACCACAAAGAAGGCTGAGTGCCAGAGAATTGATGCTGTTGAACTGTGATATTGGAGAAGGCTCTTGAGAGTCCCTTGGACTGCAAGGAGATCCAACCAGTCAATCCTAAAGGAAATCAACCCTGAATATTCATTGGAAGGACTGATGCTGAAGGTGAAGCTCCAATACTTTGGCCACCTGATTCAAAGAACTGAATCATTTGAAAAGACCCTGATGCTGGGAAAGACTGAAGGCAGGAGGAGAAGGGGACCACAGAGGATGAGATGGTTGGATGGCATCACCAACTCAATGGACTTGAGTTTGAACAAGCTCTGGGAGTTGGTGAAGGACAGGGAAGCCTAGCTTGCTGCAGTGCATGTGATTGCAGAGTCAGACATGACTGAGAAACTGAACCACAAATAAAATTTTACTGATTTATTTGGTTTGCTGCTGCTGCTCCTAAGTCACTTCAGTTGTGTCCGACTCTGTGCGACCCCATGGATGGCAGCCCACCAGGCTCCTCTGTCCGTGAGATTCTCCAGGCACAAATACTGGAGTGGGTTTCCATTTCCTTCTCCAATGCATGCACGCATAATTTGGTCTATTGCCTGTTATTTACCTTAGAATGTCAGCTCTACAAAGACAGGGATTTTGTTTGTATTAGTTTTACAGATGCAGTCCCACTGCTGGCACATAGTTGTTGTCCTGTTTTTGTTTCTCCTTGGTTTTTCTTCGTTACATAGTATTTTTTTTTTTTTTTATTCCTTTATTTCTCATGTGTTCAAGCCAATCAACCCACCTACCCAGCAGCTTTTTTTCCCTTCCTGTCTTTGTCACATTTGTTGTTGTTCAGTCACTAAGTTGTATTGGACTCTTTGCGACCCTATGGACTGCAGCGCACCAGGCTTCACTGTTCTATATAATCTATGTGCCTCCAAGGTTGGTTGAATCTCTAGATACAGAACCTGCAGATATGGAAGACTAACTATACATATAGTTAGTCTTACTCAGTGAGTAACTTCACTTCTAGAAATTTATCAGTTTATCTTGGATTTTCCAAGCTGATATAAAGAAAATATGTACTGTTCCAGACTTTTAATAGGTATATGAAAAAGAAAGGAAATATTCTGAACAACAGTGACAGAAATCTTTTAACCTGTTTTGGTTTTCAAACTTGGTTTGAGAACATATTAATTATCTGAGGGGTTTGAAATATATTTATGCCTGAATCCCACCTTCAGAGATTCTGATTTAATTGGTTTGGATTAGTTGTCTCTCTTGTTATATATTAGCAGCCTTTGATGATTAGTACTGAGATCCATTAATTCATTAGGGGCTGTGATGGTAATTCTGTTAAAATCTGTGGGCCTGTATTTTTTCACAAACAAAATTAAGGGCTAAGAGTACATTATCTATAGCATCTTTGCAACTGGAATACTCTATGTTTATGCACGAAAATCTCTTATTTAGATTATAGGAATATTTTCCATCTCTTCCTACTGGTTTATTAGTGTGTATGTGCACGTGTGTGAAAGAAGAGCACATGTAGCAAGGTCATAATGCTAGGAAAGAAGAAAACATTTATTTTTATTATAGAGAAACTGAGATAATAAGTCAAAATTTCATAAAGAGTCATCAAGTCTTCCACTCCCAACAGGTGTCAGGCATGATGTTAGGGCAAACTGTTACATGCTTATTGTAGGGCCAGCTAGAGCAAAAAACAGGCCTCTGAAACCAGGAGAGCTGTTTTTTTTTTTTTTAATTTTTAAAATAAAATTGTCATTTATTATTTTTTATAAATGTCTTAGTCTGTAGGGGCTGCTATAACAGAATACCATAGACTGGTGGCTTAATTTCTAAAGAATAGTCATTGAGAAATATAAATATTTCACAATTCTGTTGGCTGGAAAGTCCACGATCAAGGTATTGGCAGATTTGGTATCTGGTGAGAAACTGCCTCCTGGCTCACAGACATGTCTTTTTGTTGGACCTTACATAGTGAGAGGAGCAAGGAAGCTCCTTGGTGTCTTTTTTTTAATAGGAGGATTAATTATACCTATAAGGGCTCTGTCTTCTATACCTAAGCATCTTTCAAAGATCTCACCTCCAAATACTAAAACATTGGTGACTAGATTTCACACAAACACTAAGGACACAAACATTAAGTCTACAGCAACATGGGATGCTGAGAAACATTAGCAAACAACAAGTAATTCTTCCTAAAGTGTCTAGGTATATAATATGAAAAGAACTTTTGATTTTACAGAAGCCTTCTTATGCTCGATTTGTATGCATGATTTGTAGCATTTTCTATAACATCCTTTTAAGGATAAGGAGTATGATACATACTCCAGTTAGATAAACCTTCGGAGAAGGCAATGGCACCCCACTCCAGTACTCTTGCCTGAAAAATCCCATGGATGGAGGAGCCTGGTGGTCTACAGTCCATGGGGTCAAGAAGAGTCAGACACGACTGAGTGACTTCACTTTCATTTTTCACTTTCATGCATTGGAGAAGGAAATGGCAACCCACTCCAGTGTTCTTGCCTGGAGAATATCAAGGACGGCGGAGCCTGGTGGGCTGCCGTCTATGGGGTCGCACGGAGTCAGACACGACAGATGTGACTTAGCAGCAGCAGCAGATAAACCTTCTACCAATAAAGAAATAATTGTATTAGTTTTGAGTTCAATCAGTTGCCAAAAATATTTTTTCAGCTGAATAAATAATAAATTCAGGCATACATTTACATGTGTGGTACACTTGAAAGCTTAGAACACAGAAGTGAAAGTCATTCACTCTGTCATTAAAAAGATAATGTAGCTGAGTTGAATTAACTCATTCAGGGATGCATTTCTTCCCAAGGGAAACTACAAAGTTATTCCTCCCAAACTAACCTCACTGCCCCCACACAACTAGACATTAGGGATCAGATAAAATGTCACCACACTTACTGGGCTTCCCAGGTTGTACAGTGGTAAAGAATCTGTCTGCTAATACAGGAGACACAAGAGACAAAGGTTTGGTTCCTGGGTTGATAAGATTCCTTGGAGTAGGAAATGGCAGCCCATTCTAGTATTGTTGCCTGGAAAATCCCATGGACAGAGGAGCCTGGTGGGCCACAATCCATGGGGTCACAAAGAGTCAGACACAGCTGAGCACACAAGGCATTTTTTTGGACCTTGCCAATCATGCTACAAAGTGGATTATCTCTGTGATGTGTGAGAACACTGTAGTTCTTGTTAGTTTTTTAATCGTTAATTTCACCACACAATATGTCTAGTACCAAACAGGCCTTGGCCAGGTGTTCTCTTGATGTTGTAATAGTTTAAAAGAGATGGATAGTACAAAGAAAGTGAAAATAACCATTGGGGTCCCAGAAACCAGAACCTAGTAGTGAGCATGGGTAGTGGGTCCTGGCCAAACTTATGCACAGGATCTTAATGGATGCACTTCTGTATTGTTCCGGATCTCACTAAGCAATATCTTCTTTATGCAGAGTAGTGGTGTTGAGGTTCTGGGCATAAACTTATCATCATCTCAGAATAAGTCTATGTTTGGGCTATGAAAATGAGAAAACCCTACAGAAAACTAGTCTTAGAAGCAACACCTTGAAGTAATCTTGTAACTATAGTAAAGAATCAGCAATATAGTCCTTATGATCTAAATGGCTGGGCAGAGTGATGAATCTTTATTTATTTCACTGAATGGTAATATTAAGAAAGGTTATCTGGGTGGCAATAGTCACTCTTCCAGATACCTTTTTTTTTTTTAATTAACCACCACCCTTGAGGAGTGATCAATAATTTAAAACTGACCTAGGTTGAAGAATTACTGAAATGCCCACTTCAGTTTATTTCTTAAGACTGCCTTTAGTTTTGGTGAATGAGAAAGCACTTGTTGCCATTTCCTTTCTGAGAACTGCTGAGTTAGTAGAGAAGGAAGTGAGAGATGTTCAATAGAATTCTGTCCTGTGGGGGAAGCACAGGGCTGGGCTGTGCCTCTGAGCACCAGCTTCTGCTTTTGTGGGGCTGGCTTCCCAAGTAGCTGGTTCGTATTTATAAATGTCTGTAAAATTGGTTTGAGGAGTCCTACCTAATCCCCTTTCTGGAAACAAATGACCCCGGGTTTAGGGAGTGGCTAACTTTCTTTGCCCAAACTCAGGGCCACAACTCAGCGGAACATTCTTAATTGGTTTCTTATCCATAAATATTTTAAAGATTTGGTCAAACCTTCAGAAAACAAAAAAGAGGGTCTGATTTAAACGTTGCTTCTGTGAGAATTTTTTTTTTTTTTGGTCTGTGTTGAAGAATATAGCTTGAGAAAAACCTAGTTGAAGCATCAAGTCACATCAGATAATAATGACAGAATGAGAGCTTCTGATCCAGACTGGTAGTCTATGGGAGCCCTAATGTTGGATGTAGTTCTAACATTAATTAACATGTTTCATTATTTATTTGATATTGAAATCATGCTTATATTATTTTATACCATTTTCCAGCATTACATCAGTGTCTTTGGCACATTGGACCTTATTTGTCCATGAACTGAAAGTTTCTTAAGAATGTCTTGACTCTCCTGCTACTGTTGTTATTATTGTTGAAACTCATTTCTTGTGCTGTAATATATCTATGCTGCTTGTTTGTAGATGTTTGGGAAATGGTGTGGTTGAGATAAAAATATTCAGAAAGATTCAAGGAAAAATTAAGTCTTCTGCCAACTAAATTCTCTGATATTCTTAACATATGTTACCATTTCAGATAGTTAGTGATTCTTTAAAGCACTATCTTGCTGCTAATACTTTCATTTCTTTACTCTGCTTTTTGACTCATAATTCCACCATTGCAATTTAACTCTAAAAATTACCTTTAGGCTGGAAGGCTCTGGGGTAAAGATTGCCTAGATTCAAAACTCAGTTTAGCCTTGGGCTTCCCTGGTGGCTCAGAGGGTAAAGCGTCTGTCTGCAATGTGGGAGACCTGGGTTTAATCCCTGGGTTGGGAAGATCCCCTGGAGAAGGAAATGGCAACCCACTCCAGTACTCTTGCCTGGAGAATCCCATGAACGGAGGAGACTGGTAGACTACAGTCCACGGGCTCCCAAAGAGTTGGACATGACTGAGTGACTTCACTTTCTTTCTTTCTTTTTGGCCTTCCCTGGCTATGTGGTCTCAGGTGAATTTCATCATCTGTAAAATGGGGATAAAAATTAACAATCACAGAATTATAGGATAGCCAGGGGGAAAATATTCCTTGAGTATCTACTATTTGTTAGGCACTATTGGACAATTTGGGGCTTCCCAAGTGGCAGAGTGGTGAAGAACTCACCTGTCTATGCAGGAGACATGAGATGGAGGTTTAATCTCTGGATCAGAAGATTACCTGCAGGAGGGCATGATAATCCACGCCAGTATTCTTGCCTGGAGAATCCAATGGACGGAGGAGCCTGGCAGGCTACAGTCCATAGGGTCACAGAGTCGGACACAACTAAAGCGACTTAGCTTGTACACATACACATCGGATAATTTATGAGCCCATGTGATGCTCTGTGAAGTAGGCATCCTTTTATTTTTGGATGATTCAATTATGACCAGAAAGCTTAGTCAATTGTCCTAAAGGTCACACAGCTGGTAACTATTTCAAGCTCAGGTTTGTTTTAAAGCATACATCCCTTTCACTACATAACATAAAGAAAAATTTACTCTTTTCCCTCCCCAGGTTATAATGTTTCAGGGTTTCCCACTGCTATTACACAGTTGTTTTGCATGTAGAAAACAGATGCGTGACTTGATAGGTCATGACATGGAGGAAATTTAAATGTGGAAAAAGTGAAAGAAGAGAATATGAAAAAACTACATACTGTATGATTTCAACTACATGACACACTGGGAAATGAAGACATTTAAATATCAGTAGTTGTCAGGGATTAGGGGAGAGGGAAGGATGAATAGGTGGCACACAATATTTTTAGGGTGGTGAAACTACTCAGTATGATACTATAATGGTGAATACACATTATACATTTATCCAATGTATAATATTATAAATGTATTATACATTTATACAATGCACAACACCAAGAGCTGACCCTAAAGTAAATTATGGACTTTGGGTGACGTATTAATTTAGATTCATCAACTGCAACAAAGGTACCACTCTGGGAGGGAATACTGATAATGGGGAGAGGTTATGCACGTGCAGGTGTAGAGTGTGAGGGAAATCTATGTACCTTCATAATTTTTGCTGTGAACATAAAACTGTGCCAAAAAAAAAAAAAGTCTACTAAAAAACAAGCATAAAGAAAATGGTGAAACGGTGTAACCTGAGAGAAGAGTAAGGAAAAATAAATCTGCAAAATAATTTATCTGCCTAGCACTATAGAGTGCAAAACACGAAGTCTAAGTCGGACAACTTGTGCTGACGCCCTGCTTGCTCACAAAGTTACTAGGTGACCTTCAGCAACCTACCTCACCTTTCTGGCGTGCTCAGTCGCTTCAGTCATGTCTGACTCTTTGCGACCCTATGGACTATAGCCCATCAGATCCCTCTGTCCATGGGATTTTCCAGGCAAGAATAATGGAGTGGGTTGCCATGCCCTCCTCCAGGAGATCTTACCGACCCAGGGATTGAACCGATCTCTTGCACTGCAGGCGGATTCTTTACCTATGAGCCACGGGGAAGCCCTCACCTTTCTGGATCTCCGTTTGAAAATGCTTTAAAATGTGCCGGTTAAAATGATCTCTAACTTCTTTTCCGGCCCTAAAATCACAGCTTTATACCTAAGGATCCATCCCTACTTTCTCTTTCAACCCAGAACCACCACCCTCGCCTAAACCTTGTTCTTACTCAACTGCATACTTTCTGACGTTCCCGCTGGATCTTAAAACACAGCAACTGGTCCCCGTGACGGCGAAACTAAACAGAGGGGATGGAAGACTGAACTCTGAGGGGGGAAAAATGTACGTAAGCCCAGAAGTTCCACAGCCACGAGCAGTAATCTGAAGAAGGAAGATACGGATGGGTAAAACTGACGCTACGTAGCGACGGCGGAAGCGGGAGGAGGGTGGGGTGAGGCCGAGAGCCGATTGGATGGCTGAGGAGGCGGGGCCTACGCTCACAGCGCTAGGAAGAACGAGGGAGGAACCAGGGATGCTGCGCGCGCGTCTCTCGCTGGTTTCTGCTCCCTGGCTTCCCTTCCCCGAAGCCTGGAGGGCGGGTCGTCGGGCGTGCCGACGCCGGGTGACGTCACAAGGGGCGGGGCGACCCGAGGGTCCTGCGGGCGTGCGGGCGCGTTCCGCAGTCGGTGTTTGGGACGCTGGGTGTTCGGTGACTCGGTCTCTGCTCCGGGTTCGCTGTTACAGCCCAACCCTCCCCGGAGTCCGGGACGGACAGGGCACGCGCCCGTGTCTGTGTGTCAGCGGGACTCAGGACAGAGGCGTCCTCTCGCTGCCTTTTTTTCTTCCTTTTATCCAAAGAAGGGGGCAGTTCTCACGCTTGCCTTACTGTCGCCCCGTTGGGAGCGGGGTTGGTGTGCGGAGTGGTTCGTCTTTTTTTCTTTTAAACTTGTGAGCGCTTTTTTTTTTTCCCCTCCCCCTTTTTTAGGCTCAGTGCCGTCTGGACTGGTTTCCTCGGTCCCTGACTAACCGCTTTCTCCCCCTTCTCTCGCCACCCCCGCCCAAGGTCGCCCCTCCGCCCTCGCCCCTGGCCCGGGGTGGGTGGGAAGCTTTGTTCGGCTCCCTCCCCACCCGAGTCTCCGCAGCGTAGCCGCACCTGCCTCAATATGAACGGGGTCAGGGACCCCCCTCTTTTTATAAAAGATATTAAGCCCGGACTGAAAAACTTAAATGTCGTCTTTATTGTCCTGGAGATAGGTAAGTGAGGTCCGCAGCCCGCCCCGCCGCCCTGTGCGTCCCGGGACAGGAGGGAAGGGCACCGCCGCTGCGAGCCGGGGGCTCCCCTCCCCCTCTCCTCCCTCGCTTCTCCCCTCCCCCATCCACGTGGCCCCGTTGGCCCCCGCCGGCTCGGTAGCCCGCCTGCGGCGAGAACCCGGGGCTCTGCCTCTACCCACCACCTTTCAGGTGCATTTTGATCCCGGAGGAGGAGTTAGCTTTTTGGAAGTCCTCATTATCTAATACACCCCTCCCCCTTTGATTTTTAAATTTTTACAGGACGCGTGACCAAAACCAAAGACGGCCATGAAGTGAGATCATGCAAAGTAGCAGATAAAACTGGCAGCATCACTATTTCCGTGTGGGATGAAATCGGAGGTCTTATACAGCCAGGGGATATTATTCGGTTGACCAGAGGGTAGGTGTGCTTAAAAGGGTTGGGGAATGAGTGCGCCTCCAAAGTAGGAGTCTGCAGAATCCGAGTTGGCTGACGCCCGGCTCCTTGGCAAGTTCTGGATAAAGTTTAGTGTTTTCTGTGGGCCACTCCGAGGATTTTTGAGCCCCATTGATATTAACCTGAGATGGTGGACGGCATTGGGATGTAACACCTTTGCCTTTAAAAGTTTCCCAGTTTCAGCTGGGAATCTAGCCACACCTTGTTTACAAATTAGGTAGGTTTTTAAATACCATTCTAGAATTATTCAGTCTTTTTAGTAGACTATTAAAACTGACATAGTTAATATTTCATCTTTTTTCATTAACTATATAATGTAGTTGTCAGTTTATTTCCCCAACCTTTCCCCCTTTTAATAACTTTTGAAGTCTACCCATGTTTTATTTGTATACACATTTAGACCGTGTGTACTTAAATTGAGATTGTAGCTGGAGAATTTAGCCGGTTTTGTAGTGTGTCAAATTTGTACACGGATGTAAAAATTGAAAGGAAGTTTACAATATCTGGAAGGTACATTCTTGAAAATGATTCCTTTTGCCCACTGTTGTAAGGTCAGTGTTGCCCAAAAACCAGAATGTTGTGCAGAAAATGTTTGACAGAAAGATATCTATGATACCTCTGTCCAAGACAGTTACTTGGCAGATTGGTTTTTAAAAATAATTTAGTACATTCTTTTGGAGGGGTGGTGGGGGAGGTTATAAGTTAGACTGCGTTTACCAAGATTTACCAAGTTTTTAACTTAGATAAAATGCTAGAGAAGGATCTTTAGATTTTGGAAGCTTTTTGGTTTACAGAATTATAATAATTCATTGGTCATAACTGTAGGAAAAGTGGGTGGAGATTGATGTTAGCTTAGTGAATAGAATCTCAGAAAAGTGTTGGATCACCCTGAAAGTAGGAACTTAAGAGCCCTTTAATAGTATCTTAAAGGTCTTACAGCACCTTCAGGAAGTGAGGCAGAGTATCATCAAAGAAGGAAGTGAGAGTCAGGACTTAGACATTTTTTTCTCATACACTGTGACTCATGACACTGGTTAAATCTTTTAAACTTCCACAGTTTTAACTTGCACAAAAGAGAATTTCTACCAGGGAGGGTAGGGTGAAAATTAGCATCATTAAAGTTTTTTGGCTGCCAAAGTATCTCATCCAGTGATTAGAAGTTATTTTATACACTGTAAACAGCTTCTCATTTCGATTATCGCATATTTGCACATTAAATGCTTAGGTGTGTCCATCAAAAAAACTGTGGAAAAACTGTCAGTAGCCAAGTAGTATCTGTAGGATCTTAAGGAGTATAGTTACCGAGGAGTACAGTGTAAAGGGAAGTTCAAACCCAAAGAAATCTACTATTTTCTAACTTCTGTTTAATCTTGAAGTTACTACGTTTTCTCAACTTTTCTGTAAAATGGGAATCCCAGGTGGCGCTAGTGGTAATGAACCTGTCTGCCAGTGCAGGAGACATTAAGAGACATGGGTTCAGTCCCTGGGTTGGGAAGATCCGCTAGAGAAGGATATAGCAACCCACTCCAGTATTCCTGCCCGGAGAATCCTATTAACAGAGGAGCCTGGCAGACTACGACAGTCCGTGGGGTCACGAAGAGTTGGACACAACTAAAGCAACTTAGCACGCATACCTTACTTACTAAAGTAACATATCCAGTGGAGTCTGGCCTATTTGTAAGGCCCTTAAATTCTTGTTAAATCTAACAACAGAAGCTTTGGAAGAAAGGTATACATCTCAATAATAGTAATTTGAATATTGACATGCATATCAGAAAATCCTGCAAACATTGATCTCATTCCTGAAATAAGTGAAAGTTAAATGTTTTAGTGCTGTAATTCATGGGATTGCAAAGAGTTGGACACGACTGAGCGACTGAACTGAACTGTTTTAGTCGCAGTAAGTTCAAATTTTCTCTCAAAGTAGGTGTTAATTTTTACCTTAATAAGGGAAGATATTAGTGCACTGTCTCCTCAGTCAGTTTTTTGTGTAACAAAGTGATGAATGGAATCTTTAATAAATAACATTTACTAAATGAGAAGAAATACATAATGTGAGACTAGAAGAATTTTATTAACTTGTATTAAAAGATAAACCATCACTGTACTTAGTTAAGTAATGCTTGGTTTTAATGTATCTTTCTAAATCATGAAACTTAATAGTAGTTGTACAAAGAAACAAGCCTTGGGCTTATTTTATAATATTAACATTTTTCATAGATTTGTGTATAAGATTATTTTGTCTAATACTATTTGAATTCAAAATTGTTTACATGTTCAGCTGTTGTTGCTAAAAATAGGGAATTTGGAAAAACAAATCAGTGTAAGATTATGATCTTAGTTTTTTAGCCCCTTCCTTGATTAAATATACTGAATTTTTAGTAACTTAGGAATAACACATGCTAGCCTGTTTTTGGAGGCAAAAGAAAAACTATTTTACCAATATCTGGTAGACCAATTATGTAAGTGTAAAATTAAACACTGGGATGTAGATTTTATATGTCCTGTGATTGAATAAAGTAATTTCTGATTAAGTCTCTGTAGTTTGAAAGTTCTCCCTATGTTAATTGACTAAAGATATGATCTTTGGAGTATAATAATGCTTCCTTTGGAAAAAGACTTCTTTTTCTAGGGTTAGTTATTGTTTAATTATATCAAAATTTGGCAGTAGATTTTTCTTCACATTATTATTTAGTAAGTAACAAGTTAATCAATGGCAGAGACAGGGCTTGAGCCCTACCTGCACCCCAGTACAAAAAACACAGTATAAAAATTTATTGAAGTCGAAGGAAACAGATATTTCCATAGAACTGATGTTTCTTTTCTTTCTAGGTATGCATCCATGTGGAAAGGATGTCTGACACTTTATACTGGAAGGGGTGGAGAACTTCAGAAAATTGGGGAGTAAGTATTAAAATATGTTTCATATAATTGAATAAATTACAGATAATATCAACAGAATAACTGGTAGGTATGAAGTATGCACCTCTTTTTTGACTGGTAGACTGAATGCTTCCAGCAGCTTAACTTTCTGTGTATGTGCTAGTTGAACAGCTATCAGTACTGTTTCCTGTGGTTGAGAATGTCAGTTTTTCCTGGCAAAGAGCATTAAGAAGCTGAACTTGAGATGATCCCCCGTGGGACCATTTCTGTCGGCTTTGGGAACGTTTATCTTTCAGGTGTCACAAGTACCATTTGAAGTAAACTCTGTCATCTAGTGAATTTTCAGTTAAGAAGCTGAGTATTAGTTTTAGGCAGTAAGTTTAATTTTTCTCTTTCTCTGTTTATGGGTGAATATGTACCCATATGTAAAGGGACTTGAAGCAGTGACAATTGAAGTCCTGTATTTATCCAGTCTAGGTACTGGACAGGCTGCCACAGTGTGAGCTTCCTAAACTACTACCCTGGTAATCTCCACCTTGACTTGGAGGAACCATCCTCTCTAGGGGTGTAAAGGTAGTTCAGTCTCCACACTGGCCTAGACATTTGGGATGTACTCATGAAGTATGTGTAGGCAGTGAACCAGACCATTAAGTCCATTCTACTTGGTTTATGCCTAGGACACCTACTTAATATCTATCAAAATAGAGGATATCTAAAGGGAGAAGCCACAAATGGCACCAGAAAACAAAGGAAGAATGTTTTCTATACTGCAGGCATAAGATACTTTGGGAAGAGTAAGCAGTCTTTGAGCTTTTTTTTTTTTAAGCTTTTAAAGATAATAAACTGGTAACACTGCTTCCGCTAGGAGGAAAATTAGAGTTCACTTCTGTTCATATTTAGAGTAATGCTAGAGCAATGTGCTATGAGAGGTCTTAGCGTTAGTATTACAGAAAGATGTTGGATTCTGACTCAACCTTCACATACATGTACAGTATTTATAATAATGGAGGTCAGTTACATGAAGAACCACTGGAGGTCACTCAATGCATAGTGACTTTGTGTTGGGGTCAGTATAGGAGTTACCAAAACTGATTTTAATTTGTGGGTTGAGCTAAGAAATGCTTATGTGTAATGTTAATTAATATACACCATAGTCAGTTGATAAGGCTTGGGATAAACTGTTTTCTTGATAGCCAGTTGTCTTTTATTAATGCCTGTAAAATCCACTTTTAACCTTGAATGATTATCTTTGCAGATTCACAGTGATTGGTCAAAGAATGACTATGACTGGATGAGAGTGCGTGAGTGGATCAGTGCAAATCCATCACCACTGCTGGAAAAACCACTCTGGAACCCTATACATGGTTCAGAGGCATCAGTCAGCCTGTGTGGAAAAATAGGACAAAGATGTGTTTCTGTGTCCTTGATCTTTGACATTTAATTTTTGCAGTACAGAATTAGAACTAAAATACAAAATAGAATGTTTTTAACATTGTCGACAATCGAGTATTTGAGGTTTTTTTTCCTAATGAAACAAAGCTTTTAGGAAGTTTTATTGTAAATGAATAGAGTTAGCATGTTGCTGTTTGGTTAATTCATTGACATCTAAGTTCTTTATTCCTGTCAGTTATGCATACTATATAAAGGTTGATTATTTCAGAAATCATTCAAATTGTCCTTTATTGTCTTTCAGATTTTGTATGGTTTATTCAGAATTGCCAAATTTCAGTGAACCTAACCCAGATTATCGAGGACAACAGAACAAAGGGGTAATTAATCCAAATGTATTGTCTGTTTTTATGATTAGGCTTTTGACTGTGTAATATAATTCTATGGCTGGGTTTCCAAGCTTTTCATATCCTAAGTATAATGGAGACAGTTTTAAAAAGAATCTTTTAAAGGTCATTTTCATTTTATGTGTTTTGTGAGTCTGTATAGGATCTGAAATGGTGCTGATGAACCTATTTGCAGGGAAGGAATGGAGACAAAAACGTGGAAAATGGACTGATGGACAGAGTGGGGGAAGGAGAGGGTGGGACGAATTGAGCAAGTAGCATTGCGATATATACATTACCGTGTGTAAAACAGTTAATGGGAAGCTGCTGTATGACACAGGGAGCCCAGCCTGGCGCTTAGAGGGTGGGACTGGGTGACTGGTGGGAGGGAGGTTCAAAAGGGAGGGGACACACAGACACACATACAACAGTTATGTCAGATTTGAGTTGTACAGCAGAAATCAATACAACATTGTAAAGAAATTTATCCTCCAATTAAAAATAAAATTTAAAAATTGTTTTAAAAAGCCTTGAAATTAAAAAAAAAGAATGGATGCATGTTATATGTTTATTTTGAAATCTTCATTTGATTAAGTTAAAACTTTTTTTTTATAGGCACACAATGAACAGAAGAATAATTCCATGAATAATAGTAACAATGTGGGTACAGGTACATTTGGACCAATGGGTAAGATTTTTTTTTTTTGGCGTATTTGTAATCAGGTATAAGAATTAAGGGAATCTCTTATGCAAAAAAAATTGTCTTTAGGCAAAAATTAGAACTAAAAGGGAAAGTACTGTGAAAGAGGGAATTCTCAAATAACTAATTTTTCTAGAAAAAACTGATACCCTCTTAAGCTAATTTATTGTGCACATTCTGTATTTAAACATTTGGACCAGTTACTGGGAACAGTGATTAAGAAATTAAGTTTTGATGATGCATTATGTTATTTCTTCTTGATTTTTACAGAATTTCTATAGTAATTATTATTATTTTTTTTATAGAAATTCTAGTAATTATTTACCAGGAAGTCCCCTGGTGGCTCAGAAGTTAAAGCATCTGCCTGCAATGCAGGAGACCTGGGTTAGATCCCTGGGTCAGGAAGATCCCCTGGAGAAGGAAATGGCAACCCACTCCAATATTCTTGCCTGGAGAATCCCATGGACGGAGGAGCCTGGTGGGCTACAGTCCTTGGGGTCGCAAAGAGTCGGACACGACGGAGCGACTTCACTTTCTTTCTTTCTTTCTAGTAGTTATTTATAGTAGATTCAGAATAACTGGTTATTTTTGTGTACTGAAAGCAGTTTATCCTCAGATTAATAGCTCACCTTAGTTTTTCATATGCTAATAGCTGGCCTTTACCCCTCAAAAACCCTCAAAGGTCAATGGCTCTTATATCCTTGTTAAAGGTCTTTTGAAGCCTTTATTCTTAAAGACTTAGGGAAAAGTCTGTTGTGATTGGAATTCATTAGGGTGGCTGAGGGCTTCTCTGGCTGCTTAGACTGTAGAGAATCCACCTGCAATGCAGGAGACCTGGGTTCAATCCCTGGGTTGGGAAGATCCCCTGGAGAAAGGGCATAGCAACCTATTCCACTCTTCCTGCCTAGAGAATCCCCATGGACAGAGGAGCCTGGTGGACTGAGGTCTGTAGGGATGCAGAGTTGGACACAGCTGAGCACACAGCACAGTGTGGCTGGAATTTACTTGACCTGTTGGCTACATGTTTTGGCACAGCTCTGATGATTGTTATGTTGTGGGAAACTTTGCTGTTTTTTCCTTTAAAAAGTTAGAATTATATAAATATCTCTTAAAATATTACTAACCTTATTTGAACCAAATGCCAATACTTATATACTATTTTTCTTTTACTTTTTCCCTCAATACAGGTAGTACATTATCTATGCTTTTTTCCTACTTTGTTACTATCTCATTCAGTTCCCCAAGTTGTTCTTTTCCCCTACTCCTTATTGATACAAGCATCAGTTAATACATTTGAAGTAAATACACATTTGGAAAAACGTAGAACTCACACTGATTTTTTTTCCAGTAGTTTACAAGTAAAGGTGTTTGTTTTCCATAATATTCTTATAAGCATTAATAGCATGTGTTGGAACTTCAAATAGATGTAATTCTGTCTGAAAATGGTGATTTTTTTTTTTATATTCTTTCTTAGGAAATGGGGTTCAGACTGGCGCAGAAGCGAGGGGATGCCAATTTTCATATGCTGGTAGAAGCAATGGCCGGGGACCTATAAATCCACAGCTACCAGGAACAGCTAATAATCAAACAGTCATGACCACAATAAGTAATGGCAGGGACCCTCGGAGAGCCTTTAAAAGATGACCTATGCCAAATACTCACATGTAGTTTTTAAACTACATGCCCTACTTGAACACTTATTGCACTTTTATTTATTGTTAACTGTGAAAACTGTCCTTTATCTGTTTCTTTTTATGTTTTTGGTTTGTTAACAAGAGTGGTTTGTTTTTTATAGAAGAACTATTAAGCTGCTCGAGTCTCCTATTGAAGAATGGGAACACTCTGAAGAATAGGGGCATTTATTTTTAGAGCAAAAAGATCTTTGGATATCCTCTAAAAAAACCTGCACCCATTTCATGGGTGAGTTACTTACGCCATCAGCATTTTAGCCTCTATGAGTCTGTCTTCTATATAAATTTTGTAATATTTAAAATAAGGCTTAGTGGGAGATGTTCTTTTGTCTTAAATACAGATATTGCCAACTGAAGCAATAACCACCAAAAAAACAAAAATCTGGTCAATGTTAACAGCAATTTTTGA
Organism: Bos indicus; assembly: GCF_029378745.1. Classification (NCBI taxonomy): domain Eukaryota; kingdom Metazoa; phylum Chordata; class Mammalia; order Artiodactyla; family Bovidae; genus Bos; species Bos indicus. Next base: position 80,181,030 of record NC_091761.1, read on the forward strand.
GTGTGACTCCAGGGAATGATTGACTTCTTGAGTGACTGCCATTAAGATTTTCCAAGGACTGAATCATCCTAAACTCGTATTTTATTACCAAAAAGCATATTCTTTATCAGAATTATGGAACAGAATGTGATCTGCATTATGAAAAATTTTTAGGAATCTAAATTTATTTTAGGGTAGTCCTATTAATATTTATCAGCTTTGTGCATTACACTGAATGGAAATTTAAACCTGAGGCCTTGAATGTTTATTTTTTGAAACTACCGTGTCAAATATTGAAATTTAATTTGAGGGAGTTATAAAGTGATAGTAAACATTGATCTAACTTTTACAAATTATGGTAGATAAATATTATAGTGAAGGCAATTCAAATTGAATTTATGTAGAAATATTCAGTCTTATATAGGGTCCTGGGTACTTGCAGAAAATCGGCCTGGAGTGAAAATCCTAGGTACTTACTTATTTGAAGGGAGTGTGTGTGTGTGTTTATTGTCAAAATTTCTGAACACAATTCACAAAGCCTTATAAGCAGAAGTTAAGAAATGGCTCTCTCAAAGAAGCAAATACAGCTTTATTTAGAAATATAAAGGTTAAATTTACTCATATAATGTTAAATGGTGTCCAGTTCCACTTTTCACTGTAGGGTGGATAACTGGAAAATTTTTCCTTTGTCAGAATTAAAGTCTTCTTCAAAATTATCTCTTGAATAAAATTTGCATTAATGTTAACAGACCTACCTTATTTTTGCTCTTTTCATGATTTACAGTGGAGAGCCAGTACTTTTTTTTTTAACTGTAACTGAAGTCATGACTTCAGCCTGTGTGTGACTCCTTAGCTCTGTATTTATTACTTTGTCTTTTTTCTCTCACCTCAAATAGCAAAATAGTTTAATTAGGCTTTGTTTCCTGAAAGTGCCATGGCGTTTGAATATAAAAATCTGTGCCAGATATTTATTTGCTTTAATCCAGTTTCTAACAGCGTGCCACGTATCAGGCACTGTGTCGGTAGTGTTAAGGGGTAAATGAAGTAATGAATAAGCTCAAGAAGTTTCTTTATGGTACTTAACTGGGGATTATATGTTATAGAAATGTTTTCACATACTGATTATTATAGTTCATTTGGTTTTGTGGCTAGTATTTTTTCAAGATGTTCACAAAATTACAGATGTTTGAAGTAAAAAAAAAATTGCAAATTAGTTTTTTTTTTTTTTTTAAATCTTTAAGGGTAGGAGCCCCTAAGACTGAGTTATTTGTGGAAGATTAGTATTAAAGGTGATTTTGAATGAAAGAATTTTAGAGTTTAAAAAAAAATAATCAGGTAATGGCTTGCTGAGATGCTAATCCTGGCCTGATTCTCTTCACCTGTGGTATTGGACAAGCTGTTCACTTAAAACCTCTGTAAGCCTTAGGTTCCATTACTGTAAAAATAAGTAAGTGATATTACCCCTTTAGAGTTATTTAAGATTTTTCCAAGTGAATGATTAGAATGATTTCTAGCTCCTAATAAGCAGTCAAATGTTTGTTGTCTAATCATACCTCAAGAATAGAAAAAAATGCAGGAGTTAGGTGTGGAGTATTGTTACCTTTAATGTGTTGAGATTAAGTAGAGAAAGACCTTACATTTTACTTTTGTGATTGATGTTTGCCTCAATAATTTAACCTTGCTGTTCTGTGGGGTTTTTTTTAAAATCATTTATTAACAAATTTCTTTTTTCTTAAGGGAAGCCTCCAAAACCAAAGCAAAGTGAGTTACAATTCATATTGAATATTTGCCTTCTCAGCCTGCTTGGACAGTACTCATCAAGAAGTTAAGAGGAAGAAAGATTCCCACCTTCCCCCTTCCTGGCGCTTTCAGCTAACAACTTCATAAGTTTAAACATCTACTGAAAACAAAGGCCATTTGGTATAGAAATACACACTACTGGGTTTGGGTCCCACTTTATCTTTCTAAGTCAGTTCTGAAGTGGATTGAAATGAATTGAAGTCTCATTAGGCAGATCGCCCCTTCTCTCTGGGCAGGTTCTTTGGGGGGGTTACTACAATACAGACTTGGAAACATGAAACCCATAAAGCAAGGTGATGTTACATATTAGTGAAGCCTGCAGTATGCTTTCCCATGGACATTTATGCCAACTCATTTTTGCTTGGTTCCTGTAGTTTTAGTAATTGCATTTTAAATTTGAGGACAGTTTAACTTGAGGCTCCCCTAAATAATTGTATCACTGAGAACCGAGTATTTGTCACTTGTAGTTTTATTTTTTAACATTTTAAGAGAATGGTTAATTTGCTGGGTTGAGTAATAATGCCGAGGGAATGATACTAAAAACAAATAGATACGAGGTTAGTAAAATCAGTGATCTATAAAGAACATGTAATCAGAAAGTGGTTAACCAGCCCTAGAAAGTTTTCTCAGAAGGTACGAATTTGAGAGTATTTTACATCAGTCTTAAGACATAGTAGCAATTCTTAGTTTATATGGATCTGACATAACAATTTAGTTACTGACATGCCTTCCTTTTTGTTATACCTTAATAATACCATTATCATAATGTACCATAATGATAGATTGCTCCAAGCAATTGTAGGCTGCCGTGACTCTTAATTAAAGAGATTTAATGTATTCACAAAGGTTCTAGAAACAACAAACAAAAAACCACATGAAAAACAGTTTTAACATAAGACTTTGACACCAAAGTTCGTTTATTCCTCTAGACTTGTTTTTGGAGTAGACTTGTTCTCAGCTATGATGCCTTTTTTTTTTTTAATCTACTTTTCCTTGTGTTAATTTGTTTTGTCCCCTATCCGATGGAAGTGAACATTTCTAGTAGAAGAGAGTCACAGTTGTTCTCTGGTACAGGATTAATGATGAGTAAAAGCAGATATACTTGGCCATAGTGACAATCTGAGTATTGAGGTTCCAGCCAATTATTAAATAGATGTTGGGGTAAACAACCCCACATTTCACAAAGTAGCCATAATGACTAACAGTTGAGATATGCTTTTGAGGAAATCTAATTGTGACCTTGGGAAAACAGCACTATCCTGAATGGTACGTTGTTAGGACCTGAGGGGGAGAAACTAGAAAAACTTTGCAGGTGTGTTCAAGTTTTTTCCAAATCTCTTCAGGTTTACTTCATTAGGGATCCACCAGAATTTGTTCCAGTGCTGTGGTCACAGTACTCCAGGTTTCTGAGCTAAAAGTGTATAATGATGTTTCTTAAAGCACAAATCACAGATGAGAAAATCAAGTCCAGGCCATCTGACAAACCATTCATGTAGTATTTCCTCATTAAGAACATTAGGTCCAAAGATATTCCTAAGAGCTGTTTACCAGTGAGATAATAAGTATGATGAAAAGAAAATCAGCATTTTAACAAGTTTTGACTAGTAGACATTCCATTTGTCTTTTTCAGGGCCTTGATAAGTAATACATGTCTTTAAAAATCAGATCTTTAACCATTTTACACCAAAATTTGAGTACATTTTTGTTTCATGCCAACAAAATTTATACTTCTGGACATAGAGAGTCCAGTTTCTTTGTCCACATACTGATACTGAATAAAACTCTCAAAGAATGGTTTATAAACCTATAGGATTTTCCCCAGGAACTTGTTAGGTGTATGGATTATTTCTGTGCTCCACCAGAAGAATGTGTAAGTGTAGGTTGGAGAGAGCTGCACTTGAAACAAAGTCTCTGAAGATTTTTGTCTCCTGCCCTTGATATTAACACAGAAATAACTATCTTGAAATAAATGTACACATGCACATACCAGTTTATTTTTGTGAGGTTAGAATGTATCAAGGTCTAGATTATAAAAAATAGTACTCAGACATATGCACCTCCAAAAGTCAGAATTGATGGGTAAAGCAGGGTAATTCCAAGCAGGATAGAGTTTGAGTACAGCCTGTCAGCACTCTTGAGTTTTGAACTAGGTTCGAATAGAATATCTTAGGGTCAGGTTATCCATAGTGGAATTGCCTGGCTTCCTCTGGACCTATATTGATTAAAGTGAAAATATGCCTTTTCAAACGCTAGTTTTCTGTTAAAAAGAATTAAAATAGATTTTATCTTTATTTCAGCAAGCCTGTTTGCAGCAGCGTCTGCCTTTCTCCTATCTCCCAAAGCATTCCTCAATTCCCTTTATTGTGTAGAGAGGCTGGCCAAATAGAAAAGTAGTGAAGTTGGAGGCCTATATAAACATTGCTGAGAATACCTCCAGAATCTACCCTCATTGACCTCGATCCTGTTCTTCACAGGGGCAGGTATCATAAATATGTTACATAAATGGGTAATAAGCAAGGCACAGCTTGACTGCCAGGTGGAGCTAGTCTTGATTCAAATAGTTATAACCCTAATAGGAAGCTGAGTAAGACCTCTGACCTAAGACTAAGAAAACTAGTAAAAATGGTCAGTTCAGTTCAGTCGCTCAGTCGTGTCCAACTCTGCAACCCCATGAATTGCAGCACGCCAGGCTTCCCTGTCCATCACCAACTCCCGGAGTTTACTCAAACTCATGTCCATTGAGTCAGTGATGCCATCCAGCCATCTCCTCCTCTGTCGCCCCCTTCTCCTACCCCCAATCCCTCCCAGCATGAGTCTTTCCAATGAGTCAACTCTTCGCGTGAGGTGGCCAAAGTACTGGAGTTTCAGCTTTAGCATCATTCCTTCCAAAGAACACCCAGGACTGATCTCCTTTAGAATGGATTGGTTGGATCTCCTTGCAGTCCAAGGGCCTCTCAAGAGTCTTCTCCAACACCATAGTTCAAAAGCATCAATTCTTCGGCGATCAGCTTTCTTCACAGTCCAACTTTCACATCTATACATGACCACTGGAAAAACCATAGCCTTGAATAGATGGACCTTTGTTGGCAAAGAAATATCTCTGCTTTTGAATATGCTATCTAGGTTGGTCATAACTTTTGTTCCAAGGAGTAAGCGTCTTTTAATTTCATGGCTGCAATCACCATCTGCAGTGATTTTGGAGCCCCCAAAATCCACTGTTTGCCCATCTATTTGCCATGAAGTGATGGGACCAGATGCCATGATCTTCGTTTTCTGAATGTTGAGCTTTAAGCCAACTTTTCATTCTCTTTCACTTTCATCAAGAGGCTCTTTCGTTCCTCTTCACTTTCTGCCATAAGGATGGTGTCATCTGCATATCTGAGGTTATTGATATTTCTCCCGGCAGTCTGATTCCAGCTTGTGCTTCTTCCAGCCCAGCGTTTCTTATGATGTACACTGCATGTAAGTTAAGTAAGCAGGGTGACAATATACAGCCTTGACGACTCCTTTTCCTATTTGGAACTAGTCTGTTGTTCCATGTCCCATTCTAACTGTTGCTTCCTGACCTGCATACAAATTTCTCAAGAGGCAGGTCAGGTGGTCTGGTATGTCCATCTCTTTCAGAATTTTCCTCAGTTTATTGTGATCCACACAGTCAAAGGCTTTGGCATAGTCAATAAAGCAGAAATAGATGTTTTTCTGGAACTCTGCTTTTTCGAGGATCCAGCGGATGTTGGCAATTTGATCTCTGGTTCCTCTGCCTTTTCTAAAACCAGCTTGAACATCTGGAAGTTCACGGTTCATGTATTGCTGAAGCCTGGCTTGGAGAATTTTGAGCATTACTTTACTAGCGTGTGAGATGAGTGCACTTGTGTGGTAATTTGAGCATTCTTTGGCATTGCCTTTCTTTGGGATTGGAATGAAAAGTGACCTTTTCCAGTCCTGTGGACACTGCTGAGTTTTCCAAATTTGCTGGCATATTGAAGTGCAGCACTTTCACAGCATCATCATTCAGGATTTGAAATAGCTTAACTGGAATTCCATCACCTCCACTAGCTTTGTTTGTAGTGATGCTTTCTAAGGCCCACTTGACTTCACATTCCAGGATGTCTGGCTCTAGGTGAGTGATCACACCATCATGATTATCTTGGTCATGAAGATCTTTTTTGTACAGTTCTTCTGTGTATTCTTGCCACCTCTTAATATTTTCTGCTTCTGTTAGGTCCATACCATTTCTGTCCTTTATTGAGCCCATCTCTGCATGAAATGTTCCCTTGGTATCTCTAATTTTCTAGAGATCTCGAGATCTCTAGTCTTTCCCATTCTGTTGCTTTCCTGTATTTCTTTTGCATTGATTGCTGAGGAAGGCTTTCTTATCTCTCCTTGCTATTCTTTGAAACTCTGCATTCAGATGTTTTTATCTTTCCTTTTCTCCTTTGCTTTTCGCTTCTCTTTTCACAGCTATTTGTCAGGCCTCCCCAGATAGCCATTTTGCTTGTAGTCAGCATAATTAGTGCCCTCTACTGGATGGTTACGAAATCGTTTAGTAAATTAGGACTGGCTTGATGTGGGGGAAAATTGCCATTATTCCATCAGATGGGATTTTTTTGATGTTTAATCATGTGTGAAAGATCAATAAGGAGCTATATGTTTATAGTTGATGAACAAGCAACACTGACATTAAAAGTAGATTCCTTTCAGTTAAGCAGCTTTATTAAATAAACCCTGAACAGCTCCTTGAAGGGTCAGAAAATATGGGAATTGCTGCCAAGTTTTGTACTCTTGTTATATATTTCAATAATGCTGGTGGGAAGTGTAAATTGTTAAAAATACCTTTGGGTGGGCGGTGGTTTGGTAAAAACAGTTGGAAGTAGAACGCGAAACTGCTCTTACAAATTTTATTCCTTTACTAGTGGTGTTTTGTCAAATCCTGGCCAAGTGACTGCTGTTCTTGGAGTTATGTTAGCTTTGCAGAACATAACCTATTTTAATTGCCAGAGACAATGTGCTTTGGTGAAAAGAACATGATTTTGAGCTGAGGAGATCTTGGTTTGAGACCTAATTCTATTTATTGGCTCTATGGTCATGATCTTCATTTTAAAAAGAGGAATCGGGGGCTATCTGTATACTGGCAGAGTGATGAGAACTATGTGAGCCAATGTATGCAAAACATCTGTTCCATATCTAGAGCTCAACAAGTGTTGTGTCTTTTTCCCCATGAGCAATGGAAATAAGAGGCAAATACTGGTCATTTCTCCATGCCAGTATTAAGAGACAACCTTTTCTATAAAATCTGGAATATTAAGCAGTTTATATAATTGAAATTAACTTCCTTTTTTTAAAAAAAGCTTTTAGAGTCTTCTGGATGCAGAAAAGTACTATGCTGAGATTTTACCATGACAGTTGTTGGATTGAGTCTTCATCACAAAATCTGTCCAATAGCTGAGTACCTTGCACTGTTTTTTTTTCCATTCATCCTTTCCCAGAGGGTGAAGGCATGACTATGAAAGTGCAGGGGAAGAAGAAGAATGTGTGGGCCAGGGTTTGTGTCAGGGAGAAAGTCAGTGGCCAAGGAGAAAACAGAGGGTACTGGAAGGGATTCTGTATTTCCAGTGACACCCTCAGTGTTGCTGTGTACCCAGAGTTTGCCGGTTTGCTTCTGATAAAGCATTAGGTGACTTTCCCCAAGATTCTATTATGAAAAATTTCAAACGTGTTGAAAGAATTGTAGACACGTGTACTCGCCAGTGAGATATTGCCATTACTATCTGACTCTGCTTGTTTTTATTCCATCCGTCTATTCATCCTGTTCTATTCATTAGTCTTTTTAATACATTTCAACTAAACTGCAGACATCAGTGAACTGAATATTTCACTATTTGGCATACTTGTTCATTAATGGAGTTCAAGTGGGTTTTTAGTGTAAAATTTACAAAGAAATGCACAAAACTCAGGTGTACATTTGTGAGCTTTAATGAATGCCTATGCCACCTGTGTAACCCCAACCCCTGTGGAGATACGGAACATTGTCATCATTCCAGGATGTTCTCTCATGTAGCTTCCCAAGTGAATTCCTCATCCCCACAGACCAGTGGCAGTCACTTTTCTGATATTTTAAAAACCACTCAGCTTAAAGCTAAAAGTTTCCCATGTACCAAGGTCAGCTCTAGATTGCCTCACTGAGTTACATAATTCCAGTTTCCACCATGCCAGAATACAACCAAGCCCAGCACCCTCACACACCTCACAAGTGTAATTCCATGACTTTGGTATTTTTAAGTCTCTCTCCTTGTTTCAGTTTAGCTCTGGCCTTACTAACATCTATTTTTTCCCCCTCAAGATTTACATCTGACACCCTAGACTCCTGGGGCAGAAACTGCTGGAATGAAGACCAGCTGAGCAATAGGAGTTGCAGTCCTACGAATGTGACTGGAAGGAGTTGGTTACCTGGAACACACCACTGCCAAGAGCAGCTCTGAGTCAGGGATTAGAGGGGGAGCCTCTGGCAGGATATGATATGAAGTCCTCTGGGATGGAGTGCCAGGACAAGAAGATACACACGAACTTCAGTGTGTGCAGGTCAAATGCTCAGCTGTTTAGCAGGTCTTGAGTCTAAAACTGATTTCTTAAGGCATGAGCTGACCAGAACTGTCTTCTACTTCTTATGGTTTTGCCTTTTCTACCCATCAGTTGGCTTCAAAGCTGGCATACTCAAAGAGTGTGAAACTTCCTTGCCAAGCAGAGGCCCGCCACTCTGAATCTATAGGGAAGTATCCCCAAATGAAACACACTGAATAAAACACTATTGTGTGTTCTTTCCCAATTTATGTACACATGTATACACACATATTAATCACTGTCAACAAAGTTGTTTCTGCATTAAGCCCACATTTCTCAGTCTTAGGTACTTGCCTTTTTTTTTATTACTTGGTCTCTCCACTTCTTTAATGGGTACCCATAATTTATTGTGGAGAAGGCAATGGCACCCCACTCCAGTACTCTTGCCTGGAAAATTTCATGGACGGAGGAGCCTGGTGGGCTGCAGTCCATGAAGTCGCTAAGAGTCGGACACGACTGAGGGACTTCACTTTCACTTTTTACTTTCATGCATTGGAGAAGGAAATGGCAACCCACTCCAGTGTTCTTGCCTGGAGAATCACAGGGACAGGGAAGCCTGGTGGGCTGCCATCTATGGGGTCGCACAGAGTCGGACATGAATGAAGCGACTTAGCAGCAGCAGCAGCATAATTTATTGAGCCCTTGATATGGTCCAGCACTGTACTTATGACTTCCCTACATTATCTCATTGATCCTATTAAATGACCCTGTGAAGAAGGTTTTCTTATCCTCACAGATTAATGATAAAAATGACTAAGATTTAGGAGGGTTGAGCAATTTGCCTGAGATCACACAATCAGGAATTTATACTTTCAACTGCCCCAGTAATATGGAAACTGGGAGGCTCCTGCTGACTCACTGGGCGGTGTGGACAGGAGTTAGGGTTTGAGTTAGTTTTAAAAGGGAGTGTAAATTCAGCTATAGATAGAGACAGAGATGGAGAACAAGAATACAGAATTTGACTAAGTCATATTTTCACTTGGAATTAGTCATACTTTAAATGTCAACTGAATACACACCCAATTAGTTAAAGAAATTTAGTTTACACCAAAGGTGGTATCTTGATAGGGAAATGAATAATTAGATCCCCTCCTCTCAACACAAATATAGAACAACATGGGTGAATTCCCTCATTATTTGGAAATGGAGAAAAGTTATTCCAACAAGGGCTCAAAATCCAGAAACATGGATTAAAAAAAAAAAAAACAAAAAACCATGAAGACAAATTGGAAATAATATTTGTAATTTATATCACTGATAAAGGGCTAAAAGTCCTAATATATAAAAAGCTTGTAAAAGTAGAGAAGATCAATTTCTATGAAAGAAATGGACAAGAAATATAGGCAGTTCACAAAAAAATTCAAATGGTTCTTAAGCATATGAGGAGAATGCTCAATCTCATTCATATTGGGAGATGTAAATTAAATTGCCACTGAGATCCATCACTAGCTTTTAGATCAACAAAAATATAAGAGTTTGAAAATATACTCTATTGGTGACACTGAGAAACAGGCACTTGCTAGTAGGAGGGAATACAAATAGTCTAATCCCTAGGGTTAGAGGTAGGGAGAATTGGAAGTTTTACATTGGAATTTGCCCTGTGACCCTACATCCTAGTCCCTGGGGATCTATCCTTGTGGTGGATTGTAAATGACTTCTAGAATACCTCTGCCTGTACGCATATCTTTGGGTGGTCACCCTCTTCCCCAAACAGTGGGTTTGTCTGAGTACCCTGGGATGGTGGCAAAGTTAATGCAAGCAGAAAATTGAGAAGTACTTGTGCACTGGGGCTTGCTTTCTCTTGATGTGCGTGGAACCCTGAGATTGGCACAAGAACGCATAAATGAGTGCTAGCTAGCCTCCTGGGTGGTGAGAGGCCACTCATGGCATATTCGTTGACAGCCAACCAACCTGCTAACACATGAATGACTCTACCTTGGATTATCCAGTTCCAACTGAGATGACAGCTGACTTGAGTCACATGAGTGAGAACATGTGACTGAAGTCAGCTGTCAGTCACGTGTTGAACTCTGCCAAAATCGCTGACCTACAGAATGCTGAGCTAATATATGAGGTGGTTGCTGTACACTACCAAGTTTTGAGGTAATGTGCTATAGATAGCAAAAGCTAACTGATACTATTCTAAAGATACTCTGACAAACGAAAAGACATGTTCACTGAAGCATTGCCTGTAATAGAAAAAGACTGGGGACAATTCAGATGTCCACCAGTTCAAGGATGGTTGAATGCAGTACAGTGCGTTCACTCAGGGAATACTAAGCAACTGCAATAGAAGTGTCTCTATGAAGTGACTTTTAGGATATGTTTTTGAGTGGGAAAAAAAGCAAAGTACAAAATAGTCCATATATGTGCTACTTTTTAAAGGAAGGGGAATGTGAATATTTTTGCTTTTAGTTTTTTAAATGGAAGAACTGACAATAAAAAATTACTTCTTGAAGAAAAAGGAACGGGACACAAATGAGACTTCACTAATATATTTTGTTTTGTGACTATAATTTTAGAATTATGGAAATGTTTTATACGTAATATATACACAGACACATACACATGAAATCATGAGAATATTTGATCTCACAGCTGGGCACCTGTGAGACTCACTGGAGGTTGGCCAGTATGCTGGAAGAACTCATCAGGAAGCCACCCATTCGGGTGCTGCTGAAACTCAATGGGAGGTGAGTGCCCCTGTGAAGCTCCTGAGCTTGGTTGCCCTCTACCACAGACAAGCAGTGGAGAGCACAGTAGAAGCTGGAAGAGATGACCCTTCCTCTTCAGTGTCTCTCTGATGTCCTCTAATGACAAAGCTTAACATCTTGCCAAAAGAGAAATATTTATAGAGTCTAGCTTTAGGATTACACCCTGGAACAAGGAAGGGTGGGTTTGGAGCTGCACAGTGTTAAGTTGATAACTAGCGCACATACTGCAGTATTTATAGATGATATAATAGGATGTCTGCAATTCACTTCAAAATAGTCCTGTAGGTATAGATGAAACATTATCATTCACATGTTGATAATTATTGAAGTTAGGACAAGTATATAAGGGTGCCAGCTTGTGTTTCTTCCAGTCCAGCGTTTCTCATGATGTGCTCTGCATATAAGTTAAACAAACAGGGTGACAATATACAGTCTTAACGAACTCCTTTTCCTATTTAGAACTAGTCTGTTGTTCCATGTCCCATTCTAACTGTTGCTTCCTGATCTGCATACAAATTTCTCAAGAGGCAGGTCAGGTGGTCTGGTATGTCCATCTCTTTCAGAATTTTCCACAGTTTATTGTGATCCACACAGTCAAAGGCTTTGGCATAGTCAATAAAGCAGAAATAGATGTTTTTCTGGAACTCTCTTGCTTTTTCCATGATCCAGAGGATGTTGGCAATTTGATCTCTGGTTCCTCTGCCTTTTCTAAAACCAGCTTGAACATCTGGAAGTTCACGGTTCATGTATTGCTGAAGCCTGGCTTGGAGAATTTTGAGCATTACTTTACTAGCGTGTGAGATGAGTGCACTTGTGTGGTAGTTTGAACATTCTTTGGCATTGTCTTTCTTTGGGATTGGAATGAAAAGTGACCTTTTCCAGTCCTGTGGCCACTGCTGAGTTTTCCAAATTTGCTGGCATATTGAGTGCAGCACTTTCACAGCATCATCTTTCAGGATTTGGAATAGCTTAACTGGAATTCCATCACCTCCACTAGTGCCGGGGACCAGCCCCGGCTGATCCAGGGTATTCGAAGGAGAGACAGCGTAGGCGAAGATCAGGAAACAATTGCTTAATTAAATGTTAATTAAGGATATAAAGAGTAATAGAATGAGGATAGCTCAGTAGGAAAATTCAGTGAAGAAAAGAGGCTGAAATAAGGATAGCTCAGTGAGGAAATTCAGTGGAGAAAAGAGGCTGAATAATTCAGCCAGAAGGTAAGAGAAAGAACGACATGGTGAGACCAAGTTTCAGTGAACAAGGCCCGCACTTTATTTTTCAAAGTAGTTTTTATACCTTAAGTTATGCACAGAGGATAATGGGGGAAGGGGTAGAGTCTTGCAGCAAACCAGGCTTTCTTCCTGCAAACTTATCATATGCAAAACCTTAGGTGATTTGCATCATCTTCTGGCCCGGAGGCCTGTTAACATTTTAAGACCTTTTCTTCAGAAAACTTGTTTTTCTCTAAAGGTGATTGGTCAGGAGCCACCCTCCAAAAACATTAGATAAAGTTGCATTCCTACAGAGCAAAGGTGTGGTGGGCTATAACAAGAAAAAGAATTAACTCAAGGGTCCCAGGTTACAAACATTAAAGCTACTACTTACACCAATTATATTAACCAATACACTGCCAGGGACACAGCAGGTAAGGGATATGGAAACTTAGCAGCAAACATTGGCCCAACAAGTGAAAATCCCTTCACCAATACAATTTCTAATCAATCTTTTAACTACTCAAAAGAATCTGTGTTTAGACAGTTTAGAACATCTCCTGCCTCTCACAGTTGGGAGGCTCTGAACAATCACATGAGTCCGGAAAAACCTATTCAGGCAGGCTAGAGGATTTCCAAAGGAGTTTGTAAGTTAAACACTGTCACACCCAGGAATTATTAACTGGAGCTGTAAGCTAACTCTTTTTTCAGAGAGGTAGTGGGGGACAGCCCCCCGTAAAGTCAGAGGTGTAGGTGAAAGCACAAAGCAGAAAGTAGGCAGACTCTGGTTTTGGGGGTATATGCTCGAGAATTTCCAGGGGGACTCCTGAAGCTCGATCCCGCCTTTGCGTATGCCGAGCCTCCTTCCTCATGACCTTTGTCATGGGCGGAGTTCCTCACGCTGGCTACCGGCAGTGATAGAATTCCAGTTGAGCTATTCCAGATCCTGAAAAGTGCTGCACTCAATATGCAATATGCACTCAATATGCAATATGCCGGCTCCCGGCACACTAGCTTTGTTCATAGTGATGCTTTCTAAAGCCCACTTGACTCCACATTCCAGGACGTCTGGCTCTAGGTGAGTGATCACACCATTGTGATTATCTTGGTCATGAAGATCTTTTTTGTACAGTTCTTCTGTGTATTCTTGCCATCTCTTCTTAATATTTTCTGCTTCTGTTAGGTCCATACCATTTCTGTCCTTTATCAAGCCCATCTTTGCATGAAATGTTCCTTTGGTATCTCTGATTTTCTTGAAGAGATCTCTAGTCTTTCCCATTCTGTTGTTTTCCTCTATTTCTTTGCATTGATCTCTGAGGAAGGCTTTCTTATCTCTTCTTGCTATTCTTTGGAACTCTGCATTCAGATGTTTATATCTTTCCTTTTCTCCTTTGTTTTTCACTTCTCTTCTTTTCACAGCTATTTGTAAGGCCTCCCCAGACAGCCATTTTGCTTTTTTGCATTTCTTTTCCATGGGGATGGTCTTGATCCCTGTCTGTTGCACAATGTCACAAACCTCATTACATAATTCATCAGGCACTCTATCTATCAGATCTAGGCCCTTAAATCTATTTCTCACTTCCACTGTATAATCATAAGGGATTTGATTTAGGTCATACCTGAATGGTCTAGTGGTTTTCCCTACTTTCTTCAATTTAAGTCTGAATTTGGCAATAAGGAGTTCACGGTCTGAGCCACAGTCAGCTCCTGGTCTTGTTTTTGCTGAGTGTATAGAGCTTCTCCATCTTTGGCTGCAAAGGATATAATCAATCTGATTTCGGTATTGACCATCTGGTGATGTCCATGTGTAGAGTCTTCTCTTGTGTTGTTGGAAGAGGGTGTTATGACCACAAGCTGGAATCAAGATTGCCAGGAGAAATATCAATAACCTCAGATATGAAGATGACACCACCCTTATGGCAGAAAGTGAAGAGGAACTAAAAAGCCTCTTGATGAAAGTGAAAGTGGAGAGTGCAAAAGTTGGCTTAAAGCTCAACATTCAGAAAACGAAGATCATGGCATCCGGTCCCATTACTTCATGGGAAAAAGATGGGGAAACGGTGGAAACAGTGTCAGACTTTATTTTTTTGGGTGCCAAAATCACTGCAGATGGTGACTGCAGCCATGAAATTAAAAGACACTTGCTCCTTGGAAGGAAAGTTATGACCAACCTAGATAGCATATTGAAAAGCAGAGACATTACTTTGCCAACAACGATTTGTCTATTCAAGGCTATGGTTTTTCCTGTGGTCATGTATGGATGTGAGAGTTGGACTGTGAAGATGGCTGAGTGCTGAAGAATTGATGCTTTTGAACTGTGGTATTGGAGAAGACTCTTGAGAGTCCCTTGGACTGCAAGGAGATCCAACTAGTCCATTCTGAAGGAGATCAGCCCTGGGATTTCTTTGGAAGGAATGATGGTAAAGCTGAAACTCCAATACTTTGGCCACCTCATGCGATGAGTTGACTCATTGGAAAAGACTCTGATCTTGGAGGGATTGGGGGTAGGTGGAGAAGGGGACGACAGAGGATGAGATGGCTGGATGGCATCACTGACTCAATGGAGTGAGTCTCAGTGAACTCCGGGAGTTAGTGATGGACAGGGAGGCCTGGTGTGCTGCGATTCATGGGGTCGCAAAGAGTCGGACACGACTGAGCGACTGATCTGATCTGATCTGGTCTATATAAGAGTTCATTTTACTTTTTATATCAACTTGGGCAAACTCCCAAGGATGGTAAGGGACAGGGAGGCCTGGCATGCTGCAGCCCATGGGCTCATAAAGAGTCGGACAGGACTGAGCAACTGAACAACAATAATACATTTTATGCATGGTTTTCTGCTTTATATATACACATATATATGAAAAAAAAATTTGTATAAAAAGTCTCTCTTTTTATATATGTTTTTTCATATATATGATATATATATATGATACATTTGTTTTCTCATGTATATCTCATGTATATGAGACAGACATATAAATGCAAATACATGTATGTGTGTATGTATAAATGTTCCCTACTCATTTTCATTATCAAAGACATTTAAAAAGGTGAATGTGAACATATGATCTGTCCCTGGGAAGTCTACACTTTATTTTGTAATCTAGCCATCTAGGACTGCTAGTGCTGTTCAGAATTTGGGAGAAGCCAGCTATCAAGCTTATGCAGTCTGGTTGTTCCCTGACTGTGGAGACAGAACTGTCACTCTTGCTGATGACTACAGAGACAGGGCTTTCCCTTCTATTGGAAAGTTTACGGTGGGGCTAGGAGGCCAAATTACAGGTACCAACATGTTCTTAGCATTGAAAGAGACCAAAATAATTGTTTGAAATGAGTTCATGTGTGTCAAGCACTTAATGCCTAGAGTGTTCTAAGTACTATGTGCGTGTTTGTGTTAATGATTTTCTCATTGATTTTTCTCAATGATTTTCTCATGTTAATGATTTTCTCATCATCAACCAACCTGAAATATGCCCTCTGCTGACAAGGTCCCTCCTTCCTTCCTAAGGTGGTGTCTTTGATTCCTTACAACCCAGGAATTCAGACTTTGAACTCTTGAAGGAGAGAGCTGACTGGTAGCCAAGAATGGTTTTGTTTTCCTCTGTTTCTTGCTTTTTGTTGGGAGAGGCAGCCAGCAGAACTGTTACCTCAGCAAATGGAGCAACAGTTGAGACTAGCACAGTGCTGGGGGCCAAAAGGTGATGATGGCCAAAGTGCTGGTCATGGCGAGGGCAGCAGCGACTGTGGCACAGAGCAGGGCCAGGGACCGAGGCAGGCTGCTGGTGGGGCCCCAGAGGAGTGCAGCGCACACAGGGTCATTGTGGGTACCATGTAAGTTTCTCAGGGACTCAAGGAAGTAGATGAGACATCTGGCCACATGGCAAGGGTGGGATGAGGGTTGTAGATGCCAGGGCGTTTGATGACTAGTGGGACAAAGTTGATGAAAACTTGAGATTTTGGATGGAGATGTTTCATAGTCTGCCCCCTCAGTGGTGGCATTATGCCGTGTGTTTGTGTGTATATATGGACATCTTTTTGCATGCAGCAGTGGCAATAGGAGATTTAGTTGCCCAGTAAAAAGGAGTCAAACTTCATATTTCGATTAAATAGGCAAATAAGTAAACCCTACTGGGTAATCAACCTGATATATGTTTTTTCCTCTACAGTGGGGTTGCATTTCATATACATACACATATACATTTAATTTATTGGAATTTATCTAAAAGTGCTTGGCTTAGCAAACCAACAGCCTCAACAACAGTAAAAGCAAGATAAAAGTGAGCTGAAGACAAAAGTATTCATTTTAATCGTGCATCCACCATGACACCAACAACTGCTGCTCCCCTGTGCTGTCTTAGCTCTTGTGTGATTCTCAGAGAGCAGCATCTTGCTGCTCTGTGGGATTCTAGCCCTTAAAGACATGGTTTTGTTTTTTGTTTGTTTTTTAATAGAACATGTACTCTAAATGCAAACCAGCTGCCTCATTCAGAACTCAATGAAGAATACCAACTTCTCACTTTTCTTACAAAATCAAACAATATTGAAAATTATGTTCTTCACGTCACTTACGTTAAATGGAATCATTTGGAAGTGATATATATTACCAAGTAGGGCAAGTATACACAACATTATGCATTTGAAATTAAGGGGTTAACAAATTTAGCTGCTACATGGTTTGATTTTACATGCTGAGTTTAGATCCTATCCCTGTATAAAACTTGGCTCCTCTTGATGATTTCTATTACATATATTGAATCACAACAAATGTCTCATTTGTAGGTGCTTTGCACAGAGGGTGTGTCAAAATTTAATGTTTATCATTTTATTTCATATAAAACAACAGTAAATCCTCAAGAACAAGTGGGTTCAGCATTGGAAAGTGAAGAGGAAGTTTAAATGTAGCATCTAGGGAAGGAAGGGCCAAGGGATGCTAGAAAACATTTTCATATCTCAAAGAGACTAAACAGTCATGAGTAGAGATGTGGCAGAATTACCACAAGGCCTTGAACTTGCCTATGTAAATTTCCAAACCCAAGTCTGATTTACCTTGTCATATGTGACAATGTGAATATTACAAACTTCTTATATGTGAGCCATTTGTGCCCACCCCCAGCCCTACATTTTAGCCATACTGTGTAATGGAGTGAAGCACCCATTCAGTTCAGTTCAGTCACTCAGTTGTGTCTGACTCTTTGCGACCCCATGGACTGCAGCACATCAGGTTTCCCTGTCCATCACCAACTCCCAGAGCCTAATCAAACTCATGTCCATTGAGTCGGTGATGTCATCCAACCATCTCATCCTCTTGTCGCCCCCTTCTCCTCCCACCTTCAATTTTTCCCAGCGCCCATTGATCCAAAGCAATATTGTGGCTGTCTCTCTGTAGGACTGAAAGTGCTCTTGATTCTGCTTCTTACCTTCTCTGTCCTCTTTCTGGACTCTTCCTTGGAACTATCAGTTCTTCTGGGGTTTCAGCTTGCCTGGATTTCTTATTCATTGGAGGCAGAAGAGCCTCCTGGGAAGTAAGCTTAAGCTGGGGCTCGGGAGCATCGGCTTTGGACAAGCTGGTGAGACTGCCTGCCACTTGTGTTGTGAAGGGGAGAGCAAGGTCAGAAGGAAAGGGTCAGAAACTTCCGGGGAGGAAAGAATCTGAGCACGTGGAATGTGACCTGGAAGAAAGTCTTAGTCATCAGGGTTAAGGTAGGAAGCTCTGAATACAGTGCCATGATTGTTCTCAGAAGGTGTCCTTCAGTGCTGGCAGATTCCTGGGGAAGGAGAGAGCTGAGGAGATAAGAGGAAGTGCTGCTGCACTAAATTGTTATCACCACCAGGCATTGCTGAGGTTCCTCTAGTGAGGGGTCAAACAGATTCCTCTAGCCTGTCCTCAGGCCAAAGGACAGAGAAGTTTTTTATCCTCAGTAGTAATAAATTCAGGGGGCTGCCAACTGGTAGGGTGTTCGTTGATGGGCTCAGGGGTTAGAGGGGGAGCAGGTGCACACCCAGAGAAGTGGTGGCCCCTGGGTTGGGGATGGGGTTTGCTGGAACTCTCAGGTGGGAGCTGGAGTGCCTGCATCAGCCCTCCAGTGTGGGTTAAACTCAATATTAACTCCTTGGGTTTTAAGTTTTTCTAGGACTTCAAATTATCTCTTTACATATAGCATGGAATTATATAGCTTTATAAAGAGGAGTTCCAAATGTATTAATGTGAAATAAGTTTATTATGCTCTAAACTTTAGCTGACTCACTGGGAAAAAAAAAAAAAACAACAACCCTGATGTTGGGAAAGATTGGAGGCAAAAGGAGAAGGGAGTGGCGGAGGATAAGTTGGTTAGATAGCATCACCAACTCAATGGACATGAATCTGGGAAAACTCCAGAAGATAGTGAAGGGCAGGGGAGCCTGGTGTGCTGCAGTCCATAGGGTCACAGAGTTGGACATGACTTAGTGATTGAACAACAACAAAAACTTGTCTTATCTGTGGATGATTCAAGCCTCTTATTATAGGGCACTAGTATGAGATTTTAACTTTCCTGTTGTATATTCTTTAGACTTTGGAATGTTAATACATAAAGCAACTAAGTTTTGAAAACAAAAAAAAATACTTTGGAAGATTTTCAAGAATGGTTTGGGAAGAAAGTTTGTGTTCTCAGTTTGTTTTATGTGATTTTCATACAAACCACCTAAAAGCAAAATCAATATGCAAAAAAATCCTAGAGCAGGTACTCTCAGTTTCTCACTAATAAGTATGTTAGGTTGAGTCCCCTGTCCTGCTCATGTACTCTCTCTATATTCTGTTTTCAGATATGGAAATGCTTTTGGTATGCATTTCCAAATGTGGAAATGTCTTGCTATATAATAATTTCCATCTAGTACCCCTCCTACCTCTTACAATTATTCCCCATGCTTCCAGTAGAAGTTCTGTAAAGTTGCATGAACTTTATAGGAAGGAAGAAGAGAAGGTCAATGTACAAGAATGATTGGCTGCCTTTCCTGATCACAGAGGAGGGAGAGAAAAATTCATCAGCAGGCAACGCTCTATCCTCCGTTGTTTAATTCTTACTGCCATCTTCCCTCTTTCAGATTAGTGTCAGAGTTCACCCCAGTTCCAGAGGAGGCTGGCCTGACCATCAGCTGGGCTACATGGAGGCCTGGTCCTCTTTCACAGCAAGTGACCTTGGGCCCAACTCTGAATTCAGCCACGCGAACACTGCCTGTGAAGCACTGGCAGGTCAGTCTGCTTCCACTGGCTTCTCTTTTCCTTTCTTCCACAGTCACATGCAGAGCCTTGATTCAAGCTTCTAGGAATTAATAAAGGAAGAGACAAACATTAGCCTTACCAAGATTCTAATTAACTTTGATGTGGATTTATGTGTAAAGTTGGATGAGTCACTGATTTTTAATAAATGAGAGAGAAAAATCTTAAAGATTAATGTAATAGCTGGGAACACAGGAGTGAGAACTTTGATGCTTGCTTAATTCTTTTCCCCAACCCACGTCATTTGGAGGAAAAAATATCAAAGAACTTTACAAAGGGTGGAAGCGGGGAGGAAAGGGGATTATGCAAATTAAAAGTTCACAGGACTAAATCATTACTCTTGTGCAAATGAGCTTCTCCTTCATGTGCTTTTCAGGAGTGTTTTAGGGCTGTATTTACCGAGGATATATTCCTGTGGATAATGAGAAATAGAGGCATGGTAAAAAGAAGAGGGGGGATTATAAGCTAATTGATCATCAAAAATTTCTGTGTGTTATGGAGTTCTAAGTATTGAGTTTCCCCCCTCATGCCAGCTAGTCCAGGCAGCTGTCAGAAACCTAGACCAGTATGGCTACGTTTCCAGCCATCCTTAGAGTGGTCTAGTCTCTTTGTGAGCTTCAGGGCCATTGCTGTCCTGCCCTATCTTTTGCTCTGATTTGAGGACTAGGGCAGAGTGAACATTTCTGACTGCTAACAGAAGCTTCTCATTCTCTGGTGCAAGAGATAAAACCAGTAGCTCTGTGGGTTTCCAAGCCACTCACTTTCCCATCTGATGGAATGTTCCAGTGTTGAATGTCATCAAGGTTAAATAATTTAGCCTAAAACTCTCTGTGGCCTGACAGTAGAAAGCTATAATATATAAAGATATATTTTGAGTTGTTGTAGAGATTAAGTATCCAACTTCTTCCTAAACAGTAAACTGACACAGTGATAGATATGAACAATGCACAAGGCCTTATTGTGTTTGATTAACCTTGACTGTGCGTGCTTCCATGGCTTAGATAGCTGGTTTGAACAAAATTGTCATTTCACAGCCATCCCCCCTAAAGTCATTAATCTTTTATCATTTTATAAAGTAGAAACTTAGTATATATTTACAGATAATGAGGGGACACATGTAGGTTGATATGATTTATTGAAACTTTATTTCACATTTGAGTTCTGTGGACAAATATTTATAAATAACCTCCTGGGATATATTCATCTTTTCTCACCTGTCATGTTTTTGCTTAGAATAAATTCATGAGACTATATGCCACAGAGACTGCTAAGAAATAACTAATAGTGGTAAAGAATTTGAAGGCAGACTTCTGGCTTTATCTCTTATTAGCTGTGCAACTTTGTGTAAGTCCCTTAACAGCCCAATTTCTTCAGCTCAAAGATAGAGATAATACCACTCCATCTTAGAGTTCTGTATTAATAAATAAAATAACATTTGCAATATACACAGGCCAGTGGAGGGCATGTAGGAAAACACTTCCTAGCATAGTTATTATTCCTAGAAATAGAATTGCCAGGTTAAGGGTATATATATTAAAAAATATTGATGCAAATTGCTAAAGTTAATCTTAAAATTTGATTATAAGGTTGCAGGACTCATTAATGAATATATGATAGCAGTAGATAATAGACATGCCCATGAATGCAAGAATCTATTCCTAGTATTCACCTGTTTGTTTCAGACCTGTTCTCACTTCTTCTGACAACAGCATCTTGATTTTCCTTGGGAGAACCACATTTCTTCCATTTTCAATCCATGTAGTTCAGTGCGCTTGACCCCAGCCTGTGTCTTCAGCAGGAAGCAGGAGTGTGGGAGACAGTCCTGGGTAATCAAGACAATGTATCTGCCTGCCACAGGGCCTGGTTCATTAATGGGCACAGGCTGGCCCGATAAGGATCCACCCTAGTATGTTTACTGACACTATTGGGAAAGTGACACCATCTTTTTTGCTGGGGTTGCTAAGGCTGGAGCTGCTGGTGACTATCTTTCCTTCTATCTGGAAAGGATCTGCTGGGGAATAGAGCATGAAGAAATGCGGAGTTGAGCTGTGTTCATATTTGAATACTTGGGTATAACCCTGCCATGTTTTGAGTTACACGAGTCAAAATATCCCCTTTATTACTCAAATTACTTTGTATTGGGTTCTTATTGAAAGGTGATCAAACCTGACAGATCGTATTATGTCCCTCAACATAATATTCTATTTCACATCTGCATTAGAAATAAGCAGAATTTCTATCATGTAAAATGTCTGAAATAGTTACATTCCAGGATATTTCTGAATGATGGTAGGTCACAAGTCAATACGAGTTAACACAGTTCTTGTTTGAAGTTGTCATTGGATTAAGGCCTACACTGGACAAGTTTAGGTTTCCTTCTAAAGCATGACTGCTGCTGCTGCTGCTAAGTCGCTTCAGTCGTGTCCAACTCTGTGCGACCCCATAGACGGAAGCCCACCAGGCTCCCTGTCCCTGGGATTCTCCAGGCAAGAACACTGGAGTGGGTTGCCATTTCCTTTTCCAACGCATAAAAGTGAAAAGTGAAAGTGAAGTCACTCAGTCGTGTCCGACTCTTAGCGACCCCATGGACTACAGCCTACCAGGCTCCTCCATCCATGGGATTTTCCAGGCAAGAGTACTGGAGTGGGGTGCCATTGCCTTCTCCGAAAAGCATGACTGTAGCTATGGATACTTGTTGATCACCTGGTAACTTGCCATGGTTCTATGAAAGTGTGTATGTGTCTGTGAACGTAAACACAGGAAATATTTTTTAAAAGTTGAATAAGTTGTTAAAATGAAAATCTTCAAACTGTATCTATTGGTGTTTATTTCTAAGACTTCTTTGCTATAGGTTTGCCTTGCAAAACATAAGCACTGTCTATATTTGACTTTTTCATTTGTCCACAGTGAGTGTACAAAGGCTGAAATGGAGACCCTTCTTGAGGGGTTACAGAAAGCAAAGCCAAACAGAACATAAAGACCAAACTTGGAGAACTTTGACCACTAGTCCAGAGCGTTTGCACTTCATTCTTTGTGTCATGCTGCTACTGCTGCTGCTAAATCACTTCAGTCATGTCCGACTCTGTGCGACACCATGGACTGCAGCCTTCCAGGCTCCTCCATCCATGGGATTTTCCAGGCAAGAACATTGGAGTGGGGTGCCACTGCCTTCTCCGATGTTTAGAGGGAAGTATGAAAAGTAACTTTAAGAGCAATAATCTTTATCCATAGCTTGTGACTCTATTAGCTCATCTAAAGAAAGAATGGCTCATTAGAAAGGGGGTTATTTGGTAATAAAATAAATAAAATGGTGACCCATGAAGACAAAGTTTGGCAGTGTCCAAAAAGCATTGTTTGGAATGGTCTGAGGCCTAAGGCAGTCTGGTGAGATTGGCAGCTGTGATCCCAGCCTGTTGATGGATGGATGTACCAGCCTATTTTAACCTTATGGCACTTCATAATTTGTTCTAATTTTATGCTCACCAAATCAATTTTCTAAATATATTTTGGCTCCCCATATGGTTTCTATGCCAGGAGAAAAATTCCTTTTGAGTAGCAGATCTTTTTTCATTGTCTGTCATTAAATTGATATTCTGGGCAAGAAGCACACATGTCAATTATGGGTCTCCACAGTGTTGAGTCATCACCCTCATGAACTGTGCAACCCCGAGGCACAGGGAAAACTGGTTTTCCCCATCTGTGAGGCTGAGGGCCAGTCTCTGCCTGGTGGTGAGCTGCTGGGTCAAAGCCTCACAGTGGGGAGGTAGCTGACCTTCCCCTTGGTATGTTTTGACATTTCTATAATCTCTTCTCAAGCGTATATATTCCCTGACCCAGAACACACAAGGCAACAGAAAATCAACAACAAGGCCTGAAATCTACTAGGTGATCTGTCACAGGCTGGAAGAATTAGTAGCTGGGACATTTTTCTACTTGGGGAATTTTAAGGCAACATCCATATCCTATTTACTTTTAGCTTTGCATGTGTATGTGTGTATGGGGTGTGTATGTGGCATGTAAGTGTGTTTGTGTATGTGTGTGAGAGAGAGAGATCATAAAAGTTATGCTTAATCATTATGGAAAAAATGAGGAAACAAAGATGCATAAAACAAATTAATGCCCCTACCCACAGACAACCATGGTTTGCATTCTGGCATAGTTCTACCTAGGCGATTTCTTTTTACTTTAAATTATATGCAATTTAAAAACCTTCCTTATGTGGTTCCCAATTCCACTATAGATTAGAAGCAGCAATTGAAAGAAATGGAGGAGAAAGAAAAGTCGTAAAAAGTAGATACAATTTGTTCAAGTGTGTAGTGCTCTGGATCATTTCATGGACTGTAATGCACAGTTCAGTAATTCCTGGGATCAGTCCCTGTATTGTAATTGGTACAATAATAAATTTTCAACATCATGACCTCAAATCATCATTAAATGATTAATTTATGTTCAGTATCAGTTCAGTTCAGTTCAGTCGCTTAGTCATGTCCGACTCTTTGCGACCCCATGAATCGCAGCATGCCAGGCCTCCCTGTCCATCACCATCTCCCGGATGTTCAGTATACTTCTGTTAATAGTAGCAGATATAAAGAATATACTTTTGAACTATGTCATTCAAGTCAGTTAATATGTATAAGGAGTATAGTAAACCTGTAGCTGTCTGGAAACTTGACTATACCCATAGAATTCTTCTTTTACTATGGGTTCCAAATAGACAAGATGTAGCTAAAACTCTTGACTGACTCTCTGGCATCCATTCTACCCTTCTCCCATTGTTGGCAGCCACCTCTCTTGGAGGGACTGACCGCTTGCTCCAGAGAAAGGCTGTGCTTCGCCTAAGCTAATCATAATAATCATTGAAAAAAACCCTGATGCTGGTAAAGATTGAAGGCAGGAGGAGAAGGGGACGACAGAGGATGAGATGGTTGGATGGTATCACTGACTTGATGGACATGAGTTTGAGCAGGCTCCGGGAGTTGGTGATGGACAGGGAAGCCTGGCGTGCTGCAGTCCATGGGGTCACAGAGTCAGACATGATTGAGTGACTTAACTGAACTGAACAGAATCATGATAATCACATCCCTTTGCCCCAGTAACTGATTCAGGAAGGAGCCTGGAGCTATGGCCTAACCAACAGCTCAAAGCATTTCTCTGGCCACAGTGACCATTCAGAGGTAGATGCTGACCCTGTTCATCAGTCAGGATAAAGCTGCTTACTTTTGTTTAGTGCCTGTGGAAGAGAGGTTATCTTCTCCTGTAATCTGAGATGTACACTTGAGTCCTGGGACTGCTGCAACTATTTGTTACCATGAGAAAGTCCACCTGAGGATTTTCCAGCAAGAGGGATGATTTATTGTACATGTGTTACACTCAGCCACAACTGAGAACAGGGCTGGTGCAGAATGTCACAGGACCAAGACAGCCTGTTTTGGTATGAGCAAGGTGGAGCTGTCACTGTGGCTGACAACAGAATGGCCATGGAAGCTCTAGATGCACTGAAGTAAGATTCAGGCCATATCATGCAGTCTCACAACTTGTGCGAGTTTGCCCAGCCTCCTGTCTTCAATATTTCTACTCAAGTCCCAGTGGGTGTACAAGATAGTGATTTACTTGGACCTCTGACTCATCTTCCCCGCCCCCTCTTTGGGCTTCAGCCTGCACATTTGCTTCTTCCACTTGGCTCTCATGGTGTGGAGGTTTCTAAGAAGAGTGTGCTAAGGCCAATAGCCTGTTTGAGTATTAATGTAGCCTGTGGAGCAAGCCAGAATTGAGGCGGAGAGAGAAGAGAAGCCAGAATCCTGAAATTCGCTCTACACCTGGGCTTGAATAAATGATTTTCATTTATATTTAAGTTATTTTGATTTGCATATTCACTACTGTGCCTTGTTGGAGGTGAAGGTAGGCCATCGACACATAAATGTCAAGAAATTCTGTTAAGGGCATGCATCTGATGTTTCAGACATGAGTCAGGGTGAGGCTTGAGTCACAGTGAGGAAGATAGCATGCCACATAGGGACTGCTCAATAACTTAATATTGGTTGAATGTGGTGGAGTAAGTCAGAATGGGTCAGAACTCACCAGGAGTAAAGATAGAGTGGAGGTCAGAAGACTCAAATTCCACTGAGCAGAAAGAGGAAAAACTAGAATTAGTGAAGGAGCCACTGAAGAGCTAGGGAGAGAGACAGCATGTTGTCCTATCATTGTGCTTAATGAGAAAAAAATTTCCATTAAGAGCTGGTGATCTACAATGTCAGATGTTTCAGAGATAGCAAGATAATCAATGGGCAAGGTGACCTTGGTGATTTGGAGGTAATTGGTGACTTGGTGAGATGCACTGAAACAAATAGTAAGTGACTTTGAATTTTATTAGATTTGGGCTAAGTATAGTGCCAACAAAGTTTCCCAGAGACACAGGCCCAACAAAGTATAGAGTCATCATAGGAATAGATACCAAATGGATTTTCTTTGGTTCTATTTCTATTTTCTTTGTAGAAAAATCCAGAGATTTAATTCTTTTTACATTTCTAAGGGACCCCAGGGTGTTTTTTGTGTGTTTATTACAAACCACTGGTTGCTAAATGTTCACCATTTTCTTCTTGTGCTCTTCTGGCTCTCTGAGGGGACAGATGATATTGGCAAATGCACTGGCAGGGAAGAGAAGACACTTCTAGAAGATTAGCCTGCCACCAACCACTTTCCACAGCTTGTGGCATTCACTCTGTGGGTTTCACTACCATCAGGGTGTTGCTACTTCTCAACCCTGGGGCTCAGAAATCTCATTTTGCCAGTACCCCGAGACAGTGCCATTAACCTGGCTCTAAGAATCTTGTCTCCTATGCATGAATTTGTCAAATTTTAGGAAGCATTGTAACTGTCAAGAAATAAAAATGCCTGGATTGGCAGAAGATTGATGAGCAAGGACTGCAAATATTAGAAGTGATTTGATTCAAGAAATGTACCACAGCTGGAACAGATTGAAGTACACTGGGGATGATGTTGCCAGAAATTCAGAATTGTAGTGTTCAGTCAGAATTCCTTTTCCTCTATGTTTCTTCCTCTGGGATCCTGTCCCCCGCTACCCCCCACTCATGTGGTTGATCAACTTCTATTCATGTGGTTTTCTTTCAAACATGAGCCTGATATACTTGATTAGGATTCTACTTACAATCAAATGCCAATTCTGCCTCCTTGAGACTGTTCTGTCACCTTGATTGGCATTTTAAGTGTTCACAAACATTCCCTTCATACATTTTTAAAGACAGTCTTTGATGTTTATTCCATAGTTGAAAATGTGTATTCAGTGACTTTGATATTTTCTAGTTTGTTCATTCATTCATTTCTCATCCATTTATTCACTCATTCATTCTATAAATGTCCAATGTATGCCTACTATGTGTCAGGTATTGTGTTGGATGTTGGGATAATAATGACTTGTATTACAGGCACTATTTGGCCCTTCTTAGCTTCTGACGAGGAGTTCTACCTAAAACTGCTTTTGCTGAGTCCCATAAGTTTTGATATGTTATGTTTCCATTTTCTTTTGTTTCAAGATTTTTTAAATTTCCTCTTTGACACCTTGGTTGTTGGAGTATGCTGTTTAATTTCCACATATTTGTGAAATTTTTCAGTATTTCTTTTATTACTGATTTTTAGTTTCATACCATTGTGGTCAGAAAATATACTCAGCATGAGGATAGCCTTTGTAAGTTTGCTAAGGTTTGTTTAGTGTCCTAATATATGATCTGTCCTGGAGAATGTTCAGTATGTGCTTGAGAAGAGTGTGTATTCTGGTACTATTGGGTGGAAAGTTCTGTACCTGTCTGTTAGGTTCATTTGGTTTAAAGTATAGTTCATGTGCAATATTTTCTTACTGATTTTCTGTGTGGATGATGTATCCATAGTTGAAAATGAGGTAGTGGAGTCCCCTACTCTTATTGTATTGTTTTCCATTACTGCCTTTAGATATTTTAGATATTTATTCAATATATTTAGGTAATCTGACATGGACAGGGAGGCCTGGTATGCTGCAATTCATGGGGTCGCAAAGAGTTGGACACAACTGAGTGACTGAACTCACTGAACTGACATTGGTTCCATATATATTTCTATCAGTTCAGTTCAGTTCAGTCGCTTAGTCGTGTCCGACTCTTTGCTACCCCATGAATTGCAGCACGCCAGGCCTCCCTGTCCATCACCAACTCCTGGAGTTCACTCAAACTCAAGTCCATCAAGTCGGTTATGCCATCCAACCATCTCATCCTCTGTTGTCCCCTTCTCCTCCTGCCTCCAATCCCTCCCAGCATCAGAGGCTTTTCCAATGAGTCAATTCTTCACATGAGGTGGCCAAAATATTGGGAGTTTCAGCTTTAGCAAGAGTCCTTCCAAAGAACACCCAGGACTGATCTCCTTTAGAATGGACTTGTTGGATCTCCTTGCAGACCAAGAGACTCTAAAGAGTCTTCTCCAACACTACAGTTCAAAAGCATCAATTCTTCAGCCCTGAGCTTTCTTCACAGTCCAACTCTCACATCCATACATGACCACTGGAAAAACCATAGCCTTGATTAGATGGACCTTTGTTGGCAAAGAAATGTCTCTGCTTTTGAATATGCTATCTAGGTTGGTCGTAACTTTCCTTCCAAGGAGTAAGTGTCTTTTAATTTCATGGCTGCAGTCACCATCTGCAGTGATTTTGGAGCCCAAAAAAATAAAGCCTGAAAACTGTTTCCACTGTTTCCCCATCTGTTTCCCATGAAGTGATGGGACCAAATGCCATGATCTTCGTTTTCTGAATGTTGAGCTTTAAGCCAACTTTTTCACTCTCCTCTTTCACTTTCATCAAGAGGCTTTTTAGTTCCTCTTCACTTTCTGCCATAAGGGTGGTGTCCTGAGGTTATTGATATTTCTCCCAGCAATCTTGATTCCAGCTTGTGCTTCTTCCAGCCCAGTGTTTCTCATGATGTACTCTGCATATAAGTTAAATAAGCAGGATGACAATATACAGCCTTGACGTACTCCTTTTTCTATTTGGAACCAGTCTGTTGTTCCATGTCCCATTCTAACTGTTGCTTCCTGACCTGCATACAAATTTCTCAAGAGGCAAGTCAGGTGGTCTGGTATTCCCATCTCTTTCAGAATTTTCCACAGTTTATTGTGATCCACACAGTCAAAGGCTTTGGCATAGTCAATAAAGCAGAAATAAATGTTTTTCTGGAACTCTCTTGCTTTTTCTATGATCCAGCGGATGTTGGCAATTTGATCTCTGGTTCCTCTGCCTTTTCTAAAACCAGCTTGAACATCTGGAAGTTCATGGTTCACGTATTGCTGAAGCCTGGCTTGGAGAATTTTGAACATTAATTTACTAGCGTGTGAGATGAGTGCAATTATGCGGTAGTTTGAGCATTCTTTGGCATTGCCTTTCTTTGGGATTGGAATGAAAAGTGACCTTTTTCAGTCCTGTGGCCACTGCTCAGTTTTCCAAATTTGCTGGCATATTGAAGTGTAGCACTTTCACACCATCATCTTTCAGGATTTGAAATAGCTCAACTGGAATTCCATCACCTCCACTAGCTTTGTTTGTAGTGATGCTTTCTAAGGCCCACTTGACTTCACATTCCAGGATCTCTGGCTCTAGGTGAGTGATCATACCATCGTGATTATCTGGGTCGTGAAGATCTTTTTTGTACAGTTCTTCTGTGTATTCTTGCCCCTTCTTCTTAATATCTTCTGCTCCTGTAGGTCCATACCATTTCTATAGTTTATTATAATACATTTTGATGAAATAACCCCTTATCATTATATTATAACTCTCTTTTCTATTGTTACAGTTTTTGACTTAAAGTCTGTTTTATCTAAGTATAGCTTTTGCTATATTCACTCTCTTTTGGTTTCTATTTGCATGGAATATCTTTTTCCATCCCTTTACTTTGAGCCTGTATGTGTCCTTAATGCTGAAGTGCTGAAGTGAGCCTCTTGTAGGCAGCAGTTTGTTTTTAATTCATATAGCCACACTATGCCTTTTGATTAGATACTTTAGTTTACTTTTAAATTTTTGATAAGTGAGGAGTTGCTTATGACATCTTGTTAATTTTTTTCTGACCGTTTTTAATTCCTTTGTTCCTTTCTTCCTATCCTTCTGTCTTCCAATGTGAATTGAATATTTTCCAGAGTTGTATACTATGGTTCCCTTCTCTTTATCTTGTTTGTATCAACTATAGGTTTTTGTTTTGTGGTTACTCTGAGGTTTACATCTTACAAGTATAATAGTCTGTTTAATGTTTTTGATGTCACAATTTACGTGTTCTTATGTTGTGTACCTATTGAGAAATTATTGTCATTAAAGCTATTTTTAATACTTCTGTCCTCTATATTAGAGTTAAGTGATTAGCATACCACCATATTACAGTACTGAAGTATTCTATATATTTACCATTACCAGTGTGTTTTATATGTTCCTATGTTTTCATGTTGCTAATTAGCATCCTTTCATTACAACTTGAAGAACTCCTTTCAACATTTCTTGTAAGGCAAGTCTAGTGTGATGAACTCCCTCAGCTTTTGTTTGGAAGCTTTTATCTCTCATTCTGAAGGACAGTGCTTTCTGGGTAAGGTGTTCTTAGTTGGAATTATTTTCTTCTAGCACTTTAAATATATCACTTCACTCTTTCCTGACCTGTAAGTTTCTGCTGAGAAATTTGTTCATAGACTTATGGGGGTTCTCTTATAAGTGACAAGTTTCTTTTCTCATGCTGGTTTCAAAGTTCTCTCTTTGTCTTTTATTTTAGACAGTTTTATTATAATGTTTCTTGGAGGAAATCATTTGGGGTTTACGTTTTGGGAGAATTTACGAGCTTTAAGAACTTGTATGTCCAGATCTTGCCCCAGTTTTGGGAAGTTCTCAGCCATTATTTTTTAAAATAGCTTTCTGTCCTTTCTCTCTCTTTTTCCACTGACATGTCAGTAATGCATAGATTATTGTGTTCCATAGGTCCCATAGACTTTTTTCATTTCTTTTCATTCTTTTTCCTCTTTCCTCATCTGACTGGTAAATTTCAAATGATAATTTCAAATGGACAATTGTTAAATGTTTACCTCTGTTCATTTATAGCTCTCTGAGTATCTTTACAGCCATTTTTAAAAAAAATCTTTTGTCAGGAAATTAATATATCTCCATTGGGGGAGGGGTCAGTTACTAGAAGCTTACTGGGTTCCTGTGGTGGTGTCATGTTTACCTAGTTCTTGAAGATCCCCATAGCCTTGCATAGGTATTTGCACATTTGAAGAAGCAGTCACATCTTTAGGACTTTATAGACTAACTTTGGTATGGAAAGAACTTAACCTCAGGGTGGGTGCATGCTGGAGCATGCTGTAAACTGGGGCCTACAGACCGCCACATGTGGGTGCTTGTGGTGATTCTGGGTCAGTGGGAGCTGTAATGTCTTGGCTTAGTATGCTGGGGTCCATGGCATTGACAACTGTGTGGTCCTTGGCAAGCACTACAGGAGTTCTGCAGTGGCTGTAAGGCCCATTGGGGTCTTTAGCAGGGCCTCCAGTTATCAGGGCAGGGCGTCAGTGGTGGTCAGTGGAGTTCTACAGTGGCTGAAAGGCCCATTGGGGTCTTTAGCAGGGCCTCCAGTTATCAGGGCAGGGCATCAGTGGTGGTCAGCACTGGTGGTATGCATATATGTGACCATGGGGGCTCACTTCAGCCCGTATAGTGGTAGGGGCTGGATGCAGACATATACATAGTAGTCAGGGCCAGCGCCAGTAGTAAGTGCTGGTGCTAACTGTGCATATGCTAGTAGCTGTGGGGGCCATGGTGGCCAGTGTGCTCTCATATGGCTGTAGGTATCCCCATGGGTATGCATACAGTAGTGAAGGCCTGTGATGGGAGTTGGGCCGGGGCATGCAGGTACACAGCCAGAGGGGTTAGCTACAGGTGAGCCAGCAGGGCAGGCCAGCAACAGAAGACTGTGGCCAGGTCTGGGCCCACAATCAGAGTTGGGGACCCTGGCTGTCAATGTGTACTCCTGTGGCTTCAGGGTCTCCCATGGGCATGTGTGTGGCACTGGAGACTGGTGACAGGAGTTGGGCCAGGTCTTGCAGGTGCACAGCTTGTGGCGGGGTGGGGGAGGGTAGTACCAAAGCAATGCTGTTGTAGGGGGCAATGGCTGGTGTCTAGGCTGGTGTCTCACACTCACACAGCAGCAGAGACCAGTGTGGCTACCAGTACAGAGCCCAGCTCTGTTGGGGAAGGGAGAGGGAAGGGCTGGAGAGAGAGCAGGGAGAGAGCTGGTGTCTGCAAGTGGAAAAACCTGTTGGGGAACCTCAGTGATGATGTATGTGGGGGTCCTGTGCAGCCTTAAGGCCCTGGTTTCTTCAGCAGTGAAAGCTGCTGGGGTTTTCTGCAGAACTGGCTGCTGGAAACCTGCTCTGCATGGTTGCCCTCTGCTTCATGGATCCCACTGCATGTCTGATTCTTTTAGCCTCTGCTCTTCTTCCTTATTTCTAGCTGTCTCCAGCTGTTTCAGTCTTCCCTAGTAGCTCAGTTGGTAAAGAATCCGTCTGCAATGCAGGAGACCCTGGTTTGATTCCCGGGTCGGGAAGATCCGCTGGAGAAGGGATAGGCTACCCACTCCAGTATTCTTGGACTTCCCTGGTGGCTCAGCTGGTAAAGAATCTGCCTGCAGTGTGGGAGACCTGGGTTTGATCCCTGGATTGGGAAGATCCCTTGGAGAAGGGAATGGCTACCCACTCCAGTATTCTGGCCTGGAGAATTCCACGAACTATATAGTGAGGTTGCAAAGAGTCAGACACGACTGAGTGACTTTCACTTTCACTTGCTAGATATCTTAGCTTTGTTAGGCTGTAGCTGAAGTGAGACCTAAGAGGGTCTTACAAGACCCTCTTACAAGAGAGGGAAGTCTGCAGAAGCCGGTCATTCACCTTGTTCCTGCTTTCCTGGTGGGAGGCACTCTTTTGAGCCAGGGAGTTCCCTCTTGGTGCTCCGCCGCGTAGGCCCAGAGAATGGGATGATACAGGGAAAATGAAACTATTCTTTCTTCCTCTTGTGTGTGTGGTTATTCTCAGAAGATATTTTGTCCCAGTGTGTTGCTGGAGTTTCTTCAGTGGACTTCCAAGCTCCCCCAGGGCTATTTTTGTTAATAGATAGTTGTTTAATTGTTGATCTTTGTTAGGGGGGTGGAAGCTGGGGTCTCCTACTCAACTGTGATGGTGACATCACCTGCTTTCTCACTCTTTTCTTGTAGCCTTTATTTTTTAGGACTCACCACCCTCACCCCTACCACTAAAATGGCAACCCACTCCAGTATTCTTGCCTGCAGAATCCCATGGACAGAGGAGCCTGGCGGGCTACAGTCCACGGGGTCGCAAAGAGTTGGACACGACTGAGCGATTTCATTGCTACTGCTACTCTCCCCTTAGAATGAGTTTTTTCCTAAAGAAATTCTTTTTTTTTTTTCTGCTGCAAATAGACTCCTGATTTACCTATTCCACAATCCCTCCAGGTGTATGAAGACACACTAAATCTCTCAGTAAGCAAACCTACCTTAGGGTAGGTTGATAAAACAGATTATGTACCTTTGATAGATTGATTAAACTCTATCACCTACACACACACAGATACACACACACACTCACTCACATATATGGAACAGTAATCCAGGGCCTAGTGAAGGAACTTGCATAATGAGAAGGAAGGACTACTAGACGGAGGGGATAAAAAAGGGAGGAAAATGAAAGGGGAGGAAAAAAAAAAGGGAGAATGGAATAGAGTTAGTTCTAGTGCAGATTTAAGAAATTGAGTACATTATAAATACTTAATAATTTAAAATAGGAGGAATGGATGGAAGTAAATTTTAGTGATTCTGATACGTTTTTTAGAGTTCATTTCAGTTCAGTTGTGTCCGACTCTTTGCGACCCCATGAATCGCAGCATGCCAGGCCTCCCTGTCCATCACCAACTCCCGGAGTTCACTCAAACTCATGTCCATCGAGTTGCTGATGCCATCCAACCATCTCATCTTCTGTCGTCCCCTTCTCCTCCTGCCCCCAATCCCTCCCAGCATCAGAGTCTTTTCCAATGAGTCAACTCTTTGCATGAGGTGGTCAAAGTATTGGAGTTTCAGCTTTAGCATCAGTCCTTCCAATGGACACCCAGGACTGATCTCCTTCAGAATGGACTGGTTGTATCTCCTTGCAGTCCAAGGGACTCTTGAGAGTCTTCTCCAACACCACAGTTCAAAAGCATCAATGCTTTGGCGCTCAGCTTTCTTCACAGTCCAACTCTTGCATCCATACATGACCACTGGAAAAACCACAGCCTTGACTAGACTGATGTTTGTTGGCAAAGTAATGTCTCTGCTTTTGAATATGCTATCTAGGTTGGTTATAACTTTCCTTCCAAGGAGTAAGCGTCTTTTAATTTCATGGCTGCAGTCACCATCTGCAGTGATTTTGGAGCCCCAAAAATAAAGTCTGACACTGTTTCCACTGTTTCTCCATCTATTTCCCATGAAGTGATGGGACCAAATGCCATGATCTTCGTTTTCTGAATGTTGAGCTTTAAGCCAACTCTTTCACTCTCCTCTTTCACTTTCATCAGAGGCTTTTTAGTTCCTTTTCACTTTCTGCCATAAGGGTGGTGTCATCTGCATATCTGAGGTTATTGATATTTCTCCCAGCAATCTTGATTCCAGCTTGTGCTTCTTCCAGCCCAGCCTTTCTCATCATGTACTCTGCAAATAAGTTAAATATTTTTTAAAGTACATGTTATATAATCTAGAACTTATAAAGAGAAACAAGGTTATGATTGCCAAGATACAATGTAACTAGAATACGTAGCATAATATTTAAGGCAAAATCCTGAAATACATCTACACATTTACTTCTTGTTTCCAGAGATAGAAATATCATTTCTTTGGAAATTTCAGGTTATGTCAGATTCATATGAACCACTTGTGAAATTCATGTGAGAAAATAAGAGTATAGAAAGTGCTTATCCAGAAAGAAGGCTGCAGCATCAGCTGGAAAGTTAGTCCGTGACAGGCTTTCCACATCAGTGAGAGGCAGAGCCCCATGCTGTGAGAGGCTGAGGCCCCTGCTGGGAAATGCTGTCTGCACATTTGCTGGATTTCTTATGTTGCTGCGCTCTTTGTATTGTGTAAGTCAGAAGCAGCAGAATATGTGAAACGAGGACAGGTATATTAAAGATCTCTTGTAGCTTTGGGTTGCATGCATTTAAACTACTTAGAAACAGTAGCTCCAGGTTCATGCCTTCTGTCCTTTATATGTGTTTAATATAAAGCATATCTTTGCTTTGTAAAATGATAACCAGAAGACTGATTTTTATGTTCAGAAAAAAAAGATGTGGCAGACATTGTTATCAGGTGTCTTATGTGTGTGACAGTGTCCCTTAGCTGTAAAGGACCAGGTTATTTCTTCCAGAGCTGAAATCTTTACTGTAAGTTTAACCACATATCTCTAAGCAAAGAGGGGCTTCCCCAGTGTCTCAGTGTTAAAGAATCTGCCTGCAGTGCAGGAGACATGGGTTTAATCTCTGGGTCAGGAAGATCCCCTGGAGGAGGGATGGCAACCCACTCCAGTATTCTTGCCTAGAAAATTCTATGAGCAGAGGACCCTGGTGGGCTACAGTCCATGGGGTCACAAAGAGTCAGACATGATTGAGTGCCTGAACACACACACAATCTAAGCAGAGACCTTCTTGTTCAGCTGTAGAGACAAAAGAGTTTGCAAAGAAAATGATGTGTGTGGATGGCCCATCTGAGCTCTCTCTAAGGAGAAAGGGGCTTGGTCATCTCCCACTATGTCTTTCCCCTACCTCAAGACTTTGATCCAGATAAAGTTAAATGAGGGTGAAGAAGGGAGAAAACAGAAATGGTTTGATAACAATGGAATCATGCTCTATGTTTACTTCCAAAATAATTTTTTTAAATGTATTAGTTATGACGTCTCTTTCAGTTACATGGAATAAAAATTAAAGTTGAATTGTCTTAAAGGAAAATAAATGTATTGACTCCAAGATACATGATCAGGCAAGGCTGGATCCTGGTGTACAAGGACTGTTGTCAGACGCCTGATTCATTCCATCCCTTGTCTTGTCTTTTCCTTGGTTTTGACTTTGTTCTTAGGCTCTTTCCAAACAACTGGAGCTTTACATTCTATCACCTCAACAAACCTAGCAGAGTGTCTCTTTTTCCTTACAGATACAGAAACAGTTCTCCAGTTGATGATACTCATTGGTCTAGGTCAGGTCGTATATCTAGTCCTGAACCCAACATTTGCTCTGGTGGATAGAACCTGAGCCATGTGCCCACTCTGTCTCCTCAGTCTGATTAGGCTCGATGCCACCCACGCCAATGATCTAAGAGTAAGAGAGGGATGCCTCTGCAAACTGTATGAAAGAAAAAACCTAGATAACTTAAACAAATGGAAAGATATTCTTTGCTCTTGGATGGAATAGCTTAACCTCATAGAAATGTCAGCTCTCTCAAGTTAGTATGTAAGTTTAAGGCAAAACCAATAAAGATGCCAATGAACTTTTCCCCTAGAGCTAAACAAATTGAATCTAAAGATAATTTGAAAAATAAACAAGTGAGAACAACTAGACAAACCCTAAAATGAAAAGCAATGAAAGAAATTATGCTTTAATACCCCATTAAACTTTTGAGTATTGCCTATTATAAACAACACAGCCAAGTATATTTTCTTCTTGTGCGTACGTGCAAAGTTTTTCTTTAAGATATCTCCTTAGGAGAGAAATTAGTAGGTTTAGGGCATGTACATTTACTAAATTAATTCTTAAAATTTTGTTTTTCAGTTCTAAAGGTTTAAAAAATTAGCTATAGTGGGCTTCCCTGGTGGCTCAGATGGTAAAGAATCTGCCTGTAATGTAGGAGACCCATGTTCAATCCCTGGGTCGGGAAGATCCCCTGGAGAAGGGAATGGGTACCACTCCAGTATTCTTGCCTGGAGAATTTCGTGGACAGAGGAGCCTGGCAGGCTACAGTTCATGGGGCTGTAGAGTTGGACACAACTAAGCAACTAAAATAGTGTGACATACATATTTCTGTATAAATGTTTTACAGTTACAATTTCTATAGTTATTGGAAATACTGAGAATAATAGAACCCACCCCATGGAATGAGAGTTAATTGAAAGTAGAGTTTACTCAACAACGAATATTGTAATTACATTAGAGAAAAATCTAAAACAGGCATAATGGTGTTAACTGAATCTCCAATCTCTCTTCAGCAAGGAAGTCACATAACTCTTGACAAACCCCTGTCTTCTTAGTTCTTTGTGGCCTCTGATTTTTATTTTGGTTCTTCTGTTTGAATTGATTAGTCCCTTGTATCAGTAACTTTATTACTTAAGAGTCCTCAGACTGAGTTTTTAAAAATTCACACTTGACTGAATTTTCTGTCTCAAGCATCCAACACAGTGCTTGGCAAATAGAAGACCTTCTGTTCAACCAAAGTCTTTGTCAATTATAGTTTATAGCTCTAACTATCCCTGACCTTATTTGCATAGCTCCATGCAAAGTTCCATACTGGAACTTCTAATGCATGTTTGGAAATAGTATAGCCAGATGGTCCCAACAAGAATACTAAGATCACTTGAGAAAAAAAGAAATTGACCACAAACCCAAATTACACATGCCATGAGGAGCAGTTTGTTGCTGACAATCTATATTACATCTTGTGCTTTACATTAGATTGGTTTTAATCAAATATTTACTTTGTAAAAACACATTTTGTTTCAAACAAGTAGGTAATATGTCCCAAGATGACAATTTTTTTTGAGCCAACACTTAATCTGCTGTTAATTGGTCCATATATTAATCACGACTACTGCTGATTTTATAAAGGAACTTCTCTGTTGTGTACTCCAGAACATTTATTTTTTCTTGAGAATTGTGCAAACTAGAAATTTATAGCTGAATTTGTATTTACCAGTGAATCATAATGTTCACATGTCTTTATATGTCTATTATTTATCCATTAGTGATAGTGAGTGAAGTCGCTCAGTCGTGTCCGACTCTTTGCGACCCCATGGACAGTAGCCAACCAGGCTTCTCCATCCATGGGATTTTCCAGACAAGAATACTGGAGTGGGTTGCCATTTCCTTCTCCAGGGGATCTTCCTGACCCAAGCATCGAACCCAGGTCTCTCGCATTGTAGGCAGATGCTTTACCATCTGAGCCACTTTATCCATTAATGTATAACAAATTAGTCCAAACCTTAGTGGCTTTAAATGATATTTATTATCACTCAGAACATTTGTTATTTTTGCCAGTCAGGAATTCAGAAGTGTTTTGGCTGGATGGTTCTGGCTCAGGGATTCTAATGAAGTTGAGCCAGTTTTTAACTGGGTAGCAACCATATGAAGACCTAACTGAGGCTGGAAGATGCAGCTGGCTCCAATCTTGGAGCAATCAAGATGCTCCAATCAGGTTGGCTCACTCACCTGATTGGCAAGTTGATACTGGCTGTTGGCTTCTTGTCTAGTTTCTTGGCTTCTTGTCCAAGAAACTACTTGAGTGATGGCCTGTGCAATCATGATCCCCTGTAGCAAGAATAATAGAGTCTCTGTGTGGAATTTTTCTTACTGTGGGATTCTCTTTCTCTCGACTCTTCTCTGATGGCACTAACCATTTATAATTGATTTCTAGGTGTTATAATTTATTAGATGTTGCAAAATGGTAATATTCTATTACTGTTTTATCCTTTTTTAATTTACTAGCTAGCTGCAAAAGAGAAACATCTTTCATCTACTATTGGGTTACCCAGTGATTTGGTTAAGAGAGAAATCAAGAAAAATCTCAAACAATCTAATCTTACATCTGAAAGAACTAGGAAAAGAAGAAGAAAAGAGTCCAAGTTAGTAGAAGGATATAATAAAGTTCAGAGTGAAAATAAATGATACAGAGACACACACACAAAAGCAAACCAGAAAAACAATAGAAAAGAGCAACAGTTGGTTCTTTGAAAAGGTAAAGTTTGTAAGCCTTTAGCTAGACTCATGAAGAAGAAAAGAAAGTTCAACTAAATAAAATCAGAAATGAAAAAGAAAATCAGAAAGAGAAATTAGGAAAACAATTTATAATTGAGTCAAAAAGAATAAAATACCCAGGAAAAAATTTAACCAAGGAAGTAAAAGGCCGGTACTCTGAAACCTGTAAGGCACTGATAAAAGAAATTGAAGATGACACAAACAAATGGAAAGATATATCATGTTCATAGGTTGGAAATTAATATTTTTACAATATCCATATTATCAAAAGCAGTCTATAGATTCAATGCAATCCCTATCAAAATACCAATGGTATTTTTTTTTATTGAACTAGAACAAATAATCTTAAAATGTGTATGGCGCCCAAGAAGATCCCAAATAGCCAGAACAAACTTGAGAAAGAAAAACAAAGTTGGAGATATCACACTTCCTGATTTTAAGTTATATTACAAATGTATAGTAATCAAAAAGTATGGTACTGGCACAGAAGCAGACACACATATCAATGGAATTCAATACAGAGGCTAGAAATAAACCAATGCTTAATTGGTTGATGAATCTACTGGAAGGAAAGACAGAATATATAGTGGGGGGAAAGACAGTCTCTGCTATATATGGTCTTGGGAAAACTGGGCAGCTGCATGCAAAAGAATGAAACTGCATCACTTTCTTATACCATTTGCAAAAATAAAGTAAAAATAAAGACTTAAATGTAGAACTTGAAACTACATTCTTTGACATTGTAGCAATATGGTTTTTTTCAATCTATTTCCCTAGGTAAGGGTAACAAAAGCAAAAGTAAAGAAATGCAAAAACAACAACAACAACAAAAAACAAGGTAAAAAGTTTTTACACAGTGAAGGAAATTATCAACATAACAGAAAGGTAATCTACTGAATGGGAGAAGATATTTGCAAATCGTATGTCCAATAAAGGGTTAATATCCCAAATGTTTAAAGAACTCACACAAGTCAATATCAAAAGAAAAAATAATTTGATTAAAAAAGATAGGCAGAGACCTGAATAAACTTTCTCCAAGGAAGACATACAGATGGGGGAAAAAGAAAAACCATGATAAATTGCTCAAATCACTGATCAACAGGGAAATGCAAATCAAAAACATAACAAGACATCACTTTGGACCTTTCAGAATGCCTATTATCAAAAAGAGAACAAATAACAAGTGTTGGTGAGGATGTGGAGAAAAGCGAGCCTTCTTATCCATTGGTAGGAATGTAAATTGGTAGAGCCAGTAGGATAAAAAGTATGAAGATTTCTCAAAAAATTGAAAATAGAACTACCATACAATCCAGTAGTTCCATTACTGAAAAAGGAAAACACTAATTCAAAAAGCCATATGTACCCCAATGTTCATGGCAGCATAGTCACAGTGGTCAAGACATGGAAGACACCTTCGTGTCCATTGACAAGTAAATGAATACAGAAGGTGTGGTATATTTTATTTATACAATGAAATATTACTCAGCCATAAAAATGATGAAATCTTGCTGTTTGTGACAAAATGGATGAACCCGGGGGTATTATGCTAAGTGAAATAAGTCATGTAGAAAAAGACAAACACAATGTGATTGCAGTTAAATGTGGAATCTAAAAAACAAATCGCCAATCAAATAAAGCAAGACCCAAACATATTCATAGATCCTGAGAGCAAACTGGTGGTTGCCAGAAGAAAGAGGGCTGGGGGAGCTGGGTGAAATAGGCACAGAAGACTGAGAGGTACAGACTTCCAGTTAGAAAATAAATGTCATAAGGGTGTAATGTACAGCATAAGGAATATTGTCAATAATATTGTAATAACTTTGGAGATAGTAACTGACTTACGCTGATCAATTAGTAATGTGTAATATTGAACCACAATGTTGTACCATTGAAACCAATATAACATTGTATATGCTTCTGCTGTGCTGTGGGAGTTGGTTCTGTCATGTCCAACTCCTTGCAACCCCATGGACTATACAGCCCGCCAGGCTCTTTTGTCCATGGGAATCTCCAGGCAAGAATACTGGAATGGGTGCCATGTCTTCCTCCAGGGGATCATCCCAACCCAGGGATCAAGTCTGCATCTCTTACATCTCCTGCACTGGCAGGCAGTTTCTTTAGCTCTAGCCACCTGGGAAGCCCAATACTGTATATAAATTACCAAAACAAAAACAAAAACTAAAAATATTGTAATCAGATAAAGTGAAAATAAAAAAAGTAAAAATGCTAGAGTACTGCTATTTATTTACCAGTTTTCAAAATAATGACAATATATATCTACAAGGATTTTTTATCATTATTAATTAAAACAGATTTAAACAAAATGATATGTTTCAATCTATTAAAGATATTCTTAACATGCTTAAATTATCCTGTCTTTGACCAATGAATTCCTCTTTAAGCTGGCTCCAGAGTCCTTCTGAAATAACTCTAGTAGTTTTTAAGAGTTTTATTTTCCTTCCCCTTCTGAATATGAGAAAATATTCTAGACTTATCTTGTGTACTTCTGCCTCAGTCTTGAACTCAGGCTTTTCTCCCCCAAAGGTTTTGCATAGAGATGTACCAGAATATTTTAAACTTTAAGCTTAGCAAAAATCAACATCTGTTGGATAGGATGTGAACTACTAGTACAAGGAAGATTCCATTTTCAATATTTTGTAGTGCTGCAATATTTTCAATGATGGCATATTATATTTGCAGTTCTAGGTTTTGGTGGTTTCTGGAATATAAAGCAAGGAGCTCTGAAAATCAGTTTGGAACAGGAAATGAGAGTGGTGTGTCCAATCTGATGCCAAGGTTTGAGAAACTGTGCAGACCCCAACAGGTGCATCAGTCCTATTAGTAATCTTCACTGTTAAATAATGAAATAAATTCTTTTTTCAATTTATGTGTATTACTTTGTTTCAAATGACTACTAAGTTGTTAGGAAATAAATAAATTCTTTGGTCCTAACTACTTAATAATTCCCAATGGTAAAGAATTTGTCTGCCAGTATAGGAGACTCTGGAGACATGGGTTCGGTCATTGGGTCAGGAAGATGCCTCAGAGTAGGAAAAGGCAACCCACCAGTATTCTTGCCTGGAAAATGCCATGGACAGAGGAGCCTGGTGGGCATGGGGTCACAGAGAGTCAGACACGACAGCATGCACACACACAACTACTTAATAATTGAAATTATTGAATTTTTAAGCTTAAAAAAAAAATCTAGGGCTTGTAGGTGGTGCTAGTGGTAAATAACCAGCCTGGCAATGCAGGAGACATAAGAGACACAGGTTTAATCCCAGGGCCAAAAAATCCCCCTGGAGGAGGGCATGGCAACCCACTCCAGTATTCTTGGCTGGAGAATCCCATGGACAGAGGAGCCTGGCAGGGTACAGTCCATGGGGTAGCAAAGAGTCAGACACTACTGAAGCAACTTAGCACACACCCATGCATGTACCAAGAAAAAAAAACTACTGAGACATCAAGACATTAGAAACGGAGAATGTTCGGGAGGCTCTGGATTAAACTCTCCTTGTTTTTGTCTGGATGCAGCATGTGGTTAGATGTGATCATTTAGCTGAGTGCTAACTTTGACATGTGTGATGTCATTTAGGCCTCTTAACAACCCTTTGGGCTTCCCAGGTGGCTCAGTGGTAAAAAAAATCTGTCTGCTGTGCAGGAGACGCAAGAGAAACGGGTTCAATCCCTGGGTGGGGAAGACCCCTGGAGAAGGAAATGGCAACCCATTCCAGTATTCTTGCCTGGAGAATCCTGTGGACAGATGAGGTTGGTGGGCTACAGTCCATAGGGTCACAAAAGAGT
Organism: Bos indicus; assembly: GCF_029378745.1. Classification (NCBI taxonomy): domain Eukaryota; kingdom Metazoa; phylum Chordata; class Mammalia; order Artiodactyla; family Bovidae; genus Bos; species Bos indicus. Next base: position 80,223,468 of record NC_091761.1, read on the forward strand.
CTGACAGGACTTAGTGACTAAACAACAAATGTTATAGCAACTTCTTTATTATAGTAGCTTCTTTAAGTTACTGTCCCAAAATGTGAAGGTTCATTTAGCTAAAACAAGAACAATATAATAGAGCTGGAAGTGGTCACAGTGCTAGTCTAGTAAAATATTAGAGTCTATCTGTTTGTTGAGACTTTAACTTGCTTTCTCTAACAACTTGTTTGTGATGCTGAATTACTCCAGGGGCTAATTTCCTTATTGAAAAGCCACATCACCAAATTTAATTTCAGATAAGTATGGCTGCTCTACCAGGCCCAGGTTAACTACTGTATAATTATATAATATTTTGAAGGCAGATGCACAAGAGTGGGTGTCACTGTCAACTTCATGAAACTCCCACTCTTGCCTCAAGACAGTTTAGGAATTTAACATGCACATGACCACTTAACATATAGCACTAGGCAAGGTGCTAGAGTCAACTGATATATAACAGGAAAGCTTAAGTACTTTATTATTTCTCTTTAGATAAAATAGAAATAATAGTCCTAATAATTTTTATAAAACTCTTGGACTGTAATCCCTCTCTTTGGAGACCACTACTGCAAACCAGAGCCAAAGGCTTTTAACAAATACTTATTTGTATGTAAAGTTTATCCATTAACTGTTAAGTGTGAGAGAATTCTGCCACCACCTCTACTTACTCCTCCAACATACAGAGAAGAAATATTAAAACCTTTTCTGTACTGAAGATGGAGATAAGAATTTTCAAGGGGTAATTATTTCCTCAACACTCCCATCTACCAAGATAGAGAGGGTGACTGCAACCCCACATAAAAGAGTTCGTCAAGGCTGTGTATTGTCACCCTGTTTATTTAACTTATATGCAGAGTACATCATGAGAAACACTGGACTGGAAGAAACACAAACTGGAATCAAGATTGCCGGGAGAAATATCAATAACCTCAGATATGCAGATGACACCACCCTTATGGCAGAAAGTGAAGAGGAACTCAAAAGCCTCTTGATGAAAGTGAAAGTGGAGAGTGAAAAGGTTGGCTTAAAGCTCAACATTCAGAAAATGAAGATCATGGCATCCGGTCCCACCACTTCATGGGAAATAGATGGGGAAACAGTGGAAACAGTGTCAGACTTTATTTTTCTGGGCTCCAAAATCACTACAGATGGTGACTGCAGCCATGAAATTAAAAGACGCTTACTCCTTGGAAGGAAAGTTATGACCAACCTAGATAGCATATTGAAAAGCAGAGACATTACTTTGCCAACAAAGGTTCGTCTAGTCAAGGCTATGGTTTTTCCTGTGGTCATGTATGGATGTGAGAGTTGGACTGTGAAGAAGGCTGAGTGCCAAAGAATTGATGCTTTTGAACTGTGGTGTTGGAGAAGACTCTTGAAAGTCCCTTGGACTGCAAGGAGATCCAACCAGTCCATTGTGAAGGAGATCAGCCCTGGGATTTCTTTGGAAGGAATGATGCTAAAGCTGAAACTCCAGTACTTTGGCCACCTCATGAGAAGAGTTGACTCATTGGAAAAGACTCTGATGCTTGGAGGGATTGGGGGCAAGAGGAGAAGGGGACGACAGAGGATGAGATGGCTGGATGGCATTACTGACTCGATGGACGTGAGTCTGAGTGAACTCCGGAAGTTGGTGATGCTGGACAGGGAGGCCTGGCATGCTGCGATTCATGGGGTCGCAAAGAGTCGGACACAACTGAGCGACTGATCTGATCTGATCTGATGGAAAAGATCTGTGACTCATTTTAATAAGGATGTAGCCCAAAGAGACTGTCAGCTTCTCCGTGAACCCACTGGCTTGCTTGGTGCTGGCATGGTGAATCAGTAGTAAGGTGGGCGTAGACAGAAGGGCTGCAGGTAGCTTCATAGCTGTCAGACAGCAGAACATTCCTGATCTCTGAGAAGGTTTTAGTTTAGGATGAAGGGTGAGAGGACCTGAAGGGACATCACAGTGGGAGTGAGGAGGATGCAGAATTCATGGACCAGGCAATTGGAAATCTTGGTAAATATGCAGATTTCATGTCATTTACTTCTGCTTGCCTTATTTACTATCATCTTTAACAATGATGGGCCAGCGGCATTCCCCCTTCTGCTATGACTCTACATGTGCCCAAGTACAAAGATATAGCCCCCAGGGAAAAGCGGGGTGGCCTGGAAGCTTGAAATGACTAAGATCCTGAAAAAAAATGACTTCATTCAGCATGCATATTTGAGTTTCTACGAAGGGGCAGAGATAGTTCCAGGGACTGAGGAAACAGTGGTCACCACAGGAGATAACAACTTTGCTTTTAGGAGCTGACATTTTCAAGGGGGAGCCTAGACAACAAAAAGATAAACGAAATACAAAGCCTATTTGACCACGTGTTATCCAAAAGATTAAATCAGGGAGATGGAATAAGTAGTGTTGAGTGGGAAGGTATGGGCAGTGATTCAGAGGAGAGATTATAGCTTTGAATAGTGTTGCCAAGAAAGTTCCTACTACGAGTATAACTTTTGAGAAAAGACTTGAAGGGAGTAAAGGAATGAGCTACGTGAATACGTGGGGAAAAAGCATTTCAGGCAGAATGATAAGTGCATTTCAAGCAGAATAAGTGCAAACTCCCTAAGGCTGGGACATGGCTGATGGGTTGATAAACAGCATAGAAGCCAGTGTAGACAGCAGAGTGTATAGAAGGGAGACTGTTAGGAGAAAAACTTAGAGAGCAACACCATGAGTTACTCTCTGAGTTACACTATACTGAGATAGGACACATATGGAGTTTGGAGATGATACAAATCTTCCTTACAAAAGAATTCTGTTTTGCATATGTTGATATGGGCTTTCCAGGTGGTGCTGGTAGTGAAGAACCCACCTGCCAATGCAGGAGATGTATGTGATGCAGGTTTGATCCCTGGGTGGGGAATATCCCCTGGAGGAGGGCATGGCAACCCATTCCAGTATTCTTGCCTGGAGAATCCCAGGACAGAGGAGCCTGACAGGCTACAGTCTATAGGATTGCAAAGAGCTGGACACGACTAAAGCAACTTAGCATGCACAGCACACACATATTTTGAAATTCTCTTCAGGAGGTGAATCCCTCTCTACCTTGAGGGTGGGCTAGACTTAGTGACTTAATTTAAAAGAAAAAGTCTATAGGAAGAGAGAAATAGCTTTATAGTAGAAAAACCTAGAAAATACTGGAAAGTTGTTCCAGGAAATACTGGGAAACTGTGATAGACTAGAGGAGACTATGGAGGTATGACATGTACGTGAGGTGTGGTACCCTTAGATCCTGGAGTAGAAAAAGGATATTAATAGAAAAACTGAGGAAATCCAAATAAACCTAGGAGGTTAATGTACTGAGGTGTTTGTTTTTGTTTAGCTTTGGCAAATGTATTATGGTAGTATAAGATATTAATGATGGGGTGAAGGGTAGACTCTGTATCTAGGAGAATGCAAGTATCTCCTCTCATTTAGTAACAGCCCTCCCAAGATTGTCTATATTACCTGGAGCTCTGAAATTATCAAAGAGATTCATTATGGCTACAAAAATAACCCTGAACAGCACAACAGTATGGAATAGGTAACCAGAGCTAATATCAGTTGCCTTGGTTACAGGAGACTTGCTGCTTACAAAGAGAAAAAGTCAAGTGGATTCAAGCTTCACCTTGTTACCTGTGAACTATAAAAAGGAAAACATCAGTCCTTCCCAGGGAATACTACAGCAATAGGCCTGCTGAGCCTGGGCAATTAGGAAGGGAAGAAGGAGATCCATATGGCTGGTTGAGGCTAGTTACTACTGATTTCCATATACCTGGCTTGATTATGTGCTTTCCTTGATGTGAGCCCATTTTTTCAGAACTAGGATTTGACTAATTATGTTTTTTTTTTTTTTTGAGCATTCTTTGGCATTGCCTTTCTTTTTTTTTTCTCTCTAATTTTATTTTATTTTTAAACTTTACATAATTGTATTAGTTTTGCCAAATATCAAAATGAATCCGCCACAGGTATACATGTGTTCCCCATCCCGAACCCTCCTCCCTCCTCCCTCCCCATACCATCCCTCTGGGCCGTCCCAGTGTACCAGCCCCAAGCATCCAGCATCATGCATCGAACCTGGACTGGCAACTCGTTTCCTACATGATATTTTACATGTTTCATTGCCATTCTCCCAAATCTTCCCACCCTCTCCCTCTCCCACAGAGTCCATAAGACTGTTCTATACATCAGTGTCTCTTTTGCTGTCTCGTACACCGGGTTATTGTTACCATCTTTCTAAATTCCATATATGCGTTAGTATACTGTATTTATGTTTTTCCTTCTGGCTTACTTCACTCTGTATAATAGGCTCCAGTTTCATCCACCTCATTAGAACTGATTCAAATGTATTCTTTTTAATGGCTGAGTAATACTTCATTGTGTATATGTACCACTGCTTTCTTATCCATTCATCTGCTGATGGACATCTAGGTTGCTTCCATGTCTTGGCTATTATAAACAGTGCTGCGATGAACATTGGGGTACACGTGTCTCTTTCCCTTCTGGTTTTCTCAGTGTGTATGCCCAACAGTGGGGTTGCTGGATCATAAGGCAGTTCTATTTCCAGTTTTTTAAGGAATCTCCACACTGTTCTCCATAGTGGCTGTACTAGTTTGCATTCCCACCAACAGTGTAAGAGGGTTCCCTTTTCTCCACACCCTCTCCAGCATTTATTATTTATGTTTTAAAGGATTTATTTTATATCTTGTATGAGTGAAGTCACTCAGTCGTGTCTGACTCTTTGTGACCCCATGGACTGTAGCCTACCAGGCTCCTCAGTCCATGGGATTTTCCAGGCAAGAATACTGGAGTGGGTTGCTATTTCCTTCTCTAGGGGATCTTCCCGACCGAGGGATTGAACCAGGGTCTCCCGCATTGTAGGCAGACGCTTTACCGTCTGAGCTACCAGGGATATATCTTGTATATGTGCTACCAATATTGTTCTAGTAGTTTTTACTCATTTATTTTTACATATAAAGTGTTTCCATTCATTAAAACAACAATTAAAAGCAACAACATAAAGATGGAAACTAGGGACTTCTGAAACTTATTACTAAGAGGGCAGAGAATATGTTCGTGAATTCAATTTCTAGTTTCATCATTGACCATCTATATGATTGTGAATTTATTTCTCTTATTTCTTCAAAGTCTTTATTTTCAGATTATTTCTGTTTTCATTATACATGATAACTTTAGGGCATGTCATGCGCATTTGCTCAATCACAATTTTTTTTTTTTTTTACCTTGCTTAAAATAAGGCACGTATTCTGTTCTGTTCTAATCTAAAATCCCTAAGGGCACTTATACCATGGGAAAATATTATCGCCTGAGAAAGCAATATTTCATTCTTTTAGAATTCCATAAGCATACTTTCATAATAATTCCATTTAAAAACATGCAGTGTCTGTTGACAGGTGAGAAGCAATGATGTCACCACGGACTTTAGAATGTCTCCTTTGGCTTAGATTATTGTTGACAGTTCTAGTTTGGGGCTTTTTCTCTTTACCTAACAAAAGCTTTTTTTTTTTTTTTAAACCCTTTTATGGATCACCTGTGAAGCTGGTGGACAAACAAAACCTTTTTTTAAATTTATTTTTTTATTGAAGGATAATTGCTTTACAGAATTTTGTTGTTTTCTGTCAAACCTCAACATGAATCAGCCATAGATATACATATATCCCATCCCTTATGAACCTTCCTCCATCTCCCTCCCCATCCCAGCCCTCTAGGTTGATACAGAGCCCCTGTTTGAGTTTCCTGAGCCATAGAGCAAATTCCCGTTGGCTATATGTTTTACATATGGGACAAAACCTTTTAAGATAGCATTTTGCTAGCATCTTTCATGCCATAGGCAGAGAAATCATTGTTAATTCCCACTCCCTTCACATTTCAACCTGTGTGAATACTCACCTGCTGTAGGAAACTCAGGGAGTATGAGAGAGAAGCAGTATGTTGAAATCACCCCCATTTATTAATTCCCTAGAATAAATAAAATTGTGACCTTAGTGACTTTGTATCTGAGTTCAAGTAAGAAACTTTATTTTTAAAATTCTATGTATCCCTCAAGATATACATTTCTAGTGACTTTAAGGAGGTCTAAAGGGAGAGGGGGAAGGTCAGCTGGAATACAAACATGATTCAATGATTGAAGGACATTTTTGAATCTGACTTTTACTTAAGTTTATAGATTTTAGGACCTGGGAATTTCAGCTTCCTCTTTCCCCCAGGCATACCCCTATGGGTTTAGTCGCTAAGTTGTATCTTACCCTTGCAACCTCATGGACTGTAGCCCATCAGGCTCCTCTGTCTGTGAGATTTTCCAGGCTAGAATACTGGAATAGGTTGCTATTTCCTTCTATAAAGCATCAGTTCAGTTCAGTCGCTTAGTCATGTTCGATTCATTGCAACTCCATGGGCTGCAACTCCCCAGGTTTCCCTGTCCATCATCAGCTCCTGGAGCTTGCTCAAATTCATGTCCATTGAATTGGTGATGCCATCCAAACATCTCATCTTCTGTTGTCCACTTCTCCTCCTGCTTTCAATCTTTCCCAGCATCAGGATTTTTTCCAGTGAATCAGTTCTTCACATCAGGTGGCCAAAGTTTTGGGCTTTCAGCTTCAGCATCAGTCCTTTCCATGAATATTCAGCTTTCCTTTCAGATTGACTGGTTTGATCTCCTTGCAGTCCAAGGGACTCTCAAGAATCTTCTCCAACATCACAGTTCAAAAACACTTCATGGTATGGGGAGGGATGTAGGAGGGGGGTTCAGGACGGGGAACATGTGTACACCCATGGCGGATGTATGTTGATGTATGGCAAAACCAATACAATATTGTAAAGTAAAAAAAAACCAACAAAAACAACAACACTTCATCATTCAGCTTTCTTTTATGGTCCAACTCTCACATGCATACATGACTACTGAAAAAACCATAGCTTTGACTAGACAGAACTTTGTTGGCAAAGTAATGTCTCTGCCTTTTAATATACTGTCTACGTTGGTCATAGCTTTTCTTCCAAGGAGTAAGCATCTTTTAATTTCATGGCTGCAGTCACCATCTGCAGTGATTTTGGAGCCCCCCCAAAATAAAGTCTGTGTTACCGTTGTTCTCCATCTATTTGCCATGAAGTGATGGGCCTGGATGCCATGATCTTAGTTTTCTGAATGTTGAGTTTTTTTTTTTTTTTTAATTTTATTTTATTTTTAAACTTTACAATATTGTATTAGTTTTGCCAAATATCGAAATGAATCCACCACAGGTATACCTGTGTTCCCCATCCTGAACCCTCCTCCCTCCTCCCTCCCCTACCCTCCCTCTGGGTCATCCCAGTGCACCAGCCCCAAGCATCCAGTATCATGCATTGAACCTGGACTGGCGACTCATTTCATACATGATATTATACAGTTTTCAATGCCATTCTCCCAAATCTCCCCACCCTCTCCCTCTCCCACAGAGTCCATAAGACTGATCTATATATCGGTGTCTCTTTTGCTGTCTCATACACAGGGTTATTGTTACCATCTTTCTAAATTCCATTTATATGCGTTAGTATACTGTATTGGTGTTTTTCTTTCTGGCTTACTTCACTCTGTATAATAGGTTCCAGTTTCATCCATCTCATTAGAACTGATTCAAATGTATTCTTTTTAATCACTGAGTAATACTCCATTGTGTATATGTACCACAGCTTTCTTATCCATTCATCTGCTGATGGACATCGAGGTTGCTCCCATGTCCTGGCTATTATAAACAGTGCTGCGATGAACATTGGGGTACACGTGTCTCTTTCCCTTCTGGTTTCCTCAGTGTGTACACCCAGCAGTGGGATTGCTGGATCGTAAGGCAGTTCTATTTCCAGTTTTTTAAGGAATCTCCACACTGTTCTCCATAGTGGCTGTACTAGTTTGCATTCCCACCAACAGTGGAAGAGGGTTCCCTTTTCTCCACACCCTCTCCAACATTTATTATTTGTAGACTTTTGGATCGCAGCCATTCTGACTGGCATGAAATGGTACCTCATAGTGGTTTTGATTTGCATTTCTCTGATAATGAGTGATGTAGAGCATTTTTTCATGTGTTTGTTAGCCATCTGTATGTCTTCTTTGGAGAAATGTCTATTTAGTTCTTTGGCCCATTTTTTTGATTGGGTCATTTATTTTTCTGGAGTTGAGCTGTAGGAGTTGCTTGTATATTTTTGAGATTAGTTGTTTGTCCATTGCTTCATTTGCTATTATTTTCTCCCATTCTGAAGGCTGCCTTTTCACCTTGCTAATAGTTTCCTTTGATGTGCAGAAGCTTTTAAGGTTAATTAGGTCCCATTTGTTTATTTTTGCTTTTATTTCCAATATTCTGGAAGGTGGGTCATAGAGGATCCTGCTGAATGTTGAGTTTTAAGCCAACTTTTTCACTTTCCTCTTTCACTTTCATCAAGAGGCTCTTTAGTTCTTCTTTACTTTCTGCCATAAGGGTGGTGTCATCTGCATATCTGAGGTTATTGATATTTCTCCCAGCAATCTTGATTCCAGCTTATGCTTCTTCCAGTCCAACGTTTCTCATGATGTACTCTGAATATAAGTTAAATAAGCTGGGTGACAATATGCAGCCTTGACGTGCTCCTTTTCCTGATTTGGAACCAGTCTGTTGTTTCATGTCCAGTTCTAACTATTACTTCTTGACCTGCATACAACACCACAGTTCAAAAGCATCAACTCTTTAGCACTCAGCTTTCTTCACAGTCCAACTCTTGCATCCATACATACATTTAATTCAAATGCTAAAACAAACAAAACAAGAAACCCCAAAACGATACCCCAGAATTATTATCCTTATGTCATATTTTAGAGAATAATTAGAAACTTGTTTTTTTCTGGCAGAATGGAGATGCTAAAGTTTCCCCAGCCTTCAGGGGCTTATTTCTCAATCATAAAGGATGTCTGCCCTTTGAGGGCTCCTGTTTGTCACATCAGACCATGGGGTTGGTGCCATCGGAACTCCCCATTCTGGTCACTCACTTGTGACAAACTAATATCACTTCTTTTTAGTAAATGTGTGTGTGTGCTCAGTCAGTCATGTTTGACTCTTTGAGACCCTTGGATTCCCTGGTAGCTCAGACGGTAAAGCATCTGCCTGCAATGCAGGAGACCTGCATTACGGGATTCAATCCCCAGGTCAGGAAGATCCCCTGTAGAAGGAAATGGCAACCCACTCCAGTACTCTTGCCTGAAAAATTCCATGGATGGAGGAGCCTGGTAGGCTACAGCCCATGGGATCTCAAAGAGTCGAACACGACTGAGCAACTTCACTGTTCACTGGACTGTAGCCCACCAGGCTCCTCTGTCCATGGAATTTATCAGCCAAGAATACTGGAATGGGTTGCTATTTCCTCCTCCAGGGGATTTTCCTGACCCAGGGTTGGAATCTGTATCTCCTTCATCTCTTGCATTGGCAGGCAGATTCTTTACCACTGCACCACCTGGGAAACCCTCTTTTTAGTACACATTTTAGTCTGAGTAGGAGACAATGAAATCATTTGAATGTACCAAGAACATTATTAGGAAATTCTACTTTGAGCAGCTTAAGCTGTTCACATTTTCTTGAAACATCTGTTCTATATTAGGATATATTCATTTATTTTAAAAGGCCAGTGTTTACTAACAACTTGAGAGAGCTGAATAAGAATCATCAGATTCCATTTTAAAAGATTTTTATTCAGTCATTTGGATAGTTTATTTGGAGGATTTTAATAAGATATATATATTGAATAGTCTAGGTTGGGTAGTAAGTACTAAGTCTCCTCTTAGGATTTAAGATAATTATGAGATAATATGGAGTTAAACTTGAAATATAACTAAAAAGGTGTATTTTTGATATTACAACTATTCTTAAACTTTATGGGATTTTGACATTCCATTTTGGTTATCCTATCCTATTTGGTTATCCAATTAGTTTTCTCTGTCTCCATAAATGTTAAAGTGCCATGTGGTATGCACATGTATTTTAAACTAATGTAAATTAGAATTAACTTTAAACTGTATGAAGTCTATTGTTCAAAGGAATTAGGGATTACAGAATCAAGGCAGCAATTAGCAACTAATTCTGAGCACTCATTGAGCTTCATCTTGGAATACCTAATCCTTGATTCTAAGTGAATAATTGTGGTAGGAGAAGAATCAGTATTCCACAAATTCATGATGAAAGACTGTTATTGCTCAAGCTTAATTATCATGACTGACATAAATACTTGAAAGTAAGTAATAAAACTCACTCTCAACACTACCAGTACATCCTGTATTCGAAATTCAATTTGTAGATAAGGAGAATTAAAAAGAAGATGAGAAACAGTGTGCATTCCAATCTGCCATCAAGGTTATTCACTAGTCAAATTCTCTTGCTTTTTTGGTTTCATCATATACTCTATCTTTCTAAAACCTGATTATTTCAGCAATATGGCTTTATTTACTAAAACAAAAGTGTTTGTCAAGGAGGCTGTTTTCTCTCTGAAAAAAAAAAATAGAAAAAGAAAATCAAGTTATAAAAGATGAAATGATGTGATTAGCCAATTTAAATGATGCTGTGTCTAAGCTTTATTCTTTTCTTTTTTTTGCAGTTGCATTAACCTATTTCTTTCTCTGTATCTTACTGGAGAAAATTACTAATAGTCAAAAAGTCCTCACAGTCCTTAAACATGAGATCCTTGCTATGAAGCCTGTTTTCTGGCCTAGCAGCAAGACTTCAGGATTAAAGATCATGGTTATCAAGAGACCAACCACAGTAGCTCGAATTTTTACAGCTGTTATAACCCCAAGTGTTTTTCTGCTTTAAGTTTCTCTATGACCTAAGTCCCTGATTTACAGGGTGACCTTGCACAAATTGCTTAACCTTTCTGGACATCATTTTACTCTAAGACTCTTCGTTAAGGTGCTACCCATTTCTGAAATACAATTGAAATTCTCTGAATACAGAGCACTTACAAGTCAAACTGAAATATGGGATTCATCCAATCATTAGCTAATAGCTTATAGTCTTGTTTAGAAGAGAAATACATTATATTATATTCAAATACATTATATTCAAAATGCTCTATTACTAAGACAAGCTGTGGTCTGAAGGGATCTTTTTAGAGTTTGGAAGCAGGAAGGATTTCTCTTTGAAAACAGACAAGACACATTTTTTTTTCCTTCCCCAAACTGGAAACATTTTGTTTTGTATTGGAGTATAACTGATCAGACACATTTCTAGTGTAGTAGAACAGAGTGTTTCTCCAAGAGAATGCTCTTCTACTTCAGTTCTGTTTTTCAAAATTATTTAAAAATTAGAAATTGTTTAAAAAATAGAGAAATTATTTTAAAATCATTAATAAATTAGAAACTAAAGGAATGGCTGTGTGCCTTTTCAGCACTATATTATAACATTGTCTCACAGGCCCATCCAAGAATTACTTAATTCTTTTGGGGGAATATCCTTTTGCTAGACATATTACTTTTTTTTATTGATTAGGATTCATTTTCTGTGATATTACCTTTTAATGAAGTTTTAAAGTTTTATCTGGTAGACATACAAATAATTTCTATCTAGTAGAAAATATAACCCTAAGATGATGACTTTATTGCTTTGTAGAATATCAACCAGTTTTGCATTGAACCTAGCAATCAATTCCAACATTCTTCCTTCTGTTTCTGTAACTACTCAGTTCTCCAAATGCTCTTTGAACCAGCTTTATCATCCTGCTGGTTTCCCCATTAATGGGTTATATAAATTTGGACCTACTTAATATTTATGAGTCAGAGTTGTTAACACGAAGACATTTTTACTTTGACAGTTTGTTGTTGCTTTTGCTACCTTCCTGCTGCCACCACCTGGAGGAGCAAAGTGTTGCCCAAAGCAGAAAAATTTCCAACTCTAAATACTCAGAGCTGTTTAGATTCCCATCCTTTTTCCTTTCTTATCCGTGTGTGATCCCTTACTTCATAGTGTCTGTTGTAATGATTGAATCCAATTACAGTACATCATTGGCATTTGAATTTTTAAAATTTGTGCTTTTGACTATTTTCAAGCCACGTAACATGTAGGGATTTGCAGTTTTGCTGAGGAATGAATCTTGGTTGTAAACTTTGCAATACTGATGTGCTGGAACGACACAAAAACAGGGAGGCATCCACCACAGCCTCTGAATTTCGTCTTGGCTGTGTTCTTTCTCATCAGCATGCACACTAACTCTCCTAAAGTGATAAAAACTTAGCTTCTTTGTGCAAAATCGGCTATAAAAGAAAATCATCTGCTAGTGTTTGTGATAGTAGTAAAGAGAAAGTAAAAAAGTCTAAAAAAGTAGTCATTCTTGGGCACAAAGCAGAAGTTTTGGCTGTGCCAAATACACCATCAGTTTGATTAATTCAGCAAAAAGCATGAAAAATGTTTGTCCTAATAATCAACTACTTCCTTAAAATAGTATTATTTACTCTCATTAAGTTGTCAAAATTTATGAAATAATATTAGTATTTCAAGCATTTAAGAGAGGGTTGTTCTCATCTGGAAGGTAGAGCAAGAGAGTGAAAAGGTCAGTGAACTTGTATTCTTAATGCCTGAGTTCAAGTTGTAGCTCTTCTATTAATTAGCTGTGGAACCTGTATCTAAAACCTCTTGGTCATAAATTCTAGGAAGACCTTGTTTATTGATTTATTGACTGGGTTACATGAAGTTCTAGGTTTGGGATAGATTAGTGACTATTATAAAGATCTCTGCCCTCAAAGAGCTTTCATTTTACATTGTAGAAGGGAAAGGAAGAGAGAGGGGAAACACAGTGGGAAGAAAATAAATAACCAAATACCTTAGAATATGACAAATGACTTCCCTGGTGGCTCAGATGGTAAAGAATCTGCCTGCAATGTGGGAGACCTGGGTTCCATCCCTGGGTTGGGAAGTTCCCCTGGAGAAGTGAACAGCAACCGACTCCAGTGTTCTGGCCTGGGAAATCCCATGGACAGAGGAGCCTGGCAGGCTCTAGTCCATAGGGGTCACAAAGAGTTGGATACAATTGAGTGACTTTCACTTTAATGACAAATGACATAGAAAATATTTTAGAAATGGGAGAGGGTTAGTGGCAAGTGGCAGTGTGTGTGTGTCCAGTTGTGTCATTGCAGTAGTAAGAAGGTGAAGGTAAACCTCCATGGTATGGTGGCATTTGAGAAATGCATGAAGAAAGAGTAATGGTGGTTACCAAGCCTAACAGTGGTTTCAATCCTGTCAGATCTAATAAGCCATCGTCTTCCTCTGTGCCAGTTCGGGGCACAGTTGGGGATTCTGAGCAGTAGATTGATACAAGAGTATTTTAAAAGAATGACTAGCTGCCATGCCAAGGAGTCTTGTAAAGGGACAAGGATGCAAGTGGGCGAACTGTTAAGAGGCTATAGCAGCAGCTAGTTGAGAGATGATGACTTAGAGAAGGTGGTAGCCGAGAAGGTGGAGAAGAGCATTCAGATTCTGAATATATTTTGAAAGTACAGCAAATAAGATTTGTGGTTGGAATGGATATGAACTGTGAGAGAAAGAGAAGTCAAAGTGGACTCCAGGGTTTTTCATCTGCTGAAAAGGAAGGTGGGGTTGCTATTAACTGAGAGAAGGCTGAGGGTAGAACAGGTTTTTGGAAGTAAGATCAGATCAGATTTTGGGCATGTTGTGTTTCAGATATTTATTTTATGTCCAAGGACTTACAAATCTGGAGCCTATGAATGTGGTCTGAGTTGGAGATATCCATTTGAAGGTCAGCAGGATATCACTGATACTTAAAGCCATAATACTGCTTTTTTCACCAAGGGAATCAGTGTTACGTAGTGAGAGAAAAGACTGAGCCCTGGGGCATTGCAACATTCAAGGATCTGAGAAAAAGAGGAAGAACCAACCAAGGAGATTAAGAAGGAGCAGCCAGTGAGATAGGAGAAAAAACAGAGAATGTGGTGTCCGGCAAACTAAGTGAAAAAGTGTTATGAAAAAGAAGGGAGTAACCAACCGTGCCAAATGCTGCTGATAGGCAAGTGAAGGACTTGACTGCTGGATTTAGCAGCATGGTAGATGTTCACATTTAGAGTGAACAGTTAAGAGAAGTTTCATTGGAGGCAAAAATCTGACTAAATTGGTTTTCATGGAGAATGGCAAGAAATAAAAACAGACAGTAGGAATAAGTCACTTCCTGGAGGTGTTTTTCTTTTAAAGAAAGGGAATAAATGAGCCAATAGCCAGTGAGTTAAGTGGAATACAGAGAAGTGATTGTTTTATTATTTTTTAAAATGTTTTTTGAAGACAGGAATGACATCAGTATCTTATTTGCATTTGAATGTAAATGATCCAGCAGTGTGTCCTAGAGTGATATCTTTGAGTGGGCTGTAGAGGATGGGATTTAGTGACTAAAAAGAGGTGTTGACTTTAGGTAAGATTATGGATAGTAGCAGGCAGAGAGACAGAGATGTGATACCTGTACTGGTAGGTGGGTAAATACAGCAGATAGAAGTCTGTGGAATTTCTCTTCTGATTGCTTTGATTTTCTCAGTGACAAATGATAATGAAAATAGGAAGGAGGTTTGAGTACTCGAGAAGAGTGAAAATGATTGTCTAGAAGAGTGGGAAACTGAATGATCTTGGGAAACTAAGTTGTGATATACCTGTTGTTACGGGCTTCGCTTATGGCTTAAGGGTAAATAATCCATCTGCAATGCAGGAGACACAGAAGATGTGGATTTGATCCCTGGATCAGGAAGATTCCCCTGGAGGAGGAAATGGCAACCCTGTCTAGTATTCTCACCTGAAAAATCCCATGGACTGAGGACCCTGGCAGACTCAAGTCCATGATCTCAAAGAGTTGGACATAACTGAGCAACTAAGCAAGTAGTATTAAGAACATATTTGAGGAACCATTCATAAGCTTGAAGTGAGACCATTCAGCATAATTCTATATCTTTCTCCAGCCACTGTTAGTGGAGGGTGGAGGTTTGGCATTGGCAGAGAGTTGCATTTTAACCAAGATTCTAGTTGTCCAAGTAAGTATGATAAATCTGAAAAAAGGCAAAAGAGTCAAGGGTATACATAAGGGACCAGTTATAAAATTTGGTCTTGGAATTTAAGCTTGGCAAGTAGGATAATGATAAGCAGTAGTGGAATTGTGGTAGATCAGTGGATTGGAGGTCCCAGTGAATTGGAATGATGATTGGGAATGGGATAGTACAAGGAGTGATCTGGGAAGATTGGAGGTGGTGGTCAGAGGGTGGAATGCATGACTTTGACATTAGGAAGAGTTGCATTTATTTGTAATGATGTGGTCTTAAGGCAATGATCATGATTAGAGGCTGTGGTAGATGTGGTAGAATGGCTAACATGATCAATGGAGAAGAGAAGAGAAAAGTTCAAGGAACTGAAAGGCCAGGGTGTGGGCATGATGATCTACTTGTGTGTTCATAGGTTCAAGAATTAAGGCGGGAGTAGCTCTGGAGGGTACAACTATGAATCAGGATCTAGAGTCAAGAGAAATGAAAAGAAAGCAGAGTCATTAACCAGTGAGTGATATATGATGATGTTAGATTCAAGCTGGCACTTCCAGGGGAGAGAGAGGGAGCAGTGTCTGAAAGTCATGAGGAGCAAGGGTGACACCTACTCCTCTCCAGGCTTGAAGATCTGAAGGCTACAAAAGGAAAAGCAGTCTCCAGTTGGAAGGTTGATAGGGTATTCTCAAGAAAGCCAGGTTTTGATGAAAGTAAGAAGGTGAAGGGGGTGTTCAAAGCATGTTTGTGAAAATAGAGGTGCGGCATCCAGCCATCAAGATGATACCCAGTGATCCTTACTGCCAGGTATTTAAGCCTTTTTTTAGTTCCTTCCCTTATTTAATCGGCTGACCTCTGTGACCATAGAATACTGCAGAAATGATGACATGTAATAAAAGACACTGTAGCTTTTGTTTGCTCTTTCAGATACCTGGTGCTTAGTGAATCCAGCCACCAGACCATGAGGACACTCAGGAAGCCCTGTCGAGAGGCCCTTATGGAGAGGAAGAGAAGTTTCCCCCAACAACTACCACAAACTTGCCAGTATGCAAGTGAGCTACATTAAAAGCAGATAAAAGCAGATCCTTTCAGTCAAACTTTCAGATGACTGCAGCCTTGTGAGAGATGCCAAGCTGAAAGTGTCTAACCAAGCCATCACCTGACTTTTAATCTGCAAAAACTGTGCTATATAGTAAATGATTATTTTTATTTTAAGTCACTAATTTTTGAAGTTATTTACTATGCAGCAAATCTTCTGATAATTAACATAAGGGTATTTTGAAAATAGTGGTACTGAATTTCAGAAAGCACAGTGGATAGGTTTCAGGATTGGTGGAAGGGAGAGAGGAGATGAAAGCATAGGATATGCAGAGTTTTTTATTTTTTATTTTTTTAATTCTATTTTTATTTATTTTTTAACCCTAGAAACATTTTGTATTTTTAACACCAGAAACATTTTGTATGGGCTTCCCTGGTGGCTCAGCTGGTAAAGAATCTGCCTGTAATACCACAGACCTGGGTTCGAACCCTGGGTTGGGAAGATCCCCTGGAGAAGGGAACTGCTACCCACTCCAGTATTCTGGCCTGGAGAATTCCATGGACTGTGTAGACCGTGGGGTCTCCAAGAGTCGGACAGGACTGAACAACTTTCACGTTCACAGCCAATTAACAACATTGTGATAGTTTCAGGTGAACAGTGAAGGAACTCAGAAATACATAAACATGTATCCATTCTCCCCAAATCCCCCTCCCACCCAAGCTAGCACATAACATTGAGCAGAATTCCATGTGCTATACAATAGGTTTTTGTTGGCTATCCATTTTAAATATAGCAGTGTGTACATGATCTTCCCAAAGTCCTTAACTATCCCTTCACCCTGGCAACCATGAATTTGTTTTCTAAGTCTGTGAGTCTCTTTCTGTAGAGTTTTAAAAGGATTAGAGTGTGGAGATAAGAGGGAGTCTGGGAGGGTTTTTGGTGGCTGACATAAATCAGGATAAATGAAAAAAAATGAGATCATTGTGAAGACAGATAATGGTGGTGAGAACATGTGTTTGGTGGTGAAGAAAGAGGGAGTTTCTGGAGATCTATCTTCACCTTTGATGAAAAGTGATCTTGGTCCCAGAGACAGTTCACTCTTGGCCACTGGTCTAATGTGAGTACTTTCTGTGGATCCCTGTTAACTGTATTCCTTGGTGGCCCAGCAGTATAGAATCCACCTGCCAATTCCTGCCAGTTTAGGAGAGGCAGTTTTGATCCCTGGGCCAGAAAGATCCCCTGGAGAAGAAAATAGCAACACACTCCAGTTTTCTTGCCCCAGAAATCCCATGGACAGAGGAGCCTGGCAGGCTATAGTCCATAGTGTTGTAAAAGTCAGACATGACATAGTGACTAAACAAACTGTTAATTGTATATGGTATATATCTCCCATTTGATTTTCATATTATTATCCTTCATGAATGAGAATATTGAGACCTAAAGAGGTTAAGTAACTGGACTGAGGGCACACAGTGAGTAAGGTAGACTCAGAATTTGAATTAGGGTCTCCTGACTTTAAATCCTGCCCTAATTCCATATTTTACCTGGAGACAGAAAAATTTAAAAACCAAAGTACTTTAATTTTCTAAGGGTAGGATTGCAAGTTAGTCGTCTCAGACATAGACCAGTGGAGTATAATTATAAATACTCTTTAAAAATACTCACATGATACCTGAGAATAATGACATACAAAAGAATCCAATATGAGAGCCATTTATATCTGATCAGAGTATTATCAAGTACGTGAAAGATACCAGAAAACAGAAGAAGAGAGATAGGAACCAGAAGTATAAAATGAATGCTAAATTCATTGCTCTATTTTTCTCCCCAGTTAGAATGTAAATTCTATGAGGGTAGAACTTTGCCTTGTGTCTGGCACTCACCAGGTACTCAATAAGTCTTAGTATATGTTAAAAAAAATGAAGATATAGGGCTCAGCCAAAGGAAAATACTTCAGTGAAAACATCCTAAGTAACATGCTCAGGATAAGAGAGTGGTCAAGACAGTTTAGTTCAGTCACTCAGTCGTGTCCCATTCTTTGCGACCCCATGAATTGCAGCACACCAGGCCTCCCTGTCCATCACCAACTCCTGGAGTCCACCCAAACCCATGTCCATTGAGTCGGTGATGCCATCCAGCCATCTCATCCTCTGTCGTCCCCTTCTCCTCCTGCCCTCAATCTTTCCCAGCATCAGGGTCTTTTCAAATGAGTCAGCTCTTCACATCAGGTGGCCAAAGTATTGGAGTTTCAGCCTCAGCATCAGTCCTTCCAGTGAACACACAGGACTGATCTCCTTTAGGATGGACTGGTTGGATCTCCTTGCAGTCCAAGGGACTCTCAAGAGTCTTCTCCAACACCACACTTCAAAAGCATCAATTCTTCTGTGCTCAGCTTTCTTTATAGTCCAACTCTCACATCCATACATGACCACTGGAAAAACCATAGCCTTGACTGGTTGGACCTTTGTTGGCAAAGTAATGTCTCTGCTTTTTAATATGCTGTCTAGGTTGGTTATAACTTTCCTTCCAAGGAGCAAGCGTCTTTTAATTTCATGGCTGCAATCACCATCTGCAGTGATTTTGGAGCCCCCCAAAATACAGTCAGCCTCTGTTTCCACTGTTTCCCCATCTATTTCCCATGAAGTGATGGGACCAGATGCCATGATCTTAGTTTTCTGAATGTTGAGGGTTTTTTTTTTGTTTTTTAATTTTTTAAATTTCTCTTAAAAATTAAAACCCTCCTCCCTCCTCCCTCCCCATACCATCCCTCTGGGTCATCCCAGTGCACCAGCCCCAAGCACCCAGTATCATGCATCGAACCTGGACTGGTGACTCGTTTCATATATGATATTGTACATATTTCAATGCCACTGCCCCAAATCATCCCACCCTCTCCCTCTCCCACAGAGTCCAAAAGACTGTTCTATACGTCTGTGTCTCTTTTGCTGTCTCATATACAGGGTTATTGTTACCATCTTTCTAAATTCCATATATATGCGTTAGTATACTGTATTGGTGTTTTTCTTTCTGGCTTACTTCACTCTGTTTAATAGGCTACAGTTTCATCCACCTCATTAGAACTGATTCAAATGTATTCTTTTTAATGGCTGAGCAATACTCCATTGTGTATATGTACCACAGCTTTCTTATCCATTCATCTGCTGATGGACATCGAGGTTGCTCCCATGTCCTGGCTATTATAAACAGTGCTGCGATGAACATTGCGGTACACGTGTCTCTTTCCCTTCTGGTTTCCTCAGTGTG
The DNA here is from genome assembly GCF_029378745.1 of Bos indicus. Taxonomy (NCBI): domain Eukaryota; kingdom Metazoa; phylum Chordata; class Mammalia; order Artiodactyla; family Bovidae; genus Bos; species Bos indicus. The sequence goes on from NC_091761.1 coordinate 80,242,836, forward strand.
TATGCCCAGCAGTGGGATTGCTGGATCATAAGGCAGTTCTATTTCCAGTTTTTTAAGGAATCTCCACACTGTTCTCCATAGTGGCTGTACTAGTTTGCATTCCTACCAACGGTGTAAGAAGGTTCCCTTTTCTCCACACCCTCTCCAGCATTTATTGCTTGTAGACTTTTGGATCGCAGCCATTCTGACTGGTGTGAAATGATACCTCATAGTGGTTTTGATTTGCATTTCTCTGATAATGAGTGATGTTGAGCATCTTTTCATGTGTCTGTTAGCCATCTGTATGTCTTCTTTGGAGAAATGTCTATTTAGTTCTTTGGTCCATTTTTTGATTGGGTCGTTTATTTTTCTGGAATTGAGCTGTAGGAGTTGCTTGTATGTTTTTGAGATTAGTTGTTTGTCTGTTGCTTCATTTGCTATTATTTCTCCCATTCTGAAGGCTGTCTTTTCACCTTGCTTATAGTTTCCTTTGATGTGCAGAAGCTTTTAAGTTTAATTAGGTCCTATTTGTTTATTTTTGCTTTTATTTCCAATATTCTGGGAGATGGGTCATAGAGGATCCTGCTGTGATGTATGTCGGAGAGTGTTTTGCCTATGTTCTCCTCTAGGATTTTTATAGTTTCTGGTCTTATGTTTAGATCTTTAATCCATTTTGAATTTATTTTTGTGTATGGTGTTAGAAAGTGCTCTAGTTTCATTCTTTTACAAGTGGTTGACCAGTTTTCCCAGCACCACTTGTTAAAGAGATTGTCTTTTCTCCATTGTATATTCTTGCCTCCTTTGTCAAAGATAAGGTGGCCATATGTGCGTGGCTGCAATCACCATCTGCAGTGATTTTGGAGCCCCAAAAAATACAGTCAGCCTCTGTTTCCACTGTTTCCCCATCTATTTCCCATGACGTGATGGGACCAGATGCCATGAATCTTAGTTTTCTGAATGTTGAGTTTTAAGCCAACTTTTTCACTCTCCTCTTTCACTTTCATTAAGAGGCTCTTTAGTTCTTCTTCACTTTGTCCCATAAGGGTGATGTCATCTGCATATCTGAGGTTATTGATATTTCTCCCAGCAATCTTGATTCCAGCCTGTGCTTCTTCCAGCCCAGCGTTTCTCATGATGTACTCTGCATATAAGTTAAATAAGCAGGGTGACAAGATGCAGCCTTGACGTACTCCTTTTCCTATTTGGAACCAGTCTGTTGTTCCATATCCAGTTCTAACTGTTGCTTCCTGACCTGCATGTAGGATTCTGAGGAGGCAGATCAGGTGGTCTGGTATTCCCATCTCTTTCACAATTTTCCAGAGTTCATTGTGATCCACACAGTCAAAGGTTTTGGCATAGTCAGTAAAGAAATAGATGTTTTTCTAGAACTCTCTTGCTTTTTCGATGATCTAGCAGATGTTGACAATTTGATCTCTGGTTCCTCTGCCTTTTCTAAAACCAGCTTGAACATCTGGAAGTTCATGGTTCACGTATTGCTGAAGCCTGGCTTGGAGAATTTTGAGCATTACTTTACTAGCGTGTGAGTTGAGTGCAATCGTGTGGTAGTTTGAACATCCTTTGGCATTGCCTTTCTTTGGGATTGGAATGAAAACTGACCTTTTCCACCGGAAACGGTCAAGACAGGTTGAGGGCAGAGTTATGAGGTGGAAGAAGTTTGTCATCAGTACTGGTTCCTTGTTTACCCTGCCTGCTGATCCAGACTCCAGAGTAGGTTCACATTCAGAGATGTTTCATTTCATCATCCCTGTAGCTGTTCTTTTCCTCTAGGTGTTTTAGGAACATTAATAAACCAGGATTTCTTACCTGGCAATATATTCTATCATCTGGAAACTTAACAACAACAACAAAAAATGCAACAGAAAACAGGGTCTGGGTTCTTCTCCCCAACATGATTTAATTTAACTGGATTGGGGTTGGACCCAGACATTGGCAGTTTAAATTAAAAAAAAAAAAAAAAAGTCTCTTAGGTGGTTTTACTGTGTAGCTAGGATTGAGAAGCAACCAACTTAAAAATATTATCTTTCTCAAGAAAAGTTGAATACTGAGAAATCAAACCTTGAAAGGAAAGGAATGCTGTTCTAACTAGCTCAATTTCAGATATCAGTGGGTTGGGAGGTCCCCAGAATTTACACCAACCTAGCTTTAGCATGGCACTCAGAGAGGAGGTACTCAAGTATTTGCTGCAGGGATGGATGAATTCCAGTCACCCAGTCATGTCTGACTCTTTGTGATCCCTTGGACTGCAGCATGCCAGGCTTCCTTGTCCATCACCAACTCCCGGAGCTTGCTCAAACTCATGTCCATTGAGTCAGTGATGCCATCCAACCATCTCATCTTCTGTTGTCTCCTTCTCCTCCCACCTTCAATCTTTCAAAGCATCAGGGTCTTTTCCAGTGAGTCAGTTCTTCACATCAGGTGGCTAAAGTATTGGAGTTTCAGCTTCAGCATGAAGCTTACTATTCCAATGAATAGTCAGGACTGATTTCCTTTCAGATTGACTGGTTTGATCTCCTTGCAGTCCAAGGGACTCTCTAGAGTCTTCTCCAACATCTCAGTTCAAAAGCATCAGTTCTTTGGCAGTCAGCTTTATTTATGGTCCAACTCTCACATGTATACATGACTACTGGAAAAACTATAGCTTTGACTAGATGGACCTTTGTTGGCAAAGTAATGTCTCTGCCTTTTAATATGCTGTCTACGTTGCTCATAGCTTTTCTCCCAAGGAACAAGCATCTTTTTGATTTCATGGCTGCAGTCACCATCTGCAGTGATTCTGGAGCCCAAGAAAATGACATATGTCACTGATTCCATTGTTTCCCCATCTTTTTGCCATGAAGTGATGGGACCAGATGCCATGATCTTTGTTTTTTGAATGTTGAGTTTTAAGCCAGTTTTTTCACTCTCTCACTTTCATCAAGAGACTCTTTAGTTCTTCTTCACTTTCTGCCATAAGGGTGGTGTCATCTGCATATCTGAGGTTATTGATATTTCTCCCAGCAATCTTGATTCCAGCTTGTGCTTCATCCAGCCTGGCATTTCACATGATGTACTCTGCATATAAGTTAAATAAGCAGGGTTACAATATACAACCTTGACATACTCATTTCCCAATTTGGAATCAGTCCGTTGTTCCATGTCTGGTTCTAACTGTTGCTTCTTGACTTGCATACAGATTTCTCAGGAGGCAGGTAAGGTGGTCTGATATTCCCATCTCTTTAAGAATTCTACAGTTTGTTGTGATCCACACCTATGCTCCTTGCTCTTGCATAAAGATTGATCTCTCTACCTGGAGAAGTTGAGCTATGGAGATGGCTTAGATGATGGAACAACCCGAAAAACAAAAATTCTAGGTCAGTTATGGAAGGGATGCATTAGTGGGAGCATGTGTGGTGATGAAACATAAATGTCTTGCATATACATATATATATATATATATATATATCTTGCACATATATATATCTTGCATATATATATATACTACTTTAAAAAATGTATACATAATATAATGGCAAATAAAAGAAAGTTTTCTTTTTAAACCTATTATTGAGTTCACTGAAACCTTTTGTATTTTCTTGTTCAGTAGATAACAAAATTAAAATTATTTTATTTGAGTCTGGACTTATTTTTAATGTTGAAAAGGTGTCATTATGTTTTAAAAGAATGATAATATATCCCATCTAGTCTGGAAAAAAGATGTTCTGGAGTAGTGAAGGACATGCATGAAAGTGAGAGGAACCAGTGGAGGACTATTCAGTGTATACTTAGTATATTCCGTTTTGTTTTGCTCTGGAAAAAGCTGGAGTTAATATGAGCTCTGAGCATACAAGCTTGATGTAAAACAAAGGATTTGCATTCTACCCTTCTCAAAGGGTGACCCAACATCATTCTTAACTTAAACAAACATAAAAGGAGACAGTCCCGGTGACCTGTTTGGGGATCTAGGGTAGATAGTTTATTCACATTCCTGCCAACATAACCATAGCTCTGATTACTGTAAAAAGCAATAATATCTCCATCTTTCATGATGATTAGTAGTTAGAAGGGTCTTCCATTACTTTATCAGCTCCAAAGAAGAAAGGGTAAAGGATAAAGTAGCATCCTTGCCGAAAATGAATGAATATAAAGACTAAATGCTTATTTTTGTAGTGACTCACTGTGTCAAGCTGAATTCTAAATCAAGTATACTCAGGCCACTTATACATTCTTCATCAAATCATTAAAAACTGAAATGACCATGACCAACCACTGTCTCTGACATTTATTGTATATGAAAAGCATTTAGGAGATGTAAAGACTAGGTAGTTGTGAAACAACTATAAAGATGTAAGACTGAAAGCACCAACAGTGACATTCAGCTGCTCAGTTAGGCTAGAAAATAGTTCCCTTTTGTTTGTGACTTTAATTCTGATGTAGGCTCATGGCAGGAAAAGACCACCAATGTATAAAGGTGGAATGAATACTTGACTTGGAGTCATATGTCCTGGTTCAGAGTCACTGCTCTGACAATTAAAGCTTGTTGAAACAATTACCTGAGCAAGTCACATAATCTCCCAGAGTCTCAATTTCCCCATCTGTAAAGAGGAAATAACAAGAATTTCTGCTCTGCTACTTTAGCAAATTCTGTGGTTTACTTGACATACTGAGTATTATAAAAGTATTTCATAAAATATAAAATATCATACAGATATTTGCTATTATTATTGAATTATTAATTTATAACCTTATTCAGTCCAAAATAGTGCTGCCCAGATCATGGCTTCATAGTCTGCAAGTTCTGGATTTAGAAGCATCCCATAACCTCATCAACTATAAAGATTTATTCTAGAGCCCAAGAGTAGTCATCTGACTTTAGCTTAAAAGTAATTAAGACATCTGGGGAGAGCCAAGTCTACTATTAATGTGAAAATATTGACTTTTAGGTAAGATTCATAATCAAAAGTTTTAAAAAGTTATGGAAAGAGGCAAGAGAGTAGGGGCAGGGGAAATTGGGCAGGAAGGTGATCAAAAGGTACACACTTCCAGGTATAAGACAAATAAGTACTGGATATAATGTACAAAATGGTTGTTAATACTGCTGTATGTTATATATGAAAGTTAGAGTAAATCCTGAGCTCTCTTCACAAGAAACTTTTTTTTATTTTTCTTTTATTTTGTATATACATGAGGTGATGGATGTTGACTAAACTCATTGTGGCAACCATTTCATGATGTATGTCAGTCAAAACATTGCACTGTATACCTTAAACTTATATAATGTTGTACATTAATTATATCTGAAACCTGAAAGAAAAAAAATTAAGTAATTTGAATAATGTTTAAAAAAATAAAAGGAAAAATGGAGATATTGGAACTTTCAGGAAGCTTAACTAGGAGGGAAGAACTGTTCCGACAATAGCTGAGCAAAGATCTGCAGGAGCACCATGTAAGAGCCATCAGGAGCTGCCAGGTGCTGCCAGTTGCCAGCTGTGTGCATGGAAGTTTTCAGTGGTGTTGCATGGAAGTTCCCCTTGCTTTCTAGTAGAGCACAGCAGAGATGATCAAAAATCCCATGTAAGATAGGGGAAAATTATTAGTATCTCAAAACTGAGGTTTTATCATATTAGCATCTTTGCTTCTATGAATGCTCATACTAGAGGCTACTGGCATCATATATAATTCTTGAGGACTCACATTTCTTCTGCCTGATGTGCCCTGCTCAATACAGGAGGTCTTTTTAGTTCCGTATTTATTAACATTCACATTTCAGTTTCTAGTACTCAGATCACAACCCTAGACATTGATTCCTGAATTACAATTATGAGCATGAAGTTTCATATCCCAGTATAAGTTCAGGCCTCCCAGACCCACAACAATTTCCACCAATGGCTATCACCACACACCCTGTCCACCTGGGAAGGGTGAGTATACAAAGGTATTTACGGTGAGTCAACAATAAATACATAATTCTCAGCTTCTGGACAACCAAGCAAGAAGGAAACTTAATGGGTTATATCACATTCACCTGGCTTTGGAGCATGGTATGGTCTCTGTGTACCCAAAACTTTTTAGCTTTGAACTCCTTTTCATCTCTAATCACCTCTCTAGCTCCCTAATTACCTTGTTTAGGACTGTTTATTTATCTAGGCCCTCATTTTACCTTTTCTTGTTTCTAGCATTGATTCCAATCTTTTACCCATTACAATTTCCTGATGAAAGATCCTGGAAAGTGAGTGGCTGAATAGGTAAAATTTGGAAGAAGTTCTCATTTTTGTCTTTTCGAGGCTAAACAGGATATGTGAAAATAAAAGAAATAATACAATCATGATTTTTTTTCCAACTGTGCTAAGTAGAATGAATATAGGTTGAGTTCATCAAACATTTTTTTCCAGTAAAGAAACATATGGCCTGACCATATTTCTCCATTTCCTAGGATTAGTAGAGGATTAGAAATTATAGTGAAAGACTGATGGAGATGATTGTTGGAGAAATCAAAGCCAGTTGAATAGACAGAATTTAGGTGCAGTGATTAGGACTATAATGTTAAAACCTCAGGAAGCTCAGTGTGTGTGTATATATTCCCTTGGCTCACCCCTTTGGAAATGATGGGCCACTATGAAGTTTTTCTAGAAATCCCTAAGGGAGAGGTTGTTCAGCAGAAATATCTTCATAATGATTCAGAAGATCTTCAACTTCCAGAAGAATAAAGCTTTCCAGTGAACAGAGGGTATTATGCAGATGTATCCTGCAGAGGAAATGCTGGACAGATTGGGATCCATGTGAATTCTTTTGGCAAGAGATACTGAAAGTTCTGGATTTGAGAAATTAAAATCTTGTAACAAATGAGTTGAATGAATCAGAGAAAGGCAGAGTTCAGCTGCATGTATATATGATGTGTCCTACTAACACCGGGTATTATTACTGACTGATGATACAGTGTAAGTTGCACCTGAGTCAACCTCTAGTTGCCTCTGATCAGGGTAAAATTCAATAGGACAAAATTCTCTGGTGAGTAAAATGAGTCAAGATTCATGGTATCTATTTAAAAAATTGTTTCTCTCTCAGTTTCTCTTTCTTGGGTTTATTTCAATTTTAATAATTTCTTAATCCCAGAATGAATTTCTTTTAGTATGATAACTTTTAAAATATACATTAATTTTTAGAATTTAGATTTGTGGTTTATTAAAAGTTTTTTGCCCTAAACAGATGACACAGAGTAGTATATTAAACTTATATAGGTGTGTACTTAGGACAGAATGAGCCATTCATAGTGGTGAAACAATTTCTGCTGCCTCTTTAGTCCCTAACTTCACTGGAAAAAAAAAAAAAAAAAGCCACATAGAATATGTGCTAATATTTACTGAGTCATTTAATATTTTATAATAGACATTGATACCTTTTAAAGGATGTAGATACAGCAGCACACGCATTTCTGTTTGTTTCGTCATGGGTTTGGGATTCCTGTGCAGAATTTTCATGGTTCTCTGGTCTTTAAATAGATTAGTGGGACATTGTAGAACATTTCTTGTTAGTGGGGAAAAATTGGCAGCAATAAATGTCTAGCAAATATAGGGGACTATTTCCCAAATAGAGTATTCTCAAGGCTTTGAAGATGACAGGACTGGATTCTGTTGGGTCTTACTGAAACCATTAGTTTCTCTCTATCTTTTTCTTTTGCCTACTCTCACTCCTCACATCCCTCACTAACCCTGAAATGGCACATGTACCAGAACCTGGATGAGATCTAGCTCTGTTTCTGTCAAATCTAAAAGAAACCCACATAAATTGTAATGTTCCTGGATGCATTTACTGAAGTATTTTGAAGAGACAGCAAACTGGAATGACCACGTTGTAGGGCACCTGGCAAACATTCCCAGTATTCACAGGTTACAGCATTACCTCCCCCTCCCAACTCTCTATTCACTCTCCTAAATAGTCAGAACTCAACCTTCTCCAAGGTTGCCAGGTCCTTTGCCCTTCCTGTACTGTCTCCTTCAGCCTTCCAGATGGATTCAGTTCCTTGGCCTGCAGCTCTCTACCCTCTTGGTTTTTTCTCTTCAACAAGTACCCCATATCAGCATAAAGAAGGCCCTGGCAGTAAGCAGCAATTAAGTCATCTTCCGAAATTGGCAGAACAAGAAAGGTGGTGAACACAATATATTTCAGTTCAGTTCAGTCACTCAGTCATGTCTGACTCTTTGTGACCCCATGGACTGCACACCAGGCCTCCCTGTCCATCCCCAACCCCCGGAGTTTACCCAAACTCATGTCCATTTAGCTCCGTCAAATAGACATATTCTAATAAGAATTTAGAACTCAGACCTTGTATGGGAGATACTGGTACCGACCTTACCTATCTCTGTAACTTCCTCCCAATTTCCACTCAATATCTCCTGTTTTGTATACTTTGCTATATGCGATTTCTGCTGCTGCTGCTGCTGCTTAGTCACTTCCGTTGTATCCGACTCTGTGCGACCCCATAGACGGCAGCCCACCAGGCTCCCCCGTCCCTGGGATTCTCCAGGCAAGAGTACTGGAGTGGGGTGCCATCACCTTCTCCGACCCGATTTCTGTGGGGTAAAGAGAAGAGAAGAGCTGGTGTTTATTCAGGAGGCAGGGCCCTGAGTCTTCAAAGGGAGGAGGCTTAGCTTGACTCTGGGATACGGGGCCGGGCCTAGGAGGATACTGTTGACTACAGCTCTGTAGAGATGCCTTAATTTGTGAGGGCAGACCTAAGCCCAGCTGGAAACGGATTTCTTTCTTTTTTTTCCATTTTAACATTTATTTTTAATTGGAGGATAATTGCTTTACAATGTTGTGTTGGTTTCTGCTGTACAACAACGTGAATCAGTCGTAAACATATGTATGTCTTCTCTCTCTTGAATTCTGTTGCAGCCAAAACATCACAGAGTCAGAAGCTACATTAGTGGTCTAGTTCAGCATTGTTATTCAGAGAATTGGTCAAGAGCTGTGTATCTGACCTTTTCAGTGATTTTTGTAGCAAAATAATAATGAATTATAAATAATAAACCCTCTTCTGTTTACATTACCTAGAAGGCATCCAGTGGGCAAGACTCCTCCTCTGCTGCCTTCTGAAACTTTAACAAAATAAAAATAAGATTCTTTTTAATTAAAAATGAATGTGGAAATGCTACAATGCTTTATTTTTCTAATTACTTTATGTTGATTCTTTTTTTTTTCCTTCTTTATATCTCAACTTCTAATGCTTTTCTTTCTGTTACCCTTCATCTAAACACTGATCATTCCTTTTGTTGCTCAGTCACTCAGTTGTGTCTGACTCTGTGACCTGGTGGACTGCAGCAGGCCAGGCTTCCCTGTCCTTCACCATTTCCTGGAGCTTGCTCAAACTCATGTCCATTAAAAACTCATTCCTTTACAGGTTTTTTATGGTAAAAAACAGAAACAAATAGAACCTTACGTATTAATCTTAAATAATAGACAAGTTTCATGGCTCAGTATTTTTACAGTAGTCAGTTTATATTATTCTCTTAAAACATTACTTCAGACATTTCTCACATTTCTCTTCTTCACCTCTTGCTCAGCAAAGAGGACTCAGAGTTTTTCATTATTTTGAGTCTGTGAATATAAACATCACAAGACTACATTCTGGTCAGTTTAAATGTGAAGATGAAAGTCACTCAGTCCTGTCTGGCTCTTTTTGACCTCATGGACTATAAAGTCCATGGAATTCTCCAGACCAGAATACTGGAGTGGGTAGCCTTTCCCTTCTCCTGGGGATCTTCCCAACCCAGGGATCAAACCCAGGTCTGCCACATTGTAGGTGGTTCTTTACTAGCTGAGCCACAAGGGAAGCCTGGGTTTAGCAATGATTGAATTATATTTCTGAAGTTACCCTCAGAGTAGTTAGATATTGGTGGGAGTGAGTGAGTGTAAAACCCTATAAAGAAAACAATCCCCAGGCAGCATTATCTGGTTCTTGTGTTAGTATTCTAGTCACCAGGTGTAAAAAAGAGGAAAAGACGATGCATGCTTATTTTGAGAAAGCACAGACAGATATTTGTTGATGTGAAAGAGGAGAGAAAAAGTGAAACATAACTAGAGAGGGTGTCTCAGTTGAGGTCAGGAGTTGATAGAGACTGAAGGTGGAAAGAAGAGAGTGAAAATAATTCAAGGGGGATGGGGTGAGCAGTGGAATCAAAGGAAGAAGATGTTAAGGTTTCAAACCACCATGGTTTTCTTCTCTTTAAAGAACTTATCCTGTTTTGTTTTTCTAGTTGTTATTTGTGAACATGGCTTCTCTTTTCTTAAACCCTTGAGGCTGGGATCCCAGTTTGCTTTGCCCATGTTGTGGGAAAGGTGGTAAACCTTGGGCATTCCCAGGTGTCCAGCACACTAGCACACATTCAGAGGGCCCTGGGTGGTCTGGAATGTTGTGCAATGAAGAAGCCTTGGTGCTGAGTGAGTGAAGAGGAAAAGACTTAATCAGGGTCTTGGGAATTCTGATGACAAATCTAACTCCAGTTTTGTGGTTTTGATATTTTGTTTATTTAAGAATTTGTTTAAATGCAATTAAGTATGATAATCTTGACTGCTTCCTTCTTTATCTTTTATATCACCAGATATATATCTCATATATATATATATATATATATATATATATATATGCTGTAAATACTTTAAATTACACTAGGAAGCCATATTCATTGTGGAAACAACTATGAATCAACTATAATTCTTTTCAGATATATCGACAGCTGTAGCTGTAGGTATATATTTTTATGTTCTGGTACCATGTAGTTATTTGATAAATTGCTATTTTATTTAATAATATAACATGAGTAACTTTCCACATCATTAGACTTCAGTGAGTTGTCAGCAAATGTGTTTTGAGAGCAAGTTATGTTGGAATAAATCCACACGGTGAATCATTTATTCTGTAACTTGGAAATCATGTTTGGAACAAATGGTATCGTTAGTCAGGAAAATACCAAATTCTTCCTAAGAACTTGAATAATCATGAAATAAATAGTCTTTCATTATAGAGCCCAGTACAGGAAAAGCCATTTGGAAGACAGGATAGGGTATGGCCTCTTTTAATAGCACTTTTGCTATAATTTACAAAGGGATTTAGCAATGATTAATGATTTAATATTTGTAAAATATTTCACAATGCATTTAATTTTAAAACCATGCAACATATTATCCACAAATATCAATTTAGGGCATGGTTTTGTCTTTTTTTTTTTTCTATGAAGAAGAAAAAAAAATGTCATTCAGGATAGAAAAATGTCTAAAGTATTTTCTAGTTCTTAGTTTTGAATGCATATTCTAGTGAAAAAGTGAGATATTTTAGAAAATGATTTACTGTCAGAATTACAATACCTGATTTATTATTCACAGCATAATTTTTTATTAAATACATTTTCAATCCTATTATCATTTTTTAAACTACTTAGCTCCAGTCAAAATGATAATGCCCATTTCTTCATCTTTATTCATGCCTTTCACATTCCAGTGCCCTAGAAAGAGATTTTCTGCATTCATAAATGAAAAATTCTGGGTTGCTCATTATATCTGAAAGATAGAAAGTTGTAGTGGAAATGAATGATGAAAAAGCTCTACAGCAGCAACCATTTGCTTCATTGTGTTTGCTGCCCTAGAATAGTATTTATTATTTTTGTCATCACCAAACCATTTGGTTTCCTTGCCAGAGTCATTTATTCTCCCTACCTTTTTCTGGGGGTCTAGGTGGCTTAGTCACCTGAGACTTGAGAACATGCTTTTCCCCCTTATGTGTCATAACTGAGAAAAGTTTTTCTCCAAAAGTAGCCCTAGGTTGAAAATAAAGTTCTTTAGAAGGCTATAGTAAGAAAACAAAAAGATGTTTTCTTTCTAATGGATATAATGGAACTGTAGTATATGTAATGGGCCCTAAGAAGTCCTAGCTGATTTGTGACATGAAAATATATTTCCTCAAAAACTGTGCTTGTTGGAACTTTATTTTCAAATGACAGAACTCTTGGAAGGAAACATGAAAGGCTTGCTACTTTTTAAAAGGTTTGGGCTATTAAAAAAAATATATATATGTATATGTATATATATATATATATGTATGCATTCCCAGATAAGACATAAATTTCAGAAGGACTGTATTCTAAGACAGATTGTTTTATTTTTTTACTTGGCATAACAGAGAACTCAACACCCTATTTCATAGATGCCATCTGTTTTTGGTTGACCTTAATTTTCTGGATGAGTGTTTTTCTTCAAATATTTCAAGTCATGACTAAATTTCATTTAACAAGAAATGTTTAGGTTAGTTTGTGATCAAGAAATCAGATGTTCTAAATCCAAACATATTTTAAAAAACTGATTTGTAATTGTGTTAATGCCAGGACAAAGTCCACTTTTTGTTTGGCTCTTTAAAGGCCAACAGCATCAGTTCAGTTCAGTTGCTCAGTCATGTCTGACTCTTTGCGACCCCATGGACTGCAGCATGCCAGGCTTCCCTGTCCATCACCAACTCCTGGAACCTACTCAAATTCAAGTCCATCGCATCGGTGATGTCATCCAAACATCTCATCCTCTGTTGTCCCCTTCTCCTCCTGCCTTCAATCTTTCCCAGCACCAGGGTCTCTTCTAATGAGTTGGTTCTTCGCATCAGGTGACCAGAGTATTGGAGTTTCAGCTTCAGCATAAGTCCTTTCAATGAATATTCAGGACTGATTTCCTTAGGATGGACTGGTTGGATCTCCTTGCATTCCAAGGGACTCTCAAGAGTCTTCTCCAACACCACAGCTTAAAAGCATCAATTCTTTGGCGCTCAGCTTTCTTTACAGTCCAACTCTCACATGCATACATGACTACTGGAAAAACCATAGCTTTGACTAGATGGACCTTTGTTAGTAAAGTAGTGTTTCTGCTTTTTAACATGCTGTAAAGGTTGGTCAAATAACTCCAGGAAGAATGCAAGGGATGGAGCCAAAGCAAAAATAATACCCAGTTGTGGATGTGACTGGTGATAGAAGCAAGGTCCGATGCTGCAAAGAGCAGTATTGCATAAGAACCTGGAATGTTAGGTCCATGAATCAAGGCAAATTGGAAATGGTCACAGGGGATGGCAAGAGTGAACATCGACATTCTAGGAATCAGCGAACTAAAATGGACTGCAATGGGTGAATTTAACTCAGATGACCATTATATCTACTACTGTGGGCAGGAATCCCTTAGAAGAAATGGAGTAGCCATCATGGTCAACAAAAGAGTCCGAAATGCAGTACTTGGATGCAATCTCAAAAACGACAGAATGATCTCTGTTCATTTCCTAGGCAAATCATTCAATATCGTAGTAATCCAAGTCTATGTCCAAACCAGTATGCTGAAGAAGCTGAAGTTGTACAGTCCTATGAAGACCTATAAGACCTTTTAGAACCAACACCCAAAAAAGATGTCCTTTTCATTATAGGGGACTGGAATGCAAAAGTAGGAAGTCAAGAAACACCTGGAGTAACAGGCAAATTTGGCCTTGGAATACGGAATGAAGCAGGGCAAAGGCTAATAGAGTTTTGCCAAGAGAATGCACTGGTCATAGCAAACACCCTCTTCCAACAACACAAGAGAAGACTCTACACATGGACATCACCAGATGGTCAACACCGAAATCAGATTGATTATATTCTTTGCAGCCAAAGATGGAGAAGCTCTATACACTCAGCAAAAACAAGACCAGGAGCTGACTGTGGCTCAGATCATGAACTGCTTACTGCCAAATTCAGACTTAAATTGAAGAAAGTAGGGAAAACCATTAGACCATTCAGGTATGACCTAAATCAAATCCCTTATGATTATCCAGTGGAAATGAGAAATAGATTTAAGGGACTAGATCTGTTAGATAGAGTGCCTGATGAACTATGGAATGAGGTTCATGACATTGTACAGGAGACAGGGATCAAGACCATCCCTGTGGAAAAGAAATGCAAAAACGCAAAATGGCTGTCTGAGGAGGCCTTACAAATAGCTGTGAAAAGAAGAGAAGTGAAAAGCAAAGGAGAAAAGGAAAGATAAAAGTGTCTAAATACAGAGTTCCAAAGAATAGCACGGAGAGAGAAGAAAGCCTTCCTCAGCGATCAATGCAAAGAAATAGAGGAAAACAACAGAATGGGAAAGACTAGAGATCTCTTCAAGAAAATTAGAGATACCAAGGGAACATTTCATGCAAAGATGGGCTCGATAAAGGACAGAAATGGTATGGGCCTAACAGAAGCAGAAGATATTAAGAAGAGATGGCAAGAATACACAGAAGAACTGTACAAAAAAGATCTTCACGACCAAGATACTCACAATGGTGTGGTCACTCACCTAGAGTCAGACATCCTGGAATGTGAAGTCAAGTGGGCCTTAGACAGCATCACTACGAACAAAGCTAGTGGAGGTGATGGAATTCCAGTTGAGCTATTCCAAATCCTGAAAGATGATGCTGTGAAAGTGCCGCACTCAATATGCCAGCAAATTTGGAACACTCAGCAGTGGCCACAGGACTGGAAAAGGTCAGTTTTCATTCCAATCCCAAAGAAAGGCAATGCCAAAGAATGCTCAAACTACTGCACAATTGCACTCATCTCACATGCTAGTAAATTAATGTTCAAAATTCTCCAAGCCAGGCTTCAGCAATACGTGAACCATGAACTTCCCGATGTTCAAGCTGGTTTTAGAAAAGGCAGAGGAACCAGAGATCAAATTGCCAACATCTTCTGGATCAGGGAAAAAGCAAGAGAGTTCCAGAAAAACATCTATTTCTGCTTTATTGACTATGCCAAAGCCTTTGACTGTGTGGATCACAATAAACTGTGGAAAATTCTGAAAGAGATGGGAATACCAGACCACCTGACCTGCCTCTTGAGAAACCTATATGCAGATCAGGAAGCAACAGTTAGAATGGGACATGGAACAACAGACTGGTTCCAAATAGGAAAAGGAGTACATCAAGGCTGTATATTGTCACCCTGCTTATTTAACTTCTATGCAGAGTACATCATGAGAAACGCTGGGCTGGAAGAAGCACAAGCTGGAATCAAGATTGCCAGGAGAAATATCAATAACCTCAGATATGCAGATGACACCACCATTATGGCAGAAAGTGAAGAGGAACTAAAAAGCCTCTTGATGAAAGTGAAAGAGGAGAGTGGAAAAGTTGACTCAAAACTCAACATTCAGAAAACTAAGATCATGGCATCTGGTCTCATCACTTCATGGGAAACAGATGGGGAAACAGTGTCAAACTTTATTTTTTTTGGGCTCCAAATCACTGCAGATGGTGACTGCAGCAGCCATGAAATTAAAAGATGCTCATGCTTTGGAAGTTGGAAGGAAAGTTATGACATAGCATATTAAAAAGCAGAGACATTACTTTGCCAACAAAAGTCTGTCTAGTCAAGGCTATGGATTTTCCAATAGTCATGTATGGATGTGAGAGTTGGACTGTGAAGTAAGCTGAGCACCAAAGAATTGATGGTTTTGAACTGCTGTGTTGGAATAGACTTCTGAGAGTCCCTTGGACTGCAAGGAGATCCAACCAGTCTATTGTGAAGGAGATCAGCCCTGGGATTTCTTTGGAAGGAATGATGCTAAAGCTGAAAGTCCAGTACTTTGGCCACCTCATGCGAAGAGTTGACTCGTTGGAAAAGACTCTGATGCTGGGAGGGATTGGGGGCAGGAGGAGAAGGGGACGACAGAGGATGATATGGCTGGATGGCATCACTGACCCGATGGACGTGAGTCTGAGCGAACTCCGGGAGTTGGTGATGGACAGGGAGGCCTGGCATGCTGCGATTCATGGGGTCACAAAGAGTCCGACATGACTGAGCGATGATCTGATCTGATCTGATGGGCTGATCTGATGCCATGATCTTAGTTTTCTGAATGTTGAGTTTTAAGCCATATTTTTCACTTTCCTCTTTCACTTTCATTAGAGGCTGTTTAGTTGTTCTTCGCTTTCTGCCATAAGAGTCGTGTCCTCTGCGTGTCTGAGGTTATTGATGTTTCTCCTGGCAATCTTGATTCCAGCTTGTGCTTCATGCAGCCTGGAATTTTGCATGATGTACTCTGCATATAAGTTAAATAAGCAAGATGAGAATATACAGCCTTGACGTACTCCTTTCCCATCTGGAAGCAGTCTGTTGTTGCTCGTCCAGTTCTAACTGTTGCTTCTTGTTCTGCAGCAACAGCATAGGGTCATATTTAATTCCATTTCATTCTGACATTTTCCAAAACAATGGAATATTTATTATAAAGGCTAATCCTGGATCATTAATAGTGAAAAGCTGTTATAAGTTGTTAAAATTTAACTTAAAAATTAGAACTATGATGGATTGATTCACAGTTCAATTGACAGGTGTTATTTTATTTTTGAAAAAAAAAAAATTTCCCAAGTTGGTCCAGTTATAGATAGTACAGAAATGCTTGTTAAAATACAAACTCCCTGCCCTTTTATTCTGATATAATGGGTCTGGTGAAAATGAAAGTCACTTCATTGTGTCCAGTTGTTTGTGCCTCCATGGACTGTACAGTCCATGGAATTCTCCAGGCCAAAATATTGGAGTGGGTAGCTGTTCCCTTCTCCAGGGGATCTTCCCAACCCAGTCATTGAACCCAAGTCTCCTGCATTGCAGGCAGATCCTTTACCATCTGAGCCATGAGGGAAGCCCAAGAACACTGGAGTGAGTAGCCTATACTCTTCTCCAGGAGATCTTCTCAACCCAGGAATCAAACTGGGGTCTCCTGCATTGCATGCCAATTCTTTACCAACTTATCTACCAGGGAAGCCCCCAGGGTCTGGGGCCCAGGTTTAATCATATCCCCACATTATTATCAGGGCCCAGCAGAGGTAGGAAACACTGGAGCAGAGTTGGTTCTCAACTCCTGCAACACTCAGTTATATGGGGAATTTTTAGATAATGTCAGTGCTCAGGCTTCCTCCCAGCACCTGTTAATTCTGTCTTTGTGGGCACTGGAATATTCAAGTAAAAATTCCACTTTGCCAAACAGGATCCCAAACTATACACTGATGCGAAATTGATTAAATAATTATGCAAAAGCTTCTCTGTATAAGATAACTAGAATTCTGAAGTGGTTAGAATAGCAGCTCTGTGAGTGAAGGCATCACCTGTGTCTTGTTATCTCTGTTCCTTTATCCCTGAGCACAGTGACTTTCATATATATCATGGATGATAATAACTCTTTATTGATGAAAAATAATGATTTATTGATGAAAAATAAATAAATGTTGAGGAACTGCTACAAATGACTTGAACAATTGGACACGGATTACAGTCCAACAATGGTTAAAATTAATACATGTCATGGTAGACAGCTGGTGATATGAGGGGAAGACTGATTCCAAGGTATCCAAGGTGAGCCAGAGAGGACTTTGCCCAAGAAACCAGAGTGGGAACCAATCTCAGCAGCCATTAGTCTGTTGATTGGTTGCACATGTGGTAATCACATTTATGAGGCTCCGTCTCTACTCCGAGGAATGGTACAGAGTAACAGCTAGGCTCTGGGGACTAGGAGAGCAGAATCCCCTCCCTCTCCCCCCTAGTCATTCATTCTGCACCTGGTCCTTGTCAAAGCACACTTTTATTTGAGTTTATTTTGGCCCAACTCCTTCTACCCACATCTACTTTCCCTCCTGTTTATCAGCCATTGCCAATGTGAGTTTGGCACTCTGAGACTGTCATTTTGTTGTGTGACCACCTAACATGGTGCCAACAACATAGTTTTAGCCAATTCTAATACTTTGAGATGATGACTATAATACACAAAAGAGGATGACCAGGAAAACACCACCTTTAGGAAAGGAAGAGGTAATAATAGAGAACAGTGAAATGGCAGGACCTTTTAATGTATTCTTTGTTTTTGCCTTTCATATAAATATGAACACTTGGCTGGCATGATTCTCAGCTGTATGAGAAGGCTGGCCAGCCAACTAGGCCTGGGAAAGAAGTAATTGACGAGTCTCTGGAACGTCTGGGTACAGTTGAACTAGCAGGGCCAGTGATTGGCAGTGTCATGCAGTGGGAAGAGAATTGGATGAAGATTCAGAACACCTGGATTCTTTTCTCAATTTAACTACTCACTTATTAAGTGATCTTGGGAAAAGTAGACCTCTGAACCTTGCTCTCTATACGTGTAAAATGGAGATATTAACTACCTTAAAGACTTGTACAGAGTAAATGAAAAAAATCATGAAGTGCTGTTTGAACCTAGGACATATTTAACACTTGCAGATGTCATGTATCATCTGTACTGGATCTGCTTTTGTGAAATCACGAAGGGCAGTTTCTGCAAGATGGAAAGCATAAATCAGTTTGCATTGCTACCTGGGAAAGGAGTGGAAAAAATCATTAAGCAACTAATTCCAACAATTTACAAGAACCAAGAGTTTGGGAAGCAACCCATGTGGCTTTAGGAAGATCAAGTGGTGTCTTACTAGGTTTGGTATTTACCTTCTATAATCAATGAAAAGACCCAAAGATAAGGAACTGACAGTAGAATTCTGCATGATTGTCAAGATATTGTAGGCTGAGCTGCTCAAAACTTTTTGGCATATGTGTGATTGTCATTAATTATATTGTGTCCTGTATTAAAAGATAATAAATAAAGTAAGGAATCAGCTCCAGGATTTCACATAAAGTTGAGTAAGTTTACCAGGATTTCATAAGAGATGGTTTTCATATAACGTAGACTCTGAAACAGGTGGTATTCCCTGATTGTTAAGAATAAAGGAATTCGAACTATTCGTCATCCATTTCCTATGACTGGTAGAACTGGAATGTCTTTGCTAGTGTTTTACAAAATGCTGGAGAGTGATAGAAAGTAAGAAAAAAAAAAAACTTCCATATCTAGCAATTATCCACTGTCCCTGGTGTCCCTAGAGCAGTACTTCTCCAAAGGGTTGCCTAAGTAAGTCGGTGAAAGTTGCTTAGCTGTGTCCGACTCTTTGCAACCCCATGGACTGTAGCCTGCCAGGCTCCTCTGTCCATGGGGATTCTCCAGGCAAGAATACTGGAGTGGATTGCCATGCCCTCCTCCAGGAGATCTTCCCAACCCAGGGGTCAAACCCAGGTCTCCTGCATTGCAGGCAGTTTCTTTACCATCTGAACCACCAGGGAAGCACAAAGGGTTGCCTACTAATCATCAATAGCATAATCATATGAAGAACTTGTTGAAAATGCACATCACTAAGTCCCTTTGCAGATTTACTGAGTGGGAACTCTGGGTGGAGCTTGGAATGTGAATTTTATCAAACACCCTCCAGATTCTTGTGCTCATTAAAGTTTTTAATCTGCAGAGAATGATATTATCCAACATCTATTAAACATACTTACTACGAATATGGCTCAGAGAATTGAGAATATCATTAAAACACTGAGTCGAGTCTAAATATTAAGGGATAGTTACTATTCTGAAAAATTAAAATACAAATCAGTGATTTTGAAAAATTTGGGAGTCATTCAAACACAGAATGAGTTATTTCAATGATGAAGGCAAGAAGATATAACTGGAAACAAAAACTCTTATGTTGTAATAATAGCCATCCCTTTGGATTGGTACTTTTCATATCATCGCCTCAGAGAATCTTCACTCCTTTCCAGAATTTTTTTTTTTTTCTTTTGCATCCAGGTGGAGAATACTGTTATCAGGTTAATGAACCAAATAGCTATACTCTCTGAGGTTCAGTAGTTCCCATCCTAGATTACAGTTTAGAATATTCTGAAACAGTTAAAAAAAAAAAGTATCAGGCCCTATTCTCAGTTTAATCCAAATTTTCACAAGTGGGGGCCTAGACACTGTTTTTTTTTTTTTGGTTGTTGTTTGTTTTCTTTTTAATGCTTCCAAGTGATTCTAGGTTTAAGGAGCAGGATTGAGAACCACTGTGTATATAAATGGAGATGGGGTATAGGAAGTGGGAGGAGAGAAAGATAAACACACTTTCTTACTCAATTATGCCTATATACAAAAACAGAAGTTTTTAAGCTGTTGCTGAGTGGGGCCCTGTGGGACTCTTAGGCATCCAGGCCTTTTTGTCCCTCATTTTTTGTGCGCAAGACTCCAATCTCCATGACCTTCCCTGAGTTTGAAAGAGCAGATTCAAACATTCGCTAATCAATGGAAGAGCAGCCATGAAACCAACTGCAGCAAGATTAAAGGGACCAGAGAAGCTTATCAAGATTAGGAGACTACCACCTGAGACCCTGCACACACCCTCATCTTCCCAGGAACACCATCCGTTTGAAACTTCGCTGAATAAAGATGAAAGAATGTTACTGCCTTGATCCTTATTGCATACCCCTGAACAAATAAACTCTCTCTTTTCCCCAGTTCTTGAGGTGCTAGCCTACTATGTTCCCCCTTTGTCAGGCAAAGAAATTAAGCCACTCTTTCCTTCTCCTCCATAACTCTGTTTCCATATTTCTGTTCATTACCAGGGCACAGAGAGCCAAGATTTTGATAATTAAGCCAGTATATATGAATTAGCAAGGTGGTACTGGTGGTTGTTGTCCAGTCGCTCAGTCATGTCTGACTCTTTGCGACCCCGTGGACTGCAGCACACCAGGCTTCCCTGTCCTTCTCCATCTCCTGGGGCTTGCTCAAATTCATGTCCATTGAGTGGGTGATGCCATCCAACCATCTTGTCCTCTGTTGTCCCCTTCTACTGCACAATGGCACTCATCTCACACACTAGCAAAGTAATGCTCAAAAATCTCCAAGCCAGGCTTCAACAGTACATGAACCAAGAACTTCCAGATGTTCAAGATGGATTTAGAAAAGGCAGAGGAACCAGAGATCAAATTGCCAACATCTGCTGGATTATCAACAAAGCAAGAAAGTCCCAGAAAAACATCTTCTTTTGCTTTATTGACTATGCCAAAGCTTTTGTCTGTGTCAATCACAAAAAATTGTGGAAAATTCTTAATGATATGGGAATACCAGACCATCTTACTTGCCTCCTGAGAAATCTGTATACAGGTCAAGAAGCAACACTTAGAACTGGATATGGAACAACAGAATGGTTCCAAATCGGGAAAAGAGTACATCAATGCTGTATATTGTCACCCTGCTTATTTAACTTACATGCAGAGTACATCATGAAATGCCAGGCTGGATGAAGCACAAGCTGGAATCAAGATTTCCAGGAGAAATATCAATAATCTCAGATATGCAGATGACACCTCCCCTATGGCAGAAAGTGAAGAAGAACTAACGAGCCTCTTGATGAAAGTGAAAGAGGAAAGTGAAAAGGTTGACTTAAAGCTCAACATTCAGAAAACTAAGATCATGGGATCTGGCCCATCACTTCATGGCAAATAGATGGGGAAACAATGGTAACAGTGAGAGACTTTATTTATTTATTTATTGGCTCCAAAATCACTGCAGATGGTGACTGCAGCCATGAAGTTAAAAGATGCTTACTCCTTAGAAAAACTATGACCATCCTAGATAGCATATTAAAAAGCAGAAACATTACTTTACCTACAAAGATCTACCTAGTCAAAGCTATGGTTTTCCAGTAGTCATGTATGCATGTGATAGTTGGACTACAAAAGAAGCTGAGCTCCGAAGAATTGATGCTTTTGAGCTGTGGTGTTGGAGAAGACTCTTGAGAGTCCCTGGACTTCAAGATCAAATCAGTCAATCCTAAGGAAATCAGTCCTGACTATTCATTGGAAGGACTGATGTGAAGCTGAAACTCATGCTTTGGCCACCTGAGGCGAAGAACTGACTAATTGGAAAAGACCCTGATGCTGGGAAAGATTGAAGGCAGGAGGAGAAGGGGACAACAGAGGATGAGATGTTTGGATGGCATCACGGACACGATTGAGTTTGAGTAGGCTCCAGGAGCTGGTGATGGACAGGGAAGCCTGGCGTTCTGCAGTCCATGGGGTCTCAAAGAGTCGAACATGACTGAGCGACTGAACTGAACTGACACCAGTTTGGTCAGCCTTTAGGAGGGCAGGTTTATGTACTTGCTCAGAGTTATTTAGGCAGGCAATTTTAAGGTCTTCCACTCCCAGAGCATGGTAGGTGTGGGGATGGGTACAGGCTCCTGGTAGGCCTGTACTTTGACCCAAGAGGAAAGATGCAGCTCAAGGGCAGCCCGAGTGGGACCCGTGTTGAGCGTGGCATTTTTAAAGTTGACCTGGGCTTATGAGTGATTCTGCTTTTACCTGACTTCTTATCTTGATAATTTGGCATTAATGAGCATCTCCATTAAGTTCAAGGCACAGTAGGTACTATTATAATATGGTCTCATATGGTTTATCCATTGGTCTCCTTGGACACTGCACATCTCTTGGACCATGCCTCCTGCAGGGTGTCCATGTCCCATCTTTTACCATGAATACAGTAGAGAAAATGAGGGGCAATTGCATTTCCTGTCTTGGACACTACTGACAAGGGTGTGCACGTGTTAGGCTGGGAACAGAACAGGCTGAGTGAGAGTTAAACTGGCACATGGTGCATATGTGTAAACAGGAGTTAGGCTTTATACTCAAGATATGATTCCTAATTTGGGGAATCTTTTGCATCCATTTCAGGTTATGCTTTAATAAGCACAAATAAATTCATCTGTGTAAAAATCTAATTGTATTTTACTCTTTCCTTGCTGATGAATAAAGAGAGCTCAGAGGCAGTTAGCAATAGTTTACTTCTGAGCCCAATAATAAGTATGTAGATGCATGCTAAAATAGAAATCCAATTTGAAATAATTTGAGTGAAATTACATAGAGAAGGTTAGCTTAAAGAGAGACTTTCTACCTGTCTCTTTTTATTTGGTGCTGTGTAGAGAGTGTAGAATCACAGTCAAAAGTTGAAACTCATATTATACTGAGTGCACAAAGGCACTCTTCAAATATCTTGGGCTTTTTTGAGACTACTGGGACAGCTGTTAGGATTCTGTTGTTCTTGTCTAGGAAGAAGGATACCTGGTAGTAAACCCGTGTAGGTAAACCTGAAATAGGGAAAGATAACAGGAAAAATACTAGTAAGTGCTCCGTGAAGAAGTGTACTTTAAGAATAAGGACAGATAGTTGGCAATGAAAATCCTTGAAAAATATGTTATGGGCTTTTGAGAGAAAAAGTGTGAAAGGAAGCAGATTTTCTGAAACCAAATCTTAGTGTAGATTGGATAGATCTCTTGGACTGTGTGCCTTGATTGCTTAACTTGGGTAATTACACAGAAAACTTTCAGGGTATTTGTTGTTGAATAATTTAGTTTATCCTGCTGATTGAAAGATATCTAAACCAACACCTAATTAGCTTTAAATTGTTTCTATATTAAGACCAATGAGAACAATTCTTAAGTTTATTGTGGTTTCCTTTAAATATATTTCAGCTGTTTCTTTAAAATGGTTTATTTGGCAATTAAAGTGATTTGATTGAAATGAGTAACATTCAAATAAGATAGTAAAAAAAAAAAAAAAAAGCAGAAAACTTCAAGGGATTCATAAAAAGCCTATTTGGGCAGTCCAATCCTTGGAAATCATTAGCTAATGTTTTGATGACCAAACAATAAATACATAAGTGGATTAATAAACAAATGCAAACTCATCTAAATTTAATTTACTTTAGATAAAATCTACATATATGTTTGACTATTCAATTTTAAAGATGTAAATATTTTAGGGAGAAAGTAGGAGTTTGAGAATAAACACAGTAAATTAATTATAGGTTTCTAAGAAGTTATCTCCAGGTACCCTTTATTTTTTTATTCTTGGCTTTTGGTGAAGCTTGTTGCATATAAAATAGTATTGTAAATATCTCTCTTCCTTTTTCTTTATACATTTTTTCCCCCCTCTGAGCAGGCAAAATCACTTTAGAATGAGCACTTCTATGTGTATGAATCCTCTTCTCAGGGGTTATGGATGGAAGAGTTTTGGAGGTAACCATGGATGGGTCAAAATAAACTGGAAAATTCTGAAAGAGATGGGAATACCAGACCACCTGACCTGCATCTTGAGAAACCTATATGCAGGTCAGGAAGCAACAGTTAGAACTGGACATGGAACAACAGACTGGTTCCAAATAGGAAAAGGAGTACGTCAAGGCTGTATATTGTCACCCTGCTTATTTAACTTCTATGCAGAGTACATCATGAGAAATGCTGGGATGGAAGAAGCACAAGCTGGAATCCAGATTGCCGGGAGAAATATCAATAACCTCAGATATGCAGATGACACCACCCTTATGGCAGAAAGTGAAGAGGAACTAAAAAGCCTCTTGAGGAAAGTGTAAGAGGAAAGTGAAAAAATTGGCCTAAAGCTCAACATTCAGAAAACTAAGATAATGGCATCCGGTCCTATCACTTTATGGGAAATAGATGGGGAAACAGTGGAAACAGTGTCAGACTTTATTTTTGGGAGCTCCAAAATCACTGCAGATGGTGATTGCAGCCATGAAATTAAAAGACGCTTACTCCTTGGAAGGGAAATTATGACCAACTTAGATAGCATATTGAAAAGCAGAGACATTACTTTGCCAACAAAGGTCCATCTAGTCAAGGCTATGGTTTTTCCTGTGGTCATGTATGGATGTGAGAGTTGGACTGTGAAGAAAGCTGAGCGCCAAAGAATTGATGCTTTTGAAGTGTGGTGTTGGAGAAGACTCTTGAGAGTCCCTTGGACTGCAAGGAGATCCAACCACTCCATTCTAAAGGAGATCAGCCCTGGGATTTCTTTGGAAGGAATGATGCTAAAGCTGAAACTCCAGTACTCTGGCCACCTCACGCGAAGAGTTGACTCATTGGAAAAGACTCTGATGCTGGGAGGGATTGGGGGCAGGAGGAGAAGGGGACGACAGAGGATGAGATGGTTGGATGGCATCACTGACTCAATGGACGTGAGTCTGAGTGAACTCTAGGAGTTGGTGATGGACAGGGAGGCCTGGCGTCCTACGATTCATGGGGTCAGACACGACTGAGCGACTGAACTGAACTGAACTGAATGGATGGGTTGTGAAAAAGGTACTGTTCATGTTCCCTTTTGTTCTCTACCTCAAAGATCCAACTTTTCTGTTTACATTTAAATTTATATGTACATAGTGCCGAGTACGATTTATTTATTTTATTTAAATTTATTTTAATTGGAGGCTAATTACTTTATAATATTGTATTGGTTTTGCCATACATCAACATGAATCCACCATGGGTGTACACGTGCTCCCCATCCTGAACACCGCTCCCACCTCCCTCCCAGTACCATCCCTCTGGGTCATCCCAGTGCACCAGCCCCAAGCATCCTGTAATCCTGCATCAAACCTGGACTGGCGATTCGTTTCTTGTATGATATTATACATGTTTCAATGCCATTCTCCCAAATCATGCCCCACCTCCCTTTCCCACAGAGTCCAAAAGACTGTTCTATACGTCTGTGTCTCTTTTGCTGTCTCGCATGCAGGGCTATCATTACCATCTTTCTAAATTCCATATATATGCGTTAGTATAATGTATTGGTGTTTTTCTTTCTGGCTTACTTCACTCTGTATAATAGGCTCCAGTTTCATCCACCTCATTAGAACTGATTCAAATGTATTCTTTTTAATGGCTGAGTAATACTCCATTGTGTATATGTACCACAGCTTTCTTATCCATTCATCTGCTGATGCACATCTAGGTTGCTTCCATGTCCTGGCTATTATAAACAGTGCTGCGATATACATGTGTCTCTTTCCATTCTGGTTTCCTTGGTGTGTATGCCCAACAGTGGGATTGCTGGGTCATAAAGCAGTTCTATTTCCAGTATTTTAAGGAATCTCCACAGTGTTCTCCATAGTGGCTGTACTAGTTTGCATTCCCACCAACGGTGTAAGAAGGTTCCCTTTTCTCCACTCCCTCTCCAGCATTTATTGCTTGTAGACTTTTGAATCGCAGCCATCGTGACTGGCGTGAAATGGTACCTCATAGTGGTTTTGATTTGCATTTCTCTGATAATGAGTGATGTTGAGCATCTTTTCATGTGTGTGTTAGCCATCTGTATGTCTTCTTTGGAGAAATGTCTGTTTAGTTCTTTGGCCTATTTTTTGATTGGGTAGTTTATTTTTCTGGAATTGAGCTGTAGGAGTTGCTTGTATATTTTTGAGATTAGTTGTTTGTCAGTTGCTTAATTTGCTATTATTTTCTCCCATTCTGAAGGCTGTCTTTTCACCTTGCTTATAGTTTCCTTTGTTGTGCAGAAGCTTTTAAGTTTAATTAGGTCCCATTTGTTTATTTTTGCTTTTATTTCTAATATTCTGGGAGGTGGGTCATAGAGGATCCTGCTGTGATTTATGTAGAAGAGTGTTTTGCCTATGTTCTCTTCTAGGAGTTTTATAGTTTCTGGTCTTACATTTAGATATTTAATCCATTTTGAGAGTATTTTGGTGAATGGTGTTAGAAACTGTTCTAGTTTCATTCTTTTACAAGTGGTTGACCAGTTTTCCCAGCACCACTTGTTAAAGAGATTGTCTTTAATCCACTGTATATTCTTGCCTCCTTTGTCAAAGATAAGGTGTCCATAGGTGCGTGGATTTATCTCTGGGCTTTCTATTTTTTTCCATTGATCTATATTTCTGTCTTTGTGCCAGTACCATACTGTCTTGATGACTGTGGCTTTGTAGTAGAGCCTGAAGCCAGGCACTTTGATTCCTCCAGTTCCATTTTTCTTTCTCAAGATTGCTTTGGCTATTTGAGGTTTTTTGTATTTCCATACAAATTGTGAAATTATTTGTTCTAGCTCTGTGAAAAATACCATTGGTAGCTTGAAAGGAATTGCATTGAATCTATAGATTGCTTTGGGTAGTATCCTTATTTTCACTATATTGATTCTTCTGATCCATGAACATGGTATATTTCTCCATCTATTAGTGTCCTCTTTGATTTCTTTCATCAGTGTCTTATAGTTTTATATGTATAGGTCTTTAGTTTCTTTAGGTAGATACATTCCTAAGTATTTTATTCATTTTGTTGCAATGGTGAATGGAATTGTTTCCTTAATTTCTCTTTCTGTTTTCTCATTATTAGTGTATAGGAATGCAAGGGATTTCTGTGTGTTGATTTTATGTCCTGCAACTTTACTATATTCATTGATTAGCTCTACTAATTTTCTGGTGGAATCTTTAGGGTTTTCTATGTAGAGGATCATGTCATCTGCAAACAGTGAGGGTTTTACTTCTTTTCTAATTTGGATACCTTTTATTTCTTTTTCTGCTCTGATTGCTGTGGCCAAAACTTCCAAAACTATGTTGAATAGTAGTGGTGAAAGTGGGCACCCTTGTCTTGTTCCTGATATTAGGGGAAATGCTTTCAATTTTTCACCATTGAGGATAATGTTTGCTGTGGGTTTGTCATATATGGCTTTTATTATGTTGAGGTATGTTCTTTCTATTCCTGCTTTCTGGAGAGTTTTTATAATAAATGGGTGTTGAATTTTGTCAAAGGCTTTCTCTGCATCTATTGAGATAATCATATAATAAATAAATCATATTTATTTATTTTCAATGACTAAATAATCATTAATTGAAAAATAAATCAAATTTATTTTTCAATTTGTTAATGTGGTATATTATATTGATTGATTTGTGGATATTGAAGAATCCTTGCATCCCTGGGATAAAGCCCACTTGGTCATGGTGTATGATCTTTTTAATGTGTTGTTGGATTTTGATTGCTAGAATTTTGTTAAGGATTTTTGCATCTATGTTCATCAGTTAATATTGGCCTGTAGTTTTCTTTTTTTGTGGCATCTTTGTCAGGTTTTGGTATTAGGATGATTGTGGCCTCATAGAATGAATTTGGAAGTTTACCTTCTTCTGCAATTTTCTGGAAGAGTTTGAGTAGGATAGATGTTAGCTCTTCTCTAAATTTTTGGTAGAATTCAGCTGTGAAGCCATCTGGACCTGGGCTTTTGTTTGCTGGAAGATTTCTGATTACAGTTTCAATATCCATGCTTGTGATGGGTCTGTTAAGATTTTCTATTTCTTCCAGGTTCAGTTTTGGAAAGTTATACTTTTCTAAGAATTTATCAATTTTTTCCATGTTGTCCATTTTATCGGCACATAATTGCTGATAGTAGTCTCTTAAGATCCTTTGTATTTCTGTGTTGTCTGTTGTGATCTCTCCATTTTCATTTCTAATTTTATTGATTTGATTTTTCTCCCTTTGTTTCTTGATGAGTTTGGCTAGTGGTTTGTCAATTTTATTTATCCTTTCAAAGAACCAGCTTTTGGCTTTGTTGATTTTTGCTATGGTTTCTTTTGTTTCTTTTGCATTTATTTCTGCCCTAATTTTTAAGATTTCTTTCCTTCTACTAAACCTGGGATTCTTCATTTCTTCCTTTTCTAGTTGCTTTAGGTGTAGAGTTAGGTTATTTATTTGACTTTTTTTCTTGTTTCTTGAGGTATGCCTGTATTGCTATGAACTTTCCCCTTAGCACTGCTTTTATAGTATCCCACAGGTTTTGGGTTGTTGTGTTTTCATTTTCATTCGTTTCTATGCAAATTTTGATTTCTTTTTTTATTTCTTCTGTGATTTGTTGGTTATTCAGCAGCGTGTTGTTCAGCCTCCATATGTTGGAGTTTTTAATAGTTTTTCTCCTGTAATTGAGATCTAATCTTACTGCATTGTAGTCAGAAAAGATGCTTGGAATTATTTCAATTTTTTTGAATTTACCAGGGCTAGCTTTATGGCCCAGGATGTGATCTATCCTGGAGAAGGTTCCATGTGTACTTGAGAAAAAGATGAAATTCATTGTTTTGGGATGAAATGTCCTATAGATATCAATTAGGTCTAACTGGTCTATTGTATAATTTAAAGTTTGTGTTTCCTTGTTAATTTTTTGTTTAGTTGGTCTATCCATAGGTATGAGTCAGGTATTAAAGTCTCCCTCTATTACTGTGTTATTGTTAATTTCCCCTTTCATACTTGTTAGCATTTGTCTTACATATTGCGGTGCTCCTATGTTGGGTGCATATATATTTATAATTGTTATCACTTCTTGGATTGATCCTTTGATCATTATGTAGTGACCATCTTTGTCTCTTTTCACAGCCTTTGTTTTAAAGTCTATTTTATCTGATATGAGTATTGCTACTCCTGCTTTCTTTTGGTATCTATTTGCATGGAATATCTTTTTCCAGCCCTTCACTTTCAGTCTGTATGTGTCCCCTGTTTTGAGGTGGTCTCTTGTAGACAACATATATAGGGGTCTTGTTTTTGTATCCATTCAGCCAGTCTTTATCTTTTGGTTGGGGCATTCAACCCATTTATGTTTAAGGTAATTATTGATAAAAAGGAGATCAGCGCTGGGATTTCTTTGGAAGGAATGATGCTAAGGTGAAACTCCAGTACTTTGGCCACCTCATGCGGAGAGCTGACTCATTGGAAAAGACTCTGATGCTGGGAGGAATTGGGGGCAGGAGGAGAAGGGGACGACAGAGGATAAGATGGCTGGATGGTATCACTGACTCGATGGACGTGAGTCTCAGTGAATTCCGGGAGTTGGTGTTGGACAGGGAGGCCTGGGGTGCTGTGATTCATGGGATTGCAAAGAGTCGGACACAACTGAGCGACTGATCTGATATGATCTGATGATCCCGTTTCTATTTACTTTATTGTTTTGGATTCGAGTTTATACACCTTTTTTTGTGTATTTCCTATCTGGAGAAGATCCTTTCACATTTGTTGGAGAGCTGGTTTGGTGGTGCTGAATTCTCTCAGCTTTTGCTTGTCTGTAAGTCAAGTGGGCCTTAGAAAACTGCACTATGAGCAAAGCTAGTGGAGGCGATGGAATTCCAGTTGAGCTATTCCAAATCCTGAAAGATGATGCTGTGAAAGTGCTGCACTCAATATGCCAGCAAATTTGGAACACTCAGCAGTGGCCACAGGACTGGAAAAGGTCAGTTTTCATTCCAATCCCAAAGAAAGGCAATGGCAAAGAATGCTCAAACTACTGCACAATTGCACTCATCTCACACGCTAGTAAAGTAATGCTCAAAATTATCCAAGCCAGGCTTCAGCGATAGTGAACCGTGAACTTCCTGATGTTCAAGCTGGTTTTAGAAAAGGAAGAGAAACCAGAGATCAAATTGCCAACATCCACTGGATCACGGAAAAAGCAAGAGAGTTCCAGAAAAACATCTATTTCTGCTTTATTGACTATGCCAAAGCCTTTGACTGTGTGGATCACAATAAACTGTGGAAAATTCTGAAAGAGATGGGAATACCAGAACACCTGATCTGCCTCTTGAGAAATTTGTCTGTAGGTCAGGAAGCAACAATTACAACTGGACATGGGACAACAGACTGGTTCTAAATAGGAAAAGGAGTTAGTCAAGGCTGTATATTGTCACCCTGTTTATTTAACTTATATGCAAAGTACATCATGAGAAACGCTGGACTGGAAGAAACACAAGCTGGAATCAAGATTGCCGGGAGAAATATCAATAACCTCAGATATGCAGATGACACCACCCTTATGGCAGAAAGTGAAGAGGAAGTCAAAAGCCTCTTGAGGAAAATGAAAGTGGAGAGTGAAAAAGTTGGCTTAAAGCTCAACATTCAGAAAACAAAGATAATGGCATCCGGTCCCACCACTTCATGGGAAATAGATGGGGAAACAGTGGAAACAGTGTCAGACTTTATTTTTCTGGGCTCCAAAATCACTACAGATGGTGACTGCAGCCATGAAATTAAAAGACACTTACTCCTTGGAAGGAAAGTTATGACCAACCTAGATAACATATTCAAAAGCAGAGAC
Source organism: Bos indicus (assembly GCF_029378745.1). Taxonomy (NCBI): domain Eukaryota; kingdom Metazoa; phylum Chordata; class Mammalia; order Artiodactyla; family Bovidae; genus Bos; species Bos indicus. The sequence goes on from NC_091761.1 coordinate 80,273,579, forward strand.
ATTACTTTGCCAACAAAGGTCCATCTAGTCAAGGCTATGGTTTTTCCTGTGGTCATGTATGGATGCGAGAGTTGGACTGTGAAGATGGCTGAGCTCCGAAGAATTGATGCTTTTGAAGTGTGGTGTTGGAGAAGATTCTTGAGAGTCCCTTGGACTGCAAGGAGATCCAACCAGTCCATTGTGAAGGAGATCAGCCCTGGGATTTCTTTGGAAGGAATAATGCTAGAGCTGGAACTCCAATACTTTGGCCACCTCATTCGAAGAGTTGACTCATTAGAAAAGACTCTGATGCTGGGAGGGACTGGGGACCAGAGGAGAAGGGGACGCCAGAGGATGAGATGGCTGGATGGCATCACTGACTTGATGGACGTGAGTCTGGGTGAACTCCGGGAGTCGTTGATGGACAGGGAGGCCTGGCGTGCTGCGATTCATGGGGTCGCAAAGAGTCGGACATGAATGAGCGACTGATCTGATCTGATCTGAAAGCTTTTGATTTCTCCTTCATATTTGAATGAGGTCCTTGCTGGGTTAGTAATCTGGGCTGTACGTTATTTTCTTTCATCACTTTAAGTATGTCTTGCCATTCCCTCTGGGCCTGAAGAGTTTCTTTCTTTCTTTTTTTTTTTTAAATTTTATTTTATTTTTAAAGTTTACATAATTGTATTAGTTTTGCCAAATATCACAATGAATCCATCACAGGTATACATGTGCTCCCCATCCTGAACCCTGCTCCCTCCTCGCTCCCCATACCATCCATCTGGGTCGTCCCAGTGCACTAGCCCCAAGCATCCAGTATCGTGCATTGAACCTGGGCTGGCATCTCGTTTCATACATGATATTTTACATGTTTCATTTCTATTGAAAGATGAGCTGTTATCCTTATGAGAATCCCCTTGTGTTTTATTTGTTGTTTTTCCCTTGCTGCTTTTTAATATTTGTTCCTTGTGTTTGATCTTTGTTAAATTGATTAATATGTGTCTTGGGGTGTTTTGCCTTGGGTTTATCCTGTTTGGGACTCTCTGGGTTTCTTGGACTTGGGTGATTATTTCCTTCCCCATTTTAGGGAAGTTTTCAACTATTATCTCCTCAAGTATTTTCTCATGGTCTTTCTTTTTGTCTTCTTCTTCTGGGACTCCTATGATTCGAATGTTGTGGCGTTTAATATTGTCCTGGAGGTCTCTGAGATTGTCCTCATTTCTTTTAATTCGTTTTTCTTTTTTCCTCTCTGATTCATTAATTTCTACCATTCTACCTTCTACTTCACTAATCCTATCTTCTGCCTCCCTTATTCTACTATTTGTTGCTCCCAGAGTGTTTTTGATCTCATTTATTGCATTTTTCATTATATATTGACTCTTTTTTATTTCTTCTGGGGCCTTGTTAAACCATTCTTGCATCTTATCAATCCTTGTCTCCAGGCTATTTATGTGTGTTTCCATTTTGATTTCAAGGTTTTGGATCATTTTCACTATCATTATTCGGAATTCTTTATCAGGTAGATTCCCTATCTCTTCCTCTTTTGTTTGGTTTGGTGGGCATTTATCCTGTTCCTTTACCTGATGGGTATTCCTCTGTCTCTTCATCTTGTTTGTATTGCTGTGTTTGGGGTGGCCTTTCTGTATTCTGGCAGTTTGTGGAGTTTTCTTTATTGTGGAGTTTCCTCGCTGTGGGTGAGGTTGTACAGGAGGCTTGTCAAGGTTTCTTGGTTAGGGAAGCTTGTGTCAGTGTTCTGGTGGGTGGAGCTGGATTTCTTCTTTCTGGAGTGCAATGAAGTGTCCAGTAATGAGTTATGAGATGTCAATGGTTTTGGAGTAACTTTGGGCAGCCTGTATTTTGAAGCTCAAGTCTGTGTTCCTGTGTTGCTGGAGAATTTGCGTGTTATGTCTTGCTCTGGAACTTGTTGGCCCCTGGTTGGTGCTTGGTTTTAGTGTAGGTATGGAGGCGTTTGATGAGCTCCTGTCAATTAATGTTCTTTGGAGTCAGGAGTTCCCTGGAGTCAGGGTTTGGACTTAAGCCTCCTGCTTCCAGTTATCGGTCTTATTTTTACAGTAGTTTCAAAACTTCTCCTTCTATACAGCACCATTGATAAAACATCTAGGTTAAAGATGAAGTTTCTCCACAGTGAGGGACACCCAGAGAGGTTCACAGCGTTACATGGAGAAGAGAAGAGGGAGGAGCGAGTTAGAGGTGACCCGAATGAGATGAGGTGGAATCAAAAGAGGAGAGAGCAAGCTAGACAGTTATCACTTCCTTATGTTTGCTCCACAGTCTGGACTGCTCAGAGATGTTTACAGAGTTATACAGAGAAGAGAAGAGGGAGGAAGGAGACAGAGGTGGCCAGGAGGATAAAAGGGGGAAATCAAAAGGAAAGAAACTGATCCAGCCAGTAATCAGTTCCCTAAGTGTTCTCCACCGTCTGGAACACACAGAGATTCACAGAGTTGGGTAGAGAAGAGAAGGGGGAGGAGGAGACAGAGGCGACCTGGTGGAGAAAAAGGAGAGTCCAAAGGGGGAGAGAGCAGTCAAGCCAGTAATCTCGCTCCCAAGTAAAAATGGGTACTGAAGATTGGATTCTTAAAGGTACAAAATTGATAACAATTACCAAAAAGTGAAAATTAAAAATTCAGAGTAGAGGTTGGATTTTCAAAAATACAATATTGAAGAAAAGAAGAAGAAGAAAAAAAAAGTCACAAAAATTATTTAAAAATATATAATATGAAGTTTGCTTTGAAAAATAGGGTCTTTTTTTTTTTTTTGCAAAGTAATAGTAGGTTATAAAAATGAAAATTAAAGGAGTAATAGAGGACTTAAAATTTTTAAAAAATTAAAAAAAAAAAGAATGATCATAAAAATAGTAAAAATATATCTAGGACTTTCTCTGGTGTTGTTGTGGGCAGTGTGGGGTCAGTTCATTTTCGGATAGTTCCTTGTTCTGACTTATATTTCTCAAGATCTATAGGCCCCTTCCTATGTAGTCGGTACTAACCACAGGGTTTTAACCTATTGCACCTGTCACTTCCAAGGCAGTTCCCTCTGTTTTAGCTTCTTCTGTTTGATGGTCTCTTCAGTGTCTGATTTCCGCCCTGACACAAGGGGGGCGGTGGTGGACACTTTTTTTAGGCTCACTTGTTCAGATGTGCTGTGGGGAGGGAGGGACGCTGCAAACAAATAACACTGGCGGGTGCTCTCAGTGTCTCAGCCACACTGGGCCTGCCCCTGCTCACAGCGCGTGCGGCTTCCCTGCCCACACTGCTCAGGCTCTAGGCTGCTCCTGCAGGAACTGTTGGAGGCCTGCCCTGGGCTGCATGCACCTCCCAGGTCTAAGCCGCTCAGGTTCAGGCACTTGGATAGTCCTCAGAAGCGCTGACTCGATTGCGCCTGCATTTTGTGCCCTTCCCAGGTCCAAGCAGCTCAGGTGATGAGGTGTTTGGCGAGCACAGTCGCTGCGGCTTATCGCCTCCCCCGTCCCTGCCACTGGGTTTTCTGGGTGTACAACCAGCGCACCTTCTCAGGCAGATGTTGACTGTCCAGAACCCTAAGAAGTCTTAGTTAGCAAAGAAGCCTGCTTGCAGTTTGGTAGATAATGTCTCTCTGGGGCTGCGATTGCCCCCTTCGGCTCTGGCTGCGTCACAGGAAGGGGATGGTCTGCAGCGGCTGGTTCTGTTTAGTCCTTTGTTCTGTGTGCAGACCTGGTGGTTTCTTAGGTTAGGGCTTTTCTCATGGTAGCTATCCCGCAGTCTGGTTTGCTAGCCCAAGTTAGCTCCCTCAGATTGCCCTCGGGGCAGTCAGGCCCGGTCCTTACCCTAAGCAATGCAGCCCGTGCCTCCCTGCCCAGCCTCCACTTGCTAGTGGTGGGTGCAAGCGTCTGCGCTGCTTCTCCGCTGGGGGAGTTACCGTTGGGCTCGTAATCTGTGGGTTTTAATTATTTATTTATTTTTCCTCCCTGTTATGTTGCCCTCTGTGCTTGCAAGGCTCGCCACAGACTTGGCAGTGAGAGTGTTTTCTGGTGTTTGGAAACTTCTCTCTTTTTAAGACTCCCTTCCCGGGATGGAGCTCCGTCCGTACCTCTTTTTTCTCTTTTTTTTGTCTTTTATATTTTTTCCTACCTCCTTTTGAAGACAATGGGCTGCTTTTCTGGATGCCTGATGTCCTCTGCTGGCATTCAGAAGTTGTTTTGTGGAATTTACTCAGCGTTTAAATGTTCTTTTGATGAATTTGTGGGGGAGAAAGTGGTCTCCCTGTCCTATTCCTCCACCATCTTAGGACCGCCCCCTGAGTACGATTTAAAATTACAGTAGAGGCACACAACCATAAGACTGTAAACATGGATTATGAAGCATAGAATCTAGGAATTCTTTTTCCAGTTTGGTGAATTGGGGGTGTATGGCTGGATCTATATTGGGTTAATGAAATAAGCATTGTAAAGCTTTTTTGGGGACAAGTTAATTGTTTTCTGTTTGTTTGATTTGCAATGTCTGTACTTACATAAGATTGTATGGTACCTGGAGGAAAATATGTGTGCTTAGTGAAAGGATATGCTTGGCCTTGGAGTGAGGAGTTTGTCTTCACAGTTTCTCTCTGTTGGTAACACAGACCAGTGGTGACACACTTATAAATTCAATTGACTTAAGAAGTTGCTTGATGTTGAATGAAATCAGTAATGGATCTGGTAATGGTAAGAATTACCAGATCCATTACCAGGAAGGATCTATAAGGATCTGGTAATGTTACCAGTAAGATCTGGTAATGATGATGCAGTAGTTCCCAAACTCACCTAATAAGGTGCTAAATAGCTAAGAAAAGTGAATACCACCTCCTGCCCTCAAACTCTGTTCCCAGTATCATGCACTAGGTCTATCTACAAGGAGAGGCCAAATGAGCTTACAGGATTTCACATTTACCATTAAAATTCACTCAAAATTTGTGTTCCATTTCATAATATAGGTATGGTTCTTTTGATGTTAATAATGTGTTTTATTTTGACATCTAGTAATATTGCAGAAATACACCATGTTTACCCCAGGGCTCCTCATATCTCCAGAATCCCCTTTAATTCCCCTGAGGATACTCATATCACAATTGGAGAATCATTGTCCTGAAGGCTAGTTCCATTAAGCTGTGATGATTTTGTGAAATGCCCTTCTTAACCCCAGGGATGGTTCTGTCCTGGGAAATAATTTTCTAGAGGTACTTGGTGATGTTGGAGACACAAGGAGCATTTATCTCTAGGATCATCTTTTTCAACACTTGTCACTGCAGTTCTGATTACATCATTTTTCTGCTCTAGTCTCAAAACTTTATGATTACTCAACTACAAGTTTATGACTGCTTCAGGGAGAGAGAACTCCAGAAATTGACTTTGCTTTACTGTCTTAATCATTTCCCACCCCCCCCCCCCCTTCAACAGCAATAACAAAAAATTATTGAGTTTCTTCTGTTTCTAGGGCACCCTCCTAGGGGAACAAAGAAGTGCAGTCATGATTCCTGTCCTTAACCCACATAATACAGTGGAGAAGACAGATCATATACATGGAAAGATAAATAGTTATAAAAGATAGAAATGCACAAACAATATTATTTAATTAACTGTTTAAGTCAATGAATGTATACTAAGTGCCTGGAAAAGGGAGCGACAGAGGTTGAGATGGTTGAATGGCATCACTAACTCAATGGACATGAGTTTGAGTGAAGTCAGGGAGACAGGAAAGGATAGGGAAGCCTGGCGTGCTGCAGTTAATGAGATTGCAAAGAGGCAGATACGCCTTAGATAACAACTCTTGATCAGGCATTGGGCAAAGCTGTGAGGGAGATCTAAAGGAGAATAAATACACTGTTCTTACATATGATCATAATCTAGTATGATGTAATTAACATGACAGTTGATGTATGTGGAACTTGCTATGGAAGCACAAGAGGGTGACAATAATTCTTGGTGAGATCTTGTGAAGCAAAGTTTTCTCCATTTTACTGAGTGTGTTTTTTCTATTTTGGTCATCACTTCTTTTATTTTCCAACTCCACAGTCCATCATGGAAATCATTCTCACCAATTTCTTGGGATTTTGTCTTCTCTTTGGATCAGTTCGCCTTTTCCCCCTCTTAGTTCTGAGGACTTTACAATGGAATGGGCGTGGGAATGGTGCCAGTGCAGATACATGGACTTCAAATTTTGTTCTCCCGTCTTCAGTACTGGCAGAAGTCCTTTTATGCAAACCATGTGAGTTCCCTCTTCTATTCTCAACACAGCTAATACAGACTTTTACTATTCTTCTCAACCCAGATTCAGCTCATCTGTCAGTAGGTAACTTTCTTTGCTTTACAAAGAAAACTTAGAAACCATTAGTATGCAACAGCATCAATTTCTGATCTTCTTTCTAAATACTAGGCACGCTCCTGCCTCTGGACCTATGAACCACCCAATTTCTTTACCTGAATTACTCTTCTCCCAGATGTTGACATGGCAAACACACTTTTATTTTTTGTGTCTTTGCTTAGTTGTCACCTTCTCAAAAAGGCTTACCCTCTTTATCCTTGAATCCCATTCCACACCCTCCACAGACATACTGTACTTCCTTTGCATGTACTTGCTCAATAAATATTTTTTGAATGAATGTCGAATTCCTACACATTTTAACATCCTTCTCTCCTACCTAGTAAAAAAGAGGTCTCTCTTCTTGCTACGGATGGTTCATCTTACCTCTGTTTGACTTTATATTTCCTCTAGATCTTTAGGAATCTAGATTCCCTAATTATATAATCTCTTCATGTCTCTAATTCTATTCCATCAACATATACTTATTTTTAACTCTCATAAAATAAATCATTCTTTCCATTCCAGATCTTCCCTCTAGCCTCCCTGCAACTAAACTTCTTGAAAGAAAGCCTTCACTTGCTGTGTCTACTGCTTCATTTCCTATTTACCCCTTAATTTGAGTTCCAGCTGTCTAAGACAAGAAATTATTTCCATAAAAATGATCGGTGGATACTATTAGATCAGGCCTTCCTCAAGGATCCTGTACCATACTTGCCTCCCCTTCATCACACTTTCTATCCCATGATAAAGGGCTTTGTTGTTATCTTGCCCAATGGACATTTTATTGCACATATACATTTTTTTGGGGGTCACTTACTCTACAAATATCATTGTCTGTACACGTTAACATGTACAGACGATATTCCAGGTTCTGAAGATCTACTGGTAAACTGACACAAAGTTTGTGCTAAACGAGGCTTATAGCCTTATGGAAGAAGCAGGCATTGAAGGCGCAAATGCACAACCATAAAGTGTTAACTGCCAGATGGTTTTGAAGATTTACATGGTGCTGTAAGAGTACTTAAGAAGAGAATTGGACCTTTCAAAAAGCTTGAAGAAGATATTCCTAAGAAATGAATATGGGGGCTGAGAAGTAAAGCAGAGCAAGAGTTCATCTAGTCCAAGGTGAATGTGGGACAGGAGGAAATGGGATGTGTAAAGTCCTGTGGTGGGAGGGAATATGGAAGTTTGAGAATATGAGAGGAAGCTGATGTGGCTGGAGTCTGTGGATATAAGGGAGGAGTGACAGTCTAGTGACTGTCAGGGGCTACAGGACTCAGTGATATTAGAAGAAGTTAAGGATTTGGGTTTTTAATATTAAGAGTATGTGGATGTCTTTAAAATGGAAGTTGTGCCTTCTTCATATCTTAACCCCTAGCCATTAGTTCAGGGCAGCAGTCCTCGTAGAAACTCATTAAATGTTTATTAAATGAAGGAAGAAATGACATTTGAACTGGCCTGAAAGACTGAGTATGGTTGGCCAGGAAGAAGGGGTGAATGAAGCACATTTCTTTGCCAAGGACTCAGTGTTTGAAGAAACATGGAGGTACAAAGAAAACACACCTTACTTTGGATAGGGCAAGGGCTTCAGTGTAATTGAATGGGGAGTGGGCAGGGAAGGAAGAGGTTAGAGAGAGAGGGGACACAGAGGAGGGAGAACAGGGAGGCAGGCTGCTGAAAGCAATGTTCCAGGAGTTCACAGGAAGGCGAGATCCCCATGTCAGAATGGTCAGGAGAATCATCTCAAAATTGCAACATTTTGGAGGTTGCATGAGGATCTATATTTTGTTTGAAAAGACAGATCTTAGACAGGCAGAGAGATATGGGAAAGCATTCTCGACAAGGGAAATGAAATGAATTATGGCTCGGAGGCCAGAATATACTGGAATTCTTCCTTTTCTAGTAAAAACTCTGTCCCTCTTTAACCTCTATATATGTTTCATCAATTTTTTTTTCCTGGCCCATTTCCCATAATGAATTGTGTGGAAAAATTTTTTTTACCAAAAATTTGCCTAAATCTTAAAAAAAAACAAAAAAACATTCTAGAGAGAATATTTTACTTTTCCTAAGTTTTTGTTTTTGTTTTTTTTACTTTTCCTCAGTGTTTTGTTTGACTGAAAGTAACTTACAAAAAATGGGGAAAGTGATCATTTTTTTAATTCATAAATGTAGATTAGCTAATACATTCTGGGCCACATGGTATTTTGTTTATTAAGCTCACTGTCAGCCTATTTGTTGCCAGCTGAAGTACAGTAATATGATTTTGTTCCAAATTTTACACATTGCCAAAGGTCTGTTTCTCAGCTGCATTTTGGGAACAGCTGTCAGCCCCAAGCAATCTGATTGCTTTTCATGAATGATAAATCACTTCCCTGTACACTGATTTGTTTAGGTACAATAGGAAGAGACATCTTTCCGCCTAGTATGTTAGCAGAGGAATTGGTAGGATAGGATGGTGGGGGAGAAGTGTGAAAGTTCTAGCGGGCATTTCCTTAGTGCCTAATGATCAATTAATGATAATTTCATTTTGAGTGGATATAGGGAAGAAATTCTCTTTATTAGTGAGTCTGAAGGCAGAAGGGAAAACCAATGGTTCTTTCTCTATTATGAACAATAATCAATTTACTGTTGGGTATTTGTTTGAAAATAAAAAGAAAAATTCTTCAGGATCAAACATTCATTTAAGTTTACCCATACAAAGTTGTAAGGATTAAACAGGTATAAAAGTTACAAGGAGGGAGCTCAAGTTTCAATAAAGTATTCAATTAGTGAGACTCAGCATTCCATGAAAATATTTATCATGTTCCCAGCCCAGCTGAGACCTTATCTGCTCCAGTTTTCCTTGCACAGAATCAGAAACCTACACTTGTTGCTTCACATGCAGGGAAACAGGAGAAAGGCTGGAGGGGTTGGGGGCATCTCACCCTTAATATATATTTATTGCTTGAATTTTAATTTTGGAAAAAACATCTTGAAGTGAGAGGTGAGGAAATTCAAGTCTTTCTTTTCCTTTGATGTTTGTTCATGATGGTGTTGTCCCTGCGTCTTGCCTCAGGTTGGCTATCATCAGCATCTTTCTCTGAGAGATCCAGCCATTCTGTCTGCCTAGCTCCTCCTCTTGAAGGTAGGAAAGGTAATCCTCAATCCCAGATCTTCCTTAAGAACCATAAGTGGCCTATGATGGCATATTCAGATTTTGGCCTCCAATTTTTAAAAGTGTCTCCCTTCACTCTAAGGATAGATGGCCTTGCCACATACCCCATGCTCTCATCCTGTGTGATCCTGGCCTCAGTAGGGACCCATTTAGGGGTTGGCAGCTCCAGCCAAACTGGCTCGTACAGTCAGACAAAGCTGAAAACCTATTGGCATCATGCCTCAGCTGGATGTCAGAAGGCCAGGCACTTACTTCAGGGATGCTCTTATGTTTTAATAAGTAATTTATTTAATGAGCCGACAATGGTGAAGCATCAAATACAGAGACTTCAAGGATGAACAACACAATGACAAGGAGCAGGAAATCTATCGGGTTTGCGATATTCAGCATCCTCAGAAATGATGTTCCTTGAACTGATTTCCAAATCACTTGGCAACTTGAAAAAGGATTTCTGCCGTTAGTCTTGAGAGAAGTAATGTCACCCATGACAAGGTTTGGATTTACTAATATGAAAATAGCAAGTCCCAATTGTAGACAGTGTGGGGTAATTTGGTGAGTGGTCATATTCTGTGAGAAGCTTTTTAACTGGCCCAATGGGACATCTTCTGTGTGCCAAGTCACTCATATGGCAACATCTGATGCTTACATTCAGTGTGAGAAAGAGAAAGGAAAGAGCCCTTCATTTTGGTTCATCTATCAATTCAAGGTGTGTTCTTGGATGATTCATTTTAGACTCTGAGTTATTCGTCCTCTCATGTTAAAGGGAAGGGCATGAATTTGAAAAAAATAAAGTTTTCCTTTCCAGATTCTGAGATCTGATTTTCCGTTAAAGTAATATCCCCTCCAGTGTTTAAGATATATTTACTAATTCCCCAAACTTGGCTCTGGTTGGTTCTGAGTTCAGATCTTATAATGTGAAAGTGATAAATGAGTTAACCTACATGTCCGTCTAGTCAAGGCTATGGTTTTTCCAGTGGTCATGTATGGATGCGAGAGTTGGACTGTGAAGAAAGTTGAGCACCGAAGAATTGATGCTTTTGAACTGTGGTTTTGGAGAAGACTCTTGAGAGTCCCTTGGACTGCAAGGAGATCCAACCAGTCCATTCTAAAGATCAGCCCTGGGTGTTCTTTGGAAGGAATGATGCTAAAGCTGAAACTCCAGTACTTTGGCCATCTCATGCGAAGAGTTGACTCATTGGAAAAGACTCTGATATTGGGAGGGATTGGGGGCAGGAGGAAAAGGGGATGACATAGGATGAGATGGCTGGATGGCATCACCGACTTGATGGATGTGAGTTTGAGTGAACTCTGGGAGTTGGTGATGGACAGGGAGGCCTGGCATGCTGCGATTCATGGGGTCTCAAAGAGTCGGACATGACTGAGTGACTGAACTGACTGAACTGACTGACATGTAGAATATGAAGCTTTATAGTAATTCTCTTGATCTAACCTTAATTTAATAATTATTGAGTACCTACTGTAAGTCAGGTACTATTTTAGGCACCAGACATATGGCAATGAACAAAACATCCTTGCTGCCATAAAACTAACTTTCTACTAGATTATTGACAAAGTTATCTTCAGGTACCCCTAACTCACTTTGAAATGAGTATTCATTCTAGGATCTTGTATCAACATTAATTTTTTTTTTTTTTTTTTTTGTCAAGTGAAAAAAAGTTGCACTGTGAACTGTGCTATGTTTGGTTTGTTTATCTGGGGTATTCTTCAGTCATCCCAATTAGTTTCTTCTTCCTATGTTAGAATTTAATTAAAACCCAGACTGCTTAATTCTTCCCTTCTCACTCTGGAGAGTTTGGCAATATGCCCATAATCTTTTCTAGGCCCAAATGTGGGATGAAAGTCTGTTTGTACTGAGTCTGGGGTTCTGTGCTTCAACTTGTTCTGTGTTCCTCCTCTGCTGGCAGGGGTGGATATTTGTGAGGTACCGATTTGCCCATGGTGCTGGCGGGCTTTGCTTCTGAAAGGAATAATGTTCATGGCTGGTCTCCGATTGATGCGTTTGGGCTGCTGTTTGGGAGCTTGTAACACTATATTTTCCATCTTACTTAGAATTCTAAGGCTCAGTATCCAACATCTGTACTCACTATCTCTGGAATTTTTAAATTACCTTTTTAGGTGATTATAACAGTAATGATTGCTCATCCCAGCCGCTGCCCCTGGCCTCGGGTGCAGGAGGGCCTCGAGGAGCTATTCCATGTTCAAGGTTAGGAGGTGTGGCGGTAAGGAGATACCCCTCATCCAGTAAGAGAAACCCAAGTAAGATGGTAGGTGTTGCAAGAGGGCATCAGAGGTCAGACACAATTAAGCCATACTCACAGAAAACTAGTCAATCTAATCACACTAGGACCACAGCCTTATCTAACTCAATGAAACTAAGCCATGCCTGTGAGGCTACCAAAGACAGGCGGGTCATGGTAGAGAGGTCTGATAGAATGGGGTCCACTAGAGAAGGGAATGGCAAACCACTCCAGTATTCTTGCCTTGAGAACCCCATGAACAGTATGAAAAGGCAAAATGATAGGATACTGAAAGACGAACTCCCGAGGTCGGTAGGTGCCCAATATGCTACTGGAGATCAGTAGAGACATAACTCCAGAAAGAATGAAGGGATGGAGCCAAAGCAAAAACAATACCCAGCTGTGGATGTGACTGGTAATAAGAGCAAGGTCCGATGCTGTAAAGAGCAATATTAAATAGGAACCTGGAATGTCAGGTCCATGAATCAAGGCAAATTGGAAGTGGTCAAACAAGAGATGGCAAGAGTGAACGTCAACATTCTAGGAATCAGTGAACTAAAATGGACTGGAATGGGTGACTTTAACTCAGATGACCATAATATCTACTACTGCTGGCAGGAATCCCTCAGAAGAAATGAGTAGCCATCATGGTCAACAAAAGAGTCTGAAATGCAGTACTTGGATGCAATCTCAAAAACGACAGAATGATCTCTGTTCGTTTTCAAGGCGAACCATTCAATATCACAGTAACCCAAGTCCATGCCCCAACCAGTAACACTAAAGAAGCTGAAGTTGAACGGTCCTATGCAGACCTACAAGACCTTTTAGAACTAACACCCAAAAAAGATGTCCTTTTCATTATAGGGGACTGGAATGCAAAAGTAGGAAGTCAAGAAACACTTGGAGTAACAGGCAAATTTGGCCTTGGAATACGGAATGAAGCAGGGCAAAGGCTAATAGAGTTTTGCCAAGAGAATACACTGGTCATAGCAAACACCCTCTTCCAACAACACAAGAGAAGACTCTACACATGGACATCAACAGATGGTCAACACTGAAATCAGATTGATTATATTCTTCGCAGCCAAAGATGGAGAAGCTCTATACAGTCAATAAAAACAAGACCAGGAACTGACTGTGACTCAGATCATGAACTCTTTATTGCCAAATTCAGACTTAAATTGAGGAAAGTAGGGAAAACCACTGGACTCTTCAGGTGTGACCTAAATCAAATCCCTTATGATTATACAGTGGAAGTGAGGAATAGATTTAAGAGAGTAGATCTGATATACAGAGTGCTTGATGAACTATGAATGGAGGTTCATGACATTGTACAGGAGACAGAGATCAAGACCCTCCTCATGGAAAAGAAATGTAAAAAAGCAAAATGGCTGTCTGGGGAGGCCTTACAAATAGCTGTGAAAAGAAGAGAGCAAAAAGCAAAGGAGAAAAGGAAAGATATAAGCATATGAATGCAGAGTTCCAAAGAATAGCAAGAAGAGATAAGAAAGCCTTCTTCAGTGATCAGTGCAAAGAAACAGACGAAAACATTAGAATGGGAAAGACTAGAGAACTCTTCAAGAAAATTAGAGATACCAAGGGAACATTTCATGCAAAGATGGGCTCGATAAAGGACAGAAATGGTAGGGACCTAACAGAAGCAGAAGATATTAAGAAGAGGTGGCAAGAATACGAAGAAGATCTTCACGACCAAGATAATCAAGATGGTGTGATCACTCACCTAGAGCCAGACATCCTGGAATGTGAAGTCAAGTGGTCCTTAGAAAGCATCACTATGAACAAAGCTAGTGGAGGTGATGGAATTCCAGTTGAGCTATTCCAAATCCTGAAAGATAATGCTGTGAAAGGGGTGCACTCAATATGCCAGCAAATTGGGAAAACTCAGCAGTGGCCACAGGACTGGAAAGGTCAGTTTTCATTCCAATCCCAAAGAAAGGCAATGTCAAAGAATGCTCAAACTACCACACAATTGCACTTATCTCACATGCTACTAAAGTAATGCTCAAAATTCTCCAAGCCAGGCTTCAGCAATACGTGAACCGTGAACTTCCAGATGTTCAAGCTGGTTTTAGAAAAGGCAGAGAAACCAGAGATCAAATTGCCAACATCCGCTGGATCATGGAAAAAGCAAGAGAGTTCCAGAAAAACATCTATTTCTGCTTTATTGACTATGCCAAAGCCTTTGACTGTGTGGATCACAATAAACTGTGGAAAATTCTTCAAGAGATGAGATTACCAGACCACCTGACCTGCCTCTTGAGAAATCTATATGCAGGTCAGGAAGCAACAGTTAGAACTGGACATGGAACAACAGACTGGTTCCAAATAGAAAAAGGAGTACGTCAAGGCTGTATATTGTCACCCTGCTTATTTAACTTATATGCAGAGTACATCATGAGAAACGCTGGGCTGGAAGAAACACAAGCTGGAATCAAGATTGCCAGGAGAAATATCAATAACCTCAGATATGCAGATGACACCACCCTTATGGCAGAAAGTGAAGAGGAACTCAAAAGCCTCTTGATGAAAGTGAAAGTGGAGAGTGAAAAAGTTGGCTTAAAGCTCAACATTCAGAAAATGAAGATCATGGCATCTGGTCCTATCACTTCATGGGAAATAGATGGGGAAACAGTGGAAACAGTGTCAAACTTTATTTTGGGGGGCTCCAAAATCACTGTAGATGGTGATTGCAGCCATGAAATTAAATGATGCTTACTCCTCAGAGGAAAGTTATGACCAACCTAGATAGCATATTGAAAAGCAGAGACATTACTTTGCCAACAAAGGTCTGTCTAGTGAAGACTATGGTTTTTCCAGTAGTCATGTATGGATGTGAGAGTTGGACTGTGAAGAAAGCTGAGCACCGAAGAATTGATGCTTTTGAAGTGTGGTGTTGGAGAAGACTCTTGAGAGTCCCTTGGACTGCAAGGAGATCCAACCAGTCCATTCTAAAGATCAGCCCTGGGAGTTCCTTGGAAGGAATGATGCTAAAGCTGAAACTCCAGTACTTTGGCCACCTGATGCGAAGAGTTGACTCATTGGAAAAGACTGATGCTTGGAGGGATTGGGGGCAGGAGGAGAAGGGGACGACAGAGGATGAGATGGCTGGATGGCATCACTGACTCGATGGACGTGAGTCTGAGTGAATTCCGGGAGATGGTGATGGACAGGGTGGCCTGGTGTGCTGCGATTCATGAGGTCTCAAAGAGTCGGACACGACTGAGCGACTGAACTGAACTGAACTGAACAGTAATGATGTTTATTATTAAATATGAAGAAAATAGTGAAGAAAAGTGAAGTCGCTCAGTCGTGTCCAACTCTTTGTGACCCCATGGACTGGGGCCTACCAGGCTCCTCCCTGAATGGGATTCTCTGGGCAAGAGTACTGAAGTCGGTTGCCATTTCCTTTTCCAGGGGAATCTTTCCGACCCAGGGATTGAACTAGGGTCTCCCGCATTCCAGGGAGAAGCTTTAACCTCTGAGCCACCAGAGAAGCCCATTAAATATGAAGAAAATAAAGTATAATAAAGAACATAAGCCATTATAAGACTCCTCTTTGTATATATGTCATAGATTATGCAGTTTTGTATTCTGTTTATTTTTTTGTCATTAGCAGTATATTGTGAGAATATCTCCAATACTATTAAAAATCTTTGGAGGTTTAATTTTAGTGGCAGTGTAATATTCAATCATGTAGCTTTATCACCATTTCTTTAGCCAATGCCTTAATATTGAATATAATTTTAATTTATTATTCTTAAAAGTACTATAATAGCCTTATTATGTATTTCAAGTATCTACCTAGGTAATTCCTTAGGAAAAACTTCAAGAAATGAAATTATTGGACTAAATGAAGACTCCAGACACATATCACCTAATTTTTTCTACAATGGTTCAGAAACTATACTCTTGCTAGAATTGTGTATTACATTTTAGAAAAATCTATGTCAATTGGTTAGGCAAAAAAAGTATTCACTATTTTATTTTCTAGTTTCTGGAATAGTAGTGAGGTTGACTATGTGTTTCACATGTCTATTGGGCATTTATTTGTTTTTTATTCTGTATATTGTCTCCGCTTCTGTATCTGTTTTTCAACTGATGTGGAGTATACTGAATAATGCATGCCAAGGATGTTCATAACCTAATTTCTGAAACATGTGAATATGTTGCCCTACATGCCAAAGGGGTTTTGCATATGTATTTCAGTTAAGGACTGTGAGATGGGGAGATTATTTTATATTATACAGGTGAGGTCATTACAGGAGGAAGACTGAAGGGGGGAAGGGTGAAACCAAATGTGGTGATGGAAGCAGAGGTCAGAGAAGAGAGAGACCTGAAGATACTGCACTGCAGGCGTTGAAGACGAAGGAAGGGGCCAGGAGGTAAGGAATGCAGGTGGCTTCTAGAAGCTGGAAGAAGCAGGGAAAGGGATTATCTTCTAGGGCCTCTTGAAAGAACCGGTACTTAGGGCATCTTGACTTTGACCCAGTGAAACTGATTTTGGACTTCTGACTTCCAGATATGCAAGGAAATAAATTTGGATTGTTTTAAGCCACTAAATTTGTGGTAATATATTATGGAAGCAGGCATGAATACATAATGTGTTCTTATTTTTCTTATTGATATGTAAATTTTCTTCTATACAGTAAAGTTATTATTATGTATGTTACAAATATTTTTCCCAGGTTGCAATTTGTTTTTAAATATTTTTACAGTGTTTTCTGATAAAGAGTTTGTTTTTAACTTTTAAAATATTGATGTTACATTAAATAAATTTTATTTCAGTGGTATACAAATTTAAAAAATTATACAGTCACATCTATGTATCTTTTGCTTGGTGATAGATTCCATTGCTGTTAAATCAGTTTTATATTCACCAACACTACTTCCAGCATTTTTATGGTATGTGATTTTTCATTTATCATTCTTCATTAAGTTTTTATATATTTTTAGTCCTATTTTAGGGCTATCTTGTCTGCCCCATTAATCTGTCAAGTCCTGTGCTATTACCACACCATCTAAATTATTACAGTTTCATAAAAGTTTTTATATCTAGTAAACCAGGTCCTCATTAATTACTCTTTTAGTTAACACTTTTTAAACTGGTCTCAACATTTTATTTTTCCAGATTGGACAAGTTTAAAAATTTCATGGTATTTACATTTGAAATTTGCAATAAATCTGTAAATTATTTTGGAAAGAAAGGCCTCATTTTAATATCGGCTCTTATCAGAGAAGAACATAGTATGTTTTCCCATTTATAAAACTTAAAAAATTTTATGAAGTTTTATAGATTTATGGATGTAATCTCAGATGTTATTAAAAAGATTAGTTTTAGGCATTTTATATGTCTTGTTACTATGGGAATTGGAATGTTTTTCCATGGTATTTACTAACTGATTTGAGGTGATGTACTGGAAAGCTCTGTTTTGTATAGGCATTAAATATATTCTGCTTTTCTAAACTTTACTAATTGTGAGTTTTTCAGTTGATTCTTTTTATTTTTTTAGGTGTATAATTATATCATATGCAAATACTGGTGATTTTATTTCCTAAATCCTAACAGTTTACCTTTTTTAATTTTTAAAGTATTGACCAGACCTTCTAGGACTATGTGATATGTTAACAGTAACAAGATGTGTCTTCATCTTATTCATTCTCTAAACAATAACATCTCAAGTAGTTCACATTCAGTATGGCTTTGACTGTTAGTTTAAAAACAGCCTATTTTTCTTGTTAAAAAAGTATTCTTTTCCTAGGCTAAAGCATGGATTGAAAATATTTGTTATCATATTTCTAACTGAATCATTTTATGAATAGTAAACTCAATTTGTGTTTCTAGGACACACTGTTGTTTTGCTTATTGGAAATTTTTTTGCAATATACTGTAGAAGTTAGTTGGCTAAATTGTTTATTTATTAGGATTATTGAATCTATATTTACAAATGAGACAAGCTGTAGTTTTAATATTTTCCCCTATCAGAATTTGGCATTGGGTAGCATATAGTTTCCTAAAACATTTTTGGTGCTTTAAGTGTTTTTTCTGTTTCCTGAAGCATGTATTGCATGGAGATTTGAAAGAACTTATACATAAATCTAACTGCTTTGGATTGTATTAGAGGTCATCTAAAAAGAGTTATTCAATTTCTTTTACAATTTCTTCTAATTAGTTTCTCCTTAAGTCAGTTTCAGTAATTTATATTTTTTTCACAAAATTGTCCTTTCATTGAAATCTCAGTGATTTAGGCTTCCAAAGAATTATCTGGGTGACTGTATTTTCAGTTTTTCCAAAATGGTAGATATTTACTACCTTTCCAAATACATAGAAGAAAAGTTAATTCATTATATTCAATGGATGCTATGGGCTTAATTCTCTCCTGGAACTGGTTGAAAGGGCTGGAATAGTTATACATGATACATTAAAATAAAATACTTTAAAGTAAAAATTTCCTTGTCTGTTTTTATATTGTTTCTCATTGAATATTTACTTACATAGGGATTAATATTTTCTTTTAAATTTATATTTTTTTTCCCCAAAGAATAAGTGCTTGAATCTCATTTAGAATTTTAATATGATTCTTTTTAGTAGTTTGGTTATATTTGGGTTTATTTTTATTTTTTCTTACCTTCAGATTCTAGCAGGTTTCTTTTCTAACAGGTTTCTTTTTTGCTGAACAATTTCTAATGGTTTGATTTGAGTAGCTAATAGGAACACTCTGAGTAGAACTAAATGACTCAGGTGAAGGAAGGGGAGGGGGAGTGTGGAGGTGAGGAGAGAATCAGTTTGGAAGGCTGATATAGACAAAATCAAGGAGGCACTGAATGTACAATCAGAGATTTTATACTGAGTGGCAGAATTGGGTGACACCCTCTTCCAACAACATAAGAGAAGACTGTACACATGGACATCACCAGATGGTCAACACTGAAATCAGACTGATTATATCCTTTGCAGCCAAAGATGGAGACACTCTATACAGTCAGCAAAAACAAGACCGGGAGTGGACCATGGCTCAGATCATGAACTCCTTATTGCCAAATTCAGACTTAAATTGAAGAAAGTGGGGAATACCACCAGACCACTCATGTATGACCTAAATCAAATCCCTTATGACTATACAGCAGAAGTGAGAAATAGATTTAAGGGACTAGATCTGATAGACAGAGTGCCTGATGAACTATGGATGGAGGTTTGTGATACTGTATAGGAGACAGGGAGCAAGACCATCCCCAAGAAAAAGAAATGCAAAAAAGCAAAATGGCTGTCTGAGGAGGCCTTACAAATAGCTGTGAAAAGAAGAGAAGCAAAAAACAAAGGAGAAAAGGAAGATATACCCATTTGAATGCAGAGTTCTAAAGAATAGCAAGGACAGATATGAAAGCCTTCCTCAGCGATCAAGCTAAGAAATACAAGAAAATAATAGAATGGAAAAGACTAGAGGTCTCTTCAAGAAAATTAGAGATACCAAGGGAACATTTCTTGCAAAGATGGGCACAATAAAGAACAGAAATCGTATGGACCTAACAGAAGCAGAAGATATTAAGAAGAGGTGGCAGGAATACACAGAAGAACTATACAAAAAAGATCTTCATGACCCAGATAATCACGATGGTGTGATCACTCACCTAGAGCCAGACATCCTGGAATGTGAAGTCAAGTGGGCCTTAGGAAGCATCACTATGAACAAAGCTAGTGGAGGGGATGGAATTCCAGCAGAGCTATTTCAAATTCTAAAAGATGATGCTGTGAAAGTGTTGCACTCAACATACCAGCAAATTTGTAAAACTCAGCAGTGGCCACAGGACTGGAAAAAGTCAGTTTTCATTCCAATCCCAAAGAAAGGCAACGCCAAAAAAAGTTCAAACTACCACACATTGCATTCATCTCACACGCTAGTAAAGTAATGCTCAAAATTCTCCAAGCCAGGCTTTAACAACACATGAACTGTGAACTTCCAGATGTTCAAGCTGGATTTAGAAAAGGCAGAGGAACCAGAGATCAAATTGCCAAAATCTGTTGGATCAGCAAAAAAGCAAGAGAGTTCCAGAAAAACATCTATTTCTGCTTTATTGACTACACCAAAGCCTTTGACTGTGTGGATCACAAGAAACTGTGGAAAATTCTTCAAGAGATGGGACTACCAGACCACCTGACCTGCCTCCTGAGAAATCTGTATGCAGGTCAAGAAGCGACAGTTAGAACTGGACATGGAACAACAGACTGGTTCCGAATAGGGAAAGGAGTATGTCAAGGCTGTATATTGTCACCCTGCTTAACTTATTTGCAGACTACATCATGAGAAATGCTGGACTGGATGAAGCACAGGCTGGAATCAAGATTGCTGGGAGAAATATCAATAACCTCAGATATGCAGATGACACCTCCCTTATGGCAGAAAGCGAAGAACTAAAGAGCCTCTTGATGAAAGTGAAAGAGGAAATTGAAAAAGGAAATTGAAAAGTTAACTTTAAACTCAACATTCAGAAAACTGAGATCATGGCATATGGTCCCATCACTTTTTGTTAAATAGATGGGGAAACAATGGAAAGAGTGACAGACTTTATTTTTGGGGGCTCCAAAATCACTGCAGATGGTGACTGCATGAAATTAAAAGTTGTTTACTCCTTGGAAGAAAAGTTATGACCATCCTAGAGACCATATTAAAAAGCAGAGACATTACTTTGCCAACAAAGATCCATCTAGTCAAAGCTATGTTTTTTCCAGTGATCATATATGGATGTGAGAGTTGGACTATAAAGAAAACTGAGCACTAAAGAATTGATGCTTTTGAACTGTGGTGTTGGAGAAGACTCTTGAGATTCCCTTGTATAGCAAGGAGATCCACCTGTCCATCCTAAATGAAATAAGTCCTGAATATTCTTTGGAAGGACTGATGCTGAAGCTGAAACTCCAACTCTTTGGCCACCTGATGCAAAGAACTGAGTCATTTGAAAAGACCCTGATGTGGGAAGGATTGAAGGCAGGAGGAGAAGGGGACGACAGAGGATGAGATGGTTGGATGACATCACTGACGCGATGAACATGAGTTTGATTAGGTTCCGAGAGTTGGTGATGGACAGGGAAGCCTGGCATGCTTGCCATCCATGGGGTCTCAAAGAATCAGATATAACTGTGCGACTGAACTGAACTGAGACTATGTAAGAAGAGTGTGACATTTTCTAGTATTTAGTTGCAAAAACAAACTAATTTTGTAGTACCTTTCAAAGAAGGAAGATATTGTTAAGATCTGCAATCAACAGAGGAAACTTTCTGAAAAGGCAGAATTTGAGCTGAATTTGAAAGAAACAGTGAAGGGTTTAGCAATAAAATCTCGCTAGCTGAGAGGGAGTGTGGGGAGAGGCTAGTGGAGATGAGAGTGAGGAGAGTGGATGAGTAGAGAATGCATTGATAATAGCCAGAGCTTCCTAGGTTTATGGAGAACATTTTTAAGCAAACAGAGTTGGTGTCTTAGTGCAGTAAATGGTGGGGAGTTACTGAAGATTCTTGAATGACAAGTGACCTAATGAAAGTATCCTTTTTATCTGATTGTTGTTTCTGTTTAGTCAATAAGTTGTGACCAACTCTTTTTGCAACCCCATGGACCATGGCCTGCCAGGCTCCTCTGTCATGGGATTTTCCAGGCAAGAATACTGGAGTGGGTTGCCATTTCCTTCTCCAGGGGATCTTCCTGACCCAGGGATCAAACCCACATCTCTTGCATTTCTTGCATTGATAGGCGGAGATTTTACCACTGAGCCACCAGGGAAGCCCTTTTATCTGATTAGGCTGGCAATATTACTTAGGCTGGATTGAAGGGGAGACACCTGACTTCAGCAATCAGGGAGGAAGTTATAGTAGTTCATGTATACAAAGTTAAGGGAGTGAATTTAGTGTCTGCTGGAACACAAACGAAAGCTTGATTTTGAGAGGTGACAGATGGACAATGACAGAGAAAGACAAGAAAAGACTAATGACATCTCTCATTTTGGTTCCTAATTATTTGAAAGTGGATGGTTGTAAAGGGATTATATTTGAAAAGTAATGTAGTGTATTGCATTTTGGACTTCTTGAGTTTGAGATTATGGCTGGACATCCACATATGGAGGGTGGCTGTAGTTGGAAATATGAAACTAGAGTACTAGGGGGTTAGTGGTTTGAGCAAACAATGGACTTGAGTGAATCCATCAAAAAAAAATTAAATGCAAACAAACAAGAGCCGGATACAGAGTCTTGTGGAGCTGCAACATAGTTTTGGATATTGCTGTAAAATAAATTCAAGATGTGTAAGCTACGAAGTGAGTGGGAAGTCTTATATGGGAACTGAAGCCAGTAGGTATAAAAATAACATGTTAAATTGGTTGGCAGTAAAAAGAGAAACTTGGGCTACTTGAAAGAAGTGAAAAAAGGTCACATGAACAATAACATTAACGATAAATATAATAATCCTAGGAAAGATTTTATATAATGTAGTGATCAGATTATACTTGAGGGCATGCAGGAAAATGTAGAAAAAGTTATATAATGAAAGAGGTTTAAGTACAGGAGCAAATTTTAGTCTTTCTCTGAAATATATTAGTTACACTGGCATAAACACATTAATCAAATTGTACAAAACATAGTTACTGTAGAAGTTCAGATAAACTTAACTGGATATGGTCTAGTCTCAGAACACTATGTTAAAGTCAGTGATAAAGAATAAAATGTTCTTCAATATTAGTTAGCAGTTAACATTCAAGAGCAAAGGAGCTGACAGTTGACAAATATGAACTAACTTCATGCTAAGAAGTTTCATGAGAGTCAAAATCCAGGGTTAATCTTTAAAGACTAACTGGATGGTTTTATCAATATGGCTGACTGTTTGGACCTTCAGTAAATGGCATCTGTGTGTCTTTGAAGTTTATAAATCAAAGTGACTTTAATATGAGCTTCTTTGGAATAATTGGAAAACATACCTATTTTTTTTTCTTTTTTCTTTTCTCTTGGGTTGTTACTGAGGATTTTCATACTTCTCTCAGAGTAATAAAATTTAATCTAAAGTTCAAGGTAGATGTTTATATTTTATTAAACTCTTTAAGTTTAAGATAATATTTCTTGGAATAATAATTTACATATGACTGAAAACTTTATAGGGGAAGAATCAGTTACATACTTTTTTTTTTTTTTTTTTTAGGAGAGAAGGTAACAAGTAGAAAATTATTTTTGTTTCTGATTAGGGAAAAGAAGATAAAAATGTATATTTCAAGGCATGCTTTAAAAGAATTTCCTCTTGCTTATGCTCAGGAGGACAGAGGGAAGAATGGAGGAGCTAGAGGATTGAAGTTAGAAACAAGGAAAGGATGCTCGGAAATGGGGTCATCCTGCAGGAGACCAGTGCAAAGATCAGAGTGCCTGGATGAAAATAGAGAAGGGCTGGCAAGGAAGAAAGAGACAGGATGTAGAGAGAGTCTGCAGGAGCCCCCTGAACTGGTCTGACAGTGTTCTTTTCTGCAGAACTGCCTCTGAAGTCCCAAGGCCTTGTCCTTATAGCTACCCCTCTGTAGAGTTAAAGACCCACTGTTTTGAAGCCAGTATCTCTCTCTAGTTGCCAAAGAAACATTTTTTTTTTCCCTTGCAGTAGAAATGTTTCTCTTAAACATGGCATCATTTTCTTTCTCTGAAAACCTTTCTAATTATGTTTATTTTTTATTTTTTATTATTTTACTCTCCAATCCAAAAAGTATGTGCAGAAAAGAATGATTTCCCAGAGAAAACTATAATTTGAAAAGATACATGCACCTCAATGTTCATAGCAGCATTATTTACCATAGCCAAGACATAGGAACAATCTAAATGTCCATCAACGAATGGGTAAGGAACATATGATATATATATACACACAATGGAATATTACTCAGCCATAAAAAGAATGAAATAATGCCATTTTGCAGCAACATGAATGGATCTAGAGACTGTCATAGAGTGAAGTAAGTCAGAAAGATAAATACCCTGTGATATCACTTATATTTGGAATCT
Source organism: Bos indicus (assembly GCF_029378745.1). Taxonomy (NCBI): domain Eukaryota; kingdom Metazoa; phylum Chordata; class Mammalia; order Artiodactyla; family Bovidae; genus Bos; species Bos indicus. Next base: position 80,297,336 of record NC_091761.1, read on the forward strand.
AGCATACGACACAAATGAACCTATGTACGAATCAGAAACAAACTCACAGGTATAGAGAGCAGACTTGTAGGTGCCAAGGGGGAAGGAGGGTGGGGAGGGAAGGATTGGGAATTTGGGACTAGCAAATGCAAACTCCTATATATAGGATAAATAAACACCAGGGTCCTTTGTATACCACAAGGAGCTATATTCAATATCTTGTGATAAACCATAATGGAAAAGAAATGAAGAAGCATACATGTATGTATAACCAAGTCACTTTGCTATACAGCAGTCATTAACACAGCATTGTAAATCAACTATACTTCAGTAAAATTAAAATAGAATGATTTCATTGATCTCTGTAAATATTCGGAAGAATCTTCATGTTCTGCTGGGAAGATGATCTGGGTAAGACTGTGCCAGACATCTGGGGCATATGTGCTATTCCTCTAGTTCTGGAATATTCTCAAGTGCATCAAGGATCTGAGATTTGCTGCCCAGTGGAGTTTCAATAGGGTCATGAATTTGTAGGGAAAGGCGTTTTCTACCATCTGTGGAAATCTGTAGACAACTTTCTTACTTGGCTTTAGTCGTCCATTATCCTCACTATGAAGAGTCTGGCTTGCTTTAGATGAATAGGATATTTTGGAAAAATTAACCAACTGGAGAGGAAGGACAGTGGAATGGTTATGGGCATGGACTCTGGAACCAGAATGACTGGATTTACATGCCAGAGCGACTACCAACCAGCCGGGTGACCCTGGCCAAGGGCTGGGTCTTTCTTTGCCTCATTTCCTCATCCATTAAGTAGAAATGATAGTAATGTGATGGTATCTATCTCATAAAGTGATATGTGATGATATACTAAAACAATAATAGTAATAATGCTTATAAGTTGTTTTACTGTTTAAACGAGTTGGTATATGCAAAGGATTTAGAATAGGATGCACCCGCCACATATGAAGTACTTTGTGATTTAGTTGTTGTTGTTATTAATTAAAAAAAATATTGGGAGTATAGTTGATTTACAATGTTGTGTTAGTTTCTGCTGTATAGCCAAGTGAATCAGGTATACATATACATATATCCACTCTTTTTTAGATTATTTTCCCATATAGGTCACTGCAGAGTATTGAGAAGAGTTCCCTGTGCTATTCAATAGGTACTTATTAGTCATCTATTATACAGTGGTTTGTATATGTCATTCACAGTCTTTCAATTTATGTTGTTATTATGTTATTAAACAATGAATTCAGTGTCAGAGACTGATCCTGTGTATAAAATGTAGGTTATGGTTTGAGGTCAAAGTTGTCTTATAAAGTATCTTCTCCCTAATATTTCATTTGTTTTTATAGAAGCAAAATCATGCTTTTCCCATGGAAAAATGACAATAATGTTGTTTATCTACTATCTGGGTATTATGTCCCCTATTTTTGTTCTAGTGCCAAAATAAAATGAAAATCTTTGACTAACTGTTTCAATATAGTTCAATTGACTTAGTTCAGTGTGTTGTTGTTGGCTGCAAGTTTTTCTTTTTTTAATGATGAGTCATTTGCTAATTTTTTTTTTTTGAAGAATTTCTATGTTAGAACGAGAACACAAAACTTGTTAGCTGATAAGGAACTCAGAATTATTAAAAAAAATCAATGATAGAAAAACCTGAAAGGAATTGTTTATAATCTTAGTGGGTAACCTATCCCTTCTCCAGGGGATCTTCCCAATTCAGGAATCGAGATCCAGGAAATGAACCAGGGTCTTCTGCATTGCAGGTGAATTCTTTACCAGCTGAGCTACCAGGGCAGCCCAAGAAAATACCAAGGATTGCCAATTTGCCTGAAAAGGACCTTGAAGTTTGGATTTCTTTTTCATTTCTCATAGTATATTTTAGAGGTAGAAATTCATAGATGCATTGTTCATTTATTTAATTTATTATAAAACTTGTATTGAGTATCTCCTTCAGGTAAGGCAAACCACTGCATTAGGTGATAGAAGTGCAAAGATAAATGAGACATAAATCTAGTCCTTTAGGCATTTTGTGTTAGGGATAAGAAGACATATGGATAACCATAATATATAACATAATTTCCTAAATGGCCTATCAAAAAGATACGAGAAATGCCATAAAGATTTAAGCAGCACAGTTAACTTGATAAGTTAGCAAAATTTTCATGAATTAAATGATATTTGAGCTAGATATTGAAGAACAAGTAAAATTTTGACAATAAGAGAATTGGCAATGGGGAGTTGTGGCTGAGAGAATAGTATGGGTAAATATGGAGAGATGGGAAAGAGTGGCAGATATTTTTAGAGAGAAAAGAGTTTGGTGAACAAAGTGTAGGCTGTGGATCTTCCTGACCCAGGAATAGAACCAGTGTCTCCTGCATTGCAGACGGATGCTTTAACAACTGAGCTATCAGGGAAGCATAGAGTGCAAACTTTCCACAATAAACACATATTATGTGCCTTGTGCCTGCTGTAAGCCCTGGAGATATAGAACTGAACAAGCAGACTAGGTGTCCAAATTCATTAGAACATGTATATTGGTGGGTGGAGATACATAAGTAAAGAAATAATCTAGTAGTGAAAGATGCTGTAAAATAAAAGTAAATGACAAGTGACAGGGCTTGGAGAAGTTACTTTAGAGTGGGTGTGACACAGAAGACTTCTTTGAAGAGGTGAAATTTGATGTGAGGCCAAATAATGAGAAGGATCCAGGTTTTTAAAGTCCCAGGGAAGGGAACCGCCAAGGCTAGTGATAAAACAAGCTTGTTTGATTAACAAAAATGTCAGTGTGGCTGGAGAGTCATGACCAGCGGGACAATGATACAAGATGAGGTCAGAGAGACAGAGAAAATCTCATAGGATCTTAAAGATTATGGCAGCTATTTTTAGTTTTATTCCAAATGCAATGGGACCCCAAGGAGATCAACTGGACTTCAAGGAGATCAAACCAGCCAATCCTAAAGGAAGTTAGTCCTGAATATTCATTGGAAGGACTGATACTGAAGCTGAAACTCCAATACTTTGGCCACCTGATGCGAAGAACTGACTCACTGGAAAAGATTGGGAAAGATTGAAGATGGGATGAGAAGGGGACGGCAGAGGATGAGATTGTTGAATGGCATCATTGACTCGATGGACATGAGTTTGAGCAAGCTCCGGGAGTCGGTGATGTATGGGGAAGCCTGGTGTGCTGCCATCCATGGGCTTGCAAAGAATCAGACATAACTGAGTGACTGAACTGAACTGAACTGAATGGGACACCACTGGATAATTTCATGCTGAGGAATTATGTTGTCTGAATTACATTTTAGAAACAACTAAGGCTGCTATATTCAAAAGCATAGACATTACTTTGCCAAAAAAGGTCCGTCTAGTCAAGGCTATGGTTTTTCCTGTGGTCATGTATGGATGTGAGAGTTGGACTGTGAAGAAAGCTGAGCACCGAAGAATTGATGCTTTTGAACTGTGGTGTTGGAGAAGACTCTTGAGAGTCCCTTGGACTGCAAGGAGATCCAACCAGTCCATTCTGAAGGAGATTAGTCCTGGGATTTCTTTGGAAAGAATGATGCTAAAGCTGAAACTCCAGTACTTTGGCCACCTCATGCAAAGAGTTGACTCATTGGAAAAGACTCTGATGTTGGGAGGGATTGGGGGCAGGAGGAGAAGGGGACAACAGAGGATGAAATGGCTGGATGGCATCACCGCCCCAATGGACGTGAGTTTGAGTGAACTCTGGGAGTTGGTGATGGACAGGGAGGCCTGGTGTGCTGCGATTCATGGGGTCACAAAGAGTCGGACATGACTGAGTGACTGAACTGAACTGAACTGAACCGAAGGGCTGATGTGTAAAGAGTGGAGTATGGAGGGACAAGATAGAAATTAGGGAAATCTCTTAGAGTTTATTGCAGTCAACAGGCAGCGGATGATGCTGCCTAAAACTAGAGTAGTAGCACAGAGATGAAAGCTCATTCTGGAAAGACAGGGAGTCATAGTATGAAAGCCTCCAACATTCCCCCCATCTGAAGATTTGGAGTTGATTCTGGAGGCAGAAAGGAGAATAAAATTATGTACAGATTTAGATTTTTTTGAGTGTCTACACTTTGGTTTATTTTTCCTGTTGAAGATGCATTAAAAAAACAGTAATTGATTACTACATCATATAATAACTACTTCTGTGGTACTTTAGTGATTTGACAAGTCTTAAAAAGAGGAGCTACCCCACGGCCAAGGTCAGGGGCTGCGGCTGAGAGGAGCAGCCCCACGTCCAAGGAGTGGTGGCTGCGCGGGCGCAGGAGGGCCTAGAGGAGCTACTCCACGTTCAAGGTCAGGAGGGGTGGTGGTGAGGAGATACCCCTTGTCCAAGGTAAGGAGCAGAGGCTGCGCTTTGCTGGAGCAGCCGTGAAGAGGTACCCCATGTCCAAGGTAAGAGAAACCCAAAGTAAGATGGTAGGTGTTGCAAGAGGGCATCAGAGGGCAGACACACTGAAACCATAATCACAGAAAACTAATCAATCTAGTCACACTAGGAAACAGCCTTGTCTAACTCAATGAAACTAAGCCATACCCTGTGGGGCCACCCAAGATGGGAGGGTAATGGTGGAGAAGTCTGACAGAATGTGGTCCACCGGAGAAGCGAATGGTGAACCACTTCAGTATTCTTGCCTTGAGAACCCCATGAACAGTATGAAAAGGCAAAAAGATAGGACATTGAAAGATGAACTCCCCAGGTCAGTAGGGGCCCAATATGCTACTGGAGATCAGTAGAGAAATAACTCCAGAAAGAATGAAGGGATGGAGCCAAAGCAAAAGCAATACCCAGTTGTGGATGTGACTGGTGATAGAAGCAAGGTCCGATGCTGTAAAGAGCAATATTGAATAGGAACCTGGAATGTTAGGTCCATGAATCAAGGCAAATTGGAAGTGGTCAAACGGGAGATGGCAAGAGTGAACATCGGCATTCTAGGAATCAGTGAACTAAAATGGACTGCAATGGGTGAATTTAACTCAGATGACCATTATATCTACTACTGTGGGCAGGAATCCCTTAGAAGAAATGGAGTAGCCATCATGGTCAACAAAAGAGTCCGAAATGCAGTACTTGGATGCAATCTTAAAAACGACAGACTGATCTCTGTTCGTTTCCAAGGCCAACCATTCAATATCACAGTAACCCAAGACTATGCCCCAACCAGTAATGCTGAAGAAGCTGAAGTTGAACGGTCCTATGAAGACCTACAAGATCTTTTAGAACTAACACCCAAAAAAAGATGTCCTTTTCATTATAGGGGACTGGAATGCAAAAGTAGGAAGTCAAGAAACACCTGGAGTAACAGGGAAACTTGGCCTTGGAATATGGAATGAAGCAGGGCAAAGGCTAATAGAATTTTGGCAGAAAACGCACTAGTCATAGCAAACACTCTCTTCCAACAACACAAGAGAAGACTCTACACATGGACATCACCAGATGGTCAACACTGAAATCAGACTGATTATATTCTTTGCAGCCAAAGACAGAGAAGCTCTATACAGTCAGCAAAAACAAGATCACGAGCTGACTGTGGCTCAGATCATGAGCTCCTTATTGCCAAATTGAGACTTAAATGGAAGAAAGTAGGGAAAACCACTAGACCATTCAGGTATGACCTAAATCAAATCCCTTATGATTATACCATGGAAGTGAGAAATAGACTTAAGGGACTAGATCTGATATAGAGTGCCTGATGAACTATGGACTGAGGTTAATGACATTGTACAGGAGACAGGGATCAAGACCATCCCAATGGAAAAGAAATAAAAAAAAAAAACCAAAATGGCTGTCTGGGGAGGCCTTACAAATAGCTGTGAAAAGAAAAAAGTGAAAATCAAAGGAGAAAAGGAAAGATAAAAGCATCTGAATGCAGAGTTCGAAAGAATAGCAAGAAGAGATAAGAAAGCCTTCCTCAGAGATCAATGCAAAGAAATAGAGGAAAACAACAGAATTGGAAGGCAATGGCAACCCACTCCAGTACTCTTGCCTGGAAAATCCCATGGACGGAAGAGCCTGGTAGGCTGCAGTCCATGGGGTCGCGAAGAGTTGTACACGACTGAGTGAATTCACTTTCACTTTTCACTTTAATGCATTGGAGAAGGAAATGGCAACCCACTCCAACATTCTTGCCTAGAGAATCCTCGGGACGGTGGAGCCTGGTGGGCTGCTGTCTATGGGGTCACGAAGAGTCGGACGCGACTGAAGCAACTCAGCAGCAGCAGCAGAGATCTCTTCAAGAGAATTAGAGATCCCAAGGGAACATTTCATGCAAAGATGGGCTCAATAAAGGACAGAAATGGTATGGACCTAACAGAAGCAGAAGATATTAAGAAGAGGTGGCATGAATACACAGAACTGTACAAAAAAGATCTTCACGACCAAGATAATCACAATGGTGTGATCACTCACCTAGAGCCAGACATCCTGGAATGTGAAGTCAAGTAGGCCTTAGAAAGCATCACTATGAACAAAGCTAGTGGAGGTGATGGAATTCCAGTTGAGCTATTCCAAATCCTGAAAGATGATGCTGTGAAAGTGGTGCACTCAATATGCCAGCAAAGTTGGAAAACTCAGCAGTGGCCACAGGACTGGAAAAGGTCAGTTTTCATTCCAATCCCAAAGAAAGGCAATGCCAAAGAATGTTCAAACTACCACACAATTGCACTCATCTCACACGCTAGTAAAGTAATGCCCAAAATTCTCCAAGCCAGGCTTCAGCAATAAGTGAACCGTGAACTTCCAGATGTTCAAGCTGGTTTTAGAAAAGGCAGAGGAACCAGAGATCAAATTGCCAACATCTTCTGGATCATCAAAAAAGCAAGAGAGTTCCAGAAAACCATCTATTTCTGCTTTATTGATATGCCAAAGACTTTGTGTGGATCACAATAAACTGTGGAAAATTCTGAAAGAGATGGGAATACCAGACCACCTGATCTGCCTGCTCAGAATTCTGTATGCAGGTCAGGAAGCAACAGTTAGAACTGGACATGGAACAACAGACTGGTTCCAAATAGAAAAAGGAGTACGTCAAGGCTGTATATTGTCACCCTGCTTATTTAACTTATATGCAGAGTACATCGTGAGAAATGCTGGGCTGGAAGAGGCACAAGCTGGAATCAAGATTGCTGGGAGAAATATCAATAACCTCAGATATGCAGATGACACCACCCTTATGGCAGAAAGTGAAGAGGAACTAAAAAGCCTCTTGATGAAAGTGAAAGAGGAGAGTTAAAAGATTGGCTTAAAGTTCAACATTCAGAAAACAAAAATCATGGCATCTGGTTCCATCACTTCGTGGGAAATAGATGGGGAAACAGTGAAAACAATGTCAGACTGTATTTTTTTGGGCTCCAAAATCACTGCAGATGGTGACTGCAGCCATGAAATTAAAAGACACTTACTCCTTGGAAGAAAAGTTATGACCAACCTAGATAGCATATTGAAAAGCAGAGACATTACTTTGCCAACAAAGGTCCATCTAGTCAAGGCTATGGTTTTTCCAGTGGTCATGTATGGATGTGAGAGTTGACTGTGAAGAAGGCTGAGCGCCAAAGAATTGATGCTTTTGAACTGTGTTGTTGGAGAAGACTCTTGAGAGTCCCTTGGACTGCAAGGAGATCCAACCAGTCCATTCTAAAGGAGATCAGCCCTGGGATTTCTTTGGACGGAATGATGCTAAAGCTGAAACTCCAGTACTTTGGCCACCTCATGCGAAGAGTTGACTCATTGGAAAAGACTCTGATGCTGGGAGGGATTGGGGGCAGGAGGAGAAGGGGACGACAGAGGATGAGATGGCTGGATGGCATCACTGACTCGATGGACGTGAGTCTGAGTGAACTCCGGGAGCTGGTGATGGACAGGGAGGCCTGGCGTGCTGCGATTCATGGGGTCGCGAAGAGTCGGACACAACTGAGCGACTGATCTGATCTGATATATGTGATATTGAGAACAATGCCAGAAAAAATTCTTTTAAAATAAGAGGCAATATGTCAGGTACTACTTTGTTGAAGGGGTTTTTTTTGTTTGTTTGTTTGTTCTAAATCATTTACTTCAGAATATCAAATATTCCTTGGGAGGGCAATGGAGAGAGAAAGCTTCTAGAAGACCAGATGAGTAATGGTACAGAGTAGCAGAGGGTTGTGAACCTGTAAGGATTGTGGTTGATCCAAATGGCAGGAGGAGATTTGTGCCTGAACATTTGGGGACAAAAGGTGGAGTAATGTGTAAGTCTTCTGCTTTTGTTAGGTCCATACCATTTCTGTCCTTTATTGAGCACATCTTTGCATGAAATGTTCCTTTGGTATCTCTAATTTTCTTGAAGAGATTTCTAGTCTTTCCCATTCTTTTGTTTTCCTCTATTTCTTTGCACTGAACACTGAGGAAGGCTTTCTTATCTCTCCTTGCTATTCTTTGGAACTCTGCATTCAAATGGGTATATCTTTCCTTTTCTCCTTTGCCTTTAGCTTCTCTTCTTTTCTCAGCTACTTGTAAGGCCTCCTCAGACAGGCATCTTTCTTTTTTGCATTTCTTTTTCTTGGGGATGATCTTGATCCCTGTCTCCTGTACAATGTCACAAACCTCTGTCCATAGTTCTTTAGGCACTCTGTCTATCAGATCTAATCCCTTGAATCTATTTCTCACTGACACTGTATAATCGTAAGGGATTTGATTTAGGTCATACCTGAATGGTCTAGTGGTTTTCCCTACTTTCTTCAATTTTAGTCTGAATTTGTCAGTAAGGTGTTCAATATCTGAGCCACAGTAAGCTCCTGGTCTTGTTTTTGCTGACTGTATAGAGCTTCTCCATATTTGGCTGCAAAGAATATAATCAATCTAATATATAGAATATAATCAAACTAAATATAATCAATTTGGTGTTGACCATCGGGATGTCTATGTGTAGAGTCTTCTCTTGTGTTGTTGGAAGAGGATATTTGCTATGAGTAGTATGTTCTCTTGGAAAAACTCTATTAGCCATTGCCCTGCTTCATTCTGTACTCCAAGGCCAAATTTGCCTGTTACTCCAGGTGTTTCTTGACTTCCTACTTTTGCATTCCAGAAGATATTAAGCAGAAGATATTAAAAAGAAGTGGCAAGAATACACAGAAGAACTATACGAAAAGAACTTCACAATCCAGATAATCATGATGATGTGATCACTCACCTAGAGCCAGACATTCTGGAATGTGAAGTCAAGTGGGCCTTAGGAAGCATCACTACAAATGAAGCTAGTGGAGGTGATATAATTCCAGTTGAGCTATTTCAAACACGTCTTTCATAAAAGATGATGCTGTGAAAGTGCTGCACTCAATATGCCAGCAAATTTGGAAAACTCATCAGTGGCCACAGGACTGGAAAAGGTGAGTTTCCATTCCAATTCTAAAGAAAGGCAATGCCAAAGAGCGCTCAAACTACTGCACAATTGCAGTAATTTCACACACTAGCAAAGTAATGCTCAAAAATCTCTAAGCCAGGCTTCAAGAGATCATGAACTATGAACTTCAGGTGTTCAACCTGGTTTTAGAAAAGGCAGAGGAACCAGAGATCAAATTGCCAACATCCGTTGGATCTTCAAAAAAGCAATAGAGTTGTTGAAAAGCATCTATTTCTGCTTTATTGACTATGCCAAAGCCTTTGACTGTGTGGATCACAACAAATTGGACAATTCTGAAAAAGATAGGAATACCAGACCACCTGACCTGCTTCTTGAGAAATCTGTAAGCAGGTCAGGAAGCAACAGTTAGAACTGGACATGGAACAATAGACTGGTTCCGAATAGGAAAAGGAGTACGTCAAGGCTGTATATCGTCACCCTGCTTATTTAACTTATATACAGAGTACATCATGAGAAACGCTTGGATGGAGGAATCACAAGCTGGAATCAAGATTGCCAGGAGTAATATCAATAACCTCAGATATGCAGATAACACCTCCCTTATGGCAGAAAGCAAAGAAGAACCAAAGAGCCTCTTGATCAAAGTGAAAGAGGAGAGTGAAAAAGTTAGCTTTAAACTCAACATTCAGAAAACTGAGATCATGGCGTCTGGTCCCATCACTTCATGGCAAATAGATGGGGAAACAATGGAAACAGTGGCAGGCTTTATTTTTTGGGGGGGGTGGGGCTCCAAAATCACTGCAGATGATGAATGCTGCCATGAAATTAAGACACTTCTCCTTGGAAGGAAAGCTATGACAAACCTGGATAGCATATTTAAAAGCAGAGACATTACTTTGCCAACAAAGGTCCATCTAGTCAAGGCTATGGTTTTTCCAGTAGTCATGTATGGGTGTGAGAGTTGGACTATAAAGAAAGCTGAGTGCCAAAGAATTGATGCTTTTGAACTGTGATGTTGGAGAAGACTCTTGAGGGTCCCTTGGACTGCAAGGAAATCCAACCAGTCCATCCTAAAGGAAATCAGTCCTGAATATTCATTGGAAGGAAAGATACTGAAGCTGAAACTCCAATACTTTGGTCACCTGACGTGAAGAACTGACTCATTTGAAAAGACCGTGAAGCTGGGAAAGATTGAAGGCAGGAGAAGGGGATGTAGAAGATGAGATGGTTGGATGGTATCACCGACTTAATGGACATAAGTTTGAGTAAACTATGGGAGTTGGTGATGGACAGGGAAGCCTGGCATGCTGCGGTTCATGGGGTTGCAAAGAGTCGGACACGACTGAGCTACTGAACTGAACTGAACTGAATGTGGAAGTCACAAGTGGAATAGAACTATATCCTCTTCTTCAGAGTATACTAGTGTGTCTGCCTCCTGGATAGATGGAACTTGTAAATACAAGCATGTTTTATTCTTTTTTTCATATCAAGACCATAAATGTTTAATATTCTAGCCACTTTCTGTAACCTCAATGAACCCCTTTATAAATGTTGAATCTGGTAAGTTTGGGACTCAGTTGTGTATGTGGCCCGTGGTAAAGAATCTGCCTGCAATGCAAGAGATGTGGGTCCAATCCCTTGGTCAGGAGGATCCCCTGGAGAAGGAAATGGCAACCCACTCCAGTATTCTTGCCTGGGGAATCATATGGAGAGAGGAGTCTGGTGGGCTACAGTCAATGGGGAAACCAAAGAATTTATCCCCTGGAGAAGGAAATGGCAACTCATTCCAGTGTTCTTGCCTGGAGAATCCCAGGGACGGGGGAGCCTGGTGGGCTGCCGTCTATGGGGTCACACAGAGTTGGACACGACTGAAGCAACTTAGCAGCAGCAGCAGCAGAGGGACTAAAAAAACAACAACAATAGCTGTGTATGGTTTTGAGAAAGGTTGTGTTTGTTCTGTATGTAATGAGGAGTCTTTGAAAATTTTTGAGAAAGGAAGTCATACGATCAAAGCCATGCTTCCTGAAGATAACACAGGCAATGGTATGAAAGAGAACAAATGAGAGAGAGGAAAATATAAGGCAAGGAGAACCATCAGCAGTTGTCTGAAAACCTAGGTGAGGGGCCCAGAGCCTGAACCAAGGGATAGAGGCTGTGAAAGCAGAACAGAGAAATAAACTCAGATTCAGCACCATTTTAATGTAGAGAATGCAGAAAATGGAAGCAAGGGCCTGGAGTTAGTTACCTGCCAAACACAGGTTACTTAAAAACTTTTCAAGTATGTGATTCAGTAGGCTGCCTCAGTTCTGTTTTTCTCCTGTTGATGAAGTCTAGCATGAAATGTTAGCCTTCAGAAACAAAAGCTGGATTAAGCCAACAGCTTGATATTACCCCCAAATTATTGTAGCTGATGAAAACTTTTGAGGAGCCTTGAATGCAGGAGCCATTCATATAAAAGATGAGGGACTCCAAAGACAGGATTAGGGGTTAGTGAACACAGTTACTCCTGCCAAGTTTGTCAGGTAAGGGATGAATGTGTCCTCTATGCCTCAGAGATTTTGCTTAATGATTTGAAGGTGTGTACAATATGACAGGTTTATGCAGCTAGATTCAGTTGTTTCTTCAGAGCATTTGCCTTGTTGAAGACTGGTAATGATGAGGAATATGCTGTCTGGTTTGAAACATCCTATTTTTTTATTTGAAAAATTTGTATTAAATCAATAAAGTGTTCTTCACAATAAATTATTTTTTCTAGTAAAGAAATACTTTGGCTATCATCCTCAGTGTCATGCTTATATGAACTGAAAGAAAACATTCATAGCAAATGTATGCCATAAGCTTGTCAAATTGAGGTTGGTTTCTGAAACAATCAATATAAAGAAACCTGTGGCTTTACCAAGGATTTCATGTTTGTTCATCATGAAATAATAAAATTTCAAGAAAGTACCTTCTGACAGCCTTTGAAGGTTGTGTAGAATATTCAGTACCCACAGGTGAGCTCCTAGTTAAAGGAATTGCCATACATGTCAACAGCCAAGACATCAAAACAATACCAATTACCTATGGAGTGTCAGAATCCGATGATGCCAAAAAAAAGGAAGTATGCAATCTACTACTGACAAGGTGGTTTTGAAGAAAAGCGTGGATGTATGAGAAGCAATATGGAAGACTTCTAAAATGTATGCTTTAGCAAAGTAGCAGGCATTGTCTAGCAGACAGAGAACAGTATCTATTTCTGAGTCTTTGGTGTCTGCAACCTGAAATAAGGATGAGGCTACTCTTGGACTGAATAGTGGGTAGACTGTGGAGGAGGAATTGGCATAAAACTGGTGAAAATCAATATTCATTAGATAAAAGATGTTTTATTATCAGATAAACAACAAGAATTAATTCATTTCAAATGACGTTTTTTGAACATTTGCTTTGTAAAATATTAAAATAATACAAAAATTTAAAAGAACAAATGTACTTTCCAAGAGTCACCAGTAATAACTAAATCATTATTGATTAGAGGTGGGCCTATCCTTTGGTAAAATTGGGATGGGGTGGCTTTTAATGTCCTTTGTTTCATGCTTTGCTCCTCTGCTTTTTTCTCCTCTTTCAGTTCCTTCCTTTTCTTCTCCTGCATCTGCTCCTGTCTGCTTTTCCAGATGCTTCCTGTCCTAGAGGAAGGTAAGAAAAAGCTAATTCACCCTGTGGCAGTGGTTCTCAACCACAGCTCATGTGAATTATCACGGGGGTGGATGGGAGAATGCTTCCAGAGATTCTGACTTCATTTTTCTTGGATGGGATGTGGGCATTTACAACTTTAATTCAAAAATTTTAAGTTGCCATCTAAAAGGTTTCAACGTAAGTTTAACTAGCTTCAATAATGTACTTTTCTACATACTAAAAATGTTGATATTTGAAAGCAAATAAATAATTACATGAGTTCATCATAGGGGATTTGATACCTGTCTACCATTATCCAATTAAGGAATATATGAATAAACCCTCATTTAGTCCTTGGACATTTCACATTATTTCTTTTCCTCCTTGAACTCCTACTTCCATTTGATTTCTCTGACAGAATTTTAGATTTATTGATCATTTCATCACATTTCTCTGCAACAAGACCATGGAATTGGTTACCAATTGGAATTTATCATTAAAAGGTTTTCCATAAAGCTCCAAGTTAATATTACTCTCCAAGCTGCATTATCATTAAAAGTACTATTAGCATGAACTTGACACATTTTGATAATTATTAAATTTAATAGGTGCAATTTTATTGGAAATGAAATTTTAATGAGATAATGGGGCTTTAAAAATAAATTAGTTTACTGTTCTTTAATATATAATACCTAGTGGTAAAATAAAACAGGGTTCAGCATCAATAACACCCCATTTTTCATTTTTAATAGGTGCATAAGCTGACAAACTTCATTCATATAAATAGACTAGATCCGACTCCTAGCGACCTCATGTACTGCAGCCTACCAGGCTCTTCTGTCCATGGGATTTTCCAGGCAAGAATACTGGAGTGGGGTGCCATTGCCTTCTCCGTTTTTAGGGGAAGCACACTGATTGAAATCGCCCACCCTGGCCAGGCACCATAGTAACCACTTGCATGAGTTGTTTTATGACAGGAGATCCTGATAAGGAATATGGAACTAATAAACCACCACCAACTGGAAGAGTTCCGGAAAGGTCGAAAGGAGACACGACGTGTCTGTCCACTTCCAAGAATCCCTCTCGCTAGCATCCATCTTGGCTGAGCAATGCGTGAGCCACCAGGAAAGACTCTGAATTAAAATGATTGGCCAAAGACCACCCTGAAACTAAGCCCATCACCATAAAACCTGAGACTGCGAGCCATGCGGCAGAGCTGTTCTCCTGGGTTGCCTTACCCTACTGCTCTCCACCCGCGTACCCTTCCCAATAAAATCTCTTGCTTTGTCAGCACGTGTGTCCTCAGACAATTCTTTCCCAAGTGTTAGACAAGAGCCCGCTCTTGGGGCCCTGTAGGGGGGCTTCCCCCTTCCTATAACAACATTGTTAGCACAATTTCACTCAATTTTTTAAAAAGCTTCTTTTGAATTGTGTGTAAAAAAATTTAGTGATTTCTCCTTAAAAGCATTTACAAATATCAGTGGGAAACTGGGTTTGCTTTTTTCAGTTTTGTTAGAAACAGAAAAATTCCCTGAGTAGTTTTTTTCTGAAAGAATTTATCTGTTCATCAAACCACTCACTTTCTCAACACCAACACCAAATGGATCCTCTATTAGATATCCCCCAAGTGCCAACCCAGGAAATGTACCACTGTAATATTTGTATGCTTTTAGTTAATCAATTTTAAAGTGGTTGGAGAACTATTACTGAAAGAGAAGTGAGAACTCAGAACTAGGTTAACATCTTTAATTTTTATTTTTGGCTGCTAGATCTTCATTGCTGTGCGTGGGCTTTCTCTAGATGTAGTGAGAGGGGACTACTCTTTGTTGCTGTGCATTGCAGTGGTGTCTTTTGCTGTGGAGTATGGGCTTTAGGCATGCAGGCTCCAGAGAAAATGCTCAGTGGTTGTGATGCACAGGCTTAGTTGCCTGGAGGCATGGGGAATCTTTGAGGACCAGGGATCCCCTGCAGTGGCAGGCAGATTGTTTACCACTGGGCCACCAGGGGGGCTTAACATCTTAACTGCACTTGATCTTGAGGAAATAAATGAATTGGTTTTTAGGAAAGAGAAGAAATGAAAACTGGAGATCTTAGAGAGTCTTTTCCCCTTTCCAGGTTATGTATATTTAATATGTTTAATATGTTAGTCCTCTCATGAGTATATTTACATAATAAGATACTTAAGGAAAATGTGGTTAATTTAAAGACATTAATTCTTGGAGGTAATAAAGAAGTTGTGGATTGGAATGTCTTTTCATCAGAATCTCTTAGATCCTCTGACACTGCAACCACAAATTCTACCTATTTTTTTTTTTATTTACTTGGTTGTTATTTTAAAAATTTTTCATGAGTTCAAATGAAGTAGATTCACCACATCAAAGATGTAAACTATCAGTGCTATTTAATATAAATATAGTGAAAACTACATTTAATTTAAAATGATCTAGTAGCTGCACATAAAAAGAGAAAGGTGAAATTAATTTTAATAATTTATTTAACTCAGTATATCACAGTGCTATCATTTTATCATGCTACTGATATGAAAATTGTTAATGGTATATTTTACATTCTTATTTTTATACTAAGTCTTTGAAATCCAATGTCTGTTTCATACTTAGGGCACATCTCAATTAGCCCTATTCACATGTCATGTGCTCAATATCTACATGTTCCTTGTAGATACCATGTGGGCAGCATGGCTATAGATAGTTGGAAAGTAATCTCTGTAGTTCTCTAATGCTGTTTTGGAGATGTAAAGCCAGTTCTTCCAAAGGAGGAAGAAATGCAAACCCACTAACTTGCATTTTGCTAAACGACATTCTTTACCCCACATCACACTCCCTATGAAATCTGGCACTTTACTGAAGTCCTAATTAACTACAATTTTTACAGTGTGTATCACTTCTTGGCAAATGTGCATGGTATAGTACTTGTCACACTCCTGAATTTCATTTGAAGTAGAATAATCAAGTCTATTTTTCATTAGAAAATTGATTTCCTCCAGTTATTTTCTATTGTATTGTTTCCCTCTAAACTGCAAAAATCAATAATTTTAGATGCTTCTCAAGCAATAGGCTCAGTCTGAGTTGAGATCTACATCTATGGGGATTGGGGCCCTTTTGCTCCTATTTTTCTTCCTCTCTCTCTCTCTTTTTTTTTTCTTTTCTATTTTCATTCATCACCTCTGCTCTCCTCTATTCCCTTTCTGCCATCAGAAGCTCAATTTTAATACAGGCCCCCACATGCCCAGTTCCACTGGACGAGTAATGGTCTGTTTTCTGGGGCATGCCAGTGACCTTAGAATGAACCAGAATCACTTGAAGAGCTTGTTACAACCCAGAATTCTGAGTCCTAACTCTGGAGCTTGATTTAGTAGGTCTGGGATGGGGCCTGAGAATCTGTATTTTTAACAAGAAAGATCCCAGGTGATGTTGCTGCTGCTGTTCTGAGGGTCACACTTTAAGAAGCACTGTGGGGTACAGGCATGTGATTCATTTTGGTCAATAACTGTAAGACCTACCGGGAAAGTTTGTCCTTCCTGATGAGAAATCATCCAGGCAAAAAAAGCATTTTTTTTTTCTCCACCCACCCCGCCTCCTTGCTTCCTTCGTTGGATACTGTCGTGTAAGGTCAAAGTTGTTGGAGCTGTTGCAGCCATCCTTTAACAATGAAAGGGAACCAAGAGAATTTTAGAGATGTCTTCTACATTCCGACATTATGAAGCTCCTGAAAGAACTACTTCCACAATCTTGTGTGTAAAATATTCCTAAAAGTCTTTATTTTCAGGCCACAATCTGTCTTGATTTCTGTCGTTTGCAGCCGAAGCATTCACCACAGATACAGTGATGACTTCTTTCAAACCAAAACCATGCCATCAGCTGCATACTAATGGAATGGTATGGCATGGAGTGGTAACATATTCAAAATGATGTCATCAAAGAATTGTGGTACTTTTTCTTGACATAACACCGTCTTTTTTTTTTTTTTTGGTAAACGTGTCACTTGTGGTTATGGTACCTCAGAGCTGGAGTTAGAGGAAGCTTTGTGGTCTGTTTCTATATGTAAGTTGGATCTCAACAAGCTGAAATGCAGTAGTTAGAGCGTTGTTTCATGGCTCAAGTATGGGAGATAGCCTAATCAAATTAGCTAGGAAGACTAAAGAGAGTGTACGATGTCCAGGACTTTCTGGTGTGAGGGGAAGATGACTTATGCTGGGTAATTTCAGAGAAAAGAACTGGTACAAATGAGTCGAATTTATAAAAAGGCATATTTTAGCTCTCTATAAGGAGACAAATTTTCCCACACCTGGAGCATGTGTATAAAGAGACCTTTACTATGAAGTGATGAGGTCTGTGTTACTTAACTGTTCTTTGAGAGGTTGAGAAACCACTTGCAGTCCTGTGGTTTACCTTTCAGCAAAAGCATCACAACAAGCTGAAAATTTCCCATAACATGCATTAAGTTTAATCATACAAAACTGCTGTTATTCAATCATTTTTGTTATAAAAAATGTCAATTTCATATGATTCTATCTGCTGGAAATAGAGTGATGTCATGGGGTAGAATGTGAAGTCTATTTGAGGTCACTGATTGGAATGGTAACTTAAAGCCACTGACCTTCATCTTCAAGTAGGCAGTTGGTTTGTGTAAACCACTAGGTTGTATTCAGTTTCTGAAATCTACTAAGAACACTTGATAAAAAGAGTTACTGACCTAACCAAGAATGACTCTTGTTCTAAGTAGCCCAAAGGGTTTTTTGTTTTTTACAGGACTAAGGAAGGTGTTACCAGCTTAGAAGTAGGGATGTATCTCCAGAATATCCCAGACTTTCACAAGAAGTCACTTCATTTTGAATGTGTGTCACTTCGTTGGGAAATTAACTTCATAAATTTGCAATCTGAGAAGTAGCAGCTTTTTTATGAGCTCTGTATTTACTTTTTTAAGTATCTAAAAGATCTGGATTTAAGTATTTTGGAATATTATTCTGTTTTATTTATAATGTTTAACATTTTGTACATTGTCATTATTGTATAACCTTCTTGATCTCTGACTTTATGGATTTTAAAGTGGAAATATTTTCAGGTTCTTAAACTGTTACCTTGATGTTTTTAGTTGTCTTTAGTTGCCTTTTTAGGTTCTCCTGATACAGACACTACTCTGTTCCCTTTTCTTTCACCCTTGCTGGAGCTACTCCTACTCCCTCCTCAGATCTCAGAAGAGAAGCATTTCATGACTTCTCCTGAACTAGCTTAAGCATACCTGCAATGATCTCTCAGAACAATATGTACTTCCCACGTCATAGTACTTTCCTACAATCTGTTATATATTTTTAATTTTAGAAATAGTCCAGTAACACTTTTTATGTGTTAGATGCTATTCTAAGTAATACTAATTTATTTGATCTTCACAACAAAACTTTGGGGTAGAACTATTACTGTCTCCCAACTTATGGATGAGACAAATGAGGTACAGTGAGGTTAGGTAACTTGCCCAAGGTCATAGCTCATCAGTGGTGGAGCAGGATTTGAACCAGATGATCTGGCTCCTGTATCCATCCTCTTTACCACCATACTGTGCTGCTTCTCATTTTATAATGATTCTTTGTTTGATGGTAATATCATAACACCCCCATCAACCTTGCAGCTCCCCAGCAGTCATGTCTGTCTTGTTAACTGTTGCATGCCCTCACAAATGGCAAGTTCTTCAGAAAGACAGTGACAATGCCTTTTTATTTTCTATTGAATTCTAGTACTTTCTAAAATAAACGATTATCACATAATTAACATTCAGTGCATTTTTATTGAATAAATGAACACATATATGTTCTTTGTAAATGAAATAACAACATCTCAAGTACAGTCTAAATGTGATCCAGGTAGACTTGAGGAAAAGGGATCTTTTCCTGTTAAGTGGTATTTTGAAAATTTCAAATGTCTAAAAATGATTAAAGCTAAAGGGGATTTCAAGGCTGGTATCAGGCAGTTCAATTTGAAGCAAAGCTGTTGCTATTCAAAACTTCTCCACTCCCAGTCACAGGAAGAGGCAGACAGTTATGAAAGTTTACAGGTTGGAAGGAAATTCTAATTCCCTGGAATGCCCTGAAGAAGGAGGTAGAGCTGTAGACTCTGACTACTTTACTGTAAGACCTGATAACCCTGAAAAAAATAGAAAAAACATATAAAAGAGGTCACAAGCCTGATTAGAGGGCCAACTTGGAGCTGTGTTATCACAAGTCCTCAAGAAATCAGCAGGGCCAGAAATAAGGCAGGCTGCAGGCAATTACAGATTGTCATTAAAGTTAAAAATATGACCCACAGCACTGTTGCTGTATTGCTTTAGGCTACTAAACCTCCACGCTGTCAGTTGTGCCATGAGGCATGGGAAAGGACAGTCAAAATTCTATGCTATTTCTAAATTTTGTTACAAAAGTAAAAATCTGTACATTTTTGTGCAATTAAAATAGGTAAGCACAGACTGATTTTTATGACATAAAGAGTAAAAAGGTGAAGAAGAGATGTTCAATATACTTAAAGAAGATCATTCAATAACTACTTCCTAACTGCTTAGGTTACATGGTAATATAATCAGTAACAAGGATGACTGTCCCACTGGTCCTCTTCAACAGTTTTCAAACTCAAGAATTGCAGCTAGTAGACAATATAGGTATTATGCTGATGAATTTAAAAAAATGCTTGAGGATTATGGCCAAGTAAATAATATTTCAAGTAGGTGTTTAATATGCTGAAAAAATTCACAACAGTGAAAAGATTTAGATGAAACAAGATTCAATTCTGAGTAAGGGCACAAGGATTAAGTGAATGTCAAGATGAACTTCCCAGTATGGATCCAATCCTTGTATAACAATTGAACCCTACTTCACAGCGTGGTAGAGTATAATTTAACTCAAGAGGACTAAATGTGCTAAATAGGAAAGATCTGGTAAAGAAGGAAGGATTTTTAATGTCAGGGGCAAAGCAATTTGTAATTTGATTTTTAATCTACAGACAGTAGGTAGTATCAAGTTATCAAACAGTCCAAAGAATAGGCCACTAATTGAAACAGAACGTGGAGATATTAATGAAATTGATTAGAAGTCACAAAGCAGCTGGATTTGCCAGCATTTCAGCAGATGGAATAGCTCTGATTGATGAAATGACAAGGCTCTGAAACAAAACTGGAAATTAAATGTATGGCAAGATAGTTCTGGCACCAAAAATGTACAATTGCATAAAATTTGAGGAACAGTCCAAGAAGGGATCTTGAGAAATGCTCCTGAATGGCATTAGAGAAACAATTGTTTGTTTTCTGGCTCCAACCTGCCACTTCTGATGACTGCTAGGAGTCTGAGAATTGGTACAGTGAAATACTTGATGCTGTTACTTGGGTTTAGATGGCGATATCATGGGAATAGGATTATTTTAGAATGACCATCTTTTCATTCTTTTTATAACTACTGCTCTGTGGGCTTTGTCACATTACACAAATGCAGCGTTTTCCCAGCTATGTGCCTTGAGGCACATGGGACCCAATGAGATGCTAACAGATATTCAGTGAAAAGGTTGCTTGGTCAAATACATCTGGAGAAATCTGTACAATATGATTCACTCTAGAAGAGTCCCAACACATAGTACCATAGCAAAGGCGAAGTCCTATGGTAAAGTGAGAGTTTATTAAACCTCTGTGACCACTGAAATTAATTTTTAAGAAACACCTATACTATCTCAGAGGGACTATTGCTCTTTGGAGCAAAGTTTGGAAAATGTTACCCTGGCATCCCCAAATGTTATACCTGGGCCCTTCTAAATACCTACTTTCTGTTCTCTGGGAATATGAAGTGACTCCGGAAAAGAGTCTAGCTCACCATGAAATGTTTGCTTAACAGTTGACATTCTATATATACTTGATTGTATTTGGAAAGATGCTGCCTCACTTTTCATGCTTATATTTATGTGGGTTCCTACTCATTTCCTATAGATGACCCGAGTCAGGCTTCAATTTTGTTATGCTGAGAATATTTGTCTAGTGCATCATCTTGTTTTAAGGTGTCAGTTCTGGTTATAAGGAAAGCAAACCTAGTTGTAGGTGATACCAAGTTAAAATAAATCAACATCTGATTAGATCAAACATTGCTTCTTTCAGTGTCTTATTTAATTTTTAAAATTAAGGCAGCTGTCTAAAGGTCACTTTGAATATTTCCCTAGTTCATAGACTAGATCCAATTTCAAATTATCTTAATCTAAAAATTAACTCTGAGTGCCACAACGTGTAAAAATGTATGACTTTTTTTTATCATCAAAAAAGCAATTAGTGTACAAAACCATATTAATAGACCAAAGGACAAAAACCACATGAAAAGGAGAATTACCAAGAATTGAGGAAGAAGAAGACCAGTTGTTTTCACCAATTTTCTGCCCTAAAGAGGGGGAAGAAGCCCCATGAGAGTGGATATAACATTTCTCACTGGAAGTGAATAAAACAAATCATAGAAACATAATATAACTATGTTATTTATATCTCCTCAAATTTCTATGACCTGTTTACCCAGGAGGAACCTGACAGTCATGCTTTTATGAAATGTTTAGCTGAGGGTATACCTAGTATAGCTCTTGGGCATTTTAACAATGACTGTTCACAGATGTGTGGGTAGAGTTCTACAGAAGACAGTTGCACCATGTAAGTCTGTGGGGGATTTCTATATTCTGTCTGCCTCAGCCTGATTGCAGCATATCTTCTCCTCTTTCTTAGCAAACTAGTCACTGCTCTAGCTTTAGTCTTTTCATCTACAATTGAACATTATGTTTTTGAAATGATTCTTTCTGCTGTCCTGCTTTTTCCTAAGGCTTTAATCTCAACAATTGAAATTGAGATTGAGATAGAAGCAGTCAGAGATGTAGTCTCAAGAAAGAATACTTCTTGAACGGGATTCAGTTAGTGAAATATTTTCTTTGGTTTCAGTTTTCTTACAAGGAGAGAGTACTTCCTAAAATTCCTGTAATTAGTATGGATTCTATTTGTTTTTAAACATTGAATGGATATGATATATAGAATGTCCCCCATATTCTCACTGGTGGCTTTATGTAGTGAAGAGGTTTGCTGGCAGAACCAGGAAGAGTCCCTTATCTTAAAGAGGGCTCGGATGGACTACTTCCTGGAAAGCAATTTAGAGAGGATAACAGCATGGAAATGTAAAATATTAGTACTGGTGATTTGCTTAAATTCATGCTCATTTAAACTTTGCCTTTTGGGCAGGAAAGGAACAAGCATGGTTTGATCCATTTCTTAATTTGTTTCATATGTCTTCTTTCTGAAAAGAGCAAGAAAAAAAGGGAAAGGAGGTAGAAAAAGGCAGATGATTTACATGCATTTCTAACAGTTAAATTTATAAAGCTGAGCTGTGATTTACATGTAAATCAAAGTTCAAAACATTGCTTGGCCTCAGGAAGTGAAGTTGCCATTGGATAAAATGGCAAGAGAAGTGGTATCAAGTTAGAATATAACATGGGATGGATGATGCTCTGGTGGGCAAGTCCTCACCAGGTTTTGCTACGGGTCTAGAATTGTAGTGTATCATTGATTACTGCTTTCAGGGACTGTGGCATGTTTATCAGGACCAATAATTAGAGCATGACTTTGGGTAGTGCTTCCATAGACTGGGAGATACCCACAGTGTAGATATCTACAGTGTTAGGAATTGACTCTTGGGAGATGGTCAGTTGTTTTCATTTGTCTTGATAAACCACACATTCTGGATGACTTCCATATATAAGAAAATATTGTAAAGATCTCTATAGACTATATCTCTACAAATTCAGTTTCCAAAACCCAGAACTGAGTAACTTTAAAGTTGTAGTACATGTCAGGTCAGACTCAGTGTCTGGTGTCCTGAGACTGCCTAAGCAGAGTCATTTCTCTTGGAAAGTGACAAGTTGTCACTAGGAAGTGAATTGCTCTCCTTTATTGGTTTCTAAGAGTTCAACCTTTTAGAGAGTTTCTAGATCTAACTGAACTGTTGGTGACATGTTTTATTCTCCCACCAGCTTTTCACAGGATGAAATATTATCTTAACTAGGCTAGCTGGCCCTTCCATGAATGGACTCTTACCTATTGGAAACTTTTATGCTAGAGAATGACTGGAATCCAGGAACGTGATTCTGGACTGCTACAGAATGATGAAGAATCCTCACATCTGTCACAGTGGCATGCTGGGTGCGGGGTCTGTGAAAATGGTGGTTGTGTCCCAAGTGAAGCTTGAGGCAAGGTGAAGTAGGATAGCATTTAGTGGGTATTTTGGAGGGACTTCATTTCCCTCTTTCTCTACAAGTCCTCTTCACTTTCTTTAACCATAAAAAGTATGTATTTTAAGATTTGGAAGATTTAAAAAAAAATAACTTTATTTAATTATTATTTTTGGCTGTTCTGAATATTTGTTGTTGTGTGAGGGCTTTCTCTAGTTGCGGAGAGTGGGGGCTACTCTTTGTTGTGGTGCCCAGGCTTCTCATTACAGTGGCTTCTCTTGTTGCTGAGCACAAGCTCTAGGGTGGGTGGGCTTCAGTAGCTGTGGCACACGGACTCAGTAGTTGCAGCTCACAGACTCTGGAGCACAGGCTCAGTAGTAGTAGTGCACGGGCTTAGTTGATCCATGGCATGTGGGATCTTCCCAAACTGGGGATCAAACCAGTGTCCGCTGTACTGCAGGCAGATTCTTAACCACTGGACCACCAAGGGAGTCCTGATTTGGAAGATTCTTGCATTACCTTACCTGATGAACACTCACTGCCTCTTGGAAAATCCCTTCCTTCTTGCCCAAGGACAGAGTCAAGAACAGTTAATAATGAAGACATTAAGGGATCATACACCTGTTTTCTGCTCTCTTTCCTTTTCTTCTTTCACTACTTCTTTTCCTATACAGGTCACATTAAGTTCTTTTTAGAATTTGATTCTTTAAAAAATTAAAGTTCTTTTTGGGATCGTGACAATGAGAATAGAAAACACTGCTACACTTTTATCAAAAGGAATTGACAGAAGTGGAGACAGATTGTAGAGAAAGGTGAAGGATGTAGAAAGAATCACAGGCATCTAGCCTCAACCTAGAAGAAAGGCAGAGTAACAGATGGTGTAGTATAGTTTGGGAGAGGAGCCATAGTGGGGGAGAAGATGATGAGTTTAGTTTGAGACATGTTGTGTTGGGATTGTCAGGGGCAAACTGGCATGGGGATGCAAACAGCCTGAAGTTAGAGGCTCAGATTCATGGAACAAATCTGAGAGGAGTATTAATTTCCTGTAACTGCTGTAAAAATTATCCCAGAGGCTTGAAGCAATACACATTTATTGTCTTAAAGCTCTAGAGATCAGAAGTCTGTAATAGATCTCCCTGGTCTAAAGTCAAGGTGCTAGCATGGCTGCATTCCTATGGTTCTTATCCTTCTGGAGCCATTAGGGAAATGATGTGTTTCCTTGCTTTTTCCAGATTCTAGATGCCACTTGCATCCCTTTGTTTGTGGATCCTTCCTTCATATTCAAAGCAAGAAATAATAGCATTTTCTTACAAGGACTCTTGTGATTTCATTGGGTCCATTCAGAAAGTCCACATGCCTGAAAAGTCCTGTTGGCCATGTAAAGTAATCAGGTTCCAATGATCAGGACACAGACCTCTTTATCCTGCCTGTCACAGGAGGCATTTGTCTGGAGGTAATGCTTGGAATTACCCTTTGTACAAAAGGGAGTGTGGGTAGAGAGAGAAGCTGAGAGAAGTGAGGAATAAGACTTTCTCCACTTAGTTTTCTGTCATTTTCTTTTTCTATTCCCCATCACTGTTCTCTTCTCAATATCAGGGAATAATTCTCTTCCCTGCTTTGTGTTTCTCCCCATGATTTTAACTACTCTCAAGGGTCTTCTCAAATAAGACTTTAACTGATGACATTTTCTACTCTCATTGTCATGATCCCAAAAGGAAATTGAGTGACTTTATTTCCTTATTTATTCTTATCTGTAGCCTTGCAAAGTACTAGGGTTTTTTGAAAAGCAAAAGGAGAGGTTATTTTCATTCATTTAGTCTTAGTAGTTTTGAATCATATCTACTTAGAATGAATTTTATAAAATAGAATTATAGTTGTACTACTGCTAAGTGAGCCACATGCAGTTCATCCTTTCCCTCCACTTAAATAATGAGGAAATGATTGTGTTTTCAATACTAGGACTAAACTGCTGTGCTATTGACAAAGTCTTAATTGATTTGAAATATGAGAAAACTCATGGCCTTCTCTGATATAATTGGCTTAGACCCTTGGGTACTCTACCTGGATTTGGCTACTGAGAATGCCGTTGAATGCTGCCTTCTCACTGGACCCTGTGCTTAGTGCTGCCACACACTTGATCTGAGAGGCCACGTGCTGCAGGCTGAGAAACCACTTAACCTATGGCAGCAGGGGATGTGGCTTTGGGGTCTACATCCATTCATTTAATCCCTGATTTTTAAATTCTGCATTAAACACTGGAGTGCCTCTAGTGTGTGGGCACTGTGTAGACCCTGGGGGTAAGTCCTGAATAAACCATAGTCCCTGGCAATTAATTCACTTAGAGGTTGGGGATGGGAGGGGGAGTCCTACAAGAAAATAGGCAACTATCTTATAGAATGTAAAGTGTTGTGAGGATGATGTGCCTACAGTCCTGTGGGGACATATAAATATAAGACGTGTTCTCATTCACACATGGGCCTTCAGAGAAGGCTGCCTACAGAAAACTCCAATTAAATTGAGTCCTCAACAACCTCAGATATACAGATGATACCACTCTAATGGCAGAAAGCAAAGAGGAACTAAAGAACCTCTTGATGAAGGTGAAAGAGGAGAGTGAAAATGCTGGCCTAAAACTCAACATTAAAATTAAAAAAATGAAGATCATGACATTCGGTTCCATCACTTCATGACAAATAGATGGGGAAATAATGGAAATGGTGACAGACTTTATTTTCTTGGACTCCAAAATCACTGCGGATGGTGATTGCAGCCATGAAATTAAAAGATGCTTGCTTCTTGGAAGGAAAGCTATGACACACCTAGACAGAGTATTAAAAAGTGGAGACATCACTTTGCCAACAAAAGTCTGTATAGCGAAAGCTGTGTTTTTTCCACTAGTCATGTATGGATGTGAGAGTTGGACCATAAAAAGGCTTAGTGCCAAAGAAATGATGCTTTCAAATTGTGCTGGAGAAGACTCTTGAGAGTTCTTTTGACTGCAAGAAGACCAAACCAGTCAATCCCAGAGGAAATCAGTCCTGGATATTCATTGGAAGGACTAATGCTGAAGCTCCAATACTTTGGCCACCTGATACAAACTGACCCATTGGAAAAGACCCTGATGCTGGGAAAGATTGAGGGCAGGAGGAGAAGTGTACAACAGATGATGGGATGGTTGAATGGCATCACCAATGCAATGAGTTTGAGCAAACTTCAGGAGATAGTGAAGGACAGGGAAGCCTGGTGTTCTGCAGTCCATGGGGTTGAAAGGAGTTGGACTCAACTTAGTGGCTGAATAACAACAGTGACAAATTGAGTCCCGAAAGACCAGTGAGAATTATCCAGACAAATGTAGAGATGGGGGAGGGCATTATGTTCTCTCCTGGGAGAAGTGCTTAGGAGGTGCAGAAGATGAGGCAAGAGAGAGCTTGGTGAAAGTTCTTAACCCCTTCTCTCTGAGTATCTTTGGGAAGTACTTAAACTGGCCACTTCTGAGTCCTTTCATCTGTAAGAGTATACGAAGAAATTGTCAAGAAAGTGAAATGGTGGAGTAGAGGGATAATATGTATCTTGGTGTTTTTTTGTTTTGTTTTTTGTTGTTGTCATCTTTTCCATTAGTTACATAGTAATTAATCAATGATCCTCTTCACTCCATAATATAACTGGAAAACAAAAAAATAAAATCCCAATCTGAATATGCCCTAGATTTTTTAGCCTGAATCTGGGTTACTTATTCTAACAGTATTAATGTAACTTAGAATATGAAGTGATTATTAATGACTTTAGTTTGTCAATCACAAAGTAGTTGTGTTGAAGTAGTACTCATCTCTAGAGACCAATCATGAGCCTAAAAAATAGCATGTATTTTCTTTAATTCATAGGAAGTTTTCTTCCAGGGAACCCTGAGTTTGTTAAGCTGGAGGTGCTCTTTCATATGTTGGTAACAGCTGGGGACAGTGGGCATGATTAAGAGGGAGTGAAAGCATTATTTTAAGTGAGGACAGTTTAATCATGCTGACTGATGAACGCATCCTGCAATTTAGAACAATTTGTCCTTTCTGTGAAAGTCTGCATTATCACCATTTGTCATCACTCTTGTTATAAATATTTTAAGCACATAGGGATTCTGGGCAATACTTATTTTTCAGGGCAGGATTTATAAGGATTATGTATTGTTCAGTAGTCAAATAGGCATCCCAAATTCATAGACAATTGAGAGAAGACATGGCATACTGAGTTATGAAATGTCAAAGAAGAGGTTATGACCAGGGGCTTTGGCATGTCAAAAGACCTTAGTTTAAATTTCAGTTCAGTTCAGTCGCTCAGTCATGTCTGACTCTTTGCAACCCCATGAACTGCAGCACACCAGGCCTCCCTGTCCATCACCAACTCCCAAGTTTACCCAAACACAAGTCAATTGAGTCGGTGATGCCATCCAACCATCTCATCCTCTGTTGTCCCCTTCTCCTCCTGCCCTCAATCTTTCCCAGCATCAGGGTCTTTTCAAATGAGTCAGATCTTCACATCAGGTGGCCAAATATTGGAGTTTCAGCCTCAGCATCAGTCCTTCCAAAGAATATTCAGGACTGATTTCCTTTAGGATGGTCTGGTTGGATCTCCTTGCAGTCCAAGGGATGCTCAAGAGTCTTCTTCAACACCACAGTTCAAAAACATCAATTCTTCAGCGCTCAGCTTTCTTTATAGTCCAACTCTTACATCCATACATGACCACTGGAAAAACCATAGCCTTGACTAGACAGACCTTTGTTGGCAAAGTGATGATTCTGCTTTTCAATATGCGGTCTAGGTTGGTCATAACTTTCCTTCCAAGGAGCAAACGTCTTTTAATTTCATGGGTGCAATCGCCATCTGCAGTGATTTTGGAGCCCAGAAAAATAAAGTCAGCCACTGTTTCCACCGTTTCCCCATCTATTTGCCATGAAGTGATGGGACCTGATGCCATGATCTTAGTTTTCTGACTGTTGAGCTTTAAGCCAACTTTTTCACTCCTCTTTCACTTTCAAGAGGCTCTTTAGTTCTTCTTCACTTTCTGCCATAAGGGTGGTGTCATCTGCATATCTGAGGTTACTGACATTTCCCCCAGCAATCTTGATTCCAGCCTGTGCTTCCTCCAGCCAAGCGTTTCTCATGATGTACTGTGCATATAAGTTAAATAAGCAGGGTGACAATATGCAGCCTTGACGTACTCCTTTTCCTATTTGGAACCAGTCTGTTGTTCCATGTCCAGTTCTAACTGTTGCTTCCTGATCTGCATACAGGTTTCTCAAGAGGCAGGTGAGGTGATTTGGTATTCCCATCTCTTTAAGAATTTTCCACAGTTTATTGTGATCCACACAGTCAAAGGCTTTGGCATAGTCAATAAAGCAGAAATCGATGTTTTTCTGGAACTCTCTTGCTTTTTCCATGATCCATCAGATATTTGCTATTGGATCTCTGATTCCTCTGCCTTTTCTAAAACCAGCTTGAACATCAGGAAGTTCATGGTTCACATATTGCTGAAGCCTGACTTGGAGAATTTTGAGCATTACTTTACTAGCGTGTGAGATGAGTGCAATTGTATGGTAGTTTGAGCATTCTTTGGCACTGCCTTTCTTTGGGATTGGAATGAAAACTGATGTTTTCTAGACCTGTGGCCACTGCTGAGTTTTCCAAATTTGCTGGCATGTTGAGTGCAGCACTTTCACAGCATCATCTTTCAGTATTTGAAATAGCTCAACTGGAATTCCATCACTTCCAGTAGCTTTGTTCATAGTGATGCTTTCTAAGGCCCATTTGACTTCACATTCCAGGATGTCTGGCTCTAGGTGAGTGATCACACCATCATGATTATCCGGGTCATGAAGATCTTTTTTGTATAGTTCTTCTGTGTATTCTTGCCACCTCTTCTTGATATCTTCTGCTTCTGTTACATCCCTACCATTTCTGTCCTTCATCAAGCCCATCTTTGCATGAAATGTTCCCTTGGTATCTCTAGTTTTCTTGAAGAGATCTCTAGTTTTTCCCATTCTATTGTTTTCCTCTATATCTTCGCATTGATCACTGAGGAAGGCTTTCTTATCTATCCTTGCTATTCTTTGGAACTCTGCATTCAAATGGGTATATCTTTCCTTTTCTCCTTTGCTTTTTTTCACTTTCCTTCTTTTCACAGCTATTTTAAGGCCTCCTCAGACAGCCATTTTGCTTTTTTGCATTTCTACAATCACAGACAACTAGCCAATCTGATCACATGGACCACAGCCTTGTCTAATTAAATGAAACTA
Organism: Bos indicus; assembly: GCF_029378745.1. NCBI lineage: Eukaryota > Metazoa > Chordata > Mammalia > Artiodactyla > Bovidae > Bos > Bos indicus. The sequence goes on from NC_091761.1 coordinate 80,326,850, forward strand.
AGCCATGCCGTGTGGGGCCACCCAAGATGGACAGGTCATGGTGCAGAGATCTGACAGAATGTGGTCCACTGGAGAAGGGAATGGCAAACCACTTCAGTATTGTTGCCTTGAGACCCCATGAACAGTATGAAAAGGCAAAAAGATAAGACATGGAAAGATGAACTCCCCAGATTGGTTAGTGCCCAATATGCTACTAGAGATCAGTGGAGACATAACTCCAGAAAGAATGAAGGGATGCAGCCAAAGCAAAAACAATACCCAGTTGTTGATGGGACTGGTGATGTAAGCAGGGTTCGATGCTGTAAAGAGCAATATTGCATAGGAACCTGGAACATTAGGTCCATGAATCAAGGCAAATTGGAAGCGGTCAAACAGGAGATGACAAGAGTGAACATCGACATTCTAGGAATCAGCGAACTAAGATGGACTGAAATGGGTGAATTTAACTCAGATGATCATTATATCTACTACTGTGGGCGGGAATCCCTTAGAAGAAATGGAGTAGCCATCATAGTCAACAAAAGAGTCCAAAATGCAGTACTTGGATACAATCTCAAAAATGACAGACTGATCTCTGTTCGTTTCCAAGGTAAACCATTCAATATCATGGTAATCCAAGCCTATGCCCCAACCAGTAACATTGAAGAAGCTGAAGTTGAACAGTTCTATGAAGACCTACAGGATCTTCTACAACTAACACCCCCCAAAAACGTCCTTTTCATTATAGGGGACTGGAATGCAAAAGTAGGAAGTCAAGAAACACCTGGAGTAACAGGCAAATTTGGCCTTGGAATATGGAATGAAGCAGGGCAAAGGCTAATAGAGTTCTACCAAGAGAACACACTGGTCATAGCGAACACTCTCTTCCAACAACACAAGAGAAGACTCTATACATGGACATCATCAGATGGTTGACATCAAAATCACATTGATTACATTCTTTGCAGCCAAAGATGGAGAAGCTCTATACAGTCAGCAAAAACAAGACTGGGAGCTGACTGTGGCTCAGATCATTTACTCCTTATTGCCAAATTCAGACTGAAATTGAAGAAAGTGGAGAAAACCACTAGACCATTCAGGTATGACCTAAATCAAATACCTTATGAATATACAGTTAAATTTAGGTCTTACTTAAAAAATTCAGGCATTATTAACATGGCCCTAGAAATTTTCACTGTCTCTCTGTGTTTCAGTTTTATCATATTTAAACTGATGATATGAACAGTACTTTCCTCCAAGGGTACTAAAAAGATTGAAATGAAATGCTCTATTATAGTATTGGACCATATATATGTATACCATTCATGAGTGCTCAGTCACCTTTGATTCTTTGCGACCTCATGGACTGTAGCCTGCCAGGCCCCTCTGTCCATGGAATTTTCCAGACAAGAATACTGAAGTGGGTTGCCATTTCCTTCTCTAGGGGATCTTACTAACTCAGGGATCAAACTTGAGTCTTTTACACCTCCTACATTGGCAGGCAGATCCTTTACCACTGAGCTCCCTGGGAAGTCCAGTATATTTACCACATCTTCTTTATCCATTCATCTCCTGAAGCACATCTAGGTTGCTTCCATGTCCTGGCTATTATAATATTACTCAGCATAAAAAGGAATGAAACTGTGTCCTTTGCAGTGATATGGAAGAACCTACAATCTGTCATACAAAGTAAAGTAAATCAGAAGAAGAAAAATACAGTATATTAATGCATATGTATGGAATCTAGAAAAATGGTACTGATGAACCTATTTACAGGGCAGGAATAGAGATGCAGATGTAGGGAATGGGCTTGTGGATATAGGGGGAAAGGAGAGGTGGACAAAGAGTTGCACTGACATATATGCAATACCATGTGTAAAATAGATAACTAGCGGGAAGCCACTGTGTAGCACAGGGAGCTCAGCTCAGGGCTGAATGGTGACCTAGAGGAGTGGGGTGAGGGAGTGGAGAGAAGCTCAAGAGGGAGAAGATATATGTATACTTATAGCTGATTCACATTGTTGTACAGCAGAAGCTAATACAACATTGTAAAGCAATTATACTCCAACAACAACAACAACAAAATATTGGGTTTGCCAAAAGGTTTGTTTGGGTTTTTCCATACCGTAGTACAGAAAAAGCTGAACAAACATTTTTGATCAACCTAGTAATAGTGTTTCATATATATCTCTTCATGAGAGGTACATATTATTAACTATCATTATCAAAGTTGTAGTTTTTTTTTAAGTTTAGCTCGTTGCAGTCTCTGAACTGAAGAGTCAAGGGAGAGGAGGGAGTCAGTAGCCCTGAAAACTTTTTCCGATGAGAGAATCAAGGGAAAGCAGTGAGATGGGGGCCAAGGTGGCAAAGGACATGAAACCCAAGCTCTCGTGTCAATTTTTACAGGTTGGCACATCATCACACATGTGTGATAGGTCCTGCATCTGTTGTCCTGACAATTGTACAAGTAATGGGATGTCAGCGAATAAAGTCAAGGAAGGTCCAAGTTGGAAGGATATGATTGTGAAAGTTGGACCCCAGAGATTTTGTAAGCCGTTGTCTTTTGAATATGATTTTATCCTAATAAACTAAATCTAACAGTATAAAAGTGAGTCTGAATTTGGACTTCTCATTGACTCTTGCCTTATTTTTAAAATAAGCACAGTACTTACTATTCCTCTCTGGAGGCATATTTCCCGGCCAGAACACTTCAGAGTAGATTGCTTAGGCCACCTCCATTAACACTGTATCTCTTTCCTCTGCAGGTACGGGCCTGATCTATCCAGGCTCCGACTGTTGGAGTTTCAGACCTCGACACACAGGCAACTTGCTAAGTGGCTGCCATCTCTTCCTTTGCTCTGCAGAGAGCACCGCTCAATGCTTGTGAGGAGGCATGCTTAATTAAGTAGACGTTCTTATTTTTAATGATATTCTATATTTAATTTTGAGATGTTCTTAATTTTAATGACAGTTCCACTCTGAAAATGACCTGGACAGCAAGCCAGAAATGCTCTTTGGTGAATTTATTAGACCTTATTTAGGCTGATAACAATCTGTTTTGTAAATTAGGAGAAACTGAACAATTACCCAGATGTCCCCTGAGCAAGGGTCACATTGGGTTTGAACAGATTGCTGCCTTTTTTATTTCTTGTTTTCCTCTCAGTGCTTCATGTTACCGTTCTGCCTTTAAGAATTTGCTTGATGGTAAAAGGGGGAATATAAACATGTATCTATGTGACAATATCTACTTGACCCACATCTAACACACTGTGGCTTTCCTTGAATAAAGGCTTCATGACAAGCCATTGCAGGAAATACTTCAGGGCTTTATAAGCCTAATTAGTACTTCATTAACTTAATCATAAATTACCCCTGGCTCTTGTCTGCTTGTTACCTTTTCCCTCTCAGTTTGGATTTTGACCCATGGGTTTCCTGTTTAATGTGGCAGCTGCTTAGATCCTGTGTGAAGGGTAGCCTTGAAATGCATGCAGTCAAGGGGCTATCTTTCTCAATCTGTTTGAAGTACACCTGGAAATTGTAGGCTTAGCAGGAAGATAAGAAGCTCAAATGCCGGCGGACACTGCAGCTTGAAGTGTTAAATGGGCAGTGCTCTAAGGGAACGTGGAAACATGCTGCCTCGGCACCAAGAGTGCTTTGGTCTTAAAAAATCCAGGTCTCATTTGAAAAGACTGCATGTGGTTTCTTCCTCCGGTCTGATCTGAGTTTCAGGATTCACTTAGAATTAAAATCAGGCAGTGGTAAAATATCAAAAGTTTAAAATGTCACACATAAACTCATCAGTCTCTGGAAATAAAAAAATGCTGAAGAAGGTACATCTGAAATGTAGTCCAGTATCTCTGAGAGTTATGAGTTATGCTCAAAGGTGTTAATCCATATCACTTAAGACAGTCTGCTGGCTGCCCCAAACCTGACAGTTGATAACACATTATAAAATCACCTGAATCTGATTTATGTACATGTAAACACTGTAATGAGAAGAATTACTATGACTGTTAGTGGTGGATGATACTTGAATGGGTGCCAAGATGTTGACTGATTGTTGGTGCAATGCCAAGGTTTTTTTTTTTTTCTTTTATTTCTGTTTTGTGTGTGTATGTGTTTTAATGTGGTTAGATCATTCTTCATTTTAAATTGTTCAGGGTTTTAATTGACAGGATGTGTGGCATTTCGTTTGATCCGGTTCTCTGTGCATCCAAGGGTACTATAGTTAACTCTCTTCTGCCAGTACCAGATTGCTTTGATTATCTATCTGTTCAGTTCATTTCAGTCACTCAGTCATGTCCAACTCTTTGCGACCCCATGGAGAGAAGCACACCAAGCTTCCCTGTCCATTACCAACTCCTGGAGCTTGCTCAAACTCCTGTCCATTGAGTCGGTGATGCCATCCAACCATCTCATCCTCTGTCATCCCCTTCTCCTCCTGCCTTCAATCTTTCCCACCATCAGAGTCTTTTCAAATGAGTCAGTTCTTCACATCAGGTGACCAGAATATTGGAGCTTCAGCTTCAGCATCAGTCCTTTCAATGAATATTCAGGATTGATTTCCTTTATGATGGACTGGTTGAATCTCCTTGCAGTCCAAGGGATTCTCAAGAGTCTTCTCTAACACCACGGTTCAAAGGCATCAGTTCTTCAACTTTCAGCTTTCTTTATAGTCTGACTTTCACATCCATGCATGACTACTGGAAAAACCATAGCTTTGACTATGTGGACCTTTGTCAGAAAAGTAAGGTCTCTGCTTTTTAATATGCTATCTATGTTGGTCATAGCTTTTCTTCAAGGAGCAAGCATTTTTAAATTTCATGGCTGCAGTCACTATCTGCAGTGATTTTGGAGCCCAAGAAAATAAAGTCTCTCACTGTTTCCATGGTTTCCCCATCTATTTGCCATGAAGTGATGGGACCTGATGCCATGATCTTTGTTTTTTGAATGTTGAATTTTTAAGCCAGTGTTTTCACTCTCCTCTTTCACCTTTATCAAGAGGCTCTTTAGCTCCTCTTTGCTTTCTGCCATAAGGGTGTCATCTGCATATCTGAGGTTATTGATATTTCTCACGGCAATCTTGATTCCAGCTTGTGCTTCTTCCAGTCTGGCATTTCACATGATGTACTCTGCATATAAGTTAAATAAGCAAGGTGACAATATATAGCCTTGATGTACTCCTTTCCCAATTTGGAACCAGTCCATTGTTCCATGTCTGGTTCTAACTGTTGCTTCTTGACCTTCATACAGAATTCTCAGGAGGCAGGTAAGGTGGTCTGGTATTCCCTTCTCTTTAAGAATTTTCCACAGTTTGTTGTGATCCACACAGTCAAAGGCTTCAGCATAGTCAGTGAAACAGAAATAAGTGTTTTTCTGGGATTCTCTTGCTTTTTCTATGATCCAGAGGATGTTGGCAATTTGATCTCTGGTTTCTCTGCCTTTTCTAAAACCCACTTGAACATCTGGAAGTTTTTGGTTAACGTACTGTTGAAGCATGGCTTGGAGAATTTTGAGCATTACTTTACTAGCGTGTGAGATGAGTGCACTTGTGTGGTAGTTTGAGCATTCTTTGGCATTGTCTTTCTTTGGGGATTGGAATGAAAACTGACCTTTCCAGTCCTGTGGCCACTGCTGAGTTTTCCCAATTTGCTGGCATATTGAGTGCAGCACTTTCACAGCATCATCTTTCAGGATTTGGAATAGCTCAACTGGAATTCCATCATCCCCACTAGCTTTGTTCGTAGTGATGCTTCCTAAGGCCCACTTAATTTCACATTCCAAGATGTCTGGCTCTAGGTGAGTGATTACACCATTGTGATTATCTGGGTAATGAAGATTTTTTTTGCATAGTTCTTCTGTGTATTCTTGCCACCTCTTCTGGATATCTTCAGCTTCCATTAGGTCCATACCACTTCTCTCCTTTATTGTGCCCATCTTTGCATAAAATGTTCCATTGGCATCTCTAATTTTCTTGAAGAGATCTCTAGTCTTTCCTATTCTGCTGTTTTCCTTTTTTGCACTGATCACTTAGGAAGGCTTTTTAAAGTCTCTTCTTGCTATTCTCTGGGACTCTGTGTTCAAATAGGTATATCTTTCCTTTTCTTCTTTGCCTTTTGCATCTTTTCTTTTCTCAGCTATTTGCAAGGCCTCCTCAGACAGCCATTTTGCATTTTTGCATTTCTTCTTCTTGGGAATGGTTTAGATCACTGCCTCTTGTGCAATATTATGAACCTCTGTTCATAGTTCTTCAGGTACTATATCAGGTCTAATCCCTTGAATCTATTTGTCACTTTCACTGTATAATCATTAGGGATTTGATTCAGGTCATACATGAGTGGCCTACTGGTTTTTCCCTACATTCTTCAGTTTAAGTCTGAATAAGGAGTTCATGATCTGAGATACAGTCAGCTCCTGGTCTTGTTTTTGCTACTGTCTAGAGCTTTTCCATCTTTGGCTACAAAGAATATAATCAGTCTGCTTTTGGTATTGACCATCTGGTGATGTCCATGTTTAGAGTCTTCTCTTGTGTTTGCTATGACCAGTGTGTTCTTTTAAACTCTGTTATCCTTTGCCCTGCTTCATTTTGTACTGCAGGGCCAAACTTGCCTGTTACTCCAGGTATCTCTTGACTTCTACTTTTGCATTCCAGTCCCCTATGGTGAGAAGGACATTTTTTTTTTTTTTTGCTGTTAGTTCTAGAAAGAAGGTCTTGTAGGTCTTCATAGAACCGTTCAACTTCAGCTTCTTCAGCATTACTGGTTGGGGGATAGACTTGGATTACTGTGATACTGAATGTTTTGCCTTGGAAACAAACAGATCAGTCTTTCATTTTTGAGATTACACCCAAGTACTGCATTTCAGACTTTTTTGTTGACTATTATGGCTACTCCATTTCTTCTAAGGGATTCTTGTCCACAGTAGTAGGTATAATGGTCATCTGAATTAAATTCATCCATTCCCGTCCATTTTAGTTCTGATTTCTAAAATGTCAATGCTCACTCTTGCCATCTCCTGTTTGACCACTTCCAATTTACCTTGATTCATGGACCTAACATTCCAGGTTCCTATGCAATATTGTTCGTTACAGCATTGGATTTTACTTTCATCACCAGTTGCATCCACAACTGGGTGTTGCTTTTGCTTTGGCTCAGCCTCTTCATTCTTTCTGGAGCTATTTCTCCACTCTTTTACAGTAGCATATTGGGCACCTACTGATTGGGGAGTTCATTTTTCAGTGTCATATCTTTTTGCCTCTTCATACTGTTCATGGGTTCTCAAGCCCAGAATACTGAAGTGGTTTGCCATTCTCTTCTCTCATGGACCACATATTGTCAGAACTCTCCACCATGATCCATCCATCTTGGGTGGCCTTACATTGCATAGCTCATAATTTCATTGAATTAGACAAGGCTGTGATCCATATGATCAGTTTGATTAGTTTTCTGTAATTGTGGTTTCCATTCTGTCTGCCCTCTGATGCAGAAGGATAAGAGGCTTGTGGAAGCTTCCTGATAAGAGGGACTGGTTATTGGAGAATCTGAGTCTTGCTTTGTTTGGCATGGCCACGCTCGGTAAAACTTTAATTCAATTTTCTGTTGATGGGTGAGACTGTGTTTCCTCCCTGTAGTTCGGCGTGAGGCAGGGGTAGAGGTAATAGCAATAATAGCACCTCCTTCAAAAGGACTTATGCCAGGACTGTTGTATTCAGTGCTCCTGACCCCAGGGCAGGCCACTGTCAACCTCTGCCTCGGCTGGAGATTTCTGGACACTCACAGGCAAGCCTGGCTCAGTTTCCTGTGGTATTATTGTTCCTTTCTCCTGGGTCTTGGTGCCCACAGGGTTTTGTTTGTGCCCTCTAGGAGTCTGTTTCCCCAATCATGTGGAAGTTCTGTAATCAAATCCCACTGGCCTTCAAAGTCAAATTCCCTGGGGCTTCTCAGTCCCTTTGCTGGATCCCCCAGGCTGGAAAATCTGTTGTGAGCCCTAGAACTTTCACAACAGTGCGAGAACTTCTTTGGTATACTTGTTCTCCAGTTTGTGGATTGTCTGCGTGGTGGCTCTCTGGTGAGGCTCACCTGCTGTATCTCACAGGTCTGCTGCAGCCAGAACCCCTGTTCCCATGGCAGGCCTTTGCTGACCCATGCCACTGCAAGAGACACTCAAACACTCAAAGGCAGATCTGGCTCAGTCTCATGTGGGGTCCCCAGGTCCTGGTTAACACAAAGTTTTGTTTGAATCCTCTGAGCATCTCTGGTGGGTCTCAGGTTTGATTCTAAACATGATTTCACCCCTTCTACCATCTTGTTGTGGCTTCTCCTTTGCCCTTGGACATGGTGTGTCTTTTTTTGGTGGGATTCAGCATTCTCCTGTCGATGGTTTTTCAATGGTTTGTTGCTATTTTTAAGTTCTCACAGGAGAAGATGAATGCATGTCCTTTACTCCGCCATCTTACATCATGTCTATACATCTTTTAAAAGAGATGCAATAGTTATTTTATTTTTTTAAGTGTTCATGTAACTAGACTATTTTATAGATTTAAAAAATTTCCTTCTGTATTTGCTGACTTTAGTGGAATTCTAATTGCACTTAATTTCTGCCTCTTTACCTGTCTGGAAAATATCAGGGCCTTAGACCAATAGTTCTTAAACTATCTACTTTCTCTAGCTACTGAAGGAAAAAATCCCATCTACTTTTAGAATTCTAGGCTGAGGTTATGAGAATGGACTCTTTGAAAATGAAGAGTTTTCAAGAAAATCTTTAAACTTTTGGAAAAAATACAGCTTATTTGAATGGTGAGAGACCCAAGGGAAATCTCACTGAAGTCTAGATGCATAACCCAGGCCAGAATGCTGACAGCTACTTGCCAGACTCCAGAGTGTTTTCTTTTTTAAGGCCATATAAGTTCCCACTCAAGATAGGGGAGAGAGTCTTTCACTTCTCACCTGTTGAGTCCCAAGATTACTTCTTGTCATAGTTGTACTAAACTAGCATTATACTACGGAGAAGGCAATGGCAACCCACTCCAGTACTCTTGCCTGGCAAATCCCGTGGATGGAGGAGCCTAGTAGGCTGCAGTCCATGGGGTCGCTAGGAGTTGGACATGACTGAGCGACTTCACTTTCATTTTTCACTTTCATGCATTGGAGAAGGAAATGGCAACCCACTCCAGTGTTCTTGCCTGGAGAATCCCAGGGATGGGGAATCCTGGTGGGCTGCCGTCTATGGGGTCACACAGAGTTGGACACGACTGAAGCGACTTAGCAGCAGCAGCAGCAGCAGCAGCATTATACTAAAGTATCAGATTCTCACTGTCCTTCTGCAATATCACCTTAGTAAGTCCAGCTAAACCCAGATGACAGAAAGATTCCTCTTCTTATAAGTTAAGCACACCTAGGAAAGAAGGGCAAAGAACTAGGGACTTCAAAGAAAAAGAATAATAGGGGAACTGACATTCTAAATGCAGTTAGTGCAATAAGGCCAGACTTGATCTTTCAATCAAACATTCACACCCCAAATTTATGGTGTGCCTACGGCATACATGGTACTCAGTGAGGTATTGTATTGTCAGGAAGAATTGTGAAATATTGATATGGGTCAAAAAAAAAAAAAAAAAAAGAATCTTCAGCCTGACTTTTTGAGTTATTTGTATTATCTCTGATTTTCATTGTCTTTTGTTATTTTATTACTTCTCTAAGTTGTAGAGAACCAATAATAATGCAAATGATTCTAGTCCCTGGAAATGTAAATTAATTGTATCTGGTGGAATTAAATTGATTATAGCCCTGTGAATAGACCTGTTTGGCATCTAGTTGTAAATTTATTTCAGAATTCTTTATCCTATTACATATGCATGGTACTTTAAATTCTTCTCTAAATAGGTTGTAACATCTTATTGGTTCCCTCATTAATTACTGAGTTAAATAAAGTCTTTGACATGTTCATTTTATATTTGTTTAAGAGTCATGATTATGCTGTCTTTTAAAGTCTAATAATTTGGCAGTAAAAAATATGACTCATACTTGCTCTTAAATTTTTTGCTTTTTAATTGGGGGAATAAGACAACTACAAGTTAACATGCAATTCTGAGCTCTCTCAGTCAATAAGGTTGACATTACTGTATATTTTTAGGGCAGATTGTACTAATCAATAACTCTACACTTCTTATTTCATTTCCTTTAACTAGTTGATTACTTATAAGTGAGAAAATCCATATAAAAAATAAAAGTTATCTTTTATAGACTCTTGTAACCACAGGGATTAAAAAATATCTTTTCTGGGTAAGACATTTTTTTCATTATCAAAATAAGAGTTTTATTAATATCTATAAAATAGTAAATCATGGAAAATAATAAAATTTGGATATCAAGGAAAATCAAGGAGAATAAAAACGATAACCTACAGCTGTACTAAGTAATACAAACATTTTGGTATGTTCTCATCTGGATTTTCTATGCTGAGTTTTGTCATTGTTTTTGTTTTTAGTTTTGTTTGGTTGTTTGGTTTGTTTTTCTTGCATATATGTAGGCTGACTAATGGTCCCCCCAAATAGCTATCCTGCTCCATGGAACCCATGAACATGTGAGGTTACATGGCAAAGGGGAAAGAATGCCACAGATGGAATTAAGGTTGCTAGTCAACTGAGCTTAAAATAGTTAGGTAATCTTGGATTATTTAGGTGGGCCCTGAATAACTACAAGGGTCCTTAAAAATAGAAAATGGAGGCAGAAAAGATGCCAGCTTGCTGGAGAAGAGGGCCATATACCGAGGAGTGCAGGTGGCCTCTAGAATCTGGAAAAGTGAGGCAATGGATCATCTCCTAGAGCATCCAGGAGAAGTGCAGTCCTGCCGACACCTTTTTTTTAGTCCACTGAGATGTATTTCAGACTTCTGTGACATAATGCAACTATATTGTTTAAGCTACTAAGTTTGTAATTTTTTTACAGCAGCAATATGAAATAATTACAGTGAATGTATATAGATTTTTAAAACCTATAATAGTATACTTTCATATTGTATGCACCTACATGTTATTTTAAACTTTTGCAAACATAATTTGTAATGGACACCTCATGATTTACTTAATCATTTTTTTTTGTTATTGTCCATTCACAATGTTTCTGTTTTTCTATAAAAATGAAATGTTTCTCTTAATATAATTGGGGCATAGGCTTTTTGTATATTCTACATTGTTTCCCCAGGATAGATTCACAAAACCAGAATTATTGCATCAAAAGGTAGAAGCATTTTTAGGGCAAAATGCTGTGAGGAAAGGCAGAATTCATATTTCTGACCCATGAGAGGGAGTATTTTCAGCTCTTACCAAGCCCACTCAAAAGAATTGAGTAATAATTCTCCTTGCCCCTCTTTCCACCCTTTTCAGTTGCTGAGCATGACACACTCAAAAAGAAGAATGAGGAACATTTGAAAAATCTGGGTGATGGTCTTATACACTCTGATATGGAGCAGCATCAGAGTGACATTATTAACCCTGAAAATAAGTAACTGGTGAAAGATACAGAATTTAGAAGAGCTTCTTGAAGAAAAACAATCTCCTTCAGGTATATTTATAAAGACAATTTTTCATGGAATTAGCCTTTGTACAAGACAGTGATCATCTTGGGATAGAGCCTCAGTGGGTGATTACAGTTTTTAGATACCAGAAGATATTTTGAGAATGGACAAGAGATGCTTTCTTTGGTACTGTGGTTCAAGTGTTTGCTAATTCCTAGTAAGTGAAAGTGAAGGTGTTAGTCGCTCAGTTGTGTCTGACTCTTTGTGGCCCCATGAACTGTAGCCCGCCAGGCTCATATGTCCATGGAATTTTCCAGACAAGAATACTGGAGTTGGTTGCCATTCCCTTCCCCAGGGGTCTTCCCTACCCAGGGATCAAACCCAGGTCTCCTGCATTGCAGACAGATTCTTCTCCGTGGGAGCCAAATGTTGGAATCAACTATATTATCTTAATATGTTATTTATAATCAGCTGCATGGTAATAACACCAATTATTCTTACTATATATAGCAGGATCAGTGATTTCCAATAAATTCTGTTATTATTTTCCTAATGGGTTGTAAAAAGAAATCTCTCTATTCTCATAGCTAGCTATCTTGGCAAAATTGACAAATGTAGTCAGAATTCTGTATATTGAGTGTACAGACCAGGTAAATAATGTCTTCTTCCTCTCTCTCCCCCTAAGCATATATGGAATATCACCTTTATCTGGGTATGCTTTACAACACTCTGTCACATCCTGAACTTTGTACTTTCAGAGGCTATCCTTGAAGTAGATAAAATGATGCAACCAGTCGGAGAAAAGAATAATGTGGAATCTTTCAATTAGCTATTTCTTGGATTCCCTAGATAAATAGCAGAGGAGAGGTTTTAAGCTCTTAATCCTATCTTAGTGAAATAAAGACTTCATTTCTAGATATGCAGGAAGAAGTGAAGCTGGGGAAAAGAAGTGAACTCAAAGGTCCAAGCATAATGTTAATTATTATATTTTAATTTTTCCATTTATTAAAAATTCCTCAGCCACCACATTATCATCTTTGACTTATTCTATATTTAATTTCATTTAACATGCTGTGAGAAGGTGAATCAGGATAGGTTGAAGGATTTATTAGGGGTGTTTGTATGTTGGAGAGGTGACCTCATGGGACACATCCCTGTAGGAATGATGCTCAGATTAAACAGCAGGAAAACAACTGTATGGAAAATGTGTTGTTCCAGAGTAGAGTTGGACCTTGGCTGTGCTATAGTGGTGGTGGTTTAGTCTCTAAGTCGTGTCTGACTCTTGTGACCCCATGGACTGTGGCCTGTTAGGCTCCTCTATTCATAGCATTTTCTAGGCAAGAATATTGGAGTGGGTTGCCATTTCCTTCTGGTATAAAATTAGAAAAAGGGAGCATTAAATGTTGACCTTGAAAGACTGAAGAAAGGTTATAATTTTACTAGAATAATTTTTTTTTTTTGAATGAGTTAAGTTTTATATGGGACTACAAGGAGATTGGGGGCTGTTACAGATATTTAGTTAAACTTTTGGGAGAACAGTCTGCCCTCCATATCCACAGGTTCAACCACCTATGGGTTGAAAATATTCAGGGAAAAAAAAAAAAAATCCAGAAAGTTCCAAAAAGCAAAACTTGAATTTACATAGCATTTACATTGTATTTACAATTATTTACATAGCCTTTACCTTATATTACGTATTGCAAGCAATCTAGGGATGATTTCTGTTCCATTGTGGAAAGGAACTGATGCTGATGCTGAAGCTGAAGCTTCAATACTTTGGCCACCTGATGAAAGAACTGACTCATTGGAAAAGATCCTGATGCTGGGGAAGATTCAGGGCAAGAGGAGAAGGGGATGACAGAGAATGAGATTGGATGGCATCTTTGACTTGACGGATATGAGTTTGAGCAAGCTCTGGGAGTTGGTGATGGACAGGGAAGCCTGGTGTACTGCAGTCCATGGGGTTGCAAAGAGTAGGAGACAACTGAGAAACTTGACCGAACTGAAGAGATGATTAAAAGTATATGAGAGGATACACATAGCTTATATGCAAATACTGTGCCATTTTATATAAGGGACTTTAGCATCTGGACATTTAGATATCTGTGCATGGGTCCTGGAACCAATCCTCTATGGATGCAGAGGGACAACTGTAATAGGGAAAAACACTGAATAAAACGGCAACAGTTGCTCAGGAACTGCCAGCCAGTAGTTCCTCTATTTTATTTTTCCAAGGTAGAGACATTTGCTTAGAATGTAATGGATTTCACTTACAAATCCAAAAAATAATCACTTTTGTCCTAAATGAGTGTACCCAGGAAGAAAAAGCTATTAAGCCATCAAGACAGCCCCTCCCTAGGTTTTAAAACGAAATTCTTACAAACCAAGGATCACATTTTCAAAAGAGGCCTATAAGTTAACAACTTTGCCTATGGAATATCAATTTGCAAACATATCCCAAATATTTGTCTAAAAATATGAGTTCCTAAAATACCAGTTGTTTGGAGATTAGATACTGTGGACACATGATCCATGTAAAGAAGTATATTATAAGGCCACTTTGGAGAAGTGAATAAGCAAAAAATAGTATCTGAAACTGTAGTTGTCTGAACATTCAATTGTGTGAATAAATTAAGTATTCTAATTCCACATTCTTGCTTTGGATATGTAAATATGGTATTTTGTTCTTGTGGATTTGTTTAGATAATTGGAGAGTTAGATTCTGAGCTCAAAAATCAAATCTTTTAAAGGCATATTTGGCTGAGAAAAGAGTGTGGCAGGTTTTTTTCTTTTTTTCATCTTTGCTTTTTTGGGTTATGAGAAAAGTTCTTTTGGTCAACTTCAATGTTGCTGCCAACCTCGTAGTGAAATGGTAGTTTGTGTGTGGAGATCAGTGAGTCAGGAGAAAAAAAAAAAAGGTGATTAAAAAAAAAAAAGCAAGATTAATGTGGAAAGATTTCAAATGGTGTATAGGTGCCAAACACTATGGTACTGGGCAGTTGGAGGGGCTTTGTATTCAAATATCTGTTAAGTATCCCACAGATGGTGAGCAACCTTTAGGTGCTGGTGATTCAGCAGTGAACACGCAGATGAAACCTAAGTCCTGAGGCCAGGAGAGTGCTGACTATAGGGAAATGCTGACCATGAGGGAAGAACATTTCTCAGTTTCTACCTCACTGAAAGTGTTAGTCAGTCATGTCTGACTCTTTGAGACCCAATGGACTGTAGCCCATCAAGCTCCTCTGTCCATGGGGATTCTCCAGGCAAGAATACTAGAGTGGGTTGCCATTCCCTTCTCTAGGAGATCTTCCTGACCCAGGGATTGAATGCATGTCTCGTTTTGCAATCTTGATTACAGCTTGTGATTCATCCAGTCCAGCATTTCACATGATGTACTCTGCATATAAGTTAAACATGCAGGGTGACAATATATAGTCCTGACATACTCTTTTCCCAATTTGGAACCAGTCGGTTGTTCCATGTCCAGTTCTAACTGTTGCTTCTTGACCTGCATACACAATTCTCAGGTGGTCTGGTATTCCCATCTCTTTAACAATGTTCCACAGTTTGTTGTTATCCACACAGTCCAAGGCTTTAGTGTAGTCAAGAAGCAGAAGTAGGTGTATTTCTGGAATTCTCTTGCTTTTTCTATGATCCAACAGATGTTGGCAATTTGATCTCTGGTTCCTCTGCCTTTTCTAAATCCAGCTTGAACATCTGGAAGTTCTCAGTTCACATACTATTGAAGTCTAGCTTGGGGAATTTTGAGCATCATTTTGCTAGTGTGTGAGATGAGTGCAATTGTGTGATAATTTGAACATTCTTTGACATGCCTTTGTTTGGGATTGGAATGAAAACTGACCTTTTCCAGTCCAGATTTACTGGCATATTGAGTGCAGCAATATGGTTGTTTGGATCACAGCAAACTGTGGAACATTCTTCAAGAGATTAGAATACCAGACCACCTTACCTGTCTCCTGAGAAACCAGTATGCAGGTCAAGAAGCAACAGTTAGAAACAGACATGGAGCAATGAACTGGTTCAAAATTGAGAAAGGAGTACATCAAGGCTATATATTGTCACCCTGCTTATTTAACTTATATGCAGAGTGCATTGTGTGAAATACCGAGCTGGATGAATCACAAGCTGGAATCAAGATTGTCAAGAGAAATACCATGATATGCAGATGATAACACTCTAATGGCAGAAACTGAAGAGGAACTAAAGAGCTTCTTGATGATGGTGAAAGAAGAGGGTGAAAAAGCTGACTTAAAGTCAACATTAAAAAAACTAAGATTTATGGCATCTGGTCTCATCACTTCATGGCAAAAAGAAGGGTATAAAGTAGAAACAATGACATTTTATATTTTGTGGCTCCAAAATCACTGCAGACAGTGACTGCAGCCATGAAATTAAAGACGTTTCCCCTTGGAAAGACAACCATGACAAACCTGGATAGCATATTAAAAAGCAGAAACATCACTTTGCCAACAAGAGTCCTTCTAGTCAAAGCTATGGTTTTTCCAGTAGTCATGAATGGATGTGATTGTTGGTCCATGAAGAAGGATGAGTGGTGAAGAATTGATGCTGGAGAACACTCTTGAGAGTCCCTTGGACTGCAAGGAGAGCAGACCTCTCAATCCTAAAGGAAATCAACCCTGAATATTCATTGGAAGGACTGATGTTGAAGCTGAAGCTCCAATACTTTGGCCACCTGATGCAAAAGTAACTCACTGAAAAAGACCTTGAAGCTGGGAAAGTTTGAAGGGAAAAAAAGAAGGGGATTGTAGAGGATGAGATGGTTGGATAGTATCACCAATTCAATGGACAGGAATTTGAGCGAACTCCTGGAGATAGTGGAGGACAGAGAAGCCTGGTGTGCTGCAGTCCATGGGGTTGCAAAGAGTTGGACCTGACTTAGCAACTGAACAGCAACAACAAAGGAATGATTTGATCACCTATTTCCTACAGTCTAGCACAGTGCCTGCCTCGAACATGCACAAAAAATTTTGCTGGTGGATTAAGTTCAATTTAATCACAATAAGCACTCCACTAAGACTATAGCCTAAGGGAAGCCTTATGAATATGATGGAAAAACAAGCATGGGAGTTAGGGGAAGATACATGGGGATCATAACTAAATAATGTACATATTCATCCCCAAAACAAAATTGCCAAGTGGAGAATAGATTCTTTTTTAATCACTGGAATTTGGGGATAATTGAGAGGCATTTTCTTATGTAAAAGAATGAGGCTTTATGATTGTGAGAATTTTGTCTACACGATTTACCTTCAAAAAGCGCATCATATCTAAGGAAGAAATTTCAAAGTAATTTAAAGAAGTGATCCTACATGTTCTCAGGAGTATTTTGTAGTATAAGCTCTGGTATCAAGGCTGGTTTTTGCCAATAAATCTATTTCTATTTTTAGTTGGGTAAAAAAACTTTTGTTTACCTCGTTTGGGTTTAAAACAGCAGTTTTCAGACAAGGGTCCATACAAACCTGGAAGTACACAGGCTCTGCAGGAGCTACAAAGGCATGGATACCTTTAAGGGAATCAATTTCCAGATCCACAGAGTCTAGTTGGACTCTTTCCTGAAATGAATCTCCCAGAGAGAATAGCAGGGGAGAATCCTGTCCTTCCCCACTGCTCTTTCACGGTCACTCTCCTCTATTCTTATAAGAAAACCACACATCTAACCTATCTCTCATCTCCCAGTGGTGTGTAACAGTGATACTTGAGGATGCATGGCTCCTGAGGGAGGATCCTGGAAGAACAAAGCAGAGAAAATTTTGATAAGAATTACTGATGCATGCTGCATCTTGTTTCTGTATCATTCTAGCAACAAACTCATGTCTTTCTGTCACAGTATGTCTCACAGTGAATTTGAATTTATAGGTAATAATAAATTAATATTTTCAGCTCCAAAGTTTTGACAAATATGTTTGAAACATGTGTCAGTGTAAAGTATGTTGGTAAATACATCCTCTACAATAATTTGAACTTACAGGAAAAGTTTTAGAGGTTAACCTAAAAATATGGAGTGGAGATACTTTTTTTTAAAGCTAGATTTAAAATATTAGCAGATGGGAAAAAGAGAATGTGTGGCACCCCAGTGAATGAAAAGAAACTCTCAAGCTTCTCACTAGGAAAATGATTTAGCATCCTGGTGGCTCAGATGGTAAAGAATCTGCCTGTAATTCTGGAGACCTGGGTTTGATTCCTGGGCTGGGAAGATCCCCTGGAGAAGGGAATGGTCTAACCATTCCAGTATTTTTGCCTGGAGAATCCCATGGACAGAGTAGCTTGGCGGTCTATAGTCCATGGGGTTGCAAAGTGGTGGACATAACTGAGTGACTAGTACTTTCACTACTTTATTTAAGCAGTTTAAACATTAAGTATACAGGTTTTATGGAGAATAACTACATACACACATATATATATTTCTCACAGTTTTTCAGGGACAAATGATGGATTTCTTTTCATTGACACTCTGCTCTTGGGGAGCATAGGCTATTTTTTTTCAACAAAATTGTCTTCCTGGAGTTGAAAAACAAATGTCATTTCAATTTTTAAACACTCTGGAGCCAGGACCAAGAGAAGAGTGTTTTGACCCCAGATTTAGTAATCAAAGGTCTATCTTCTCACTGTGAAAGTAATGTGTGTTGTTAAATATATTTGAAAAGACCAAAAAGTATATTTTAAAAAAGCCCAGCAATGCATTGCCATTTAGTTCTGTATGTATCCTATTAATTTTTCTCTGTATAGTAATTACTTTCTTTTTCAAACATTGGAATCTTACTGCTATAGTTTGCAAGTATTTTCTAATTTTAAAAATAGGTCTTGATAATTTCCCCATTTCATTAAATATTGTTCAACAGTGTCATTTCTAATGATTAAGTAGTATTTCATTGGAAAGAAGTACCATAATTAATTAACTCTACCTTTCTCAGGCTTGAGCAAATACGTGAGTTCCTTTAGCTATGGTTTTTTTGTTTGTTTTGTTGTTTTTTTTTAAAATTTTATTTTATTTTTAAACTTTACAATATTGTATTAGTTTTGCCAAATATCGAAATGAATCTGCCACAGGTATACATGTGTTTCCCATCCTGAATCCTCCTCCCTCCTCCCTCCTCACTCCCCATACCATCCCTCTGGGTCGTCCCAGTGCACCAGCCCCAAGCATCCAGTATCGTGCATTGAACCTGGACTGGTGACTCGTTTCATACATGATATTATACATGTTTCAATGCCAATCTCCCAAATCTTCCCACCCTCTCCCTCTCCCACAGAGTCCATAAGACTGATCTATACATCAGTGTCTCTTTTGCTGTCTCGTATACAGGGTTATTGTTAGCATCTTTCTAAATTCCATATATATGCATTAGTATACTGTATTAGTGTTTTTCTTTCTGGCTTACTTCACTCTGTATAATAGGCTCCAGTTTCATCCACCTCATTAGAACTGATTCAAATGTATTCTTTTTAATGGCTGAGTAATATTCCATTGTGTATATGTACCACGGCTTTCTTATCCATTCATCTGCTGATGGACATCAAGGTTGCTTCCATGTCCTGGCTATTATAAACAGTGCTGCGATGAACATTGGGGTACACGTGTCTCTTTCCCTTCTGGTTTCCTCAGTGTGTATGCCCAGCAGTGGGATTGCTGGATCATAAGGCAGTTCTATTTCCAGTTTTTAAAGGAATCTCCACACTGTTCTCCATAGTGGCTGTACTAGTTTGCATTCCCACCAACAGTGTAAGAGGGTTCCCTTTTCTCCACACCCTCTCCAGCATTTATTGCTTGTAGACTTTTGGATCGCAGCCATTCTGACTGGGGTGAAATGGTACCTCATAGTGGTTTTGATTTGCATTTCTCTGATAATGAGTGATGTTGAGCATCTTTTCATGTGTTTGTTAGCCATCTGTATGTCTTCTTTGGAGAAATGTCTATTTAGTTCTTTGGCCCATTTTTTGATTGGGTCATTTATTTTTCTGGAGTTGAGCTGTAGAAGTTGCTTGTATATTTTTGAGATTAGTTGTTTGTCAGTTGCTTCATTTGCTATTATTTTCTCCCATTCTGAAGGCTGTCTTTTCACCTTGCTAATAGTTTCCTTTGATGTGCAGAAGCTTTTAAGTTTAATTAGGTCCCATTTGTTTATTTTTGCTTTTATTTCCAATATTCTGGGAGGTGGGTCATAGAGGATCCTGCTGTGATGGATGTCGGAGAGTTTTGCCTATGTTGTCCTCTAGGAGTTTTATAGTTTCTGGTCTTACGTTGAGATCTTTAATCCATTTTGAGTTTATTTTTGTGTATGGTGTTAGAAAGTGTTCTAGTTTCATTCTTTTACAAGTGGTTGACCAGTTTTCCCAGCACCACTTGTTAAAGAGATTGTCTTTAATCCATTGTATATTCTTGCCTCCTTTGTCAAAGATAAGGTGTCCATATGTGCATGGATTTATCTCTGGGCTTTCTATTTTGTTCCATTGATCTATATTTCTGTCTTTGTGCCAGTACCATACTGTCTTGATAACTGTGGCTTTGTAGTAGAGCCTGAAGTCAGGCAGGTTGATTTCTCCAGTTCCATTCTTCTTTCTCAAGATAGCTTTGGCTATTCGAGGTTTTTTGTATTTCCATACAAATTGTGAAATTATTTGTTCTAGCTCTGTGAAGAATACTGTTGGTAGCTTGATAGGGATTGCATTGAATCTATAAATTGCTTTGGGTAGTATACTCATTTTCACTATATTGATTCTTCCAATCCATGAACATGGTATATTTCTCCATCTATTAGTGTCCTCTTTGATTTCTTTCACCAGTGTTTTATAGTTTTCTATATATAGGTCTTTAGTTTCTTTAGGTAGATATATTCCTAAGTATTTTATTCTTTCCGTTGCAATGGTGAATGGAATTGTTTCCTTAATTTCTCTTTCTGTTTTCTCATTATTAGTGTATAGGAATGCAAGGGATTTCTGTGTGTTGATTTTATATCCTGCAACTTTACTATAATCATTGATTAGTTCTAGTAATTTTCTGGTGGAGTCTTTAGGGTTTTCTATGTAGAGGATCATGTCATCTGCAAACAGTGAGAGTTTTACTTCTTCTTTTCCAATTTGGATTCCTTTTATTTCTTTTTCTGCTCTGATTGCTGTGGCCAAAACTTCCAAAACTATGTTGAATAGTAATGGTGAAAGTGGGCACCCTTGTCTTGTTCCTGACTTTAGAGGAAATGCTTTCAATTTTTCACCATTGAGGATAATGTTTGCTGTGGGTTTGTCATATATAGCTTTCATTATGTTGAGGTATGTTCCTTCTATTCCTGCTTTCTGGAGAGTTTTTATCATAAATGGATGTTGAATTTTGTCAAAGGCTTTCTCTGCATCTATTGAGATAATCATATGGTTTTTGTTTTTCAATTTGTTAATGTGGTGTATTACATTGATTATTTGCGGATATTGAAGAATCCTTGCATCCCTGGGATAAAGCCCACTTGGTCATGGTGTATGATCTTTTTAATGTGTTGTTGGATTCTGATTGCTAGAATTTTGTTAAGGATTTTTGCATCTATGTTCATCAGTGATATTGGCCTGTAGTTTTCTTTTTTTGTGGGATCTTTTTCAGGTTTTGGTATTAGGGTGATGGTGGCCTCATAGAATGAGTTTGGAAGTTTACCTTCCTCTGCAATTTTCTGGAAGAGTTTGAGTAGGATAGGTGTCAGCTCTTCTCTAAATTTTTGGTAGAATTCAGCTGTGAAGCTGTCTGGACCTGGGCTTTTGTTTGCTGGAAGATTTTTGATTACAGTTTCAATTTCCGTGCTTGTGATGGGTCTGTTAAGATTTTCTATTTCTTCCTGGTCCAGTTTTGGAAAGTTGTATTTTTCTAAGAATTTGTCCATTTCTTCCACGTTGTCCATTTAATTGGCATACAATTGTTGATAGTAGTCTCTTATGATCCTTTGTATTTCTGTGTTGTCTGTTGTGATCTCTCCATTTTCATTTCTAATTTTATTGATTTGATTTTTCTCCCTTTATTTCTTGATGAGTCTGGCTAATGGTTTGTCAATTTTATTTATCCTTTCAAAGAACCAGCTTTTGGTTTTGTTGATTTTTGCTATGGTCTCTTTTGTTTCTTTTGCATTTATTTCTGCTCTAATTTTTAAGATTTCTTTCCTTCTACTAACCCTGGGGTTCTTCATGTCTTCCTTTTCTAGTTGCTTTAGGTGTAGAGTTAGGTTATTTATTTGACTTTTTTCTTGTTTCTTGAGGTATGCCTGTATTGCTATGAACTTTCCCCTTAGGACTGCTTTTACAGTGTCCCACAGGTTTTGGGTTGTTGTGTTTTCATTTTCATTCATTTCTATGCAAATTTTGATTTCTTTTTTTGATTTCTTCTGTGATTTGTTGGTTATTCAGCAGTGTGTTGTTCAGCCTCCATATGTTGGAATTTTTAATAGTTTTTCTCCTGTAATTGAGATCTAATCTTACTGCATTGTGGTCAGAAAGGATGCTTGGAGTGATTTCTATTTTTTTGAATTTACCAAGGCTAGATTTATGGCCCAGGATGTGATCTATCCTGGTGAAGGTTCCATGTGTGCTTGAGAAAAAGGTGAAATTCATTGTTTTGGGATGAAATGTCCTATAGATATCAATTAGGTCTAACTGGTCTATTGTATCATTTAAAGTTTGTGTTTCCTTGTTAATTTTCTGTTTAGTTGATCTATCCATAGGTGTGAGTGGGGTATTAAAGTCTCTCACTATTATTGTGTTATTGTTAATTTTTCCTTTCATACTTGTTAGCATTTGTCTTACATATTGCGGTGCTCCCGTGTTGGGTGCATATATATTTATAATTGTTGTATCTTCTTCTTGGATTGATCCTTTGATCATTATGTAGTGACCATCTTTGTCTCTTTTCACAGCCTTTGTTTTAAAGTCTATTTTATCTGATATGAGTATTGCTACTCCTGCTTTCTTTTGGTCCCTATTTGCATGGAAAATCTTTTTCCAGCCCTTCACTTTCAGTCTGTATGTGTCCCCTGTTTTGAGGTGGGTCTCTTGTAGACAACATACGTAGGGGTCTTGTTTTTGTATCCATTCAGCCAGTCTTTGTCTTTTGGTTGGGGCATTCAACCCATTTACGTTTAAGGTAATTACTGGTAAGTATGATCCCATTGCCATTTACTTTATTGTTTTGGGTTCGAATTTATACACCGTTTTTGTGTTTCCTGTCTAGAGAATATCCTTTAGTATTTGTTGGAGAGCTGGTTTGGTGGTGCTGAATTCTCTCAGCTTTTGCTTGTCTGAAAAGCTTTTGATTTCTCCTTCATATTTGAATGAGATCCTTGCTGGGTACAATAATCTGGGCTGTAGGTTATTTTCTTTCATCATTTTAAGTATGTCTTGCCATTCCCTCCTGGTTTGAAGAGTTTCTATTGGAAGATCAGCTGTTATCCTTATGGGAATTCCCTTGTGTGTTATTTGTTGTTTTTCCCTTGCTGCTTTTAATGTTTGTTCTTTGTGTTTGATCTTTGTTAATTTGATTAATATGTGTCTTGGGGTGTTTCACCTTGGGTTTATCCTGTTTGGGACTCTCTGGGTTTCTTGGACTTGGGTGATTATTTCCTTCCCCATTTTAGGGAAGTTTTCAACTATTATCTCCTCAAGTATTTTCTCATCGTCTTTCTTTTTGTCTTCTTCTTCTGGGACCCCTATGATTCGAATATTGTAGTATTTAATATTGTCCTGGAGGTCTCTGAGATTGTCCTCATTTCTTTTAATTCGTTTTTCTTTTATCCTCTCTGATTCATTTATTTCTACCATTCTATCTTCTAATTCACTAATGCTATCTTCTGCCTTTGTTATTCTACTATTTGTTGCCTCCAGAGTGTTTTTAATTTCATTTATTGCATTATTCATTATATATTGCCTCTTTTTTATTTCTTCTAGGTCCTTGTTAAACCTTTCTTGCATCTTCTCAATCCTTGTCTCCAGGCTATTTATCTGTGATTCCATTTTGATTTCAAGATTTTGGATCAATTTCACTATTCGGAATTCTTTATCAGGTAGATTCTCTATCTCTTCCTCTTTTGTTTGGTTTGGTGGGCATTTATCCTGTTCCTTTATCTGCTGGGTATTCCTCTGTCTCTTCATCTTGTTTAAATTGCTGAGTTTGGGGTGTCCTTTCTGTATTCTGGCAGTTTGTAGAGTTCTCTTTATTGTGGCGTTTCCTTGCTGTGTGTGGGTTTGTACAGGTGGCTTGTCAAGGTTTCCTGGTTAGGGAAGCTTGTGTTGGTGTTCTGGTGGGTGGAGCTGTATTTCTTCTCTCTGGAGTGCAATGAAGTGTCCAGTAATGAGTTACGAGATGTCTATGATTTTGGGGTGACTTTGGGCAGCCTGTATCTTGGAGCCCAGGGCTGTGTTTCTTTGTTTCTGGAGAATTTGCTTCGTATGTCTTGCCCTGGAACTTGTTGGCCCTTGTGTGGTGCTTGGTTTCAGTGTAGGTATGGAGGCGTTTGATGAGCTCCTGTCAATTAATGTTCCTTGGAGTCAGGAGTTCCCTGGAGTCAGGGTTTGGACTTAAGCCTCCTCCTTCCAGTTATCGGTCTTATTTTTACAGTAGTTTCAAAACTTCTCCTTCTATACAGCACCATTGATAAAACATCTACATTAAAGATGAAAAGTTTGTCTACCATGAGGGTCACCCAGAGAGGTTCACAGCGTTACATGGAGAAGAGAAGAGGGAGGAGGGAGTTAGAGGTGACCTGAATGAGATGAGGTGGAATCAATAGAGGAGAGAATGGGCTAGCCAGTAATCACTTCCTTATGTGCACTCCACAACTGGACCGCTCAGAGATGTTCACGGAGTTATACAGAGAAGAGAAGAAGGAGGAAGGAGACAGAGGTGGCCAGGAGGATAAAAGGGGGGAATGAAAAGGAGGGAGACAGATCCAGCCAGTAATCAGTTCTCTAAGTGTTCTCCACCATCTGGAACACACAGAAATTCCCAGAGTTGGGTAGAGTAGAAAGGGGTTGGGGAGGAGACACAGGCGACCTGGTGGAGAAAAAGGAGAGTCCAAAGGGAGAGAGAGGAGTCAAGCCAGTAATCTTGCTCCCTAGTGAAAAATGGGTACTGAAGATTGGGTTCTTAAAGGTACAAAATTGGTAACAAATACATAAAAGCAAAAATTAAAAATCTAGAGTAGAGTTTGGAATTTCAAAAATACGATGTTAAAGAAAAGAAGAAGGAAAAGAAAAAGAGAAAAAAACGAACAAACAAAAACAAACAAGGTCGCGAAAATTATAAAGAAAATATAGGTACAAAATTGATAACTAATACCAAAAAGCAAAAGTTAAAAATCTAGAGTAGAGTTTGGAATTTCAAAAATACAATGTTAAAAAAAAGAAGAAGAAAAAGAAAGAGAGAAAACAAACAAACAAACAAAAACAAACAAAGTTGCAAAAATTATAAAGAAAATACAGGTACAAAATTGATAACAAATACCAAAAAGCATAAATTACAAATCTAGAGTAGAGTTTGGAATTTCAGATATATAATGTTATATAAAAGAAGAAGAGAAAGAAACAGAGGGGGGAAAAAAATCACAGAAATTATAAAAAAAAAACTATAGGTACAAAATTGATAACAAATACCAAAAAGCTAAAATTAAAAATCTAGAGTAGAGTTTGGAATTTCAAAAATACAATGTTAAAGAAAAGAAGAGAGAGAAAAAAAAAAAAAAGGTCAAAAAAATTATAAAAAATATATATATGAAGTTTGCTTTAAAAAAATAGGGTCTTTTTTTTTTTTTTTTTTTGCAAACTAATAGGTTATAAAAGTGAAAATTAAAGGAATAATAGAGAACTTTAAATTTTTTAAAAAAATTAAAAAAAAAGAAAGAATGATCGTAAAAATAGTAAAAATATATCTAGGACTTTCTCTGGTTTTGTTGTGAGTATTGTGGGTTCAGTTCATTTTTGGCTAGATCCTTGGTCTGACTTAAATTTCTCAAGATCTATAGGCCCCTTCGTATGTAGTCGGTATTAACCACGGGGTTTTAATCTATTGCCTGTAGCTTCCAAGGCGTTTCCCTGTGTTATAGCTTCTTCTGTTTGCTGGTCTCTTCAGTGTCTGGTTTCCGCCTTGACACAAAGGGGATGGTGAAGGACACCTTTTTTTTTTTTTTAGGCTCACTTGTTCAGTCGCACTGTGGGGAGGGATGTATGCTGCAAACAAATAACACTGGCGTGTGCTCGCAGTGCCTCAGCCACACTGGCTCTGCCCCCGCTCACGGCAAGTGTAGCCTCCCTGCCCACACTGCTCAGGCTCTAGGTTGCTCCGCTGGGAACCATCTGTGGCCAGCCCTGGGCTGCCTGCACCTCCCAGGTCCAAGCCGCTCAGGTTCAGGCACTCGGGTAGTCCTCAGAGGCCCAGACTTGATTGGGCCTGCGTTTTGTGCCCTTCCTAGATCTGAGCAGCTCAGGTGATGAGGTGTTTGGTGAGCTCAATTGCTGCAACTTATCGCCTCCCTGCCGCTCAGTTATCTAGGTGTACAACCGGCACACCTTCTCAGGCAGATGTTGACAGTCCAGACCCCCAAGAAGTTTTAGTTGGCAAAGAAGCCTGCTTACAGTTTTATAGATAATGTCTCTCTGGAGCTGCGATTGCCCCCTTCCGGCTCTGGCTGCCTGTCACCGGAGGGGGATGGTATGCAGCCGGCTATCTCTGTTCAGTCCTTTGTTCTGTGCGCGGACCTGGTGGTGTCTTAGATTAGGGCTGGCTTTTCGCGTGGTAGATATCCCACAGTCTGGTTTGCTAGCCCAGATTATTTTGCTCAGACAGCCCTCAAGGTATTCAGGCCAGATCCTTACTCTAAGCGATGCAGCCCGCGCCGTGCCTCCCTGCCCAGTCCCTGCTTGCTAGTGGCCTGTGCAGGCGTCTGCGCTGCTTCTCCGCTTCGGGAGTTACCATAGGACTCGCAATCTGCAGGTTTTAATTGTTTATTTATTTTTCCTCCCTGTTATGTTGCCCTCTGTGCTTCCAAGGCTTGGCACAGATTCGTCACTGAGAAGGTTTCCTGGTATTTGGAAACTTCTCTCTTTTTAAGACTCCCTTCCCGGGACAGAACTCCATCCCTCCCTCTTTCGTCTCTTTTTTTGTCTTTTATATTTTTTCCTACCTCCTTTCGAAGACTTGGGTTGCTTTCCTGGGTGCCTGATGTCCTCTGCCGGCATTCACAAGTTGTTTTGTGGAATTTACTCAGCGTTTAAATGTTCTTTTGATGAATTTGTGGGGGAGAAAGTGTTCTCCCCGTCCTACTCCTCCACCATCTTAACTCCTCCTCCTAGCTATGGTTTTTACAGTAGTCATGTATGGATGTGAGAGTTGGACTATAAAGAAAGCTTAGCACCGAAGAATTGATGCTTTTGAACTGCGGTGTTGGAGAAGACTTTTGAGAGTCCCTTGGGTTGCAAGGAGATCCAACCAGTCCATCCTAAAGGAGATCAGTCCTGGGTGTTCATTGGAAGGACTGATGCTGAGGCTGAAACTCCAATACTTTGGCCACCAGATGTGAAGAACTGACTCATTTGAAAAGACCCTGATGCTGGGAAAGATTGAAGGCAGGAGAACGGAATGACAGAGGATGAGATGGTTGGATGGCATCACCAACTCAATGGACATGGTTTTGGGTAGACTCTGGGAGTTGGTGATGGACAGGGAGGCTTGACGTGCTGCAGTTCATGGGGTTGCAAAGAGTTGGATACGACTGAGGGACTGAACTGAAGTGAACTTTCAAGGGAAAAGTAAATTTTCATGTTCCCTCCTGGGTTGACTTAATGTTATTTTTATTATGTAGTTTCTCTCTATATAGAAATGTAAAATTGATATTAACTATTCATGATCCTAACTTGTCTACAACTATAAAACCAATACAGATTTGCATTTAAATTTGATATAAAATCAATGTAATTAAGATGTCAACAGTCATTTAAGGTGATAATTGATGTTTAATAGTAGGATGATAAATCTTTTACCTTTTCTTTTTCAGCATGATTCATTTGGTTTTGAGCCGGATGGACCAACATCTGAGTTGACTGTCATCCTGATTATTTTTTCTAACAATAAACTCATTTTTAAGCCTGTGGTCATTATTTTCATGATTCAATTCAATGGTGTACCTCAAAGTACATCAACAAAAGTTTAAATCAAAACTCTTTGCTGCTAAACCTATTTTTGTTAGGTACAAAGTCAGCTACTCATGTGACATCGATAGTTATTTACCAGTGGTATCTCAATCCTCCCACAACTCTTCTCTGAACTGCCATGTCGACTTGTTCTTAAGAGTATCTGTGGAGTTAGCCTTCCCTTGGCACTACTAATGTGCTATAAACACAAACACAAACTTGGGCATTGAAATCATAGCATAGCTGTTAGTTATAAGTTGGTCTACCAGATGGTTCAGAATATCTTTACATGAACATTTTTAAGATTATCATCAAAATAAAAACACTGGATTAAAACAAAAATCTCTTTCATAACTCAGACCCTCAAGTATAAGGCTTTTGGAGCCCTAAATGACAATTGACAATTTAGCCCTAAAGTCTCTATTACTTAATATCTGGTATGTTCATTTTTCATTGCTGCCATTACAAATGACCACAGTTTAGTGTTGTAAAAGAACACAGTTTCTTTAGTCTTATACTTCTAAAGATCAGAAGTCCTAAAATTATGGTGTTAGCATGGCTCCTTTTCTTTTGCAGGATCTAGGGGGATATTTCTTTGCCCTATTCCTTTTTGTAGAGACTGCTGTGTTCTTGGATCATGGCCCTATCCTCCATCTTCAGAGATTTCACTCCAATTCCTGTATCATTGTCCCTTCAGCTTCCATGCTGTTAACCCATTTACCTTCCTCTTTTTAGAAATTTTGTGATTACATTGAGCCCATATGGATAGTCTTGGGATAACCTCGAGATCCTTAACTTAATATTCAGATTCTTAACTTAATCATGCCTGCAAAATCCTTCTTATCATGTAAGGTAATATATTCTGAGGTTCTGGGGATAAGGATGTGGACATCTTTGGGGAGGCTATTATTCAGCCTATCATAACTGAATACTAAAGACTTCCCTTATTATAAATGAGGCTGTGATGTTGTACATAAATTACAAACAAGACTATGATGTCATGTTGGTGTATTCATCAGCCATGATTGTTCTTTTGGGATAAATTTCTAGGGATGAAATGCATAAACCACAGGTTTCTATAATTTTAAAAAAGGGTTTTTTAATAAGCAATGCAAAATTACCTTCTTGAAGGGTTGTACTAAGTTATATTGAAAGTGATGTGTAGACTACCTTTCCCTGCCCCCTGATTACAATGTGTATTATTATTTGCTAAAAATTCTTTGCTAGTTGATAAGAAAAAATATTCATTATTGTTTTGTTGTTGCTGTTATTGTTGTTTAGTTGCTAGGTCATATTTGAGTTTTTCACAATCCCATGGACTATAGCCTACCAGACTCCTCTGTCCATTGGATTTCCCAGGCAAGAATACTGGAATGTATTGCCAGTCCCTTCTCTAGGGAATTTTCCCAACCCAAGGATCAAACCCATGTCTCCTGAGTCTCCTGCATTGGCAAGGATATTCTTTACCACTGAATCACCAGGGAAGATCCTCATTATTATTTTATTGTAGGATAATTTGATATTAATTATTTTGATGAGATTGAAAGTTTTAAAATATTCACCAGTCATTTGTACCAAAGAAAATAAATGAAAATTTTAGTCATGGCTGCATTGCTTATAGGGGTTTTCTTATGCCGTATAGAAACCACTTAACCTATAAGTGGTATCTTTCTGAATTTGCAGCATCAGGAAGAACATGTAAAATGCCTTTGTACTAAAGTTTATATCTCAGAGTGTTTAGGAGGGTGAGCTAATTGTTTAGAGGGATGCAAGGATGATACTATTCAGGAGGAAATTAATTCTGCCCAGTGTGTTCTGTGTATATGGGCATTTTGCCCCTCTGACTGAGGATAGCTTGGTCATACATAGAGGCATGTCAGAGCTGGAGAGTATCACTTGTTGCTGCTGCATGAGGCTGTGGTCTTCCATCCAGGGAAAATATCATGTGATATATTTACATGTTTGCTCAATAGAAGCTAGATATTTTGTCTGGTACCAATCATTACCTCATTATGATTATAGATATACGAGTGACAGAAAATTTTCTAAATAGATGACCATTTGAAGGAGTTTTAGAAATTGTTTTATGATACAATTATTACATGCTCAGTGAATAAACATTTTAAATTCAGGTAAGCAAAGTGACTCAGATGGTAAAGAATTTGCTTGTAACATGGGAGACTGGGGTTCAATTCCTGGGTTGGGAAGATCCACTGGAGAAGGGCATGGCAACCCACTCCAGTATTCTTGCCTAGAGATTTCCATGGACAGAGGAGCCTGGTGGGCTACAGTTCATGGGATCACAAAGAATCGTACACGACTGAGCGACTAACACAAGCAAAAGAAAAAAAAAGAAGTTACAGTGAAGAAGGAATATTTTGTAAAGCCTCCTTTTGTCCTCAGGATGGTTGAGAAGTTAGAGGCCTGAGATGTGAGTAACAGAGAGATGAGAATGGTTAGACTGAACATGTTAGAAACAGTGGGTAGGGTGTTAAAGGTAGCTAGAATTAAAGACTCTGGCTTTTCTCCCTCCAAAGAATTCCAGACTCGTTGCCGAATTACGAAAAACAGGCATGACACAAGGCATTGAACCCCATGGAAACCTTGCTAAAATATTGCTTTTAGAGTTTGGGGAGCCTAGGATATCCTCTTTTTCTTTGTTGAATCACACTAGGGCTATGCTTTCCTTGAAGAAGACAAATGTCAGTGGTTTTCTTCCTTTAAGAGCTCCAGGAGGAGGCTGTTTTTAGCTGAGAGCTGCTGCTTTGCCTATCACTGCAGTGCTGTGTAGGATGCCTGGTAGAGGAGGCAGCTGGAGAGGAGGAAGTCTGAAAGTGAGCACGTGTAAGGAGGGAGCTGGGCAATCAGAAGAGAATGTGCTGGGACTTCAGTACCCAGCAAGTGCAGTGTGTAGGCATAGCACACCAGGGAGCCTTTGGCAATATCTAGTCTTCCCGGTTCTTTTATTTGTTCCCTGTGCTAGGAAGGTCTGATTTATTTGTATCGTTTTGCTCATGTGTGAGGTTAAAAATGTTTCCTTGTGCGTGGTAATTAACAACAGCCTCTGCAGAATGGAATATTCCAGGACTTTGAGATTGCTAGGCATTTTATCAGCTGCAGCCAGCAGATGGTGGTAGCGTTCCATTAAAAAAAAAAAAAAAAGTCGTGCTTGGTGAAGCTGAGAGGTTCAGTTTTGTTTTGCTTTGTTACTTAAGCTTTGACAATGCCCATCTATATAATCTGTGGGCACAGAGTGTTTGAGCCCAGTCTGATCTTAAACTTGTTTTATGATGATATCATTATTTTTTACTGCTACAAATTAACTGTCAGTTTCAATCTACCCCATGTTTTAGCTGCCTTCCGGGATCATCTTGTCAGTTACGCAGCTTTCTGATTTTATGGCTGAGATCAAGAATGATTCCTTAAAGGCACGTGGGAAAACACACGGTGTCTTTAGAATGAAAAGTGGAAAAGAGGGTGTGAACTTTGCCACGTGGCCCGTGCTGTAGGTGTGCAGCAAAGATAGATAAGGGCAAACGACTAAGGCCCCTTTCTGTTTGAAATCTGAGTGTCTTGACATTTACTCAGGTGCAATCATTCATGTAAGTATCCATAGTGACCTACTGTCAATGGAGTGAGATGGAGCTAAATAAGTTCCTATATTATCTTTCAGAGTTATATTCAAACATATTAAAATGTAAAGAGGAACTTGCAGGCAATACTGGTACTTCCTGATCTGCAGGTGATTCTTTCACTAGAAGAAAAAGTATTACTTAAAGTCACTCATTCATTCTTCCTTACATCTAGCACTTATTGAGTGCCTACTAGGTGCCTGCCCTTGTTCCAAGTGCTGAGGAGTCCTTGCACATTTATTGGGCAGAAACTTGATTGCTGCCTGATCTTTCTTTGAAATGTAAGGACAAAAAGAGATTAAGATTCCCTTTATAGAGCTGGCACAGCACCATTGATTGATGATGAACTTGAAGGAGAAGGGGTCATATTCCAGTTTGCCCTAGTCAAAGAGTCCCATTGGTAACACACTGTCATAAATCTACCGCTGAATTCTGCTACCAGCTATCACACTGTCCCAGGATATACTGAGAGACAAGGAGAGCTCCTTTCCAAAGTATCTGCAGTCTACAGAATGCTACTCTAGCTTCCCAAGTAATGTGATACCTGCTCCTAGAACTTGGTGGTTTTCATTAGAATTGAATAACAGTTTCTATCCTATAGCATGTTCAATATGGGCCAGGCACTTTCTGGGTATTATTTCAATCCTTATAACACTTTCCAAGGTAACCATTACTATACTCTTATGTATGAGATAACTGAGGCTTAAGGAGTTTGATTCACTCCAGTGGTTAACAGCCAAGCTAGGAATTTTGCAAAGGTCTGTCCATGCTCCTTACACCATGCTACACTCCCCCTCTGTTGAAGCATTGTTTGCTGTGACACTGTTCTGTTGGCCAGAACAGGTAGGGAAGAGAGATGAAGGCAGCCATCCCAATATCTGTGCTGAGAGAGTGATAGATATACAGCTGTCAGGCAGGATGGGCCCTGAGCTGGCCTCTCATCTAGTCTGTAGAGCTTTGAAATGTTGGGAAACAATATCAGCAGACATGCCTGGAGGTTCCCTGATAGCTCAGCTCGTAAAGAATTTGCCTGCAATGCGGGAGACCTGGGTTCAATCCCTGGGTTGGGAAGATCCCCCGGGGAAGGGAAAGGCTACCCACTCCAGCATTCTGGCCTAGAGAATTCCATAGATCACAGTCCATGGGGTCGCAAAGAGTTGGACATGACTGAGCGACTTTCACTTTTACTTTAACCAGCACAAATGGGGTGGCTTGTTCTGGGCAAAGGCTTCAGGGCAACAGACAGGCTGTGAGCTAAAGGCAGAGAAACAAAGCACAGTCACAGCTGCCACACCAGGAGAATCTTTGCTTGAATTCAGGATGTAGAGAGGATAGATAGTGATGCAGTGGTCTTTTCAGATCCACTCCCTGGCAGGGATAACAATGAGGCCAACAGAAGCATTTTGAGACTCAGACGGCCACTGATATTTATTTATAGAGAGAAAGTGCGCAGGGTGGGATAAATGCACAGAAACACTTTGAACACTAAGCGTAGTGCAAATGGGTCCACTATTGATTCTTAGCGGAAATGTTCATGTCTGCTTCATGAACAGATATTACTCCTGAGACCACCTTTAACAAAATATTTAGTCTGACCTCTCCAGATTGCACTTACAAGCTCATCTCTCTCTTTACATTCAAGGCTTTCCGCTGAGATGGAAATAGGCTCTGTGCAGCAGTCCCAGAAGATTTGCACAAGGAGAATTTTAGACAATAGGAAAAAATCCTAAGTGTGCACTGGGTTTCCATGAAAAGTATCATATCAATGCTGTAGAAAAAGAATGAGAATTATAGGAAGTGAATATAAAGAGACATAAAGGCACGTTAAGGTATAGCATCTGCTGCTGTGGAATGCCAGGAAGCAAAACTGTCATTCATTGCCTTTTAGGTTTTCGCCCCAACTTGACTCCTTTTCCATATGGACATGATTGAATCCATTGTGACTGTGGACAGAGCCAAGTGTAGAGAACTACTTAGGATAGTTTAAGAATCCATTAGAATCATTAGATCTCCTCTGAGCTAGCCACAATAATCAAATTTATGTCCAAGTGGAACTAGTTTAGCTGTCGGTCTTACTTTTCAAAAGAATTGAAAGGAAAATCTCATCCAAGATACACTCACAAATGCTTTCTAATGGTTCTTTAAAAACATTCTACTCCAGCAAAATGGTTTCATATTTATATTACTGAAGGTCATTTTTCAAAACGTATTGTGACTTCATTTTAATAGTCAGTGAACTCAGATTACCCATAGGATGGTTTGGAATTGAGCAGTCTGTGACTATAACATAAGTGATGTAAAAAAAAAAATTAAGCTGCATATTTATTTGATTGCTCACATTTCTCAGTACATTATCTGGATAGCCTGTCCATTTTTGTCTGGGTTAGTGTCAGAAATTTTCAATTGCAAGTCCCTCCTGGGCAGGACTGATGTCATTTCCATCACTTTGAGAGCCCCAAGCTCCCCATCCAATAAGTATTTCTTGAGTGCTCATTACAAGACAGGAATTTTTGACTGGAACACAGTGCTTCTCCATCTAGAGATGGCAGTGAAGACAGTTTCTTTCCTGCATAAATAAACGTGTGGAGAATCAGGTCTGCCTCCCCTCCATACCCCGCACCTTCTGCAAGCTTCTCTTACCTCTCTCCTGATCCTGTAGGGGGAAGGAAGGGCAAAATTAGATGTGTAATTTTTTGAATCTTGAGTGTTCAATTGAAAGCTCAGGCTGATGTAAATACAATTTGCTCAGTAGTATGGTGATTGCTATTGTGTGTAGATACCTGGCTGTGCTTGATCTTTCCTTCTCTCTCTCATTCTCTCTCTGTGTCTCTGTCTCTTTCTGCTTTTGCAGTTGTGTCAATTACCACACATCTTACAACCACTGCTGCCCTTTTATGCCTCAGGGCCTGCTACCAGTAGCTTGGAGGCATTTTTGGTCATTGAATTGTCTTGAGCCTGTAAACCATATGATGTCTGCAGCTGATGTAGACTAGGAGCCCAAAGATACCAGTCAATTTTTTTAGACGGATCTCAAAGATCTATCATTCTTAGGATCCTCACATGTTCAAAACTCTGCCTTTGTGGAAGCATTTTTGGTATGGCTATATAGATATCTAGAGTATTTGCCTCTTGATAGAAATCATTTCTATTTGTAGAAACTATTGTATTTTTAGATCCTATAACCACCTGTTCTGAACAGTGTTGCCAAAGGTAGGGGGTGTCGTGTAAAGCCCAGGGGATGAAACCTATGATATCACTTTGAAACTTTCAGAGTAGAGCAAATTATTCTCTACGGGTCTCAGTATCTCTATCAGTAAAGTAGTAGCAATAACACCTTCCTGGGTTTACTTAATATAATAAAATGTAAGTCTTTTAAAATTCCAAAGTAAGTGCTTGATAAGTATATGGTTGGAATGAAAGATAAAATTTATTCAACCTCTTCTCTATGTGACAAGTCATGCTAAGGTAATAAGCCATGCTTGCTGTACATAAATAGAACATCACGGCACAAGCACCAAAGCGGTGTTAGTTTCATAGCTAAACCCTGGATTTTGGAGCCAGGCAAATATGGATTCAAATTCTAGCTTTGCCATTTTGTGCCCTTGTCATTTAACCTCTCTATTTTCTCATCCATAAAATAAAGCTAATACTTTCTATTTTAAGGAGTTATGGCAGAGGTGAAGTGAGATACTGTATGACAAACTCTATGGCACAGTATGAGTATGAAATGCATTTATTAGTTGGGAACTCATGTATTTTTCTACCTCAAAAGGTAATTTGTATTTGCTTTTAGGTGAAATATGCCATCATTTAAGTTATTAATTCATAAGAGTTATATTTTTTATTTCATAAGCATGCTTGAATTTTACATGAGGGAAATCTAGTTTTCTCCTGTATTGACCTCTCCCATTGAGGAACTAACAAATTTGTGGCAAGATCATATTTTTTAGTGATTAATCACTGCACTATTCTGTTAATAGACTCATGATATATTAATAGACCATGAGTATATTAACAGACCACAAGCTTCTGGCCAAAAAGGACCTACCATCATCTTGTTGCTGTCCTGCTCCTGCTGTGTCAGAAAAGGCTGAGTTCAAATCATGCTGGATCCCAGGGAATGTGCTTGTCAGGAAGGTGTTAAGGTTTAGCACATGGACTTTAGAGACAGGTCACCTAACTGTACCCTGCTGCTGCTGCTGCTGTTAAGTTGCTTTAGTCATGTCTGACTCTATGCGGCCCCAGAGACTGCAGCCCACCAGGCTCCCCGGTCCCTTCTCCAGGCAAGAACACTGGAGTGGGTTGCCATTTCCTTCTCCAATGCATGAAAGTGAAAAGTGAAAGTGAAGTCGCTCCGTCATGTCTGACTCTTTGCGACCCCATGGACTGCAGCCCACCAGGCTCCTCCATCCATAGGATTTCCCAGGCAAGAGTACTGGAGTGGGGTGCCATTGCCTTCTCCGGAACTGTACCCTAGCTTTGTTCATTAATCAGTGTATGACTTTGAGAGAGTTACTTAACCTTTTAAACCTCCACTTTTTCATCTTTAGCGAGTGGATAACAGTAATAGACAAGAATTATTTAAACTCTTTCCATATGCCAGGTTTTACGCTCAGTGTTTCACATGTATTAACTCATTTAACCTGACTACAGCCTGTATATTGGGATTACTTCTAACACTCATTTTAAAAACAAACAAACAAACATAGAGAATTATATCCAGAAATATATTTTCTGGGGATATACAACTAGTAAATGTTCCAGCTGGGCTTCAATGCTACGGACTAGCATTGTGTTCCGGAAGTGATAACACTTCATAGTATATTAAACTCTTAACGTGTCTGGCACCTGTAAACGTGGAAGAAAAAGTCAGTTAATTTTATTAGCAGGAAGGCTATTCCTCTGGTTTTAGTGTTTTTGTCCACCTAGGTTCTCTTTTCCTTTTGAATTTCTGAAGAGGTAAAATTTTCAGTTACGAGACTATGCTCAAGCTCATTAAAGAGGTAAATTTGTATTAGTGTTAATACAGAAAACCAGTCTAATCTTAGATTCCTATAAACTCCACAAATTTTCACTAAGTTTTTACTTCTTTCCTTCTCCATGTTCCTGTCCTTACTTTATGAATACATTTTATAAAGATATTCATTGATCTCCCCAACTAAATACAAGTATTAAAAATAAAGTCTTACCCTCTTGCATGGATAATAAAACCAGAAACTGCCAATTTGCTCTCACAAATCAGGATTCTGATCCCCAGAGACAGTGTATCAGCTTGATCTGAGTATGAACAAAACTGTGTTGACACTCAATACTACCTCTGGAGAAGGTCAGAATACAATTGTGGCCACAAGAATGGCCACTAAGCCCGGATATAAATAGCAGTGAATTGGTCATGCTGACTGACAGCTTTTGTTGCCCCTAGGCTACAAGATATTTGGAGAAGGGCCAGTGAAAGCTAATTATAACTTGAGGGTCTTGCCTGTATAAGGCTAGGGGTTAGAAGCCTTTGAGAAGCTGAAGTTTGCTCTGCTGTGGGGAAACGATTTTTTCACAGATGAGGATAGAGCCCAGGAATAAGAGGGGGGATGCCAGAGGGAGCCTTGTAATAGCTTACAGCTGTCCTTTAACCGGAAGTCAATCTGCCATTTTCCTCTTATCCTCTGATTCTTGGTTTGTAATTTTTTTCACTGCAGCAAGTATTCTGCCTTCTTCCCTGTCACAGAAAATGTAGCTTTCCTTATCTGTAAGGTGTCTTAATTTAGTGGAAAATAGAATTGAGTCCACTGCCCACTCCCTGTTCCAGGAATGTTTTTCTCAAAATAGGAAATATATAATGTGTAGGCTGGGTGGCTAGAATTAGGTTGGATCAGTATGAAACAGGGAGATTTGTTTGCTTCAGAAAAAAAAAAAACTCCCACTGCCTTGGCTGCTGCAGAATCCAGGACAGATATCTGGACTCAGAAGTAGAGAAATCAACTATTCTGAATGGATTAGTATAATGATGACTCTCCCTATGGATTCCCACATGCCCTTTTAAGGAAGCCTTTTGTGGCCAGCTGGCATTTCTAGTTAAGATTTTGAAACCATTATTTTTAGTGCCTTCTCATATTGATTAGGTCAAAAGGGAAAGAAATGGGGACTTTGCTATTCAGATAGGCAGATCTTTTCCTTCTTTCTTGATTTTTCTAACGAACTCAAATATAAAGCTGGCTGGTTCTCTAGACATCCAGACAAAATCAATCACCTCACAATGGAGAGGAGGAAAGTTGCAAATGCGCCATTTTATGTCTGAGTTGTTTGGTGGGTTTAAAATACCCATCTGAGTAAAGACTACCAATTTATCAGAAGCCTTTGGATTTTTATTTAGTACCTGTTGGATAATAAAGGCTTATATTTGTTTTGATTGTTTCTGTACATCATGGAGATGAAGATGTGAATCAGTCCATCTCCAGCACAAAGTCTTGGAGGAAAGATGGGGGACAGTGATTTACAGCATGTTTGGAATTTGTAGTGCTCGTAACTGAGAGACAGGGAGGGTCACGAACCACAGCAGAAGTGTATGTTTCTTATTGAGTGAAGGATTTCCATGTAACATGACTCATGGAATGCAAATAAAACTTGTACCTTAGGAACGGAAACTTCTTTCTACTGCCCCAGATCTCTCAGCAGACAACCTCATTCCTCTATTAAAAAAGAAATGCGCTTTGCAATTTATAAAGTCTATTGCTTTATCTTTAAGTTGAATGTTAACGTTCTGCCTTGTGCCCTTAACTTAATGGATATTCTCAAAATTGGCAGCTTCTCTTTCATGCGGGAAGAAGGAATAATTCTAAATTAAGAGCACCAAAATAGGTTAAGGATACATTATGTCAGAGGCTGTAGATTGTTAACAAGCCAAGGAAGCACAAGTCATAGGGTATAATACAATTAAAGGCAACTGGGTAAGATTGCCAGCCATTCCATCTCAATGACTTCACCTGTTGATGTAAGAGGTGACCCTTTCCAGTCTGTCTAAAATTTGATGGAGTCCTAGGTGTTTTTTTCTAATTTCTGAGTGAATCACAAGTAGCATAGTAGCTACTGTGGGTGCCCTGCCTAAGTCTCTTTCCATTTCTTCTTCAGCTGCTATTGGTAGCTAAAGACCCACAGCTGCATGCCCCACCTCCCTCCTCTCTCTCTGTCCTCTTCCAGAGAATTGCTGATGGCAGCTGCATCTCCCAAGAGGTTATGCAGCTAGTGATTGATGGAAATGGGGCTACAAATAGCTGGCCCTCTTGAATCAGAAGAGAGGGTCATAATTCTGTGGTGTGATCACATGGATCAAGTCAAGACTGGTCTGTATATGGGACCACATCCTTTCTCAGCCCTTTCCTCTCTCTCCTGCTTGTTATTCCCTGCCCTGAAGAGCTTTTCCTGAAGAACTCTCCTTCAATGAACTTCAGGTACCTACTGTCTCAGGCTTTGATTTTCCAGACATATGACAGTGAGTCTGCCCATATATTTTAACTTATTTTGTCCCGATGAATTAAACAATACAATGTAGCTTTCAACCAGAATTCTGGCAACAATAAACTATTCTCTCTGAATTGTTGAAGTCTATTCTATTGACCGTAATAAGCCTTTGTAATGGAAGAAGAAAAGTTCCTTCAGTTCAGTAGTGTTCTCTGTGCAGCCTGTATCCATCAGCATATAGAGAAGAAGCATGGTTGGCAAAGGACCAAAGCCGCAAAGGTTGGAAATTTGAACTCTGACTGATATCTGTTCCCTTCCTTCCAATTGTGGTAGTTTGTCTAATATTAACTCTATTTATAGCACTGTTTCTAAAAGCTTGGATTTCCAAGTTAGAATGATGTCCTGTCATAATAGGAACAGTTATTGTGGCCTTAGTATATGGTAGTCATCTGGATGATATGATAAAAGATTTTCACTTGGAATCAAACAGTCCATCCAAGCCTGAAGTGGTATGTATTTCTGGGGTCTTTTGTAATTAGAAATCTGATTGTGTAAATGTCTGAAAATCTGTGCTGGTTTTAAAGATAATGGCTTAGAGCCCATTCTAATTCAGCTAAAATTTGCAAAATTTGAAGATCTCCTTGTATTCCTACCAGCTAGTGGTACAAGGGTGGGCTGATTCAGCAAGTGGAAGAATGGTGATTCTAGCTGACAAGCACAGTCCTCAAGGAAATGTCAGGTTGACCCTGATGCTTAGAAAAACAGAGCATGCATAGAGTTGTTAAAAAAAGGACACAGGGAACAGAAATATTTTAAAGGAAGCATTTCTGTTGCATCGGGCAAGGCTTCATGATTTCACAGTGGAAGTCTGAATCCTTCACAGACATAAAAACTGGGCTTTGGACCAAATATAATGTCCAAATATGCTAACTGATGCACTGAATTAAATATTACTGATTCTCAATATGATATTTTGGTCTAGAGAAATTATAAAATTCTTTGATTCCACCATGATATGGCTTATTTATAATCAATATCTTCTAATTAAATCTAAAATATTCTTTTTAGAGCAAGCAGGTGCTTGCTGTTTTCTATTTAGCCATGTGATGTTCATTTTGGTTGAATATTTTCATGCTCGCAAGTGATTTTTGCTGGATTTGGAGGATGAAAAGTTGTCAGCATTTAATTTTTGAGATTTATCCATATAAAGGTCAGTACTGAAAGTCAGAGAATTGTTTTAAATATTATATAATTTATGATTCATTTGTGAAAATCACATAATTTCATGTTCTAAGATTTACCAGGGATTCTGTTTCAAAAGATAACTGCTTTTTGAAGAAATACAAACCCATTGTTTGTTGTTGTTGCATTTCCAAACAAAAAGGCTTGGAACTTACTCTTTATTACCAAGAAACTAGTAGTTGTTCAATCACTAAGTCATGTCTGACCCTTTGTGACCCCATGGACTGCAACACACCAGGTTTCTCTGTTCTCCACGATCTCCTGGAGTTTGCTCAAACTCATGTCCATTGAGTCGGTGATGCCATCCAACCATCTCATTCTCTTTCACCCCCTTCTCCTTCTGCCCTCAATCTTTCCCAGTAGCAGGGTCTTTTCCAATGAGTCTGTTCTTCACATCAGGTGGCCAAAGTAGTCGAACTTCAGCATTCATCCTTCCAATGAACATTCAGGGTTTATTCCTTTAGGATTGACTGGTTTGACGTCCTTGCTGTCCAAGGGACTCTCAGGAGTCTTCTCCAGCACCACAATTTGAAAGCATCAGTTCTTCAGTGCTCAGCCTTGTTTATGGTCCAACTCTCACATCCATACATGACTACTGGAAAAACCATAGCTTTGACTAGATGGACCTTTGTCGGCAAAGTGATGTCCCTGCTTTTTAACACACTGTCTAGGTTGGTC
This sequence comes from Bos indicus, assembly GCF_029378745.1. Taxonomy (NCBI): domain Eukaryota; kingdom Metazoa; phylum Chordata; class Mammalia; order Artiodactyla; family Bovidae; genus Bos; species Bos indicus. The sequence goes on from NC_091761.1 coordinate 80,367,532, forward strand.
ATGGCTTTCCTTTCAAGGAGCAAATATTTTTTAATTTCATGGTTGTATTCATCGTCCACAGTGATTTTGGAGCCCAAGAAAATAAAGTCTGCCAATGTTTCCATTTTTTCCCCATCTATTTGCCATGAAGTGATGGGACCAGATAATATGATCATAGTTTTTTGAATGTTGAGTTTTAAGCCAGCGTTTTCACTCTCCTCTTTCATCTTCATCACGAGGCTCTTTAGTTCCTCTTTGCTTTCTGCCATTAGGGTGGTGTCATCTGCATATCTGAGGTTATTGATATTTCTCACAGCTATCTTGATTCCAGCTTGTGATTCATCCAACCTGGCATTTCACATGATATATTCTGCATATAAGTTAATTAAGCAGGGTGACAATATACAGCCTTGATGTAGTCCTTTCTCAGTTTTGAACCAGTCCATTGTTCCATGTTTGGTTCTAACTGTTGCTTCTTGATCTGCATACAGGTTTCTCAGGAGATAGGTAAGGTGGTCTGGTATTCCCATCTTTTTAAGAATTTTCCAGTTTGTTGTGATCCACACAGTCAGAAGCTTTAGCATAGTTAGTGAAGGGTTAGATAACATACAAATTATCTCTGAAAGTTGGGTAATTCCTATCTTGTTTGACAGAAAGAAAACAAGATTGAGTGAGTCAAAAGAAAAAGAATTATTTCAGAAACTCTGAATTATTCCTTATACTTTCCCTGTAGCCTGCATGCATTTTATAACCATATCAATCAAAATAAAAAATCTGCTAAATTTTGAAAACAAGAATAGTGGTGCTGACAAAATGTGTTTAAATCTTATCAGACAAAACTTGTAAATATAAAAGTGAACCTCAAATTTTACATTTTAATGTACTGTGTGATTAGAATGCTTTATTCTTTAACTTTTATATTTGTAAGATTTATTGAAAAGAAATTCAGTAGCATTTGAAATGTTAAAATCCCATGAGAGTGGAATGTTGACAGGCCAAGCATCTCTAGTAGCATTTTTCTGAGTTCCTTTTTAGGGTAAAATAGAAGGCAATGGCACCCCACTCCAGTACTCTTGCCTGGAAAATCCTATGGATGGAGGAGCCTGGTAGGCTGCGGTCCATGGGGTTGCTAAAAGTCGGACACGACTGAGCGATTTCACTTTGACTTTTCACTTTCATGCATTGGAGAATCCCAGGGATTGGGGAGTCTTGTGGGCTGCCGTCTATGGGGTTGCACAGAGTCGGACATGACTGAAGCGACTTAGCAGCAGCCGCAGCAGCAGCAGTAGGTAAGATTCTTCCCTGGTGGCTCAGAGGGTAAGAGTCTGCCTGCAGTGTGGAAGACCCAGGTTTGATCCCTGGGTCAGGAAGATCTCCTGGAGAAGGAAATGGCAACCCACTCCAGTATCCTTGCCTGGAAAATTCCATGGACAGAGGAGCCTGGCAGGCTACAGTCCATGGGGTCGCAAAGAGTTGGATATGACTGAGTGACTTCACTTGATCAGTGGGTAAGAGGAAGGAGACATATTACAATAATTATATCTTCTCTGAGTTGGTTTAAAATATTGGTTTAATATTTAATTAAAAACTTTCCTTTTCATAATTATTTCTTGCCTATTTTTGGAAATAAACTATGATTTCCTAGACTGGAACTAGAACTCCACTATTAACCTCTCTTAGAGGTTTGGTCAAGTAATTGTTTGACCAGACTAATGGTTTTTAAGTCATAAATGCAGGTTAATCATCTATGAATAATTCTTTTTGTAGATACAAATATGGTAGTGCAGATCATTGATATAATGGAAGTTTTAAAATAGTTAAAACTAAACTATATATGTTCATTAAAAAGTCAACAATAATCCAAGAGATAAATACTTCTTCAGAAATCATCTGTTTACATTTATTTGACTGTTAGAGCAGATTTTCTTCTATAATTAAAGTGTTTAACATCAAAATTAATTTTCATTCTTTGAGTTTCTACCAACTAATGACATAGTGTAGTCATCTATAAATACTTGGTGTTGAAGGTCAGACACTCTAGAAATAAAATGTTTATTTTACGCAGTTAACTTACTATGTCAGTAAACTGCATTCTGGATAACTGAGAACTATCTTCAAGTGGGAAAAAACATAAAAGCATGATAGCTTTATGCACAAAAATGCAAAAGTCTCCAAGCCTTTGCAACACATTATGGTTATTATTTCACTGTGTGTATAAAATATTTTCTAAATTAAGTCATGCAGATTCTCAAACCACATAATAAAATCTAGTGTAGCTGTACTGAGTCAGGATGAAATTGTATGTTTACAGGTTACCTGCTCCCCTTCCTTAGGGCCATCCCTAGGATGTAGAGGGCCTTGGGAAAAATTTTTTTTTGTAGAGTTTATTTCTATAAAAATTTCTTGATTTAAAACAGTGTTCATGGACCTATATAAGGTATGGTAATTTCAATCAGCTGTCACAATAATGGATAAAGTAGAACTATTTACATATTTGTTTATTGTCCAGTCATTGCATATAAAATATTTTCACAGTGGCTAGTACCTAGGTGCTGTTTCTTCTTGTTCTTTATTGTCAAATGCATGGTTCCTGGTTAATTTCATGCCTCCCACTATGTGAGGAGAAAGGTAGTAATACAATTATTGTTCACAATGTCATGGCTCTCCAGATTCAGTTTTAATGGAAACAATATAGATCTTCTTGCCTCTGTGTTTTCTAATGTCATTTATTTAAGGCTGGTTACATTATTACTCATGAGTCTGCATCATCCATCATGCCATGATCACTGGTTTCCTACGACTGCTCAAAGGTTGTTGCTGTGCTTTGCTTATGATGATCACTAATGTGAGTCTTATCCAGTACATGCAGGAAAGACAAATGATAAGTTGTTTTCTGGTCATGTCAAATTTAGTGTTCGGAATTTTATAGTGTAAACATAGAATGATGCAGCCTTCAATTATGCCTTCTCTTGAACTCTTAGGTGGTGACCATGGCATTCTTAGATTATGTTCTCTTTCAATGTTGGCCTTTTACCACTTCTACCCATGGGGAAGATAGGAACAAGAAAAGTGGTCCCATTTGTAAAAGAAATGTCCATCCATTGTCCGGCATGGCTTAAGCCAGCTTAGCAGGGAACAATATCAACACATGAGGTAGGGGAAAAGAAGACATGGATTGGAAGAATCTCTGGTTATAGGGGAACAAAACGCTGGAAAACTCTTTGGGGAGTTTTGTGGAGGGTGAGGCAACCCTGGGGAAATAGCCTGACACATGATGTCAAACTCAAGGAGGAAGTGGAGTGACAGCCCTGGATGAAGGACACCTGCTGTCGCCTTGCCCCCTTGGTGCTGTAGACCACAGGTGGCACCGCGTTTTAAAAACTTTTGATCCAGCCCACATGCCTGACTCAAGCCCAGGGCTGGCAGTATACCATAGTACCCCAGAGCCCTAGATTTGTGTTGTGTCTCTCAGAAATGTGGGTTCCCCTAAATGGTCATGTCAGCACTACTCCAGAGGTCCAATCTCATTCAGACTCTCATAGCTTCATAAGAGAAATACTTTGCTGGCTAGGAGAGTTTTCCTCCTGAAGGCTCTTTTGGCTGTCTGGTTTACCCCTTGTACAGGATAGACGGCACCTGAAGGGCAGAAACAGAAAAGGGCCCACATGGGGCCTTATCGAACTGAGTCTTCCTGTCTGATGACACTGCCAACCCCAAATGGTCCCAGGCACCAGAGGGGAACTTAGAATATTTTTTAAAATGTTCCTTAAGGTGTAGGACTCCCTGAGGAGCAGGCACAGGACAGAGTCTCTACTTGTCTCCATCTGTATGGGATTTCCTCATAGGCTCTTGGTTGCAGTTCTCTCCCTGGCAGTTGCCTCATACAACCTTGGGGTTTATCTTAAATTGCTGCTAGGTTTTCATGTCCCACTAGTTAACCTGTAGAGATGTGTGTTTTTAGGACATCTCTTTGCAGTAAAGATGAGAAATTCTAAGCTTTTAAGAGCAAATCACACATTCTTTAAAATTAACATGAGTTCTTAGGCATTCACATTAGGTTTAATGGTCCATCTCTACTTTCGAGCAGTGGACCAAGCTCTGAAGAGGAACTTTCGACTCATGGATGCCTCACTCAGAGAAAACACTGATGGAAGTTAGGGCCATTATTATTGCTTACTGTGTTTTCATTTAAATTGATGAAAGCAGAACAACTTGTCACTTAATTAAAAAAAAATTGAATGTATGAGTTTTGTGGAAGCTTTAAGACTTGCAAGTTATGACCAGTAATGCAAATCTATTTTTTAATGTCTAGTCCCCATTTAAAGAACAGTGAAGATAGTGGAAGTCTCTTTGTCTTTTTGTACTTAGGAGAAACAGATATGAAAAATTGGTATTCTGAAGCCATAGATCAAACATTGTAGTTTAAGAACTTTAGAATGACAGTAATTAGAAAGAAATGCATGGTTTTTTTTGGAAAAAGAAATAAAGTGCTTTTTATTTTTTTGGTGTTGCTATGGAGAAAGGATGTGGCAGTGGTCAGAAGGTGGAACTTTATTCTTGTTCTAAAGCATAGAAAAATCCTGACTTTAATTTTAACTGATTTATTCTGCTTTTCTATTTTCTTCCTTCTCTTCCCCTCCTTCCCCCTTCCTCTATTCCTCCTTCCTCCTTCTTACATTTCTTCTTCTTTTTTGGTATTCTTCCTTCACATGTGAGGACATTCCATCAGGACCCTTTTGTATCCAAACAGATCACTTCCTCCAGAAGTTATTATTTAAATTTACCTTGGAGAAAAAGTACTTCTCTTCCAAAATAGGGATACCTGGGGAGCCCATCTGCTCTATGAGAAGTAGGTGTTTCAGGAGAACAATGGGTCTGATCCAGACTCTGCACACAGTTTAAAAATCCTTGAGATAATAAATAATCTGTTTTGGTTTTAAGGATGATTCATTCTTGATCAATTTGTTTATTCTTATGTAACTATTAAAGAAATGAAACGCTACTCCTGTGTAGCTTTGAGAAAGACTAATGTAGATCCATATTTGCAACTAAGGAAAGCGTGCCCAGAAAGATTAAATGAGAAAAATGAGGTGCCATCAGATCCTAGTTATTTAAATATAAAGAGAAAATATACAGGTGCATATATATCTTCTATATTTTTCCTGGAAGAATATATAAGAAAGTTTTAACTACGGTTATCACCACAGTATAGTGTTGGGGAGGTAGAAAAAGGCTAACTTCTTTAATTTCCATTCAGAACATTTTTGCATCATTTGAATTCCCTCACTATGCTCTATTTATATAGTAGGTAAAATTCTAAGACAGACCCAAGATTTATTACCTCCCTGGAGGACACACCTTGAATAATTCCCAGATCTGTGAATATGATAGATTTTACTCTTGTGATCTTATTATGTTACATAGTGTAATCTACTTTAAGAGAGATTATTTTAGTGGTCCTGACCTAATTACAGGAGGACCTTTAAAGTCTGAGAGTTTTCTTTTGCTGCTTGAAGAAGAGGCAGTCAGAGATTCAAAGCACAAGAAAGATTGTGCCATTGCTGGATTAACGATGGAAGGGACTACCTGGTAAGGAATGTGAGCCGCTGCTAAAAGCTGAGAGCAGTGCAAGGATGATAGCAAGCAAGTGGGGACTCCATGCTGCAGCTGAATGCAGGGAACCAAACTCACCTAACAAGAATGAGCTTGGAAGCAGGTTTTCCTCAGAGCCTCCAGATGAGACACTATGATTTTAGTCTTGTGATCCGTGAACAGAGAACCCACCGTGTACAGCAGGGATTATCTGGGCATTAGGATTATGGACCACTTCCCACTACTTAGTAATTCATTAAGTAAAGTTTAATTAAATCAAGTATCTTAGGAAGTGTTATTTTAAAAGTCCACCTCTATTGTAAAGAGAATATATACTCTTTCAAAGTGGGGTGTAAAGTTACTTTACCTAAAGTAAGTCAGATTTTCTCATTGATTTCTATTGTATATTTTTCTTTATTCATTCCTGTCTCATCATAGCAAAGCTATTATATAACATAAATGAGCAATGTGTTTCCATGAGAGAAAAATTCCCTAAAATTCAACAAGCAAAACAAAGCCCCCAAATAAAACCAATTTGATAACTTTTGGCAAGAGAGTGATTAAAAAGTAGTTTATTCCAGGGCATATTGGGATTGTAGGAAGGAAGGGTATGTCTTTTAGTTTGCAGTGAACCAGTGAACCCGGCACTTCCACAAGCCTTGGTATGTGGTATGTGCTCCAAGCTTACTTGTGAATTATTAATAAAATGAATGTGCTTGCTGTCATTGTTGAGTTTCAAAGACTATAGGTTTTCTTCCATTCAGAGTCTCCCTTCTACCATTTTGTTTCATACTTCAGAGCAGAGAAATCTCTACTCTTGTGTACTCAGTCGCTTACCTGTACTTTCCACTGTTTAGATTCCTTTCACCTTCATTCTGGAAATTCCAGCCGAGCTACAGGATCTCCATTAACTATCTCAAGTGAGTGTTTCTCAAATAACAATTTCCTTAAGGCTGAAGATTTATTATTCTTGCATATTATTTGTTCCCTCTTGCTTTGCTTCTGTAAATTCTTTGTGTAGGGGGCTCCCAGCGCTTCCCCTTATTCAGAAGATAGAAAGTTCCTAGATGGTAAAGACTCTTCTCTTATCAGTCTTATCCTCAGAGCCAGCACATACAGATGCCCAATAAATGTTAATAAAATGGATACTTTCATTGGGAAAATGTTCTTGCAGATAAAAACTCCCTGTGGTTATTGGATAATTCAGGCCCAACTGCTTTTATTTAATATCTGAGAAGTCTAGCTTACAAGGTAGTTGGAAAAGATTTTTCAATCTCTGACAATAAAAAGAGTGATACTAGAAAGAAAAAAAAAGAGAACTAAAGAGACAATGGAATTACATCCAATTTCTCTGGTTAATTTTGGGGGCAATCTCATAAAGCTAAGCATGAAAATGAAAGTGAAGTCTCTCAGTTGTTTCCGACTCTTCGCGACTCCATGGACTGTAGCCTACTAGGCTCCTCTGTCTGTGGGATTCTCCAGGCAAGAATGCTGTAGTGGGTTGCCATTTATACTGCTTTTCTTCATTCATTCTGAGAAGGAAGTGGCCAGAGGACTTCCTTTTATTATGAAAGAATTTAAAATTTTTGATGTGAAGTCCCTAGGAAATTTGATTTTTCAAATAAGGGCACATTCCCCAGAATAAACTGCCTTTCTCTGCATGTTCTTGGGGTTCTGGATCTGGTTAACCCTCACTGGACTTTAGAGAACACAGATAATCCATGTGCATCCACAGAGCTTCAGGTGGTTGCAAGCATAAAGTTTCTCCTTAACAAAGGATGTCTTGCCCCTTGTGCTAAATGGGTTATCAGTTTTTTTCCCCCCACCTCAACTCTGAGCTCTGAAGTTTCAATTTAGCATGCAGAAAACTGAGCTGTGTTGTTTTCCTTTAGTACCTCATTACTAACAATAAAAAACTGGAAATAGAACTGCCTTATGATCCAGCAATCCCACTGCTGGGCATACACACTGAGGAAACCAGAAGGGAAAGAGACACGTGTACCCCAATGTTCATTGCAGCACTGTTTATAATAGCCAGGACATGGAAGCAACCTAGATGTCCATCAGCAGATGAATGGATAAGGAAGCTGTGGTACATATACACAATGGAGTATTACTCAGCCATTAAAAAGAAAACATTTGAATCAGTTCTAATGAGGTGGATGAAACTGGAGCCTATTATACAGAGTGAAGTAAGCCAGAAGGAAAAACACCAATACAGTATAATAACGCATATATATGGAATTTAGAAAGATGGTAACAATAACCCTGTGTACGAGACAGCAAAAGAGACACTGATGTATAGAACAGTCTTATGGACTTTATGGGAGAGGGAGAGGGTGGGAAGATTTGGGAGAATGGCATTGAAACATGTAAAATATCATGTATGAAACGAGATGCCAGTCCAGGTTCAATGCACGATACTGTATGCTTGGGGCTAGTGCACTGGGACAACCCAGAGGGATGGTATGGGGAGGGAGGAGGGAGGAGGGTTCAGGATGGGGAACACATGTATACCTGTGGTGGATTCATTTTGATATTTGGCAAAACTAATACACTTATGTAAAGTTTAAAAATAAAATAAAATTAAAAAAAAATAAAATAAAAATAAAAAAAGAGCTTAAGAAAAATCTCCAAAAAAAAGAATTGAAGAACTGGCATATTGGCTGGCCATTTGGCTATGATGTCTGGCAGAACAGAGTGCAGACTTGCTTTTTGTCATCTGTAGGACCTCCAGGTTATTGATAGGAGGAGGCATTTTTCTACTGGAACATAAAAATGGGATAGTCACAGTATATGCTCAGTTTACCCCCAAATACCTATCTTTTTGATACCTAGGGGCTCTGCAGGTAACCCACAAGTAGGTAGTGATGCTAATAACAGGAAGTGGTGCTTTCCCATAAGAGAACATAACCACCTTTCATTGTGACTGGTGACTGTCTCCTCAGGGCATTGATTATACAGTATTAACAGCAGTCTTTTCACAGATGCAGTTAGTGGCAAGAGAAATTTTCTTACAAGTTCTGGCAAGGGTATTTTTGCATTTTCTATTTCCCTAAGAAAAATTTTGTGTTTTTTCTCAAGGCAAATCCAATCCTGTCAGTAGCTCTCTATTCCCGTGTATGTGCCTCAGGGAGAGGAAGGAGAACCCAAGAGTTCTCACTTATAGATCCGGAGTCAGAAACTGGTGGTCTTGCCAAGGCTACATGCAGACAGCAGACAGAGTTCCAATCGGCTCAAACAGTGTTTAAGATGATTCGAACTAGTTGCCAGAAATTAAAAAAAGCCAGGAGGTTTTCATGTAAAAAAGAAATCTGAATTTTGGCTCTTCTTAAAAGAAGTGGAAGCTTTGGCAGTACTGGGCCTGACTTCCCACATGGCAAATGGAGTTGGGTGGTGGATGCCAGTTTACCACAAATCCAGGGTGGTTCTTGTTCTATCACTTTCTGGGAATTAGCAAGTGCTCTGCCTCCAGGCAGATGAATGATGAGGCTGTCCATAAGAGAGGTCAGAGCCCGCTTGTAACTGCTTTGACACCCCCTCAAACCATGTTACTCCTGTGTGAGCCCTTCAGGCATCTGAATCTGTGACCATTGGCCAAAGCTCTGGGAAGACGCCACTGCCTGCAGCATATATATGAAGAATGAGGGCTGGCCTGGAGGGTTTTCTTTGACTGCTTGCCCATAGAAGTGGAGGGACCAGCATCTGCTTGACGTAGCTCCCATTTTCCCTGAGAAGACAGCTGGATGATTTTGTAGGAATCATCTTTGGAGGCTCGGTCTCTGTATCACCAGGGTTCATCCTATTCCCAAACCTCCACACTCCCCCCGACCCCATGCTGATTTGCCATTTGCCCATAATTTCAGCCTAGGAGAGGATGTGTCCGGGCAGGATAAAGTGTGATTTCCCTAGCATGACACCGGAATATGACTCCTTTAACTTGAAGAGTTTAAGGCAGACGTCTTGTCCCATCTTTGAATTAGCCAGTTCCAGTATCTATCTCTGTTGACAGCTTGCACTTATTAAACTGTGCCCCACAGTGAACCCTGCAGCCACTGACAATGGACAATGCCAAGGAGCTTAGGAGCCCCTCTGTGGCCTCAGAATATCTGAATAATAGTCTCTGTGTGGCTCTCTGAGAATCATGAGCAGCTTTTTCTTACTATTAGTATGACAATTAAAATCATTTACGAAGTGCAGCTGTATGTGATGCTGTATAAGGGGTGATAAAATGAAGTTAATACCATACCATCAGAGAGTTTATAAAATGATTCATAATTAAGCACAGTTGGGTAAGTGATATAATTAGGAGTCTGTTTTGGTAGTTTAGCATGGATTTTAGACTGGGGTTGAGCACAGACTATCACACCCAATGGTTACATGAACTTGGATAAATCTTTGAACTCTGTGACCTTCAAAAGGAAAAACAGTTAAATTATAATATGATGAATGAGAACTTCCAGTAGTTAAGAATGCTGGAATTCCCTCACTCTCCCCACTAGTTTGAGTAGTAGATTAAAAGTCTCAGTGTAAAAACAATACCTTTTTAATAGGATTCATTTAGTTAAATGAGACAGTGCTTGTGTCTAGCATGTGGTAGGTACTCAGTACACTTGACCATTGGCTAACCCAGTCTGGTGTAAACTAAGCTGTCAGAAAGGTTGTTCCCTCCCTCCTATGCTTGTGTCTTCATGCTTTGAGCACTGTGAATTTTACCAAGTAGGAAAAACAAATGGCTATATTGCTCAATAAATATTGAATTAATTTTACAGTGGAAAGTCTTTAAGCATTATGAATATCAAGCTGTTTTGCTAAAGGTATAGCCTCTTAATTGGGGTAGTTTGTGTGCAGAGTTAAAGGTAACTTTAGAGTTTCAAATACTATAGGGTAAGGCAATGGTTAAAACAAAAATAAGAAGAATGTATCTCTAATAATAGGACTTATTGCCTGTTCCCTTTAGAAATGAGGTCCTCACTGAAGAAGTCTCTATCTCGATACCCAGATCAAGCAGTATACAAAGGTCCAATGCCAATTTCATCTAAAACTTGTTTTGCAGTGTCAGAGTCTTGGTTTTTAGGAAAGGACTTGTGGTTGCTATGGAACTGTTAATAATGATTGCTGCCTGTACCTCAATTCCTCATACTCCCAATCTCCAACATAAAATCACTTAGACTTGGGCTGCAGGGCAGTAAACAAACTTTTGAGCAAGAATTAACTGGGCCTGGGCATTAGTGTCCTAATGCACCAAATGACATTTGTTATAACCTTTACTTGCACTAGCAGCTTGGCTATGTCAAAGGAGCTTTTAGTTTCCTGATAGTAAGCTGAAATATAGGAGGGTCAAACCTTGTTCTGCATGAACATCGCTCAAAGCAGAAACATTTTGAGCTTTTATCTTACAATAAATGTAAAAGAAAAATCTTTATTTTGCATAGAACTGGCCTTAGTGCCAGTCTTTTATTTTTATTTAGAAAAAGAAATGCAACACTATACTAGATTCAAAAATGGAAAGGGAGAGAAGAAAACATTTCTGTTGAAATATATGTCTATATATTTAAAAAGTAAGATTGCATGGAAAAATGAGATCTTTGCTGTATTTCTGTGAGATGTGATCCATGTAATCAGGATCAGTATCAGTTCAGTTGCTCAGTCGTGTCTGACTCTTTGCGACCCCATGGACTGCAGCACATCAGGCTTCCCTGTCCGTCACCAACTGCCGGAGCTTGCTCAAGCTCATGTCCATCTAGTTGGTGATGTCATCCAACCATCTCATCCTCTGTTGTCCCCTTCTCCTCCTGCCTTCAGTCTTTCCCAGCATTAGGGTCTTTTCCAAGAGTCAGTTCTTCAAATGAGGTAGCCAAAGTATTGGAGTTTCAGCTTCAGCACCAGTCCTTCCAATGAATATTCAGGACTGATTTCCTTTAGGATGGACAGGTTGGATCCCCTTGCAGTCCAAGGGACTCTGAAGAGTCTTTCCAACACCACAGTTCAAAAGCATCAGTTCTTCGGCTCTCAGCTTTCTTTATGGTCCAAATCTCACATCCATACAAGACTATTGGAAAAACCATAACTTTGACTATATGGATCTTTGTTGGCAAAGTAATGTCTCTGCTTTTTAATATGCTGTCATATTAAATGACCATATGTCATTTGGTCATAGATTCCCTGGTGGCTCAGATGGTAAAGTGCCTGTCTACAATGTGGGAGACCTGGGTTTGATCCCTGGGTCAGAAAGATCCCCTGGAGAAGGAAATGGCAATCCACTCCAGTACTATTGCCTGGAAAAGCCAATGGACAGAAGAGCCTGGTAGGCTACAGTCCATGGGGTTGCAAAGAGTCGGACACGACTTTACTTTCACTTTCTTCCAAGGAGTGTCTTTTAATTTCATGGTTGCAGTCACCATCTGCAGTGATTTTGGAGCCCAAGAAAATAAAGTTTCTCACTGTTTCCATCGTTTCCCCATCTATTTGCCGTGAAGTGATGAGACCGGATGCCATTATCTTCATTTTTTGAATGTTGAGTTTTAAGCCAGCTTCTTCATTCTGCTCTTTCACTTTCATCAAGAGGCTCTTCAGTTCCTCTTCACTTTCTGCCATAAGGGTGGTGTCATCTGCATATCTGAGGTTATGGATATTTCTCCCGGCAATCTTGATTCCAGCTTGTGCTTCATCCAGCCTGGCATGTCACATGATGTACTCTGCATATAAGTTAAATAAACAGGGTGACAATATACAGCCTTGACGTACTCATTTTCCCAATTTGTAACCAGTCTGTTGTTCCATGTCCAGTTGTAACTGTTGCTTCTTGACCTGCATACAGATTTCTCAGGAGGTGGGTAAGGTGGTCTGGTATTTCCGTCTCTTAAAGAATTTTCCACAGTATGTTGTGATCTACACAGTCAAAAGCTTTGACATAGTCAATAAAGCAGAAGTTGATGTTTTTCTGGAACTCTCACTTTTTCTGTGATCCAACAGATGTTGACAATTTGATCTTTGGTTCCTCTGCCTTTTCTAAATCTAGCTTGAACATCTGGAAGTTCTTGGTTCACATACTGTTGAAGCCTGGCTTGGAGAATTTTGAGTACTACTTTGCTAGCATGTGAGATGAGTGCAATTGTGTGGTAGTTTGAACATTCTTTGGCTTTTCCTTTCTTTGGAATTGGAATGAAAACTGACCTTTTCCAGTCCTGTGGCCACTGCTGAGTTTTCCAAGTTTGCTGGCATATTGAGTGCAGCACTTTGACAGCATTATCTTTTAGGATTTGAAATAGCTCAACTGGAATTCCATCACCTCCACTAGCTTTGTTCGTAGTGATGCTTCCTATGGCCCACTTGACTTTGCATTCCAGGATGTCTGACTTTAGGTGAGTGATTACACCATCGTGGTTATCTAGGTCAAGAAGATCTTTTTTGTATAGTTCTTCTGTGTATTCTTGCCACCTCTTCTTAATATCTTCTGCTTCTGTTAGGTCCATACCATTTCTGTTGTTTATTGTGCACATCTTTGCATGAAGTGTTCCCTTGGTATCTCTAATTTTCTTGAGGAGATCTTTTGCATTGATCACTGAAGAAGGCTTTCTTATCTCTCCTTGCTATTCTTTGGAACTCTGCATTCAAATGGGAATATCTTTCCTTTTCTCCTTTGCCTTTAGCTTCTCTCCTTTTCTCAGCTATTTGTAAGGCTTCCTCAGACAATCATTTTGCCTTTTTGCATTTTTTTTTCTCTTAGATCTCTTAGATCCAGAGTGCCTGGATCCATGTAATAGACACTTCTTATTCTTGAATTATATTTCTAAGATATGGATCTCGGTGCTTATTAACATATAACCGATCCTTGGGGGAAAACCAATCCAGTTCTTGAGCTCTGGACACAATGTTAGGAATGGGTTATTGCATAGGTGTGAAGAAGACATAACTAATTTGGGGACTTTGAAGCTTCACCAGTATGCGAATAATTCAAGAATAATACAGAATAGTTTTCATTTCCACAACTGGTACTCTCTCTAAATCACTACAGAATGTATTTTCCGACACTCATCTCTCCTGATTCTCTGTTTTATTGATCAGGATTTTAATGCGTCAAATGAGGAATACAGAATACATGTCTGTCAATCAAATCCAAAAAGATACCTGAGTGCAGTTTTTCACTGACATGCAGATAGTTTCTAGGAACAAGTGACATAAGAATTTTTGAAAAGGAAATGTAAATATTGCATTAGCTCTGGATCTCCCAGCTCCTCAGCTGCAAGAAGTAACAGCAACTTATAAAGGTTAAACAGGCATGTTTAGGACCCTGAGTGAAATTAAGTCTTCAGCCAACTGGATGGCATTGCAGAAAGCAAAGGTGTATCTCTGTGAATAAACTGAATGTACAGTTCAATACATACAGTTCAACACATTCATGTTTGCAGGGTTATTTGAGGTATTATAAGTCCTGGTACAAAATAATAAAAATGCAGATAGAACTATCAAATTCATCAGCTGCTACAATAAATTCAGATGCTCTCCAGAGCTGGCAAGGTGATGTCAAGAAAGTTAAACTTGAAGAATGAGTCTTGGATTTCTAAATGAGATCAGGGAAAAAAGAAAGCAGAGTTAATAGATGAAATCAAGACTGAAACAACCAACATTATGGCCTACATTTTGAAGAGAGGTTAATAATCAGTTCTTTCTCCTTGTTTTAAAATTGTTACACCAAGAAACTGACATTGTTGTATGCTTTTTATTTTTTGGTTTATTTAGCCTTCTTCAACAGTCATTGTTAGTTCAACAATATAACATATGGGGTACATTATTATAAAATAAGGACATAGCTGTATCAGTTATGCCATTAGTACATTTGTTAATACTCTTCCTTTTATAAGGCAAAGCACAGTTTGTTAACACTGTTTCAGATTATCTATATTTATAAGATTACTAATAGTGAGTGGTATATACTAAAGGTAGGAAATCTGCTCTCTGATATAACTGTCTTTAAACTATAATAGTCTTCTTAAAACATTACCATTCTGTAATTAAAAATAAAGCAATATTTTAGTATAATATTAGGCAATAGTAATAACTACCCTGTCTGAGTAAATATGCACATACACATAAACACTAGCATACTTCAAGAAGTTAGTAAACATATTAATATTCTGTGAAAATATATAAATAAAATATGACCTGGAATGAAATTACTGTTATGTACAAAAAAAGGAAAACTAGAATCCTTCCCTTCCCAACCTGTTGATTTCTAACAGCTTATAAACCTACATTACATCATTTGGAGTGCAAGGATTATTTCAAATTTGGAAAACAATAAAGAATAGTATGATTCAACTTCCTAAGAAAAGCAGTATGTATTATGTTTGAAGATTAATGTTCATTCCAATGTTAAAGAGACATTCTTTTGAATTTCTTTAGAGAGGTACTTGTAGTGTCTTTTATTAAGGAAAAATGCATCTTTAATATAGTAAAATGTTTTTTTACATTATTTGAAAATATTAGAAAATAAAAATATTGTGAAGATATAACATACTATTCCAATATATATGAGTTTCTTTAGTATTGTTATATAAGGAGTGAAATACTTGAACTAGTATCATAAATATTTTACTTTTGAGCACATGCTTTTTTCTTTCTGTCTTCATTCTCTTTGGCATTCTTTGTTTCCTATTTCCCTATTTTCCAACTTCTCTTTAGTGTTTTCTAATAGTCCTGGCTTTTCTACATATCTTACTTCATTAGCTGAATGTCTTTCAATTTCATTTCACCCTCATTTTCAATAAACAGTGGTTTCTACTATGTGAATATCCAACTGAACTTTCTCTTCTTTTTTCTTCTAAGAAAAGTGTTTTCTTTCTGAAATATAGTTATCTCTTTAGCTTAAATATATATGTATATTATATAATCACACACTTGAATATAGATTCACAGAGTTCTATGGAAATTCAATATATTATTGATGCAGTGTTCAGCAAGCTCATGGAATGACAAAAAATGAATCATATTTCATAATTAGTATCTTACATAGCCTCTGGTGATTCTGACTTAGCCGCATTGATCAGTGTTTTATGACTGCTCCATTTCTTCTTCTGGGCAGTCTTGAGGAACTACAGAAATGGAAGTCAAGGGTACATTAGAAGCATAGACCCTGACAGGCTGCCTTCATAGTAAATCTTGGTCACGGTGTGTGTGCCTACTGTGGAGCAAGTGATGACTGCCTAGACAGTAACATGGTGTGAGTGGGGAGTACTGGAGACGTGCAGGAGTTTGCTTCTAGGCTCTGGTCACCCACCTAACTGAAAGCACAAGCTGGTTCACAGAGGGCTGTGCATTTAAGCAGTCTGGTCCACCTGGAGCACAGCTGGCTGCACTGGCTCCTCCTCCGAACGCTCTGCTTCATGGGAGGCTAGCACATAGTCTCCAGCATAGCGCACCTGCTGTGCCTGTTCCAGGACCACTGACTCCTCTTCTTCATCTTCCACAATAGTCAAGTCGACATTGCTGTCCATGGCTGAGTCACTCCCTCTCGAGGTCGCTGTCCCAACATCCCCCTCCATGCTCTTCCCTTCCACAAGGGCACTGGTGAGGGACGCTTCGGAAAGACCCTCTGCAAACGAGCTCTCCTCGTAGTCGTTGGCCATCTCACTGCTGGGCATGTCTTCTGATTTGGTCTCATTCTCTGCTGGGCTTTCTCCCTCTCGGACTTTCTTTCGCCCAAAAGTGAGAGGAGAGACCTTGAAAGGGGAGCTTTTCCCTGAGGATATTTTCTGGTGATTGGAAGTGAGAGATTTCTTAATCTTCTCTCTCCTCTCTACAGATACGATCTTTGTCCCCAGCTTGTTCATCTTCTTCTCAATGTTCTGGCGAGAAAACGCCTTTTTGAGACTATCCACTTTCCGGAGACTGGATCTTTTTATTCTCTCTGCCCTGCTCTCTTCCATCTTTTCTTCTGCGCTGTCTTCCAGGGCCTCCTCATCGTGGGGCAATTCATC
Source organism: Bos indicus (assembly GCF_029378745.1). Lineage (NCBI taxonomy): Eukaryota > Metazoa > Chordata > Mammalia > Artiodactyla > Bovidae > Bos > Bos indicus. The sequence goes on from NC_091761.1 coordinate 80,384,082, forward strand.
ATCGGACGAGAGATCCACTGTGTGCAGAGTTTCCTCCAGGGACTTGTTTTCATCAGCGTGCTCCCCCTCCTTCTCTTCCCCTGGGCTGGAAACTGGCTCTTTTGCAAACACACTGGCAGGGATCTCATTTTCTTCCTGAAAAGATGGGCAGTGTAGATTTCATGTTAAAATGCATATCACAAATAGTCCTGAACTGCTGTAATTTCTGTGTTATGTGTTTTTGGCATGACAGAAACCCAATGTCTGTGGCGTTAGCTTTCTAGAATACGAAGGGTTCATTCTAAACTGATCAAGTCATTCTGCCTCAGGCTGGGTAAGGCCAAGGGTTGCCTGTTGGGAATATTATGAGGGCATCTGGCAAGGGCTCTATCAGTGACAGGCAGGGAGGGAAGTGGGCTGTGGTGCAGATAGACCAGGAAGCTGCCTAGATAAAGGAGCTAAAGTAAGTTACTGTGAACTCAGAAGGGCCTCTCTCTCCTACCCTCAGGCTCTATTCCTGCCAAAACCCACTGCAAAAGAGCCTGGAGGTCAAATTAGAAGATAAAAGTGAGGACTTCCCAGTTCTTGCCCCTGCCCCCATCTTTTCCTCAAATGTTAGACACCAACATTTGTTAGACACCAGGTTCTCTCCCCAGGTAGAAGTCAAAAGAAAAGGTATAGTCAACCTTCACATCTGTTTTTTTCTAATGGGGCTTCCCAGGTGGTACTAGAGGTAAAGAATCAGCTTGCCGATGCAGGAGACATAAGAGATGCAGGTTCGATGCCTGGGTGGGGAAGATCCCCTGGAGGAGAGCAAAGCAACCCACTCCAGTATTCTTGCCTGGAGATCCCAAGGATAGAGGAGCCTGGCGGGCTACAGTCTATAGGGTTGCAAGGTTAGACACAACTGAAGCGACTAAGCATACATAATTGTTCTAATGACATAAATTTGGAGTCAAGGATGGAAGGTCCAGCCTTACTGGGGACCCAACTCATGAAGGTTTAGAAGGTCCTTTGTGAGCATTATAAGGAGAGGTGATATACTATGGCCTTCTGGAATCATTGGGGGGACACATGCTGCCAGATAGCTTATCAAGCCTATCTGTTAAGTAGGACTTCCTTGGGCAAGAATACTTCAGCCCCCACCTAGAGTGAACAGAGAAACTCAGGAATCTGTTCCCCTCCCCTTATTCCCAGCACACCTCTTTTTCCAGCTTCTAGGTGTACAAGGATCTGCCTCTCACTGGGCTGCAGGGAGCAGAGCCTGAAAACTTGCCTCCAAAGTGCAAGGGAGATGGTTTTCCAGCATTGCAAAGCAAAGAGATTTGAATCCAGACAGCCTTGGGTCATACAGCAGAGGAATCCCTTTGATTTTTATATTTTTCTTTAAATATAGGACAATGAGAGCCAGCCAGCAAGGTGCCTTCACATTTTCACTGGGAGAAATGGCACTGTGGGCAGAACTTGTGGCAGGAGGCCTGAGTCTCAATCCTTGCTGGGAGGCCTTCAACAAATAGCTTAATCTCCGTGGGTCTCAGTTTCTTCCAAATGTGAGCAAGAGGATTTGACCTAGATTAGCAGCTTTCAGACTGCATTCCCAAGTGTGTGAGGGGTTCTGCAAGAATACTGAGGTGGGCCAGGCTCCAGAGCCCACTGCCAGCCAGGTTTGCAAGCCGAGTCTCAGTGTTACCTATTATATTGTGGACTGTCCAGTATACTTTCAGTTTGAAACATAACTGGCTTAGTGAATTTATAAGTCCATGTGGGAGCTAAACTTCTTGCAAAATTTATGTTAATGGTAAGAACTTTCCTTCCCATTTGACAATTTTGATTGACTGAAAAGTCAATAAAACTGGGGTTATGATCACAAATATGTTCTATGGGTGTATACCTTTAACTTCTCCCTACAAAGACTAAGTGAACTATGTTTTAATCTAGAGAAAATAAAAAATCCCTCTCCTTATTAACCACCAAGTAGTATAATTTCATTACTCTCCGAAAAGATATAGCCCCGTGTCTCCCCCTTACACACACATACTCATAACAGAGTTCTTTCCATGCGTTGGTTAGAAACAAAGTTTTGGGTAGAGCAGAAAGTGGGGCATCTGGTTGAAGAGGCTCCTCGGTAGAATGAAGAAATCACAAACTCTGTTCCCCAGAGCTTTCTCCACACTCTCCCATTTTGAATATCACAGAATGTGTCAGAAACACGGTATAATAAAGTAAGAAACTGAAAGGTGCTCGGGATTCCCATGAGTCGTTTATAACATGGACCTTTACAGAGAGCAGCTCTGCCATGTTACAAGTCTCGATTTGTCTCTTTCTCGTTGATGTGTATTCCCTGAGAGGGTGGAAACTTTTGTCTCTTGTTCACTGTTATGCCTCAGTGACTAGAGTAGTGCCTGACAGCTAGCAGCTATCTGTTGAATGAGTGTGTGTTGGGTGAGGAGGCTTCCTAAGAGAGCACTGAGGATGGAGCTTGCCCCTCTGTTGGACACTATGAAAGAATGGACTTAGCTCTGTGTCTGGAAGGACGTTTGCTGACTGCTGCTGCCACTGGGAAAAGAGAAGAACCAGGCCTATGGGGCTCGATGGTTTTCATTTTTAAGGAAGGATTTTATTCTCAGCGGATGAGTAGCAGACTACAGAAATAGCTAGGGCTCTGATACTTAGTCCAGAAGCAAAATTACTTCTGGGATTTGACAAGAGGGTTGGGAAGGTTTGACAGGAGTTACTTGCAGGAAAGGAAGAAACCAAGAGCTCAGTGAAATGTTATTAAAAGTCCTTAGTGAAGAAGGCAGAAAGTCAGGTGGAAAACTGTAAAAATAAGCCTTGGTTACTAGGCAAGAAGTACATTTCGTGTAGTATAATCTCAGGGTAATCAAAAGATTTCTCTGATAACTTCCCTTTCTTCAACCTCCATAAAAGATGGACAAATTAATTGTACTTCTAAAAGACTTAAACTAATAATATTTCATTTTTAATACAGTATAAATTTTATGGCCAAAAAAGCACAGTTAACTGTTGAGTCTTAGACTTTTGTCTCACTTATTGTGTGTCCTTTGAGGACAGGTTTGGGAAAAGTCCATTATCAGGTGAATCAGAAGTCATCTGTTGGTAGATCACACTGCATGCATGAGGGCAGTTGAGGAAAGGTGGAAAACCCAATTGAATTCTTTCATACAATGCTGGGGAAATTTATATAAGAACTCTTTGATGCCAACTATGAAAGTAAACCCAGCAGATACAGACATAATCCAGAATGAGTTGGATGTGTCTTTATGCAACTGGAAACAAGTGAGAGATGTCTTTTGGCCAACTGCTATGCTTCTGCTGTCACCTTAATTACTCAAGCGGTATTTTGTGTTATGTCTACTGGACACTGTTTATTTTATGACTTCTTATAGATCTGTTCTGAAGGTCAGTCCTTTCCTTTCACACAGAAATTTGTGAATATCTAAGTACATTAGGTCTTACACTTCCATAATGTTTGTTTAGAAACCAAAGAATGCTAACACTCTTCAAAATCTCTATTCTTCAATAAAATATATAGATGCATTTGACTATCAAGTAACTGTTAGAGTGGTGGAAATTCAACTTGAACTACAGACAGTGGCTCCTCTGTAATTGCATTGTTCCCTGAGTGTCCAGTCTTACCCACTCACCTGTCTTGTTTAGTCCCTAACATACATACCTCATGGAAACACGTGATATTTCACCTGCCTATGGGTGAGGTGATACTTCTCCCTTCAGACTCCTGCTGTAATGTTTTTAATCTATTTTCTCTTAAATATTCTAAGATTGATGGCTCTTTCAAGGGAGAGGATCAAATATCATCCTCAATTCTGTCAAGGTTTAACTATGCTAGTTACCTATATATTCACTTAGGGTTTGTAACTTCTTAATATGGCATTAAGAATCCCTTATGGGTTGCGTGGCTTCCATGGGTAGTTCTTCCCAGTAGAGGCCTCCAGTAGCAGTTGACTGTTTGCCTTGCAGATTTATTTGCGAAAAGGTATGTAGCCCCACTGATGCAGCTGCTCCTGGTTCTGACCTTTTAAAGGATCATGTAAAAGTGAAAAGTGTTAGTCGCTCAGTTGTGTTCGACTGTTTGTGATCCCGTGGACTGTAGCCCACCAGGTTCCTCTGTCTATGGAATTCTCCAGACAGGCATGCTGGAATGGGCCATCATTCAGCACACTTCTAACATATATGAATATTAATATTATTTGAATGTTTTCATGCTTATACCGTGAAAGAGAAAAGGAGTGAAAAGAACTCTTGAGAAGCGGTATTTTTCCTTGCAGTTTCTCTTGTTTGCTGTTCATATTAATTATTGTTAACTAATAGTCTCCATCTTGTATGTAGATATCAACACAGAGAAACTGGAAAACATGCTGGGCATTTCTTGGGTTGATGCTCATGGAAGCAAAGCCTCTTTGCACATAAAAAATAGATATATACAATGTTAAAGGAGAAGATTCTATGACTAGCGTTAGAAAAGGAAGCCTACAGTGTCAAAGCTTGAATAGGCAGTTTGCTCTCCTGTCACTAACTTATCATTCTCATTGTTAGGAAACAACAAAGGTGGTTACATTCCCACAGGGATGTGGTGGCATCCTGGAGGGATATGAGGACCATAAATTTGTGTCCATGGAATGTTTTATCCAATAATCTCTAAATACTAGTTATTAAAATGGAACCATGCCCACCTGACATTCTGATTTATAGGTCTCTTTTACACATTGATGGTTTTCTCCGATTTGTGTTTCTGGAGGTATAGATTGCCAAGTGGATAAAGCCATTGATTAGAACTGCACCCCTAAGGCAGCTGTCAGTGGAATCAGCAAGTCATAAGAATAAAATGCATTAGTTATAATCCCTGAGCAGTCTTTCACATTCTCGAGGATTTAAAAGTTTCATTATTTTTCAGTGTTATCAAGGGTTCAATTCTTTTTTAAGATCACACTGGTTAGGTGTTCTTTGTTGTACACAAAAACCTACAAAACAAAAAACAAATCACACTGAATTATTTAAAAGCTCTTGTAGAAAACCCAGTAAACATGAACTTTGCCATAATGAGATTATAGTATTTATTTTCACTCATTTCATAATTCAACTATAATTTATATTATTAATCAAATGAAACCTTGCTAGTCACTTTGTTTCTGAGGGCCTCTGCTCCTTTGATATAAAATGAGGTTAAACTAAATGATTATTGAGGTGCTGGTGGCTCAGATGATAAAACATCTGCCCTCAATGTGGGAGACCCGGGTTCGGTCCCTGGGTTGGGAAAATCCCCTGGGGAAGGAAATGGCAACCCACTGCAGTACTCTTGGCTAGAAAATTTCATGGATGGAGGAGTCTGGTGGGCTACAGTCCATAGGGTTGCAAAGTATTGGACACGACTGAGCTACTTCACTTTCTAGCTCTAAAATACTTGATTCTGTGATATTAACTTAAATCTCATAAAAAACTTGTTAACAGATTGCAAAAGTGATCTCACAGGTACAAATGCCAAACTTTTTTTTTTGTTTTCATTAAAGAATCAAAACTGTAGGACCTGAGTTGCACTGGAGAACATTTATTTGTTCAAATAGATACAGATTACAAAACAACAGAGAGGGCAACATTTACTTGGAAGCCTTGCATCTGAGAATCTAGACTTTTAATATATGAGAGAAGTAATGATTTTTTTGAAGAAATACTGACCACAATAAGTTATTTGTTTAAAATGCCCGAGACAATGCTGGCATTCAGTAAGTGTAAATTATAACATAAAAACTAGTATTTTGTTTATCTCCTCAACTAAAGGTCACTGGATAATTAGCATATCAAAACCAAATCCCCTTATTGGAATATTAATCAATGTGATATAAACATCGTGAGTTGTCATATAAATGTGGCTTTGATTACCTATATGTTCATTTCTTCTAAGTCTGTACTAAATTAATGGTTTTCAGAACAGTGGCTTTGGATGAAGTATAGTCTATAAAAAAAATCAATTAAAATAGTCTGAAGATGTTATAATTTTAGCACCTTTCTAAAATTCTGTTCTTATCAAAGGAACCCAAATGATGAATATTTGAACACATCTATAGGCTTGGTTCTCCATGAATTATAGTCATAGTAAATATCTAACTTCTACTCTTTTCACCCAATTTCACAATTTTATGTGGATGAAAGTGTAAATTGTTCATGAGTACTCTCATTTTTTCCCTGGATTTGAAATCATTCCCAGACTGCTTTTTCAAATAATCATTACTAGAACTTTAAGAGGCCTTAAGTGAGTATCACACCCTCAGGGCCAGTTACTGTGAAATTCTAGTCTCTTCAATCAACGGAGAAAATTTCCTCTTAACAGTAAATTCACTGATTTTCTGTACAGATTTTATTTTTAGTAAAAGATACCTATGCACGTACAAGCAAAGTATTAGCCTTATTAGTCTTTAGCATTTGCTTTATGATCAGCAACCCCAGTGAGTCTTATTTCATTTATACCGGCTTCTGTCACAGTATTTTGAATTCAAACATAGATCTTAAGCTATTATTTTTAAAAAATATAAAAAGGGAAGCTGCTAAATTTAACAGGAATTTTACAGTTTATTTTATTGCTCAAAAGGAGATGAATTTTCTCCAGTTTTAGATTCTACTGGTTATAATTTGAAGTAATTGCTAATGCACGAGAGGCTTAACAGCTACAACAATGTTGTAAGTTCAGCAGACTTAAATGACTTTTTAAATAGGAAAAATTTCAGAATTTAAAAAAAAAATGCTAATATATAAGTATCTAGTAGATCAACAAATCAACCAACCAAAAGGCACCAGCAGATTTTAGACAACACAACAGGACTTCACAAACTGGAAACATAATCTTCTAAACACTACAAGACTGAATGTGTTCTGGTCAGATGACAGATTTTCTTCCTCACTCTTGCTTTTACATTAATTTTTTTTTGTCTGAAACCAGAAAACCAATGGATTTAAGAAGGGAAAGTCTAGCATAGGAGCCAAGTAGACCAAAAGTGAGAAACAATTTCAAGACCCGAAGTGGTGCCTGGTACAGTCTCTGCCCTCCTCACTCTTCAGGTCTAGAGAGTATCTACCCTACGCCCCAGCACGGTGAAGACTGTGCAGCTACTAGAAGGGTGTATGCAGAGTAGGCCCTGTGGGCAGAGGCCTGTGCTCTTAAAGGATTTTGCTTTCTTGTCCTCTGCTGGTAACCAATTTCACCAAGGCAGTTGTTATACAATGTATGGCAAGAAGTGGGAGTGAGTAAATGAATGTAGCTTTTAATATGTAGCTTTTAATAAATAGCACATAAAAAAGCAAAAGCATGGCTGTTTGCAGATCCTAGGTAGGGTGGGATCAAGTTTTTACTAAAAAGCCATATTTCTAACCAGCACAAGTATAGCCGCCACTCCATGCAAATCCACCCAGGAAGAGCTTCTATTCTTTGAGCTCTTACACCATGACAGTTACTAACCATTTTGAATATGTTAATCCACTTATTTCTCACCCTATGAGAAAGAGATGTGGGAAGAAACATTAATATTTAAGAGCACACATTTTGGAATCAATTAAATATGAGGTTAAATTCCAGCTTCACCACTGCTTACTAAATAACTTCAGACAAGATGTAAGCATCTCTGAATCTCAGCATCCTCATCTGTAAATTGGGGCAACTGAGATAAACGACAGAAAGATGCTTAGCAGATTCTGCAGGGCTTATTAAGAGCTCAAAATACTTTTGATCTTATTAATATATTCAAATATTAATAAGATGTATAGATGAGGGAAAAGCTAGAAAATGTGCATAAGAGGACATAATTGATCAGCAGTGAAACTAGGAATTGAAACAGTGTCTATATGACAAAATGTATGTTTTTTCAACCCCTATACTGGACCACTCTATAACACAACTTATTATTATATCCATTGGCATAATGAATATAGTAATATAAGAACTGTAATGGATATAATAATTTACCACTCTAAAACCCCCTACTTTAAAAATAGTCCAGAAAGAGGAAGTTTCCCATTGAAGGACTTCACTTATATTTGTTTTTTTCAAAATGATCAGTTTGCAGTGAGTGTCCTGATAGTTAATATTTCTGAAATACTTTAGGCTAATAAAAGATCTTACATGACTTAAAAAAGGTCCAGTTCCTTGCCTCTAATCATTTGTCTTCTAAACTGTTCTTTAGAAAATGTCCTTGGGTGCTGTTTGCTAAGAGGCTCTGAATGGAGCCGAACACACTGCTTTGGATTCTTGTAGGCTCTACAATGGTCTTAAGCCCATTTCACCTTATCCTCACTATATGGAGAATTCCTATAATTTCTGGCAGCAATTTCACACCTGTCAATCCACTGTGACAAAAAGACCATGGCAGGGCTTCACCAGCAGGGCATGTCTTTAAGTTTCCAACAGTTGTTTTTTTTTTTTCAAATGTTATATTTACAGTTCCCTTGAAATTTTTAGTTACATATCTTCCCCCACCCCTCCCTCCAGCACCCACAGAACATCCGTGGCAAAACAAAACAAAAACTGATCCCAGCATATTGTGATTTCCTCTACTAGATAAATAATTTCTTGTTTTTCCTCCTTCACCGAGGGATAGGACAAGAGATAATCTCTCTGATTCATACTGGAAGGAGGGAAATTTCCTTTGATGACTCAGATTTAAACAGGTCTGTACATGTTTGGTTTTGTTTGGAGATCAGTATTTAATTTAGAAATGCCTTGAGAGTTGAGATTTATAATATCTTTTAGACTAATAACATAGGGATCTTGTATGTCTTGGGAAAGGCGCAGTTACCATATCTCTCTTCAGTTCATCTGGTGCATGAAAAGCTATTTCATTTGCATTAAACGCTAAAAAATTTCCAGACTGCAAAAGCCTGCAACGTATAGGAGGACATCAGCTGCCTGAAGCTTTATAACATCAAGTGTAGTTTAGGGAGGACAAAAAGCAGCGAGATGAGTCTTCCCTTTTATGGAGTAAGGGGGCCTAGGTTCTGACTTGGCAGAGCAGATTCATTTAGAAAAAGAAGGCTCCCTCGGTTTAAATTCCAGTTTCTAAATCTCTTTGGGGAGATGAAGGCTCTTCTTGTGTGCCTTTCACAATCAAACAGTTGGTTATAGCCTCTCCCCTCCATGGCTTTGAAATCCTCTCCTATTCACATGGTCACAACCAGACAGCCCTGGGGCAGGGATGGCAGTTGCTTCCTGGGCTCTGCACTGGCTGGGTTCCACCGGGCGGAAGGGCTTCTAGCATTAGGCAGGGCTGCCCTTGGATTGACAAATGCCCACTACTTGGCGGAACAACAGCCCCACGCAACCTCCCTGTCCCCAAATAGCCTTTTGCTACATTAATTGCATCATTGAGGCATTACAAAAATTAAGTGGCCGTTTTATTCCAAGGCAACCATTTGAAGAAGAAAATATTCTGGACTAGCCTTTGTAACTATTTTACTTTACAGTTATGGTCTGAGTAATGACAAGCATATCTAGCATGTGTGCAGAGTTATGCTCTATAGTTTTAGTGCATTGTTTGCTAGAAAAGAGCGCAAGAAGATTGCTTTGACCAAAAGTCATAATAGGAAGAGGCTAGTTCATTTCTAATGGAATCAGTCATCAGTACTTAGTTCCCCAAACACTGGTGACCTTTGGACAAAGGGATGCTTTAAAAAGTTATAAATTTGACTTGTTGCTTAAAAACACAACTTACACGATTCCCTCATTTCCACAAAGAGTTAATAAATAGCCGCTGAATTAATTTGCCCTGTCCAACTAACAGCTGCAGTCAGAGCCCCACGTTCACAATGCAGAGAGACAAATGAATTTGACGAGGGTGCCTGCACCTGCTCACCTTCCCAACCTGTACGGAGTGCATCCACGTGCTTTTGACAAATGACTCCACCCTGCTAACTCATGAGGCACCGGCCTTGGGTTCAGGCTGCAGTTATCCGGGAAATTCCTACCGCCCGTGTGCAGACTTCACAGGCGCCTGCACAAGGCAGAGGACAATGCATTGTGTATGTGTGTGCATGTGTGTGTGTGTGATCTCTGACAGGCAGGACAGACGTACAAATGGCTGGGAGAGCCAAGCAGACTGAAATCTTGGATGCCGAGGAGGCCCAGCTGGGTGGGAGGAGAGCAGGGGCACTGACCTGGAAGATGAGCACTTTGAAGTGGTTGCGCCGGAGGAGCTGGGCGTGGTTGTTCTCCAGCCGCTTCACCTGCGCGCTCTGCCTCTCCATGCGCTCCTTGACGGCACGCGTGTGCGCGCTAACCTTGCGCGACTTCTCCAGCAGCTTGCTCACCGTGTTGCTGGTGGAGGCCTGGTACTTGGAGAGCTTGGTGAGGTCGTTCTGGATACCCTTCACCGAGCCCTCCAGGCTGATTTGCCGCTGCTCCATCTTATGCTGGTTCTCCTGCACGGCATCGAGCATGTTCACCAGTTTGTCCAGGAGCGTGAGCACCGTGACAGCGTTCACCTGCGAGTTGTCCCGGATGGCTTCCTCCGTGCTCCCCAGATGCAGGCTGGGGCTCGGCGTGGAGGACGGCACTGGACTGGAGCTGGCCGCCTTCTCCGGCTGCATGTTGGGACCTGGGTGCTGGAACTTTTCAGCTTGTACAGCGTCCTCCCCTATGGCTGCTGCACAGATGGGCACTTTCCTCTGGCCCCGGTGAGAAGGACTGGTGGTTAGGGGGTGCCTAGCCTCGCCCTCTGGTTTGAGCTCGGAGCACCGCTCTCTAGGACTGGCAGAGGTTCAGACAGTCAACAACTGGCTACACTGATCAGGGGAATCGCATTCCAGCTGCTCTTAAAAGACCTACTCCACCCAGTGGGAGGCGAAGGATACAGAACTGAGAACCACTCAGGGTTCAGAGGCATGTACACAGCTTCCTAATTGCGTTCTCCTTGGCACAGGGCACTTTCCTGCAGGTTTAACTTTTCTTTCCTGTGCCTCTTCCTTTTTAAGAATAAGTTCAATGTCATATTTCACTCCTGACTTCATCTAGAGGCGGAGAGAAACATGCTAATTTGGCCCAGGGCCACAGCCTCCAATTGGCTAAAGCTAGTAAACTTTTCTCTGGCAGCTATGCTACGTATGCTGCAGATGCCTGGTTTTTTTTTTCCCCTGGATACAAGTTATTGTAATGGAAAGTATTGTTTGCCTTTGCCCTGGAACAGACCGATGGGCTTCAGAATGCCTGGTGTCCACTGAAAGAGGCCAAATTTAAAGGGTACTTGCAGTCAAGCCCGTAGTGTTGGTTTTTAATTTTCAAAGGGATAGAAGTAACTGATAATGACAAGAAGAACAGCCCAGTTCTTACTTTTGTAATTGGAGATACAAGATAAAATGAAAGAGACTGAAATTCAGGGATGTTAAAACATCCAATCCTGTTATGGACAGTTATCATGTAATATAGATGGGAACTTTTTGAATAACTACTTTAAACAGTTTCTAAGGCACTGGCAACCCACTCCAGTACTCTTGCCTGGAGAATCCCATGGCCGGAGGAGCCTGGTAGGCTGCCTCCATGGGGTCCGTACGAGTTGGACACGACTGAGCGACTTCACTTTCACTTTTCTCCTTCATGCATTGGAGAAGGAAATGACAACCCACTCCAGTGTTCTTGCCTGGAGAATCCCAGGGACTGGGGAGCCTGGTGGGCTGCCGTCTCTGGGGTCGCACAGAATCGGGCACGACTGAAGCGACTTAGCAGCAGCAGCAGCAGCAGCATGAGAAGTAAAATTGAAACAGGGAAAGCCAAATAAAAAAGGTGTGATCTGTTTAAGAACGTACCATGCTGATTTATTGTAACTAATTTTGAATCAGGGCGGAGAGGTTTTCTCAAATGCTCACCTCTGCAAGGCATTTATTGACATGTGCCCAGAAGTACGACTCTCAGGCAGGTTGAGTTGGAGTTTCTGAAGTGCTTCTAATGTTTGACATTTCCAAATTCCTGCTCAGTGAAGTGGCACACCTGTTCTGAAAAGTGGCCCTGCTCAGCTGAGCCCTTGGGACATGGGGCTTATTTCCTGAAACGACTTTACATGCTTGAATTGATTTTAAATGTATCCAGCCTTTGAAAGAGCTTTAGCAGAAAGTTTGTAATAGGCCTTCTATGAACAGTTTTGAGAACAAATGCCAGCTGATTTTGGGTCAGGGATTGATAATGGATAAAGTGCCATTCTTCAATGGCAGCATCTACATGTGAGCCAGTCAGTCAGTAGGTCATTCATTGTCACATTTATTGAACACGTGAGTTTACACTATCTGCTCAGTTCTTTGCTTGGTGAACTGTCTAGAGAATACTCATAAAGTGTGGTCTAAGACCCTGTCCTCAGTGCATATGCCTGCTAATTAGGGAGATGAATCAAAGATTTTACAGAGGCCCCCAGTTTTCTTCAGATAATTGGTACCCCCCCAAACCCACTTAAATTGAATCATTTAAAAATAGGAAAAAATAAAAGTATTTGGTTGAGACGTTATCTTTAAAAAATGTAAGAAAATTATTAAAATTGATTTACCTTACATTTAACAAAATGTAGTTGGTCGATGATGTGTTAAATATTAGAACAAAAGCTGAATCAAGTGTTGATTTTGAGAAGCATAATTTTCTAACAAAATTATATGGTATCATGACACAATGTCCTTTTTACATTTGACTTCTGTGGGCAAATCATGAAGAGGGTCATTATTGCAAAAATATTTGAGGGCTTCATCAATTTTCCAAGAGCCTCTCTTGAATTTTGACATTCTAATCATTCCCTTTTGAGGCACTTACTGTGCCATCATCTGTGTGAATCTTTTTTCTTCTTCAAATGTTAACTATTCCAGCTGCTGATTCTCATTTCCCAGAAGAGTTGCCCACAATTCAAGGGCTTCTCTAATGTTACCTTCATCAACTTCATGATTTCTTAACATGTTTTGAAAGATTTGCAATTTCATGCTATAATCACTTTGCCCTGATTTTGCCTTGATTTGCACTGATTTTGCATTGCATTGTTGGAGACTGTATAATCAGTTAGATGAATAGAGACATTAAAGACATGGAATGAGATGGGAAACGGAGAGAGGCTAGTTGTTAAACAGGAAAAAAGGTTTGCAGGTGGCTTATTTATTTTTTAAAATTAATTTTGAATAACACAAGTAACAGTTGTCTATTGCTGTGGAAGAAACCAGCCTGAAATTCAGTGGCTGAAAACAACCATCCTGTGTTTTCTTTACTCATGATTCTGGGATTGGCTAGGCAGGGCTCAGATGGAATGGGTTATCTCTACTAGACATATTCACCTAGGAATCTGAGATGCTCTCAGTCTCATGTCTGGCTCCTTAACTGAGATGAATGGAATTCTGGGATTTCTCTGTCTTCTATCCTTAAGCCTCCAGGGACTCTCCCTTTGATCTCTTTAGTAGAGAACCGGGTTCCCAAGCAGTGGAAGCAAAAGCTGCAGGATCTCTTAAAGCTAGGCTCTGGAACTCTGTGTCCTTGTCACTTTCTTCACATTCTGTTGGTCAGAGCAGGTCAGTCAGTTGCAAGGGGACAGGAAATAGGCTTCACTTCTTTAGGGGAGGAGCAACCAAGTCCCGTGATACAGGTTGAGCAGCATGGCGAAGATTGTTGTAGCCATCTTTGAAGACAGTCTGCCTCAGCATGAATATACTTTTTCTTTCAAGAAACTATTACAGATAAAACCAAAGGCCATATTAGTCACCACTTTTCTTTCATTTCCTTTTACCTTTTGTCAGAAATAATTATTTTTATGGATTTGGAGTGAATGATTGGAAATTATAGGTGATCAGTTCTGTAGTGGGCTTCTCAGGCATCTCGGTGGTAAAGAATCCGCCTACCAAGCAGATGTGGGTTTGATCCCTGGGTCATGAATATCCTCTGGAGAAAGGAAATGGCAACCCACTCTGGTATTCTTGCCTGGAGAATCCATGGACAAGAAACCTGGAGGGCTACAGTCCTTGGGGTCGCAAAGAATCAGACATGATTTGGTGAGTAAAACAACAACAGATTCATTAGTGACTAGTTTCATATTATGATGTAATTTGCTGTGCTGCCCAACCGTATAATCACAGGATCCATGAGGAGCTGTTTAATAATACAATGGGAACCTGTCCTGTACAAGATAGCATATGACTAAGTAATGGTGTGTGACATAAATTCTAAGGGCGTTGAGAGTTTATACAAGAAGAAAGCAAACTCAATAAAAGAAAGCACTGTTGGTGAGTTAGAATTTGAGAAAACCCTGAGCAGATACAGTCACTTTCTACCTGATCTTAAGCCCTATTTCTGTCTGAGAGAGATTAGTGAAATTCAGCAATCAATTCTTAAGAGAAATTTTTGAAATATTAAATCTACTTAATGCATACTGTGATGTTCCTTAAAAATTAGGTGGTGGAGTTAGACTTGATAAAATGGCAGATAGGAGGCTCTTAGAAGTTTTTGAACATGTGAAAGTATGTGTTTAAGAAGAATTAGTACAGCAATAAAATGTAGCAAGGGGTTGCTTGGTTTGTAATGGTTGTTGAATGGGAAATAAGTGCTGGGTGTTGGAGCTGAAAATGTGAGTAACATATATTTGTAGCCCTTTAAAAGCTCCCACTTTACTGGGAGGACTAAGCAGGTAGACAAATTCTGATATAGATATATAGGTGTGGTGTTGGAATGGGGTAACATGAGGGTTTTAGTCATGGCAGGGGATAGTTAAGGGTCTGAATTCTCTAACTGACTTCCAGCTGTGTACTGTTACCTCAAATATCTAAGTCATTTAATCACAGAAGTCATTCCAAGAAAATGCTTTATTATTGGCTAAGGCATCCATCTCCATGTGGTTTCTTCTTCATTTTTGTTGATGTTTAGTTGCTCAGTCATGTCCAGCTCTTTGTGACCTCATAGACTGTAGCCTGCCAGGCTCCTCTGTCCATGGGATTACCCCAGGCAAGAATACTGGAGTGGATTGCCATTTCCTTCTCAAAAGGATCTGCTGACACAGGGATTGAACATGTATCTCTTGCAAGTCCCCTTGCAGGAGGATTCTTTGCTGCTGAGACATCAGGGAAGCCCCTATTGCAGATCATTAGTAATCCCTAAGTCTTGGTTAACCTTTAGTATAATTTTTAAACCAGAGGCAGAGGCAGATCAGTGTCCTCCTTGGTTGGCCTTTTCCATTTAAACCCGTATGGGAACCTTGATATGCTTGATCTTCCTATTGTGTCAGTGATAGAAGGCCTGGAATACTGTGCCCACAGAAAAGAAAGTTCTCCTCAATGGCTAAAGAAGCAGAGGCTAAGCTGGCCACTCCATGTATCTTTTCTTTGAGCCCTTAGTATTCAAAAGCCTTTCAAATGATGGCTTGCCTCTTGACTAGGTCATATGAGTATATAAACCCTGTGAAAGAAAGAGGAACAGCATAACACATTGAATATTTTTTGTTTTTTTTTTTAAGAAGTAGGAGAGAAAGAGAGAGATAGAAATAGAAGAAACAAAAGGAAAGTATCTTCCAGGAGAAGGAGACATCTTTTCACGTTTTTACTCTTCTTAATGAAATATCTTTCTACCACCTACCATATAAATGTGATATCTCCTTTACGTCCCTAACTTCTGGCTGTTGAGAGGCAATTCTCCATGATTCTTCATGTTTCTGAATGTCTTTTGAGCAGAAACACTGAATCTTTTGTTCTGTTCTGCCTTTTAAAAAATTTTTGTATAGTGAGCAACTTTGAAAACTAGAGATAGCAGAGAATAGAGCAGGAGCAGATGGTAGGGCTATTTGATATCCAGTATGATAATGTTTTCCTCTGGGGAAAGGTTAGGCAGGTTGTTTGCCACCTCTTATGAAAGCTTGAAGTTTCCTAAACTTGGGGCTCCTCACCGGTGACACACATCTGTAATGTGCAGCATCTACCTATACCCACTTCTGTGTCACTCCCATGTGACCTGGGGAGGGGCAAAGGGAACTAACACGAACATGAAATTTATGTTCCTTCTGTATCATGAGTAGTAGTCTTCGTCTCTAAGCCCGGAGTCTCTGAACTTCTGCCATGAAAACTGTGGCAGGTTTAACATGTTTGTTTGCAAGTATGGTTAAAAAGTCTGATCATTCACAGTTCTTGACACTGGTCAGTTTTTCATCTAACCATAACATCTTGTATGAATGAAGTTAAGAGAATGAGGTTGAGAATATGGAAGCTTGTTTAATGACACTGGAACCAGAAAACTGGCTAACTCAGGAGCCTCGAATGGCATTTGCATTTGACTGTGTTGCCTGTAGAGATGTGCCTAAAGATGATTTCTAGTGATAATCTTGTCTTGGCACAATAGGGATTTCTGATGCCAGGGCATACTTACAGCCTTTGAATCAAGAGAGAATGGCCCCTACACACTAGGAAAGTAGGTATACTGGAAACTTTGTGGTTATAGGTTTTATTTTGGAAGCTGGGGAAGATTCCTATCAAGAGAAACAGAGCTTCCATGTGCATATTTTGCTTGGGAGTTTTGGTTTTGGTAAGTGGCATGGATATTTGCTGCCTAGAAACCCAGTGGCTCAATGGTAAAAATCTGCCTGTAGTGCAGAAGACATAGGTTCAATCCCTGGGTCGAGATGATCCCCTGGAGAAGGAAATGACAACCCACTCCAGTATTCTTGCCTGGAAAATCCCATGGACAGAGGAGCCAGGCAGGCTACAGTCCATGGGGTTGCAAAAGAGTAGGACATGACTGAGCAACTAAACAACAGTGAATATTTGCTCCCCGTGTTGATCTGTCATGCTTCTCGGCATGCAGTGATTCATACATCCTTTGAATAAATACTTATTGATCACCAATCATTTTCAAGGAATTATACCCATTTCTGAATGTATATTATTGCATAAAATACATTTGTCCTTGTTCTTATAGATTTTAACTTCCTTAAATTAAAGAAGGAAGATATAGGGGCTCTATTTTATCTGTATTTTGAGGCTATGTTCCAAGAAAGTGCAATATGGTAGATTAAAATTACTTGCTATGATTCCCAGGTAGTGTTAGTGGTAAAGAACCTGCCTGCCAACGCAGGAAACATGAGAGACTCAGGTTTAATCTCTGGGTCAGAAAGAATCCCTGGAGGAGGGCATGACAGTCCACTCCAGTATTCTTGCCTGGAGAATCCCATGGATGGAAGAGCCCGGTGGGCTACAGTCCATAGGGTTGCACAGAGTTAGACACCACTGAAGCAATCCACTTAGTGGATTCCCCCTTAGCAGATTAGAGGTGCAATGTAATTCCTACTTCCTTATACAGTATCTGGAATAGCCTTGGTGTCTTGCTTGACCAAATAGAATGAGTCAAAAGTAATGCTCTGGTACTTCTGAAGTTAGGAAATGTGAAGGTTTGTAATCTTATCCTGGGTTTCTTGGGATACTAGCTTCTTATAAAAAAAATCTGACTATAGTGAACCTTCCATGCTATGAAGGAGCCTAAGGTAGCTCCCTCTCCATATGGAGAGGATATGAGGAGAAAAAAATATATGAGGTAGTTGTCTCAAGTATCTTTAACTACTTTCTTTCCTCTTTCCTGCCCAGGTGATGCAGCAGTTGGTGTGGAGCAGAGATGAGCTGTGTCCTGTCTACATTTGTGACCCACGAAGCTGTATGCCTATTAATTTTTGTTGTATGTCACTAAGCTTTACAGTGGTTATACAATAATAGATAACTGTGTGCATGTAGTTTGCAATGAAAATGCAATTAATTAAGAATTATTATTAACAGTGTAAGTTTGTTCACTGAACTCCTGTATCTGATATTTTTATATGTCCTACTATCCCCAGAAGTTAACTCCTGAAATAATACTATTGCTGTTGTTCAGTCACTCAGTCATGTCTGACTCTTTGTGACCCCATGGACTACAGCACACCAGACTTCCCCTTCTTCACCATCTCCCAGAGTTTGCTCAAATTCATATCCATCAAGTCGGTGATGCCATCCAACCATCTCATCCTCTGTCATCCCCTTCTCCTTCTGTCTTCAATCTTTCCCAGCATCAGGGTCTTTTCCAATGAGTCAGCTCTTTGCATCAGGTGGCTAAAGTATTGGAGCTTCAGCTTCAGCATCCATCCTTCCAATGAATATTCAGGACTGATTTCCCTTAGGATTGACTGGTTTGATCTCCTTGCTGTCCAAGGGACTCTCAAGAGTCTTCTCCAGCACCTTCTCCAGTTCAAAGGCATCAGTTCTTTGGTGCTTAGCCTTTTTTATTGTCCAGTTCTTACATCTGTACATGCCTAAACCATAGCTTTGACTATATGGACCTTTTAGGCAAAGTAAAATAATACTATACAACAAAATAAGGATTTTTTAATAATTATTTTTACCTTGTGGTGGTGGTGGTTACAGTCACTAAGTTGTATCCAACTCTTTCGCAACTTCATGGACTGCAGCCTGCCAGGATCCTCTGTCCATAGGATTCTCCAGGCAAGAATACTGGAGTGTGTTGCCATTTCCTCCTCCAGTTTGACGCAGGGATCAAACTGAGTCTCCTATATTGCAGGTGGATTCTTTACCACTGAACCACCAGGGGAGCCTCTTAAGAAAACCTAATTTCTCAGCTTCATACCAAAGGTGATGAGATAAAAGCATATTACTAAGATAAATGGAATTAGGCAGAAAGGAAGGTGCTGAAGCATCATCTGATCCCATCCTCTTCACTCTACACTGATCCTGCAGTGGCTACAGAGGAAAGTGAAGATGCAGTTTGGAGAAGTCTTGAAGGTCCTGTCTTTTCCTTATTCTTTGGGTGAGGCAACAGAGAGAAACTGAATGTTCACTTTCCCTAGAAAGATTAGTGATGGAAAAGCACACGATCACACAATCCTAATCTCTGCCAACCAATTCTTTATATAACCCCTCAATGATGTCAGTGTGAAATACAGCAACATATAAGGAAACCCTATGTAAATGAGTGATGGAGCAAAGATAATGTATAGCATTGGCATAAGAGGTAGACTCTGCTTCACCTCCCATGTGCTATCATTTAGGGAATACCATGATTTTTGGAAATTCTCTGAGAGGGTCTTACATTCTCAGGGCCTCCTCTGCCTCTTGGACTCCCATTTCCATGCTGCTTTATTCCTGCCTAGTTGTGAACCCCAGCCCCTGCTTTAAGTGGGTCAGAATCCACTCACACAAAGCACCCACGAGTATAGAGAGTATTAATGAAACTTTAGGGTCTTACGAAGATTTCTGACGTCCTACTGGTTCCTCTCTTCTCAGTTTGTTTTTTCCTCCTTGCTTCCACTTCTTATTTCATGAGGGGAAATTTCACTCAAATACTGGTTTTTGCATTTTGTCCTCTACCTCAAGGAGATATTTTATTATCATGAAAGACAGTTTTCTACTTTCTTAAGAATTCTGGTGCCAGTTAAGATAACTAAATTCTTCCCCATCTTGTTTTATTGTCAAAATCAAAGGAAGGGAGACAACACTGTTCATTCATCATCCATCGCTTCATACAGCAAACATTACTGAGCAACAAGCAGGTGCTGGGAACAGCAGTGAACACTAGACAGTCCCTGTTCCACTGGAACTTGTGCTCTAAGGGGTGGGGGTGGAGACAGATAATAAAAATAAAACGTAGCATTAGACAGTGATAAGTACTATGAGCACAAATAAGACAGAATAAGGGCCCAGAGAGTGATGAAGGTGCTACATTAGATAGGGCAGTCAAGAAAGTCCTCCTCAAAACAGGGACATTTAAGCACAGATATGTTGCAGGAATCCAGACGAGAGGACAGGAAGTTCTTCTGTCATAAATAGTATATTTTACAGTGATGGAGTTTAAGGAGGGCACATGCCCAACCAGCTGAAGCTATACTTCCCAGCTTCTCTTTGAACCAGGTGTGGATGCCTTACCAAGTTCTGTTAATGTAGGTAAGTAGAAGTGGTCTGGGCCACTTCCACAGGCTGCCCTTTGAAAAATTAGGTGAGTGCTCCACTGACCCCTACCTCTCTTTCCTCCATATTTTTTTCCTAAGAGATGGTAAAAGCTGACTTGGATGCAGAAATGGAAACCACTGAATTGCAGATTGAAAACGGCAGCTCTTCCTGCTCTTTCACTCTTGCTCCCTCATAGCTTTCCCTTTCTCCACCCCTCCTCTCCTGCTTTTCTCTCTTTGCCCTGCTCCCAGGAGTCGGCTTGCAAACAATAAGAATTAAGAGCCTGGACTCCCAAGCCAGACTTCCTAGGTTCAAATAGCAGCAAAGATGTATGACTTTGGACAATTACTTTTGCATTCTAAGCCCCAGATTCTTATAAAATGAGGATAATAATAATTCTTATTGTTGTTATGAGGATTAAATGAGTTAATATTTTTGAAATGCCTGGACCAGTGCCTATAACATGGTAAGCAGCATATGTATATGTTAAATACATAAATTAAATAAATAAAAACTCTTAATATAACCATCTAGCTTCTTGGCTTTGAAGATGTGATTTTTTTAAAAAATATGTTAATGTCTCGTGTGGCAGATGCCATATTCAAAATTAATGCTTCTGTTCATTTCTTACTTGCTCATTCACAGAGCACTCCATGGCACACCCAGAAGAAATGTATTGGGGTGCCTCAGCCTTTCCTACAGATAAATTAATAGGCTACTTCGATTTGCTACATGCTCAGCATAAAGTTAAGACTCTTAGACAACATAGAAAAAAAAAAGTAAACCCAGGTCTTTGTCTTGGAGAACCTCAGAGTCTTTGGGGAAAAGTAAGTTTTACGCAGGAGAAGCAATTAGAAAACAATAAAAGGCAATACCTAATGAGGCATTGAAGTTGTCCCTTAAGTTGCAGCAAATGCCTTAACCTTCTGATAACCTTAGCTTTGCTTTTCTCATTACAGAGCCCTAAAACAAACAGGAACCCAGGCAAAGAGATTTAAATGAGAAGAGTAACTTAGTACTAATGTTTTTCTTGGAATACAGTGTTTTTCATGTATGTTGTCTCAGGACACTGTAAGACCTTGAAAAATAGTGCCTGGAGGAAGTAGGCAGGGATTCCGCTGTTTTTCCGTGGCCATAATGGTACTGGGAAAGACCTTGGGCTCTAGAAGGACTGTGAGATGAGCAGATTAACTTGTCACTCTCTTCCTTCCTCAGTCAGATAGACCTTATCCAGCCTTGTCTCCATATCCCCTCTCCTTCCCCAGCACCCTGGTCATGTCATTGAATCTTAAAACTCCCTTATGAAGGAAATCTAGAGAGTCCCTTGATTACCTGTTTCAGAGTTTAATAAGCCTTATTTTTACATACTTAATTTTGACGCCTGTCTTGTGAATTTGTTCCTTGAAGTAGGACGAAGGAGCATTAGAAAGTCATACAGTTTTATCCTCCATTTCACGCACACACACACAAACAAAAATCAAGGACAACAAAAATTTCTTACCCTGTCTTAAAAGGAAGTTATATTAATTTGAAAGCTTTAAAAAAGGAAATTCCAAAATTGTTTTGGGAGCCAAGTCTGGTATTTGTCAGGAAGTTCTTCTTCACAGATAATTTAAATCCTTCTTGTGGCAGTATAAAGCCATTTCCTCTCATTCTGTTCTGTTTTTTGAGTTAATGAACAGCCACATAATGGATTTCTATAAATTACCTATTAATCATCTTTTGGTAATTTCTATATATTCATGTTAAAATCTAGGATCCCTGATTAATTTGAGGCTGTATCTATAGAGAACCCAGTGATATAAATACTGTTTATCAAAAAATATTTTGGCAAAGCTACATGTCTTAACAATAAAGTATTTTTGTAGGCAAATAGTGGTGATAGCAAGAAGCACTTGCCTGGTGGTTTACACTTAGAGAGCACTTGAACTGTCTTGAATTATCTCTGAATGCTAAAAATGTGTGATTCCAAATTCCTCTCCCTCTGGGCTCACATTTATTGGCCTCAAAGAACTGTTATCTTAGTTGAAGCTATGGCTCTGTTCCAATTGGAAAAATAAATAAACACTGAGTGAGCCAGAAATCCAGGTAACAAGCATAGGTGACAAGAGCAGAGGGAGGAAGGGTCTGGCTGCTTGTCCTCATGTGCACAACTGCTTTATTAGAACGTGGATGAGTATCTCTTTCTAAAACAGTTTAAGTCTATTGCATAGACACAGCCATAATACCAGGCCTGATTAATGGCAAACATGATGAATGTATTATAATGCAAAAGGAACTTAATGTCTTCAGGCCTTACTTTCCTCATTTGTAAAACTTGTCTACTTGATTTCTAATGCCTTTTCTAGTGATAACATTTTATAATTTAATGAACACTTTGACATATTTTTGCAGAGTAATTTTGTTAGTATTGTCTCAGATTTTGAACTTTAAAAACAATACTGACAAGCATACAAACTCGTGGGTCAGGAACTTCTATCACTGAGGGGCCCACAGCCATGCCCCTTGTTGCCATTTCTTCCTTCTAGGATGGGGAGGGGGCCAGGCTGGTCCAGAGGTCTGGCCTTGTGGCTTGGAGTCCAGATCCTGGGTCCCACTCCATCCCTCAGCCCTTGGGATGAACTGCAGTTGGAGTCCAGAAGACTCCCTCTCTGCCCATGCCTTTTCTTAGTTTTGACCTCTGACCTCTCCCAGCACTTCCACCTGCCCTCCCTGCCCAGCTTACACCTCAAGCCCAGCTCATATTGTACCTAGAACAGAGGGAGGGGGAGGCTCATGCTCTCTGTCATAGTCCAAAAACCCATATACCTCCCTCTCCCTCTGTTCCTTGTATTTAATAAAAACTGAAAATAAACAAAAACAAGTAGGAGAATAAAATATGAATAGAAACCTGATACAAACAGGCAACAGAGTATCCTTTCATCACTAGATCTCACCTCTGGTCACAGTCCAGGTGGTGTGACAAAGTGTGGCCTTTGAGTGGTTTGGGAAGTCCAGAGGCCTGATGTTGATTTTCAGCTCTGATACTAACTGGATGAACATGAACTTAGGCAAACTCTGGGAGATAGTGGGGACAGGGAGACCTGGTGTGCTGCAGTTCATGGAGTCACAAAGATTTGGACACAACTTAGCGACTTAATAACAACAACAGCTAACTAATGACTGAGCATTTAACTTTGATGAACTGAGATGAACTGCAGTTGGGGTCCAGAAGGCTCCCTCCTTGCCCATGAGTCTTCTTGGTCTTGACCTCTGACCTCTCTTAGCACTTCCACCTGCTCTCCCTGCCCAGCTTACACCTCAAGCCCAGCTTTCACCTCACTATCTCCCATGGGTTTCCTTATGTGTAATGTGAAAGGATGATCTAATTCAATTCAGTAAACCTCTATTAACAGTTGCATACATTTAAGACTTTTAAATGGGACATGAATGTGGGAATTGGGGCAAAATACAAAGATAAAGATGTGGAGAAGCTCTCACCAAAATGCAAGTCCATGGGAAGAAAGATGGGGCTAAGCATTATAGTAGAAAAAAATGAAGTTCTAGGAGCACAAAGGAGGCATTATGTGATTTTGAGTTCTCAAGTATGATGAAAACTGATGCTCACCTATAGCTAAAGAGCCTTTCAGGGAAAAGTGTATTTGGTCTGTGTTTTAGACACTGTCACTAATGCATGCAGTTCGTTGCAACAGCTACTTAGAACCACCAGCTACTATGGTGATTAGGCATGTTCATCTCTTCCTGCTAATTGCACTCCTCTGCAGGGTGTAAGAGAAATGAAAACATGGGAAGATGGAGTTTTTCCAGTTCAGGGATTGACCTTTAAAAGAATCAGGGCAGAGAGAGGGTAATGAAGCCAGTAGAAGAAACTGCTGTAAATAACCCTGACATAAGATTGAACTAATTTAGTTTAAATGGGATGAAACCCAATCTAAATTAGAGAAAAATATTATCTGAATTATAGATTTTTTTGAAAAGAAATGCAATTATATTATTTTCAAGTATGTGTGGTAAGCTGAACTGATTTCTAGAAAAATTCTTGTAAGTTTAAGTGGTATTGGAGTCTTCTTCTGCTGACTAGACAAGTTCTGATTCCTTCAGACTGTCTTTTGAATGCCTATAATTCATGTGTTAACCTGTTTGAAATAAAATGACTAATTGCACTCTTAAAATTTTGTTCATGCTGCTCTTTTGTTTAATGACAAACAGTTCAGAGATAAACTTGAATCCAGTGTACTTCTAGTTTTTAAAACTTTACAAATTAATAGGGTCTAAGCAAATGCTGTCTCATTGGTTCTTGTCCACTAGATACGTTGTGATATTATTACAATCAGATCTGGAACTTTTACTTCTAAAAAGCTGTCCATAAAAGGGATCTCACGGAGGGTGGCCAGCTGGTTGCTTCAAGGCGTGTCTTTATGTCATGACATAGTGAAGGGCACGACTGGAGAGCTTCTGGGAGCTCTTTGTGAGCACAGAAACATTGACAACCACTGAGAAGTCGGAGATAAAACAAAGTAGTAAGGAGAGTTCCTCATAATCTGCTCAAGCTTGGCTGGTGGTGGTTTAGTCGCTAAGTCATGTCTGACTCTTGCAACCCCATGGACTGTAGCCCACCAGGCTTCTTCTGTCTATAGGATTTCCCAGGCAAGAATCCTGGTGTGGGTTGCCATTTCCTTCTCCAGGGGATCTTCCCAACCCAGAGATCAAACCTGGGTTTCCTGCACTGTAGGCAGATTCTTTACCGACTGAGCTACCAGGGAAGCCCAAGCTTGGCTAATGGGTAGGAAAGAAAGAGCTAAGGAGAAGCAGACAAGGCAAGCATCCAGCAAGAGCTAGCATCCAGACAAGAGCTAAGGAGAAGCAGAGATGAGAGTTGAAAAGCATCCTGAAAGGGGAAGTGGTCTGGATGCAGAGCAAGGAGCTACCAGGTGGTTTTGAAGAGTATTTGAAAATGTGGGAAACACCTTGAGAACTTCTGGGGTCAGCTTTGGAAGCTATCAGAGTGCTATTAAAATGGTAGGAATTGTCATGAGCTGACCTTTCACTCTGTCCCCTAGAGTCAAGTGTTCTAAAATATCCAATTCATAGTTCCAGAAATTTAATCTTATCCACTCACTCTTAGATGATAACGTTTGGGGGAAATTGACTCATGCTATTCAAATTCACAAGAGAATGCTTTAAAAAGCATGTGTATTAATTAATAAAGAGAGAGCTACCTGGCATAACAATCCACAGTGGTCATTTCCTCTGTTCTTGCTCACTGTCCTGGAGGTCATCTTTCCTCAGGTACAAAATTACATATCAAAAGCCAATTAAGTAAGTACTGAAATAAGGCAGAGGAAGAAGAGGATTCCTAAAAAAAATTCTACTGAAGTGCGAGTGACTGTAGGTACTACTCTTTTAGATTTAGGCCATATTTCTGTTTGTTCTCCAATTACTAGCCATGGGAGTGTTTTCACAGATCTATAGTAAAATGAAAAAAATTAAAACAGAGAATTACAATGAACTTACCAGGAAAACAAATATATTTTATGTGCTTTATTCTGTGATTGTGTAGTTGTTATTTTCGGTGTTAAAAATGTTGATTTTAGTGAATTACAGTGTTATCTTTGTAAACATTTTTTTTTTAACTTGGCAGAATGAAAATTCTGGCAGTCCTATGACAGTCCCAATTTTTCCTTTTTTTGGAGGGTGATTTATAGTTCCATGAAATCCCAAAGTCGGAGAACCACTGTTTTAGAAAACTGAAGATCTGTACTATACCAATGGCTTTAAAACTTTTGACCAAGATTCACAGAGAGAAACACATTGTTGCATCAAAAAGTGCATATGACTGACACACATACATGAGTATGTATGTACAGATATTTACAACAGAAATAAACATTTTAGAAAACAGTACTTAACCTCCTGCAGTACACCCTGGCCTAGTCTATCTTACTTGTTAAATATTTCAGTTGCTAAGCAACAGTTTGATTTCATGACCCACTAATGGGTCACAGCTCACAGTTTGGAAAACAGTGCTCTAGACTCAGAGTCCTCTCATCCCAGGACGTAGCTGAATAAACACTGACAGGTGTTTCCTTTTAGGATCTCCTTTTCTGGATTCCATTCAAATCACATCCCTCCTGCTGCACATCCCCTCCGCCCCCCACTGCCCCCCGCCGCCCCCCCCCCACCGTCCCTGCCCCCTGGAAAGGTTAAAATACAATACAATTGAATAAATAAGATCTTTCTTTATGCTAGTCATATCCCTGTCCTTAGGGTATTCTCTTGCCACTTTGTTTAGACTGAGAATTATTCTCTACTTCTGTAAGATTTAGAGATCATGTTGTTTTTCTTTACAACCCAAGGAAGTCCCTTGGTCTCATTAGCCCCGTATTTGCAAAATACATCTTGAAGTGAAGTGAAAGTCGCGCATTTATGTCCAACTCTTTGCAACCCCTTGGACTATACAGACCATGGAATTCTCTAGGCCAGAATACTGGAGTGGGTAACCTTTCCCTTCTCCAGGGGATCTTCCAAACCCAGGGATCGAACCCAGGTCTCCGGCATTGCAGGCAGATTCTTTACTAGCTGAACCACAAGGGAAGCCCAAGAATACTGGAGTGGGTAGCCTATCCCTTCTCCAGTGACTCTTTCCAACCCAGGAATCAAACCGGGGTCTCCTGCCTTGCAGGCGAATTCTATACCAATTGAGTTATGAGGGAAGCCCAAAATATGTCTTATGGTAGGTTATTCTGCAGACTAGCAATTCACATCTGTTTTAGTTGATTCCATTCATTTCAATTGCAAAGCATGACTTTTCAGTTATTACTCAAATTTAAGATTTGGAAAGGGACAGAAGGGACATCTTACTCCAGCCCTGAACACTGAACAGATAAGATACAGTCCAGAAGAAAGAGAAGGCAACTCAATTAAAAAATGATTAAAAATAAGTTCAAATGTCCAGATATAATTAGTTTGGCTATGTAAACCTGCCACTGGAGTAATGAAGAACAGAAAATATGCCAGGCATGTTTTGTAGTCGTTATCATTTTCTATTGGGTCACAGGGTTGGTGCCAGAGGAGCAGTGTTATGTGTTGGTTCAGAGTGTGCTTGTGTTGCCAAATTGTCTGGGATCAAATCCATTGTCTTCCATTTACCATCATAGGTAGGTATTACTGATGTCCTGTTTTCAGATGAGGGGACTGAGCCTGTCCCCAGGAGATTGAGATCTTGAACTAGTTTCTTTACTTCAATAGGAGCCAGCTATAAAATGAGAAATACTGAGTACCTACTTCATAGAATTGCTCTGAGGATTAAATGAGTTTATATATATAACGTATGTAGCCTGGGCATATGATAAGCATTTAATAATACATTTTAGCTATTATTGTGATTATCAAATAGTCATTTACAGACTGATTTTTAGAGTCAAGTCACCTGGATTCAAGTCTTAGCTTCTACTTACTTGTTGTATAATATTGAGAAAGTTACTTAATTTTTCCAAACGTTAATTTCTTCATTAAAAAAAATGTGCTACTACTACTTACTATAGTGTTGTTTAACATTTCACAGATTTAATAATACCACACAGTACCTATCACATAGAAGGTACATAAATACCAGCCAGCTAGCCAAAGGTACCAATGTGCTTCCATTTTGTATGTATTTATTCAATACAGTCTTTTTTAATATATTCCTTGAGATCTTGACTTATACATCAGAATCTTGGATAAAACACAATTTAAAAGCTCTTTATTGTTTTGTTTTCCTAAAAGAGAATGACATTCTTCCCCCCTAAAGAATCAAATGAACATGAAACTTTAAATAAAGTTGAAAAATTCACTCCAGTTCAATAACTGTCCTTTTGAATTTCCATTATGTGCTAAGCACAATATCCTATAAGGCAAATTTCCACTTGGCAAAGGTTGTAGAAAAGCCAAATTTAAAAGGCCACTATAATTAGAACTTTTGCTAATGGCACTTAAACTGATTAATGTCCAATAGTACCTACTGTACCAGAGCATATTTTTAAGGCAGTTATACATTTATACTAAATTAAACATTCGTTGAATAAATGAGCTTATGTAGTAGTATTTCCATATAGCTCTTGGAGTTAATTCTGTAATGATATGGCCAGTGTAGCTGAAGGCCTTCTCCTTTACTGTTTTCTCTGCCTGGAATGTTCTTGCCATTTCTTCTCACGTGGCTGGCTTTTTTGTCATCATTCAG
Organism: Bos indicus; assembly: GCF_029378745.1. Taxonomy (NCBI): domain Eukaryota; kingdom Metazoa; phylum Chordata; class Mammalia; order Artiodactyla; family Bovidae; genus Bos; species Bos indicus. The sequence continues at coordinate 80,412,217 of NC_091761.1, forward strand.
AAGACGGCTCTGTCATTCAGATGACAAAAGCAGTCTTCTCTGGCCATTCTACCTAATGTGGGTCTTATATTTGGCTTCTCTCCTCCACCACCCCATTGTATATTTTCTGTGGTACCTTATCACTCATTGAAATAATAGGGTTTGTGAGCTGCTTATTGTCTCTCTCCTGCTAGATCTAAAGCTCCATGAGAGCAGGGATCTTGTCTATACTCTTCATTATCTGTAGTATTTTTCAGTTTAAATTTAGCAGCTTAAAACAACACACAGTCAGTATCTTACAGTTTCTGTGGGTCCAGAGTCTAAGCCTGGATTAGCTGGGTCCTCTGCTCAAGGTTTCACCAGGCAGAAATCAAGGTGTTGGCTAGGCTGCAGTCTCATTTGGGACTCTTCTGAGCTCATTCAGGCTGCTAGCAGAATTCGTTTTTTTGTGGTTGTATATCTTCTTTCCCTTGTAGGTTGACAGTTGACAGGATGTTTTCAGCTTTTAGAAGCTACCCAGAATTCTAGCCATGAGACTTTTCCAGAACATAGCAGTTTATTTCTTCAGGTCAGCAGGAGAGTTTCTGACCTCTAGATCTTCTTTTAAGAGATCAAGTGATTAGACCAGGCCCACCTAGGATGATTTCTTTTGATTAACTCAGAGTCAACAGATCTAGCGACCGTATTTATGCCTGCAGAAATTCTTCACTTTTGCCACATAATGTCACTCAGTCAGGGAAGTGATAGTTCATCACATTCACTGGAGCTGCCCCCACTCAAGGGCAGCTGCCACAATGCAGCTTATAATTCTGCCTATCATACTTTTGTAGCCCCAAGACCTCTAGGGCATCTGACACTGAATAGGAGTTTAGTACATACTTATGAATAAATGAATGCCAATGAAGTAAGAACCAAGAAATTAGTGAGAAGTGAAAATAAACTATTTACTCTGTGTTTGGATGTATGTTTAGTATCCTATGTTGATTTCAAAAATGTGATTTGATCATGCATTTAATTTACTTTCTTCACTGAGGGGGTTTGTGACTATCACATGGTATAAAGGAAAATCAGTCAGTATTTGTTGTATTATATGAGCAAAGTTTTTATAGTATAATTGTGATGAATTATTATCCCTAGCAGAATGAAATGCAGATGAAATCATTCAACCTAAGGATGCTAGAATGGCTTGCACATGGAAGTCCAGCCCATCATTAGCAAATCAGGAATAATTGATATTAGAACTTGGACTTCTGCTGTTGTTCAATGTTTAATTGTACACTGCTTCCCCAAAATCAGAGAAGGAGGCATTTTCATCTCTAGGAGAAATGATTCAATATCAAGCTCAGAAAGATGTTGTCAGGGCTGTATCTTAGATACCATGTTGTGAAATGACCCTCTTAAGGAAAAGTCGGCAGTCTCATTATATGAGACATAAACCACAGGGGTGAGGCACACAAAGGATAGTATATTAATCTGCTTGGGAAGCCACAACAAAACAGCACAGACTGGGTGGCTTAAGCAACAGACATTTATTTTCTCACAGTTCTTGAGGCTGGAAACCTGTGCTTAAGGTGCCAGCAAACTCCCTCTCTGGTGTGAACTTTCTTCCTGACTGGTAGACTGCCATCTTCTTGCTTCTTGTCTTCATATGGTGCTTCCTCTGTGCCTGCCTTGGGGACTGAGAGCAAGCTCTGCTCTCTCTTCCTCTTCTTATAAGGACACGGATCCTATCAAATAAGGGCCCTGCCCTTATGACCTTATTTAACCTAATCACCTCCTGAAAGGCCTTGTCTCAATATACAAGCCACATAGGACATAAGGGGTCCAACATATGAATTTGGGAGGCACAATTCAGACCATGACAGATAGCCAAGATAGGAAATACAAAATTAGGCATGCAGTCTTAGAAGGGGCTTATGCAAATGAGGGGCTCTGAAGCTTAAACTTTATTAATTTGGCAGCATGTCTGCCTTCAGTGCAGGAGACCGGGTTTGATCCCTGGGTTGGGAAGATCCTGTGGAGAAGGAAACGGCAAACTACTCCAGTATCCTTGCCTGGAAAATCCCATGGACGGAGGAGTCTGGTGGGCTGCAGTCCATGGGATTGCAGAGTCCGGCACGACTGAGTGACTAATGTGTTCACCTCGTGTTCACCTCTGCTTGTGTACAGCTAAGCAAATTAAACGAAACTTCTCTGACCTTTGATTTCCTCAAATGTAAAATGGAGCTAATACTATATTTAAATCATGGAATTGTTGAGAGGATTAAATGGCAGCTTATAAACTCTCCTCATTAACTATTATTACTGTTACCTTTATTGTTATTGTCACTGTCCTCACCATTATTCGGCTACATCATTTTACAGATGAAGAAAGACAAAAAATTGTTATATGATGGCGCTATGCCACGCCACCAGTTAGCTGGGAGACTGAGCCAGGGTAATGCCTCCTGACTCCTTATCTGTCTCTTTCTGTAGCTCTATAGAGATGGCCTTTTGAACTTTCTTTCCTCAATATTCATACCCCTCGAGAGAATGTTGGCATAATCACAGTCTCCACCCCCTAATATCTTCTCTAGGCTATAGTAGAATGAAAGAGATCTCAACAGAAGATAGTAATTCGGTTGAATTTCAGCTTTATTTTCATTTTTATCTACATCTAATGGGGCTGAAGTCTATGAAATAAAAGCTATGTTCATTAAAAATACATTTTTTTTTTATCATTTCTAATTAGAAGACTAGGTTTCCATGTGCATTTGGGATGAAACAATGACTTGAAAACAAAGAAATTTCTGTGTAGTGTTATCTGGGAGTGATTCCCAAGTTCCCACATGCACAGATTTTTCAGGGACCTCATAAGATTTTCCTGGGAAAGGTCTGAAGAGTCAGTCCCAAGGGCTCCAGTCTGCCCCTTCAAAATACGTACTGGATGACAGAACTTGGCTCTTCTCCATTTCCCTCACAGCCTCACATATGTGAGAATCTTTCCATGTTATTTTGACTCTGGCAGAACTCTGTGCCTCAGAGCTGGTTTAATACTTTTACAGTACAGATAATGTTGATTCCAAAGTACCTGAACTTTTTTTTCCCAGCGACCCACCACATATATTCTGGCTTGCTCATCAGGGTTGGGCAATTTCAGTCTGATTGATATTGGATCCGAAGATGCTCGTCTTTTAAATTACTACAGCGTGGAGGATAAGCAGCATTTGACTCAGGGCTCTAAATCTTTGGCCTCTGGGTCTGAACGAAAAAAAAAAAAAAAGATTACAAGTCAATAGTGAATATCTTTCTCATTGTTCTCATTTCCAAACATGGCACAATTATACAATTGTGGAACTGTCAGAACAATCTATGCAGCAGTTTATTAGAATCTACAAATATAGTGGACATGGATCAGCCTGGGTTTTCCTCTCTCTGTTATTGGCTGTAATAAACATAGGTAAGTTATTTAACCTGTAGTTCTTATTTATGTACAAATAATAAAATGAGAGTTTTATAAAGTTCCTAAAGGAAAAAAAAAAGTCACTTATCCATGAAGAGGCTATGAATATTATTTTATTATTATTAATATATCTATCAGAGATAATGTTGCTAATGTTAAATGACTAGAAAACCAGTGTTGATTTTGCTTTAGGATCTTCATGAGGGCACTCCTGGTTTGTCTACCAGATCTGCTGTTTGTTAAACCGTCATGAGCATATAGTAAAACCAGAGAGTTCGGAGAAGTACAGTGACGGTTAAGCACATCTGCCAGGGGACCTCTCCCTTTGTCTTCTCCATCCTTTTAGATGTGCAATGGAGGGGCTGGTGAAGGCTTCCCCCGGGCTTGGCGCCTTTCCTAACCACCTGCCAGCAGATTCTCTTCTCTACTGGTTTCAGGCAATGACATAATCATCCTTCAGCTTTAGGCTCACATCCTGTTTACACTCGCTCCTCAGCAGCCCAGCCTCTTCTTTCTAATCTTTTTTTTTGGCCTCATCTTATTTAATAGAGATTCTTAAAGGTATCAGGGTCTAATTTATCTGCCTGCTTTGGCTTCCCTGGTGGCTCAGATGGTAAAGCGTCCGCCTACAATGCAGAAGACCTGAGTTTGATCCTTGGGTCAGGAAGATCCCCTGGAGAAGGAAATGGCAACCCACTCTCATATTCTTGCCTGAAAAATTCCATGGACTGAGGAGCCTGGTAGGCTACAGCCCATGGGGTTGCAAAGAGTCAGACATGACTGAGCAACTTCACTTCATTCTGTCTTTTAACCCCTTGTAGTATCTTAAGTAGTTATTAAGGTATTATATTCCTATATACATAGAGATTGGATGCAATCTCAAAAACGACAGGATGATCTCTTCGTTTCCAAGGCAAACCATTCAATATGACGGTAATCCAAGCCTATGCCCCAACCAGTAACACTGGAGAAGCTGAAGTTGAACGGTTCTATGAAGACCTACAAGACCTTTCAGAACTAACACCCAAAAAAGATGTCCTTTTCATTATAGGGGACTGGAATGCAAAAGTAGGAAGTCAAGAAACACCTGGGGTAACAGGCAAATTTGGCCTTGGAATACAGAATGAAGCAGGGCAAAGGCTAATAGAGTTTTGCTAAGAGAATGCACTGGTCATAGCAAACACCCTCTTCCAACAACACAAGAGAAGACTCTACACATGGATGTCACCAGATGGTCAATACCGAAATCAGATTGATTATATTCTTTGTATCCAAAGATGGAGAAGCTCTATACAGTCAGCAAAAATGAGACCAGGAGCTGACTGCGGCTCAGATCATGAACTCCTTATTGCCAAATTCAGACGTAAATTGAAGAAAGTAGGGAAAACCACTAGACCATTCAGGTATGACCTAAATCAAATCCCTTATGATTATACAGTGGAAATGAGAAATAGATTTAACGGACTAGATCTGATAGACAGAGTGCCTGATGAACTATGGGTGGAGGTTCCTGACACTGTACAGGAGACAGGGATCAAGACCATCCCCATAGAAAAGAAATGCAAAAAAGCAAAATGGCTGTCTGGCGAGGACTTAAAATAGCTGAGAAAAGAAGAGAAGTGAAAAGCAAAAGAGAAAAGGAAAGATATAAGCATCTGAATACAGAGTTCCAAAGAATAGCAAGGAGAGATTTAAAAAAAGCCTTCCTCAGCGATCAGTGCAAAGAAATAGAGGAAAACAACAGAAGGGGGAAGACTAGAGATCTCTTCAAGAAAATTAGAGATACCAAGGGAACATTTCATACAAAGATGGGCTCAATAAAGGACAGAAATGGTATGGACCCAACAGAAGCAGAAGATATTAAGAAGAGATGGCAAGAATACACAGAAGAGCTGTATCAAAAAGATCTTCATGACCAAGATAATCACGATGATGTGATCACTCTCCTAGAGCCAGGCATCCTGGAATGTGTAGTCAAGTGGGGCTTAGAAAGTATCACTTACGAACAAAGCTAGTGGAGGTGATGGAATTCCAGTTGAGCTATTCCAAATCCTGAAAGATGATGCTGTGAAAGTGCTGCACTCAATATGCCAGCAAATTTGGAAAACTCAGCAGTGGCCACAGGACTGGAAAAGGTCCGTTTTCATTCCAATCCCAAAGAAAGCAATGTCAAAGAATGCTCAAACTACCGCACAATTGCACTTATCTCACATGCTAGTAAAGTAATGCTCAAAATTCTCCAAGCCAGGCTTCAGCAATGCATGAACCGTGAAATTCCAGATGTTCAAGCTGTTTTTAGAAAAGGCAGAGGAACCAGAGGTCAAATTGCCAACATCTGCTGGATCATGGAAAAAGCAAAAGAGTTCCAGAAAAACATATATTTCTGCCTTATTGACTATGCCAAAGCCTTTGACTGTGTGGATCACAATAAACTGTGGAAAATTCTGAAAGAGATGGGAATACCAGACCACCTGACCTGCCTCTTGAGAAACCTATATGCAGGTCAGGAAGCAACAGTTAGAACTGGACATGGAACAACAGACTGGTTCCAAAAAGGAAAAGGAAGATGTCAAGACTGTATATTGTCATCCTGCTTATTTAACTTCTATGCAGAGTACATCATGAGAAATGCTGGGCTGGAAGAAGCACAAGCTGGAATCAAGATTGCCGGGAGAAATGTCAATAACCTCAGATATGCAGATGACACCACCCTTATGGCAGAAAGTGAAGAGGAACTAAAAAGCCTCTTGATGAAAGTGAAAGATAGTGAAAAAGTTGGCTTAAAGCTTAACATTCAGAAAACTAAGATCATGGCATCTGGTCCCATCACTTCATGGGAAATAGATGGGGAAACAGTGGAAACAGAGGCTGACTGTATTTTTTGGGGTTCCAAAATCACTGTGGATGGTGATTGCAGCCATGAAAATAAAAGATTCTTACTCCTTGGAAGGAAAGTTATGACCAACCTAGACAGCATATTGAAAGCAGAGATATTACTTTGTCGACAAAGGTCCATCTAGTCAAGGCTATTGTTTTTCCAGTGGTCATGTATGGATGTGAGAGTTGGACTGTGAAGAAGGCTGAGCACCTAAGAATTGATGCTTTTGAACTGTGGTGTTGGAGAAGACTCTTGAGAGTCCCTTGGACTGCAAGGAGATCCAACCAGTCCATTCTGAAGGAGATCAGTCCTGGGTGTATTTTGGAAAGACTGATGCTAAAGCTGAAACTTCAATACTTTGGCCACCTCATGCAAAGAGTTGACTCATTGGAAAAGACTCTGATGATAGGAGGGATTGGGGGTAGGAGGAGAAGGGGATGACAGAGGATGAGATGGCTGGATGGCATCACTGACTCGATGGACGTGAGTCTCAGTGAACTCCGGGAGTTGGTGATGGACAGGGAGGCCTGGCATACTGCGATTCATGGGGTTGCAAAGAGTCGTACACGACTGAGTGACTGAACTGAACTGAACTGAAGGGGTTACATCCCTATAGACATAAGAGAACAAAATGCTTGATCATGAGGACTGCCATGTATGTAGACCCTTTATGTAATACAGAAAGATGCAATGAATGATTTAAGTCAGTAACACATCAACGTAATAAAAATTATCTATATGCATCCAGATACTATCTTTTACCAAGGCTTCTCTGTTGATGCCTAATCGGCATATTAGGCTTTATGCTGATAGTTGCTGGTATGGGACTGTTAACTCCTTAATATCATGAGCAGAGTATTGGAAACAGGGACAGTATCTTCTCAGACTTGAACTTAGAACAGTTATTCTCAATCATCATTTAGTCACCAAGTATGTGCCAGGCGCTATTCTAGGTACTTGCAATAAATCAGTGAGACAGACCTCCACCCCACCCCTCCAGGAAAAAAAAAATCCCTGCTCTCATGGGGCTTGTTTTTCACTTAACGTGTTTATACAAAAGTACAGGTGGGCTTCTGTACCTGCTTGCCTCCTCCAGATATCCCTGTGTTTTGCCCTTGGAATCCACAGTGTGTGTTGTCTAGGAAATAGTCTGCCTCCCAACACTGAGAAAGTTATATCACAGGTGGACTTTTCAGACAGGATGGGCTTGGCAGGCTTCTATTGATGCCTTGAGAGACCTTCGCCTGCTTTTCCAGAGTGCCAGTGTGACATACTTTTCAACTGCAGCCAGGCTATGCCACCAGTCATGAAATGCTGCAATCCCAGCTCAGGTTTACGCAAGTAGAGTGTGGTCAATGTTAGCCAGAACCACTATGCAGAGTTTTCATTTAGTTTTCTTTTGACAAGATAGAGTATAGAAACAGTTAAATAGAACAAAGTTCACTGTAACATTTCCAAAATTAGTAACTATCATTTGATTGTTTTCAATGGAAAGAATAAGAAGTTTTTAGAATAGGCTTTAGATAAAGAATGGAGAATTGTCACTGTTTAGGAGATAAGAAGAGTAAATAATTATGCTTGGATTAAAAGAAGACTATTAACACGTAGAGGATGTGGATCAACATGGATTGTGTGTGTGTATGTGTGTGTGTGTATCTTAGGAAATAGAGGAAATGTGATTTAAGAGCTGGGAAAATGTGCAGTATCCCCTGGTTTCAGAGCCAATAATCTCTCATATGCTTTGTAAATGCACAAGGTGCTACCTGGGATGGATTTGAAAACTTCTAAATTCCCTGAAACAGTTGTAAAATCACATGAAGACGGTTGATAGTTGACTGCAATTAGAGGAAGCTCCTATATCTTATTTGTTCTAGCAGGCACGGGGAATGTATTGAGCCCATGAAATGTGCTTTCGATAACCCATTAACAAAATCTGCCTGGATTACAACCTCCAGCCTTTTCCCTTTTCACTCTCATATTAGAGATAGGTAAAATCCTCAGTGCTGGGAGCATGAGGGAATGCAGTTTTCAACACAGGATATGTGATAACTCATTGAGCACACCTGGGCTGTGTTCCTGGCTAGATCCTCCACATACCCAATTCTGACATCAGAACTGATTTCTGTAGGCTCTAATGTGCCTGAAAAATTTCTTGCAAGTCAGTTTCCTCTTCTAACATATCCCAGGGGAATTTCCCCCTGGGGGTCTGTGAGGCAACATTAGATTTTGACTGTAATAAGATATTGCCATGTTGGGAGAGTTTTGTAAGACAAGTAGCACATTACATCTGTTGTTTTCCTTATATAGGGTGTATTTCACATGGAATGACACTGGAGCACAACCCAGGACTCTGTCTTAACTCCCCTGCAGTCTCGTACTTCCTCCTCCCCAATGATGGCAACTCCTGAAACACTTAGTAACATATGGTGACCTATCTGTGAAGTGTGCTGAACGCAGTGCATTTACTTTCTGACTCTGGAGTATTGTGTTTCATGTGGGGCATCATATTTTTTACAGGGATCTTGACAAACTGGCTCTTAGCCACCAGAAACTTTTTTTGAAACAAGGTAGGAGAAAAAAATAATTACATTCATATACATATAACTAGTACCTGAGTAAAAGAGGGCTCCAAGTCAGCAAAGTGCGGTGAGAAACCGTTTGTAAGATAACGGGAGGTGTTCAGCCTAGAGGGATTGATTATTTATTTAGTTTTTGCAAGGGGTGGTGGCTATGATCCAAATGTTTGAAAGGCTGTCATGTGAAAATTCAAATTATTTTTTCTTTTTCCATGGAGTTCCAGTCAGCAGAACTAGACTCAGTATGTGAGATTCATGGATAAACAGATTTTATTAGAGTTATGCAGGGATGGAATATATATGTGCAAGCAAAAGACATAAGACCTTTGTAAAGAGAATCCCTATACAGAATAAGTAGTTAGGTCAGATCTGCGAAGATGTCTTCCAATTCAAATATTCGGTACTTTTCTGAATTAGGAGTTTCTTGTTCAACTTTAATTTTGACAGAGGATTGATAAAGGCTTGAAAGACTTTTTTTTTCCTTCCTATGTCCCCTAATAGGATAAGATAATTGAGCCAACTAAGCTATTCCATGGCTTTAACAAAGTTGGTCTTATATCGGTTTTTCGTTTGCTTGTTTTTTTGAGTTATTTTCCCTTCGGAAGCACGTAATCCTATATGAAGGAAAACTTATAACATTAACTAAGAATCCACGGATCCTCTTGATGGCCTGAACAACCCTTTAAGATTTTAACTGAACTTTGTATCTTGCAGCTTCCTTGCTCGTAGAGCTAACCTGTGGGTGTTGTCTCCTCAGCATTTGTTCCCATTCCCTCTCCTTCCGCCTCGTCCACTGCATGCAGTCTTGGTATTTCCCTCAATCAGAGCTCCTTGCCTTTTCCAGGGGGCCAAGAGGGATTGGCTCCCTCTTGGCCAATCAGACCCTCTCTTGAAATTTGAGTGATGAGACCCTGTGACTCAGGGACCGAGAGAGGTTGGAACTGACGGTCTCACTACAGTCCACGGTGCAGGTCAAGTCTTTCAGTGCTGGTTTCCTGGGTCCACATGCAGATGGAATGTTGATCTTACAAGTTGTTTGTTATGTGGCCATATTGCTTGATTGTTAAATGAGGAATTTATATCAAGCTCTGGAGTGTGTCCTTGTTTCTAGTGAGAAGGGAAAATGATGTATATGCAGTTTGTACAATTAAGCATCTTTTGGGGAGAGATTTCCACAGGCTCATTTAACTAGAGGCCTTAGGGTGTGAGAATTCCTGCTTCCTGTAGTGCTGGAAAGTTAAGGTCAAATGCTGGATGTGTTTCAAGTTCTGAGACAATAACAGCCGATTTCAAAGCTGGTGTTTGTGTGTGCGTGCATATGTGTGTGTACAGAACTGGAGAGGAAAAGCAGCCTCTAAAACTTTGCTTTGAAAGATGCCAAAACACTGAGCCACATATTTGTATGGAAAAGATCTGTGTGTTTGGATGAAACCTGTCCCTTTCATAAATACATGGCATGGGGAGGCCTGGCTTCTCTTGCCCTGCTTTTGAACTTTTGTTCACATTAAGCAATTTCCCTCACCTTGGCTGTTGAACTTCCCTTTGTAGTGAAATTCATGAGTACAGTGACCTGGCAAGAAAATGACGGAAAGAAAGGGTCTGCTGGACTAGATTGCATTTTTCCTGAACACTGATATATCAGGATGTATGGAACATGAGTCATCACTTTCTGCTGGAAACTTTTATGACCTTTACGGAGTAGGTCAAATTCCTCCCAAGCTGTGCTTCTTCACACCCCAGTGCATGACAGTAAAAGGGCAAATCCTAGGGAGGCAGAAGCACATTCATATTTTCTTCTTGCAATCTGTTACACATTATTGTCTTTTGACACACTTTGCTTCACATGATGGTACTAATGGTAGGAACTAAGGTCAGGAGCGATGGGAGATTTGTCTGGCATGCCTTTCATGACTGTTCTAACTCTCAGTTGGGGTAAACTTGGAGCCCTGTTAGACGAGTGTTGGTGAAGGGGAGGAGAATCTCTCTGAAAATCATTATAGGGGAGGCCCCTTAGGAAAAGCCACATTCCATACTGTGAGTCCAGGCCTTTCAGTAAACTAGAACTTGATGATAAACTAGAACAAACAGGCGAAAATACTGCAGCAATATTCCAGTCAAGGGTCATTGTGTAGAGAGTTACTCAGGTCTGCTTTTCCCAGGACCTCACAGTTTGATCAATGACATCAATAGAGAAGAATGTTAACTTTCAAGAAGAGTTTATGTTACCTATACTATACTCTTTAAAAATCTGGGGACTGGGGTGTGGTGCAAGGGAATAGGCTGGGGAAAATACACTGAAAATTTAAGTTTGAGTAGAACTTGTTCATAGAGGAGCCACCAGCTATATCAGCCCCTATTTTTTATTCTACAGGAATACTTCATCTTTCTAAAATCAGTTAGAAATGCAGAAGCCTACGCAGTGAATTTTTCTCATCTAAAAATTAAATCCCTAAGGCTTCTGACCACTTTTAACTTTTAATCTTTTTAAAATGAATTATGCACTTCTTTGCTTTCTTAAAAGATTTAGTTAAAATAATATAACGTTTCCATTTTTCTGTTTACTGTCAAATGCTTGGCTGTCACTTCTTATGACTGCCATTCCTGCCTCTAATGGACTTTCTCCCCATGACTAATTTGCCACTTTTAAATGGCAATGGCTAAAAATTCAACATGAATAAGCTTAGAAATGTTGATGATATAGGTCTTTGAATGGGAGAGAAGGAACCCTCGAGTTAGGAATATGAACTTTAACGGAATGAATTTGGTGACATGCATTGTCTCATCTTGGAGACCTTTACAGATGTTTCCCAGAGGATCTTTTTTGTCCATCTTTGGTTCTCAGTGGTGTCTTAGGCATTTGCAGTTACCAGATAAGTGACCCTCAGATAAGTAAGAACTTTTCTTCAAAGGTTAGAAAAAGAATCAAAGATACCTGTCATACACTTGGGAGTTGGGGTCAGGTGCAGAGTAGGTGGCAAAGTCACTTAAATTCAACAGTTTGATGGCTGTCCCTATGCTAACTTTCTCTGGGTGACTGCATAGGCATCTTCCACAGTCAAGATGCTGTGTCAGCATGAAGAAAAGCAGCAGATGGCTCCTAAAGATGCTATATATTGGGGAGAGGCTGGAAGGGCAGTGTTTAGATGTAACAGATAAAATGGGGAGGAGTCTTCTGCAGAGTTCGGCTGATGGACTTTGTGACTGTGACCAAGAGTTAGCACTCTGGGTTCTTAATTGAGCCATCTATAAAACTGTGAGTGACCTGTTCTTTAGGGCTGTATTTATCAAGAATTCAAGCGTCCAAAAAAAAAAAAAAAAAAAGAATTCAAGCGTCCAGTGAGTCTTAGAGCATTTAGGAGCTTGGAAAAAGTACCCTGCTCACACACACTGTCAATACTTTTCTTTTAGACTAAGGAATCTAAGCAGATGAGAACAAGGCTGTGCCCTAGGGTGAGCTGACAAACAGCCCAGAGACTATGACTACAAAGCCAGTGATTTTTTTTTTTTTTAAATACCATAATGCTTTTAAATGTAAAATGTTGTGAGTGTAGCCAAAGGTTTTCCATTAGGAGCAAACCTAATACTAGTTTCCAGATGTCAAAATTCTGATGTTAAGATTAGGTGATTTTTCACACTTAAGCAAAAGATGGCAACTGATCATCTCTGGTAAATGATCAAATGATTTAGAAAAGTTGTTTTTATCTTTTTTATCTATCAGTAGATGGCAGGAGATAACCATCAAATCAGGATTTAAAAAGGAAACAAAATGATAGAATTCAGTCTTTGTTCCTTGCATTCCCTGGAAAAATGGCTATCTAGGGTAGTTAGTGTGCTGTTAGGTTGGTACCTGGGGAGACAGTAGTTTTGAATATGGATTTGAGTTCAATTATTAGGTTCCTGATTAATCTGGCAAGATTACAGTTGGTTTAAAACAATAGTCAAATGCTGGAACTAAATTTACTCTCTTTTGAAGAGACACCTGGAGAAATGATTCATCACTCATGTTGCTAAGATTAATTGGGCATTATAATTGTGTTAAGTGGATTCACACACCGTGTAAAAATCTGGGAGTTTTTCCTATTTTCTTTCTCCTCCCCGCTCCCCCTGTCCCCTTTAAGCAGGGAAGAGAGAAAACAGAGTTAGTTACCTTCAGTGTGGTTTAGGGATATCCAGCATAACTGATTTTATCTGCTGCTGCTGCTGCTACGTTGCTTCAGTCATGTCCGACTCTGTGAGACCCCATAGATGGCAGCCCACCAGGCTCCCCCGTCCCTGGGATTCTCCAGGCAAGAACACTGGAGTGGGTTGCCATTTCCTTCTCCAATGCATGAAAGTGAAAAGTGAAACTGAAGTCACTCAGTCATATCCGACTCCTAGCGACCCCATGGACTGCAGCCTACCAGGCTCCTCCATCCATGGGATTTTCCAGGCAAGAGTACTGGAGTGGGGTGCCATTGCCTTCTCCATGACTTTATCTAAGATTATACAAATACAGCATCACAGTTAAAACAATACTAAGCACAGGGATGTTTTCCACATGCCATAATCCCATGAATTGATGATTTTCATGATCTTTTTCATGAAGATTACATTTGATTTTATTAGTTTTTCTGAAGTGCAGACTTATCTTAGAAGTACTAGACCCATATTTCCCTAATTTGGAGATTATGTTGCTCAGTTGCCAAGTTGAGTCTGACTCTTTGTGACCCCATGGACTGTGTCATGCTAGGCTTCTCTGTCCTTCACCATCTCCTGGAATTAGCCCAGACTCATGTCCATTGATTCGGTGATGCCATCCAACCATCTCATCCTCTGTCGTCCCCTTTCCTCCTGCCCTCAATCTTTCTCAGCATCAGGGACTTTTCCACTGAGTCTGCTCTTCACATCAGGTGGCCAAAGTATTAGAGCTTCTGTTTCAGTGTGAGCCCTTCCAATGATTATTCAGGGTTGAATTCCTTTAGGATTGACTGGTTGGATCTCCTTGCAGTCCAAGGGACTCTCAAGAGTCTTCTCCAGCACAACAATTTAAAAACATCAATTCTTCAGCGCTCAGCCTTCTTTATGGTTCAACTCTCAAATCCGTACATGACTACTGGAAAAGCCATAGCTTTGACTATACGGACCTTTGTCAGCAAAGTGACATCCCTGCTTTTTAATATGCTGCCTAAGTTTGTCATAGATTTTCTTCCAAGGAGCAAGCATCTTTTAATTTCCTTTAGTCACCATCCACAGTGATTTTGGAGCCCAGTAAAATAAAATCTGCTACTGTTTGCACTTTTTCCCCTTCTAATTGCCATGAAGTGATGGAATCAGATGTCATGATTTTAGCTTTTTGAATGTGGAGTTTTAAGCCAGCTTTTTCACTCTCCCCTTTCACCCTCATCAAGAGGCTCTTTAGTTCCTCTTTGCTTCCTACCATTAGAGTGGTATCACCTGCCTATCTAAGGTTGTTGATATTTCTCCCAGCAGTCTTGATTCCAGCTTGTGATTCATCCAGCTTGGCATTTCACATGATGTACTCTGTGTTAAATAAGCAGGGTGACAATACACAGACTTGATGTACTCCTTTCCCAATTTTGAACCAGTCTTTTGTTCCATGTCCTCTTCTAACTATTGCTTCTTGAACTGCATGCAGGTTTCTCAGGAGACAGTTAAGATGGTCTGGTATTCCCATCTGTTTAAGAATGTCCCAGTTTGTTGTAATCCCCTTCCCAGATAGCTCAGACTGTAAAGGATCTGCCTACAATGCAGGAGACCTTGGTTCGATTCCTGGGCCAGAAAGAACCCTGGAGAAGGAAATGGCAACCCACTCCAGTATTCTTTTTTTTTTTAATTAAAAAATATTTATTTATTTTAATTGGAAGTTAATAACTTTACAATATTGCAATATTGCAGTGGTTTTTGCCATACGTTGACATGAATCAGCCACAGTTGTACATGTGTCCCCCTGTCTCAAACCTCCCTCCCACCTCCCTCCCCATCCCACCCCCCTGCATTGTCCCAGTGCACCAGCTTTGAGTGCCCTGTTTCATGCATCAAACTTGGACTGGCCATCAATTTCACATATAGTAATATACATGTTTCAGTGTTATTCTCTCAAATCATCCCACCCTCACCTTCTCCCACAGAGTCCAAAAGTCTTTATATCTGTGTCTCTTTTGCTGTCTTGCATATAGGGTCATCATTACCACCTTTCTAAATTCCATATATATCTGTTAATATACTGGATTGGTGTTTTTCTGACTTACTTCACTCTGTATAATAAGCTCCAGTTTCATCCACCTCATTAGAACTGACTCAAATGTGTTCTTTTTAATAGCTAAGTAATATTCCATTGTGTATATGTACCACAACTTTCTTATCCATTCATCTACCGATGGATATCTAGGTTGCTTCCATGTCCTAGCTATGGTAAACAGTGCTGCAATGAACATTGGGGTACACATGTCTCTTTCAATTCTGGTTTCCTCGGTGTGTATGTCCAGCAGTGGAATTGTTGGATCGTATGGCAGTTCTATTTCCAGTTTTTTAAGGAATCTCCACACTGTTTTCCATAGTGGCTGTACTAGTTTGCATTCCCACCAACTGTGTGAGAGGGTTCCCTTTTCTCCACACCTTCTCCAGCATTTATTATTTGTAGACTTTTTGATAGCAGCCATTCTGACCAGTGTGAGATGGTACCTCATTGTTGATTTGCATTTCTCTGATAATGAGTGGTTTTTCCTTGGTCATGCATGGATGTGAGAATTGGACTGTGAAGAAGGTTGAGTGCCGAAGAATTGATGCTTTTAAACTGTGGTGTTGGAGAAGACTCTTGAGAGTCCCTTGGACTGCAAGGAGATCTAACCAGTCCATTCTGAAGGAGATCAGCCCTGGGATTTTTTTGGAAGGAATGATGTTAAAGCTGAAACTCCAGTACTTTGGCCACCTCATGCGAAGAGTTGACTCGTTGGAAAAGACTCTGATGCTGGGAGGGATTGCGGGCAGGAGGAGAAGGGTGACAGAGGATGAGATGGCTGGATGGCATCACTGACTCTATGGATGTGAATCTGAGTGAACTCCGGGAGTTGGTGATGGACAGGGATGCCTGGCGTGCTGCGATTCATGGGGTCGCAAAGAGTCGGACACGACTGAGCGACTGAACTGAACTGATAATGAGTGATGTTGAGCATCTTTTCATGTGTTAGTCATCTGTATTGTCTTCTTTGGAGAAATGTCTGTTTAGTTCTTTGGCCCATTTTTTGATTGGGTCATTTATTTTTCTGGAATTGAGCTGCATGAGCTGCTTATATATTTTTGAGATTCTTTGTCAGTTGCTTCATTTGCTATCATTTTCTCCCATTCTGAAGACTGTCTTTTCACCTTGTTTATAGTTTCCTTCATTGTGCAAAAGCTTTCAAGTTTACTTAGGTCCCATTTGTTTATTTTTGCTTTGATTTCCATTACTCTGGGAGATGGCTCATTGAGGGTCTTGCTGTGATTTATGTCAGAGAGTGTTCTGCCAATATTTTCCTCTAGGAGTTTTATAGTTTCTGGTCTTACATTTAAATCTTTAATCCATTTTAAGTTTATTTTTGTGTATGGTGTTAGAACATGTTCTACTTTCATTCTTTTACAGGTGGTTGACCAATTTTCCCAGCACCACTTGTTAAAGAGATTGTCTTTTCTCCATTGTATGTTTTTGTCTCCTTTGTCAAAGATAAGGTGTCCATAGGTGTGTAGATTTATCTCTGGGCTCTCTATTTTGTTCCACTGATCTATATTTCTGACTTATTCCAGTACCATACTGTCTTGATGACTGTAACTTTGTAGTATAGTCTGAAGTCAGGCAGGTTGATTTCTCTAGTTCCATTCTTCTTTCTCAAGATTGCTTTGGCTATTTGAGTTGTTTTTTTGTGTGTGTGTGTTTCCATACAAATTGTGAAATTATTTGTTCTAGTTCTGTGAAAAATACTGTTGGTAGCTTGATAGGGATTGCACTGAATCTCTAGATTGCTTTGGGTAGTATACTCATTTTCACTATATTGATTCTTCTGATCCATGAACATGGTATATTTCTCCATCTATTTGTGTCATCTTTGATTTCTTTCATCAGTGTTTTACAGTTTTCTATATATAGGTCTTTTGTTTCTTTAGGTAAATTTATTCCTAAGTATTTTATTCATTTTGTTGCAATGGTGAATGGGATTGTTTCCTTAATTTCTCTTTCTGTTTTCTCATTGTTAGTGTATAGGAATGCAAGGGATTTCTGTGTGTTGATTTTATATCCTGCAACTTTACTATATTCATTGATCAGCTCTAGTAATTTTCTGGTGGTGTCTTTACAGTTTTCTATGTAGAAATTATAGAAAGATCATGTCATCTGTAGGATGAAATCATGTAGGATCACGTCATCTGCAAACAGTGCCACTCCAGTATTCTTTCCTGGAGAATCCCATGGAGAGAGGAACGTGGCAGGCTACAGTCCATGGGGTCACAAAGCTACAGACAGGAGCAACTAAGACACACAGTCAAAGGCTTTAGCATAGTCAATGAAGCAGAAGTAGATGTTTTTCTGGAATTCTCTTCCTTTTTCTATGATCCAGAGGATGTTGGCTATTTGGTCTCTGGTTACTCTGCCTTTTCTAAATTCAGCTTGTCCTCTGGAAGTTCTTGGTTCACATACTGTTGAAGCCTAGCTTGAGGGATTTTGAGCATTACCTTACTAGCATGTATTATGGAATTTCCAAGAATTGAAATTTTCAATCTTTTTTATCCACTTGCCACCACTTACCAATGATGTGATTCTTTTCTATGTTACAGGCATTTGAGTCAGCTATATTATTATTATTTGTTAACACTGTCCCCGTTTGAATCTTATTTCTTAGAAAATCTTTAAGAAAAAACCTAGTCATTTATAGGCCTTTTTTTTACACAACTTAACTGAAAACTGTCTGTAGGTAGAAGGCCAACTCCAGGCACATTTGCACTGGAATCACATCTACTGTCAATCTTGGTTAATGTGGAGCTGGAACTGTCATGGGCTTGGCTCTAACGGCTCCACAGGTTGAGAGATTCAATCCTGGAAAGCAGAAATGGAACTGAATTTGCTTTCAAGAAAGCCCTACTACTTTTTCCTTGTAAGTATCTCCACTAGGAAAAATCTTTTAATCAAAAATACATTGTCATCCTTTGAAAAAATTCAAATTATGACCAGTACCAAAATATCTTGTCAAGGACTACAAAAACAATCTATCTAGTCTCTGTAGTATGTTGCCTGAAATTTCCACACTTGTCAGTTAGTGTTACCAAGCTTAGTACTGTGCTACTATACAGTTGGAGATGCTCTGTTGGGTCAGTATATGTTACCTCTAGGTGGGGCATGAATGCAGTAGCCTGAATAACCTTTTTACTGAGAGTTTAAAATTTATTATATGCTGTAATTATTAGATTCACAGCATAGGGACTTCCCTGGTGGTCCAGTGGTTAAGAATATGCTTTCCAATGCAGGAGATATGGATTCAATCCCTGGTCAGGGAACTAAAATCCCAGATGCATGGGGCAATTAAGCTTGCATGCCACAACTAAACATCCTGCATGCCCCAACTAAGACCCAATGCAGCCAAATAAATAAATATCTTTTTTTTTTTTTTAAAGAAATTTAAGCCAATTTCCCCAACAGCAAGTGAGCTATATTCCTTACTCAATTATTTGTGGTGCTTTCTTGACCATGTGCTAAATGTAAAAGTTTAGGGTATCTATAAAATTCAGTGTTGAAAATATATTCTTTTCTCCCCTTTCAAATGTGTTATTGAATGACAATCTTGTGTATAGGCTACATCTTACTGATGCTTGTATATTAAGGACTGGCATAGGTATATTAGAAATATTTTATTTCATGTATTGACAAGAAAAATTAAACTGACCTAAGACTCATTATAAGTCCCACATATGCTCTGAAAGTTCAACAAAAATATTTTCCAAAATCTAAGAAAATATTTAGATGGTAAAACATGATTTTTAAAATGTTTTGCATTTTGAATTTTTAAGGAGTGAAAACTTAAGCCACATTCTTCTAGTGTGAAGTAATCTGCTTTAAAACTCAGTTGCTACCCATGTAGAGAAGAAAGTTGTTTCTGAAGTGGTGGTACAATATATATTTATATGTGTATATATATTTTTTTCCCTTGCGATAATGGTAGAGGTACAGAGAATTCCTTGAGAAACAGTTTACATTCTTTGACTGTGCTGTTATTGAGGAGGAATAGAGAAGTATGAAAGACTGAACATTTTCCTTTTTTTTTTCTTTAGAGCCGTGTAATAATAGGCAAAACCAGGTTTTATGCAAAATCAATGGAGGTGAGTTATTTTGACAGAAAATTTTCATCCTTCACTGATTATGTGGTATTCCAGATAATAAATATTTTAAGTCAGTGCATTGTTGGTAATTTATTAGGCAGTATGAAATAATGAAAACAATACAGAAGTCTGAAGATAAAAATAGACTGGTGAAACAGCAAGTCCATATAACTGTTAGCTACTTTCTAGAGTTTTACTATTATAGGTTAGTGGAAGAGAAGAACATGGTTAGTAAAAGACCTGGGCATTTTCCATTTATTTTAAAATTGTTTTCCTCTATATTTTTCTGCAAGGGTTATACTTTTTCCCCAAAGAAAACAAACTCAGAAAAACATCTTTTGTTACAAGTCTGAGCATGTAGTTTTATTTCTATCTTACTTCTGCTTTCCTCCAAATCTAGACAATGCATTCATACCGCTAAGTTCAGATATTATTCATCAGGATCAATGCAAAAATTATATTCTTCACAGAATATAGAAATAAATAGGGCCCATGAAACTTATTTTCAATCAATTCAAGTTATTACTTGTTTCATGTTTTAGTAGCGTCACCAGGTACTGAAACCCATGATGGAGAAACAACTGTTTCAGAGATGCTTGGGGTAGAAGAGTTGTGTGTTCTCTGACCTTGTAAGAGCTTAGGCCCCAGACAAATCAGCAAGCATCTCAGTGGTAGAGTGGAGATCAAGTACTGACTCTAGACCCAGTGGCCAGTCCCATCCTGTCTCTGCCTCCCATTTTAAGACTTTGTATCAGCCATTTAACTTCTCTCTTTTAGTTTTCTTGTTTGGAAGATGGATATTATTCTAAGGATTAAGTAAGCTAATATATGTAATGCACTTTAAACAAGGACTGGCACAGACTAAGAACTTGATGTAAATGTTTGTTAAATAAACTTCTTGGGAAGAATATGAAGGCAAGAGAGAGAGAACGAGGCACATGGAGTCTCCAAGAGCTTGTTTGTCTGAAATGCAGGATTCTACTGCTGAAGAGTGGAGAAATAGCTCCAGAAAGAATGAAGAGGCTGAGCCAACGTGAAAACAATGCCTAGTTGTGAATGTGACTGGTGATGGAAGTAAAGTCTGATGCTGTAAAGAGCAATATTGCATTAAAACCTGGAGTGTTAGGTCATGAATCAAGGCAAATTGGAAGTTGTTAAACAGGAGATGGCAAAAGTAAACATCTACATTTTAGGAATCAGTGAACTAAAATGGACCAGAATGGGCAAATTTAATTGAGATAACCTTTATATCTACTACTTTGGGCAAGAATCCATTAGAAGAAATGGTGTAGCCCTCATAGTCAACATAAGAGTCCAAAATGCAGTACTTGGGTGCAATCTCAAAAATGACAGACTGATCTTTGTTCATTTCCAAGGGAAACCACTCAGTATCACAGTAGTCCAAGTCTATGCCCTAACCACTAATGCCGAAGATGCTGAATTTGAATGGTTCTAAGAAGACCTACAAAACCTTCTAGAATTAAAGCCTAAAAACATGTCCTTTTCATCAGAGGGGACTGTAATGAAAAAGTAGCAAGTCAAGAGATACCTGGAGTAACAGGCAAATTTGGCCCTACAGTACAAAATGAAGCAGGGCAAAGGCTAACAGAGTTTTGCCAAGAGAACACACTGGTCATAGCAAACACCCTCTTCTGACAACACAAGAGAAGACTTTACACATGAGCATCACAAGATGGTCAATACTGAAATCAGATTGATTATTTTCTATGCAGCCAAAGATGGAGACTCTCTATACAATGAGCAAGATCAAGACCAGGAGCTGACTGTGGCTCAGATCATGAACTCCCTATTGCCAAATTCAGACTTAAATTGAAGGAAGTAGGGAAAAATCACTAGATCATTCAGGTATGACCCAAGTCAAATCCCTTATGATTATTCACTGGAAGTGACAAATAGAGTTAAGGGATTAGATCTAATAGACAGAGTGCCTGAAAAACTATGGACAGAGTTTGGTAACATTGTGCAGGAGGTGAAGATCAAAACCAGGCCCAAGAAGAAGAAATGCAAAAAGGCAAAATGATTGTCTCAGGAGGCCTCACAAAGAGCTGAGAAATGAAGAGAAGCTAAAGGCAAAGGAGAAAGGAAAGATATTCCCATCTGAATCCAGAGTTCCAAAGAATAGCAAGAAAAGTGAAGAAAGCCTTCCTCAGTGATCAATGCAAAGAAATAAAGGAAAACAAAAGAATAGGAAAGACTAGAGATCTCTCCAAGAAAATTAGAGACACCAAGGAAACGTTTCTTTCAAAGATGGGCACAATAAAGAACAGAAATGGTATGGACCTAACAGAAGCAGAAGATATTAAGAAGAGGTGGCAAGAATACACAAAAGAACTATACAGAAAAGATCTTAATGACCCAGATAACCACGATGGTGTGATCACTCACCTAGAGTCAGACATCCTAGAGTGCAAAGTCAAGTGGGCCTTAGGAAGCATCACTATGTATAAAGCTAGTGGAGGTGGTGGAATTTCAGCTGAGCTATTTCAAATCATAAAAGGTGATGCTGTGAAAGTGCTTCACTCAAGTATGCCAGCAAATTTGTAAAACTCAGCAGTGGCCACAGGACTGAAAAATGTCAGTTTTCATTTCAATCCCAAAGAAAGGCAGTGACAAAGAATGTTCATACTACTATACTCATCTCACACACTAGCAAAGTAATGGTCAAAATTCTCCAAGCTAGGCTTCAACAGTATGTGAACTGAGAACCTCCAGATGTTCAAGCTGGTTTTAGAAAAGGCAGAGGAACCAGAGATTAAATTGCCAACATCTGTTGGATCATAGAAAAAAAAAAAAGAATTCCAGAAAAACATGTACTTCTGCTTTATTGACTACACTAAAGCTTTTGACTGTGTGGATCATAACAAAATATGGAATTCTTAGAGATGGCAATAGCAGACCACCTTACCTGCCTCCTGAGAAATTTGTATGCAGATCAAGAAGCAACAGTTAGAACTGGATATGGAACAATGAACTGGTTCCAAATTGGGAAAGGAGTATGTCAAGGCTATATATTCTCACCATGCTTATTTAACTTATATGCAAAGTACATAATGTGAAATGCCAAACTGGATGAAGCACAAGCTGGAATCAAGATTGCAGAGGTAAATAGCATTAATCTCAGATACGCAGATGACAGATGACACCACCCTTATGGCAGAAAGCAAAGAGGAACTAAAGAGTCTCTTGATGAAGGTGAAAGAGAAGAGTGAAAAAGCTGGCTTAAAACTCAACATTCAAGAACTGAAGATTGTGGTATCTGGTCACATCACTTCATGGCAAATAGATGGGGATACAATGGAAACAGTGACAGACTTTATTTTCTTGGGCTCCAAAATCACCACAAATGGTGACTGCAGCCATGAAATTAAAAGATGCTTGCTCTTGGAAGAAAAGCTATGACAAACCTAGACAGTAGATTAAAAAGCAGAGACATTGCTTTACTGACAAAGGTCCTCATAGTCAAAGCTATGGATTTTCCAGTAGTCATGTATGGATGTGAGAGTCAGACCATAAAGAAAGTTGAACGCCGAAGAATGGATGCTCTTAAAATGTGATGTTGGAGAAAACTGTTGAGAGTCCTTGGGACTGCAAGGAGATCAAACTAGTCAATCCTAAGGGAAATCACTCCTGAATATTCATTGGAAGGACTGAAGCTGAAGCTTCAATACTTTGGCCACCTGATAGGAGGAACTTACTCATTGGAAAAGACCCTGAAGCTGGGAAAAATTGAAGGCAGGAGGAGAAGGGGACGACAGAGGATGAGATGGTTGGATGCATTACTGACTCGATGCACATGAGTTTGAGGAGGCTCCAGGTGTTGGTAATTGATAGGGAAGCCTGGTGTACTGTAGTCCATGGGGTCGCAAAGATTCTGACATGACTGAGTGACTGATCTGAACCGTACTGAGGCTTGGGAAAGTGGAGAAAATGGGTCTTGACAAGTTCTGCAGCCAACAATCAAAGTTTGCATTTACTTCACAGAGTGGGAGGAAGGCTGTTGTCCATATGAAGCACCCCATTTCTGTGTGAAGAATGTGGGTGAGAACGAAGACCAGAAGCTGAGGACAGCAAGAGAGAGACTGTGGAAGGCTGTTTCCTTTGTTCTTCAATTTACAACCATGATTGCTCATGTGTTTGTTTGCTTTTGGCTATGGGACATGTGGGATCTTAGTTCCCCAAGAGGGCATGTAACCTGTGCCTCCTGCAGTGGAAGTTTTCAGTTTTAACCACTGGACTGATAGGGAAGTCCCTGCTCATGTGTTTGTGTTTTTAAGTCACCTCAGATTTTTTTGAATAATAGGTGAGCTATACATTTACTCATTTAATAAGGTAAAAAAAAGAAGTTCAGGTAATAAATAATTTAAAAATAGGTATGGGCAAGGAGATCATCGTTGGGCTGAAGAATAAGTAAACTGGGGCTATGGGAGTGACACTAATGCTTAGGTCGATTACTTACTAAGAGGTAACACATACGTTATGTTGAGGTGCTGGGCTCCAGAAAAGGTAGTTATGAATAACTTTTGGTAATGGTAAGTGTGAAGATTTTGAATGAGTAAAAAGAAACAATTTACTTTTAAGTAAAGAGATCTTCAGAATAGTGGATAGTGTGGGATTGGATTGAAGCAGAGAGAAAAAAAAAGGTGAGAACTCAGAGAGCTACTCTTACTTTGTCCTCTGCAACAAACATGGGGTGCCTACAGTCTGTCCCCTAAAAGGAACCATTGATGGGAATACTGTCTTCAGTGATAACTCCTGGTAGCACTAAAAGTATGATTTTGAATTAAATTTGAAAATTTCCTCAAAGCTGCTTCTTCAAAGACAAATGACTCTCTTTCAATATGTCTAGTTAAATAAAATAATGGATGTGAATGGCTTTGCAAAACATTAATGTGCTATAAAATGTAAGGCGTTATCATTGTGTACTCTGTGTTAGAAAATATGCCATAAAAAGAGATTATTTTTGTGGACTAAATAGTCAAATATGGGCTGCATGACAGCACTGTGAAGTCAAGTCATAATTGATAAACGACTGTACCCAGAGAGGATTGATTAATGTGTGGATGCTAACCTTGAAGAACACGGCAGGTATAACACTCCAGGGTTTTTTATTTTGTTTTCTTTCTCTGGCCCTTTCTTGTATAAACTATTTTTCAGTGAGTAAAAGACATACTTATCAAATTTAATGATGAGACTGCTATGGGGCAGGTAGCTCATATACATCAACCATAAGAAGTGTACTGCTGGATGCATAAACCAAGCTTCAGGTATCTAGGAGCATGCCCAAGACCTTGGACTATTATGGTAGACAGTATTATATTATTCTTTTCAGCGAGAATAATAACTTGCCCAGTAGAACAGAAGAACTGAGATTTGAAGCTAGGCGATATGAAGTCAGAGAATGTACACCTAAGCCACTTTGCTTATTATTCACTCATTTACTTAACAGAGTGCTCATACCTACACCAAGGATTGATCTGAGCTCTATACAAGTGTTACAGTACTCACGTAATCCTCATAGCAATCCTATGCAGTAGATTTTTATTTTATAGCTTAGAAACTGAGGCATAGGCAAGCTGAATAGCCTTCCCAAGGGCTCACAGCTAAGTAAGTGGATTCAAACACAGGCGATTTGGTTGGGGAATCCATGCCTCTGACACCATGACATGCTCTGTGGTCAATTGCTTTATGCTAAACTGCTCTATGCTCTGCCCCTGCTCTGTGCTAAACTGCCTTCAACACTGTACCCAACTTCACACAGCCAGATCTGAAGTGAGCATGCCCTCTCTTTACACCTGGGAGCCAGAAATTCTTTGAGGTTTACAAAGGAGGCAATGAGCATTTATGATTCAGTTGATGCTCTTTTGACCTACCTTGGAGCATCCATGCCTGAAGGCATCTTTTGGGATGCCACCAATTCAATCTTAGATGCTTAAATCCTTGTCTATGGTTCTCTGTGCCAGACAGCATTTCCTCCTGCATAAAATACATCCTTATTCTCATTATATCTCTCCATAAAACTTTCATCAATTTGAAAATTGTAAAATGCATTCCTTTTTATGCAGACATTTAATCTATGGTTAAATGACAATTGAGCAATATATCCTCCTGCATACTCAAATACCATCTTAACTCTGCAATTTGAAAATAAATTGACAGTCTTAAAATTGGCATGGGTTTTAAGGAAATGAAATACTCTTCAACTACAGTCTTTTGAGAATGTTTATCTGCAAAACAAACTATAGGACACACTCTGGCTTGATCAACAGATTCTATTTAAGAGAGTGTTCAGACAGAACTACTAGTTTGGCAAATCTCATTTGGACTTATCTGTGGGCCAAATGCTGTTTCCTTCTTATATGCATGGATGAAGCCAGAACTTTCAACCTCTCAGCCTCTCAACCTCTCACTTTCAGAAAGAGTGAAGTTTAAAATATAAAGGTGTTGTTTTCACTTCACACCCAAATGTCAGAGTAAGATATTCTGATTTCTCTTGATTGGCTCCAGGTGATGTTAAGTGGAATGCAGGAAATTATCAAAATCAATCTATCTTCAAAGGCTTTCTTTGAAATTACAGGATCTGAATCAAAATGTAAAATAAAATTATTTTTATTCTAAGCTTCCTTCCATCATTTTTCATACCTTTCTCTCTACCAAGAAGCAAGTAAAATAACATCTTTTTTGCCCTCTAGAAAGGTTATTGTAAGAGCTTTAATATTTTCCAAAGAAATACAGTATTTCTTAAACAATCTGACTTTTGCTTGCTGGGTTTCTAAAGGGTTTAATTACTAGCTTTCTCAAGGGTTAAAAATGAAAATATTCCCATGTTGACTCATCAGCATAGTGACTTACATATTAACAATAAAATGCAAAGCATGAATAATAAAGAATACAGCTAGCACTGAGAAAGGTAATACATGACCAACCATAATTATTAAAAAGTCTGGATATTTAAATACTGTCACCTAAGAACTTCTAAGCATCCTAAAAGAATAAGGGTCCTGATCAAAATCCAAGTCTAGTAGAAAGTGGCCCATTCTAAAAAGCAAGATGAAATACAGAGTAATCAAAAATATAATTCCAAAAATACTCTCAAATGTCTTGCTTCATGATATATGATTGGTTGATTGATAGCCTTAACTTTTACCTATGAGTTTGTTAGAAATGCACAAGCTTGGGCCACAACCCAGATCCTCTGAACCAGAATCGATTCATATGTACATTAAAGTTTGAAAAATCATTAAAAGTGTTTTCAAGGATGGAATTATGTGAATAATTACTATTTTAAAAAACAATACCACATACCAAGAGTTAATGGTCATCCTTATTTTTACAATGGGATCAACATTTCATAATGGGAAAAATCCTTCTATTCTATTGATCTGGAAAGATAATGACCGATACAGAAATATTTTTCCTGGAGGAGCAAAAGCAGTTCTTTAGGCGAAGGAATATCGCTCATCAGTTTCAGTAACAGCAAATGCCAACTTGACCTGCATTGTTATTTCTGACATGTCACCTTGCATTTCTCATCACATTATGCTGGTGAATTCTTTTCTTTCCTTTTTTATTTTTGGCTCAGAGAAGGAAACTGACCTCAAGGTTGCCACAGGCATTTGGTAACAGGGTCCTCCTTGTCTGTTCTGTTCCATCCGAGGCATCTGCTGCAGCAGCTTTTTACCTGGGTGATTTTAGGAGCTTATCAATCATGAGACTGTTGAGATACCTGGGCCATCAAGCCAGCATCTCTCCCATGAGATGATAACTCGTGTTAATAATAAACTAAAGCTGTGATAGGAGATGTGGGAAAAATAGAAATCAGAGCGGTGCCCTGAAGCTGGGAGGGAACAGGTGAGCGAGTCGGGACTAAGGGAGGAGAGCTATACCTTAAGTCACGAGGGAGGATGTAGAGCAAATAGATCTTTCGGCGGCAGCAGCTTTGGGGAGTCCATGGCCATCAGTCACTCCCTACTCCTTCTTGGCTGCCTGACAGCGGGGATAGCACCTGCTACCACACGTTTCTTGATCTATGATCTTGGAGAAGGTTTATGCTAAATTTTCTAGGACGAGATCAGGTGCGTTCAGGGTGGTATGGCGTAGATACTGGATGCTTGGGGCTGGTACACTGGGACGACCCAGAGGGAGGGTATGGGGAGGGAGGAGGGAGGAGGGTTCAGGATGAGGAACACAGGTATACCTGTGGCGGATTCATTTCGGTATTTGGCAAAACTAATACAATATTGTAAAGTTTAAAAATAAAATAAAATTAAAAAAAAGAAAAAAAATAAATTTACTAGGAAAGAAGATATGGCTGTGAGACACAAAGACCATATTATTACTTTTAATAGTTTATATTAGCTGAAGGATTAGAGGAGTGCAGGTGGCTTTTTAACCCAGGAGCCATTTAGGCTGTGAATAGAGAGAGCTTCTGTCCCAAAGCTCTGGGTGAGAAAGTTCACCGTGGCAGTGCCATTGACACTGTCCGTCACATTGCAGACTCACTCCTTCTTGGCATGGAGAGGCTGATGTTGTAACTAGGACTTCTGAATTGTTCCAGCTGACTTTGCTGTTTGTATGTTTTCAATGAAAGGATTGTCTGTCAGGGTCAAAATAGACTTGCAACTGTATAGCTAAGCTTTTGTAAATGAGGAAGGAAAATTTTAGCCCTGTTAGGCTAGGAATAAGCACCCCACTAAAGCTGTTTTCCACCGTTTCTTACCCTGCCAATATTCACATGCACAATGTGAGTTGCCCTGGTTGTCTGACTGGTGTCTTGGATTCCATCCTTACAACCCCTGTCTATCCTCCATAGAGCATCCATAGTTCATACCATAAAATGTAAGGTAGGTCATGCCAGTTATCTGCTGTAAGCCCTCCAGTGTCTTCTCATCCCATCCAGAGGAAAATCTGAATTCCCAACTTTGGCAGACAAGCCCTGTCAGATGTGGCTGCCCACCACCCACACTCTATGCCATCTGGCATCATCTCCTGCTTCCCTCTCCATTGCCCAGCCACCCTGGCCTTCTCCATCCTCACACATACATTACATAAGGCATTTCTCACCTCAGGGTCTCTGTCTGGGTTATAATTACCCCAGATAGATATTAATCCTTCATTTTAAGTTTCTACTCAAGAGTTACCCCATCTGAGAAACTGCTCTCAGCATCTTTATAATCCCTATTCTCCAACACTTGTATAATTTTAAAACATCTGATACATTATATAGTTGTCTTTTCCACTATATCTCTTCCCCAACTAGGAAATAACTCTGTACAAGTGGAGACTTGCTCATTTTGTTTGCTACTGTCTCTCTCTGAAGAAAAATACTAAGAAAAATGTTCAGTTAATATTTGTGAACGAATGATTTTCATTGTTTGTCTGCACACCTGGTACTTTGCTCATTTCCTCACTGTTTGGTTCAGAAGAACTTTTTCACCTTTGTGGTTTTGTGTTTTCCTATTTTTTCCAGTCTGGGGTGTCCTGTTACTCTCCAGTGTCAGGATGTTCAAGTCTTCATTTTCTTCAAGTACCCTGTTTTCCAAGAAACCTTCCCTGCATCTGTGCTCAGAGCTGGCTGTGTCTTCTAATCCACCAGCACTGCCTGCTTCCCTCACTGCACATCTTAAGTCCTCTCTGCCCTGTATCAGCACTATTCATCTTCTGGAAGCTTTAAAGCAGGGCCAGGTCTGGTTTATTCTTGTTCCCAACTACCCCCTGTCATGTGTTCCTTGTTCCTTTGTACATGAAAGGTGCTAATGTACATTTGGTAAATCAGTATTGCTGAGTGGATTTACTTTCCTGTAGCAACACTGATTTGATGGTGATGCTCTGGTAGTTGGATAAGAAATGGTAGCAGAGTGATCTCGTAATCTTGCAGTTTCTCTCTCTCTTTTTTTCCCCCAAATCTGTCCTTAATGACTGGTTGGTTTAGTGTTTTGTGTGTGAGAAGGGTAGAAAAAATTTTGCTCTTGAGTCTGATTATTTTATTTTAGTGAAAGCTTGAAGGAAAAAACACTCATACAAGAGACAAAATACTTAATAATCAGAAAGTTTATTGTTTTGTTCAGCTGACTCACTATGAGGCCAGATTAGTAACTAGGGGAAAGGTTTCTATTACAGGGAACTCCGTTACCATCTTTCATTGCCTGAAAAATCTTTTTTTCTGCCTTTCTGATGAAACCCGTCTCTATATCCTAGTGCAGGGTTAAGAAGGGAAAATCAAGAGCAAGAAACAGCTATGCTTAGAAAGTTAGCTGTTTAAAAATCTGATTTTTCTTCGCATGGATTTTTCAACTCTAAACTGTCAGGATTCTGCGTTAGAAGTTCACAGTGTACTTTTTGTGTGTGAACAGCTGCTCTAATTGGGCAAGTTTTGCTGTGGTGACATTAGGGCTCATTAGGCTTTTCTTATCAG
This sequence comes from Bos indicus, assembly GCF_029378745.1. NCBI lineage: Eukaryota > Metazoa > Chordata > Mammalia > Artiodactyla > Bovidae > Bos > Bos indicus. The sequence continues at coordinate 80,441,862 of NC_091761.1, forward strand.
AGGTGGAAGCTGTGAGATTTCAACCAAGCAGAGGATTTAGATTCTAAATGAGAAATATAGATTAGCATTTCACATAATGAAATAATGGACTTTGGTGTTACCTTTCTAGTGACTAAAGCAAGGACTTAAATCCATTGTAGGGTTCCTTGTTTAATCAATAAATAAACAGGAGACACAGAAGATTTATTTCTTCTGTGGCCACAAACACCATCATTTTTCTTAATTATCATTAGGTTTGCCTCTCCTACTTTCAGATTTTTTGCAAGTAAAAAGCTTCTCTACTTTAAGAAAAGGGACATGAGATTTCTTGTTGTGTTTTCTCTCTCATACTCAGAGTTCTGCCTTTTCTGTGGCAATACCTGTTTTTCTTAATTAAAATCTAATAAAGTCAAAGATTTTGCAAAGTTGCCCAGGCTGCCTTAAAGACCAGAGGTTTCAGCAGAGGTGGACAAAGGTCCAGGCAGCTGTAGGAGAGAAAAAAAATAGTTCGAACTTCGGATCCACAGATGGTTATGCCTGCCAACTGTTATGAGCCAATGAATATCTACCCTATCATTTGTCATATTTATTGCAGTGCATAATGTTGTAATTTCTCATGGCATGGTTATTTATCTTGCTGTGTTCTCTGAACAGCTAAAATTGCAGCCATGTTGGAGCATACATATACCTTTTGGGTTGCATCTTTAAAAAGCAGCCATGCAAGTTGGCACAGGCCTCCCCATCCAAAGACTGGAGCCTGTTACAAAAGCAACTGATCATGGGAAATTCTGACAACAATTGAAGCTATGCTCCCAGACTTGTTCTCTGTGTTTAGCCACAGAGCCTAAAGGGAATGGAAACCTTCCATTGCGTTTCCTCCTTCTTCATGCTGCCCGGCTGGTTTCCCTGAAGTGGTGGCCACTGGAGTAATGAGTACTGACACATCTGGAAGCTTCTCTGGAGTGTGCACAGAACCTTCCAACTTTACAGTAGGGAAGTGGGCTCCAGGAAGGAGTAGGTTGAGGGTGGGAGAAAGAAGGCCTGAGGTACTCAGTCATTGATTTCTGACAGCCGTCCGGGGGCACCGTGATGTCGAAAGGAGCAGCAGGAACACCTGTCTCTACTGGCACCTCCACTGTTGGCAGGGGTGAGTCAGTGAATAGAAGCCACATGATGCCTGGTGACAGAAGGTGTGACTCACAGGTGGGCAAAGAGAATCTTCAGGGTATCATTGCTCACCTGCCACATCTCAGCATCCGTGATGAATCACTGGGTCCAAATGGGGTCTTAAGTTGGGGTAAATTTTCGTGTACATTGGCACTTCCATGAATGGCAGATGTGAAAATGTAGGTGCCTCTCATATAAACAGGATTAGTTGCATTCACTCCCTGAGGTGTGAAACTCACAGTTTGTTATAGATCACTCCACAGTTTGTGATAAAGGAGCTATTAGCCACTCAGACCCTGTAGAGCATATCAAACCTCACTTTAGCCATTGGTTTTCCTTACAGTGGTTTCAATCAGAAACGTAAACTGTAATTATTCCTCAGAGTCCTGAGACCTCTTCTTCCTTTCCCTTCAGAGTAGGGACATGGCCCTTAAGTCTTCAGCAGAGGAGAGGAGAGGCAGCAAGGCCATTAACATTTGTGTTAAAAGGCTAAAGATTAAGATGCCAAAGTCCTTAACCCTGCCTTAATGCTAATAGTCTCATGTCTCACTCCCTTTCAGTTTTGGAATACACGGCATTCCCTCCTGCCTCAGGACTCGGCACAGCCAAGATTCTAAGGCAAGGTAGCTCAGAAGAAAAAGGAGGCGCTGAAAATCGAATTCTGAAAGTTTAACTCTGAAATATACTTTCCCTCATGAAGCAATAAAGAGAGAGGTATCTGTGGAAGCTCTAAGGGTGGCTGAGGACCAACCACTTGGATTATCTTAGTTCTAAAAGGCTGTGCTCAGTAGAAGGAAGAATGAGTGAATGACTTAGTACAACCGTGAGAAACACACAGGAACCCCTCGTGAAGAGAGTTAGAGAAGTCAAGACTCAGAAAGAACAAGAGACTTTTGAAAAATGTTGAAGAGGACAAGAGGCTTTTAAGTTAACGTCAGCACTTCGTATTTGGAGTGGTGGTGCGAGGTCAGCAAACAACATAAAAATCTGCTCTTCCACGTCCTCATTTGCCTCTGTCTCACAGGTTAAGCAGAATGCTGTTCTGACCAGAAAGGGTGGAAAAGGAGGGATAAGAGAGCTGGTAGGCCAATATATGGAGAAAGATCATCAGAGAACAATGTTTAGATTTTCACGTCCTCTGTTTCCTATGAAGATGAGAATCACTGTGTCATAGCGCTGGAGGGAGCAGGGACAATGGGGAAATGCTAGCAGTCCAAAGGTCTTGGAGTTCTAGAAGGAATGGTATATTATTTTTTTTTAATTTTATTTTATTTTTAAACTTTACACTATTGTATTGGTTTTGCCAAACAGTGGTTCAGGTACATATAAAAAGGGAAACGTAACAAAGCCATGATAGTTGTTTTAGGGCTTGGTGATAGATGGGAAGGGAGACTGTGGCTCACCTGAAATCCCTCCATGCTGATCTCCCCTACCCCCTGAAATACAGCCAGTTTTTAGAGGAGTTTTTCTAGCATATGACTCTACTCTTTGTCCTTCCTCCTTATTATCGTTTCTCACAACTTGATTTGAACTCATACATTTGAAATAAAGCTCATTTGTATTGGGAAGGCAATAGAACCATGAAAGATTTGGTTAGCAACTGTTTGTTGAAAAGGTAACTGAGAGAAGATTTGGTAAAACGTTTCGCTTTCTGGTCACCTCGGACAATCTAATGGCTCTGATCCTTGGTTTTCTCATCTTGGAAATGGGAACAATAGCTGGGTGGTAGTCAGTGCTTTCTCCTCTTTAGTTCTGTTCCCCCGCCCATGTTTTCTCTGGTCTTTCCCTGGGTTTTCCATTCATTTCATTTTTGGCTTGTGTTACACAGCACATTTTATCAGGTTCACAGGATTTTGTTTCTTGATCATTCTAAGTAAATAACAAACTCTCTTAAATCGCTGAAATGTGACAAGAAATGAAAATAAAGCAGAAATTCAATCAGAGCATGTTAGGTCTAATTGCCATTTATACGGTTGTAAATGATCTCAAGGTGCCCTCCAGCTTGCTACATTTCCTCTCTGCCACTTACGCCCTGTGTGGTATAATTGAAAGACTGACTGAAAGGGGATGCAGGTTCTAGCAGGAGCTTTGCCACTAATTACCAATGTGACTTTGGACAAATCTTTTTACATCCTGGCTCTGTTTCCTCATCAGCATAGTAAATGGGTTGACCTATATTATCTCTCAGGTCCTTTCCAACTCCAGAATTTAAAAGGCCCATGATTTCCAGCCAAAAACTATGTTATGGAATGAGGTGACAGCATGTATAAATGCAAGTTGATTAGGGAAATAGCATTGGATTTATCTTTTAAATTGGCCTTCACAATAATAAGTTACTGCATAAAGATACAGAAAAGAGAGATACATTTTATGCAAGTGTTCAAGGAAGCATAGCTTATTTCAAACAATGGTTTCTGAAAATAACCTTTCATTCTTTGCCCTTGTATTTTTCCTAATGGATGGCATAAAATGGATGCTCAGCCTGAATAGTGGCTTTCATTCAATTTTAAGTCACCCCGTCATGTTATGTACTGCTGCTTTCCACGTTAGCTGACATTGCAGGATGTAACACAATGCAGAGTGAAGAGTTAGAAATGTGACATGGCATGTCGGAAACAATGCTTGCTTTTTGCAGATCAGTTATCATTTAAAGGCTGGTATTTAGAACCATCTTTAGATAATTCAATAGCTCTGCATCTCTTGTAGGGAAGACGTCAACCTGAGTTAATTTTTTTTGCTTATCAGATATGATGGGACAAGATGACACTAAAACGGTTGAAATAAACTATCCAGAATGTGTGTAAAAAAAAAATCAAGCAAATCTTTAAGGACCTTAGAGTTTGCTTGGATTGATTTACTGCAACCATGGAAATCAAAGAAAAGATGTTAATTGTCAGAAACCGTTTTCCAGGATAAATAAACCCAGACATTTCCCATTGTTATCATCTGTCCTGATACATCACACATCACAGTCTTCTGCGACATTACAGTCTTCTACTTTTGATTCTCTGGTGGCTCAGAAGGTAAAGAATCTCCCTGCAATGCAGGAGACCTGGGTTCAATCCCTGGGTCGGGAAGATCCCATGGAGAAGAGAATAGCACCCCACTTCAGTATTCTTGCCTGGAGAATTCCATAGACAGAGGAGCCTGGCAGGCTACAGTCCATGGGATCGCAAGGAGTTGGACATGACTGAGTGACTAATACACACCCACACACCCACACACACCCACACACAATGTAAAGCAAAAGGTGTTTTAAAGTGACTAGGGTTTACTCATGTATTTGTCCCCTGAGTTGACTCAGGCTCACTCGTCTGTAGGTACAATGCAGTCACATTATCAAAGATGTCTCCAATTTGACAGGCTTTCACTATCGCCTGCTCAAGCATCATGCATGCTTACTTGAAATGGTCATTCCAGTGATTCCCACACGTGCCTGAGGGATGACCAGCCATACTGTTCTACTCTCCCTCAGGCACTCCACCCCTCTGATGGGCACACTAAGGACAAGACAGAGCCCTTTGAGCAGCCAAACTGAAGGACAGTCTGTAGCAAAAGGGGGATGAGGACTGTCTCCCACTTTGTGTTGGGATCTGTTGGGTGGATGAACACGGTGATGCTGGTGCCTGTATTCTCTGTCCACATGGAGTTATGTGAATTAGAGTGCTGGGGTTTTACCTGGAGCCCTTTATTCTCCCGAGTGCCTGACAGAGACTACAAATAGGTAAGTGCCAGCACCTGGGTCATCTCTTCAATCAGCAAAGTCATTGATGGTTTGGAAGTCATTTTTATTCTCTTAGGATGACTTTCTTTGGAAAGTTCTTTATCCCCTGAAGCAAATAAAATTCTATCAGGTTTTCTTTACTGGTTTTCCTGAGAGGTCCAGACAATTTTCTGAAATACAGCAGTGATGTCATTTCAAGTTGGGGTCCCTGACACTTCATTCAACTAGTACTTCCGAAATATATTTTATGTGTGAACAATTTTCTTCTTATTTCTCTCCTCTCCAAAAAAAATTTTTTTTATTTTTCTTTAGGAGATTGGCTTAAATTGAAAACTGACATTTAGAGGTACTCTTAACTGAGACCAGGAATCCATTTCCAAATAAAACACAATTAGTACAGAAGGGATATACTTTTGGAATTTGGGTTTCTCCATTTAGCACCTTTATATATACAGAAAGCTATTTAAATTTAACTGACTGATCACACATCTGTGCAGAAGAATGGAAATAATTAGAAAAGTGTAGAAGTAACCAAACTCTTCAGAACAAGCTAATGATGGATAATATATAATCCAACTTTCTTCTTAGTGTTTGAGTAGATCTATGTCTATACAAGGAAAGCATGTTTGGGTCATTTTAGAATTGTCCAGCATTTTAACTGATATTTATCTTAGAATCTGAACATTATTTCAGTGACATTTTAAATATATATTCTGATGCAAAGTTATTTTAGTGATTGCATATAATCACACTTACATAAATGGAGTGTGAAACAATATTTACTCCTGCATGTATGTTGCTATTAAAGTTACCTACATTAAAATGAGCTTTGTACTCACAGTATTTCATAAATTGTATGTTAACATTAATGGACTAAATGTTGATTTAGAAATAGCTAGGCACTGACATGTTTCATTTATTGCCTATATAACATTCTCTGTTTCAATAAAGAGTGTCTCTTGTCTGTGTTCTACAATATATGGTAGTCCTTCATACTAATGGCAAAATATTGCTGCCCTTCATGGTCATAAATGATAATACTGACAAAGATATGTAGGAATGTATTTAACAGATCAATATGTGATCAATAGTTTATTGCACACAGAGTGGAAAATTCTGTAGCCACTTCTGGTAGAGTTTCATAACTTTGTCTTAAACTTGGGAATTCCATATACAAATAAATATATGGACTCAAGTAATCAATCAAGAAATAGTATAACTGATAAATGTGTACATGCTACACCTTGGTTTTCATCTTCACAGTGTATTTCTCCCTTGTTTCTTCCATTCATTCTGTTTCTGTTTGTTTCTCTACCAGGCTTGGGTTCATCCGTTGTCTCCCGGCACATCTAACTTAGTCAAGTTGTGTTGGATGGCACTGTCTTTCTACTTGGCAGGTCCTTGCTTGTGGCAAGACCTGCGGTGGCCAGTGTTAACATCCACTATGCACAGGCCCTCCACTGTGCTCTGTGGATACTGAAATGAATGAGCCTCTGTTAGTTTAGTGAAGGAGATAGGAGAAGGCCTCTGTTGATTTTCCTGCCCCAGCCTTCATTCTCCAGTTGTCTTCTTTTTTTGGTCCTCATATTTGCTTTGGGGAAATAATCCTCCTCACAGATATAGCAATGTTAAGCTTGTCAATCAAGACCAAGGGAGGGGACCCAACCCAAGTTATATCACTGAGATTTCTGGGGGAAAGGAATCTTGGGCAGAGGAACTGAGCACTGAGAATAGTTCCAGGCCATTCCCCCTGGTGGTGGTGCCCTAAGATATCATCCATTTGTTCCAACACCACGACATCTAATGCTGTTCAGGTCTCTACCCTTTGTCAAGCTCTGTTCTTCAGCTTTTTCTTCCTCCCTGTAAGCAATTCTATATCCTTCCAATGATTTCCTTTCTAGATTAAGAAACTATTGGTTCCTGCAGTTTGCCAGCAAAGAACTACAATCAAGATATAAATGGTTGAAATGCCACAAGACAGACTAGGACATTGTCCAGAAAAGGTAACACAGTGTTTATTTGACTTCTAGAACACATTTATAAGTTTGTTGAAGAAAAAACTCACGCGGTGATTAAAGTAGGTTCCTCTTTCCCATTATACAACACAGTTTTGGGAACTTGTGGCTACAGTACAACAAAGACTTGCTTGTTGGCTTTCTTGTTTAGTGTTATGTCAATCTATTCCCTGTGGCTCAAATGGTAAAGAATTTGCCTGCAATGCAAGAGACTGGGGTTTGACCCCTGGGTCAGGAACATCCCTTGGAGGAGGGAATGGCAACCTACTCTAATATTCTAGCCTGGAGAATTCCAAGGCCAGAGGAGTCTGGTGGGCTACAGTCTATGGGGTTGCAAAGAGTTGGACACAACTGAGTAACTATACTTTCATTTTTTCTTTCACGTTGGGCTTCCCTGGTGGCTCAGAGGGTAAAGCAACTGCTTACAATGCTGGAGACCTCGGTTCAATCCCTCGGTCGGGATGATCCCCTGGAGAAGGCAATGGCAGCCCACTCCAGTACTCTTGTCTGGAAAATCCTATGGACTGAGAAGCCTGGTAGGCTACAGTCCATAGGGTCGCAAAGATAGCAAATGATATACTGCTGTAAAAGTCAAGTTTAAATGTTAGACTATTTTCTGGTAGCAGGAAACAAGTAAAAATGTATAGGTAGCAAATAATCACACTGCATGAACAATTAACATTTATTTTAAAGTCTCTCTAATTATGTGTTTGCAAACATTTTCAAACTTTGCATGCAGGTGGAAATGATATTTTTTAGACCATGAGACCCATACCTAAGGCAACTTTCAGGATTTGAGAATAGAAAATAATTGCCATGACTGCAAAATGTCAAACACAACTGAGCGACTGAGCACACACATATACATACAAAACAAAAAGAGGCCTCATAGAAAGACACACATTTGACCTTAGTGAATTTAGGAGCCTATCTTTACAAATGTGGTCAACCAATTAGATTAAAGTTTTACTGTGGAAAATTTTATGGATAAATAGAAAGACTATTATAGTGAACTCCATGTATGTATTCCTTTGCTTCAGCAAGTATTAACTCATGGACAATTTTATTTCTCTGTTCTCCACAGAAGAAGGGAAGTCTCCCTGTCATTTATCTTGTAGAAAATCCCAGATGTCATAACAATTCATCTGTAAATATTTCAGAATGTTCCTCTAGAACAAGACTTTTCTCTCTCCCTCTCTCTATTAAACATAACAATATAATGAGCACATCTAGCAAAAGTTTCTGATCCTTCTTCTGTGGCATCAATATACAGTCAGTATTCTTATTTCCAGCCTGGTCTTCTGTGGGAGGGGCCTTGGGGTCCTCAGATCACAAACTCTCAGCCCCTTTATTATTTCAGCCTCGGAGTTTTATGCATGCTCAGGCTCCTTCCTGCAGGCAGTGTCTTCCTCTGAGCATGAGTCTCATGTCCCTAGGAACCAAAGGAAGACAGCACACCACTGGGCATACAGTCCATCTCAAAAGGGGGAGGTCATAAAAACTCAGGGGCAACACTGTGCCTCCTGTATTGCAAGGAGACAGTCCTCAGCAGCCTGCCATGTGCTTCCCAGAGGCCCAGGCAGAATCAGTCCCTGCTAAGTCACTTCAGTCGTGTCCGACTCTGTGCAACCCCATAGATGGCAGCCCACCAGGCTCCCCGATCCCTGGGATTCTCCAGGCAAGAACACTGGAGTGGGTTGCCATTTCCTTCTCCAACGAATTAGTCCCTAGGCATAGGCAAACTGCCTGATGCAACTTTATGTCAGCTTTTCCTCCTTTCCAGTGATACTTTTCCCTTCCTATGATTCTACTTCCTGAAGTGACAACTCAAGCCCTTGGGGAATAAACACTGTGATACCTTATACTTCTGTTTTTAAATACTGAATCTGGATCCAAATAACATTAATTACAGTTTTTTGCTATAATTAGTTCTCCTTTTGAAAATTGTGGTCAAATACATATAACATAAAGCCTATACCATCTTAACCATTTTTAAATGTACAGTTCTGTTAAGTCCAATTCATATTGTGTAGCCATCATCTCCATCTATTTCCAAAACTCTTTTCATCTTGTAAAACTGAGACTCTGTATCCATTAAACAATAATTCTTCATTCTTCCCTCCTCCCCGACCCCTGGAAACTCCATTCTACTTACTGTTTCTATGAATTTGACTACTCTAGGTTCCTCACACAGTATGTGTTTTTTGGTAACTGACTTCTTATACTTTGCATGATGTCCTCAGATTTCATCTGTGTTACAGTATGTGCCAGAACTTCCTTCCTTTTTAACACAGAATACTAGTCCATTGTATGTATATACTACATTTTATTTATCCATTTATTTATGGTAGACACTTGAATTGTCTCTACCTTTGGGTTATTGAGAATAATGCTGCTATGAATATGGGTGTATGAACATCTCCTTGGGACCTGGCCTTCAATTCTTTTAGGTTTATGCCCCAAAGTGGAATTGCTGGATCAAATGGTTATTCCATTTTTACATTCCCACCAACAATACTTTGGCCACTTGATGTGAAAAGCTGACTCATTGAACCAACATATCGGAAAAAAGCCTGACTCTGGAAAAGATTGAGGCTAGGAGGAGAAGGGGGTGACAGAGGATGAGATGGTTGGATGGCATCATGAACTCAAAGGACGAGTTTGAGCAAACTCCAGGAGATAGTGAAGGACAGGGAAGCCTGGTATGCTACAGTCCATGGGGTCCAAAGTGTTGCACATGACTTAGCAACTGGACAACATCAAATAACAGTATACAAGAGTTCCACTTTCTCCATATCCTCACTGATACTTGCTGTTATATATTTTTAACATGATCAGTAGAATTTTATTTTTTAAAATCTAAAATGAAAAAATGCGCAACATCAGAGTACTTGAAATACTGGGCTCTGAGGGCTGTATTCATTCCTCCCTCCTGGGTGGGAGGAGAGGGGTCAGGTCTGCTGGTAAATGTCCATCTCTACACAAAGTTTTTTGTTTTTGATAATAACCATTCCAATGGGTGTGTTTTAGTTCTCTTCTAATCAATAAGTTTCTCCTTTCTCTGTCTCTTTCTCTTTCTCAAAGAAATAAGATGGTTCTATTTTTCCATCATCAGAGTTTTTTTTGATTGTATGCCTTAATAGCCAATTTATAATGCAAGACTTGTAAAAACCCATTAGTCCTGAATTTGAGTTGGACTACCAGTGAGATATGGACACATGATATATTTTATCCTTTTTCCAAATTACATGTTTCCTAATTTTATTCCCTATAAAGGCCTAGAACAGTGACCAATCCAAGCAGCAAATGACCACCACCAGCTCACATTTCCCCCTATGCATAAGCCATAACTTCTTGGAGAAGAGGCTGATTTCAGATTTGGGGTAGAAAATGCACAAATGAGTGCAGAAATCTTGTCGTATCTGAAGGTAAATCCACTATCAAAGACTACTGAGATTGTTTCAAAAGGACTCTGGCTAAAGATGGCCTAATTTGGGCATGAATAAAGATAATAGTTGCAATGGATTAAAACACATCAAATACATTTAAAGAAATAAATTAAGAATGACTTTAAAATAAAAAGATTCATTAGTCATCTTGGGAGGATCATACGAATCCAAGTCATTATTTTAAAAGCTGGTAAGTAAATTAATAGAGTAAAGCTTTTATTCTGCCTTTTCTATACTAACTGCACCTAAGATAATAACATTACTGATGAGCTGGTTTCTCTTTATACAATTCTATAGTTCAAAAATGAAGAAAAACAATATTACAGTAATATTTTGAAACTTCAGCTTGTTGGATGTAGCAGGGTGTTGAGCACCAGAGTCTGCTCCCATCATAAAGCAGACAATGACCAGACATTATGTGCCTCCCAGTGGAAGTTCATGGCATCATCTCTAAAGCAATCTTGACAGTAAAAACTGAATCACATTAAACCTGTGAATTTACCTACCAATTTATAAGAAATATGGACAAAAGGGAACAATTGTGTTTTTTTCTTAAGTTATTTTATATAATTAATTTCAGAAACGTAATAGACATGGAAGCAGAAAGACTGCATACCCTTTATGCAAAGTAAGCCTAGACTTTTTCAGAAATTTCATACAGAAGCACATAAGTATTTGCCTGGTTCAGACTTTTGTCTTAAGAAGGAGTTAATCCTAGTGGCAAAGGAGACTTTTTTAGAGAGGTTGGCACTTAACACAATGCCTATTATATCTCTAGACATCCTATCTTTTTATCTTGCTCTTGGTTTTGTGAAGAAAGATGAAAGAAAATTGCTAGCACTCTGTAGCACTGTGTGCTTGATTTTTAGTAATCTCAGCTTGGATTCAGAAATTTTAAATGTTTTCCCTTCTGAAAAAAGGAAAAAAAAAAATAAAGAGTGGGATTCAGATAAGGGCCAACAGGGAGAGGGTCAGTTAAATTGGATTTTATAGTGTTCAGTTCCCTGACTACAAGAATAATCCTGTTAATAATCTTGTCTTCTGACCTTATGAAGTCTGGATTCTTTGCTGCCTATCTGCTGAACACATGCATCTCTCAGTGAATAGTGAAAATCTGAAAAATTTGAAATACCAACTTAAAAGTTATTTGCTTTACTTGGAAACCAAGGAATAATTCTAGGAGCTATGCCCTATGTCAAGTCCAGGAATTATTCACCTCAGTGATTAATACCAGAACTCTTTTTGTATGAGAGCAAGCTGTAAACTGCAGGATGACTCATAATGAATCTGCATCTGAAGGCAAGTTATTTACTGCTTGTTTCAAATCTGTTCATGATTAATGCTTATTGCTAAAAATATATTGTGTGGTGTCAATTTAGTTCTTCAAACATTTAACAATTATTCATTAAACATGTAGTGAGTGCCAGCTCTGTACTGGGTATTATACTGGGTGATGGGATGGTATAAATGAACAAGATCTACACATTCTCTCCACTCTGGGAGGTTTTATTGGGTTAGCCAAAAAATTTATTTGGGTTTTACTGTAAGGTGGTACAGAAAAACCTGCAAAAACTTTTTGAGAGTCCCTTGGGCAGCAAGGATCAGTCAAATCCTAAAGGAAATGAACCCTGAATATTCTTTGGAAGGAGTGATGTTGAAGCTGAAGTTCCAATACTTGGCCACCTGGTGTGAAGAGCTGAGTCACTGGAGAAGACCCTCAAGCTGCCCACTGGAGGGCAGAGGGAGAGGAGGATGATAGAGGATGAGATGGTTGGATGGCATCACCATCCAACTCAATGGACATGGAGTTTAAGCAAGCTCTGGGAGGTGATAAAGGACAGGGAAGCTTGGCCTGCTGGAGTCCATGGGGTCACAAAGAGTTGGACACAACTTGGCAATTGAACAGCAATAGTTTGGTGGATTTTCTAGGCAAGCACATGCCAAGATGGAATTAGAAGTTCAAGAGGTTGGAGGAAATACCTGTGAAGGATCCCAGGAGAAGGGAGTGAGAGTAGATGAGGAGAGCCCAGACCCTGATGCAGGACTGACAGTGCTGCAGAAAGAGCGGAAGAAAGGAGAGAAGGGTAGGCAGAACCCATGTCTACAGTGCAGCCCTGAGAAAGTCTCAACCAGGCTGTTGGGAAGCAAAAAGAGGAGTCACATCAATCTCAAAGTCCATGAATGGCCCAGCTTGAATACTTCTGCCATGCTAATCATTGGCTTAGAGGAGCTCTGGCAAAGTATGGCCTTGGTATGAATGGTATGGTGGAGCCAGTAGATGTGGCAACTGGAAGCAGTCAGCTCACTGTGCAAGTTCTTTCCATCAGGCTGATCTAAAAGGTGCAGTGCCATGGCTGTAGCGGTGGGGGAGGCACACACTGAACAAATGGATACAAGTTAGGGTGTATTATGGTAGAGATAATATGGGGGCATTTGGTGGTACAGCCAGAGAAGTTTATGGCAGTTGTTCACTGTCCTTCCCCTGTTCTGCTCTCTGTCGTAGGGAACAACATTATCCCGGTTTCTTTATCCTGTGCCTTTCAGATAGGTTCAACCATGAGAGGTAGAGCCAGATTGGAAGGTGGCTGGGGAGGAGAGTCCAGTGAAAGTCTCCCTTTCTCTTTCTGCCCCCTCCAATCCCTCCAGCAGTAACTCCACCTCTTCTGAGTTCCTCATTTTATGGTCCTAGCTTCCTCTGAAAAGCCATGATTTCTGGGACCCTGCTTGTTGCCATCGTCTTTTTATTGCAGAGAGAGATAATAGTAGCCTCATGCTGTTATTAACCTTTTGTCTTCCTGTCCCCTTATTTATTTTCAAAGCTTTTTCATCATCTTTGTAATGGATTCCTTGTATTAAATCCCCTCTGTTTGGAAGAAGTAAACAACTCTGATTTCCTAGATATACCCTGAGTGGTAGACCTGGTCTGGAAGATGTCATAGAAAAGATTTCGCTAATAGAATGACATTTAAGCTTAAACCTGGGGGATGGGAGAAGCTATCCAGAATGGACTTATCATAATGCTGATGTTCAGTCATTCAGGTGTGTCCGACTCTTTGCGACCCCATGGACTATAGCATGCCAGGCTTCCCTGTCTTTCACTATCTCCCAGAGTATGCTCAAACTCATATCCATCGGGTCAATGATACTATCCAACCATTTAATTCTCTGTCACCCCCTTCTCCTCCTGCCCTCAATCTTTCCCAGCATCAAGTTCTTTTCCAGTGAGTAGGCTCTTTGCATCAGGTGCCAATGGATTGGAGCTTCAGCATCAGTCCTTACAATGAATATTCAGGATTGATTTCCTTTAGGATTGACCAGTTTGATATCCTTCGGCTGTCCTTGGTAAAGTACTTGTTCATTTCCTTTTATTTTAGATGATTTGTTAGTTTTCAAACAGTGTAATGATTCAAAGTAAATATTTTGCAACTGGAGCATTTGGGTTCTACTTTCTAGATATGTGATTTCAGGCAGTTTACTAAGTTCCTTGTGCTTCAGCATCCTCTTTACTAAAATAATAATAATAATGTCACCTCCTATGGAAGCTATGAGAAGCAGTAAGCTGATATATATACACAACTTAATGTTCAATATTATTCTTTTTCATATGCGTGACAGGACTCTGTAGAAGCTTTTCTATGTGAATGTACACTCTGAGCCTTCAGAAGGGTATTGCATTTAGGATAGATGCTGCTTCATTTTTATCTAGAATCTAATGTTTCAGGGGAGAAATCTGAGGCCAGCTTGATTTTTTGTTACTTGTTCTAGGTCACCTTCTTTTTATGCCTGGATACTTGGGGGTTGTTTTTCCTTCTAGAAATTCAGTAATTTTGTTAAGATATGTCAAGGTGTTAATGATTTTTATTTCTTTATTTTTTCAAGAATTTTGTTGTTTTGATAAATATATGAGTATATCCGGAGAAGGCAATGGCACCCCACTCCAGTACTCTTGCCTGGAAAATCCCATGGGCGGAGGAGCCTGGTAAGCTGTAGTCCATGGGGTTGCTAAGAGTGGGACACGACTGAGCGACTTCACTTTCACTTTTCGCTTTCATGCATTGGAGAAAGAAATGGCAACCCACTCTAGTGTTCTTGCCTGGAGAATCCCAGGGACGGGGGAGCCTGGTAGGCTGCTGTCTGTGCGGTCACACAGAGTCGGACACGACTGAAGCGACTTAGCAGCAGCAGCAGCATGAGTATATCCTACTATTCTGTAGGTTTATTCATTTCTTTCTTTTAGGAGAGGTTTTTGTTTTTCCCTATCATGTCATTGACACGTTTTTCTGATCTACTGTATTTGTCTAGGGGAAGCCAGTGTTTTCCTTTCAGTTTACAAATTGACTCAGTGAGTTTACTTGACATTTTTCATGAAAAGCAGCAGGCCCTTATAACCAAGTTTGTGATTATGGTATCAATACATATCAGTAAATGTAAAGGCAAATCTGGAGATAGCTTTATTGTTCCATTGGTATTTAGTGACCTCTCTGGTACAGATGGCACCTGTCTAGCTGCTGGAGTTTGTTGATCAGCTGGAATCTGCTTGGTTACTTAGAAAGCTGTGTTTGCTTTCATAGTCTATACTTAGAAAGCTGTGTTTGCTTTCATAGTCTATTGTTTATCCTCTGCCCCCTATCTCTCTTTTGTTATGTCTTCTTCTTATGAAACAGTTCAGAGTTTCACTTACACTCAATATTAGGCTTTATTCAGTGATAATATAGTTTTGGGCTGTGTCCAATAACAAGCTACAAATTTCTGTACATCATAGAAATCATCAAAGCTTAACTGGGCAAAAGGCCCTCAGGGGTTGATTTGCACACACCAGAGATCCACTCTCTTCTGATTCTTCATTAGAAAAATCAGAAACTGCAGACTCTGGAGTGACCACAAAGGAATATCTTAGGAAAAAACATCACTATCCAAGATGACCTGGACTTTCAGAACCATTGTCACTTAGTGATGATGTCCTGGCTAAGAGCATGGGCTCCAGAGAAACATAAGCTCAACTCAAGTCTCTGTTCTCCCTTCTCCAAATTGTGCAGTCTTTAGCTTCTGCTAAATTTTAGGTTACTCATCAATGAAATTGTGATAATAATAATAATACTTTCCTCATAGTTTCCTCATAGGAGGTGATTATTGTTGGTGATTATTCAATTAGCTAATACTTCGTATGGTGCCTTACACATGGAAAATATTCAGTATACTTAAGTTGTTCTTATTGTCACTTTGATGATTACTGCCCACTATTTAAATCAGTACTGTATATTTTACTGCTGGGTCTTATTTTTATATCATAAATGCACTGTATTCTCTTTTAAGACAAGACATTTGGGTGGTGACTCTCATCGTTGGCTCCTGAGGAAATTAACCCATGAACTGGGCAAGAAGATCAATGCACTGGACATTTGAGCTAGCATTCAGTTTTTTAGCAAGAATAAACTGAAGGAGAATGCTGGAAGCCTAAATCCCTATTTCTTAAATGGCTTTGGACTGGGGTATTCTATTTTCTCCTCAAGGAAGATCAATTATCCAGATGTCAGATTTCTGCTGCTGGCTCTTCTATCTTTTCTCTCTGACTTTTTCATTTCTTTTTCCTTTACCTTTTCTTTCTGGAAGAAAATGTCAAATCTCTCTCCACATCCCAGCTTTAATGTTCTGCAAGGTCACTTTAGTTCTCTACAGCTGTGAGTGCTATTTTAAATACTGTTATGACATTATTAGTTACCTTACATGGTTTACTTTTTTCCCCTAATGTAGTCATTCCCTTTCAAAAATATCTTATCTTTCATTTCTAATAGTATAAAAACAATGGTCTAAAATGTTTGGTGTTTGCTTTTTGGAATGTATCTTTGTAAAAATATACTCTTCCAGATTTATCATGTTATTTTTATTTTCTTGCCAAAACTTTTCAAAGGACTTAACACTGTTTATTTTGTATATACTTATCTTTGATAGAAGGCAGGCCTATTTTGATCTGTTATTTGAGCAAAAATTTAAGATGATATATTCTCTTTGGGTCTGCTCACTGTTTAGCTTGATTTTTTTTTTTAACTCTTCCTTTTATCAGATCACATCAGATCAGTCGCTCAGTCGTGTCCGACTCTGTGACCCCATGAATCGCAGCACGCCAGGCCTCCCTGTCCATCACCAACTCCCGGAGTTCACTGAGACTCACGTCCATCGAGTCAGTGATGCCATCCAGCCATCTCATCCTCTGTCGTCCCCTTCTCCTCCTGCCACCAATCCTTCACAGCATCAGAGTCTTTTCCAATGAGTCAACTCTTCGCATGAGGTGGCCAAAGTACTGGAGTTTCAGCTTTAGCATCATTCTCTCCAAAGAACACCCAGGGCTGATCTCCTTCAGAATGGACTGGTTGGATCTCTTTGCAGTCCAAGGGTCTCTCAAGAGTCTTCTCCAACACCACAGTTCAAAAGCATCAATTCTTCGGCACTCAGCCTTCTTCACAGTCCAACTCTCACATCCATACATGACCACAGGAAAAACCATAGCCTTGACTAGACAGACCTTTGTTGGCAAAATAATGTCTCTGCTTTTGAATATGCTAACTAGGTTGGTCATAACTTTCCTTCCAAGTAGTAGGCGTCTTTTAATTTCATGGCTGCAGTCACCATCTGTAGTGATTCTGGAGCCCAGAAAAATAAAGTCTGACACTATTTCCACTGTTTCCCCATCTATTTCCCATGAAGTGATGGGACTGGATGCCATGATCTTCGTTTTTTGAATGTTGAGCTTTAAGCCAACTTTTTCACTCTCCACTTTCACTTTCATCAAGAGACTTTTGAGTTCCTCTTCACTTTCTGCCATATGGGTGGTGTCATCTGCATATCTGAGGTTATTGATATTTCTCCCAGCAATCTTGATTCCAGCTTGTGTTTCTTCCAGTCCAGCGTTTCTCATGATGTACTCTGCATGTAAGTTAAATAAACAAGGTGACAATATACAGCCTTGACGTACTCCTTTTCCTATTTGGAACCAGTCTGTTGTAGAAAAGAAATGCAAAAAAGCAAAATGGCTGTCTAGGGAGGCCTTACAAATAGCTGTGAAAAGAAGAGAAGTGAAAAGCAAAGGAGAAAAGGAAAGATATAAACATCTGAATGCAGAGTTCCAAAGAATAGCAAGGAGAGATAAGAAAGCCTTCCTCAGCGATCAATGCAAAGAAATAGAGGAAAACAACAGAATGGGAAAGACTAGGGATCTCTTCAAGAAAATCAGAGATACCAAAGGAACATTTCATGCAAAGATGAGCTCGATAAAGGACAGAAATGGTATGGACCTAACAGAAGCAGAAGATATTAAGAAGAGATGGCAAGAATACACAGAAGAACTGTACAAAAAAGATCTTCACGAATCAGATAATCATGATGGTGTGATCACTGACCTAGAGCCAAACATCCTGGAATGTGAAGTCAAGTGGGCCTTAGAAAGCATCACTATAAACAAAGCTAGTAGAGGTGATGGAATTCCAGTTGAGCTATTCCAAATCCTGAAAGATGATGCTGTGAAAGTGGTGCACTCAATATGCCAGCAAATGTGGAAAACTCAGCAGTGGCCACAGGACTGGAAAAGGTCAGTTTTCATTCCAATCCCAAAGAAAGGCAATGCCAAAGAATGCTCAAACTACCGCACAATTGCACTCATCTCACATGCTAATAAAATAATGCTCAAAATTCTCCAAGCCAGGCTTCAGCAATATGTGAACTGTGAACTTCCTGATGTTCAAGCTGGTTTTAAAAAAGGCAGAGGAACCAGAAATCAAATTGCGAACATCCACTGGATCATGGAAAAAGCAAGAGAGTTCCAGAAAAATATCTATTTCTGCTTTATTGACTATGCCAAAGCCTTTGACTGTGTGATCACAATAAACTGTGAAAAATTCTTCCTTTTATATCTAATGGTAAAAGACGTAATAGAGATTCACACTAATAGTTTGAATATTAGGCAGACGGATAGGAATGGAGAGGAAAATGGGGCATGGAAAGTTCCAGAAGGGGATAGCACTTTATAAGACTTTTGAAACCAGTGGTCAGACTTCCATATCTGATTTTCCTTTTAACCTGGTCATTGCTTTTAGGTGCATGATGTCATGTTTCTGTTATCTGCTTGTCAATCCACATAAATGTCCTTTTGTTCTAGGAAAATGCCTCAGAGTCAGGAATTTGTCAGTTGATGAGAAGCTGCCTGTCTGTGCTTTCTTTTGTGTGGCCTCATATATTTTCTCAGCCCCATGCTTTTGCCTTGGAGTCTTTTCATGAAACACTGAAAGTGACTCTAGGGCAGGAAGTTCCTGTTTTTCCTAACTTTCCTTTGTCTTTGCCCTTCCTCTTTTTCTCAATCTCTCTCTCTCGCTTTCCTTTTAGGAAAAACTCTTCTTCAATTTAGATCCATATTCCATCACACTGGGGAAGGGGAATTCATAACAGGAAATTGGAATCAGGAAAATCCCTACTTCTCCCTGGCTCACATGGTTTGCTCCCATAACAAATGTGGTACAAGGGGATCCAAGTGGACTTGTCCCTTGCTGAGCCTTGTCTCACTTTCTCACAACTCAGAATGGTTGGGTGAAGGCATTTGGCTGAGTGGGGGCTGAAATTCATGTTCTTGCTGACTGAGCCGTGTGCCCTGGAGTAAGGCTCCCCTGAGGGGAAGAGAAATTATCTAAAAATTATCATATGTACATTGTTTACTTGCCCAGGCTGGGGGAACTGAGTCTGACTCGGCATGGGGATGCTGATTTCTGTTTGCACAAAAGTTTAGCAAGGGCTCTTAGTGACCCTGGCAACATTAGGTGTTTGTGGGCTGTGCTTTCTTAGAAAGGAGATTATAGCAGTTAGCTCTTGATAACTCACTTCAGTCTTGTTCATTTGGGCCAACTCCGAGAGAAATCCCTTTACACACTTTCCTTGTTTTTCAGTTGAAACAAAAGAGGAATTTTGATCAGCTCTTCTGTTCTCATCTTTCTGAGAAGTCATTACTTTATATTAAAACATTTATTAATTGGTTGAAAAAACTTAAATGAATGAATGAATAAAGGTATATAGTGAAATGTCTTTCTCCCAATCCTTTCCCCAATTTACTGAGTTCTCACTCCACTTCATATAGGTAACCATTATTAATAGTTCATTATGTTTTCTTCTGCAATTTCTTTATATAAACACAAGTAAATACAAATATAAATTATTTCTTATTTCCCCATTATTCTTTAAAATAGAAAATGTATACCATATGGCCTACATTTCAATTTTTATTTTCTCTGTTATATGAATTGTAAACACCTTTATAGTTACCAGTTTATTTTTTTGTCTTTTGGCCTTATTTTTATTTTATTTTATTTCTAGGTAGAAATCATTTAAGGTGTAATCAAATTTCTCAACTTTTTAATGGCTTTTTCATTTTGAATAATATTTTGAAAGAAATCCTTGAAACTAGGTTTATAAAGAAGTTCTCTCATATTTTCTTCTATGGCTTAATTATTTAAATGTAAATCTTTGATTTATTTGGAATGTATTCTTGTATAATGCACTTCCCTGGTGGCTCAAATGGTAAAGAATCTGCCTTTAACGCAGGATACCAGGGTTCAATCCCTAGATTGGGAAGATCCCCTGGAGAAGGAAATGGCAACCTACTCCAGTATTCTGGCCTGGAGAATTCCATGGACAGAGGAGCCTGGTGGGCTGTAGTCCATGGGATCACAAAGAGTCATGACTGAATGACCAACACTTTCACTTTCATTGTGTAAGTTTATAAGATATGAATATAATTTTTTTCCTAGATGGCTAACCACTCTAAACAGGAATAAGATATAAATTCCTACTCTTACTACTTTTATTTGCCCTTGTACTGGAAGTAATAATTCATGTAATTAAAGGACAATAGAGTTACAAAAATTTTAAAGAAGGTTGAAAAAAATTACTATTTCTAGGTGATATGATTTATACTTGGAAAGCTGAAGAGAATGAACAGATAAATATTAAAACAGTAAGAGATTAATATTGCACTCATCTCACATGCTAGTAAAGTAATGTTCAAAATTCTCCAAGCCAGGCTCCAGCAATACATGAACCGTGAACTTCTAGATGTTCAATCTGGTTTTAGAAAAGGCAGAGGAACCAGAGATCAAATTTCCAACATCCACTGGATCATGGAAGAAGCAAGAGAATTCCAGAAAAAGATCTATTTCTGCTTTATTGACTATACCAAAGTCTTTGACTGTGTGGATCACAATAAACTGTGGAAAATTCTGAAAGAGATGGACATACCAGACCACCCGACCTGCCTCTTGAGAAACCTATATGCAGGTCAGGAAGCAACAATTAGAAGTGGACATGGAACAACAGACTGGTTCCAAATAGGAAAAGGAGTAGGTCAAGGCTGTATATTGTCACTGTGCTTATTTAACTTCTATGCAGAATACATCATGAGAAACGCTGGACTGGAAGAAGCATAGGCTGGAATCAAGATTGCCGGGAGAAATATCAATAACCTCAGGTATGTAGATGACCCTTATGGCAGAAAGTGAAGAGGAACTAAAAAGCCTCTTGATGAAAGTGAAAGAGGAGAGTGAAAAAGTTGACTTAAAGCTCAACATTCAGAAAACAAAGATCATGGCCTCTGGTCCCATCACTTCATGGGAAATAGATGGGGAAACAGTGTCAGACTTTATTTTTCAGGGCTCCAAAATCACTGCAGATGGTGACTGCAGCCATGAAATTAAAAGATACTCCTTGGAAGGAAAGTTATGACCAACCTAGATAGCATATTGAAAAGCAGTGACATTACTTTGCCAACAAAGGTTCGTCTAGTCAAGGCTATGGTTTTTCCTGTGGTCATGTATGGATGTGAGAGTTGGCCTGTGAAGAAAGCTGAGTGCCAAAGAATTGATGCTTTTGAACTGTGGTCTTGAAGACTCTTGAGAGTCCCTTGGATTGCAAGGAGATCCAACCAGTCCATTCTAAAGGAGATCAGCCCTGGGTGTTCTTTGGAAGGACTAATGCTAAAGCTAAAACTCCAGTACTTTGGTGACCTCATGCGAAGAGTTGACTCATTGGAAAAGACTCTGATGCTGGAAGGGATTGGGGGCAGGAGGAGAAGGGGATGACGGAGGATGAGATGGCTGGATGGCATCACTGACTTGATGGACGTGAGGTTGAGTGAACTCCAGGAGTTGGTGATAGACAGGGAGACCTGGCGTGCTGCGATTCATGGGGTTGCAAAGAGTCGGACATGACTAAGTGCCTAAGCACAGCACAAACTGACTCAAAAGAATCTTTGGAAAAATAAATATGAGTAGCTAGTGAAATTCTGGAAAAGAACATTGAAGAGAATGAGTATTACCAGATATTAAACCTATTATAGAACCTCAGAATTTAATGCAGTATGCTACTATTGCATAAATAGACCAGAGAAATAAATAGGAAGTTCATAATTGGACTCCAAGAAATAATGGAAATTTTGTACATGATAAGGGCACAGTCTTCACCTAGCAGGGAAAAGATGATGTTGGAAAAACTCATTTATTTTAAGCAGCAAGTTGTGAATCATCCTATAAACAGTGAAAATTCTAAAATGCATCACAAAGTACCCACATCCTAGAAAAGCTAATGAGGCTGAAGAGGCACTCTGTGTTCTTAGTAACCCTACAACTTCAGCAAAGAAATAAGCTACTTGTTCCTATGTCACAATGAGGGGCTTCCCTGGTGGCTCAGATGGTAAAGCATCTGCCTGCAGTGCAGGAGACCTGGGTTTGATTCCCAGGTCCGGAAGATCCCCTGGAGAAGGGGATGACTACCCACTTCGTATTCTTGCCTGGAGAACTCCATGAACAGAGGAGCCTGGTGGGCTGCAGTCCATGGGATCACAAAGAGTCAAACACGACTGAGTGACTAACTCTTTCACTTTCACATGTCAAAATGAAGCAAGTTGCCAAATTTCATCTATAGAGATTAGAACAGAATTTATTTGTACCCTTTATCTACTCTCCAATGGATAGGTACATAGAAGGGGAGAGGAATTAGGCTTTTTGCAAAAATAAAGCAGATTACTTATAAGTTCTAGAAATCATTTGCTTTTAAACAATCTATGGCACAGTGGAGAAACAAGATGGTATTCTTGAATGGTTTTAAAAATACCTGTTTCATTCAGCATAAGGAAACCTTAGAGGATTGTTGGCTAGCTACCCTTTATTATCTTCCAAGTAATTTTTGCTTTGTTTTAATGCTATCATGGAGATGACATGTAGGCCACTGAGAGTCTACCAGCAGGCAGGATACAGGGGAGGCAAGCTGTGTGCAGTGTTAATTGCTTTCATTAGTGCTCAGGAATTCTTAGGGAAGTAGTTTGGCTTAGAGACTCGGCTCCAGGTTTTTCATCTCCAGGTGTTCTTATTCTAGGCTTGTTGCTTTATTGCCTTGCTTGCCTAATTTCACTTTCACCCATTTTGTAGGTTAAATTTGAATAAAATCCCGTCATATCTTTCTGAGCTGTTGGGCAAGGTAGCAGTGTTGTATAGATTAACTAATTCAGGGTCTAAAAGTCATTTGATTCAGGGTGCAGTATAAATGCAAAGCAGAATGCACCGTAAAGCAAAATGCTAATTATTGCCGGCAATGCAGATGCTACTTTTAAAGGTACCAGATGTGTGTCGCCTCTCAATATCATGGGCTGGTTCCTGGAAAACAATATGAGGCATGTGAATGGTATAAACTGACTAAAACAAATCACTCACAAAAATAAAAACCACTGAGCAAGCAGAGCTACGATTATCCTCAGAAAAATTAGAATGCCACTTTCTGGGAGAGAGCCTGGTGAAATGGGCAACAGAATATCTGATAAAATACTAGATCCAAAAAAATTTTGTAAAACACTGATGAATTATCCTTTTGTTTGTTTTCCTTTGCACATTGTACAGTTTAGCAGTTTAGTAAGAGGTTGGGATGCCACTTAGTAGACTTGGACATAGTACCATCTAAGTTATGAGAAGTTTTCAAGATAATTTTTTCTGATGTAGGCTCAGGATGTTAGAGTATTTCGTTTATAACAATTTATTATGTGCCTGAGTCCCTTGGACAGCGAGGAGATCAAACCAGTCAATCTTAAAGGAAATCAGTCCTGAATACTCACTGGAAGGACTGAGGCTGAAGCTGAAGCTCCAATAGTTTGGCCACCTGGTACGAAGAGCTGACTCATTGGAAAAGATCCCGATGCTGGGAAAGATTGAAGGCAGGAAGAGAAGGGGATGACAGAGCAAGCTCCGGGAGTTGGTGATGGACAGGAAAGCCTGGTATGCTGCAGTCCATGGGGTCGCAAAGAGTTGGACGTGACTGAGTGATTGAACTAAACTGATTATGTGCTATGAAGATCAGGTAAACACAGTGTTCAGGAAGAAATTGAACTTGCTTTTGACTATCCACAAGATTAAGTTGGTCTTCTAACTATTTTATTTCTATTACATATCCCCCAAATTTTGTCCCATTTGGAGCACATTAGTTCAGACTACAGACTAGAGGAAATGGAAAGGGAAGAATAGATTAGCTATAAGGGTAAGTAGAGTTGCTCTAAGTAAATGTAAGAATTTCCCTGTAAACCATGTCAAAGGAAGAAATCTAGTAAATTGGCTAATTTTTGTTATCAGGAAGGAGGGAGCATATCAGTTCTTCAAAAAAGTTATTTTAAGCATTTGATTCTGAATTAAATTTAATACACAGGGTCTAATAAAGGGATAGCTAAGCAACATACTGTACTGTGTTGAAAGTTTTATGAAAATGAACTTGAAATATAAATTTAAATAAATTCTGAAAATTGTAATATCCTATTATAAAATATGAGAGATTTAAAGAATCTGCAGATTCACAAATATTGAGAGCTGGGCCCTTTTATCTTATGGCAGAATTCTCTATATGATATTGCAGAGACTCCGGAGGTCCAATGTGAATATAGAAATAGACAAAAACAGTGATGCTGGATGGTTCCGAAATCCATCCTATATAGAAATATTTCATCATTCCAACTGAAAAGGACCTTTATAATAGGATAATTTCTTTATATTTTTTTCTTGATAGGCTCCATTATCTCCTTCTGTAACTCCTTTCTGTCTAGCATAATTTCATTCATGACATTTAATATTTAAACTATCGCTTCCAAAATAATCAAGCAGGATGTACCTGAAGAGCTCCTGTGAGTGACTCGGCAATTTCAGGGACAGAATTGAGCTGCCTACACAAATGGTCCGTGAAGGCGGCAAAGAAGAACAATCACTTTGAATCGTGCCCTCATCCTCTCTTCCTTTTGGCAGATAACCTTGCCCCCTGTTTCTGAGGAAATAGAAGCTGTTACTCAGAAACGGCATCTGCTTCTTGCTCTGCTCCTACCAAATGCTTGTCTTCCATTCTTGTTCTCTCCCTATTAAAAGATAAACTGAAGCATATTAAAAATGGTAAGAGTTTATTTGAGCAAAAATCAGTTTGAATCAGGTAGTGCCCAACTGTAAGTGGTTAGGTGCACTCCACCAACAGGAGTTAGAAGGAGACTCTCACAGAGAAAAGGAGGTGTCCAAAGCTGGGAAATTATTGATTGGCTATAACTTAAAGCTTCTTTGGCCATTTGTGATTGGCTGTCCATAGATTTCAAATTTGTAAGCTTGAGACATTACAGGCTTAGGTTTTGTTTTGCTTCTGTAGGCTGCTTCAGCATTAGAGCCACTTCAGTGTTATGGCCTCCTTGTTTAATTAATCCCCTGGAGAAGGGAACAGCTACCCACCCTGGTATTCTGGCCTGGAGAACTCCATGGACTGTAGTCTGTGGGGTCCAAAGAGTCGGACACGACTGAGCAACTTTCACCTCTTTTCATCTGGACCAAGGAATTATTCTCTACCTGGAATCTCAATCCTGCCTTCTCTGGGACCTCTCTTCATAAACACTCTTGGTTCTCTGCTTATTTCCATCAATGTTTGTGTTCAGATCTTTGGGGAAAACAACAGTTACAAAAATGATGACAAATATGATGACAACCATACTTTTCTGCCCCATTTCTTCTTCCCCTTCCCAGCCCAACCTTCTGACATTGACAGCTTTTTTTCTTTCCCTCAAGATTTAGAAATCTCTTAAATGTGGGAGAATTTTCTTCCCAGCTTTATTTTATTTTCACGCAACACACTTGTTGGGGTAAGGGAATCTCATCTACTCTGATGATTTTAATGACTCTCTCTTAACTTCAGATGTTTACATCCAGTTGCCTACTGGCCAGCGCCTGCTGGATAAACAGCATCTCCAGGCACGAACTCACGTCTGTCGCTTAACTTTCTCCTCTGTGTGCCCTCAGATACCATCCATCCAGAAATGTGGGCTTCATCCTTGACTTCTCCCTCCCCATCAACCACCTCCAGTTGGTCACTAAGTTCTGTTGATTCTACCTCCTAAATACTCTTGAATATGTATGGTTGTTTCCATCTTCCCTGCTACTATCCTAGATCAAGCGGTATGATCTCCCACCTGGATATTTCTATATTGCCTCCTTGTCTCCTTGTCTAAAGCCTTGTTCCTCCCTCATTTATTCTCATTGCAGCCGGAGAGATCTTGGTACAAAGCAATTCTGATTATGTCATGTCCATGCTTAAAAACCTTCAGAAACTCCCCATTCTTCTCATGAAGATGTTAAAATTCTTTGATTTGGCTTATAAGACTCTTCATGGTATCATTTTCCTCTCTAGCCTGGCTTTTTAAGTATCAAGCTTTTAAGCCATAGGAAACTTACTTCACTTTCCTAACAGTATGAGCACATAATTTATGGTTAGAAGCTCAGATTTTAGCACCAGACTATTTAGGATTCAAACCCTAGCTTTGTCACTTAATAATGTTGTGACCTCAGGCAGGTAACTTCTTTGTCTCAGTTTTCCCATCTGTAAAATGCAACAATAGTAGGATTACTGTGAGGATTAAATGATTTGATGAGTGTAGTAGAACACTTGGAAATTCTGAGTCAGAAATAGCATTCAATAAACATGAACCTTTATCATTCCTGTGGTTCTAAACACTGAAAAGATTGTGTTGACCCCACATTTGGGATTCAAAATAAAAGTAATTAAAAAATTTGAAGTGCATTTAGGCAATAAGTAAGCCTAACAATGGTGTGCTGTTTTTAAAGATTACTACTTTGTAGGTTCTTTGTGAAAATACTACATTGAATAAAAGGAGAGAAATTTTGTTGCTCCTGCTTTGTTGGTGATTGACCCTGGGCTTAATCTGGGGCTTTGATCCAGTACATGCTTTTCCCTCTTCCTAGAACACTCTGCTTGTTTCTCACTGCCTCTTTCTGAGCTAAATCCCCTCCCTCACTTGGGTCTCAGTTACATGAAAATTTTTCTCAAAGACTGTTTTTGACCTTGGATCTGAGCCGTGCCCCCACCCCAACTCTCTTTGCCTGCTGTATTCTCATAACTTGGCACGTCCCATTTGTGTCAGGACGTCACTTTTACTTGTTTTATCTCATGGTAATGCTACTGCCGTGAAGGCAGAGACTACGTCCACCTTGTTCACATTATTATCCCCTGTGCCTGGCGTTGTATATGCTCAGTAAATCAGTGAATGACTATCCAAAACCTTTTCCTTAGGCAACATCTCACTGGAACAGAGATAATTCTGTGTAAGAGTATATTCATCTTTTTAAAAAATGGTTTATTTTCTTTTTTCTTCTGACATTAAGATGCTCTGCCTTAAACACCACTCATACCCTCAAAGAATTACTAGCTTGGTCTTTGTTGTTTTCAAATCCAAATAACAGAAACGAGGTAACATGCCCTCTAAGAGTGTGTGTTTGAAAACCTTTGCAAAGTGTGACAGGATTTTCTCTGCGCTGGATTTAAGGAACTGGTGTGGAGGCTTTGCTTTTGAATCTGTTGTCTTTTCAAAAATTGAGTTATAATTGACACATAATATTACTGAGTCTACCGTCTTAAGTCTACCTCAAGATCTGTAATGGTGGGCATCTCCATCTTGGACGGACTGACAGGGAAGACATTTGAGCCTCTGAAACGGGAGTCTTGGGCAATTACTCGTTCATGTGCACGCAGAGCAGTTCCTGTGTTTCAGACCTGAGGGCCCCTGGGAAGCCTTTGATTCCCTGTTCGGTAGTTAGGCACTGGGACTTCATCTCACTATTATAAATTATTCATCACACATTCATAAGTCCTTCCTAGGAGGTTTGTACTAGTGCCTGTAGAGGCATGATGTGATACACAAGGACAAAGACATGGTCCTTCCCAGCAGAAGTACAATCCAGATATTCCCTGCTGCTCTTAAGAATGGCCACCTGACACCTCCAGGGCAAAGCCAATACCTGTCCCAGGAGTTTTGTACATGTCCAGGGAGTTGGCTTCATCTTGTCATCTTGGGCTCTGATTTCTTCCTGATGCTAGATTTTCATTGTTTATTTTGTGTTTTGTGGATGTTCCTTTATCTCTGCCCTAGCATCAACCCAGACACAGGACAGTTTTCTTCTGCTTGATTCTTTCTCTCACACTCCTAAAATATCACCCTGGAAGCAGCTGTGTGTAGTGGCATTTCACTGAAGAAATGGGCAACAGTGAGGAAAGTTGTATGGCATTCTGTAGTCTGATAATCTAAAATCGAACACTGGGCTTTTTAAAAAGTCCCTCCACCATTCTCCCAGCCTTAATTTCAGATGCCTGCTATGTTTTTTGTCTCTCTCTCCTTCCTTTCTGTGCTGCCTTTCAGCCACTCTGAAAAGGAAAATAATATTTTCTCATACTTGTTTATGCTGAGCCATCCAGCTCTCTCCATTTCCTACCCATAAACCTGCTTGAGCTTCCTCTGCATGGCTGCTATTCACCAATGCACTTTGCTAAACAAGGCACCAACTGTTCCACATCCCCCTATTCTCCTTTTCCCTGATTAGGTGACTTACGTCACCACCACCACCTGCACCCCTCCTCCACCGCAAGTGCACATGGCCACATTTGGTTTAAATGTCATTTTCTCCTATTTACCTGACAGAAGTTGGGGACCTCGGGAAAGCTTGGAAGAAAACGAGCTTATTTTTTGAATGCTTCACTTCAACACTTGAAGGATAAGGACCAAGGCTTGTTCACCATTGTATTCCTATCCTCTGTGCATGCTATATGTAGTTATTACATGGATGAGTTTACAAGCCCAGAAGAGCTGCACTGAGGTTATGTCCCTCTTTTCCTTCTTTCTTTATTTTTTTTCTTTAGATAGCTCAGCACCATCTGATGTGCCTATATCTAATCTGTAGTATATTCCAATATATTCCAGGCACTATTAATTTGAAAACAGTTAACAGTATTAAATAGTAACACTATTAATTTGAAACCTGGCTTGCACTCTTGTCACAGCATTCTTCTTGACATCTAAGGCAAACAGTGAGGATCTGGCAAAATCTTTTGACTTTGCTGAGTGTAGCAATGTTCTCTTCAGAGCCCCTGGCTGCCAGTATCCCTGAGATGGAATGAACTTTTGACTCGGCACAGCACAGTGCCTCAAGCTGTTCCCTGTGGGGGTGAAGAGCTTGGATGAGGTTAAGGACTTGGGTGGCTTCTACATGTGTTGTAAGGCAGCTTTACCTGTATTTGCATCAGCAACAAGGTTTGTGCTGGAGAAGCATGCGCACCAGCCAAAGACCAAGGCTTGTTTTGAATATGCCATCCAGGATTCCTGGGACACCAGCTATTGGAACTAATGTCTGACAATTATGTTTTTCTTTAAATAAACCCCAACAGCTTTGCCACCAGCAGTTGTCTCCCATGCGTTTTTAAAGCATCCATAGCGTCCTTGAAAGGAGTTTTGTCTTTTCCATATCCTGTTTATTTTCCCAGGTGAAATGATCTCACAAAGCCATTTGAATTTAATGAAATGATTAGCCTGGGCCCAAAAGCTTTACATTTGAATAGGGCATTTCTTTACTTCCAAAGTAGCTTTTCAGTGAGAAAACTGACAGTGATATAGCCATTGACCTTAAAGATGAAATATTTGCCCTTCTGTGCCATGTACTTTCTCAGGAGAAAGTTATGTTATTTTCCTGGTCCTCCAGTGAAATATTGTGGTCCTTCACAGAGGTAGAACACTGTGGGTTTTAGATCAACAATGTCACAGTTTTCTTTACTTTCATCACCCACTGCCTGCATTTTGTTTGGAAGCCAAAACAGCAGAGCTGCTGGTGCCGTTTGAGCGGATTTCTTTGTTGTATTCTCTCCACATTTTGAAAACCTTAAGAATTGCTACTCAATAAAAAAATAACAGTTGGGCTTCATTTCAGTATTGGTGTTGCAACTCCAGCAGTGCACACTGCAGCAGGCTCTGGAGGAAGCTTTTAGGAGACTCCATAATTTCTTCCTGACCCCAGCTGGTGATCAGTTTATGTCCTGAAGCTTGCAGATGAATAGCCCTTGTAATTCCCATCCTAGTGTGGGTTCATTCTGACTTGCCCCTCTCTGAAAAGAAAATCTGAAAGTGACTTGAGAGTGTTTTGAAATGTTATTCCTCTGTAAGCAGGTGGAGAAACACCTTCGATTAATAGACTCTTATTTACTAAAAACAGAAAGCATTTTGTGTATCACATTAGAAAGCTGTTCAATGACCATAACCCATTAGGGTGTTTATGGTCCATTTATGGTTTTGTTCTCTTCCCTTCTCTTTAACATAGTATTTTCATTCATTCAATAACAATCATTTGATGATTCTTGGATTCTTTTTTCATGTATTCTTTTATTCACACATCTATTAAGCATCTTTTTACTTACAAGATACTATATAATATAATTATTCTGTCCTCCTAAGAATAGAAAACAAAACAAAACCCAAGAAATAGATTGCTGACATCCATGGGTTTACAAGCTGACGGGGCAGATAATAATTAAATGTGTACAACATAGGGTGGTTAAAAATATCTTTACATTCCATGCTTTTAAAATTTTTTATTTTTATTTTTTTACACTTTCCAAGTTTCTTCCCCCAGGTCATCTGGTGGTCATACCAATTGCAGAGTGGGGATTGGAGCCCGTATCTCTTCTAATTCTCTTTCCTTCTGTTTTTTTTTTTTTTAAATTTTTTATTGCAAGATGTTTGCTTTACAATATTGTGCTGGTTTCTGCCACACATCAACATGAATCAGCCACAGGTATACATATGTCCCCTCTTTCCTCTTGTGATTTTGACTTTACCTTCCTTGTGCCAGCTGTATCTTACTTAGCATTAATACTGCACTTAAAGTATGCATTTCTTTTGCTGAAGATTTTGTCAAGGAACATGGCAGGACCTTTTATTTTATCATAAAAATTCTCCCTGTATCATCAAAGCTGTTAGTGATGGTGTTTCTTTGCATGCCTGTTTATTTCACTCATCCTGAGACCATTTGGAAAAGGGGGCATATTGTAATTAGATTGTTCGCCTAGAAGACTGGGTGCCAGACTTCGTTTCTGGCAGGGATGGCAGCAAGAGACAAACAAAGCCTTCTAAAAGGTACCAGTAACTACTGCTTAAAATATCAATATGTGCAAGGAGAAAAGAATTCCCTTTTTTAGAAGATAGAGTTAATTTATTTTTGAGAAGGGACACAGCAATCTGGAGCAGATTGTATTGGTCGTTTAACCCACAAAGGGGAAAAATAAAATTATATCTCCCAAATAAACTTTACTCTCAATTATAATCTCTATGGTCTCTCTCTTCCAGCTATAAAATTCTATGATTCTAATTATGTTCTCTGTGATTGTGTATCTCAATTTCTCTATCAGAAACAAGCAAAAAAGGTTATGAGGCTTAGGGTAAAGTGGAGATCTGAAAACCACCAGTTAACATGACAGCTGTAGAAAGTGAAGGCAGGTAATTTTTTTCTCTGCCCTGGCTTACGTGACTCAGTTCACTTTGTGTTGTATAAATTCAATCTGAAAGGAGATCTGTATGGATGAGCCTGTGTTGGCAGAGTCCAGATGAAGTATCAACAACAAATTATTCTATACCAGGTGGATAGACATTTAGGTCACTGAAAATTGTCAGTTTAATTTTTTCCTAGTAAAATATTTTTATATTTGTTATCATAACAATTCGGTGATATATGCTATATGATAAGCAGCATGACCAAATCAGAGATTCTAAAAAAAAAAAAAAATGTTTTTTTTTTTTTTCAAAATACCTGAGTGACACAATATTCTCAATCAGTACTAGTGCTCCTGATGGCAGTGATTCTCAACAGGAGGGCTTTTTTTAATCCTCTCCAGGATACATATTGGAAATCTGAGGAAGGGGGAGGGTCTGCTCCACAGTCAATTTGATTTACACCTTACTGTCAACTGAAAAAAGATATGCTCCTCCCAACATTTCTAAGTTGTAAATGTTTATTTCTAGCTGGATGACC
Source organism: Bos indicus (assembly GCF_029378745.1). Taxonomy (NCBI): domain Eukaryota; kingdom Metazoa; phylum Chordata; class Mammalia; order Artiodactyla; family Bovidae; genus Bos; species Bos indicus. The sequence goes on from NC_091761.1 coordinate 80,473,588, forward strand.
CTCTCTGATTATCTTGGAGTCCTATAAATGTCAGTTGATGGAGATCAAGGAAGTCATCAGGGTCTCTTTACAACTAGACTGGAGGGGTCAGGAGAGAGAACACTGGGGACGTGTCACTTATCTAGCTAATGTCTGCCTCAAGATGGTTTGTGAGGACACAGAGACCTTGTGATGGTACCATGGAGAGAGCCCTTGTGGCAAACACTGAAGTTAATCGTTGGGCAAATCTCATCTCCCAGTTATTTGAACTCATTTGCTAACTTAATTATGTAGATACTTTTCCTTTATATCATAGGGAAGGATAATAACCACATGCTTATCTCTGTGTGGTATGTTTCATAAAATGATCTCAGACACAGACCCTCCTATCTTTCTTCAAAGAAAGAGAATACTGGAAAAATATATGTATGTAAGCTCATTTATTTTTCAGGATGGTTGAGTTAGCATTTAGTTTACAGGGGGGAGCGGATGGCGAGGAGAAGACTGACAATAGCACTACCTCCTGAGGGATATAGGATTTGAACAATCTAGAGATGATGAGGATGTGACAAGAAGAAATTTATAGTTGGGACCCTGATGGATCAGTGGGTAAAGAATTCACCTGCATTGTAGGAGACACAGGTTTAATCCCTGAGTTGGGAAGATCCCCTGGAGAAGGGAATGGCAACCCACTCCAGTATTCTTGCCTGACAGAGGAACCTGGTGGGCTACCACTATCCATGGGGTCACAAAGAGTCAGACATGTCTGGGTAACCAACACTTTCACTTTCAAGCAGAGGGAAGTGATTGTTTTGAAAAGTCTATACCGTAATAATGTGGGAGATCTGGGTTCAATCCCTGGGTCTGGAAGATTTCCTGGAGAAGGAAATGGCAACCCACTTCAGTATTCTTGTCTGGAAAATCCCATGGATGGAGGAGCCTGGTAGGGCACAGTCCATGGGGTCGCAAAGAGTTGGACATGACTGAGCTACTTCACTTTCACTTTCACTTTTCGTACTGTAATTTGTTTGGCAAAAGAAAACCAGATGGATGGCTGGGGTATCAGAATAAGTGTGGAAGGAGGGGAAGTGGGAAAATAGGTTCCTGCCACATTACAGAGTCTCTTTGATGCCAGATTACCCATTCTTGAGATAGAAACATTATAGGAAGTTTTTGAGTAGGGGTATGTCATGCCCTACCTCTGGCTCAGAAGGTAAAGAATCTGCCTACAATGTGGGAGACCTGGGTTCTATCTCTGGGTTGGGAAAATCCCCTGGAGGGGGAACATGGCAACCCACTCCAATATTCTTGCCTGGAGAATCCCTGTGGACAGAGGAGCCTTGCGGGCTACAGTCCATGGGGTTGCAAGACATAACTGAGTGACTAAGAACAGCACATGTCATGATTAGATAGATATTTTTAGAAGTTGCTCTTCTTGCAGTGTATGTAACAAAGGTCAGTTAGGAAGTTTTTGCAGTGCTCCAGGTGGAAGTTTTGAGGATAGAAGTGCAGGCAGAGTCTTTACCAACTGAGCTACAAGGGAAACCCTATCTGGAGGTAACAAATATATAATAAGAGAAATAGAGATAGAGTCACACGATTAGAAACTGACTGGATACAAATTTGGGGTATTGTAAACAGAGTCAGAATGGACTGGTTGGATCTCCTTGCAGTCCAAGGGACTCTCAAGAGTCTTCTCCAACACCACAGTTTAAAAGCATCAATTCTTCAGCACTCATCTTTCTTCACAGTCCAACTCTCACATCCATACATGACCACTGGAAAAACCATAACCTTGACTAGACGGACCTTTGTTGGCAAAGTCCATTCTGAAGGAGATCAGCCCTGGGATTTCTTTGGAAGGAATGATGCTAAAGCTGAAACTCCAGTACTTTGGCCACCTCATGCGAAGAGCTGACTCGTTGGAAAAGATTGATGCTGGGAGGGATTAGGGGCAGGAGGAGAAGGGGACGACAGAGGATGAGATGGCTGGATGGCATCACTGACTCAATGGACGTGAGTCTGAGTGAATTCTGGGAGTTGGTGATGGACAGGGAGGCCTGGCATGCTGCAACTCATGGGGTTGCAAAGAGTCGGACATGACTGAGCGACTGAACTGAACTGAAACAGAGTCAGAAATGAGCTGAAGTTGGTTGGCAAGCAGGTATATATTATAGTGGTTATATTTCCAGTTTTATCCATGAAACACCATTTAATTCAAAATGTGGCTCCTAAATGAGAAAAGCATGGTGGAAATGACATTCACGGATCAATGCAGGAGATGTAACAGTTGTAATCAATGAAGGTTGCATCAAACTGGGTGTAGGAGGCAAGAGAGAGAGAAGAGGATTCCAAGGTTTTGAACTGGGTGAATAAAGATGTAATGATGTTATTCAAGGAAACAGAAACACAGAAGGAGTTATGGACCTGTGGAAATTGCTTGGTGTCTGTGTATTAGAGGGTATTGCTTTCCCACTCTGGGTACATCATTAGTGCCCTACAAAGGGCCAATGGAGATGTGGGCCTGGCGTTTATAGATAACTGGGTTTTAGAGAGAGGTTGGTAATAATTTCTGTAGAGGTGATGGTTGAAATTGCAGGAATGAATGAGCTGCTACTGCTCAAGAACAAATATAAAAAGAAGAGAGGAGAGGGAGGCCAGAAGAGATCTTTGGAGGAAATATGAGCGTTATAGCTGGTAAACATACTGGTTAGGTTTTGTTATATGCAGAAATCAAGAATTGAAAGTATACCACTAGAGCATACAGCTTCTCTGGAATCAGAATTGTGTGTGTGTGTGTGTGTTAGTTGCTCAGTCATGTCTGACTCTTTTCAATGCTGTGAGTCCAGCAGGCTCCTCCAGCAGCCCTCCAGGCTCCTCTGTTTATGGGATTCTCCAGGCAAGAATACTGGAGCGGGTTGCCATTCTCTTCTTCAGGGAATCTTCCCGACCCAGGGATCGGGTCCCCTGCGTTGCAGACGGATTGTGTTCAAATATTATATCCTGGTTCCCAGTTCTTAAGCCAGGCCAGACATGGATAACATGATTTATCCATGTTCTTAGTTGTCAGTCCTGCGGTAGTATTTACTTTCAGCTGGGGAATGTTTTCCCTTGTAAAGATTAAAAAAAAAAAAAAAAAAGCTAAAGCTTTAGATTTGTGCCCACAAAATAACTCTCCTGGTTTGTAACATGCATTCTTCCCAGTTTGTTTAGCCAGTGACCTCCAATTTGATTCAGAAAGAGCAGTAGTCACTGCAGAATGAGAAATGATTCATTTCTGGTTCAACTTTAGCCTTGGGCCTGTTCCTACATAAAGAATTGCCGGGTGAGCCTGATTATATGCAGTGGGTTAGAGGCTTGAACTTCCAGAAAGTGCTCTCTTAATCATTTCACTCAGGTCCTCAACCTGACAGAGTCAAGAGCCCCAAAGGGAAAATGCCAAAGGCTTATCTGTTTTCACCCGACATCTTAAGGGATTTTACTGCTCCTGGGGCTTCTGGGGCCTGTGGTGTCCTTCTCCTTGTCCCCGTTCCCTTCTCCCCAGAGCAGGCTGAATGTAAAGACTAATTGATGAAAGGCACGTCCTAAGTTACCAACCTTTTTGACAGAGATTCTGAAACACCTCACTTAATTCTCACTCTCTTGAGGGGCTCTGACAACCTCTCTATCTTGTTTCTATCTTTTTTTTTTTTTTTTTCAGTTTTATTTCCTTTCCCAGACCCCTTCCCCGTCTCCCCTCCCTTCTGACAGCCTATTTAGGACTCTGCACTCCTGAGTGGAGAGAGAGTTGCTCGGCCAAGTGTCACGCTGTAATGGAAACTGGGTCCCACGGGTGCCCACTGCCTGTCCCTGAAAGCTTTTTCATCTTGTCCCTTGTTACCCCAGAGAATAATTACTTCAAAGACCAGTCCCAGTGCCTGGCATTTCAGTTTATCTCATTACCTCCTTTTTTTTTGCCAAGCCCGCCAGTGGTGCCAGAAATCAAATCAGGCTTGCTGGCAGGATTGCCTGCCTCGCGTGTTCAGCCTCTCCACTGCCCGACACTCTAATGTTCCCTGATTGCAAACCCTGTCATCATCTTCTTTGAATTAGCTGTGCCTCCTGAAATGGCATAATGGCTGTGCAGTGCTGGAGTGCTGATGTAGAGTCCTGTTTTAACTGTCTGTCAAAGCCCGGGCTAATGAATTCTATTAGCATATTAGCTTGCCAGCTTTGGGAGCCCAGAAGAAGTCAGGCAGCCAAACGCAGTTGGCAGAGCACAGCCGCAGTGCTTCAGAGAGCTCCTTGGCAATTGTGGCACCGGAGACTCCAGTAATGTAAATGTACAGACACAGGAATGTATGCAGAATTAGAAAGGTTATTTGTTATAATAGACTTGAGCAGGAGAACATGGGATGAGAGTTGACATTTTTTGACTGTGGGGCCTACCTCAGGCATTTTAAAGAATAGGATAGACTTGAGAGTGCCCGAGGCACTCATAATCTAATGTTACATTCTCTTTGGAAATTAGAATGTACGGAAGCAAGGCATTCTTTACATGTGGCTTTAAAAAAAAAGATGGCTTGTGTTACTCATCCAACATTAATTTCATTTTAACTGTGATGACCAGTGATTGGCATCATCACTTTAGTAATTAGTCACTATTCTTAGGACTGCTCATTGAGAGTGAATGATCACTTAATGACCAAGACACCCCCTTATTCACCTGTACATTGAAATTCAGCTCCCCAGGATAGCAAAATACAGAAGCACTAATAACAGAAAAAGTGCATTTTTCTAGCAAACAGAGACTTGAAGTGGATACATAATCATCTCTGATTTTATATTAGTGTTTAGGATAGACTTACTGTAAGTGCTGATACCAGGGTTGCTAGGCAACCACTGATGATTGTTATGTCCAATATTCAATTCTTAAAGGTATGCTTAATGGATGTAATCTTCGATTTAGTTTGAGATTAATTTAAAAATGTATAGCTTGAAATCCTTTATGTTAATAAACTTTTAAATATTGCAACATGGTATTAATGCTAAATGTGTGACAGGCACTGAATTCCAGAAAGATTTCTTAAAACTATTAACTTGTGGTTAGAGCTAAACTATTCTGCCCACCAAAATAACTTTTGAATAAATTAACAAATTAATTAGCATTATCCTCAAAGATATGGTGAAAACCTGCATATGTCTGGGTAAAGGATTGCAGACATAGCAAATGTAATTATAAGAACTGTAGCTGGAAGTTCAGTCTCTGGTTGTTTTTTCTTTAAGTGTGTTTTCTTTTGTGTTAAATATGATCACTTTTCAATCTTTACTGTCTACAGAAGAATTATATGAAGGAGCTTTGTCTTATGGCATTGGGGATGCAACACTGAAATTTTAGTATCCATTTTGGAAAGATAAGTCATGATAGTCAGACATAGTATTTTTTCTCTCAAAGATCATAGTACTTAAACTTCTTTATGATCTTATTTTAGTTTTCATTCATTTGCTTACATTTTTTGTTGAAGGATTATTTATCTGTTTCTTCTTCCTTAAAAGTAAATACAGTTAGGCCTCTTTTTGTGGAAAATGCAGTTTACTTGTTGCTTATTTGACACTTTGGAAGTTCGCTGTGTGCAATAAAATGAAGTTAAATAGGCTTTGGCTATCATGGACACTCATGTTCAGTTGCTCCAGTCCTGTCTGACTCTTTGCGACCCCATGGACTATAGCCCACAGGCTCCTCTGTCCACGGAATTCTGCAGGCAATGATACTGGAATGGGTTGCCATTTCCTTCTCCAGGGGATATTCCCAACCCAGGGATCTAACCTGTGTCTCTTGCACCTCCTGCATTGCCAGTGGATTCTTTGCCACTAAGCCACCAAGGAAGCCCCATTGTGGACACTACTGGTTGCTTATTTAATAGCAAATCCTGCCTGTGTCTTCCCACCCCCTTAATTTTTTCTTCAGAGCCCTAATTTAGTTCATGTTCTTGGAGGAAGATGGACTCCTCTCCAGCCTCTCAGCAAGGTGGATCTTCATTAGTCCATGGTTGAGCCAATCACAATAATTCCAACCCCCTTGGCTGCCAGGGAAGCCTGGCATGCTGCAGTCCATGGGGTTGCAAAGAGTCAGACACAACTGAGTGAGTGAACTGAACTGACTGCTATTGGCTTAGGTTGGACACATGATGCAATTCTGGCCAAAGAGATATGGCAAAAATGCGAGAAAGAGATGTGCTGTCATTTCTCAGTCTGTCATTTGGATATTATGTGATTGTGTAATATTTGAAGCTACTGCACTAAATTATAACTATGAGAGAGGCAAACAGGAATAAAAACCTAAGGATGGCAGAGAAAATGTCACTATTGGGCCATTGAATTAATCAGCCTTGAAACTTTGGACTTCTTATGTGAGATTATACATTTCCTTACAGTTTAGGCAATAAACTTTCCATTTCTAGTAGCCAAGACATCATAACTGATATACTTTGCCATTATTTTATTTTTAAGTAGGATTTATACAAAGATAAATATATTATTGTATGATTTCTCATATGTCTTATTCTCAGATCATTAAAATTGTAGAAAATCCACAGTATTTTTCTTTGCCTCAGTTGGCTGGTTCTGTATGGCATACACTTACACACTTGGCCTTCTTTGTACCAGTCATATGAACATTGATTGATTGTTTTGGTCATCAGTCATTTGTAGGTAAGCCTGTCTGCCAGCTACCTAGGAACAGCTCTAAATATAACACAATCCCTATAATTAAAGAGTATTCAGAAAGGCAAAACTTTGTTTTTTGGCATATACTAAGAATGCATCTTTGACTAGAGAGTGAAGGAGGAAGATGGATAGGGATAAGAGGGAGGAAGAGACTTAATTTGTAGTTTTAGCCATAAAGCCCTATTGCGCTTATGTGCTGTGCTCAGTCGTGTAGGACTCTTTGTGACCCCATGGACTTTGTGACCCGCCAGGCTCCTCAGTCCATAGGATTTTCCTGGCGAGAATACAGGAGTGGGTTGTCATTTCCTCCTCCAGGAGATCTTCCCAACCCAGGGATTAAACCCACATCTCCTGTTTTTCCTGCATTGCAGGCAAATTCTTTACTGTTTGAGCTGTAGGGGAAGCTCTATTGGTAATTACATTTTCATAAAAATGCATCCATTCTCTCAAGGTCAAGTTTCCTTTTAAGTGTTTGTAACCAAGTGGAGCAGTGGTCACAGTGGAGCACAGCTAGAGGTTCATTCATGCAACATAGTTGCTGATAACCAGGAATGACATCCCCATGTGACTGTGGAGTGGTAATCAGAGCTTCACTTTGTACTAAAACTGCAGGTGGGGGAGCCCAAACAGACTCATTTCAGTAAGTAGCCCCAGTCAGAGGAGTGATGGATGGATGATATACTGACTCAGAGGGCAGAGGCTTTCATTATTGTTCGCTTTTCATTCCAGCCAAACCAGTTGTTTACAGTTCCCCAATAGTAGGCTACCCCACACTCTGTACCTTTGCACAGTCTATGACCATTACACAAATTGTCCTCCATTCCTTGTTTGTTGGCTAAATGTCATTTGTTTTTCAAAGACATCTCAGCCACCAGTACTCAGATAATCACCTCCTCTTGGCCTTTTCTGGATCCCTTCCTGTTAAAGCATTAATGATACTGTTTTGCTGCTTGTGTCTTACACAGTGCAATGTTTCTCACACTTGTGGCAGTGACCAGTTTCTATGTCCTTCCCGCTCACCCCTGGAGCTTCTTTGGGCAGGGCCCCAGAATCTGTTCCTCTTTGTGTTTCCAGTGCCTAACCCAGTGCTTTGTGTTTCGTCAAGTTCCTCTTGATGAAAGTGAAAGAGGAGAGTGAAAAAATTGGCTTAAAGCTCAACATTCAGAAAACTAAGATCATGGCATCTCGTCCCACCACTTCATGGGAAATAGATGGGAAAACAGTGGAAATAGTGTCAGACTTTATTTTTTGGGGTTCCAAAATCAATGTAGATGGTGATTGCAGCCATCATTTAATTGAAATTAAAAGATGCTTACTCCTTGGAAGCAAAGTTATGACCAACCTAGAAAGCATATTAAAAAGGACAGATATTACTTTGCCAACAAAGATCCATCTGGTCAAGGCTATGGTTTTTCCAGTGGTCATGTATGGATGTGAGAGTTGGACTGTGAAGAAAGCTGAGCACCAAAGAATTGATACTTTTGAACTGTGGTGTTGGAGAAGACTCTTGAGAGTCCCTTGGACTGCAAGGAGATCCAACCAGTCCATCCTAAAGGAGATCAGTCCTGGGTGTTCATTGGAAGGACTGATGTTGAAGCTGAAACTCCAGTACTTTGGCCACCTCATGCAAAGAGTTGACTCATTGGAAAAGACCCTGACGCTGGGAGGGATTGGGGGCAGGAGGAGAAAGGGAACAACAGAGGATGAGATGGCTGGATGGCATCACCTACTCGATGGACATGAGTTTGGATAAACTCTGGGAGTTGGTGATGGACAGGGAGGCCTGGCATGCTGTGATTCATGGGGTCGCAAAGAGCTGGAGAAGACTGAGTGACTGAATTGAACTGAACTGAACCCAGGGCTAAGCAGCCTTTACACACTACCATCCTTGTGTTAAGTGGGAAAGTTTAGTGCAATGATGTAGCAAAAAATGAAAGAAATTAAGCTTTATTGTTATACAAGTACATGCACTCCCCTTTCACCCAGCACTGGACTGCATTTACCAGTCTAGGCTTCATACCAACAAATATGATGAACTGACTCACTTCAGTGCATATTATTGAATTTATAATTACCTGTACCTTTTATTTTTCTCTGTTACTGTTACCTGGGACTTTCAGGCATTAATTGTGTGTTGTAATGGAGCAAACAGGAAAGATGAGACTCCGAGTTATTGTTACTCTTAGTATGTGAGGGGAGAAGTGAAGTTAAATTTAAGAGCTAATGTGAGAGGTTTTGATTGCCTGTGGGGTTTCATTTTTTCTTTCCCTCTGGCCCTACTAATTGAGCTAATAGATGGGTGAGGTCTGGACTAATATCAGTAGGTATGACTGGTTGGACCCCAAGGAACTTCATTTCATTTTGTTATTAGGAGCTCATGGGTAGGTGAGTCACGTCAACTGCTGCCTTCATTCCTGTTATTAATGAGATGACCCCAGTGGAGTCTGTCTTAGCAGTCTATTTGGATCTTTGATAAACAGAGCAGTTATAGACTGAAAGAACTATGAAATGAATAAGAGAATATTGATGCTCCACTATTTAATTCCCTTTTAAATCTATGGTAAATATTTCAGTGATTTTAAACTCTGAAAGAATAGCAGATTCATTGATTCCTATAATTCATTTATTTAGGGATTTCTATTATCAACTGAATTTGATTGATGACTTCATGACAAATAGCTGTGTGCTCAGCATATACCAGCCCTTTGTAAGCTCACTCGGCCGTAAACAATGTGTGATATAATTCTTGGGTCCTTTTGCTGAGTCTGTACTTTGCTATTTGGGGAACAACTGATTGAGATTCCTTAAGTGAGTGAGGTAAAGCGAAACTCCCACTTAGTTCCCTTGGCTAAGGGAAAAAAAAGGTATCTGTATATGAATACCAATAATCCTTGTTTTGAGATCCTGTGGCATTTTACTTCAAAATATCAAACTCCCTCTTGTCATCCAGAACACAGCAGAGTCACTCAGACAAAAAACAGTGTTTTCCTCTGTGTGCTGTGGTCCTTGACTGTGTCTCCAAGTCTGTTTTGCTCAGCCATAAGGGGTGGTAGGTGGTGATGATATGTCTTCATCAGAAATTCAAGTTGGAGGCCTTTAAATTTTTAAGTTTGTTTTTCTTATAAAGGCTTTTGATTCACTGCTTCCTAATGGATGGAAATCAAGTGCATTTTCTATTTTAGAGAAAGCAGGAAGTCATTATATAAAACTACAGTCTTGAAAACTTGTTTGCCAGTGAGATGTTATTGACTCTAAATATTCCTTCCAGACCATATAAATGGAAATTTATGACACCTATTTTAAAATACTTTTAATCTCTACTCAATATTTTGTAATAACCTATATGGGAAAAGAATTTGAAAGAGAAGAGATTTATGTGTATGGATAACTGAATCACTTTGCTATATACCTGAAACTAACACAACATTGTAAATCAACATAATCCAATATGAAATAGAAATTAAAAAATACTCTGAATGCTTTTCCTGATTATAAATCAATCTGTATTTTTTAAGTTTGGAAATAAAAATATATAAAGAAGGAAATTAAAATTATCAATAGAACTAGTAACCAGAATTAATGATGATTAATATTTTGCTAATTAGCTGTTGTTACTGAATAATTTTCTTCTTGAATAGAATGAAGGCAAAGGTTATTAGGCAAGGGTTAATATTGGTTATAATGATGATGAGGCTTTTTTGCTTTTGCTAATTATCTGACATTCATCAAATAGCCTAGAGGTTGAGCCTGAAAGTTGAATCAGGGACACTGTGGCAAGTTGGACAAGTGTGTGGCTGCATTGGTACCAGACATCCTTGGTCTCTTGTGAAGTAGCAGATGAAACTCTCCTCACCATCAGTTGCAAGAGAGGGACAGGAAGTTTCACTTTAACCTTACTTTTGGCTTTATAATTTGTAAATTCACAAATACAGTTTTTACCTATCAATAAGCAGAATTGAAAGAGATTATGAAATTATGCTATCTTTTATGAATTACGCTATCTTTATCTATTTCCACTTGGATTGTGATTATTAGTTGATTTTCTTCAGTACAGATTATAATATTGAAAAGTAGTACAGTAATTTTACAGAAAACCAAAAAAACAAATATCTTAATGGACAGCATTCCTATTGTCATTTTATGTCTAACTTTTTTTACACTAATTTTATACTAACTTCCCTGAATGTAAAATAATCAATCTTGGTTATTGGATGACACAAGTAAGCCATTTCACAGTTTCTTAGGATTTAAAAGACATGTTATGTGTAACATGTTGAAATAATAATCTCTTATAAGAGTATCATTTGCCTTTTAGGATAAGTAAGGAATTTAGTTAGCTAATGCTTATAGAATTACTATAGCATTTAAGGGAAAACTAAAGAAAATAATTTAGTTATACTAATTTGCTAGTCATTGCTGAATTAGATTTTGTATGAAAATAACAAATCATAATATAAATCTGTGGGACTTTTAACGGACCCATTCTTGTCATATGAGCTATAGTATACTAAATCTTCATAATTAGTAAAGTTATAGTTTATAATACTGAGTTATATAACTGATATGTTTATAATTATAGTTAATTTTTAATTGTAATGAGGAAAAAAGTTACACTAGTAAATCGAAAATGAAGTTAACCAGTACAACTTGTATAACTGTCCATGTACTCTACTACCATTCCAACTCTGAGAGAAGCACCAAGAGACATTGTAGTAATTTTCTTTGACCCTTCTTAGTTTTTTCCCCCACGCTTTAAAAAAAAAAAAAAGAGAGAGAGAGATTTGTTCTGTTTTCTAAATATTTATTAGCAATGCTAAGTAAATTGGACATCAGTTCAGTCGCTCAGTCATGTCAGACTCTTTGCGACCCCATGGACTGCAGCACGCCACGCTTCCCTGTCCATCACCAACTCCCAGAGCTTGCTCAAACTCTTGTCCATCGAGTCAGTGATGCCATACAGCCATCACATCCTCTGTTGTCCCCTTCTCCTCTTGTCTTCAATCTTTGCCAGCATCAGGGTCTTTTCCAATAAGTCAGTTTTTCACATCAGGTGGCCAAAGTATTGGAGCTTCAGCTTCAACATCAGTCCTTCCAATGAATATTCAGGATTGATTTCCTTTAGGATTGACTGGTTTGATCTCTTTGCAGTCCAAGGGACTCTCAAGAATCTTCTCCAACACCACAGTTCAAAAGCATCAATTCATCAGTGCTCAGCTTTCTTTATAGTCCAACTCTCACATCCATACATGACTACTGGAAAAATCATAGCTTTGACTATATGGGCATTTGTTGGCAACATAATGTCTCTGTTTTTTAATATGCTATCTAAGTTGGTCATAACTTTCCTTCCAAGGAGTAAGTGTCTTAATTTCATGGCTACAGTCACCATCTGCAGTGATTTTGAAGCCCCCCAAAATAAAGTCTGTCACTGTTTCCATTTTTTCCCTATCTGTTAGCCATGAAGTGGTAGAACCAGATGCCATGATCTTAGTTTTCTGAATATTGAGTTTTCACTCTTCTCTTTCACTCTCATCAAGAGGTTCTCTTCGCTTTCTGTCATAACGATGGTGTTATCTGCATATCTGAGGTTACTGGTATTTCTCCTGGCAATCTTGATGCCAGCTTGTGTTTCATCTAGCCAGGCATTTCACATGATGTACTCTGCATATAAGTTAAATAAGCAGGGTGACAATATACAGCCTTGACATACTCCTTTCCCAATTTAGAATCAGTCTTTTGTTCTGTGTTTGGTTCTAACTGTTGCTTCTTAATATGCTACAGATTTCTCAGGAGAACATAAAATTGGACATAAAATTATATAAAGTTTCCTTGGATCCCTTTACATTGTTAGTTTCAATCCTTTCTTGGGAATAACATCTTTTTTAAGGTTGGTCTCAGTGTATGGGCTTTTCTGGTGGCTCAGACAGTAAAGGATCTGCCTGCAATGCAGGAGACCTGGATTCGATCTCTGGATTGGTAAGATCTCCTGGAGAATGGAATGGTAACTCACTTCAGTAGAATTGCATGGACAGAGGAGCCTGGTGGGCTATAGTCCATGGAATCACAAAGAGTATCTTACTCATTTTATTTGTTGAAGAGATAAACCATTAGCATTTCAAAGAATAGCTCTTAATTCTATGTATTGATAAAGTCATGATTAGTCTATTTATATTATTTTTATTTAGTAAACAAAGATCATACTATATCACTCAAGCTCTGTAATTCTAAGCCAACAAGTTTTAACTGTTTGAATCTAATATGATACAATCTGCTCAGCTCTCTTACTGATTCTAGATGCTGTTCTCCAGAGTCATTTAGTTTAGTGGTACTATCACCGAGATATGGTGACAGGCAAAGCAGACACTCTGCTGCTGCCTTAGGCATATCTAGTCTTGAAAATGTTTTATATCTAAAACACTTTACAAGATTCTTTAGTGTTCTTTTTCTCTTTAGCCATAGAAGCAAAATAAGCTATTTTAGGAGGAATGGTTCATAGTTCTTTCTGAACATTTTTCTAGAATTGAGTGAGTGGTAAGATCTCATATCTTATACATATAATCCTATATAACTATTTTCTAAAATTAATCTTTTAATATTGGTACACATTAAGAACCATATATCCATCTATCATTTTTTTATACTTAGGCAGACTTGGAAGGTATTTTTTTTTTTTGCATTTTTTTCCTCTCTAAAAGTTTGGATGGCTCACTACTAAGATGAGTTTAATACTACCTACAAACTTGATTTTTCCTTTTTGCCTTTTTTTCTTTAATGAGCCTATGTAAAACTAGTTCATCAGAATACCAGAGCTAGTACTTCATTATCCAAAAGAGTTCCCATTTATCTTTGCTACTGAGCCACCTGGGAAGAAAACACAATTTTATTCATAAATACTTAGTCTGACTTCTAACAGCTAAGCACTCAAAAGGAAAACAAAATTTTGAAAATTTCTTGGTATCTAGTTCAAGTATCCTGGATCATCTAAAAAATGCCCCTTGTAGATTATTAGAGAAGACTTTTCCTCTGATAAACCATAACTCCCCCAGGTATTGCATTTTCAGTGTTTATGTAGATGCCTTCACTTTATCAAATTTAGAAACCAGAATGAGAAACTTTTGTTTCAGAATCTCCTCTGGAGGCCTTCTTGTGAACATGAGTCATGCTGGCAACCTGCCATGCTTCCCACACAGTGGGATTAATAAGAACAGGTTATACATTTTGGCCAACAGGTACGTATTTCACCCTTGATTGCTTTGGAAGTCTTGGGTGAATGTTGTCTGGTCCTGGTGATTTATTTACATTTAGTTTGTCACTTAAGTATAGGAACGTCCTGTATTTTCCACTGTTTATTTTAATATTTCTGACTTGTCTGCTTTAAAGGAAGATGGGAGTGAGACTCTAAGGCCTTCTCCAGTTGAGAATGAGGCAAATAATTCAGTGATTCTCCCTGCCATCGCTTTGTCATCCTTGAGTGACCTTGGCCTTTTCCAGCTGGCTTCCTGACTTTGTCATACTTAAAGGGGTTTGCGTTTTTCTTTGAAATCCCTAGTGAGGTGCTCTGCTGATTTCTTCATGGGCCATTTGTTTTTAGTTTGACTCTGACCTGCTTCACATTCCTTTTCTTCAAGAGTAGCAAGTTCTACATTTAAAAATATTTGTATAGCCCTTTTATGTTACCAGCTTAGCATGAGTGGCTTTTGTTTAAGTGCTGTCTGTTTTGATCGGTGCTCACATTTTTCTTGGCTTTCCAACAAGGTGTTTCAACTCACCTTGTTTATAAGCAAGTATCCCAACTCACCTAGGGGTACTTGTTTATTTTGCAAACATTTCCTATCCAAAGCATACCTTTTCTCTTTCCTTCCTTTGCAAGAATTGTGAAACCACAAGATGAAATTTGAAGTGTTCTTTATCCTGACTGAATGTGTGGCTCATAGTGTGATTTCTGTTAAAGAATGTTTCTACTCCTCTTACAGTGTTGTTGAGAATGTAAGTTGGTTCAGCCACTATGGGGAACATTACGGAGGTTCCTTAAAAAACTAAAAAGAGAACTACTATATGACCCAGCAATTCCATTCCTGTGCATATACCTGGAGCAAACCATAATTCCAAAAGATAAATGCACTCCAATGTTCATTGCAGCACTATTTACAATAGCCAGGATATGAAAGCAACCTAAATGTCCATCAACAGAGGAATGGGTAGAGAAGACGTGGCATATATATACAATGGGATATTTGTCATAAAAGGAAGGAAATTGAGCCATTTGCAGAGTCATGGATGGACCTAGAGACTGTCATACAGAGTGAAGTAAGTCAGAAAGAGAAAAGTATCATTTAATATCATTTATATGGGGAATCTTTGCATTGATCGCTGAAGAAGGCTTTCTTATCTCTTCTTGCTATTCTTTGGAACTCTGCATTCAGATGTTTATATCCTTCCTTTTCTCCTTTGCTTTTTGCTTCTCTTCTTTTCACAGCTATTTGTAAGGCCTCCAGAAATGGTATGGACCTAACAGAAGCAGAAGATATTAAGAAGAGATGGCAAGAATACACAGGAGAACTGTACTAAAAAGATCTTCACAACCCAGATAATCATGATGGTGTGATCACTGACCTAGAG